>NC_082639.1:17680000-19000000 GCF_028023285.1 Balaenoptera ricei
TGACAGCCTTGGGAGGGTAGCAATGTCTCAGGTGAATGTAAGATGCTATTTTTGGCCTTTTCCTCTCATTCTCTTCACAACCCTGCAAAAGAGCATCCATTTTTTTCCAGATGAGGAAGCTGCAACTCAGAGAGGTAAATTCACTCACCCAAGGCCACACAGCTCAGCTTGTGGTCAAGCCAGGTGGCTCCTACTGTCTCTGGAGCCTGTGTTCTTGCCAAGTGCAGGTCTGTGGGCTGATCCAGGCTGGCTGCCTCGATGTCACCCGGAAAGCTTGTTGAAAATATAGATTCCCAGCTGCCACTTGCCAGCCTGCTCCCAAGATTCTGATTCTTTCCATCTTATGGGGGAAGGGAGAGCCAGGACTGGTGTTTTTAAAAGGCACTTGAGTCCATTCTAATGCACAGCCAGCTGCTACCCTGTGCCACCACCAAGCGGTATTAAAAGCATCACAAATTACGCGAAGAAAAAAACAAAGAGCTGAAAGAACACGCCAGGACGTTAGCAGTGGTTGTATAGGGGTGGTGGGACGATGGGGGGAGATGATGATTATTTTGTACTTTACATTTCCTTCTGACTTTCCCACATTTTCCAAATTGTCTTTAATGAGCACGTATTGCTTTTATAATGAGAAAAGTAAATAACAGAGCATCTAGACAGGAGCAATTTGGAAAGAGGTGAGAAAGAGAATGGGAGATGTGCTCACACAGACCTGGGTCAGTGGCCCAGCCCCGCCCCTTCCCAGCTACTGCACTCTCGGGCCGGGCACAGGGTCTGCTGAGCCTCCGTTTCCTCATCTGTAAAATGGGAGTGGGAAAACCTCAAAGTGTGGCTGGAAGTGTTAAATAAGATAGTCCCTCACGGCCAACAATTGTCCTTCCTCCCTCCCTCTCCTTCACCTCTCTTTCCCTGGCAGTGACGCCCCTTACATGGGACGCCCTTTGCTGCGATGTCCAGTTGGAGCCGCATCCCCTAGTCTGGTCTAGACCCTCATAAACTGTGGGGCTGGCAGAAGCTTTGGGGGCCACCTCAGCCAGTCCATTTTACAGCTGGGGAAACTGAGGCTCAGAGCAGCCTCAGGGCTTGGCTGCTGCTCCAGCTCCCCGGCCGCGGGAGGGGCGTACACGTGCTCACTGCACATCTCTGTCCCTGTAGGCGCCTTGCTCAGTGTGTGTGAGGGGCAGCAAGTCACCATCTGTGTTTTCCAATAAAAGAAAATGAAAATTGAAGCACATTAAAAATAGCTCAATTGGGATTCCGAGCAGGGCTCTGAGGCCTGCTGTGGCAGAGACGCCCAGCCTGCCCCCTCCCACACCTCCCAGCCTGGCAACGATGCCACCAGGAAGTCATCTGAGGCGAACGCCTCCTGGGAGGGGCCGGGGTGCAGGCAGCATCCCCAGAGCACCAAGGGTCTTTGGGGTCCCCCAGTTCTGGCTTCCTGGCTCCTAGCTGCTGGTGTCCAGGGTCTTGGGGTCCTATTGGAGGCCACAGAAGATGGATCTAGACCCATGTATCACCCTACTGGGCAGACTCTGGACCTGGGTCCCCAGGGACCTCAGCTGGGGCCCCTGCCTCCTGAGGAGGTCACAGGAGAGACACCCTGTGGCCGAGAGGAAGGTAGGCTCTGGGGCCTGGAGAACTGGGTTCACCACCCCCCACCATCCCCCACCCGCCACACACACACACACACACTACCCCTGCACTGACTCACTGGGCCTTGAGCAAAAGCCAGGACCTCTGAGGGCTCATCTCCTCTTCGGCCCAGTGAGGATCTCAACAGGCCGAGGGGGTGGCGTGTGAGTGGGCTTCTGAAGCCCCGTGGCTAGTTGGGAATGAGGATGATTTAGGAGTTTCCTCCTGGGGATGCATGAGAGGACAGCAAGCTCGTAGCTCTGTGCCCGGCACAGAGGGGTCTCCATGAATGGCCATGATGATAAGTGTTCTCACTGTTATTTTCAGGGAAATGGGGATGTGATGACGAGCTGTAGGAAGCCCGAGAGAGGTCATACGGATGGGAGAGGGCTTGCTTTGCACCAGCTGCAGCTGCTCACGTTGAGGAAGGCCTGGCGTCCGCCCAGGAGTGCTAGTTCCGTGATTCCCAGAGCGGCTCTTCCTTCTCTGAAGGGTCCAGCTACCTCCAGGGCAACTGTGACCTTAGCTACCATGCTGAGACCTCTGTGAGTCAGACAAAGGGGCCCGATTCTCACCCCAAGGCCCAGAGAGTGCTGGAGCAAGGGGGTCACCCCAGGTCCCCCAGCTCTGCCTGCAGCTGAGGTCCACTGCCCGGTAGGTCTATCAGATCTGAGCGGCCTGGGGTTGGACAGGGCACTCAGGGAGGGCCAGAGCCGCCCATGCTGGGCCTGTGCAAGCAGAAGTCAGACCACATCATGCTGGACGGCTTTGGGCAACTTGCTCTGAGCCTCAGTTTTTTCATCTGCAAAATGGGGCTGATAATAGTTCCCGTGCTTTGGGAAGATTGGGTCCTGGGCAGAGCTTGGCACATGGTAAGCACTAGATAGATGGTAGCCCCAAGAGTAGCCCACCCCCATCCTGCTCTCCCATCCATCCAGAACAGAGACTGTTGCTGGGCCTATGGGTGCCCAGTTACCTGGGCCCAGCATCTGCCCTGCCAGAGCCCCAAGCCTCTCCCAGATGGGCACATGGGCCAGCAGGACAGGAAATGCCAGAGGAGAGGGCTCTCCTCAACCACAGCCATGAACCCCCCAAACTCCCACCACCGCCCTTTCTCAGCAAGGGGATAGGCTTTTTCTCAGTGGCGGGGAGTGAGCGTGTGGCATTCTTGAGGGTGGAGCAATTGCTGGGATGCGGGAGGTGACCATGCTGGCTTAAAACAGCACAGATTTATTGTTACGTTATAGTTCTGGAGGTCAGAAGTCTGAAATGGATTTCACTGGCTGAAATCAAGATGCAGGGCGGTGGGGGGGAGCAGGCTGCCCTCTCCAGAGGCTCTAGGAGAGAGTCTCTTTCCTTGCCTTTTCCAGCTTCTACAAGCTGCCTTCGTTCCTTGGCTTGGAGCCCCTCCCTCCATCTTCAAAGTGCGTCACTGCCACCTCCACCACCATCCTCACATCTCGGCTCTTACTCCTGACCCTCCTGCCTCTCTTAAAAGGATCCTTGTGATTAATTGGGCCCACCTGGATAATCCAGGATAATCTCCCCATCTCAAGATCCTTAGTTTAATCTCATTTGCAGTCCCCTTTGCTATGTAAGGTAACATTCACAGGTTCTGGAGATTAGGAGGTGGACATTTTCACAGGGACCATTAGTCTGTCTACCATGGGTGGAAAAGCTGGCATCTGCCTTAGCCTCCACCAGAGGGGCCTGGCTAACGTTGATAATAATGATATCGTAACCTCCATTTATTATTTTTTTAAATAAATGTATTTATTTATTTATTTTCGGCTGTGTTGAGTCTTCGTAGTTGGGTCTTCGTTGCTACGCACAGGCTTTCTCTAGTTGCAGCGAGCGGGGGCTACTCTTCGTTGCGGTGCGCGGGCTTCTCATTACGGTGGCTTCTCTTGTTGCGGAGCACGGGCTCTAGGTGCGCGGGCTTCGGTAGTTCTGGCACGCAGGCTCAGTAGTTGTGGCTCGTGGGCTCTAGAGCGCAGGCTCAGTAGTTGTGGCACATGAGCTTAGTTGCTCCACGGCATGTGGGATCTTTCTGGACCAGGGCTCAAACCCATGTCCCCTGCATTGGCAGGCTGATTCTTAACCACTGCGCCACCAGGGAAGTCCGTAATCTCCATTTATTAAGTGACTGCTTTGTGCCAATTTGCGTAGAAATTTGAGTTATATTAATGATAGACAGTATTTTACTGAGCACTATATTTTGCTGAGCCCAGGCACTGGACAGAGCGCTTTCTGGGCATGATCTCATTTATTGTCACAACCACCTGCAAGGCAGGTACCAATGTGATTCCCATTCCACAGCTCACGGACCTGTGAACTGCCACAGGAAAGGAAGTGTCTGGCCTGAGGTCCCTGGATTAGGAAGTGGGGTTCAAATCAAGATCTAACTTCTGAACCTACACTCTGCATTCCCCGGAAACACCACAGCCTATGCTGCTTCCCTGGCATTTGGACCCAGCAACATCTGGGTTCCACCACCAGCTCCCACCACCAGGCTCCCGCTCTCCTGCCCATCTCGTTCCACCGCCCAGTGTCTGCTCCCTGCTCTGGTGGCGGGTACCAGAACCACTGCTCAGTGTCACCCTGGCCAGTCTGTGGTTCCCCCGGCAGGGACTGTGGCAGTAGGTGTGCTGTGAGCGAGTGTGCTGAAATCAGAGCAGAGGACATGGGCAGGGGTGTTGAAGACCGCGTGTGGGAGAGCAGAGTGGGTGCGTATGCCTGAATAATCCTGCGTCTCGGTGAGAGGTGGGGGACTGGGAGCCAAACAATCTGGGCACCAGTTCTGGTCACACCATTGAGTGGCCGATGCACAGGTTGGGCCCAGACCTTCCTTTCTGAGGCTTTTCATCTGTGGCATTCTGTCCCCCGCAAGGCCTTCAGAAGGCACCGGCCCACTGAAAACCCCAGATCCATGCCTGTGAGCACCGTTACTCTCTGCTCCATCCCCGGGGCCCTTCCCCAGTTCTATCTTTCTCCCTCTCAACGAGCTTTCAGGGGCCCTTCTCTAGATCTGTCTCACCCACACACTGCTGCCTTGCCGTGGGATCTCGGACCAATCCCCAGGCTGACTCAGTCTTTCCATCTCTACATCTGGTGCTATCTTTGTGCCTCAGCCCTTGGTGTGATTCTTTCACAGCCTCTGCAGGACAAGGAGCCTGCCCACCCTGGGACAGCCCCTCGCAGTCCCCCGTGCTGGCCTGGTCAGTTCCCTGGGGCGGGGCAAAGGGGAGAGAGGCCCAGGAACAGGAAACCACATGTCCTCCATGCTCATTCAGTCCCAGGCTCAGGGAGGATTCCTTAGAAACTCCCTGTTCCTGGCATCCCCCATCAGGGTCTTCCCACCTCCCTGGAGAGCTCAGTTGTAACCAGAGGGAAATGGGACAGATAATTGCAACTTTAAATAAGGCCAAGTTAACGCTCCCTACCAGGCCCAGCATGGGGGACTTTCTGAGCTTTAATGGGAGGCAGCAGGAAGCCCTAGATGATGCTGAGAATCCCAGTGCTGCCACTAACTCCCTGGTGACCCCAGGCGAGTCACCGCCCTTCTCTGAGCCTCAGTTTCCTCATCTGTGAAATGGGGACCAAATGGCATCACCCATGAAAATGACCTAGCACAGTGCCTGGCACATATAGTAGTAGGTACTCAACTAGAAGTCAGGATGCAGCTGCCCATCCCACCCCACCCCAGAGGTTTCTCTGGGAGCTGTTCTCAGTCCCACTGGCCTCTGGGTAACGAAAGGGGATAAAAAATTGTGGTACTAACCTCTCCTGGGCTAAGCTGACTGTGCCAGGCCTGTGCTAGGAGCTTTGTATCCATACCTGTGAGTAAGCCTTGCTTAGTGCTCCCATTTCCCAGATGAGTTCACTGAGGCTGCAGACCTGGAGTGGGTATGGGGAGGATAGGGCCAGCGGGGAAGAGAGTGGGAGCACCGGTCAGCACGCGGGTACAGGACCACCCACCACACACCTTAACCCCATCAGAGAAGCATCCTATCCCAGCGCAGCGAGATGCTTGAGGTTCCAGATCCACTATCTTTTTTTTTTTCAATTTTTTTTTTTTTTATATTTATTTTTGGCTGTGTTGGGTCTTCGTTTCTGTGCGAGGGCTTTCTCTAGTTGCGGCAAGCGGGGGCCACTCTTCATCGCGGTGCGCAGGCCTCTCACTATCGCGGCCTCTCTTGTTGCGGAGCACAGGCTCCAGACGCGCAGGCTCAGTAGTTGGGGCTTACGGGCCCAGTTGCTCCGCGGCATGTGGGATCCTCCCAGACCAGGGCTCGAACCCATGTCCCCCGCGTTGGCAGGCAGACCCTCAACCACTGCGCCACCAGGGAAGCCCCAGATCCAATATCTTAATCAGAGCAGGAATTCCTGAGCCGGCTCCCAGCGTCAGCGTGTCTGCCGGGGCTACCCCAGGCTGCTGCCACCACCACCGGTACCATGGAATTCCTAGTGAGCAGGAACCCCAGTGTGGGCCTGGGGAGCTGAGGGCTGTTCGGGGCAGGGAGCTGGGCCTGACTGTGGCCAGTGGTCCTGTGGTCTCCAGCTCCCAGGTGGACCAGCTGAGTGGCACAGCCAGCAGCTTGAGGGGGCTGCTCCTTGGCTCAGTTCTGAGGCAGGGCCGGCCCGTTGTGTTTGTGGTCTTGGCCCAGACCACCTGCTCGTCATCTGACATGGCCTCTCCTTGTGCCTGCGGGGAGCTGTCTCCTGGCCACACTGGACACCAGGGGCCACCACGTTCCACCCAGCAACCAACAGTGCAGCACTCCTGCCCCCATCTAAACACCAGGTTAGGAAAGGGCATCAGATACACTCTGGAAAATTGTTGCCCAGAGAAGGGGCATCTAACCCAGGCTGGGAAAGTGGGGGCGTGGTGTTGGTCAGGGAAGGCTTCTTGGAAGAAGAGATGCCTGATCTAAGTCTTAAGGGTAAAGAGGACTTTTCCAGGTGAAGAAGGTGGGCAGAGGAAGAGGCTTGGGCTGGTAAAGGAGGCAAAAGGAGGTCTAGAATGTTTAAGGGACTCTTCTTTCCTGCCCTGGGCTTCGCTTCTGCTGCTCTGCCTGCCTGCCATGGCCCTGTCTTTCCAGAGAAGGTGTTTCAGGCAGGGGTATAGGCAAGAGCAAAGGCTCGACAGTGGAGACAAGAAGGCACGGGCTCTGACGGTGAACAGACTGGCCCCGTGGCATGGGGGGAGTCAGAGGCCAGGGCAGCCCACAGAAGGCCTTGCAAGTCAGGCCAGTCTGGATCGTCCCCTCAGGGCAGGTGATGGAAGAAGCTGCCTGGCCCATCAGCACCTGGTCAGCTTCCCAGGGCAGCACTGGCCTGGAGGCCTATAAACTCACAGGTGAGAAAGCAGGGCTCTGCCCTCCCAGGACTGTGGCTGACTCCCCCTGGAAGCCTTCTGTGACTCCATGGAATGATCTCTCGCACAGGCAAGAAGTCTCCTCTGCCATCCCCTGCACCCTCCCCAACACGGAAGCCCAGAAAAGCCTATTGCAGTTCATGTGACTGTCACAGCCCACTTCCTGGAGCCGGCAGTGCCCTCCTCCTGACACTCCTCAGGCTGCAAAGGCACCCACAGGTTGTGGTGGGAAGAACACAGGACTGGGTGTCAGGTGGCCTTGTCCCCTGTCCACACTCCCACCCTGGGGACAGCCTCCCGCTTCCGGATCAGACCTTGCCTGCTCCCTGGTTCCATGCTGCCATGGAAGGCCCCACTTCCCAACCCCACCACCTGCTTCAACCCTCACCTGAGACTGTGGACTCCCAAAAGGCTTCTTAGGGTCATGAAAGGAGTTGGGTCACGCAGCCCAGAAATCAAACTCTACCTTCCTCACCAACTTGCAGGGGATCTTGGCCCACTGACTTGTCCTCACTGAGCCTCAGTTTACTTGTCTGCAAAATGGAGACTATATGCCCCTTGAAGGGTTTGGGGAGGCTCAGATTAACTCAGATGCCCTCCTGGATGTCCGTTGCATAGCACAGTGCCTGGCGTAGAGTAGGTGCTCAGTAAACGGTCTCCATGGTGATGGAGATGCTGCTGGTGGGGGTCATATTCCCTCGCCTCCTGGCCAGACTCCTCCCTGCCTCTGACTCAGAGAGCCCTTTCCTTAGTGTCTTCTCCACCCTAAGGACCCTTCATTTCAAGTCCTGTTCCTTCTCAGGCCCTTCCACTGTCATGAACCTTCTGTGCCGTCATGTCATGAGCCCCAGTAGTGAAAAGCTCTTGGGCCCGCCTGGCTCTTTGTCTGGCATCGCCCCTCAGGATGTTGGGGACGGTAGGGAATGAACGGTAACTGATGATGAAGACGTGGAGGCTCTGATCATGAAGATGATGATGGGGAACAGGGGCACGTTAGAAAACGCCCCAGCAGAGCTGTGTCTGCTTAATCACCCGAGGTGCCAGGTGCGGCTGGCAAGTGAGCCCAGGGAGTGAGAGGGAGCAGGCGGAGTCTCACTGAGCAGAGACGGTGCCCTGGGAGTTCTGTCACCGTACTGACGCTGCCACCGAGGGCCACAGAGGCAGAGCTGGAGGGGAGTATTAGCATAGGAGGGATGCAGGCATTCTGGAAACAGCTCCTCTGAGACAGCAGCTGCTTTCAGAATGAGCAAGGGCTTTGGAGCCATCAGACGTGGGATGGAATCTTTGCTCTTCCCCTGACCAACTGTGTGACCTGGGGCAGCCCTCTGCACCTCTCTGATCCCAAGGGTGCAATTTCCTCATCTATAAAATGGATCAGTTACACCAGAGAATGCAGTGACAACTGAATCAGGCCACCCGCCTTCGATGGCTCCCTGCTGCCCTCGGGCTGGTCTTGGCCGTTCGGCCTGGCATTCGAGGCTCTTTGTGGTGTCCGTAGTTCTCTTTCTCCCAGGACTTCCTCCTCCCTCGTGCAGCTCCCTGCAGGGGCCATGCTTGTCCTCTCCTCCCAGCCTTTGCACAAGCTGTTCCTTGTGCCCAGAACACCCTTTCTCCTCTCAGTTCTCCCTTTCCCTCCTTCCAGCCCGGCTGTCTCCTGCTCAGTACCTTGGGGTTCAGGCCAGGTGTCACACACTTGAGAAGTCTCCATTGACTCCCAGGCGGGGTTAGGGTCCCTCCTCTGCTATGCAGTTATGTCTGTTTATGCTCGGGATCCCGCTTCCACACTGTGCAACAGGGGGTCAGAGTTGGAGGTGAAGCTGGATCTGGGCCCAAGTTCTCATTCATTGGGTCCTCTGTGGGGTGCGATGGGCCTCAGCCATATCCATGTCTCATATGATGGGGGAAGCCAGGTCTACAGGCCAAGGGGGGGCCCAAGTGAAGGGGGTTATCTGGAGGCAGAGGGAAACCAGATTCAGAGGCAGCAGGACAGAACCCAGGATGTCAGCCTGAGCAAGGGGCCAAATTCAAGGGTAGAACGTGGAACTTGGAAAGTCCTTGGGAATTGGGGGTGGGAACCATTAAGGGTTTAGAGTTTATCCCAAAGCAGCACATTTAGAGGTCAGTGACAGTGTCTATTTTTGATTTTCAGTACTTAGCACAGCCCTGGCACATAGTAGGTGTTCAATAAATGCAGTCTGGATAGATGGGAGGAGATAGATAGGTGGCAGATTTTTAGACATGAGTGAGTGATGTGAATGGTCAGGTAAATGAATGGTCAGGTGGATAGATGAATGAAAAGAAAGAAAGGATGGGTGGGAGGTTGGCTCAGAGGGAAGATGGATGGATGGATGGATGGATGGATGGATGGATGGATGGATGGATAAATGAATAGAGAGGCATGCAATTGGGTAAATAGGTAGATGGCTGGGTGGGTGGATGACAGGATAGTTTATGGAGGATTATAAGGACTGCATGGTTGGAAAGATAGATAGATAGATGAGTAGGTGTGTGGGTCAATGGGTGAATGAATGAACAGTAAAATTTCATGTGGCTAAATGCCCGACATCTTGCCCAGAAGCAGAGGTGTGGTTTGGGTTCTGGGATTCGAGTTAATTGTCCTTCACTGGGAGAAACCAGTGCCAGTTAGGCAAAGAGATCTAGTCCCAGCAGGTCTTGCAGCAGGCTTCCTAATTGACTCCAACCTGACAGTCCCCAGCTTGGACTTACAGTGGCCTGTGTCTTATTGATCTGTAATTTATACTCCACACACATCCAAAAGGATTTGAGGTGACTTGTCATATTAAACCTGCATGCAACAGGACAGTTAAAAATGAAATGAGAAAAAAGTGAGAGACCACATAGCAGAGTGGTTAAAAGTGTACCTGGTTCAACTCCTGGATCTGCTGCTTACTAGCTATGTGATGTTGGGCAAGTTGCTTAACCTCTCTGATGCTGATTTTCCCCCATCTATAGGAAGAAAAGGAGCAAGAGATGATGGAAGGAAAGGAAGTTGGTTTAATGGCGGAAATGTATGCCTGATGATTGGATACTTAAGTGGGAAGCTTGGTATATGGGCAGGTAGATGAATGGGTGGTAGGTTATAGGGCAAGTGGAATGGTAGACGGATGGTGTAAGTGAGAGGGAGGATGGATGAATGGATAGTTGGATGGATGATGGGTGGATGGGTAAATGGGGACAATAATAATTCTATCTCATAGGGTGTTACGAGCATCAAAGGAGTGACAGCACAGTCGTTGGCACTAAGTAAGTGCTTTGAATTATATAATATATGGAGCCACCTTGATAACAGTAACCGTATTTCCTGGAGGAAAAATCCAGACACCCAGATGGTGTAAGCAGAAAAGAGCATTTGATGTCTGGGTAGTCTGGGGGGGTCGGGGCGAGGTGGGGGGTACGTGGCTTTAACAGAGGCTGAGGGCTATCACAGTGATCCAGACTCTGCCCTGCCCATGTTGTACTCACAATCCAGTTGGGCTGATGAGTAAAAGTCTCAGGGCAGGGTGACAAGGGTGACAATGAGAGGTACACGTAGGACTGTGGAAACCCCAGTGCTGGGGTCATCAGGAAAGGCTTCTAGGAGGGGGTGACATTTGAGATGGGTCTTGAAGGATGTGTATGAGTGTCCTGGGCAGGTCAGAAGGGCGAGAAATGTTGCAGGGGGAGGAACGCCTTGAGTGCTGGACTGCAGAGTGGGAGGTCTGTCCAGGGGGCAGAGGGGAGATGCAAAATATTTAGCAGCCGCTCAGAAGGGGTGCCTACTGTAAACACCTGGGGTGCCTGGGCTCCTGCCTCCCTTAGGCAGCCCGAGGTGGGTCCCGGAAGTAACTGCCTACCTGAGTGTGTCTCCTCTTCTTTAAAATGGCTATGGCAAGGGGGACTTCCCTGGTGGCGCAGTGGTTTGCCAGTGCAGGGGACACGGGTTTGCTCCCTGGTCTGGGAAGATCCCACATGCCGCGGAGCAACTAAGCCCGTGCGCCACAACTACTGAGCCTGCGCTCTAGAGCCCACGAGCCACAACTGCTGAGCTCACGTGCCACAACTACTGAAGCCCGTGCGCCTAGAGCCCGTGCTCCGCAACAAGAGAAGCCACCGCAGTGAGAAGCCCACGCACCGCAATGAAGAGTAGCCCCCGCTCGCTGCAACTAGAGAAAGCCCGCGTGCGGCAACGAAGACCCAGCATAGTCAAAAATAAATAAAATGAATTTTTTTTAAAACATGGCTATGACAGGGACTTCCCTGGCGGTCCAGTGGTTAAGACTCCATACTTCCACTGCAGGGGGCACGGGTTTGATTCCTGGCTGGGGAACTAAGATCCCGCATGCTGCATGGTGTGGCCAAAAAAACCAAAATGACTCTGACTCATGTTCCCAACTAATCAGTCACTTTTAGGGTCTCACAAGATAAAGTCAAAAAGTGCTCAGCACAGACCTGGCACATGGTAGGTGCTCAGTAATGCCTGCTGCCATCACTATATTTTTATTACCTACTTAATATGTGGGAAGGGTCTATGGATTTATTTAAGTAAAAGGGCCTTAAAAATTAAAAAGCATTGGGACTTCCCTGGTGGTGCAGTGGTTAAGAATCCACCTGCCAGTGCAGGGGAAATGGGCTCGAGCCCTGGTCCAGGAAGATCCCACATGCCGCAGAGCAACTAAGCCCACGCGCCACAACTACTGAGCCTGCGCTCTAGAGCCCACAAGCCACAACTACTGAGCCTGTGCTCTAGAGCCCGCGAGCCACAACTACTGAGCCTGCGTGCCACAACTACTGAAGCCTACGCGCCTAGAGCCCGTGCTCCGCAACAAGAGAAGCCACCGCAATGAGAAACCCACGCACCGCAACGAAGACCGAACGCAGCCAAATAAATAAATAAATAAATAAATAAATAAATTTATAAAAAAATTAAAAAGCATTGGACAAATGCTGGCTGTGAGAGGCAGCCTGGTGTGTCAGGAAGACTCAAGGGCAATAGAAGTGAGTTCGTTTTCTGACTCGCTGTGTGACCTTGGCCAAGTCACCTAACCTCTCAGAGCTTCAGTTTCCTTCTGTATAAAATGGGACCAGTAAGAGTAACAGGCATCCCTCAAGGTTGTCGTGAGGACTGACTGAGCTCTTCTGTGTGCAGGGCTGTTCCCGTCCCTGCTTCCCTTCTTTCCCTTCCCCAGAAAGCCCTGGTGTTCATTTACCGCCCACCCCACCCCCCAAGCAACCCCTTCCCAGACCCCCATCCATCATCCTGTCCTTTGCGGAGGTTAAGTGGGTCCCCAAGCAGCGAATCCAAACTCTCCCAAAGCCCTGGCCGCACAATGCGGCCTGCTGTTAGCGAGCACCCCGGCTGGCCCGGAGGATTGGGTTTCAGCCAGGCGGCCGGCGCTGGCGGATGCCCAGGCCAGCGGTGGGCAGGCGGGGGACAGAGTGGAGGAGCCGGCGTCGTGGGGACTCCTCCGGCCAGGCCTGAGAAAACAAGAACAGGCTCCAGGCAGGCAACCGAGGCAGAGAAGGGCCTCCGAGCGGCAGGAGGACAAGGAGGGGTATGTGCTGGGAGAGTCGTTGGGCAGAAGGATTTTACATTAGCTGGGTCCCCTTTCTGTGAGCCTGGGGGCGGAGCAGGGGGGCCGAGCCGGAAAAATATCATGCTGCCTCTTGGCAGATTTCACCTTATAAGATCCATAGCCTTCTCAGGACTGCTCTGGCATCACCACCCCCTACTTGGTTGCTTTGGACCAGTGACCCCAAGACCCTCTTAGCCGCTGTTCCTCACCTGGTTTTCAGAGGAGAGGCCAGGGGAAACCCAGTTGGGCTGATGGTTCAAATCCAGCTTTGCTGCTTTTTGGCTGTGTGACTTTAGGCAGGTCTCTTAGCCTTTCTGAACTCAGTTTCCTCATCTGTACAATGAGGATAACAGTGCAAGCCTTGCAGGGTGTGCAGAGTGTTTGCTCAAGACCTGGCACTGAGGGCATGGTACATGAATGCTCTAATTTTTTCCTCTCCCATTTGCGAGGCATCATAGCCTGGTAGTTTCTGGGCTCAGACCGAACAGGTCCCATCCTGCCCTGCCCCTTACTGGCTGTGTGGCCTTGGGGAAGTCCTTGATCTCTCCAAGCCTTGGCTTCTCCATTACTTGCTCTGGGATGTCAATGAGACAGGGTCAGTGAAGCCCACTGTCTTCCTCTGTGAGTGTTAGTGATTTTCACTGTTGCCTTCGTATGGCCCAGCCTTCGCATTTTATAAAGACCTTTGCACCCAGTTCCTCCTTGGATCCTCTAAGCAACTCTGTGAGGTACACAGAGTGAGGATGTTGTGATCCCCATTTAATAGATGAAGAGACTGAGGCTCAGAAAGGTGAAGTGACTTCGCCAAATTACCTAGCTTATCAATGGCCTTGAACTTTATCTGCTGATTCCTGACTGTGCCTTCCTCTTAGAATTCTAATATGGGTCGTGGAAAGAATGCTCCAGCTCCCAGCCATTGATAGCCCAGGTCTGGCCTCCAGGCTGTGGTTAGGATCTCACCAGGCTGTGATGGGGCAGACAGGCTTGTGTTTGAATCACCTCAGCCTCATTGGCCCCACCAGGGAGCAGCCAGAGCTGCTGGGAAGGGTTCAGAGCAGCATCTGAGGCTTGGGTCATGTGCCAGGCTCATGGGCTGCCTGAGCTGTGGGCTGCTGGCCAGTCTGGAGCAAAGACCGCAGGGAATAGCTACGAGGTGTCTGTCCATCTTCAGGATCGACCATGTTCTCAGGACAGACCATGTCACTACTCTCCTCAGGAACCCTCTATAGCTCCCCATTGCCCCATTTTGGATCTTTGGGACAAGGTTCAAACTCCTTAGCTCCACAGTTGAAGCCCTACAGGTCTGGCCCCATTCCAAGCTACCAGATCCATCCACAAAGCGTTTTGCTCCCACCCCATGGGACAGACACTCCAGCATGATGCAGTGGTTAAGAACATGGGCTTTGGTGTAAGGCAGATGCAGCTCCACCACTGCCCGGCCATGAAAACCTTGAACAATCTCTCCTAACTTTAGTTTTCCCATCTGTAAAGGGAGATTCAATAAAGTACCTACTTTATCAATATTTACGATGCCATGAGATAATGAATGGCAAACGCTTAGCCCAGAGCCCTGCATTGAGACCCAGTCCTCAGGTTTTACTGTTGCCCAAACTACCCCTCAAGTTTCATACCTCCGTGCCTTTGATTCTGTCATGCCCTTTACATGGCATGCCCTTCCCCTCTTCTCCCAGCTCAAATGCCACCTCCTTTGAGATGCCTTTGCTGATTCCCTGGTCAAAGCTAATCCTTTCTTCCCTTGGGTTTCCTGGCTCGCGGCCTGGACCAGCTGTTTCACTCTGCCTCTCCCTGTAGAAAGTTCACGTGTCAGGCACTAGTCTGGAAGCTCCTTGAGGGAAGGACCTGCTCATCTGTTTCTGCGTCCCCAGTGCTCAGCACAGGGCCTGGCTCACAGGAGGTGGAGTAGATGTGTGTTGAATGACCATGATCTTGTTACTTAACCCAGGAGAATTCAGGGACAGCTGCCAGGAAGAAAGAACCTTTGAGTTAAGTTTTGGAAGAGAAGTTAGCCAGGCTATAAAGCTGGAAGGGCCAGACATTCCAAGCAGGAAAATTGGGAACAGTCAAGTCACCAAGGCCCAAGGAAACAGTACCTTCTGCAAGCAGAAGGAAATTCAGGATGGCTGGACACTGCTGGAAGGTAATTAGCTGGCCCAGCCAGCAGGGGCCTTGAATGCATTGTTGAGGAGCTAGCACTTTATCTCGCTGACAGTGGGAGCTCTGAAGGGCATTAAGCTCAGTTAAGACATGATCAGACATGGGCTTTAGAAACCTCACCCAGTTGCCATGTGCAGATCGAATATATCTACTGTGTATCAGAACCAGTTCTCAGTGCTAAGGTTACAGTGGTGAGGGAAGCAGACACAGCACTCCCCCAGCCCTGGGAGACTGGAGATCAACAGGACTCACCTACATGATGTCACTTAATTCTCACGTGACCCATTTTACAGATGGGGAAACTGAGGCCCAGAGAGGAGGACGATCTTGCCTGCAGTCACACACTAGAGCTTGCCAGAACCAAGGTTCTAGCGTAGACGGTCTGTGCCCCACTCCCCTGCTGCCCTCCCCCCTCCTTCCCCTCCTGTCCTTACACAGGGCCATATACAGGGAGAGCATACAAAAAGTCCTGGTGTGTGTGTGTGTGTGTGTGTGTGTGTGTGTGTGTGTGTGTGTGTGTGTGTTTTAAGGCTATAGCTGCAGCCTCCTAAAAATAACACAGAGGAAGAATGAGACACATGTGGGTTCAAATCCTAGCCCTGCCTGTGAGCCTTTGTGCAGGCCACTTCACCTCTCTGATGTCAGTTTCCGCATCTGAAAAATGGGGCTAATAGTGTGTACCCCACTGGTTGCCATGAGCCTGAGGCCATACGTAGAGTGCCCAGCTCATTGCCTGGCACATGGTAGGCGCTTAATGAATGTTCCTCCTCGTGTCTTTGGAACTCTCACCTACTGTCATTAGTGCAGATGAACAGTATCTGTGGCCCTAGAGAAGTATGACCCAAGAGGGGGTCAGACAGAGCTGACCAGGGGTGGGTCGGGGAGCAGAGGGCGACCACCCACCCCAGCCTGAAAACAGAGCCCCGCAAAGCCACCCTCCTGTTGGCCCAACGCTAACGACTTCAGTGTGTCTCCCCTTTTAGCTCAAATATTTCTGAAATGCGCACTGCTCATTCACACATAGCCAGAGGGGTCTTCGGGCCTCCCCAGCCTGTGCAATTGGGGCCTCCTGATTGCTTCCTTCTGTGCAGTCTCCAGGAAGCAGAGGGGGTGCGGGAGCAGTGGGGCAAGGGCCAAAGCCGCTCCCAGGGCCCAGACCCTGTTTTCCCACCAAGAAAGGCACTCTGGGCTGGTGGCTGGAGGCCCTGGTTCCAGCTTTCAGCTGGATGCTAAGAATCTTGTCCACAGAGCCTCGGTTTCCTCATCTTTCTATTGGGATTTTTTAATGGTCACTTAGAGCATCCAGGGCTTGGGAACTGGACATTTGCAGGGCTAGCTGGGGTGGGAGTGCCCAGAGGTGAGTGGAAGGGCAGTGTCAGGCAGGATGGGGGGTGTGGATGGCACCAGGGGGGCTGGGAAGGATGTGGGCAGGTGGGTGTGGTCCAGCAAGGGGGCCTCGGAGAGCCGCTGACCTTTACTGGGCAGCTCCTGCTCCAACTCTCCAGCTCAGTCCTCAGCTGCCACCACTCCCTGCCCCCCACACATCTATTCCCACAAACCATGCTGTTGTCTCCTCCGTACCTTTGCCTCTGTTGTCCCTTCTGCCTTGCACAACCTTCCCACTCAGCCTCTCCTGGCTCCCTTCTAACTCATTCTTCAAGCCTTTATCCATGTCACTTCCTCCAAGAAGCTGTCCTTGAATTGTTTGTTTTCTTCTCCTTCCGTACCCGATTCCCATCACACACAGTACCCCATACACGTTCCCGTTGCGGTCTTTGTCACATCTTGTGGTGATTAATCAATCATCTGTGTACAACAAAAATGGCTTCCCCTACACGCAGGATTGTCATTGTCACGGTGGGGATGGGGATGGGGACATTTCCAGCAGTTCACAGGCAGCTTGGTGGAGCCTAGTGGTCCCCAAACTGTAGGAAGTGAG
The DNA here is from genome assembly GCF_028023285.1 of Balaenoptera ricei. Taxonomy (NCBI): domain Eukaryota; kingdom Metazoa; phylum Chordata; class Mammalia; order Artiodactyla; family Balaenopteridae; genus Balaenoptera; species Balaenoptera ricei. The sequence goes on from NC_082639.1 coordinate 17,696,697, forward strand.
ATGATGTTAGCTAGTTTGCAGACGAACATTTTTAATTGTAATGGTCTTATGTTTATTTTCCTTCCTTTTATGGCAAGTGATATTGGTTTCCCATTTCTAATAATGATAATTTTTTTCCTCTTTAAACTGCACTTACGAGAAAAAGAGTCAGAAGAAATTTTGTAATTAAATAACAGTGCAGGCTGTAGGTGGAAACAGCTGAAGTCATGGATGGTGTCCTGATGGAGCATGTGTTCAAGCCCTACAGTTTTAGGGGAGGGAAGGGGATTTCAGCCTTCAACTGAAGACCTACTAAGTGCGAAGCCCTGTGCTGGGTCCTGGGGCAGGTAAAGAAGGTGTAGAAGGGAAGAAGATCAGAAGGAACAGTGTGTGTGAGAGAGTACCAAACAATCTGCAGCTGGAGCACCACGTGTGAATGGAATAGTTGTGTGACCTTGGGCAAGTTCCTAAGCCTTTGTAAGTCTCAGTTTTCCCATCTGTGAAATGGGACAGTATCAACTATCCCTTGGCATCATTGTGAGAATGTTGGTGAGGGTTTCTGGCTCCTAATGGACAGGGTCTCTGTCTCAGTGAACATGAGTTCTCTCCCTCTGTAGATTTTTGAGATCAGAGGGGCAAAGTCTGGGGTGTTACAAGGAGGAGGGAAGTGCTGGTGATGGAAACAGGGCTTGGCTTTTTGAACCCACCCAGGCTCCTGAGGCAAGAACTACTGACCCCAGATTCCCCGGGAAACTGAATTTGACTTTGGGGCTTGGTTTGAGAGGAACAAAGAGGAAACCAGGGCATCCCAGGAAAGCAGCATCAGACGGACCAGGAGGGGCTCCCCAGAGGCTGCGGCCCTTGAGCGAGAAGCTGATGTTTGTCAGATGTTGGCAAGCATGGTCTGGGGTGTGGCGGGAGCTGCTTGGACTCGCCTTCACTTGCAGGGGTCACCTAATGAGCCCAAAGGAAACGGTGGGTGTGTGCAGGCACTGGGTCGGCCAAAAAGCACCACACTCAATCTAAGAAAGAATAGCTGCCACTTATTGATGATCTGCTTTGCGCTGGGCTGCAAGCTAATAGACCTCCCGTCTCCTTGCGTCCTCCTGTCCGCCCTCGGAGGGTATTATGGCCATTCTCCAGGTGAGGAAACTGAGGCTTAGAAAGGTTGCCTGTCCAAGGTTACAAGGCAAGTGGGTGGCAGAACGGGTATTGGAATTGAAGTCTGACCTCCCGACCCCAGTTGATCTGCTCTGCTTAGCTGCCTCTTTTGCAGAGGGAGGTGTCGACATGGAAAGGCAAAAGGCCAAGGGGAAGTTGTAGGGAGAGCACCCCGGGGTTCCCTCCTGCCACGGCCCCAGGGGTAACAGCTTTCCCAGAGGCAGCCTTCAAGGCAGAGCCCAGGACCAGCTTGGTGAGAAGGAAGCCCAGGAGGTGCCGGCCTTCTGTGTCCTTCCCAGGGGACATGCAAGCTGGACCCTCCTCTTAGCCCCTTCTTGCTGTGAACCAGCCTGCGCATGGACTTCCGGTCCTTCTGAGAACCTCCCCTTGCTGGTTCCAGATGTGGTAGGAGGCTGAGGGGAGGGGGCAGTGGAACCCCCAAGCCTGAGCTCCCTGGGAGCCCAGAGTTTGAGGACCAGCCTTTAGTGTGTGACTTTTGGCAAGTCATTTGCCCACTCTGGGCCTGAGTTTCCACCCAGGCGATGAGGATGTCAGTTCACAGGCCCTCCTCTGGGCTGTGGAATCCTCTAGTGCTTGGCCTCTGGGTCAGCCCAAGAATCCAGCCAAGGGGTGGGGCCACCTGCTTGGCGGCTTGCCTCCCCCGCCCGACCCCTTTCTGGTCCCAAGCAGAGTCTCCTCTCTCCCTTGTTCCACACGGCTCCCAGCAGCTGTTCCTCGGGCCCAGGCAGAGAGCCCGGCTTGGCGCGTCTCTGGCTGAGGCCGATGAGAGAAAACAGGTTAAAAGTTCAGCCCTTGTTCTCTCCAGGAGGAAAAATCTGTAGCATTCGGAGTGTGAAAAGGAACCCTTTTTTTCAGCTCCAAAGCAGCACAATACAGCTTCCCTCCAATTTGCCATCAGAAGGATGCCCTTGGCACTGGACTCCACTGTCCCTGGCACCCTCCTCCCCCCTCACCAGCCCCCAGTGCAAAGGGACACAGTGGCCGCAAACACAAGCCACAGGCGGTCATGAGGACACTGCCACATCGTCTCTTGTCAGCTCACAGGTCTGACTGGGGTCACCTCTGGCTAAATGCTTCCTTCTATCCCACCCTCCCATCCATACCTCCCCTGCCCTAGTTCAAGACCTTGTTACTCCCATTTCGACCTTCACAGAGGCCTGGACAATGTGCACCCTGCCTCCACTCTCTCTGCCCTAGTTCATCCAACCCAGGCCATCAAACTAAGTGTCTAGAAGTTTATAGGGTAGGAAGCAGGAGACCCTCACCTCCCACTCTGCCACCAACTCCTGTGTGATCTTTAGGAAGTCTCTTTCCCTCTCTGTGCCTCAGTTGCCCTATTTCTAAAATGAGACAGTTAGGCTAGACCAGGGATAGCATCTCAAATGGTGGGTGTTAGTTTCCTGGAGGACTGTGGTGAGAAGCGTTGTGTAGCCACAGAGTGTGGGGATTGATTAGTGATGTGTCCTGGGCACAGAATTGGAGCATAGCAGCAAGCGTGCCTCTCACTCACTCTCGCTGATCTAGGTGGTGTGGAAGGTCCAGCTGTGATCCTCTAGATCTCTCCGCCTACCCTCTCACAACTATTTGTATTCATACCCCATCTCCACTACCAGACTGTGAACTGCTCCATGGTAGGGCTTTGCTATTCACCGTTTTTTCCCTCGGGGTACCCAGTACAGTGCTTGGTACATAATGGGCATCAGGATATATCTGTTGATTGAATACTTGAGCAATTTAAATCTTCTCAGTGCATTGCAGTTCAGTTCAAAAAGTATTTTGAATCCCCTGTGGCAGGAAAGGGGTAGAGGGAGGGGTGCTGAGCCTGATCTGGGGGTGATTGGGGATCTCTCTGGCCCTGTGGGTCTCCTTTGTCATTGGCTGTATGGTTCCTTTCCTCCAGCTGCTGGAATAAGAGGGGGCAAGTTGGGCCTGGCCGGTTCAGAAGCTGATCTGAGTTTCCTGAACCCCCAGAGGGCAGGTGATGGTCTGGCCCCACTGGACACAGTGCTCACCCCTTAACACCCCTCCATCCCCAGGGCCCTATCCTAGGGGCAGAGTTGGCTGAGCCCTGGGGGAGGGGGCCCAGGGATGAGGACACAATGGAGAACCCCAAGTTCCTGGAGAAGGGGGAAAGGTATCCCTCACAGGAGGTGTGGGCCAGAGGGCCAACGTGGGATAACTGATGCGGCTTGGCTGGGACCCAAGGGAGGCCCCTGTAAGGCCAACATTCCAGTTTCTGAGAATTTGATGCAAGTGGAAAAGCGAACAGAACCCTAAGTCTGAAGTTAAAATTTGAGATTTCCTGAGGACTCTCTGAAGCCCATCCAGGAGACCCCAGATTAAGACCCTTCCCTACCAGTAAAGGAGCAAAGGGGCAATACCTAGGTTGGAGGGATGTGATTGGCTAAGAGGGTGGGGCATGACCATGTGTGAAAGGGCTGGAGTTGGACCTTAAGGGGTGGAGTCTAGAGGAATAGAATCAGATGATTGGCTGGAGTGTGTGAGTGGGTGGGATTATGGAGTGAGAGGCAGGACCTAAAGGGAGGGTAGTCTATAGGGTTCGATCCAGATGATTGTTTGGAGCAATGGAAGTAGCGCTCTGTAGAGAAGGCCCTCAGGAGGTAGGTTCTTGGTGATTGACGGTGCTTCATAGGCAGCTCAGTGATGACTCTTTGCTGTCTCCACAGAAACGCTGATGGACTCAACCACAGCGACGGCGGAGCTGGGCTGGATTGTGCATCCTCCATCAGGGGTGAGTCAGTGGTCCTCAAACCCTGCCTGGTCTCCCAGGATACCTCGGGTTCTGCTGCAGGGCCCAGATGCCCCGCCTCCCCCGCCCTGCCGAATTCCAGCCCCTTCCCCTCCTTCAGGTCCCAGGACCTGGCCTCTCATTGCCCCACCCTGCTGGTCCCCTACCATTGATGGAGTGCTAGTTACCATGACAACATGCTGGATGCTTTCAGACTTTATCCCATAGAATTCTAAACGGGAGGCTGAGGGAATTCCCTGGCGGTCCATTGGTTAGAACTCCGCGCTTCCACTGCCGAGGGCCTGGGTTTGATCCCTAGTTGGGAAACTAAGATCCCACAAGCCACAAAGCGTGGCCAAAAAATAACAAATAAATAAATAAATAAAAGCGAGGCTGAGAAGTGGTACACACACTACCCCCATTTTATAGATGAGGAAGGTGAATTGTCATTTCCTGAGCACCCACTCACTGTGTGTCGTACTACATCACAGCACCTTTACATACATCATCTCCAGTCCTATGGGGAGGAATCCCCTCCATTTTACAGGTGCGGAAACTGAGGCTCGGAGAGCTATAGCCACCTGCCAGGGACCCTATGGCTAGTAAGTGATGAGGGCTCAGGTTTGCATCCAGGGCTGTGACCGAGTCTTCTGGGTCCCTTTTCTGGGTCCCCGTAACACTAGGCTCCCCCTTCCTGAGCTCTTACCATCACACTGCCTTGGGTCCAGTGGTCTGAGCCCATGGAGGCTGTGAGCTTCCCAAGAACAAGATCAGGCACAATTTGAGATTCCTCTTTCTTCCCACAACAACCAGCCCAGCAGTTACATACAGACCGTGGGGTCAGACACTCCTGAAATTCTGTCCCAATGCTGCCACTCACCAGCTGTGTGATTTTGGGCCAGTTCCTTAACCTGTCTGAGCTTTAGTTTCCTCATCTATAAAACGGTGATAATAATGTCTTCCTCATAGGACTGTTGTGAGGTTCTCCTGCCAAGTGTCTAGCACGGTGCCTGACGTAGAGTGGGCTCCCAGTGACAGGTAGCTATAGTAACTGTCACCGTCATCATTGTCAGTTCTAGTATCATTCCCTCCTCATCCCCCTGGTCTCTGGGGAGGGCTCTGGGCTCCCACAGCCCATCCCTTCCCTTCCCCCCATCCCAGCTCCTCCGCTGGGACTCAGCTGCTGCCCCAAGGAGCTGCATCCCCCCACCCCCCTCAGGTCTGTGCTCTCAATAGGCAGGGCCCCAGGGTCAGGCCTCTTTCTGTGGCTCTTTCTTGTCACCAATTTTCCATCTGTGAAGGCGGCTGGGCGCACATCCCCACCCTGTCAGTAATGAGGCCAGGCTGGGCTGCAGGGCCCCCGGACGCAATTATTTGGGGTGTTTAGGCTGCAGGGCCTCTGCATGTTAATTAGAGAGAGGGGAGAAAGGCAGAGTGCTCTAATTAAGTGCTCTAATTAAGTTCTGAAGAAGAGCAGTGATTGAAACAAGGGGCTGACTTTGTCACATGGTGCCACCAAAAAAAAAAAAAATTAAATGCAACGTAGGGAGCTTCAGAGCCGCCATTGAAGGAGCCTCTGGGCCAGCTCAGCCTTCCCCACGCACACTTGCCCTTCACAGCATCAGCCCTCCCTGGGCTGGCAAACACCACCCGCCCTGTGCAGACTTGGCCCGGAGAATGTGAGGGAGGCAAAAGGACAAAGAACACCCACTTGAGAATGACACCTCTCCCACCACTTGCCCCCGCCCCCCCAAAGTCACATTTGGCAGTTGGGGAAATAGAGGCCCAGAGAGGGGCAGTGACTTGCCTAAGGCCACACATCAAGTTAGCAGAGCTGGGACAAAACCCAGGACTCCTGGGCCAGTGTTGGGTCCTCATGTTTCAAGACAGTGTGGACAAGCATGGGTCTGGGTCTGGGTCTGGGTCTGTGTGACCTGGGTCAGGTGACCTCATTTCTCTGGTCTCTACTCCCTCATCTAAAGTAGAAATAACCCTACTTACCACATGTGATAATCATGACAAAGAAATGAGATCCTGTTACAGCACCCACCCTTGGCCCAGCATAGGTGAGTGGGGTTCACTCTGCTGTTGGGTCTACCCCAGACGAAGCCAGCCCAACACCAAGGGGGGCACAGGAGAAGGAGGGGATGGGTGGCTGATCTCAACAAGCTCTCAGTCCCACTGGGGAGACCAGACCAAGAGGGCCGGGAGTGCCCGGCACTTGTCCAGGCAAGTTGTCCCCAAGGGCCCAAGGGAGAGTCGGTGAATGCAAACACTGCAGCTGGAGGGAGAGGCCGCGGCGAGAGGTTCCAGAGGATGGACAGAGAGACGAAAGGTGCTCGAGGGGTCACAAAAGTGTGAACAAAGGCTCAGCCTGCGAGTGAGCTTGGCCTGTGAGCGTCTGTGGAGGGAACACGGCCTGTGCCCTTCCATTTCAACTTTCCATGGCCCTGCCCAGCCCCTTCCAGCAGTGGGGCTTGGGAACTCACAGCTGGGTGAGAGCCCAGGCTGGGGCCCAGTGAAGTGCCGAAGTGCGGACCCCAGGCGGGAAGGCGGGAAGGTGTCCCTCCAGGCACTGTCTTAGCCACTTAAGGCCCCAGAGCAGAGCTGCTCTCATGGGGAAAGGCCTTGTCTTCCTGTTATGGGGGTGAGGGCTCTTCTTCCATTGGACTGGGAATCCCCAAGGGCAAGGACTGTGTCTCCCTGGTCAGACAGGGAGCTCCCGGCAGGCAGAAGTCCTGTGTCCCCCATCAGACTGCTAGCTCCCCAAGCACAAGCTCTGTCTGCTTTCAGACAGGGTGGGCCTCTCCCTGGTTTCCCTTCCAAGTGGGAGCTTCCCAGGAACAGGGGCCACGTCTTCTTTATCAGATTAGTTACCCCTGGGGGTAAGGGTCACATCTCCCACGTTGACTAGGGCAATACCAAGAGCAGGGCGTGTGCCCTTCCCATCAGATTGGTGTGTTTCCCTCGTAGACTGGGGGATTCCTCAGAGCCAAGGCTATGTCTCCCCCTCAGCTTAGAGTTCTCTGATGGTAAGCATCATGTCTCCATCATCAGACTGGAAGATCCCTTAGGTAGGGTCTGTGCCTCCCCCATTAGACTAGGAGGCCCCTGGTGGTAGGTGTCCTGTCTACCCCCATCAGACTGGAGGATTCCCTAGGGAAGAGTCTGTGCCTCCCCTCTTAGACAGGGTGTTCCCTGGGGCTAAGCCCCTACCTCCCCCACCTGACTAGCATTTCACCCGCAGTGGGAAGAGGTGAGTGGCTACGATGAGAACATGAACACGATCCGCACGTACCAGGTGTGCAATGTGTTTGAATCGAGCCAGAACAACTGGCTACGGACCAAGTTCATCCGGCGCCGTGGTGCCCATCGCATCCACGTAGAGATGAAGTTCTCGGTGCGTGACTGCAGCAGCATCCCCAGCGTGCCTGGCTCCTGCAAAGAGACCTTCAATCTCTATTACTATGAGGCCGATTTCGACTCGGCCACCAAGACCTTCCCCAACTGGATGGAGAACCCGTGGGTGAAGGTGGACACCATTGCCGCCGACGAGAGCTTCTCCCAGGTGGACCTTGGTGGCCGGGTCATGAAGATCAACACTGAGGTGCGGAGCTTCGGGCCCGTGTCCCGCAGTGGCTTCTACCTGGCCTTCCAGGACTATGGCGGCTGCATGTCTCTCATCGCCGTGCGCGTCTTCTACCGCAAGTGCCCCCGCATCATCCAGAACGGCGCCATCTTCCAGGAGACTCTGTCAGGGGCTGAGAGCACATCGCTGGTGGCTGCCCGGGGTAGCTGCATCGCCAACGCGGAGGAGGTGGACGTGCCCATCAAGCTCTACTGTAACGGGGACGGCGAGTGGCTGGTGCCCATCGGGCGCTGCATGTGCAAAGCGGGCTTCGAGGCCGTGGAGAATGGCACTGTTTGCCGAGGTAAGGGCCATGGTGGGGCAGGTGCCCCTGCAAGTGTGTGGAGTTGGTGTTGGCTGCAGACTTGAACCTGGCAGCTGGGAGGGCAGGCTGGTGAGCACAGAGGCCTGGAGCTGACCATGAGGCCCTCTGTGGTCAGGGTTTCCAAATCTACAGCCGTCGTTCAGCTTCTTAGAGGGAGGCATTAAACAGCACTTCTTGAATGGTGGTATGTGTACATACTACAGGGGGTATGCAGGCTGATTTTAGTTGAGGATAAATGTTTCTCATTTTAATTATTATGTAATGATGGCAGGTGGTACTTTATTTCTTCATTTACAAAAGTGATATGGTTTCCTTTTTAAGAAAATGTGTAAGTCATAGTAAATAACATTTATAAGAGAACCTTCATTGCGCTTTTGCTGTATCAGTCAGTATAGGCCAGGCCACGCTGAAGTGACAAAACAATAAGAGTTTGTTTCTCACTTAATGCTACACTGTGAGTCAGCTTGGGATTCCTCCCTCTGGGAGCCAAGCAGATGGAGGAGCCACCATTTGGAATGTTGTGATCACCAGGGCAGAAGGAAGGAGCAAGTGTGACAGATTGTATATGGGATCTAAATCTTCCCCCCCGGAATGGCTCAGACATCACTCCTATGCACGTTTCAATGGCCAAGGCAAGTGATGTGGTTACTTCCAATTCAAAGAGATGGAGAAGTGCAGCTCCACTGTGAGCCAGCCCTCCTGATTACCATTTTTACTGTGTGCTGAGCACTTTACATGTCTAACTCATTTAATCCTCACAAGAACCCTATGAAGGAAAGTGCCATTTTATAGGAAGAAATCACAGCTCATACCCAGTTCATACAGTGAATAAGTGGAGGTAGCACAGAATCTTACCCAGGTAATGTAATTCCAAACTACCCTCTTAACCACTGTGCCCCTTAAGTTAATTTAAAGAAAAATATTAAGTAAACAGTAGTACAGGTAGTATTTGATTATGGCCAAGAGTCACAAAGGTGCTGTGTAAACATAAGAAGTTGTACGAGGTACTGCATGGTGGTGAGAAGGCTGTGAAGGTAGACAGACCTGGGTTCAAATTCCAGCCCTGCCGGTTACTAGTTGGACGTCCTGATCCGAGTTGTGGAACCCTCTTTCATAGGGTAGTTGTGAGGATTCAAGACCTTAAGACATGTAAAGCACTTTTGATGGCTTCTAGGATACAGTAAGAGGTTAATAAATGTTAACTAAATGAGATGCTACATATACAGCCCAGCGTGGCACAGGTTCTCTGCAGTGTGAGCTATGGTGGTGATGGTGGTGACATAGGAGACTTGAAGCCTGCTTGTGCCACTTCCTCTTGCCTTCCCAATTGGAATTGGGTCCTGGGGTAGTTCCAGATGCCAGGCTACGAGTTTGGACCTTTTCCAGGGGCCTCGAAGAGCCAGTTAAAGTTTAGCCCAGGGTAATTGCAATGATCCTCACCTTGATGAAATTTTGTCGCATCCGCCACCTCCATGGCTCCTCCAGCCCTCTGAGGCAGCATTTTAAGGGTCCTGGGAGGACAAGTGGGTGTATAAGAGACAGGAGCAGTGGCCTGTGGGGAAGCTGCGGCAGTGATCTCAGGTGATGATGGCTGCGTGGACTGGGCGTCCACAGTGCTGGGGAAGAGGAGGGGTGCAGTCAAGGGATGTTTTGGCAGTGAATCAGATGAGATGTGGAGACAGATTGGAAAGGGAGGAGGGAGAGGAATCAGAGGGAACCAGGAATTCCAGCTTACAGGGCTGCGATGGTCTTGGAAAAGAAATGGGGACATTGGGAGCAAAGGCTGGTTTCTTAGGGAAGACAACAAATCTGGTTTCCTATACTTGAGTGTGAAAGTGCACAGCCCTGGGACATGGCAGGGGTGAGACAGGCCATGGGGAACAGAATCAGTCACTCATTGCTTATTGGTTATTCACTCATCAAACCTTCCCTGTACCTCCTCTGTGTCAGACCTTGTGCTAAGCACCAGGTAAGACAGAAGAGAATCCAACTATGGCCTTGCCTTCTAGGAGCTCACAGTCTAGCAGAGGAGACCGACTGTAAATGAACAAGGGTGGGAATGCATTAGACTTGTTTTAATAGGAACTGCTCAGGCTGAGGTGGGCACAGAAAAAGGGAAGGCTTCACAGAGGAGGTGACATTGGAGCTGAGTCTTGGGAGAGGTGTACATTAACCAGGTGGCCCAGTCCTTCTGGAGGTTGGATCAGCATCAGCAGAGACCTGGGGACATGAATCAGTGTGCCTCATTGGGGGGACTGGTCAATTGTTTGGTGTGGCTGTGGCTAAGGGTGCAAGGAGAGATGTAAGAAGAACTGTGGCTGGAGTGGTGCCCAGATGAAGAGGTGTATTAGTTATCTATTGCTGCATAACAAGTTAGCCCAAAATTTAGCAGCTTAGAACAACAAGCATGTATTTATTTATTTATTTATTTATGGCTGCATTGGGTCTTCGTTGCTGCACGAGGGCTTTCTCTAGTTGTGGCGAGCAGGGGCTACTCTTTGTTGCAGTACGCGGGCTTCTCATTGCGGTGGCTTCTCTTGTGGAGCACGGGCTTCAGTAGTGAACAACAAGCATTTATTATCTCAGTTTCTTAGAGTCAGGAACCAGGCACGGCTTAGATGGGTGCCTTTGGCTCAAGGTCTCTCCTGAGGTTGCAAGCAGGCTGTCGGCTGGGGCTGCAGTTTCATCTGAAGGCTTGACCAGGGAGGGATCTGCTTCCACGTTCCCTCATGTGGTTGTTTGCGGGCCTCAGTCCCTCCCACGTGGGCCTCTCACACGTGCAGTGGCTTCCCCCGAGCACATGATCCGAGAGAGGGAGCGTAAAAGAGAGAGCACCCAAGACAGAAGCCACAATCTTTTCATAATCTCATCTCAGAAGTGACATCTCATTACTTCTGCTGTATTCTCTTCATTAAAAGTGAGTCACCAGGGCTTCACTGGTGGCACAGTGGTTGAGAGTCTGCCTGCCAGTGCAGGGGACACGGGTTCGAGCCCTGGTCTGGGAGGATCCCACATGCCGCGGAGCAACTAGGCCCGTGAGCCACAACTACTGAGCCTGCGCGTCTGGAGCCTGTGCTCCGCAGCAAGAGAGGCCGCGATAGTGAGAGGCCCGCGCACCGCGATGAAGAGTGGCCCCTGCTTGCCGCAACTAGAGAAAGCCCTCGCACAGAAACGAAGACCCAACACAGCCAAAAATAAATAATAAATAAATAATAAATAAATTTGAAAAAAAAAAAAAAAAAGTGAGTCACCAAGTTCAGTCCATGCTCCAGGGGAGGGAATTACACAGGGTGTAAATGCCAGGAGGTGGGGGTCCCTGGGGCCATGACAGAGGTGGCCTGTCACAGGATCAGAGTCTGAGCTGCTTCTTGCAAGGGGTGGGAGTTCGAGGTAATGCTGGGGCAGAGTGTGTCCAGCGCTGGCTTCTCCCCTCCCACCAACCCCCGGACGAGGCCCAGCCCAGCCCAGCCGGCTACTGGATGTCAGTGGAGGCCAGTCAAGGTGTGATTAATGAGCTCAGGGAGCCAGAAGGACACCAGCTGCTGCTGTGGCATGTGTGCAGCCACCCAGATGTGGGGCTGCTTCAGCCCAAGTCCCACAGGCACTGGCCCCGCCAGTCCAGGACGTGTAGGAATGATGATTATTGCTCACATCTGGGTGGTTGGCAAAGTGCTTTCCCCATCTCCAGCTCAGGGATTCTCAGCCTTTACTATGCCTCAGGATCCGCTGGGAAGTTTATTAAAATGCAGATTCCTGGGTCTGGTGCAGGCCTCTTCCCCAGGTCTGGTTCTGTGCCTCTGAGGTAGGGCCAAGAATCAGCATTTTTAAACAAGCAGCACTGATGCTCCTATAACAGGACTATTAGCTCAGACACACAATGTGTTAACACATCCTTGGCCAGACCAAGCAGGACTCAAGGCCAGCCCCACCACCACCCCAGGGAGCATCCACCCTAAAGGGTGGGAGGGGACGTTAGCGGAATCTCTGGGAGGGTGTGGTTTGGAAAGATCCATTTAATATTGAAACATAACATGATGGGAAAAGAATCCATTGCTCTCTCAGAGAAATACAAATTAGAGAAAACTTGACGGTGAGGGGGACGGGGGGGAGTAGGTGAGTCCTCGTGGGGAATGGCAGCGATCCCAGGGGTGGGCAGTGGTGACTGGGTGTTCCCAGTGCACTGAGTGGTTCATGAAACTATGGACTAAACTGACTCAATCAGACCAACTTCCTCTAGTGCCTGTTTGTTGTGTGCAGGGCACAGTGGGGAGGGGAGGGGCTCGGAAAAGCCAATTAACCCCTCAACAAGCATGTATTGGGTACCCCCTGTGTGCCATTTAGCCCTCTAACAGATATTGATTGAGTTCCTTCTCTGAGCTAGGCACATGCCAGTGCTAGGGAACACAGATGTGAACAAGAGGGACACATTCACTGCCCTCCCAGAGTTTTGGTCTGGGTGGGTGGATGGGGGAAGATGGAGGAAATAAAGTTAATAAACAAATAAAATAGTTATAAACTGTGAGGAGTAAAAAGAAAAATATAGGGTACAATAAAAGAGATCAAAAGGAGGATCTGCTTTAGCCAGGTGGTTCAGGGAAGGCTTCTTGGAAGAGGTGTCATTTGAGCTGACTGAGGCTGTCCTGGGATGGCTGGAGGAGAGCGCCTGAGAGTCACGGTTTGTGGCTTCAAGTGTCTCCTGGGCAAGCAGAGCATTCAGACACAAGGGAACAAGGCAGAGCATGGTCCTTCCAGAAATGAAGTCTATCCAGGCAAAGTACTTTGAGAATATGAGGAAGAAGGCATCTTTTCCGACTGGGCATCTGGGAGGGCTTCAAGGAGGAGGTGGCATTTGAATTGGGCCTTGAAGAGTGAGTGGGATGTGGATGGGTGAAGGGAGGGGAGGAATTGTAGGTCGAGAAACTGCATGAATAAAGGCCCGAGGTGTGACAGTATAGGGCATGTTTGGTGGATGTCCAAGGCCCTAGTGGGTGCAGGGCTGGGGCACGACTTTCTCCTCTTCATTCATCTAGTCATGGTTCATTGAGTGCCTAATCTGGGCCTGCACTGGCCCCACAGACACCAGGTGGGAGACTCCTGGGACTTCCTTCAGAAGAACTCCGCCCCCTTCCCCTATCCCAGTCCCCAGCCTCCACAGGATCACAGTTCCCACTGGGGCTTGCCACCGGCTGATTTGCTGGTGGGGGTCGGGGGCGGGGCAGGAGAGTGGCCTTGGAATTCCTCCTCTGCAGCAGCTGCTCCCACCCAAGCCCTGAGTCTGTTTGCCTGACTCTTTCCAGATGTTTATGGGATTGATTGTGAATGTGTCCCTGCCTCAGTTTCTCCAAGTTTGTCTCCGTATCCCTATTCCCATTGGTCTCTCCTTCCCTAATGAAGCCCCTACTTGCTACTCCCTGCCCATCAGTGGGAGCCCCCAGCCCAGCAACCGCTGGGGACCCTGCCCTCCTCTCTCCCCATGGCAGACGTGCCTCTATAATGGATCCAGAGGCAGTTCCACAGTGAGCGTGATTGCCGTGATGCTATTGGGGTGTAATGGGATTTTTAATGTTTAGCTTGGACAGGGAGAGGGACTGCGAGCCAGCGGGTTAGGGGGGTGAGGGGGTGGGAGGTGCTTGCACACACATGTTGATCCGCTGGCTCCAACTCAGACTTCCCAGTTCCCAGCTGCCGGGCTTCTCCTCCCAGCCTCTCCCTCTCCTCCCCCTGCCCTGCTTGGCAGCCCCTAGCCCTGCTCTCTCCCCCACCCATGGCCTCTCCTTGACCTTGGCCATGGAGACCTGTTTCTTCAAACCCCAGCCCTGCCACTTGCTAGCTGTGTGACCTTGGGCAAGCAGTGGACCTTCTCCTGGTCTTTGTTTTCTCATCTGCAAAGCAGAGTAAACAGATACACTGCTGTGCAGAGTAAATGAGAAAATACCTAGAAAAGTGTTAGAAAAATAAGGACTTTTACAAACACTGTCTTTTGCCTGTGGACTTTTTTTTTTCTCCTAATGAGCTTTTTTATTTTGAGGAAAAAATAACTTTTCCTTATCACAAAAGCAATACAGGTTATTTGTAGAATCTTTAGAAATTACTGATAAGCCAAAAGGAGAAAATTAAAATCACACAGAGAGTAACCACTGTTAACAGACTGGTGTGGATCCTTCTAGGTGTATTTATATGTATTTAAGCATATTGATTTTTTTAAAAAGAAAAAATAGATTCCTTCTGAGAATACATGAGGATTTTTGACTTATTAATATTTTGTGGGCATTTTTCCATGTCCTGTTGGATCATCATTTGGGAAGGCTCTTAGAATTCCGTAATAGATAGATGTACCATGATTTATTTACCAGTTCTCTAGTGATCCACATGTAGATTGCAGTTTTTCACTATCTTAAATGCTGGCATGGACTTCATTGTCCCTCTGCCTTTTTGCACTGCTCCTGGCATTTGTGTAGGATATGTCTCCAGGCATGGAATTGTAGGGTCAAAGGGTATGTACTTTTTTTGAGCTTTTGATGCACGTTGCCAGATTACCCTCCAGAAAGACTGGGCTGAATTACCCGCCTGGCAGCAGTCTTCGAGAGTGTCTGTTTCCCCGCATACTCACCAGCATGGGATATTATGCCTGTGGCTTTATTTTCTATTTCACTCCCAGAATCCTGTGCCTCCCCAGCCAAGGTAGGGAGGGACCAGGGGTCCTCTCTGGGCCCTCAGGGTTGGATCCTGGGCTGCCCTTAGGGTTGGATCCTGGGCCACCCTCAGGGTGGCCTCCTTCCCACCCTGCTCTCAGCTCCAGCCCTTCCCACAGAGGCCGGACCAGTGGCCCAGATGTGTCTGGCAAGCCTCTGGGGGTGGGTGCGGTCAGTCTCGGGGTGAGGAGGAGGGAGACATCCAGCTGGCAAGGCCTGTGCTGGCTGGGGAAAGGGGTGTGAGGGTTGGAGTGCTGGGTGGGAGGAACGGCCCAGACCCCCACACAGAAAGCTCTGCTGCTTCTCTTCAAGGGCAGGATGGAGACGCCCAGCTTGGGGAGGAGGAAGGGTGATAGATAACCCCTCCAGACCCCCAGGCTCAGGCCAGGGCTGAGACCACACAGGCCAGCGTTTCGAGAAGGGGATTGGATGGGGACCCTGGCCAGTACAGGCTATTCAAGTCTTTGGTCTTAAAAATTAGAAGTACCCCCTCCCCGCTTCCCCTTTTCTATATGCTCTCAAAGCATCTATTTTTGTTCACAGCTATCTATCCATCTCTCCAACCATTAATCCATCTGTTTGTCCATCTATCCAGCCAGCTGGCCAGCCAGCCATCAGCCATTCACTGAACTCCAGTTTCTGATTTTTTTGCTTCATGGAGAGATCGGGTGATATCTTCATAGAGGACCAAGAAGCTAACACACAGTGAATAACACTCCTCAGGCACCTACTGTGCGCCAGTCCCTGAACCAGGTGTGGGGACTGCAGACATGAGGAAGGCCCTTCTTGCCCTCATGGAGCTTCCAGTCTGGTATAGGGGAGTTGGCTCCATCTGTAACTGTAGCCTTGGGGCACTTAGGAGGGAGTCAGGAGAGAGCTGGGGAGGCTTCCTGGAGGAGGAGCCATTTTCCCAGGGCTCTGGAGAATGGGAGGAGGTGGAGGCAGGAAAAAGATAGTCAGAAATGATACTGATTTTTTTTTAACCCTGGCCTCTTGCTGACCCTCAGCCATCTGGGGGAGTGGGGTACAGCAGAAGTATTCTTAGCCAAGGGAGAAGGGCAGAGGGGCTGCCAGCACTCTCAAAGGGCTGAATGAGGCAGAGGCTGAAAGGAGTCCTGAGAGGATTGGAGAAGACCAGGGCAAAGGGTGAAAGGTACCTCCTGTGTGCCCAGCTCTGTGTTATATGCTCTGCTCCACTATCTTATTGAATCTTCCGCTGATACGATTAGGTCCATTTACAGATGATGAGACTGAGGTCCAGAGAGGATCAGTGAGTTTTCCAAGGCCACACAGCCAGTAAGTAGCAGAGGCAGAATATGAACCCAGCTTTCTCCAGCTTGCTGGGACAAGTGATTACCCGGGAGTGAGTGGATATCTGAATGTACTCTGCCCTGCCCACCTCCCCATTACCCAGGAGCCCCTGAGATGTAAGAAGAGTTTGACAGATAACCAGCTGAGGGGCTCACGTGTGAGTCTGTGAGACCTCAAAGAAAGGAGGGGGCAACCAGAAGGGCTTCCGAGGGGAGGAGGGAGGCTCACGGCTGAGCCTTGGAGGACGCATTGCTTTCATATCAAGAGAGGTAGGGCAGGATGGAGCACGGTCCCAGGGCAAAGTCTCAGGGGTGGGGAAGCCCCCCGTAGGCCTCCTCTCCTCGTGCCAAGCCGTGAGATGGCCTCGGGGAAGGAGGCCGGCCCACGCACCCCCGGCTAACCTCCGGCCAGAGAGGAGTCCCCCCGGCCCCCACGCGACATTTACCAAGTGCTCACGTCATGATCCCTTCCTGCCTGGTTACCTTCTGGAATCCCCCCATCAAATTAGAAAACTGAGACTGAGGGCCAACCATCACACCCCTCATAGTTGGCAGAGGCAGGTGTGCACTCTACTGCCTCCTACTTCTGATCTCCTCTGCTTCTTGGAGGTGTCAGAAAGCCTTGGTAGCAGGGCCCCCGTGCTTATTCCTACGGACCAGCAGCTCCCCACTCAGACTCTCACTGACTCCCAGTCACCCGCGGGGTTAGGTAGCCTCATCTCTATTTTACAGAAGAGGAAACTGAGGCTCTGAGAGGTGAAGCAGCTTGTCCAAGGTGACACAATTAGGAAGGGATAGGATTTGAACTCCGGTAATCTGACCCTGGAGCCCCAGCGCTGCCCCCTCTCAGCCCCAGATGGGTCTCGGACCCTGAAGGCATCAGGTTGATGGGTTTGGTCGCAGGCTGCCTCCAGAACACTCTGGCAGGACCATAAACAGCTGGGGAAGTTCCCTCCCTCCAGCGGCTGCCTTTTCATCTGGCTGGGCTTCGGGATCTGGCGAGAGAAGCCCGTTTATTGAGGAAGTTTATGCATTTAACAGTTTAAGCCTTTCTAAGCCTGTGGTACAACAGGATTTGGGAGCTGTTAACAATTCTGTGTGGTTAAGAGATTTTCATTGCTCTGCGGCAGCTGGCTCAGGCCCCACAGGCCCTGTTCTGGCCTCCACCCCACCCTGCTGGGCACCTCCTCCCTAGGACCCTTTGTCTTCTGCCCCCATCCTGCTGCTTCTCCCTGTTCCCCCTACTCCTAGTGTCTAGGTATGAACTTTGACCTCAGAGGGGGGAGCTGCCCAAGGGCACACAGCAGTTAAGAGGCTTGAACTGAAACCTGCCTGGCAAAGCTCGAGTCCCTTCCCACACCCTAGACTGCCTTCCTTGGGTAAGGGGGGTGGGGTAGGAGGACATTATGTTGTTAATTCTGCACTGGCAGAACTTATAAAACCCCTCTAAAACCAGCATCTGACCTCTGCCAAGGCTTTGGAACAGGCCGGGGTGGGGTAACTTGCCCAGCTTCACTCACCCTGTCAGGTACAGAGCTGGAATCAGAACTCAGGCCTCCCGAAGTCCTAATGAGAATTCTTCATACTATACCAAAGAGGGTTTTTTTTTTTTTTTTCCATAGCCTGGTGGGGGGTGGGGGGGGATGCCATTTGTAATTATAATGTCTTACATATGTACAGTATTTATTTACTTACACTCTGCCTCATTCCAGAAAAGATTAGAGGCTGCTTTTGTATAGCATTTGGTCTCACCCTGTGAGATACTTTGATCTGAATGATACCCACATGAGAGAAGCAAGGCGAAGGTTATTAGCACCATTTTAGAGGCAAG
Source organism: Balaenoptera ricei (assembly GCF_028023285.1). Taxonomy (NCBI): domain Eukaryota; kingdom Metazoa; phylum Chordata; class Mammalia; order Artiodactyla; family Balaenopteridae; genus Balaenoptera; species Balaenoptera ricei. The sequence goes on from NC_082639.1 coordinate 17,714,393, forward strand.
GAAAACTGAAGCCAAGAGGGGACCAGACTCTCCCATGGTCACAGTGTACTTTGGTGGCAGAGCTGGGACTTGAACCCAGTGCTCTGGCCTCCTAGACCCAGGCTCTCACTGGGGCCCCTTGTGATGTTCAGTCAGATAGCCCCCACCCTTTGCCTCCACCTCTGCAGGGACGAGACCCCAGCGTTCCCTGAAACACCTTAGTCTCCATCCTAGGTTGGGAGAGGTGGCCTGGAAGAGTTCCTTGTGGCCCAGAAGACACATGGTTTGTGTGAAGAGGAAGGTGTGGGTGGGTTTGGCAGGATGTGAATCAGCCCCCGACAACCATACGGATAAAGGAGCCCGTCGCTGGTGGCCCAGGGGTCACCCTGAGGGGTGGGCCTCCCTTCGGACTCCTACCCTCTCTGGTTCCTCGGGCTCTTTGCTCCTTCACCAGGCCTTCCCAATCTTTTTCCATGGAGCCCCATCCATGGAGGTTGGATGATGCTGTTGTTTTCATCACAGGGATTTGTTTCCTGATCACGGTGACCCATCTGCCCAACCCATCAGCCAACCCAGGAGAGGGTCACAAACACGCAAGCGCTCCCACGTCACTGGCATCCAGACACAGCACATGAACTTTATCTCTTGTCCTCTGCTCCCCACCCCACCCCAAACGAAGGGGCCAAGGCCACTGATCACCAACTTCACACTCATAAAAACTGAGGCCCTAAGACGTTAGATGAAATGGCTTATCCAGAGACTAGAGCTGGGTCACTGGGTCGCCCAGGCTGTGACCCTCCCAGCCCCCTTGCTGCTGATTCCTGTTCCGAGACCTCTCTTGAACCCGTTTATATCAGACCTCTGCCCCATCATTCCACTAAATCTGCTCATAATCAAGGCCATGAGTGACACCCATGTCGCCAATTCAGCGGTCAGTTCCCAGGCCTTGGCTTCCCTGAGGAGCGTTTATCAGAGTGACCACTGTCTCCTGGTGTCCCTTGTGCCTTGCCGGGTGCTTCGTGGCCAGTTCCCACTTGACTCCCGCCTCTCTACCTCGGAGGCCCCGGTGCTGAGTCCTTGGCGTCCTCTTCTCTCTCCCTCCCTGGGTGATTCCGTCCAGCCTAGACCTCTTCTCTAAAGTCTGGTCAATCTCCAGCCTAGACCTCTTCTCTAAAGTCCAGATTCACATACCTAACTACCTACTGGACATCACCATGCTTCCTCCCTGTTCCCTACAGTCTGTTCCCTGCCCTGCAGCCAGAGGTCCCTCTAAAATGTAGATCATGGGAATTCCCCTGGCGGTCCAGTGGTTAGAACTCAACGCTTTCACTGCTGGGGCCTGGGTTCAATCCCTGGTCGGGGAACTAAGATCCCACAAGCCGTGCAGTGTGGCCAAAAAAAAAAAGTAGGTCATGTCCCACCTCTGCTCAGAACCCCCCAAAGCCCCTCGTCTTACATAATGCAAAAGCTGAAAGGGCCCACAAATCCCTCCATGATCTGTCCCTCCCCTCTCTCGGACCCATCTTTTCCCATTTCCTCCTTGCCTCCTCCACTTCAGACCCGCTGAACTCCATGGTGGTTTCTTCTGCCTGGAATGTTCTTTCCTCAAGTATCTACATTGATTGCCCTCTCACCTTCTTCAGGTCTCTGCCCGAACGCCACCTTTTCACCAAGGTCCCCCATTGCCCTAGTTTTCCAAAGGGTGCATATATATTCTCATGCACACGTGTGCACATACACACGTGTGCACACAGCCCGTCCCCCTTCCCTGCTTTACTTCTCTCCGTTGCCCTTGCTGCCATCTGGCATACTGTTTCTTTGTTCCTTACCTACTTGTCTCCCCAGCTGAAATGCAGGCTCCGTGAGGGCAGATGTTTCTGTTTTGTCCACCACTGTGTCCAGGTTCTAGACTGATGTTTAGCTCATAGAAACTACTCCATAAATGTTAGCTGCAGAGACCCACTCACCCCAGTTTCACACCCTGTACCCTCCCAACCCTGATGTGAGCGATGATGCTAACAGAGGCCCTTGGAGAAGCCGAGGGCTCTTCCTGCTCCAGAGGGACCAACTTAGCCAGGATGCACAACAGGTCTGTCTGTGGTTGGGACAGGCGTTTCCAGGCATGGATTGAGGGTTCTTTTCCTTGGGACTCAGCATCTCCTGTAAGAATCTTAAATCCAGGAGCTGGGGACCTCAGAGAGCAGCTTTCAGTCTTCCTTGTGTTTTCACGTTAACAAACATTAATTCCAGCTCTTGCTCCCTTGCCTGCGCTGGCCCAGCAGTGTTTGGACTCCCTGCATGGTCGTCCTAGACCAGGGCCTGCTGGGGGACCCACCTCTCAGTAGGAGCCTGTGGGAGCCCACCACAGGCCCGGGTCTGTGCAGACACAGAGCAGGAGGAGGCGCCCAGCCTGCCGAGTCTCCGATCTCAGGTTCAGACCCCAGCCCCATTGCCTGACTTACTTGAGGAGGCCTTTGCTCTGAGCCTCAGTTTCCTCATTGTTAAATGGGGCCTGTAGTCCCAGCCTCACAGGGTTTAGAAGAGGCCCAGAGGAGTAATGGGAGCTCAGAAAATAGGAAAACGATGGGGAGTGGAGGGGGTGCCCCTGCTTCAGGAAAGAATGTTTCTTGGGGGGGGTCAGCAGGCAGTTCCCTGGCAGCGCACCTGGAGAGCAGAGCGTGTGTACATGATTAAGGGGGCCGGGGGTTGGTTGGTAATCCCCTCTCAGTTACAAGCAAGCCTGGGTACACAGTGGGTGCCTAATACATGCTTGTGGCTTGGCATTGTTTTAACCAGACAGGGTGCTTTTATTGAGCAGCACAGAAGCAGCTCACAGAGTCAGGGGTGCCTGGGTCCAAATATGGGCTCTCCCACTCACCCTGGGACCCTGGCAGAGCACCTCCCCACCCCACCCCATCTCTGGGGCTCAATGTCACCAGCTATAGAATGACTCTTATGCACTAACAGCCTCTGATTCTGTTCTTCCTGGTCCTCACAGTGCCCCTCGAGAGGCCAGCAGGACAGCCGTGACCATCTGCGACACCAGGATAGTGACCCCAGGTTACCTGCCATGCTCTAGCGCCCTCAAGCAGGAAGGTTTAGAGATGTAGGTAAGAGCCAGCTGCCTAGGTTCTAATACTGGCTCTGACATTTACTAGCTGTGTGACTCTGGGCAGGTGACTCACTTCCCAAAGCCTCAACCTCCTCATCTAAATAATGGGTGTAATAATAAATGGAATGTTACAGGTGAGTTGTGAGGACTCAGTGCGATAATCAAAGTAAAGCACTGAACGCAGCACCCAGCTTGTGGCGTGTGGTCAGTGCTGATCATAGCCTGGGACTTGCTGTCTAAATGCTCAGGGTTGTTACCATATCCTTTTGCAGATGAGGAGACAGGTTCAGAGAGAGCAGGTGACTTCCTTTGCTCCAGGCCACACAGCAAGTAAGGCCCCTCAACCCCTGTTGTCCAATGGGGCGTGAGCAGAGGGCTAGGTGGGACTTGGGGGCCAGTCAGAGCTATTTCCCGCCTCTGGCCCCTATGTCCCCAGCAAATTCTGGGCCCAAAGCCTCATGTTATGTTGGCTCCTTCCAAGGAACCAGACTCAAGCTTCTTCCCTTAAAGGCGTCACCATCCGATTTGCAACATTTTAAAGACCTGAGAGTGATCGCTGGCCTTTTTGCCCTGCCTGGGCGGGCCATGAAGCTTTGGGAGCCCCACATCCGTATCCCTGGCAACTGCAGCCCTGGGCTGCCCTCCCCCCACACCCTGCTGTCAGAGCTGTCTGTCTGTGGGAGCTCCCTGGAGGCCTGGGAGGGATGTGCACACACGCGTGTGCTGGGTCAGTGCAGAGCGTCCCCGACACACCTGCCTGTGTGTGTGCACTGGCCCCGTTAGACGTGGGAGAGTGCGTGCTGGGCCTGCTGGGAGTCTGTGTGCCCGTATGTGTAGAAGTGTGCCCACTGACCCAACATCCATCCACGTGTGTGGTTGGAACATCTCTGGACATAAGAGCATGTGCGTACATTTCAGGGGTGGGGCCCGTACGTGCCCTTGCCCACGCAGTTCACCCTGGAGCCCACTGTGAGTCATTACTGCCTTTGTGTTCGTATGTTCCTGTGTCTGTCTGACCTGTCCCAGCACATGTGTGTGTGCAGGGTGGAGCATATTCATGCATGTGCTGGATCACTTGGACCAGTGCACGTCAAGGAGCATAGGTGGCGCAGAATGAGTGGGTGCACCCATCATTGTATGAGGGGATCCCTGTCCTTGGGTGTGTGTGTCCTGGGTCAAGTAGGTGTGTGTATGTTTGTGCATATCCAACCACAAGCAGATCAAGCCAGAGTGTATATGTTCATATATATATTGTATCAAACCAGATGCACATGCACTTGGAAATGAGTATTTGTGAGCATGTGTGTCTGTGGTGCACTGGACCCACCAGTGGAGTATGTGTGTTGGCGGCAGGGGTGGGAAGGGGGGATACACACATACACACACTCACACACACACTTTCTGGGGGCCAGAATGTCAGGGCCATTGATTTTCTGTCTCTTAGAAATTCTCTTTGAGGTCCTCTTCATGTCTCTTTCATGAACCAAAGTCAGTGGTTCCAACATCCTTAAAGCAAATCGGGCCCATTTTGCAGCAAGCCTCTATCCTTGGCCTGCCCGCCTTCCCTGCTGGTTGTGTGCACAACACGTACATGCAAAATGTGCTTATGATTTACAGGAAAGCATGGGGGCGCCCTGGAGGGGTGCGGTGATGGTGCTGGCCCGGGGTCAGTTCTTCACCAGGCTCCGATATTTTCTAGTCGGTGGCCTTGGGCATTTCCCTCACTTCCCGGAGCCTCCGGTTTCTCATCTGCCAAAGAGGCCAGACGGTGGTAAAGACATGACCGCAAGGCCCTGCCCAGGCTGGGATCGTCATTCCTCTCATATCTGTCTGAGGTGTTTTGTTTATGCAGCACTTTTGCCTTCTTCCTGGGGAGAGAGGCTGTGTCTACACGAGACACCAAAGCAGGGCCAGTGGTGGACAGGCCAGCAGAGGAGCCATGGTGCTTCTAGGAGGAAGGGAAGGGGCAACACTTGAACTGTGCCGCCCCTCCGCCGTGCAGCCCCTCCCCCATGCAGCCCCTCTGTGTTATCCCCACTCCACAGTGGAGGAAACTGAGGCCAGAGAGCTGCAAGGGCCTGCGCGAACCTCCCAGGGGGCAGCAGGGGGCAAGCCAGCATTGGGACCCAGGTCCAGCCGACTCCTAGGCCTTCCCGAGCATTCGGAGAACGCTTCCTAGAGCAGATGGGAGCGAGAGGTCAGGCCTCGAAGGATGCCCATTCCCCATAGCAGGCTGGATGTCATACAAGCCCAAGGCACTGCATGAGCAGAAGTGGGGAAGCACCAGGCGGGAGGAGAGCAGGCCCTTCAGCCTCCGCCTCCCGCGAGCCTGCTCCGGCTCTCCCCGCCCTCTCCCCGCCCCGGCGCCCTCCAGATGGGCAGCCCCTCGCCGAGGTCCCCTCCCGCCCCTCGCGCTGCAGTCTTTGTGGCCCGGGAAGAATGCCTCTCTTTATCTCCCGGACGCCCCTTCCCTTTGATTCTCCTCTCCCCAGCGTTTCTGCCAACCTCTGCGTGTTGGGAATCCAATTAGAGGAACGGACAGAGAGAGTGACAGCCGCACCGAATCCCGCCTCGGCCCCTCTGAGCACGCCCAGCGGAGCTGCAGGCAGCACGGGGCCTGCTTGTCACGCCAGGCCCAGCGCTGGGCTTTGTGGGGATTAGCTGCCGGGGGGTGGGGCTCTCCCCAGATGGGACCAGAAGTGATGCTGGTGAATGTCACGTCCCGGTGAGAGTGGAGGGGGCCACTCTGCTCTGTGTGGAACCCAGCATGGGGAACAGGGGGGGAAGGTGCCAGGAGGCAGGGTGGCCTTGGCCTGGAGTGGGCTACCTTGGCCTATAGGGGATGCTTGGGGAAGTGATGGCCCAGCCCAGTCGGGTTATTTGGTTCCAAAGCTAGACTCAAGCAGAGCTGGCAGCCAAGCTCAGGTCTACCTGCTGTCGGGGAGACACCTGAATTTCCACCTAGGAGGGGCCGCAGGGGTTCATGTGCTTGCAGGGGTGGGATATTATCTTGATGCTTCATTTGCAAAATACTTTACATATGATTGGGAGGGGAAACCCCAAGGAATGCAAAGGGGGCAGCCACTGCATGATGGTGTCTGAAGAATCGCCCACCACAAGCTACTCCTTGGCCTGGCCGCCAGGTTAAGGCCAAGACCCTGCCCTCCCACACCACCACCATGAAGTTATCCTCCTGGTTTACTGCCAAGGAAAATGAGGGTCCCAAGGACAGAAGGCCAGTCTGAGGCAGAGCTAGGATTTCTCTAACCCCCTCCTACCCCCGGGTCACCCTGACCCCACCCCCAACTGCTAAGTTGGGAGAGTCCCCGATGCCCCCTCCCCAAGGAGGGATTTGGTGGCTGAAGAAGTGGATTTCTGGACCTCAGTGAAAGCAGCAGCCTCATCCCCAGCCCCAGGAGCACCAGGCAGAATACGGGCCGACAAATGCCCCAGCCTCTCCAGAAACGGCTGGAGACTACAGTGCACTGGGCCTTGTCCTAGGCCCAAGCACAGAGAGGGATTTGCATCCAACGTGGCTTCCGCCTCCAGGAGCTCACAGTGATGGCGTATGTAAAGGGGAAGCTCAGGACCGTGAGGACCCACAAGGGACCCGGGGAGGTGGGGATGGGACCACACTCAGCCCGGGCGTCCCAGCGGGCTTCTTAGAGGAAGCTGCACCTGAGCTGAGACCTGGAGGACAAGCAGAAAGAGCTTGAGGAGGCACCGAATATTCTAGGCATGAGAGGCAGGGCAGGTGTGGGGCTTCCCGGGGAGAGGCCCCTGCCCACCCTCATCCCCATCCTCATTCCACAGCTGCCTGGGCTGGGCAGGGCTGACCCACCTCCTACCCCAGAGCCCCAGCAGGGCTGCACAGCTGTGACTACCTCTGGGCCTGGCAGGGTTGGCAGCTTTGGATGCTCAGCATCTTCAGTAAGAATCATCGCGGAGGTGGGACGGGAGAGCCAAGGGAGGCCACAGTGCCTAAGAGCACACATTAGAGAACCGGGCCTCTTACAGACACTGTCTCCTCGGATCCCACATCAACCCAGGGAGCAGGAACCACCACCCCATTTTACAAGTGAGAAAATGGTTCAGAGAGGCAAAGGGGTTGCCCAGACTCAGAGAGTATGTTAATTTATGGGACCAGCATTTAAACTCGGGACCCCCATGGACCTTTCCCACCACTCTGGGCTGCCACAGCCAGTGCAGATAGGAGTTTGTTGTATGTATGTTTTTGGTTCTCCTGTCCCAGCACAGTGCCTGAGTGGTGGGTGGGTGGATGGATGGATGGATGGCTGGCTGGCTGGCTGGAGAAAACCAATTAATCATTTGACCAGTTCTTCCTTACCTGTTGCCTTTTTTAAAAATAACAAATTGGCACTCATCCGCATCCTGCCAATAAAGACCATGTTAATTATGAAGTAATCTTTCAGCTCAGTCCTTGTGAATACAAAATGAGAAGGGTGTGTAGACCCAAGAGAGCAAGAAAAGACACCCTGATCTGCTTCCCACACCTGCCTGGGCCTGAAGACTCGCTCAGTCACACAGACCCACTCACTCTCACATGTTCTCACTCACTCCCTCCCTCACAGCTGATGACCCCACCCCCAGGGACCTCCCCACCTCCCCACTCCCCATCTTTCCACTTCCAGGTGAAGGCCTCTCTGGGCTCAGCCCTGGCCCTGCCCGCATGTATGCGCACACCTCTTCCAGCCCCTCTCCTCCCTCTGAACTTGACTCCTCCTCCCTTCCCTCCTCCCTCCTTCTGTCTCCCTCTCCCCTCCTCCTGTGTTTTCTTTCTTCTTCCATCTCGTGGTTTCTCTACCTTAATGGGGCTTCAGGTCTCTGTCTCATCCTCCATCTGACTGTCTGTCCTCTGGGTCTCTCCTCCCGCTTCCTCTGTGTCTCCCCCTCCCCCTCGCCCTTCCTCACCTTTTTCCCTCCGACCCTAAGGAGATCCCTTGCCCGTCTTGGACTCACCTGGGGCCTGGGTGAGCTGTGGGCTGGAAAAGTGAAGCCCTTCTCCTCAACCCAGACACAGGTGTCAAGCTGGGGTCCAAAAGCAGCCCCCCAACCTTCCCCCTTAGAGAGGGGCGTGGTGCACATACCCAGGGTGGCTGCCTTAGTCTGCTCACCTGCCGACCCGTGGAGTCACCTGGCCAGGCCGTTTGTTTGCTGCCCACACACCCTAACTGCCCACCCGCACGCCCACCCCCAGCCCAGGTGAGGTGGGGGAGAAGGCTACAGGTTCACGCAGCCCCGGGTCAGATTCCCTCCATGCCCTGAGCAGGTGCCTCCACCTCTGAGTCTGTTTTCTCATCTGTAAAAGGGGACAGGAGACTTGGCCTGGAAGGGCTGTGTGAGGCTCGGGTGTTCTGCCCGACACAGTAGGTGCTTGGGAATGGCCGTGGAAGACAAAAGAGATGAGCAGGCTCTACCCTCAGAGGACTCACAGCCCAGTGGAAGGCAGGTGGCTGGGAGAAGTCACCCCTTCAGGCTCTGGGGAGCTGGCAGAGCCATGATCAGAGTCCATTTGCCCCTGAGGGCAGACGGAGGGGCCAGGGTCAAGGGTCACAGGGAAGAGGTCAGCCTCAGTCCTGAGTGACTCTGGGGCCAGGCCTTAGTGGGAGCCACTGCTGGGGATTCAGCCTAAGGCCTGGTCACCTTCGAGTTTGTCAGTCAGTCTAGGGGTTCTCGAGCGCCCGTGGTTGGCCCCTCTCCTGCTCGCCAAGGCTAGAATCCTGCAGGCTTGGGATGAGCCACCCACCTCCGGAGCCCACATCATCCACCCATCATCTCTGTCCCGTGCTGGCCACAGGGGGCCTGGCCTGTTGATTCTGAAGGGACTTCAGTGGTGCCCCGGTTTAGCACGATCCCATTTGTGTGTCCTTGAGCCACACCCATCCTCTCTGAGCCTCAGTTTCCTCATCAGGGCCTTTGAATAGCTTAAACAAGGGGCTGCGGGCCCAGAGTGGGCGCCTGGTAGCCGTCTCCCAGCCTCCCGAAGGGCTCCCTGTGGTGGAAATTCCAGACCTGCCCCTCCCCTTATGGCCCAACTTGGGCCCTCCCTTTCAGGAGCTGACCTCCCCTCCCACAGCCTGAGAAGTCTGGCCCCAGGACGCTCTCGCCCTCTGCCCCCTCCCTCCACCTCCCCTCGACCACCCAGCCCAGCCAGCTGGGCGGGAGGGGATCAGAGGCTGTGAGTAGCAACCTCCCTCCCACCCACTGGGCCCAGGGTCAGTAAGCCTTCGAGCGTGGGAGGGAGACAGGGACTGAGATTCTATGGGGTGGGGGTGAGGGTGAGGGTGAGAATAAGGCAGGTGTGTGTGTGTGCATGCGTGCGTGTGTGTGTGTGTGTGTGTGTGTGTGACTTTGTGTGTGTGTGAGAGAGAGAGAGGGATTGCCAGTGCATATGTGCCTTCTAGGGGGGCTGCAGATGTGTCTGAGGACCCGGGAGGGTGCGCCTGGGGAGAGAAGACAAAAGAATGGCGTGAGCTGAAGAAGCTGCCCCTGGGTGGGAGGCTGAGCCTATTTGTATGCAGCAGGAGCAGGAGCGCAGCAAGGCCCGCTCTTCAGAAGAGCCTCAATTCCCAGGATGCTGGAGGGAGCACTGCAGAACCCTCCCTCACACACCATCCTGCCCAGCCCTAATTGTTCAGGTGGGGAAACTGAGGCTGGGGAGCCGCATGGCAAGTGAATGGCACAGCTGGGACTGGAACCCAGTCAGCCTCCCAGACCAGGGTTCTTCCCATCCATTGAGTGCCTCTGGGGGCTGCAGCTAGGTACAGAGTTGGATGCATGAAGGAATGAGTAATGACCGTTGATGTTTGTCAAGTGCACTGAGCAAACATTTTATGATAACTCAGTGATCCTCACACAACCTGTAAAGTCTGTGCCGCTTTTATCATCCCCGTTTTACAGATGGGAAAACTGAGGCACAGAAAGGTAAAGTAACTTGCTCCAGATCCTACAGCTAGTAAGCAGCAGAGCCAAGATTCAAGAACAGGCCAGCTGGTATCAGAGTCCATGCTTGCAGTCACTGTACCATGCAGCCTCTTTGAACGTGAAGTTCTTGAAACACAGGGACTGTTACGTCTCTGTCCCTCGGGTTCTGAGTGCTGGTCTGGCACATAGCAAGTGCTCAGTGATGCTTACTGAGAGAGTGAATGAGTGACAGGGGCTTCGCCACGAAGACATCTTCCCAGGCCCCAGGAGCCTAGCTCCCTCAGCACGGTCCTACTGCGTGTGCGTGGCCCCTGCCCCCACCCCCACCAGGCAGGTGTTGGCTGTGCCCTCCTTAGGACCAGGCCCCCGCGGGGACAAAGCCAGGGGCGCGCCTGGGCGGCCCAGCCCCAGCTCAGGCTGAAGCTGCTAACAGGCTGGAAATCTCTTTTGTCAAAGCCTGTGCTGCCTCCAACCTCCTTTAATTAAAGACAATTAGTGCTTTCAGCCCCTCTGCACAGCTCAGCTCCCCTGTTTGCAAACACACAGCTGCGGGAGCTTTGTGGGCCCCCCTCACCGCCACCCCCAGCCCTGCCTCCCCAGAGGCACACAGAGGTGCCTTTATCATCAGCACTCAGGCTGCAGCACCAAGAGGCGGGCGCCTCTGCTCAAGGAAAGGATGGGAGCGATTCCCAGCAAGGCGGGGGAGCGAGGAAAGCCAAGGACCCTGGGGTGGCCTGGCACACGTGGGCCATGGGTCTCACTTTTTGAGGAATGGCCTGTGGGTGCCAAGTCCAGCTGGGGCACCTTGGAGGGACTTGCCGCCTCCTTTTCTCCCCCTCTGCTTCTTAGAATTCGAGCCATCCATGTGTTTTCTCCGAGAACTTTGTGTCTGACTTGGGCACCGCAGGGCACAGATGCTGGCCTGAAGTGCTCCCTAAGAAGGAAGGAAAAGGGAGAAATGGCTTTTACTGAGCACCTGCTATTTGCTGGGACCCTAGCTAGACTCTGACTGCACAGCATAATTCTATTACAGACGGAGATGCCAAGGCTCAGAATGGCTCAGTCACTTGGCCAGGCACGACTAGGAAACAGCAGAAGCAGCATTCAAGACGAGGCCTTCTGAGCTGAGCATACTAGTTGGATCTAAGTATACTAGGAGCCCAGCCTCTCAGAGTTCAAAAGGTCAACTGGTCCAGCTCTCCACCTGCCTCGGCCCCCATGGACTGAGCCTGTGCCACGTGCCAGGCAATCTTGGGCCCCTCTGGGTGTCGAAAAGGGCACAGACACAGCCATGCCCTCCAGGAGCTCCTAGTCGAAAGGAAGCTGCCATGAACAGACCCGTGCACAGTGGCAGTGCCCTGTGATAGCAGAGGGCTTTGCAGACTTCTCCGGCAGCGCAGAGGTGGGAGTGACTGTTTGCAGGGAGAGGTGGAAACATTTGAGCTGGTGCTCAGGGATGAATAGTTATTCTCAAAAAAGAAGACAGTGGACAAGAGCATTCTAGGCAAAGTCCAGGCATAAGAGAAAAGCCAATTTCAAGAAAGGTGAGTAGTTCAGGCAGGAAAGGGATCGCTGTGCCTGCTGTGGTTAAGGGGAACAGGAGCCCAGGTGGGCTGAGTGACTAGTCTAAGGTCACACAGCAAAACAGTGCTGGAAAGAGAGCCTGACCGCCCTCTGAATGCAGTACTGCAATCAGCCAATGAAGGTCTTCCCCACTGGACTCTTGACTCTAGTGGGAAACCGTGTCTGTTTTTGCTCACCTTTGTAGTCTGGGGCCTTGCCCAGTCCTGACCCAGGCAGGGGCTTAATAAATATCTGCTGAGCAAATGAAATGTCCCAGCAAAGGCATGTGAGAGGCTTGCTGGCCACCACTCTCCCTTCCCAGGCCCAGGACAGACATCATAAATCCTTCACCACACTTTTCCACTCAGTCCAGAAGGACTGCAGGCAGACTCCTTGGAGCTGGCATGTGTGATGAAATGTATGTGTCACTGAAGAGTCAAGTCCAGGCTCACAATTGCAGATGAGAATTTCCAAGTAGGATGCTTCCAAATGGGGAGGAAGGTGTAATAATAATAGCTTAACATTTACTGAGTGATATTCACATACTAGGCACAGTTCTAAGCTCTTAATATGTAAGTCCCACAACACCCCGTGACATGGGTATTTTTCTTCTTCTTCTCATTTTCCAGAGGGGGAAGTTGAGGCACAGAGAAGTTAAGTAACTGACCCTAGAGCACACATCACTAATTTTCGGGGCCAGAATCCAAACCCAAGGAACCTTGCCCCAGAGTCACGCCCTCAGTCGCTATGCCGCACTCCCTCTCCTCCACTGGCGAGGGACCTCCTGGCCCCCAGAGCTGGCCACCCCGAGGGCTGGTGTGCATCCAGCCTCGCTATGAGGCCCTGGCTTCCTCCCCCACAGTGGAGACCCAATAGCTTAGAGCCAGCAGGGCCAGGCTGGGCCTGGGATCCATCTGCCTTTCGGCAGCTCTGGGCCCACTTCCTTCAGCCTGGACAGCTTCCCAGTGGTGCCTCTGCAGGCCCTTTCAAGTCCCCTGGCACCCCTAGCCCCACTTCCTGCGACCCCTGGCCCTGGCCTGACCCGCTCCACTCAGTTTCCCAAGATGAGTTGCAGAAGCTGCAGGGTCTGTGTGCAGAGTCGGGAAAATTAACGAGCTGCTCCCCAGCAATTGGCGGTTTCCAGGCACCAGCTGGCCTGGAGTATTTACTCGGCACCCTCAGAGCAAGACAATTAAGTGGAGCTTAGGCTGGGGTGCAGAGATGAGTACAGATCAGACGGAAACCCTCCTAAGATGTTTTTCCAAGGGATCAGTGCCCGAGAATGAGTTTCCAGGGAACTTGGGTCTTTATTCATTCTTATTAGTGTATTATATAGTAATATGTGTACATATAACATATATATGTATAGTCATTCATTTTTGTCCTTACCTGGGTTACCATGTTGAATCCTCACCTTTTCTCTGCAAGGTAGACATGGTTATTGTCGTTTTACAGATGAAGAGATTGAAGCCCAACGAGGTTAGGGGACATCTCACAGGTCACACAGGGGAGCCGGGATTTGAACTCAGGTCTGACTCCAAACTTCTGCTTCTTGCCATAGAATAGGTCTCTTTCCTTGTCTTGGAATGTACGTAGCACTGTATTAGGCACCAAGGATGAGCCAGGAGCAAGAGCAGATCCAGTATGTGCTGTGTACCTACACTGTGTCTGGCACAGAGAAGAGTAAGATCCTGAGACCCCTTTCCTGCCTTGGGAATCGCCATGTTAGAAGTATGTGCTGTACAGTGCATGAGCCCAAGAAGATCTGGCCAGCTCAGATTGGTTCTGATGATGAGGCAGGGCTTCATGGAGGAAACAAAGTTTGTTTTGGGCTTTGAAGGCTGAATAGGAGCCTGCCAGGTGAAGATGGGCCAAAGAGCATTCCAGGGGGAGAATTCCGCATGGACACTACAGTGCTTTGTGTGCTAGGGAAGTGTTCAGAGTTCAGTCTGGTGTTTGGTAAGATCGTTGGGTGGGGCAGGAGGAGGAGCAGAGACGGCAGAGAACACAGTTGGGACAAATGACAAAGGACCTTGAAGGTCTGGCCAAGCAGGTTGGACTGGGCAGCTCTTGTGGGGACCTGGGTACTAGCCAAAGAGAAGAGGCACAGGAGATGGGAATGGGAGCCTGATTGCCAATGCCATCCTAGGGCACCCCCCACCCAGTACCACACGGCAGGAGTTCCCCATTCCTCCGGCCCTTTCTCCTGGGCCTCACTTTGATCTCTTGGTGGCTGCCGGGGGGAGCAGCAGCGGGGGCCAAGCTGGTTGCTTGTCCACTGAGCCACCTCCTCCTTGCTGTCTTCCAGGAGCTACAGATCCACCTGGCATCTCCCAACCCTCAAGTCAGGCAATTACTCACTCACTCTGCAACCTGGGGCAAGTCACTTCTCTCTGGCCCTCAGTCTCCCCAGAAGTCTAAGATGGAATTAAACCAAAGGTCTCCAATGGCCCTTAACCTCTGCATCCCAGAGTTCCCTGAGAGAATGAGTGAGGAAGCTCTGCCTCGTGGATATTTCCCAGTGGATGGGGATGGGGGCAGGAAGTTTGGGGACTTCCCATGATGACTGTCCCCAGCAGAGCTGTCAAGGCAGGAAATGTATCTTCCAGCCTCTCTGCCTCCTGTCCCACCCCCATCAAGGCCCCTTCTTATTCCTTGTCACCCTGTCTCCCCTGATGTGTCACTTAGTCCCTGTCATCCCACCTCAAAGCTGGGAAACCTCAAATGGGGGACGTTCAGACATCCTGACACACCAAAGAGGGTATATATTTGGGCAGGGGCTCTGGCAACCCCAAGTTCCCCTCCCCAAACCCACTCAGCCCACTGACAGCCCCCGAGTGGCCTTTTATTAAAATGCCCTATTCCCTGCTTTTGGGGTGAGGTGACAGGGCCTAAATTAGGGAGTCAGAAGAAACAGGGTCTGGCCATAGCTTGAAAACCCACTTGCTGTGTGACCCTGGGTGAGTTCTTTGGCCTCTCTGAGCCTCTGTTTTCTCATCTGTACAGTGGTGGGGTGCAGGAGTAGATGAATGCTTCTTAGCCCCAAGAGTATATGAGAATCACCAGGGCCCCCAGTCCCATTTTTGATGCTCTTGGTCTAAGGAAGGGCCCAACCATCCTGTGCTTGAACACTGCTAGCCTAGGAGATCCCTGAGGGCCAAGTTCAGCTCCAACACTTGTGAACTCTGCTTTTCCATTTGCCCTACGTCTGACCCCTCGCACCCTGATGACCAGGACCACAGAGCAAGGCAGTGTCAGCCCCGTTAGCCCTGCCACACTTGGGATGTCCAGGCCAGAATGTCATCTTTTCCCCTCAGTTTCACTCTCAGAATGCCTGTCCTCAAGCCAGTCTGTCCTTGTGGGTGGCCTGGGTGAGATAGAGGCTAAAAATAACCCAGCCTGGGCACTGGGAGTGGAGGGTAAAAACCGTGTACAGGAGGGCGAGGAGAATGAGCCTGCGGGTCAGGTCCAGGCGTAACATCCCAGGCCTAGCCCTGCTTAGCTGTGTGGCCCAGGGCAAGTCAGTCCACTTCTCTGCACCCCTGGACATTGTAAAATGCAGGCGTGGCACCTACCTCTCTGGATATTGAGAGGAGTATGAAATAATGGCAAATTTAGGCACCACCAGTTCAGTGCCACCTTGCCCCAGATGTCCTGCCTGGCGAGGGAGAGAAGACAGCCTTGAGGAAGCAATGAAACTGCAGCCCTGCTGGTGCGGGTGGGGGTGAGATGGGCACACAGAGCTACCGGGGGGCCTTCAGGCCCACCTGGGGATTTTCCGCAAGGCTTCCGCTCGTAGTGTTAGCAGTGATGTCGGTCAAATCATGGAACACATTTTGTAAGAAAATTAATAAGCAACAGTTGGAGATGGAAATTATGAGCCCTTGGAAGCCGGGGAGGTGGGGAGACGCATGGCTGGTACTCAGAGGTGCCAGACCCACCTGATTGAGTTGCTGGGGCGGCGGGGGTGGGTGTCTTTCAGAATCAAGGAAGTTGGGAGCAGGGGCTGTGGAGAGTGAAGTGATCATAAAACACATGAGATGGTGTTGCCAGTGAAGGCAGGAGGGGACTTCAGGGCCAGCCAACAGGAGAGAGGGATGTGGCACTGAGGTGAGAAAGGTCTTCCAAGTCCCTGGATCTTGGTCTCATCCCCCCTGAGCCTCAATGTGCTCACCTATAAAATGGGTGGGTGTGAGGTTTAAAGGAGGACTGGGAACAAGCCTGGCATCCTTGGGGCTCCATGAACAGAAGCTGATATTGATTTCCATCGTAGGTGGGAGTAATGTTCTCCTCACCCCATCTGAGACTTTGCAAGCACCCTGCACCCAGCAGGAGTTTGACGAGTGTTGGTAGAATGGCCAGATTGATGGATTGGTGGATGTACAGCCTTGATGGACAAAGGGATGAGTGAATGACTGCAGACCACACTCACTGGGCACAGGCGCTGAAATCTACATTATATGTTTTTCTTCTGTCACCCAAAAGCCCCCAGTCAGCTGCTGACATCTAGTACCCTTTTGTTTGATTGTTTGTAATTTATTATAATTAGGCATATATGTTATGTACTTAAGTTATGGTTCAACACTATAATCCATTATAGTTCTTTAATTAAAGTCCATCACCTACCCAGTGCTTTTCTGTTACAAAGCACATCCACGCTCATCAACTCGCTGCCTCATCCTCACAAATAACCTGTCAGGCAGGTCCTCTTTTCCAGGAGAGGAAATCCAGGCTCAGAGAGATTCAGTAGCTTGTCAAAGTTACTGACATACATCTCGTAAGTGGCAGGGCCAGAATTCAAACCCTGGGTCTTTTGTCTTCAGGGGCACTGCCTGCTGAAGTAGGTCATTCTGGGTGGGGCATTTCAGATAATTTGGAGCCTGGAATGAAGGTTTAAAGGAGGCATCGGGGGTGGGATCAAGAAAAATGGGTTGAAGTCGGGCATCAGAGATCAGAGGCTGTGGGTGGGGACAGCTCGGTGCCGGTTCCAGGGTGCGGTCTGGCTCCTCGTGAGGGCCTGAGGGGCCTCTGCCACAGGAAGGTGACCTCCACACTGCATTTGAGGTGCGTGCTGGTGAAGGGAAGAAGAGGGGGAGTGATGGGAGAGCCAGCCGGGAGCAAGGTCAGCAGCAGGCATCATAGGCCTTGGGAGATGGGTGGGCATGCCCAGATTTTCCCAGATGAAGTGCATGAGTGCTGGCATCCCTGTCCCCTGGCCATGTGACCCCAGCAAGTGAATTCACCCCCCTGAAACTTGATTTCCTCCCCTGCAAAATGGAAGCTTCAATGGGAGAAGTCAGGGAGCCTTCACGTCCAGAGCCCTCCGCAGAGAAGCACTCAGGGCACCATGGCTGGTCTTCTGTCAGTTACCAGTCTTCTACTCTACCCTCACCACCTCCACCCCCCACCCTGAAATATGCCCCCTGTCACTCCCCGGACCACACCCCTAGACCTGAGTTTCAGAAGTGATCATCACCACGTTTATTCGTTTGTTCTTATTTATTCATTGACGACCTGTTGAGGGCCAACCATGAACTTGGCTCAGCGAAGATAGTAGAGCACAGTGTCAGTTATTCAAGCTTACCTGGGAAACAGGTAAACAGACTGTTGCAGTTCAGTGCGCTGAGTCCTGTAATGCAGGTGGACATAGAGGGTGCCGTGGGAGCAGGAGGAAGGGGCCCCCGACGCTGCCAGGAGGAGGTGGCCCTATGCATCTATGCAGGGGTGATGCTGAAAGGCGGGGATGGGGGGCAGGTGGAGGGAAACCAGCACCTACTTTGCGCCGTGCTATGCCCTTTCTGTCCATCTCAGTCAGTCCTCCTTGCAGCGCGTCTTTGTAGCCTCCTCATGCCCACTTTAAGGGTGAGGACACTGAGGCTCAGAGAGGTGAATGCACTTGCTCAAAGTCACACAGCCAAGAAGCTGATTCCAGCGGAGGTGCATCTATTTCCAAAGTTACCATGGTAGGGTAGATGGGCCTGAGTAGGGCCCCAGGATGCTGGGAGGAAGCAGGAGCACCAAGCGCAGCAGCCCAGAAACCGTGTTCCCCAGGCCGGCCGAGGCCACTGGCAGCTGTGCTTTACAAGGCGTGGGGCTGGCCTGAGATGTTTTGCTTCACAAATGCACGCCGGCTCATCTGGGGTAAGTTTGCGCCTTTATGAGCGTTCTTCAAAAGCCCAGCTCGGCTCTGTGCCCGTCACCATGGAGACGGCTCTGGGTGGCTGAAAGCGGCCGCCCTCTGTGGCCACGCGTGAAGGCTGCCAGGTGCTGGGGCCAGCGCCACGCTGGGTGGGGCACCCACGGAGGCCTTTCCTGAGGAGATAGATGCTTGTTGAGGGCAAGGAGTCAGGCATTTAAATCCAGCTCCCATGGAAAGTGAAGAGGTCGAGTCCACTTCACTGGCGGCAGAGCTATGTGGTCTGGGGGCTCCTCTCTCAGCCCCCCATGTGCCTGCTTCCCACCCCCCCACCCCACCACTGTCCCGATGAAGCAGTGCTTTTCCCCAGCCCACCACCCTTGGAATCTGGACAGCTAAAGCCGGGTGGTGGGAGGGCTGGATTTGCATCCCAAAGATTGGCTGCACACCCACACCCCTAAAACTCTCACTCAGAAATCCCATTTTGTAAATGGCCCAAGGCCCAGTGAAAGGTGGTTTGCCCAAGGTCACCGAACCAGGTAGAGGCCAGGTGAAGCCTGATCGCCCCCTACTCTGGGCCCAGCCCATAGGCCACCAGGAGGCAGACCCAAGGTGTGGCTGGGCCCCACTTCAGGCCAAGGCTGGGTGCAGCCAGCCCGCATTTGGAGGAGAGCTTGCGGGCTGGGAAGGCGGCCTGAGCCCTGCCTTGGCCCCAGGCCCTCCTTGGCTCTCAATTTTGGTCCAAGTCTCAAGGGCCGTTTAAAGATTCCAAAGGCATTTGAACATTTTGGAAGCAATTTGTCAGTCCTGGAAGCTGTTTGGAAGCTCCAAAAACTATTTAAAGGTTCCAGAATCTGTTGCGTTTGCAAAGAAAGATTTCCAGAGTGGTTTGAGGTCCCGGCTGATGTCCCCGAGGCGGTGTTGGGGTCTGGGGCGGAAGCATGCTGAGAGCCCTGGGTGGCACTGGAGGTGGAGCTCCTGGCAGCTTGAGCTCCCAACTTGCTCTCCAAGGACTCAGCCTGGGAAGCCGCCAAGCCCCTCAGGACATCTGTTGTTCTGAGGAGCAGAAGGTGTGTGGGTGCTGGCAGCAGGGGGACGGAGTTTAGAACCCAGCTTTACCACTCACAGGCTGTGTGACCTGAGACCAACTGCTTAACCTCCCTGGGCCTCCTTTTCTGCCATCTTCTGCAGGCCCGATTGTCCCCCTCCCATCTCGTCTCAGGCATTTGTGGGATTAGTCAGAGAACACCCCCCTCTAGGGCTGGTTAACACTTTCCCTACTGCTCCTGGGTGTGGATTTGGAGGTCTCTATCCGGGTGGAAACCTGACCTGCAGTTATTGGCCTGCCAGACCTCCTCAAACCAGACCATCCTGACCCTGAGGCCCAGTCCTGCCGTGTCTGGTCATGGGGGAGGAGCCATGGGCTGAAGCCCCGGTTGAGCAGAATGCCCATACCTGCCTAGGCCCCCATGGAAAGTTCTTTCTGGTCGAAGTCCAGTCCTGCCTTTGCCCTTTCCATACATCATTGCCACCCCTGGCGTTTTTCCCTCTAGTCTTTATCATTGGCCCAACTACCCTATCCCCACCCACTTGTACCTTATGTCTCAATTTGCTGTTCCCTCTGCCTGGAACCCTCCTGGATCCCCTTGGCTCCTTTCTAGCCCCCACTGCCTTTTTCATGTCGCTGACCAGAGTGGTACAGTCTGGGTCTGTCACCTCCTGGGCTAAAACTCTTGCTACCCAGTGACTCCTCATGGCACCTGTATGGGGTTGGCCTGGGGTTAGGAGTCAGACCCCAGGCTCGGCTAGGCCTCTGCCCCACACCGTGACCTGGGGCAGGCTTGTGGCTGAGTCCTCTGAGCCTCAGTTTCCCCCTCCATGAAGTGGGAGTGATAAATCATGCTCTGTCTGGCTCCCAGGGTTGTTGTGAGGGTCAAATGAGATGATGCATAGGAACAAGGTATAGAAACGCTAAAGTAAGGGGGCTGATGGTGGCTGAGTGATTTGCCTAAGGTGATCCTGTGAAGTCGGGGGCCAAATAGGACCTTAATCTTAATCCAAGTCTCCTACGAGGGTATTGTTGAGGGCTTCCTCCCACCGGAACCCCAGACCATCCAGGGGCCCCCTCTGAGAAGTTTTACTTTCCTGCAACTCCCTGACCCACTTGCAGCGCTGCAGGCGGGCAGGCTGGCTCCCAGCTGGGACCATCTACCGGCAGCCAACTGATGCGCTAAATGCATCACGCCTTCCTGAGAGACGGGAAGATCGATGCCGCTGTGGACCGACAGCTTCGCTCGATGCCACAGCCAGCCCCCAAGGGTGAGAATGGGCCAAGAATAAATATAACCAGGCCTGCTCCCTCCACAGGGTCAGTCCAGGCCAGACCAGCACGATGTGGGTTTGATGTGGCCACCTGTGGCATCATCATCATACCAAGCCATATACATGTGCTGCGCTCTAAGTATTTTTAGCATATGAACTCACTGGATCATCCCAACCACCCTGTAAGGCAGGTGCTGATAGTATCCCCATTTTACAGATGAAATGTGACCCAGAGAGGTTTAGTGACCTGCCCAGGGTCACAGAGCTAGAAAGTATCCCACCAGGATCAGAACCCACACCTGCCTGCCTCAAAGCCCATGCTGTTGGCAAGAATATGCTGCTGCTTTTTTAGTCGTACAGAACGCTCTGTGGCCCACACAACCACAGGCTCCTTCCCTCTCAGAATGCCCACTTAGGGCCTCTTCCCCAGCCCCCTCTGTGCTCTGGGCACTGGGGCTTTGGCTCCTGAGCTGCATTTTCAGGGCTTGGCATGTGCTTTGGCCAGGAGCTCCTTGACAGGTTGGGGGAGGCGCCTACCCAGCAGGTACCCATGCTCAGCTTCATTCTGCCAGAGCTCAGAGCAGGCAGGTCTAAGGTGGGCCTGGCCCCCACGGTCACTCTGGCCATGGGAGACCCCCTGGCTGGCATGAATCCTCAGGGGGCCTAAACCCTTGGCCTGGAGTGGTCCCAGCCTCACCGCCTGTCGGCCAAAGATGACATACCCATAGCCAAGCATGGGCTGGCCCGAGGTTTGGCCAGCTCCACACCTTACAGGCAAAGCAGGAGAAACCCCAGCCTCAGGTGGGGTTAGGCTGGAAGGTGGGACAGATGTTCAGGGCACAAGATGTGGAGCTACAAAGTGGGCCCAGGCCTATGATCTTCTCCCTAAAGGGCAGCTTGACTGGTAGGAAATGTGTGGGCCTTGGTAAATCCTGCTGGATGCCTCCTAGCTGTGTGACGTTAGATAAGACACTTAACCTCTCTGAGCCTCAGTCTATCACCTCTCTTTCACTTTTCTCCGAACCACATGGTCCATCTGCATTCAGGATCATTGTGCTCATCCCTTCTATCCCTCAAGCCCAGTACACATGGCCAGTCCCCCACTGGCCTCCCTCCGGCCTGCCCCCAAGTCATCCTCCAGCCCTCCCTCACCCTCGTGCCTTCCAGACAGTCGGACACCAGATCCTGTCCATTTTCCCTCTAAATATCTGAGTAGTCACTTCACCTTCTGGCCTCACTACCTCCCCGCCCTGGTCTAGGCCTTCTTTCTCCTGAATTTATGCAGCAGCCTCTTAACTGCACCCTGCATCAACCCATTCCCCTACGGCAGTTCCAGAACCATCTTTCTAAAATGGAAATCTGGTCATGCTGTGAGTACCTAAGACGCAGCCTGAGTGCACACAGGATAAACCTTCAACTCCTTCCCATCCTAGAAGGCAGGCCCGTCACCAGCTGGCCCTACCACCTCTTGCCTTAGCAGCCCTGCACCTCCAGTCGTACAGGATGCATGAGCTCGGGCCGACCTCTGAGGCTTTGCACACGCTGTTCTCTTGGCCCAGAATCCCCTCTGTCTTCACTCTCCCCCTCACCATTTGTCTGACACCGTCTATCCTTCAGGTCTCAGTTTTGACAGCACCTCCTGCATGAATCCTTCCTTCGCCACCACTCCCCAGGACTGGGATGGTTGGCCACCCTGAGCGCCCACACCCCCGTCACAGCAGCTTTCCCTCTGAATTGTCATCATCTATTTACATGTCTCCCGGTCCACTAGTTGGGGGTCCCCATTTCCAGACTCAGAGTTGCCCCAGTAAGTGAGAGTAAGGGTCCCCCCACCCCAGGCCCTCCCGTCCCAGGTAACCTCACTTCTCAGCTCACTGGACAGCTAGGCCAGGTCTAGTCCCAGCTTCCCCAGGGCTGCACTGTGAGCCTTCAGGCCAGTGCCTTCCCCTCTCTGTGCCTTAGCTGCCAAGGATCTATAAAAGGCAAGTCTGAACTAGATGGCGTCTCAGGGCTCTGCCAGCTCTACAATTCCACAGCTTGGTCTCCCTGCAGAGGCCCCTCTCTGCTGATGTTTGTGCCTTTTCATTCTGTCTCAAAACTTCATCTCCAGCCACCGCTTCTCACAAGCTCTGTTTTGGCCTCTCGGCAACACTTCTCTCCCTCTCTGCCCCCAGACTTCCTGTGAGGACTGAGGCCTCCTTTATGCAACTCCAGATCCAGGTCGAAGGGCAGGCCTGGAAGCCGCCCCAGTCCCTTACCCATCCTCCCGTCCTGGGACCCGCCATCTGCACAGCCCCAGTAGGGCCATTAACTAACCATGAGTCGAACGAAGCTATAAATAAGTAAAGGGACGAGGGTCCCAGGGGGGCTCAACCCCAGCTGGCTGCCCCGTCTCTGGCCAGGTCTGGGGTCTCAACTGCCCCAGGACGGACTCAGCCTGACAGATCTTGACGTGTCATCACTGTCCCCAGAGAGTGATGGGGAAATCACCAGGCCTCTCCGGCCCCCATTAGTGTCAGTAACTGCCAATCAATTTCCTGGGATCCTGGTGGGGAAAAGGCCCCTGGGTGTCTCTGGTGGGGAAGCCGCCTCTAATGGCTTTTATTTGGATTGTTGCAAATTGATTGGGTTTTTTTTAAATGGAGCTTTGGTTTTTTCCCTTGCATCCTAACTATCCCCTCAAGGCCCCTTAGGCCAAAAGATGAGTGATGGTATGACTTTACTCCCCGGAAGAACTGAGACCAGAGCTGGTCATACCCACACCATTCATGTATCCTCCATTCAACAGACACTTCCTGAAGCCACAGCCACGGCTCCCATTTCCCTGGTAGTAACCCCACCCCATGTCCTTCCCCAAGGTTACCAGGTTGAAACCTCACAATAACCCTCATGTGATTAGTATCACCATCTCCAGGAAAAGGTGAGAAATGATGAGGCAGGCTCAAAAAGGTAACACGGCTTGGCTAAACTCACAAAGCTAATAAATGGTGAAGTTGAGATTTGAACCCAGCTCTTTCTGGCATCAAAGCCTTGGTTTTCCTATTGTTACATGTACCTTGCAAAGTGTCACATATAAAGTGATGGTGGTTCCCTTCAAAGCTATAGAGCTACAGGAGTTACAGCTTTCATGGGACTCCTAGGGAAGGGATTAGCTGATGATAATAATAACGGCAACAACAAAAGCAGCTATTATTTACTCAGCCCTTAATTATGAAACAGAGACTATGCCAATAGTTTTACATCTGTATTTCATTTCCTCCTTAGAACTGTGCTGAGAAGATTATATTATTATAACCATTTCATAGGTAGGGAAGCCGAGACTCAGAGGTCAAGTGACTTAACATAAGATCACTCAGATTGTTAGTGTAGAACTAGGATTCAAACTAGGTGTGTTTTAATCCACAGCATGCATGTTTAACCAACTGTTTCAGTTTGGATTAGAAGTTACACAAAACCAAATAAGAGTGACTTAACCACGATAGGAGTTTATTCCTCTCTCAACTAAATGAAGTCCAGAGGTAAGTAGTCCAAGGCTTCTGTGGCAGCTCCATGATCACAAAGGTCCTAGGCTCCTTCTCTCTTGATCTCATGATCTAATTTGGCTTCTAGAGCTCCAGCCATCACATCCACATTCCAGCCGATTGGAAAAAGGAAAGGATAAACCGACATGCACATTTCTTTTAAGGATACTGCCTAGAAACTGTACCTACCATTCTTGCTAACATCTCATTGGCCAGAACTAAATCACATGACAAAATCCATCTGCAAGACAGGCAGGAAATGTAGACTTAATTCTAGGAGGCCGTGTGCCCAGCTAAAACTCAGGGACTGTTATTCAGGAATGAGAGGAGACCAGCTATTGGGACAGTAGTCAGTGACTTCCATTAGCATCACTCTAAGCTGCCCTCCTAGATATATAGAAAGAATTTTCTAATGCAGTCTAGTAAGTCACCAGCCCGGCTTCCTGGTATCTCAGAGGAGGAGCCTGAGGTCCAGGGAGGGGAGATGAACAAAACCTGGAGCAGAGCGAAGTTTAGAAGCCTGTCTTAGTAACAAAACTCACACTCTTGGCACACCTCTGTCCCACCAACATTCTGAGACCTTTATTCTGGTTCGTGGATTATTCTCACTTTCTCATTTTCCCCTCTCCCTTTTCTGGGCCTCATGTTAGTGGCACTTTGGGGCTTCTTTTAACCCATGGATTGAGTAACAGAGGATCTGATTCCGTTCCCAACATCTATACTATAGTCTGACCTTGGTTGTTTGTATTCTCGTCCGAGGACCTTGAAGGTCTTTCTTGCTGTGACAGTTTATGAGATACTTGGAAGCTAAGGGTAGCTTTTGCTTAGCAAATGTAACCCTAGTGCCAGTAGAGCCGTATATTCCTTAGCATGTGAGGCTCAGAGGTGACACTTGTGGGAGGACTGGGCACTTGTGGAAGGGGCGATGGACAAGGGATGAGAGGCAATGGATAAGGTCCTTGGATGATGCTAGGAGGAAAGAATAATTTTTTTTTTTTTTTTTTTTTTTGGCCATGCCATACAGCATGTGGGATCTTATTTCCCAGACCAGGGGTCAAACCGGTGCCCAGTGCAGTGGAAGCACAGACTCTTAACTACTGGACTACCAGGGAATTCCCAGGAAAGAATAATCTTTGTTAGGCATTTACTCTGCACCAATTACAGTACTAAAATAAATGTGAGTAGGTTATATCTTCTTATTAAACACAGTGACTCTTAGATGAAGTTAAAAATTAGAATAAAGCCAGCTTCCTGCCCTTTAAAAAAGGCACATCTAAAGCAAAATGATGGAGGATTAAAAATAAAGACATGGGAAAAGGCCTACCAAGCAAGGCTAAAAGTAAATTATAAAATAAAGGCAGGGAAAGAAAGCAGAAGTGGCAATACTATTATCATCCCTATTTCACAGCTGAGGCTCAGATTAGTAAGGTGACTCACTTAAGGTCATGTTGCCCCTAAAAAGACAGAGGTGTGATTTGAACCCAGGTCTTTCTCTCTCCTAAATTTGTGCTCCTCTAGGAATATCTAGTTGCCTCCAGTGAAGACAACCAGTGGGGTAACCTTGACCTGATGCGGTACTGAAATGCAGCCGGGTACCCACCATCATAGAACAAAACTGCAGCAGGCGAGAGAGAGTAAAAGGAAGGCCAAGTTGGCCCGTAGTTACTAGCACTGGGCAAGGCACGCACAGCCTCTGCGCCAGAGCCTGACTCCTGCCTGCTGGGCACTGTCTGGCCTGATCTCCGCTGGTTCCAGCACAGCTCCAGGCCTAGAGCCCACAGAGGCTTCTGCCCCTCCTTCCCACTTCCCAGCCTCAGATAGCGGCTAGGATGAGGGAGGACCTCTCCCACAGAGCCACGTGGCTGAGGTTCATGCCTGGAAGGGAGCTCCCTCTGCCTGGCAGAGGACAGCAAGCCCAGGGCCCTCAGGAGACAGTCTGGCAACAGTCAGGGCCCAGCCCCAAGCTGAAAGCCCCTGAGGCCTGCTGTACCCCAGCCAGTCCCAGAGGCAGGTCCTCGTTGTTTCATAGGAAGAACAGGGCAGAGGACCTGGATCCAAGTCTTAATTCCACCACATCCACTGAACACAGCAGGATCCAAACACGTATCAGCCAGCCCCATGCACACAGTCCCCAGAAAGCACCCTCATCCGTCTCTCTCCTCTAAGCTTTGTGGACACAACAGAACACTCAAGCAGAGGTTACCTCCACGCAGCTAACGCTGCCCGTCCTTCACAACTCAACTTGGGTATTACCTCCTCCAGGAAGCCTTCACTGGCCCCTCCTCACTTCCCTGTTATACTGTATAGGAACACCGGGTTTGGCATTCCATTTTCTTGTGAGACTCTCCAACCATCACCATGGATTTGACCTGAGGAGTGTGGATGGACTTTAAGGAGGTTTGTAAATTCACTAAGATTGTCCACAAAATGTTTTCTGTGTGTGCATGTGTGAATTTGGGGGAATAACAGTAATAACTTCCATCACATTCTCTTGAGGATCACTGCTCTAGACTGTGATGCTCTTATAGTTAAAAACTGTGTCTGTCGCTATATCCTTGAGTGTTATGTAATCAGCAGGTGATACAATAAATATTAATTGAATGAATGTTGGGTGAGTAATTTGATGGATGACCTTAGGAAAGTAACTTCACCTTTTTTGATCCTGGTTTTCTCATCTGTAAAATGGGGTTACAGTAGAGATTCTGCTGTCTAAGCTTTTCCTCATTTCTGTATTTCTCCTCTACCCTAGTACCCAGCACAGTAGCTGCTGGCACATAGTAGGTGTTCAGTAGATGGGTATGGAAGGAATGGACAGATGGGTGATTTGGTAGGTAAATGGAAGAATCATTGTTTTTATGAATGAATGGTGGTGAGTGAGTGAATGGGTGAGTGGCTGCTGTATGCCGAGATTCAGCAGACATATTGGTAGGTTCATTGGACAGATGGATGACTCGGTGGATAGGAAGATTTGTTGATGGGTGGGTGAATAGAGTGAACAGATGGATGAATGTCTAGATGAATGAATCAGCAAAGGGAAGGATTGATATTTGGGAGGAGGTAGACAAGCAGGTGAGTTTCTGATGAAAGAATCAGTAGATAGATGAAAATGACGAATACATGACTAGATGGATCATAGATGTATTTGTGCGTGAATGGGTAGGTGGATGGATGGATGGGAGGGTGGATGGGTGGATGGATGGATGGAAATTGTACACCAGATTTTTATGTGTGCATATAAGGGATTATGGGATGTTTGGATGGATGAACTGATGGACAGTTGGATGGCTAGACTGATGATTGGATGAACTAACGGATGGATGGATGAAAATTGTACACAAAATGTGTGTGTGTTTGTGTATACGGGAGGTATAGAATGTGTGGATGGAGGGACTAAAGGGTGGATGGATGTGTGGACAGATGAATGGAAGGAAGGAAGGGAGGGAAGGACAATGGCCTCCATCTAACCCAGGCCAGAGAGTGATGAGGCAGGGACAGAGGGTTTCCTGTGCATAAGGCTGGCTTGCAGAGCAGATAAGCCACCTTTCCTCCAAAGCCTCCGTGTGTGGGGCCCCAGCTGAGCTCTTCCTTCCCATGAGTCCAGGGTCTTGCTGGCAGTGCCAGTGCTCAGAAACTGATGTAGGAGGGAGACAAAGGGAGTGGGCAGGTACCAGGGCCAGAGGGAAGGAGGGAGGGAAGGTGGGTGGGGGCTGGGGCTGCCACTGGGCAGCCGCCCCTGTTTACTCAGCTCCGGAATGAAGCCCCGGAGAAGGGCTGTTCATATTTCTCTCTTGAACAGGGAGCTGACATTAATGAACAGCTAATTAACATCTTGGAGTGCGATGGTTCCAGTGTCAGTGTCCCTAATTAGTCTCGCGCTAATCTGCTTTAATTAACTGTCCCTGTCGTGGTTTTAATTTAATTTTCAGCTCCAGCCCAGGATGGCAGCCCTGTGAGCGTTCTGTCCCAGGGCACCCGTGGTCAGGGCAGGGTGGGCTGGCCGAAGCCAGGTTCCCAGGGGCACTGCCAGGCAGCCCCAGGTTGGGCAGAGCTGGTAACAGAAATCTTGGCTCCTCCCTGTCCCTGGGGGCAGAAAACTTGGGGACAGGACTCTTTCCTCCCCATCTCAAGGGAACGTTCTCAGGCCACCAGTTGTTCCCAGAACATTCACGAGTCAGGAGTAAAGTCTATGACTGCCCCTTGGACTCAAACAGGCCCCATAAACTGACCACACTTTCTGGACATGGGCTCTGGGTTCAGATGGATTCATGTCCTAGTTCTGGTACTTTCTAGCTGTGTGGCCTTAGGAAAAGCACTTGCTCCCCCTGAGGCCCTGTGAAATGGGGCTGATCATCTAGGTGTGGCACCCTGCCCCGGCCAAGGATGCGGTGAGTTCAGAGTTGATCCGCACGCCCAATTCCCTCATGGTCGGGGCAGAGCAAACACTGTGACAGCCACCCTTCAGTCAGGAGTGGAGAGGGCTGCGGGGGAGGGGTGGGTTGCAGGGGGAGCCTGTATCAGGGAGTGAAAAGGGCACGGGACCGGGAGTCAGGATACCCAGGTCCCAGTTCCAGCTCTGCTACTATCTCTAAGTCTCTCAACCATTCTGGGCTTCTGTCCCATTCCCACGCATAAGGTGGAAGAAGAAGGTGAGGGGAGAACACGATACTGTCTGAGGGCCACCCCCGCCCATGCTCCGATGGGGATTGGAGAGAGGATGTGCAGGTGGCTCCGAGAACCCAAATCTGGAACACGAGGTCTAAGTGGGAACTGGGCACTGGGGCCAGGCTGGGGGTCAGGTGAGCCCTCTGCATTTTGCAAGGTAAAGTAGGCGTTACCAGGGAGGATACAGCTGCCTTGGTTACAAGGTCCTGCTGCAGGTGGGAAACAAATCCACATGCCCGCTCCAAGGTGGGAGCCAGAGAAGCAGCTGTCAAGATAGTTAGACAAATGAGGATCGTCTGAGGGGAAGCTGGCTGGTGGCAGAAGATGGGGAGAGGAGAGCCCAGAAGCTGAGTCAGGACCCCTTGTCCAAGAGTGCAGGGAGCTAAGAGTATAGGGCAGGGGTGAGGGCTGAGGTTCGAGGAGTAAAAAGGCCCTCTCTGAGGCATGGATGCCAGCTAAGGAGTTTAGCTGCAACCCTGAGGGCACTGGGGAGCCATGGCAGGGTTTTGAGCAGGAGTGTGGCCTGATCCAGTGATGGGCCGCTGTCAGGCGGTGAGTGAGGTGAAGTGAGGAGACAGAAGTCAGGAAGGGCTGTGAGGGGGCTGCTGTCCTACTCAAGGCGGTACAGCCTCGCAGAGGTTGAACAGGCTCAGTGAGACTTCCAGAAGCAGTGAGCTAATGTATGTAAAATGTGTGCTCTGTAGAAAAGGGGCGGGGGGTGAGTATGCCTCCCTCTCCCTATGGCCTTGGGCTTAATGAATATGTTTGGAGTTTCTTTGTGACACCAGCTCCAAGGCTGTATCTCACGCTTTCTCAAACTGGGTCTGCAAACCCCAGGATTTGGGGGTGGGGGTGGGGGTTCCCAGGTGTATTTTCAGGGCTCCAGGAATTCTAAAAGAATCTACAATTTCTGTGTTTAGATTTTAATGCTGATTCCAAAAAAAGGAAAAAAACAAAACAAAATTTTGACCACCTCTAAAGCAACACTGATTTCTCAGTGGTTTCATAAAGGGGAGCATCCTTATTTCCCAGCCTGATATCTGAGGTCTGGAGAGAGTTTCCAAGGTCCACAAAAGAACGTTTCTCTCTCCAAAGGACCCGAGCCTGAGAAATGCTGTCAGACCCGCCTTCCCCCAGGACGGCGAGCTCTTCCAATATTGGATCCATTTTTGGATCATCTCAGCGTCCCCACTGCCCGACTGAACCCAGGGAAGATTTGTGAATTGAGGTGAATTCTCTCTCTGGATGCCCCACAGGCCCCCTCCCCATGCCTTTGACCTTCAGTTGATCTTTGTATTCAGTCCAGAGGAGCCAAACCAGTTTTTCCTGAAATTCTCAGTTAATTAGTGTGGAATTCAGAGCTCCAGACCACCCCCACCCCCACACACACACACCTCCACCCACACACTGGTGCACAAAACTCCTATGAAAGGAGGAAAAACCTCACATTTCTCTACACCTGTCCCCCGCCCCATGGCAACCCTGCACAGTTCCCCAGATCCAGTTCAGACCATGCCACTGCCAGAGAGCCCTCCCTGATTTCCCCAGATGAATATGTCAGTCAGACCTTGGAGCCCCTGGAGCACATGCCCCACCCTGGGCCCAGGTCTTCTCTTGCCTTGTGTTCATAATCACAGCCAGGAACTGGACTGCTGGCATCTGTGTCCCCTACTCCCACCCACCCGGTGCCTGGCTTATAGCAAGGGCCTGCAGAAGAGACTTACCCCTCGCCCCCAGGCTGGTGGATAGATATGGTCCCTGAGCTGTATTCTCCGCAGAAGGGCCAGTGGCCGCCAGCCTGGCCTCTAGCATGGTAGTCGTGGAGGTGGCTTTGCTGTCCATCAAGCCTGGGTTTCAACTGCAGCCCCGCCCCGACCCACTGGTGACTTTGGGCTGCCTCTCTTGTCTTACTTTTCTCATCTGGAAAATGGGTAATGATAGCACTTAACCCGTGGGGGCTCTGTGAGGACTTAAGTGAGGGAATCCCTGTAAAGTGCCTGGGACATAGTAAGTGCTCAGTAAAATGAGCTGACGCCAGTGATGGTGGTGATGAAGTGCTAGAGCCTTACGCCAGAGCCCCTGCACCCCCCGCATCTAGGGGCAGAGTGGCTCACACAGACACAGCATGGAGTTAAAAGAAGCCTAGTTCTCAGTTTAGGGGTCGGTCCTGTATGAGAACTGCTGACCCTCCTTTTCCCTCTCTCACTCCCACCAGGAAACAGCTAGGCCAGGGCTCAAGCTACCGCAGGGATGACCAGCTGAAAGGTGACCAGACCCCTGGCCTTGTCCCACAGGGCTTCAGCATCCACACACATACAGAGACCCACACACCAGGGACGTGCACAGAGATACCCACACGCACACATCCGCGTGTGTACACACTCACACACACACACACACACACACACACACATGCACACACTCAGATAAGGAGAAAGAGGCCACTTTTGATGACTCCTAGGCAAATGCAAACATTGCAAAGCAGGAGTAGGTGGGGCAGACAACTCTGCTGTGCTTCTTCCCCTGGCTCCCTGGGTGGGTTTCAGCCACACCTGCTCAGTTCCATTAGAGCCAGAGATCTGTGTCCGCGCCCGAGGCGGGGATACCACCAGGGTCTCAGCTCTGTGGAGATTTGTAGGGACTGCACGGTGGTTTGACTATTTCTGCTTTGGGACTCATGAAGGGGTGCACATGCCTCTCTGTGGACCGTGGTGAGACGCAGCAGCAGAGCCTGGGCTGCTCCACAACCCTTCCAACCGTAGGGGCAGGGAAGCAGCCGAGGCATCCAGGAGGCCTCCAGAAGCCCGGTGCCTGCCACCCCCACCCCAGAGCTCCCGGGGCCCCTTCTACATCAGCGCCGATGAACATTTAGTTGCCCCAATCTGTGCTCTCGCGGGACGAGGCCAGAGAGTCCAGGCTCTAAAGAAAACAGAAGGACTCTTCTGAAGGAACTGTGTGTCTTGCTAGAACCGCCAACAGCCAGGGGTTGGCTGTGGGGGAATGTCATGAGGTCAGACAACCCAGGCTCACGGGCTCCCAGGATATTACAGTCACCACCTGTTATGGCCACAGAATTGTGCAGTGTTAAAATCACAGTCAAGCAAGAATTTTCGAATGATTCAGGCCTAGAAAGGTTATAATCATAGAATTACAGAATGTTACAGTCAGGCAATTATAGTAGCACCAAGAGGAATAAGCACACAGAAGACTAAGAAGCAAGAGTTTGAGAATGTTGCAGGCATAAAAAGGTCATAATCATAGAATTATAGAATTTTATAACTGTAGAATATTAAAATTTTAGCTTACAAGCAGGAGTTTTAAATGTTAACAGCCATGGAACTGTGGCCTGTTACAGTAAACTCACACACACATACAGAATATGCACTTGTAGACTTAGAGGCAGGAACTGTAGAATGCTGTAGTATAGTAGCAGAATGTCACAGTCAAGAACTGTAGAATATTTCAATCTTCAGGTGTTATAACGTCATACTAAAGAATCAGAGAATGTGAGAGCTGGAAGAACATTTCTTCCACATAGATTGTGCCAGAGCCTATGCAAAGCTTGTGACGTCAACTAACTCATTACTCCTCACAACGGCCCATGAACTGGGCCGCTCCAAGATGGGCAGGGAGGGCTGGGAGGCAGAAGCCACATGCAAGCCCCCCAGGTCCTGGAGTCTCGGCAAGAAAGGTGGGAGCAGTTGCCTGGGCCTGTGCGGGGCCCCTCCCCACCCCAGCACAAACCCAGAGGAGAGAAGCACAGGGCAGTGTTTCTCCTTTTGTTAACTCACGTCTTAGGGGCCTGCTGGATCAGCTTCCTGGGTGTGGGAAGAAAGCCTGCAGCCTCATGGGGTCAGCTCTGCAGGCCCCACCCAGATTCCTAGCCAGGGTGTGAGGGGCCGTGGGTGCGTGATTCCCAGAAGCCTTCCCCCACCTGCCCTGACCCTCACCTGCTTGTCTGGTACACAGGTGACCATGCCGATTTTCACCAAACACCCTTCATTCATTCTGTCAGTCGTCATTTTCAGATCACCTTCTGAGAGCCAGGCCCTATTCTGAACCCTGGGCAGATGGATATGAAACAAGGCCCCTGCCCTAAGGAACAGAATCATGGGGCTATTTGTGGATACAGAGAAAGTGCTATGGGGTCAGAGCAGGGAGAAATGGCCAGGGCAACATGGAGGCCTTCCTGGAGGAGCTGGATCTTAGAAGTAGGCAGAATTGGTATATACAGGTTTCCCCTGCTATCTGAAAGTAGAGTGTTCCTATGAAACCTTTCATAAGCTGAAATGGCATAAAGCAAAGAAGCAATTTTCTTTATCAGAAAAGCGAAAATCCTCCTCGGATTTCTTTCTTTTAGCAAAAATAGGTACTAATGTTTGTCTTTTGTAAAAGTAAAGTGGCATAAAGCGCACTTTTGAAAAGCAGGAGATACCTGCGTAGGGATGGTGGGAAGGGCATTCCGGCCAGAGGAAACAAAAGGAGCAAAGACCCGAAGGCAGCCACGTGTGGGATGTGTTCAGGAATTATCAGAGAGCGTTAGTTGGGCAGCGTGAAAGGTGCCAGATGATGGACGTGGGGCAGGAGAAGTGGGTTGAGGCACTGGGCCAAGGCTTTGGGAGCCAGGCTAAGGAGGTTGGGATTTGTAAATGGTAAATGGCCGGGCAAGTTCATGACGATGCTTGAGTTTGACTGGCAGGAAGGGGGGATGAGGAGTTTACAATTTGCTTTTCCTCCTTTAGAAATGAGAAACTGCAAATTCCTTCCCAGGACTGGTGGGCCAGCCCCGGGCTGGGTTCCAAAAACACAGAGAAAAGGCTTTCGCGGGAATTCCAGGGCTGTGTAAGGGGTGCTGGCTGCATAGCCTTTGTCCAGGGAGACTGGCAGCAGACAAGGCTCTGAGGACAGGGGCCGGGGAGGTGCTCAGGCACTGAGCGGGACCCACGCGGGGACCACACAATTCCTTCTGGTTCTTCACAGTGTCTGTAGTAATCTTCTCAGAGCAGGAGGCATGAACACCAGGAAAAGGGCCAGACAGGTCTGCGCTCAAATCCCAGACTGGCCTCATATTGCTGAGTTAGTTGAGCAAGTGACTCAGTTTCCCCATCTGTAATATGGGACTGATAACAGGATTCCCGGGAGGGAATGGATGCCTGTCCCCAGTAGGTTTGCAATTCATGTTTGTTCCCCTTATGCCAACAGTCTTAGGCTCAACAAGAAGCATTTAGTCCAACCACCTACTTTACAGGTAGACAAACTGAGCCTAAAAACTACAGCAGACATCTCAGAGGTAGAACAGCCAGACGTTTGGTCACCTGGAGGTGGGGAGCTAGGTGAGTTCAATGTTGACTGTAAAGTGTGAAACCCAAAGTCTGAACCTGGGATGACAGGCTAGGTTGCAAACCCAAGGGCTCCCTGGATAAGCTCAGCAGGCGCTGACTGCGGCTTTGAAGGTCCACACTGGCGGCCTCACCACAACACCCTGTCGAGGGGCAGGGCAGCAGCTCCAATGAGGGTGAGGGGCGGCTGCAGGGCTGGTGGGTATTAAGCAAGGCGATTTCAGTAAAGCTCCTCGCAGCGTGTCCTGCACATAGCAGGTGTCCAGGCTCTGGGAGGGATGATCGTCAGGGTGTGTGCGCGCTGGATACAAACCAAAACTGGGATGGGAGTGACTGCCCCCTGCCAACCCTACCCTGCAGAGTGGCAGCATTTTGCACAAAACCTCAGCTATAGACACTACGCACCTTCTTTAGAATAATAACAGTTGTCTATGCAAGAAATGGTTATTAGTTCCTAATATGTGCCAGGCAACCTACTAGGCCCTTTGCATGAATCATCTCATTTAAACCCATCAACCCTTATGAACAAGTCTGCTATTATTTCCTTTTTACAGACGAAGAAACTGAGGCTCAGGAAGTGTTTTGCCTAAGGTCAGACAGAGCAGGGCGGGAATCCAGGGCTTTCCGAATCCAGAGCCTTAACCCTACACCACACCACGCTGGCATAGATATCCAGAGCTGCCGACTGAGATGTTTGAAAGGGTAGGTCCAAAATGAACACTGAAATCAAATCCCCGTGGTAGCTATTGGTGGGAGATGCTTACCTGGCCTCCCTCAGGAAGGTGTGAAATGTTGCCTCCCCTGGGCTCTTCAAAGGCTCAGGAGGGGTTGTGTTAAGCTGGGCTGGAGACAGAGAGCTGACCGTGGTGGGCTCCAGAGGGGGCTACACCCCACCCCCACACCAGCCAGAGGCAGCCAGGGTTCCATTAACCTGATTCTCTGCCCCACATAAACCTGCAGAGGGAGCCCCGGGAGGGAGGGGCGCTGAGGAGGGGAAGAATTGGGCTTCCCCAGGCTCCCAATGGAGCAGCCAATGGCATCAGTTTCCTTTCTTGCAGTCTGGGAGGGCCTTCGAGGCCCCTGGCTCTTTGAGGAGGGAGTGGGGAGAGGGATGGAGAGCGAGGAAGTAGGGACAAGGGAATCCAGGCTAGGGAGCACAGCACAGGCCATCAGAACACAGAGCCCTGAGTCGCAATTCCTGTCCCACCCCCCCACATGGCCTTGGACCAGTCACGTCACCTCTCCGATCTTTAGATTTCTCCTCGTTAGTAAGGGCAAACCAATGCCACCTCTTCATGTTGCTGGGCAGACTAGCAACACTGTGCCTGACACATAGTAGGTACTCAGGAATGGTGGCTGTTACTGTTGCCATGGTTTTATAATCTTGACCCCTTCGCAGCTTGCCAAGCACATTCACATCCATTTTCTTGTTGGAGTCTTTTATCTTAATACTTCTTCAAGGCATGTGAGGATTCTTATGAGAGAGGTTAAGGGACACTCAGAATCACACAGCTTCTAACTTTATCGTGATTGTCACAGTGAGCCACCCCAGCCAGGCCACTCATCTTCAGTCTGTGCCTCTGTCAGGATTCAGGTCAAGTGCCTCTTCCTCCAGGAAGCCTTCCTTGATCATACAGTCTGATTAAGTACTCCTCCTCTGTTCTCCTTCAGCCTTCTGGACTTCCTCTGTCAGAGCACTTATCAGCTATTGTCACAATCATTAAGTGCCCCCACCTAAGACTCTTGAGGGCCCCAACAGAAGGAGAAGGAGCACAGTAAATATTTTGGTAATGACTGCCGCTGCTCCCACACAGAGGGGCATGCAGGTGTACATAGACTCACGTATAAGTACACAGTTGAGCATATACACAGTTATGCACATGTGGGTTGGTGAGTACATATGTGCACAGACAGAGGGTGAACTTTCTGGAACACAGTAGATTAAGCTGACATGGATGCCCCCATCTCCCCACACGTGCACAAAAAAATATTAGAGATGATATAGACAAAGCTTGGAAGAAAGGAAAATCTTAGGGTGTTTTTTTTTTTTAAATTTAGGGGATTTTTTTAAAATAATAGGTAGAACAAAAATAGACATAAAATAGAAGATAGGAGGAATAAGATTGGAAAAAACACATGCTAAGATGGTTTGAAGGTAGATGGGGATGTCAGTTAACTTTTGACTTGGTTGAGACAAATGTGCATGTTAAAAATGTAAGGGTGCAATCTTGAGTACTTTATTGTCGGATCTTCATTGGTAAACCCCTTCCCTATGACGGTACAGTGTGTACTCAATTTTGGAGCATGGAAAATACATGTACTTGTTTTCTACCTGTAGTTTGGATATATAATTGACATCTTTGTGCTTTGGTGTTTTTCAAAAATTTTAAGGCTGTGATGAGGAGTCACATTTACAATCATCAATATATTCTCTACAATGAATATGCTCCCTTAATTAAATCATGATGCTGGAAAAACACACACACACACACACACACACACAAAGTAAGGGTGGCCGTAAAAGACTAGACTACATAACTCTGAGCCAGTAGAGGAAGTAAAAAGGCATAAAGAAAATCAAGTCAACTCCACAGAAGGCAAGAAAGGAGAAAAAAGTTTTAAATGGGTGATAAATAAAACCCATACTGTAAGGTAGTGTAGATAAGTTCAAATATATTAGTAGTCACCGTAAATGAAAATGGATTGAACTCAACTGTTAAAAATCAGAGATTCTTAGTTTAAATGGGGGGGAAAGGTCCAGCTCTGTTTACAAGAGACATACCCAAAAGACAATGACGCACAGAGGGTTAAGTAAAGGGATAGAAAATGATAATGATATATCAGCAAATATTCTCTATAATAAAACAGGTAGGGCTTCCCTGGTGGCGCAGTGGTTGAGAATCCACCTGCCAATGCAGGGGACACGGGTTCGAGCCCTGGTCCGGGAAGATCCCACATGCCGCAGAGCAAATAAGCCCGTGCGCCACAACTACTGAGCCTGCGCTCTAGAGCCCGCAAGCCACAGCTACTGAAGCCTGTGCACCTAGAGCCTGTGCTCCACAACAAGAGAAGCCGCCACAATGAGAAGCCCGCACACCTCAACAAAGACCCAACGCAGCCAAAAATTTTAAAAAAACAAAAAAAACGGTAGCAAGACAAATATCAGGGACTAAAAAAACTTTAAGATAAGAAGCATTATTGAGGACAGAGAAGGTCATTACATAATGACAAAATGAATAATTCACCCAGAAGATATAATAATCCTGAACTTGCATGCACTTACAACAGTCTCAAAACACTTTAAAAGAAAACAATTATCTGTGAAAAGAAATTGTCAAATCCACATTCTCTTTTAAATCGAAGTATAGTTGATTTGCAATGTTGTGTTAGTTTCAGGTGTACAGCACAGTGATTCAGTTATAATCTATATATATTCTTTTTTGGATTCTTTTCCATTATAGTTTATTATAAGATACTGAATATAGTCCCCTGTGCTATACAGTAGGTCCTTGCTGTTTATCTATTTTATATATAGTCGTGTGTATCTATTAATTCCAAACTTCTAATTTATCCCTCCCTCCCCCCCTTTCCCCTTTGGTAACCATAAGTTTGTTTTCTATGTCTGTGAGTCTTTCTGTTTTGTAAATAAGTTCATCTGTATCATTTTTTTAGATTCCACATATAAGTGATATGATAGTTGTCTTTCTCTAACTTCTCAAATCTACATTCTTAGTGAGACATCTTAGGATAGCTTTCTCAGAAATTTATTGACTAAGCAGACACAAATTATTAGATTCAAATGACCTAATTAATAAGTACCCTATTCCCAACAAATAAAAACTGCACATTTTTTTTTCTGATTACACACACAGAGAGGGTCATACAGACACACAGAACTTCTCCCAGGCATATAAGCACATAGGGACAGAGAGTGACAAGTATGTAAGCACAACTGCAATTAACATCCACAAAGATACCCAGAAATAGGAGCGGGTCTGGCGGCCAAGTGTTTGGCTAACTAAACATTTACCTGGTGCATGACCTTGGACAATTAGATACCCTGTCTGAGTCTCAGTTTCCTCATGTGAAAAAAAAGCAAATTAGCAGTCAGCAAACTGTAAAGATCCAGAGAATTCATATGCAACTCAACTCTGCTGTTGTAGTGTAAAACCAGCCACAGACAATTCATACAAAATGGTTGTGGCTGTGTTCCAATAAAACTTTATTCTCAAAAACAGGTGGCAGGTCAAATTTGGCCCCTGGACTATAGTTTGTCAACTCCGATGTAGATAATACCATTTGCCTTGTCAGGATTAATGATGACATAAAGAATGGTAATTGAAGCAAAGCACCTTACGCAGAATGAGCTCGATGAATGGTCTGTATTGTGAAATAAGGACATAACACGAGGGCATGGACACACATATATGTGCATGTATGTACAAAGGCTCAGACGTGAAGATCTGTTTGCATCTGGATATATAGAGAAAGACTGTGTCCATACGAGCACATTTTGTGTACACACAGACGTCCACGTGTAGGCAAATCATCTAGAAAATGGGATAATGGAACATAGACCCCATTGGGTTGTGAGGATAAAATGAGGTGATGCTTGGTGTGCAGCCCGGCGCGTGGCCGGCACTCAGAAGTTAGCTTTTATTATATACGGGAACAGGTTCTGGAGACACAGCGAGGGGTGCATGACACCGCACACGTTCACACACGTACCCATAATGCAATTTTTGCGAGCTTGTTTCCAAAGGAAAGCCGGGCTAATG
The DNA here is from genome assembly GCF_028023285.1 of Balaenoptera ricei. NCBI lineage: Eukaryota > Metazoa > Chordata > Mammalia > Artiodactyla > Balaenopteridae > Balaenoptera > Balaenoptera ricei. The sequence continues at coordinate 17,752,750 of NC_082639.1, forward strand.
AGGAGGTCGTCTTCGTAGCCAGCAGGTGCCCAGAACAGCTCTGACGGGGATGCAATTTAGCTTTCTCCTGAGATGTTGGACATATGAGGAGAAAGGGTGTTTTAATCCCTTGTCACGTCTCCAAGGGCTGGAGGACATGTGCTGAGTTGGAATTTTTCAACTTCAGCCTTTTTTTTTTCTTGACACATCCATCCCAGAAACATCTGTGAGATAAAACAGAGAAGGTCTTATGAATTCAGCTCATACTCGGCCTGTGCTCCCACCCTGGGCAAGCGAGACATGAATCACCGGCCCGGGGGCCAAGCAGCCCCGCAGAGCAGCCTCTCCGGCAGGGCCCTGGCCTTTCCTGAGTAGCTGCTTTTGATTTCCCTGAAGCCTTCTGATCGTGTACACTCCACAGAACCCGTGTGTCCGAGGGGAGGCGTGCTGAGAGCTCAGCTCGTGCGCTGGGGTGGGAGGGTCAGCCACTCATTCCCCGGGCTCGGCTAAGTCCTGCTCTGCACCAGCCACTCGGGGGTGCAAAGACGAAGCAGACAAGGAGTCGAGGCCCCTTGATTGTCCCCGTTTTCCCATTATTTGAAAAGACCGTGGAGGAAGACCGCTATTGTGCTTTTGTGATAGGTGCCTTACTGGCATGTTGATCCCTAGAATATTGTGCATTGGAAGTTTTTATCCTGCAAGCAGCGGGGGAGTGCATGGTGGCCGCTTCTGGGTCAGGGATCAACTGGCTAATGTCTTATAGCCAGCCGTTAATTGAACGTGACCTTCTAGGGGCCCTCATGCGCCATCCTGCAGCCTTGGATTCCATGATAGTTGAAAACCTGAGCCCTCTCTGCCTGGGCTCACATTTTGTCTCACTTCTTCTGTGTGCATCAAGAAAATGCATGGATTTCAGAGCTGTGGTGCCCCCTTGGCCTTCTATAACTTGTACCCAGGGCCAGGGAGGGCTGTGACTGGCTCTCTTGCTCATTTCTTCTGTCTAGTGAACAAACCCATGTTGGGTACCTGCTATGCTGTAGGCCCTGTGCTGGGCACTATGGCAGCTGAGGAGGATAAGACAGAGCCCTGCCTAGGGACTTCCCTGGCGGTCCGGTGGTTAAGACTCCACACTTCCACTGCAGGGGGCGTGGGTTCGACCTCTGGTCAGGGAACTAAGATCCTGCATGCTGCCCAGTGCCACCAGAACAAAAACAAAAACAGAACCCTGCCTTAAAGAGCCAGCAGTCCCAGGGCACCAATAAGAAAGGCAGAAAGCTTTTCATGTTCTCAGAGAAGCAGACCAAGTCTATGGGGGTACGGAGGTGGGAAGAGAGGCTTGTAGTTCTGGAGGGCTGGGGCAAGACCAGAGGAGGCGTTACAGAGGAGGGGGCCTCTGAGCTGGATTTGAACATGAGAACATGGGGACGCTGGGTAAGCAAAGGCATATAGGTGGGAAAGTGTGGAGTCATTCAAAAGATGTCCCAACCTGAAGGGGCTAATTATCATCTATCTCCCAGGTGTTAGGAAGAAAGCAACCGAGGCCTAAAGAGAGGAGGTGGATTTCCCATTGTCAGAGGGGCCCTTGGGATCCCCAAGTCCCTGTCTGGGACCATTTCCACAGTCAGGGGCGAGAGCCTCACTGGGGTGACTCCGCTGCACACACGGGCACTGGCTTTCTCTGCTCTGGTTAGCTGTGCTTTGGGGTGGAGATGATGTGATGTTTACAGTGTCACAAGTTTATAGGAGCTGCTCCTCCCAGAGGGACAGGGTCTCTGGAAAGAGGGTACAGATGGGGAAAAAAAGAGTTTCTCTAGTCCTGAAGTATTTGTCCCTAGGCCCATTTTACAGGTGGAAAAGTTGAGTCACAAGAGACCAAGTTAAATACTCAGGGTTGTAAAGTATTTAGAATAAGATGAAACCAGGCTTGTATGGAGCAGGAGAGAGGGAAGAGGGTGGATGCCAGACCAGGTCTAGCCATTTTCCCGTCTGTTCCCAGGTCATCCCTGTCTTCCTAAGGATAGTTCCAGACCAGTCCTTCTGGGTGGCTGCTTCTGGTCAGCTTCTCACCTTAGCTTTCCCTGCCTCATTCCCAGAATCCTTAGCAACAGACAGGCAGTCTGAGAGGGGCAGGAATGCCCCCCGCCCTTGGTTGGGGCTGGTGCCTGTTTACCCAGCTGGTGTGAGCCCAGGCTGGGGTCATGGAGAAGACCCGGGAGGCCTGTCGTCCAGCTGGCGCCCCACTGCTCAGGTCTTCTGACCCCTTCTCTCCCCTTCAAGGTCCCCCTTCAAGAGGTGGCCCAAGGTGGGGCTTGGCCTCCTGGGAGAGGGGAGCTTGGCTCCTGTTACATCCCCTTCATGTCTCTGCTCTTTCATCTTTCCTGAAAAAGCAGAGGTGGCCGTGAGGAAAGAGGGAGCGCAGTGGAACATAGGAGCTGGTTAGTAAGGGGCAGGTGGTCGGAGCATGGAGTTTAGAACCAGAAGACCTGGTGCATCCCAGGTCTGTGTGACCTAGCAAATCACGTGCCCACTCTGAGCATCAGTGTCCCAATCTGCCGACTGAGGGCGATGGTCACCCCTCCCTTGCCAGGGTCCTTGAGAAACTCAAGTGCAATAATGAATGTGAAAATGCTCTGTGGAGTCAAATGCAATATGGCTGCTGGTTGGCGCCATTATTTGATTGATTCAGAAAGGTACATGCAACTGACTGGGTGCAGGAGCGCTGGCCTAGGGGTCAGACAACCCCGGGACTGGTATGAGCACTTTGTGGCTCCAGGCACGAATCTTCACTTCCTCATATTGAACTGGGGTAATACGTCCTCTTCTCCCTACGGGGTCTCACAATAACCAAGGAAGATTATTCATCCAACTAGCATTTACTGAGCACCTGCTGTGCGCTAGGCTCTGGGCTAGGCTAGCATGTGGCTTCTGTCCCCAAAGAAAAATCATACTAGAAGAGGATGTGGGACTCAGAATCCTAGAGTGTCAGATATAATTGAGTCTAGTCTCCTCGTTTTACAGATGGGAAAAACAAAGCCTTAGAGAGGACCACAACTTTTTCCAGGATATCAGAAATGAGGAGCACCCGTTGCCACTCCTCCTGAATCCATGGCAGGCATTGCAAATCAATCACAGCACTCTTTCCATTAAACCCGATGCTACTTCAGGATCCTTCTCAACACAATGCTCCAGGCAGCTACCAACCAATTGACTGAAGTTGGAGGGTGAGACGAAGCTATTTGCATACCAACCCTAAATCCTAACCGTGGGCTTGTCCATTTGGCCAGAATTAGCAATGCTGGGACTCAGATGCAGGTTTTCTCACCCACTCTGCCTCTCCATTTATTCCTGAAACCAGCTTTTGTTGAGTAACCACCCTCTGCTCAGCTTTGTACTAGATTTAAAGATGAGTAAGCCCTGCTTACAGGCTCACAGACTGGTGGGGAAGAAAGTCAAAGGGAAAATAATTATGATCAGCACTCAGCCAGCAAACAAATGACAACCAATGAGTTCCAGTATAGGGTCGAAATACATTGGGCTTCCCTGGGGATGAATGACATCTGTGACCTAAGATGATGTGAGGTGTCATAGGAGGGGCCATTGACCCTGACAAATGGTAGCTTGCAATGCTGAGAAGGGGCAAAGATTGAACTTAGGAGGAATGGCTTAGGAGGTGGTAAGAGAAATTTCTAGGCTACTTTCCTCCAACTACATGCACTGGCAGGCCCCTATTGAATGCACCCATCATACCCTGCACTCCTTCACTCAGGACCTCATCGTGTTGCTCATTACTTAACACAGTCAGTCTTCCCCAGCTAGACCAGAAGCCCTGATAGGGCAAGGACTGGGTGTCTTTTGTTACCAGCTGGGACTTGAACCCAGTCCTGATACAGTGACTGCCTGGCTTATAGTAGGTACTCAAAAAATCTTGGATGGATAGATGGATGGATGGATGGATGGATGGGTGGATGGTCAGTCATGCAGCCTCTCTAAGCCTGTTTTCTCCTCTGCAAAACGGGAAATGGTGCCAACCTTATCAGGATGTTGTAGCGACTAAATAAGATGATGTGGCTAAAAGCCCTAGAACAGTGCCTGGCGTTCAAAAAATATTTATTGAAGGAATAATGATGACTGTTTAAGCACAAGTGCAAAGACACTCTCGACAGATAGCTCCTGACAAGTGCATTTTGCATCCTCTCTGCCAGGGTGCTTAAAAGAGGAGGGAGCCTGGGACATGATTGTTAGAAACAAAACCCAGCAGTTCCCGTCAGGACAGTAAGAGCTCGCTTGGGAAATCCTACACGTCCTTAAGAACGTGGAAGGACACAGCTAAGCATTAACTCTGTGCAGACTCACCTTTCTAAGCACTTTATACATATTAACTCATTTACCCCCGACAGTGACCTTGGTGGTAGGCGTTGTTATTACCCCCATTTGTCATCTGGGGAAACCAAGCTACAGAGAGGTGAAGTAAGTTGCCCAAGGTCACACAGCCAGGATGTGGTCCGACTCCCAAGGCCACTCTGTTAACCACTTGAGAAGCTCCCAGTCCAGTGGAAGAGACAGAGCTGTACTACTGGGTAGCAGTTACCAAGGGCAGGGACTGTATCTGACAACTTTCTGTCCCGGCGAGGTGCCTGCCACATAGCAGGTTCTCAATCAGTGTCTGTGGAATGAATGAGTGAATAAACAAACAAATGAATGAATGAAACTTAGAGCAATGTGCCAGGCTCTAATCATGGCATTAGTAGACAAATGGCAGAGGTTAGTGCCTAAATCACCTGAGTGACCGTGTCATTTCTCAGTGGATGTCATGGTCAGTTTTAAAGCTCACCTAAGACATGCGCTTTGCTGTCCATTCCTGTCTGTCACTACCCACTAATGGCCTTGTCGGTTATCCCTCCGATCTTAACCAGAGCCCTGTGCTGTCACTTCTGTCCTTGTAGAGCAGGAGGGAATCCGGGTGGCAGAGAGGGCCTGGTGCCAAGGAGACCATGCTCGACTCAAAGCTGGAAATGGAGACTTTGGCCCAGGCATCTGTTTGGCCCTGGGCAGTCACATCCTTCTCTGAGCCTCGCTTTCCTCATCGGCACGAGGGGGATAATAATCACACCCCATCACGGGCTGTTGTGAGGTGCACCCATGGCCACGCTTAGGAAACAGAAGCAGGTTGTTCTGGAAAGTTGCGATTCACAGGCTGATTTCAGGAGCAGGTGTGTCAGTCTTGAAGGTGGGAGCAGCAGGAGACCATGGGAGGTACGAACAGCAGCCCGGTGCCCTGTCGGCCCCACAGTCCACCTCCCCCTACCGGACACGGTGCCTGAACTGTCCGCATTTGATGAACTCCCGGGATGAAGGCCTGGTGTCTTCCAGGAGGGAGCCTGCTTTGGTGCACGCAGGTGCAGTGTACATTTTGACTCCCTGGCAAAGACGCATCCTTGGCCTCTCCCAGCGTGAGCTGAGTTCAGAGGGAACAAGACGCAGCTGGGGCAGAGGGCAGATGCCAGGAGCTGGGCAAGATCCGAGACCCTGAGCAAGGGTCCTACGGGGCCTTGGGGCAGCTCGGGGAGCCACGTGCCTGGGGCTGGGTGAGGGCAACAGGAGGACCCTAAAAATGGAGCAGGGAGCTGCCCGGAGCAGCTTTCTTCCCTTTCAACTTTCTGCCAAAGAGCAGCATGGCCACAGGCTCCACACGGCCCAGAGAGGAGGTGCTGCCAGCCCCCCGGGCACCTGTCCCAAAAGCCTAATTACGGGCTATCAATGGGCAGTCAGCTCGCTGATTGAGAGTCCTTGGGGAGAAGGCGCTGCTGAAACAGTGAAATACTCGGAAGGAAACACTGTTACTCCTTCGCAGAAGCAGAAGGCTCTCACCCTTCATGTTCATGCAGGGCTCTACGGGGCCCAGAAGAAACTGCTGGCAGGTCCTCATTAAATCCAACCTCCTCTCTCCACCCTCACTGTCACCGCCCTGTCCAGCCACCATCACGTCTGCCTGTTCAAATCACAGGCCATTTCACAGCCCTGCCGAACACCCTCCATGGGTTTCCCATCTCCTTTCTGTGTCCATGGGCCTGAGGCTCAGTCTCCCACTCTTTTCCCCCTGTTCACACCTCTCCGGCCACAAGGGCCTCTGCACTCACTCCTCAGACACACTAGGCTTCTTTATTCACTCCTGAGGAAGGGCCTTTGCACATGCTATTCCCTCTGCCCGGAATCCCCTTCCCTATGCTCTCCCCATAACCAACTCCTTCATGTCCTTCAGGTCTCAGCTCACATGTCACCTCCTCAGAGAAGCCCTCCCTGACCACCCCAGCTAGAGTTGTCCCCCCACTCAGCACCCTCCAGCACATCACCCTGTACTTATTTGATACCTGTTCATTATTCATATTCCTCATCTGATTGTAAGCTCTACAAGTAGGGACCTAGTTTGTCTTGTTTGCTGCTGTGTCCCCAGCAGCTAGAACAATGCCTGGCACATAGTAGGGCTTCGTGTCTGTTGAATGAATGATCCCTACTAGGAGGGATCTGTAATGCAAGCAACATTTCTAAGGTCATGCAGAGAGCAGGAAGCAGAGACCCAGGTCTGTCTAAGTCCCCACTGTGACGTCTGTGTTATTAAAACAGGGGTTATAATCCTTGTTTTACATACAAGAGAACAGAGACTCAGAGAGGCGTGCTTCTGTGCCTCAGCCAGGAAGAGTTGGGGCTGGGATTTGAACCCAGAGTGCTGCTTTCTCTACAGGGACAGGGCTGACAGGGGGCCTGGGCAGCTGGGAGGCTGGCCAGGCCAGGCAGCGGTCTGTAATGCAAGGGACTTTAGGGATGGACAGAGGCTGTTTGGTTTGGCAGCAGGGTCCAGGGTGCAGGGCACACCCCCAGACAGAGGAGACCACAGTAATAATAATATCTAATATTTATTGAGCACTTACTGCACATGTGGCAGTGTTCTAAGTGCTTTATGTATATTAACCATCGTTTCAACAACCTTAGGAGGGAGGTAGCATTATTATACCCATTTTGCAGATGACAGAACTAACCACAGAGATGTTATGTGACTTATCCGAGGTCACCCAGCTAGAAGTGGTCCATCTGGGTTAAGCTCGGGAGCTAACCACTACACTGTACTGCCTCTCTGAGAAGACAAAGCCGGGCAGGGCTTCAGAGCCCTCAGGTTCAGGAAGGGGCTCCAATCCCAGCAGAGTAAACGAAGCCTGCAGCCTGGGGCCACCGGATTCTGATCCTCGGGACCGTGACTGATCCCAGGCCCTTGGGACTCTAAGTCTGGTCAGATCTGAAGTCTGAGTCCAACCTCGGTGCAAGATGCCCAGGCCCTGGAGCCAGGCATCGGGGGTGAGGTGGATCCCAGCTCTGCGATCCCCCTGCTGCGTGCTCTGGGACAGGACAATCGACCACTCTGAGCCTCACCTTCCTCAGCTGTGAAACAGGGCCAGGAGTTCATCAGGATGTTGTAATGGGAGGAGAGGAGATGACAGACATGAGCCAGGCTCCACCCAGCCTGGAGCCCGACCCCTTGATGAGCTAGCAGTGGGTGAGGGAAAGCACATGGCTTCCATCTCAGTTTAAATCCCTGCTCTGCCACTCACTGAATCAGTGATGTTTGGCAAGAGACTTACCCCTCTGCCTTATCCCCTGTAAATGAGGATAATTATAGTATAACTTGAGATTATATAAATTAATCCACATAAGGCACTTAAAATAGTACCTGGCCCAGAGTAAGCGCTAAGTGTGAGCTGTTATTTATCAGAAGATTACAGATGTTAAAATAGTAGTTCTGGCCTCTCTTGTAACCAAGGAGACTCTCTCCAACTGGGTTGCCTTGAGGTCAGACAAAGTAAGTTAGGAAGCTATGCTCTCAAACCCTCACTTGGTGACAGCGTGGGCTTTCTCTGCAGGCTGCCCTTCCCGAGAAGTTGCCTCCCCTCTCTTCATCTCTAGTTTTCTCCAGGATTAGAGTCCTTCCCTCTGGGTGCTAGAACTAAGTGCTTGTCAAGTTTATGAGCTTTCAGAGCTGCTTTTAGTGACAACCAGGCCTCCCCATTTTTATAAGGACTGAGATAAGAGGAGAGTTTATGAGATTAGAGGGTTGTCGTCATCCTCTGCTTTGATGTCTGTCTCTCTCTCGGTTTCCTTCTCTTTTACAAAACCAAAGCACAAGCTGGGAACAGCAGCTCCAGGCCCCATAAACACACTGTTCAAATAAAGGAGACATTTAGAGGAAGGTCGAAGTGCCGTTTAAAGGTGTTCACTCTAAAATGACCGTGTCTGGGCAATTTGTCATGAAGTATACCGGCTGCTAGCCAAAGATCACTTGTTCTGCAAATCTTGCTGTTGGCTCATAATTTTCAACTTTTGACCCGTTAAAATTGAAAAGGTGTGGGATTTTTGTAAGCTTTTGGGATAGCAGTGTTTTAAAGTAACTTTTAAGGAAGCCGTCTATCTTTGGGAAGGTTTGGGATCAGTTAGACTTGAAGGGCCCTAGTGAACAGGTTAGTATCCCCAGGTCCCTGCTCTGCCATGGGGGACTTTATGATCCAGGAATGTTCCAGTCCAGGGACTGAGCAGGCTTCTTCCTGATTCTCTGTGGGTTCACAGGCTGTCAAGCCGTAGGCAGAACTACTTGATCTGCATGCAGTGGGCACGGGGCATGGGTGGTAGGCTCACTGCTGTCCGCCCCTGCCTGCCTGTCCAATTTCATATCCTTTACCCCTGCACTCACAGGCTCAGGGTTCCAGCTGCAGGTCTCATATCTCCACACCTTTGCATGGGCTATTCCCTCTCTGCCCAGCATGCCCCTCTTTTCATTCTTTTGTCTTGTCCTTCTTTATCTTCCAAGACAGCTCAAGTGTATTACACCTCCAGGAAACAACAGTGTTAAGGTCCTCTCCTCTGGGCTCCCAGGCCCAGCACCTCCTCCCCCCGCCCCACGCGTCCCCTGGCACTGGTCACGCTGTTTGGAAACTGCCTATTTACTTGGACATCTTCCCCACCAGGCTGGGAGCCCATTGAATCTTGGGTTCCTGGGCCCAGCCCAGGTCCCAGCCTGGAAGAGGTGAGCCCATGAGATAGCTCGTCTTTGGACTCAGAGGTAGTGCTCCACTGCTCCCCTCCCAGCTCTGTTAGTGGCTGTGGGTGGATTAGTTAACCTCACAAAACCTTAACTGTCTTCTCTATAAATGGGAATGTCACTAGTACCTGCCTTATAGGATTGCTGTAAGAATTGTTGATGAATGTACACTCTACAGTATTAACTCTGAATTTTCCCTACAAGGTAAGTCCTACTGATAGACCCATTTTCCAGATGAGGACACTGAGGCACAAAGAAATTTAGGTAACCTGCCCAAAGTCAGTGGTAGAGCCAGGGTTCAAGGCCAGTTGGACCCTGACTCCAAAGCCTGTGCCCCTAACCACAGTGATGCACAGCCCCGCCCCCATAACGTCCATGAAGCCATCAGCCTGCCACATAATAGGTGCACAATAGATGGTATGAATGGTTGTTGTTAATAGCTCAGTTCATTTTTAATTATGGAAGAGGTGGAACTGGTTTCAGCAAAGGAGGAAAAGTTCAAGAACTAAGGAAAACAGAGATAAGATGGGTCAGAGTTGAGAAAGGGGAGTGGGTCAGCTGAGGCCAGAGCAGGAGGGCTGCAGTGCAAGGAGGCGAGGGCCTGGGCAGGAAGGTGGGAGGGAAGGACTGAGGGCACACGGTGACCATTTGAGCACTAGCACAGGACCACCACTGGCTTCCCCGCTTTTAGAGAATAAAAACCCAGACTCCATCAGTGACCACATACAGCCATTGTGACATAGCCCCAGGTCACCTTTCTTGTGTTGTGTCCCCACCTTTCTCCCACACAGCCCATGCTCCAGCTACCCTGCCCTCCTCCTCACCCCTCCATGCCTTTGCACATACTGTTCATCTGCCTGGAAGGTCATTCATCTCTTCTGGCCCTGACGGACTCCTACGCATCCTTTAATACCCAGTTCAACTGGCCCTTCCTCTGGAAAGTCTGCTTTGATATCCTAACTGATCATAATCACTCTCCCCTTCTAGACAGTGATCATCAAGGCCAGGGACTGTCTTATTCCACTCTGTGCCTAGTGCCCAACAGAGGGCTGGGCACAAGATCATTACTTAGAATGTTGGGCTTTTTTTACTGAATAAGTCTGTCCTTAATTGAGGGCAGGCCATGGTGAGACCACACACGTGATCTCAAATCCCCAGTATACAGGAGGGCTAGGACATGGAGGTAGAAGCTGAGCAAGGTTAAGGAGAGAACTCATTACTACCCAGAGATCCAGGCAAGGGAATGCTCCAGGCCAAGTCAGGCTCCAGAACTCTGCTGTGTGCCTAGAAAATGCTGCCTGGAGAGTTTGAACCTGGGACTCTACTCCAAGCCCCTCCAGCACCATCCAAAAGTGACTGCAGGTAGAAAACCAGCTGGACGCCTGTGATATCCTGTCCACTATCACTCGATGGACCTCCTTAAAACGTGGAGCTCAAAACTGACCCTGCCTGAGCAGCAGGGAGGATGCTGGGCTGTCACTCTCCTTCTACTCTTATAGCCTAAGACCACATTGGCTTTTTCAGCAGCTTTTGGCTTATGGTCAACTCAAACCCCCAGATCTTTTTCACTGGGATGGCTGCCAAGCCACATCTTGTGCATTTGATTTATGGCTTGGGTTCGCTGAGGCTCACTCCTGCTCCCCAGAAGCCGACAGGAGAAGGGCAACGGTTTCTGTACCCCTAGGAGGGAGAGCGACTGCAGGCTCCCCAACCCAGGACCCTCAATGTGAATGTGGGCAAGCTCCCCTTCTCCCTGTTTGTGCTTCTTAATCCCTTCTCCTTGAGGCCCCAAATGCCGGGACCTCTTGAGTGGGGTTTTCATTAGCATCCAAGTCACAGGCCACCAGGGCTTGAGCAGACCAGTCTTCTGGGTTACTGGGGGGAAGCAGTAGTTCTGGAAAGCACCCAGAAGGGCAGAGAGAGAGGGGCAGGTGTTGGAGGCCCAGGCTCCTGAACTTGGTGTCCATGTGTCCTGGGGAAGGCAGTTCATTGCTCTGAGCCTTATTTTCTCATCTGCAGAACAGGGGTGACAAATCCTGACCTCATGGCATTCTTAGGACAAAAGTGCCCAGGCAGCAAGTGCCTTCACAGACATAGTGGTGTCTGTCTGGGGTCAGAGACAGCTGGGGCCAAGCAAATGGGTGTCAGGCACCTGGTGATATCCTGCTCTTACCTCATTACATGGAGAGGAACCGAGGCCCTGAGCTTGTACCATCTTTGCAAATACTGTTCCCGCTCATTCTTCTCCTCAAGGATTGCCTTTTAAATGCTACCTTTCAGAAAGGCCTTTCCTGACCACACTCCCTAAGGTGACCCGCTGTGGTCCTGCCTCAGCCCCCGCTGTCTCCTTCATGGCCATCGCAAATCGAGTAGAGTATTTGTGTTTGTCCACTGCTTCCTTCCCTCTGTTGCTCTCACTAGACCCTCAGCTCCATCAGGGCGGGGACTGCATCTTCCTCACTCACCACTGTCCCCTCCGGCCCCAGCACATGGTCGGGACACGGTGGAGCGTGGTCAATGACCATCAGGGACTTCAAAGATGTTCCTTTGGACCCTGGCTGCAGACTCTGATTGTGTTCAGCGAGCTAGGGGATACGTACAGAACCCAAAAGAGAAGCGCACGTATATTTCCCTCTGCCACGAATAAGGTCACTTCCCCTCCCGGGGCCTCAGTTTCCCCAGCTGTAAAATGAGAGACTGAACGAACTCCTTTCTCTCAAGTCCTTCAAGCTCTAAAAGACTCTTAAGTCGACACAGGAAGGGGGAGGAAATTACATTGAATTGTATTGCCTGTTGGGTTGAAAAAAACAACTTCTGCCAGGAAATCTCTCTTACTCTGTCACTTTCTCCACTGGCCTGGAAAACACAGCCCTGCACAGGCCCAGGCCTGCGAAGCCCACACCACAAAAGTTACAGGCCCCCTCCTGACCCGGGCCCGGGCAAAGGGGGCCCCTGAAAGGTGTATGGCAGCTGCTTCCCGGGGGGTCCTGGGGTTTGTTGCCTTAACCGAGCTCACAGAGCAGGTAAAAAATTCCAGACATGTGCTCCACTGACAGCTAATTGTGTCCTTTATTAATGACCATGGCTTTCTTGGGGCAGGTGGGAGGAGGGAGGAGCCCAGGGGGCTCCCTCAGGTGGAGCTGATGACCACGTTTCTGGATCCCACATAAGGGGAAGTGCTCCATGAGGTGACCCTGAAAATGCACGCCCCCCCCCCAGCTGGAGAGGAGAGGGGGCTTTCCCAGGCTCCCCAAGCCCCAGTAGGGGCGGCTGGCGCCTACAAGATGATGCAGGAATTTTGGAATCTGGCGGCCCAGGTTCTAGGTCCTAAGCCAGCCTCTCAGAACACAACACCAAAGTCCAGTGGATGGCCTGAAGCAGGGATCCACAAGGGGGGCTATGGCCTGCAGGCAGCTTGGGAGATGCTCCCAGCTCCATCCGGCCGTCACCCCCCCTCATGGCATGAGGACCCAGCCTGACAGGCCCTTCCTCAGTGACCTACTACACCACCTGTCAATACAGCAGCCAGATGTGCCGGGGGACTCAGGCCTGCCCTGCCAGATGTGTCAAGCTCTCCGAACACATCCGGCTTCCCCTCGGGCACATCGTGATTACTATTTAACACTCGCTTTTCCAGCATGTGTGAGTCGTGAGGATTACAGGCTGGGAAGCTCCGCCGTGTTGATCCAGCTTAAGGTCTGGGGGCCTGGAGCTCGTCAGTGGGGCTGTTTTCTCAAGGACCCAGTAAAGATCTTTACAAGTCCTGTTGCCATGATAGCCTCGAGCTGGAGGGAGGGCCGTTGTGGAGCTTTATTTGTTCCCCATTTTCTCACTAGGATCCCATGTTAGCCTGGGGAGGAAGGTGGGGAGTACAACATTAACCCCAGTTATAGATGAGGGATATGAGGCTCAGAGAGGGATGTAGTGAAGAAGTAGCTCAGCTAGGACTTGAACCAGGAACCGCACATACAAAGGCCCTGAGGCTAGAGGAGGGAACCGCACATACAAACCGCACATACAAAGGCCCTGAGGCTAGAGGAGGCCTGATATACTCCAGGACAGCCAGGAAGATAGTGGGCTGCAGTGGGGTAGACAAGAGGGAGGCTTCTGGGAGGTGAGTTCAGAGAGGTAAAGGAGATACAATGACAACAAAAAGAATAAAATGCCTAGGGATAGATTTAACCAGAGAGGTAAAGGGGGGCTTTGTAGGCTATTGTTTTTTACTCCAGGTGAGGTGGGAGCTGTGGAAGGGCTTGGAGCAGAGGAGCAACACACCACTGATTCCTGTTCTCCAGGATCCCTCTGGCTGGTGTTTTGAGAGCAGGCTGCAGCCAGGGGAGAGTGGGGAGGTGGGAGGGCAAGGGCGAAAGCCAGGAAACCAGTCGGGAGGCTACTGCAGTGAGCTGACAGCTACTGCTCCTCTGCCCCTCTTTCTTCCCTTCCAGTCTGGGTATCAGGATTCCTGGGCTGCAGCCGCAGCTCCATCAGCCACTAACTTGCTGTGTGACCTTAGGCAAGTCACTGTCCCTGTCTGGGTCATGTATTCTGTAGTCATAAAATGAGGAGCTTGGACCAGAAGATCGTGAAGGTCCTTCTGACTCCCAGTGACCCAGACCCCACCTGCCTCTCCAAGCTTATCTCCCACCTCTCCCAGACTTGAACTTCATGCTTCAGCGACCCTGAACTATTTGTAGCTACACACACACACACACACACACACACACACACGCACCATACTACTTCAGGCCTCCGTGCCTTTGCACTGGCTGTCCCCTCTGCCTGCAGTGCCCTCTCCCACCGGCCACCCTGACTGTGGAGAGCCTGTGTTCTTCAGCAGCTCTCAAGCTCGCTGGCATCTCCTGCACAGCCTCTCCCTGAACCACCCCCGACACACACACCCCTACTCACCCCACCCCGCTTCCTCAGTGTTCCAGGGCACTTCCACAGGCCACGCTGTTCTTTAAGAGACAGTTGATGAAGTGGATGTGAACTCGGAACTGGCTTCAAATCCCAGCTGCATCTCTGGAGTTGCCTAATGTTTTTGAGCCTCTGTTTCCTCTGATAATTATACTTCCTACTCCCAGGGTCAAGGTGAGGATGCAGTAAAATTGCAAAGCATGTACGTAACCCAGCGCCTGGCACATGGTAACTGTCTGGAATCTGGGAAGCCAGATTCCAGCTGAAGAGAAAGGGCCGTCGCGTGAACAGGGGTGGCGGCAGGGGGGTGGGCGTACCCTGGACAGTGTGGCCCCAGATCCCTGGAATAGCCCTGGTCAGGAGCCCAGGATGGCCTTCAGTGGCCCCATGACCTGAGGGCATTCCTATCCCCCCCTCCGGTCACCAGCCTCTCCCTGCGCTCACCTCCTCCATCAGGGTCTGGTCAAAGCTGCCTGCCGGCAGCGCACCACACTTAGAAATGTCCTTAATTGCTTCACCATAGTGGGGAGTCACCCTGCAGGCAGATAATTAAAAAGTTCAGAGCTTGATTAATTGGGAGGAAATTGGAGGAATGGGGCTGCCTGCTGGGCGGGCGGGAGCTCTCAGCCCCCACCGTGAGGATGGCAGGAAGGGAGGTGGGCCAGAGCCGGGACTGGGGGCCTGACGTAGTAAATCGCCCTTAACCCACCTTCATGGCCGTGGGGTTCAGGGTCTGGCTCCTGCAGGCGTCTGTGAGCTCGCCCCTCCGCACCTTGGGGCCTTCTAGCCTGCTGCCAAATGAGGTGTTATAGAGGGCCCGCTCTGTGCCAGGCAGTGAACAGGGCAGGCACGGGGGCTGCCCTCATGGAGCTCACACTTGGGCAGGTGGGATAGTGGGAGGTGGGGAGACAGACGTTAACCAAATGCCAAGAAGGACGAAGGGAGGATACCTTGAGAGCCCTTTACTGGGGGCCCCGGATGAGCCCTGGAGCCTCTGACATGGTCCAGAGGCCTAGAACACAGTCTCCAGTCCGCACACAAGCTGGGTGACCTTAAGCACAAGATTCCACCTTTCTCAGACTCAGTCAGTCAGTCAACAAACACTCTCTGAGACCCCCTGTCCATCACCTCTCAGCCAGACCCCGGGGCTGAGAGGTGCCAGACACTATGGGCACCCACTGCCACCGGGCTCACGGCCTTGTGCGGGGGCAGACAGTCACACCTGTATAATCACGCAGGAGCAGAGGCGAGGGACTTCAGGAGCACAGAAGAGACACCCTGGTGAGGGTGGCATCCCAGAAGGACCCAAAGGAGCTGGAGCTGAGATGTGAAGGGCGAAGAGGAGTTAGCCAGGCTGGAGCTGGGACCGCGTAGCAGGCAGA
Organism: Balaenoptera ricei; assembly: GCF_028023285.1. Classification (NCBI taxonomy): domain Eukaryota; kingdom Metazoa; phylum Chordata; class Mammalia; order Artiodactyla; family Balaenopteridae; genus Balaenoptera; species Balaenoptera ricei. The sequence goes on from NC_082639.1 coordinate 17,768,110, forward strand.
GGTGACACCGAGCACAGTCTGTTGGGGAGCCGGAAGCTGCCTCCTGTGACCCGAGCCCAGGGCACGGCTGGGAGGCTGTGGGAGCTGAGGCCGGCGAGGTGGACCGTGGCGGGGAGGCTGAAGCGGGCGGGACGCGCCACAGGCACAAGGGAGCCACTGAAGGGTCTTGAGCAGGGAGAGGACTTAGCAGACGGCCGTGTGGAGGCTGGCCTGGGGGAAGCCCTGGGTTCCCCTCTCAGGCAAAGAGGAGGCGTGTTAACACAGCTCCTGCCGCTGCCTTCTGACTTCTGTCGTCCTGCCAGCTGCTGGCAGGGATCCACAGAGCCCGGGTCCCAGCGGGGGCAAGTGGGGGGAGCCTGGGCATGTGGGGGAGGGGGACAGGATGACTGACATCCCCTGGGTGGTCCCAGTAGGAGCTGCCACAGCAGGGGGATGACCCTGAGGCACTTCCTGGACTTAACCTGGAAGGGCTGGTCAGGGAGGGGCCCCCTTCATCAAGCTGGAACATTGAGGGCCTCGGAGGCAATGTGAGAGCGTGGACTGTGGGGACACAGGCTCTGCCCCTATGTCTCTGAGTGACTTTGGACGAGGCACTTCCTTTCTGTGAGCCTCAGTTTCCTAATCTCTAAAATGGGGATAACACCTCCTACTGCACAGGGTGATCGTGAGGACTGATGAGGTTATGGGCTCTGGAAGCTCCTGGCCCAGCACCAGCAGGCACATGTAGACACACAGTGATCAGAAGCTCCTCTTTCCAGCCCAGGAGCTTGTCGCCTGCTTCCAGTGTGGCTTTGCCCCTGGCACAGATTAGCACCCCTGCCCAGCCTAGCTCGGGGGCACTGACTCCACTGGCTTAACTTCGGCAGCAAAAGCAGGAAGCGTGCAAAATGCAAAAGACACTTTGCATGAGGGAGACCCCAAAACCCCACCCACCCAGCCACAAGAACACCACAAGCTCAGCCCTGACAAACGCTCAGCATAAGCCCCTGAAAATACACAAATCAGTTCTTCCACAGCTCAAAGAGAGTGCAGGGCCCAGGGTTGGGTGCCTGAGCCTGTCCACAGCCAGAGTCCCAAGGCTGCAAGAGGCCACAGAGATGGTCCCAGCCACACCCAAAGTAGGCAGGAAGTGGCCTGGAGAGCAAGGGGCTGAGGGGGCAGCCGAGCCCTGGCCTCCCCCCTCTGGGCCTAGGACTCTTTTCTCTGTCCAAACTCCTTTCCCCGACCCACATCCAGAACCACCTGGAGATCCCAAGGCAGGAAAGTAAGCCAGCTGCCCTTCAAACCTGGCACTGCTGAGCCCAGGATCACTCCCTGTCCCCTCTGCCCACAGTGGCCACCAGTCAGCCCTGGTTGAAGACAGGTATGCCAGCCTCTTGCTCAGTTGTAGCCTCTAACAGGCAGGGCCTGGGCCTTTTGTCTGCATCACTCAGTGCCTAGTACACAATAGGGGCTTAATAAGCACCTCTTGAATAAATTCATAATTCACCATCTCCCCAACTGTACCCACACTCCTGAGGGCAGGGACTACTTCTTCTTTGTCTCTCTATCCCCAGGTCTTAGCACAGAGCAAGTGGTGGGCCAAGAAAGAATGTATATAATAAAAGCAAACACTTGCATAGCCCTTGATATGAACCAGGCAGGCTGGTTGCAAGGCTATTGCAAGTGCCTTCTCTGAATTAACTCGTGTAATCTTCCCAGCAAATATAAGAGCAGTGTCATCATTCCCCCCATTATATAGACAAGGAAGCCAAGGCACAGAGAGTTAGGTGACTTACCCATAGTCACACTGTTAGCAAGAGGCAGGCTTGGGATTCCGCCCTGGCAGCCAGCTCCACAGTTCATGCCCAGGTTCAATTTCACCAAGTTCTCAGGAGTGGGCACTAGACTGTGGTGAGCCTGCCTCTACTCAGAGCCGCAGACAGAGCCCTCTGGTCTACAGGACCCCCCAGGAAATAGAGAAACTCCTTGCCCACCCCGGAGGCCTGGCACACTGGGCCTGACAGCATCTGAGTCCACTGTGGCACCAGTCATTCTGGGGATTAATCCGGAGTCTCTGGGAGGCGAAGGGGGAGCACAGCCGCACGCCAGCCAAGGAGGCTCCGAGGATCACCCGGTGCCAATTAGCAGCCCCGCCGTGCCAGGCCCAGATGGAGCCCTGCCTCGGCCTGACTCATGGCTCATTCGGTCAATTATCACCTATCCCCGGAGCCCAGGGGGGAAGGCCAGGAGAAAATCTGTTTCCCCATAATCCTCTCTCCTCCTCCCGGCCGACTGCCATCCCTGCCTTCGGTTGCCTGGCTAAGGGCTCTGGGCGTCTGCAGAAGGCAGCTGCTGGTTGGCTGCTTTGGCTCCAAGCCCTGGGTTTGGGGCCCAGGCTTTGGCTCTACCTTGCTGAGTGACCCCAGCAAGCCCTGTCCCCTAAGTAGCCCTGACAAGATGGTCTCCACTTGTGTCTCCACTCAGCAACTTGATAATTTTGTGTCCTGGAACCACAAATACCTGGAGTCAAACCTCAATTCTGCCATTTAGTAGCTGCGTGACCTTGGGGCATTCACTTCACCCCCTCTGAGCCTCACTTTCATCATCTGTAAAATGGGGGTGATAATGGTACCTAATTCCGTGGGTGGTCATGTGGATTTAGTGAGAGAACCCATGTAAATCACTTGCACTGGGCTTGGCACCCGGAAAGCACATAATAAGTGGGAATTTTTATTGTCCTTGCATGCTGGGTGAGTAATAATACCTAACATTTATATAGCGCTTGCTGTATGTTCTAAGCACTTTATGTATGTTAACTTATCAAACCCACAGCTCCTGCCCTCAAGTTGCTCACTTTCCAGTTAGGAAGACAAACCTGCCTTCATTCGGCAAACTGAATTAACTGAGCACCTACTATGTGCCATACCCTGTACTAGGTGCTCGGGGTGTAGCGATTAAAGCCCCAGCCCCTACTTAAACCAGGGTTCACCAACTAGTGGGTGGTTACATATGGGTGAGGTCTAGTGGTGGGATGGGCTGTTTTTTGCTGGCTTGGCTCACAAGAGCTGACTCTGGGCATTTCTTCCCAAATCAGTGTTCAGTTATCTCAGATTGGTAGCTTGAAATTTGCCCTGATGGGAGCATTTTCACCATAGAAATTGGCAAACACAACAAATCAGGGCTTTCCCCCCACCCCACCCCCACCCCAGCCATTTACCAGCACACAGACGTCCATGGAGTCTGAGTTGTGTGCTGTACAGAGTGGAGGGCAGGCCTCCCAGAGGTGCACGTGTCAGATTCACCAATCCAGCAGGGCAGGAGGAAGGGAGAGAAGGACATTCAGGCACAGAGAACAGTGCGTGTGCAGCCAGGGCATCCAGAGAACTGGCAACAGAAGAGAGAGGTGACAGAGGGGGCTGAGAAGCATTCAGGAGGGTTGTCTGGGACTGAGGGCGTTTCTGGGATGCAGAACTTCCAGTTTGAAAACTGGGGACAACTTGGTCACCCTGGTGGACAGGCTCACGGGAGGACCCGTGGGGAGAACACTGAGAGGTGGAGAGGGATCTGAGCGTCAATGCAGCCTGGTGAAATTGACATGATAACAGCGGTAACAACCTGGCATTTACTTGGCCAAGTATTTTCTACCCCACTTTCTCATCTGATTCTCACAAAACCCTGTAAGGGGTATATTCGTTCACTCAGCAAATATATATTGAGCACCTGCTATGTTCCCACTACTCTGCCAGGAGCTAGGGAACCAATGAGAACCAGACAGACCCGGTTCTTCTTTTCCTCTCCAGGTACTTCCAGCGCAGGGTGAAGACAGATGGCACACAAGACAGATGTAATTGTTTTCTAATACAATTACAAATTGTGATGAGGCTCAACGAAGGAAACAGAGACTAAGACTGAGGGGAGTGGCAGGAAGGGGCAGGAAGACCCCAGGGCCGCCCTTGCAGGGCTAGGTGTGTGCATTCATTCTAAGTAGGTGGGGAGCCCCTGGTGAGTTTGAGCTCTGATTCATTCTCATCAGATCAGTCCAGCCACTGCAGAGGATTGGCTGGGAGGCAGAGGTGGAGCAGGAGACCCATGCAGAGGCTCTCACTGCATCTCCACCACGCAGGTGTCATCAGCTACCTTCCCAGAGGAGGAGACTGAGTCTCAGAGAGGGCAGGAGAGCTGTCTGAGCCCACACACCTGTCAGCGGTGCAGCCACCCAAGTCTGTGACTTCAGCTCTCATTGTTTTCTTACCACTTCCGTACAGGAGACTCAGGTGTAGGCAGGACGGGGTGCCTTCCCAGCTGAGAAGCTAGGAGCAGCGTGACCCTTGGGCCCCTTGGCAACGTGGACGGGGGAGCTGCCCCGAACCCCTCTTTGTGGGAGAAGAGGTGGCTGATGGGAGCTGAGGCCCTGGCACACCCTAGTCACTCAGTACACCTGGGATCAGAATCCGCCTCTGCTGCTAAAGAGCCATGTGTGTGTCTGCTCCTCTCTGGACCTCAGTTGCCTCAAATGTCAAACAAGGTAGCTGAGCTGGATACTCCCAGCTCCCCACTACACCCATCCATCACTCACTAGGTACCTGACATCATGTTCACGGTTTACAGTCCAGCCAGATAATTCCAGATTTGTAAGTAATTAAAATGGGCACCTCAACCCTTTGTGGGGGCTGAGGGAAGACTTCCTGGAAGGGCGTGTACCTTCACTGTCTTAAAGGGGTCTAGGAATTTGCCTGATGACAAAGGGAGGTCATTCCAGGTAATCAGGGCAGGAGAGACACAGGCCGGAGGTGTGTGTGTGAGCCTGGGGGGCACCGTATGTGGTTGACTGTGGAGCATCAGGCACAAGGCTTGGGGTGGTGGGCACTGAGAGGGGGCAGGTGCCAGCCTTGGGGTCCTGAGTACCCTGAGGAATTTAGGGAGCTCTTGTGGATTTTTCTTAAGTAGGAGTTTTATTGTGATATAACTCACATACCATACAATTCACCTATTTAAATTGTACAATTAAGTGATTTTTAGTATTTTCACAGAATTGTGTAACCATCACCACAGTCAACTTTAGAACATTTTCATCACCTCAGAAAGAAACCCCATACCCGTTAGCAGTCAGTCCCCATTCTCTGCTCTCCCCAGCCCCTGGCAACCACTAATCTACTTTCTGTCTCTATAGATGTGCCTAGTCTAGACATTTTCATATAAATGGAAGCGTACACTATGTGGCCTTTGTGTCTGGCTTCTTTCATGAAGCGCAGTGTTTTCAAGGTTCATCCATGTTGTAGCATGTATCAGTACTCCATTCCTTTTTATGACCGAATAATATTCCATTGTATACCATTGTGGATTTTTAAATGACACAGAAAGGTTTGTACTTTAGAAAGCTGGCCCCGGAGGGTGGGCGGGAGGAGGCCAGATGGCCATGAGAGGCTGAGGAGTGGGTGGGAGGAGCTTTCTGGATGCCCACAGGGGTGGGAGGGCCGCAAAGAAGAGCCAGGACTGGGCCCTGCTGAGGAGGAAAGACCTGGTAATTGATTGGCTGCAGGGGGTAAGGGGAAGGATGAGGCACCCGGGGTTCCTGGTGACCAGGTGGAAAGCGACACCACTTCTCAAGACAGAAGAGCGGGTTTTATGAAGCACAAAGATACAAAAGATACTGAAAGCATAGAATGCCCAGTGGGAGGGCCGAGGGGTGGCCGGGCAGTACACCTAGTGGAAAGGCTTCTGGAAGAGGCAGCCTGGGGAGTCAAAGAGGGGCCAAAACATGGCGATGGGAGAGGGCAGCCGGGAAGGTGGTCCAGATGGAGGGGCTGGCACAGCGCGGAGGGGAGACTGGGCAGCCGCCCACCAGCCAGGCCCGCGGAACCGCCAGCAGATGGAAGAGGCATGCTAAGCTGGGCAGGCTCTCGCCCGAGAGGGAGCCAGGAGGATCCCAGTCTTGGGACCAGAACCTTCTGGCATCTATCAGGGTAGTCCTAGACCCTCACAGGATCCCTGTGTCCCCATTCTACAGCAGAAGAAACTGAGGCTCAGAGAGGTCAACCGCTCAACTAGAGCCAGGGCTGCAGCCTGCGTGTCTTAACTAGACAGTGCCGAGACGGTGGGCTGCCGCTCCGTCCAGCCAGCAGGGAGAGGTTGGTGCCTAAGAGGGAGGGCAGGCAGGAGGACTCCGGGGCTCCAGGGCCAGCACGGCAGAGTGCAGAGAGCCCTGGACAGGCGCCCGGAGCAGAAGCTGCCAATCCCTGCCCGGCACTCATGGACTGTTGGCTCAGTGCAAGTCTCCTAAAGGCAGAAGAGTGTGGTGGTTAGGGAAGTGGCCTCTGCAGTCCGACCACCCGGGATCAAATCCCAGCTCTGCCACCGTAAGCCCACATCCTCGGAAAGTTGCTTCACCTCTATGCTTTCTTTCCCCCATCAGAAAATGAGGGTGACAACATTACCTCTGTCATAGGGCTGGGTGAGGCATCGATGAGTTACTATGGGTTAAGTCCTTAGAACAGTGCCAGCATTTAATAAGTACTCAATAAATGTCCATTTCATATTTACACTCTGAGCCCTGGTTTCTGTACGATGGATGCCCGAGGCACTCACTGCCATCCTCTTCTTTGGTGTCACCATAGCCTGGTTGGTTGCATCAAAGTACTGTCTTTTCCTTGTCTGGCGGCTCCTTAAGGACTGGGCTGAAGCCGAGATCTTCTCCGAGATCCTGGCAGGGCCTGGTCAGGGTGGCATCAGCCAGGGCTAGGAAGGTTGCCACCTTCTGGAAACTCCCTCCAAAAGGCAGGCAAAGTAGGGCCCCAGGGGTGTGGGGGATTCTGTTTTCTAGCACCCCAGGGGGAACTGTCCTTGGCTTATTTACTGAGACTCCCCTAAGATTGTAACTGCAACCCCTCCCTGACCCTGGGCCAGGCACTGTTCATCACATACAATCCTCATGGCTACTCTATGGTGTAGATGCTCTCTTACCGATGAGAAAACTGTAGCTCAGAGAGGTTGAACTACCTTTCTGAGGTCACCCAGCAGACTGGTACTTGAACCAGATACAGTTTAATAATGCCAGGAATTGTTTAGGCAGTTTTGCCTGAATGAACCAATGTAATCCTCATAACAACTCTAGGAGGTAGATACTATTGTCCCCACTTTACAGATGAGGAATCAACTTAAGTGACTTGCTCAAGGCCAGATGGCAGGCACAGATTGCTAGGATGGGATTTGCTAGACAGCCTGCACACTAACCACCATTCCTCACTGCCTTTCTACTTATGTGATCCCCAAAGCCCAAGCTCCTTCCACTTCAGCAGGCAGCTTCAGGAAGTATTTATGGAGCGCCTGCTCAGTGCCAGGGCTATGCTAGGCACAGGGGAAGGAGCTGTGGTTCAGACAAGGCTCCGATCCTGGGGGAGCCGAGGGCATGGCCAAGAGATCCCCTTGATGAATAATTATGGCAGGGGGGTAAAGTACCCTGAACTCAAGTCATGTAAGACCGAGGAGGGCAGCGTCTCTGAGGCTGGAGCTGGTTGAGGAGTTGGGAGGAGGGCGAGTTGCTAAGACTTGGACTTGCAAGATAAGCTTGAAGACTGGGCCTGGAAAAATGATTTAGGGAAATCTGTGTGAGCCATTTACATGAGGAAACGAACGCTCAGAGAGGTGGAGTTGCTTGCCAAAGGTCACACAGCACATGAACATGGAATGCAGTCCAGGTGAGAGCCCCTGGCCTGTGGACAATTCAGCCACATTTCATCCCAAGGAGGAACTTGTCCATTGGAAAGCTCTTCCCTTTCCACCTCTCTCTTACCCCTTGCTTGATCCCCCACCTGAGGCACCACAACAGAGCTGAGATTATGAACCCCAGTAAGCAGAAGAAGGCCAAGAAAGGGGCAGGGCCTACACCCCAGGCCTCCTGATTCCCAACCCAGGGCCAGGAGGAAGGGAAGGGTGGATTTGCACATAGGCCCAAACAGGAGTGGTCACCCTAAGCCCTGAGCTTTAGAGCCTGAATCCAAATCCTGAGCATCCCCCAGAGCAGGGAAGAAGGCCAAAGCCCATGGGAGAGCCCAGATTGCTGAATGCCCACCAAGTGTAAATACTGCCCTCCCCAGGCTGTCCCTGGTACTGCAGGCCCTCTTTATTTCAATAAATTGATCAAACACCTGCTATAATAACATCTCCTATTCACTGGGCACCTGTACTTTGCAAGACCTCATGCCATGTGCCTTACACACTTATGCCAAATGCTCACAATAGCCTGCAGAAATGGGTCTTAACATCATAGTTTTACTAATAAAGAAACCGAGTCTCAGAATGGTTAAGCCACTGGTCTGGGCCACACAGCTAGAAAAAGGCCAAAGCAGCAGACCCGGGTCTGTCTGCTTCCAAAGCCAGCATTCTTTCCTGCTCTACCACATCACCTCTCTACATGCCCCGTGCTGTGCTAGGACTTTTTTTTACTGTAATCATCGCAATCATCTGGAACCCAGGAATCTAGTTACAAGAATCAGAGCCCAGCCAGCCATTAGTAAACAAGACTGGGCCATGGGCACTGCCCCAGACCTCTGCAGAGCCTTCAGACTAAGTCAGATTGGTCCCAGAAGCTGTAGCACAGCCAACCTGGAGTAGATAAAGGATGATTGTTGGGGGCACCAGCTGAACCCATAGATAGCTTCAGAGACAGGAAACCAGGTAGCCTGAAACCTTCTGGGCGCAGCTAGGACTGCCATGTTGGGGCCTGGAGACCCCCAAGAGCTTCAGGAGGTGGGGTTCCCCATCAGTGACACTGTGTGGCTGCTCTGTGATCCTGTGTGGCCACTCCATGATGCTGCACCGTCCTTCCAAGCCTTGTGGCCTGAGTCCTCATATGGTTTCCCCAGTGACTCTCCTTGTCTTCTCTCCAGGTTGCCCATCCGGAACCTTCAAGGCCAACCAAGGGGATGAGGCCTGTACCCACTGTCCCATCAACAGCCGGACCACTTCAGAAGGGGCCACCAACTGCGTCTGCCGCAATGGCTACTACAGAGCAGACCTGGACCCCCTGGACATGCCCTGCACAAGTACGTTTAGGGCCCCAGAAGGGCGACGCGCCTGACCGAGTCCCGAGGCCACCTGCTGAAAAGCTCAGAGTGAGGGTTGGGTGGCTCTCCGGCTGTAGTTTCCTAAGTGAGGAGCAGCCAATTACCTGGTGGGAGGGGAAATGGAAAACTGGCTGGAAAGGACCATCCTGGGGTAGTCATGCTGCCAACATGCAGGCACCACAGAGCTGGCATCTGGCTCCTTATCCCCTTCTGCTAAGTCACATGGAGTATGAAGTCAAGGTCTTGATTCACAAAGGGACAGAGAATGGGAAGTTGGCAGAAGAAGAACCAACACAGGTGGTGTCTGTGGTAGAAAAGGCTTCCTAGTGTTCTTTCCTGGCAGCAGCTGCCTGAATCACAAGCCAAGATTCTCCAAGAACAGGGTGACTATGAGGGCAATGTCACAACTCTGTATCAGACAGGAATGGCAGTCAGCTGCAAGTAGCAGAGAGCTGACCCCAGTGGCTTAAACCATAAGGATTTATTCTCTCACATAATAGAAACCCAAAGATAGGCAGCCCTGGGGGTAGTGTGGTAAATCCATGAACTTCCCTGACACCCAGCACTTTCTTCTCCTCTTCCATCCATAGCATGTGGTTTCTACCCTTCAGGTTACATCATAGTCCAACATTGCTGCTGAAGCTCCAGCCATCACACACATTCTCAGCAGCAGAAAGTATGACAGGGACAAAAGGACATGCTACAGCTGTCTCTTTTCTTTAAAAAAAAAAAAGTCCTAACCAGCAATTTCTGTATATCAGTGGCCAGCACTTAATCACAAGAGGCTGGGAAATATAGTCTTTAGCTGGACGTAGTTGCCACCCTGAATAAAATTGGGTTATAAGGAAAAGGGGGAAATAGATATTGGGTGGATATAATCCCCAACACAAAAAGACTGTCCCTAGCAAGGAACACCAAGGAGGGTGGAGTCCAGGGAGAAAGGTTTAAGCAGATGTGTGTACCAGGATGCGAGTTATATTCTAGAAGCCTGTCTGTTGGGTGGAGAGGAGAAAGGATTTGGAGGAAACCTTTTGGGAGGCTTAGGCTGGAGCCAGGGCAGTGGGCACAGAGGGATCTCTTGGGGAACGTACCCCCAGAGCCCACAGTGACCGACACCTCTCCCCCTCCCCAGCCATCCCCTCCGCACCCCAGGCGGTGATCTCCAGTGTCAATGAGACCTCACTTATGCTAGAGTGGAGCCCGCCCCGGGACTCAGGAGGCCGTGAGGATCTTGTCTACAACATCATCTGCAAGAGCTGTGGCTCGGGCCGGGGCGCCTGCACCCGCTGTGGGGACAACGTGCAGTACGCACCCCGCCAGCTGGGCCTGACCGAGCCTCGCATTTACATCAGTGACCTGCTGGCCCACACCCAGTACACCTTTGAGATCCAGGCCGTGAATGGCGTCACCGACCAGAGTCCTTTCTCACCGCAGTTCGCCTCTGTGAACATCACCACCAACCAGGCAGGTAAGCACTTCAAATGCAAGCGCCCGGGGCAGCTCCGCGCCATGCTGAGCCAGATGGGTATCCTGCCAGCCCTTGTTAAAGACTCCTTCACATCTGTGGAGTGGTTTCCTCTTTTCCAAGGCTGTCCGTGTGATCCAGCCACCTGGGAGAGTAAGTGTTGCCTCTCCACTGTAGTGGCATATATAATAATTGCAGGCATTTGTTGAGCATGTGTTATTGAAGGTGAGAGTAAAGCTGCTGTAACAAAAGGGCCCAGTGTTCAGTGGCTTAAAGAACACAGAAGTGCATTTCTCTCTCATGTAAGGGTCCAGGGGTGAGCAGTCCAGGTAAGCAGGGTAGCTCTGATCCACTTGGAGGTTCAGGGACCCGGGTTCCTTCTGTTTTGTCTCACCAGCCTCCATGCTCCTTGTCTGCTTGGTTGAAGCTGAGTTGCAATTTTGTCTGCGCTCTAGACTGCAGGAAGGGAAGAGACAGCAATATGTTTTTTTTGTTTGTTTGTTTTAAGATTTGTTTTTTCGTTTGGGATATAGAATAATTGAGTTCTATTTATTTATTTATTTATGGCTGTGTTGGGTCTTCGTTTCTGTGCGAGGGCTTTCTCTAGTTGTGGCAAGCGGGGGCCACTCTTCATCGCAGTGCGCGGGCCTCTCACTATCGCGGCCTCTCTTGTTGCGGAGCACAGGCTCCAGACGCGCAGGCTCAGTAATTGTGGCTCACGGGCCCAGTTGCTCCGCGGCATGTGGGATCTTCCCAGACCAGGGCTCGAACCCGTGTCCCCTGCATTGGCAGGCAGATTCTCAACCACTGCGCCACCAGGGAAGCCCAGCAATATGTTTTAAACAAGGTAGGCAGAAGTGGCGCCCGTCGCTCCAGGGCATGGTCCGCTGGAAAGAACGTGGTCACGTGACCTCGCCGAGCCACAGAGGAGGTTGGGAGATGTAATCTCTCCCAGCTTAACTCAAACCTCCATCACAGCAGAAGGTGGGGAGACAGACTTCAGTGGACATCTAGCAGTTTCCACACGTGCTTCCTCTGAACCTTCAGCCCCCTCCAGTCTAACTCCACCAAAACTCCTCTCCCCAGGCTCATCTGTAATAATCCTTTCTGTGACCCCATGTGGCACCCGCATCATCTGCCCTCTTTCCTTTACAACAAAAAAAAGTTGCCAAACAATGCAGTCTCCCTACCTCCCCCCATCCCCTCTTCACTCCACTGCACTCAGGCTTCCGGCCCTACCTCTCCACCAAAGCCACTATCCTCAGGGTCACCTGGGACCTCCAGATGGCCAGGTCCAGGAGACACTTTCCAGCCTCATCCCCACCCAAGGGCCATGTGAGATTTTCAAGGACCTTATGGTTCCTGTGGTTCCTGCAGAAGACTCTGTGGTTGGCATTGTGAGTGTGCCCCCCAGTTATTCACTCAGCAACCTTTGCCAAGCCCCTGCTGTGAAGCGTGGTCTGGGCCCCATCTAAGTAGAGCCAAGGGAGGTCAGGCTCCAGGACAGAAAGTGAATGGGCTGCCCAGCTTATCTTTCTGATGCCAGGTGGGGCCCACACAGTAAGCGCTCAGGGCATCCAGAGATGGAGGTCCAGGAAGGCTTCCTGGAGGGGGCAGGATTTGACCTGCAGTTTGAAAGACTAACAGAATTTTGAAGGGAATGATAGGAATAAATGGAATTTGAGAAGGAGGAAGGGCACGCGGAAGGACACGGAGGAGAAGGGGGAGCCAGCTCTGGCTAGTTGAGGAGTGCTTTCACACATGACCTCACTGCCACCCCCCGGCCTCCTGGAGTAGGAGGAACCTGTGTCCTCATTTCACAGATGACGCTCAGAGAAGTTGAGTCACTAAGCTAGGCAGGATGCAAGGCAGGAATTGACTAGGTCTACAGACTCCAGCGCTCAGCACAGTCTACGGTGCATCCAAGGAACCATGGACTGTGGGTCTGGTGAGTGTGCGTGTGTGAGTGTGCACATTGGTGAGAATGTGTGGTGTGTCGTTGGATATGTCTGAGTGACCATGTGTTTGTGATTGCACATGACTGGCCATGTGGCTTCTCACATATACGTGCATTTGTGAGCATGGGTGTGTCTGAATCTGAGGGGCATGGAGGGGGCTGTGTCTGAGCTTGAGTTTGTATATCTGAAGGTGGCTCAGCCCGTCCGTGTGTTTGTGTGTGGGAAGGAGTGTGGTTTTGTTTGTCAGCGTTCGTGGTGCTGCTGGGCCGAGAGGGTGCAGTTACGAGCATGTGCTGCAGCGCTTGCAGGCCCGTGGGTGCATTTAAGCCCCCCTCAGGTTGGGGTTGGGATGGAGCTGACTCAAGGAGGGCAATCTGAGAGAACCCTCCAAAGCCAGCAGCTGTTGGCAAACACACCTGGCAGATTATGAAGCCTTGGCTGTGAGTCTCTCCAGCTTGACAAAGCTCTGAGGGAGGGAAGCCAGGCTCCCAGTGGGGGTGGAGGCGAGGGAACTCTGTTCACCTGGGAGAAGCTAGAATTCCCCAGAGACCCTGGAGTTCTTTCCCTAGCTGTGGAGGCCTCCCCTGCATCCATTTGGGAGCCCTGAATGTCAAACTGCCTACTTAACCAGCTCAGCTTATTAGCAGCAAAGGCTGCTGGGATGGACCCCTCCTGTCTGGAGCTGGAAGTTCCCAGAGAATAGAGAGATGAGGCAGAGTGGAAGCGAGGGCTCCCAGAGAGGAGGGTGCAGGGGGAGCCCTCAGGATTAAAAGGCAGAAGCAGTGAGGAACAAGCCCTGGGTTAGGAAGAGGGGATCTGAGTTTGAATCCCAGTTTTGTCATTCATTTGTTATGTGACTTTAGTGTATTGGTCAGTTATTGCTGCAATGATGCTGCATAACAAAACCACCCCCAAGCCCAGTATTTTACAATAATAACATTTATTTTCTCATTCACTAGTCTCTGGGTCAGCTAGGGTTTAGCTAATCGGCACCAGGTCCTCTGAGCTGGGCAGAGCTCCAGAATGTGGGCTGGATTCAGTCTGTTCCATATGTCTCCTCATTCTCCTTGGACTAGCAGCCCCCCAGGCTTATTTCTCTTGTGGTGAATGGTGTGAACACAAGTGGCCAAGCCAAGCCAGGCCACATAAACCCATGCCATTGCCTGTGGCACAGTCATCCACAGTGAACGTACCCTGCAGGGCTCCTTGGCAGAGAGTGTGGGTGTGTGATCCTGTTACAATAGAGGCAGAGCTGAGATCACCCATCCAACCTATCACACTTGAGAAAAATCAGTTCCTCCCTCTGGGCCTCAATTTCCCCACCAAATTGTACGTCAGAACTGCATGAGAGCTTTTTCAGAACACAGGTCCCCTGCCCCCACCCCAGACCTACTGAATCAGAACCCCAGGAATAAGCCCTGGGAATCAGCATTTTTAACAAGTGGCTCAAGTGTTTCTTAGCCTCAGACAAATTTGGGAAAGTCAGGTCTAAGTGAGTCCAAGCCCCTGTAAGCCCTCAAAGCCCTGAGGCTTTCTGGGTCCTAACCACCCTTTCCCCCTCCTCTTTGTTCCAAGCCCCTTAACAAGCCCCCCTCTCTCATAGATGCCCAGAGCCCAGCTGGGGGCTGTGCAGCCACACACACCCTCACTGCACTATCCCCCTTTGCCAGAGGAGGACACAGAGGCCCAGAGAACTGGAGTCATTTATGCGAAGTCCTGCTACTAAGTGGGCTCAACTAGGATTTAAACCCAGGACCATGAAACTCCAAGTCTACACTGTAGAAAACACGGTTCCTGCCATTGAGATTTATGCCCTGGTTGGGAAGATAAGACATGGACAGAGTTTACATATTAGATGGCATAAATGAGGACCCAAGGAGGGGTCTGGGAGGTGAGGGAGATCACAGGCAGGAGAAATCATTTCCTCCTGGGGAATGGGAGAAAGGCATGCCATGGAAGTCTTCCTGAAGAGGAGGCATTTGAGCTTAGCTCTGAATAATAGAGAAGCTTCTAATAAGCAGAGATGGAATCATGCGGAGAAGAAGGTATCCTAGGAGAGGGAAGTACAAAAGGCAGACTGGAGGGAGAGTTCTCCTTTCTCTTCCTCCAAGGCACCAAGCTTCTTTGCCACAGAGTTTTTGCAAATGCTGCTCCTGCTGCTTGGAATGCTTTGCCCCATTTCCCCCTTCCTTTTGACCTAGCTCATCTTCATTGACCTTCCTGACCTGGTCACATGCCCCCAGCACCACGGCCCTCAAGTTCCCGTGGCTGAGATTTTAGCTTCACGTCTTTGATCATTTCATTCCTGTCTCCCCACCATCACCACTCATTGGTTCACAGTGAGTCTCCTTTCCCTCACTGTGGTTCTCCTGGAGCCTAGACAGGGGCACACCACAATGTATGCTTGGTGAGCAGTTGCCGAGGGGTCCAGAGAAGCATGGAGTGAGGTGGAGTGTGGAGAAGTACGATGAGGCTGGAAAACAAGACTGGGGACTTGATTTCCAGACAAACGCATTCAGTGCTCGGTTTTAATCGGACCCTAAAATTCAATATATAAATATCTAGCTCATGGCCTTATAAGGAAAAAGTATTTCTTTTGGGCAAGTGCTGGGCCTTGTTCGCTATCCCTTGGCACTCACCAGGGCCAGAGCCGTCGTCTGACTTCATAAAGCCGTCACGCTGCCTTCGAACTATACTCCGCCACTCCAGAATGCCTTTCCGCCCGTGTTCACGAGTCCTCTCAGGGCCCCCCGGAGACAGGAGGCCAGGCTGGGCTGCGTATCCCCACTTGGAGGATAAGGAAACGGGATTGGGAGAGGTCAAGCACGTGCCCGGGCTCACTCAGCTGGGAAGGGGCAGATGCAGGGTTCAGTCTGGCTCTGCAGCGTCCACGGTCCCCGACACAAACAAACAAGACAACATAGAGATGGACGGGAGGGGGAGGGCGAGCCTCGGCGGCATCAGAGGATCAGAGGAGAGCCTCTCTGAGGAGGTGGCGTGTGAGCTGAGATCCGAATGACAAGGCGCAGGCAGCCATGCAGACCTAGGTGCGGGCAGCATTTCAGCAACGTGGGGCTTGTGCTAGGGGCCGTCCCCAGTACTCCGGGCCTCCCTCCAGGGCTGCAGCGGACACACTCTCACCCCAAGCAAGCCCTGAAGAGCTGCACTCTGCCTGGTCCCAGGGGTGGAGGGAAGGGTCTGGGCTTTGGAATCAGGCAAACAAACCTGGCTCTGAATCAAGCCTAGCTGCTCACCGGCACTTAGCCCCGGACAAGTCACTTAGCCTGTGTCCGATCGCATCCTCCTTATGGGCCTCCTTACCACCCCCTCTTTGCGGGATGCTGTGAGGCTCTGAGCTCATGTTCTCAAGGTACCTCACAGGCTGCCTGGGATGGCAGGCACTCAAAAAGCAGAGATCGTTCTGTATTCACTCGAATCATACAATAGTTCACATTTGGCAAGTGGTTTATTATTTTTGCCAGATACCAAGTCCTGAATGATGAATCTCCCCAACCTCAGTGGGTTCTATTATTCTCCTATCTTACAGGTAAGGAAAGCAAGGTGTTAAGAGTTAAATGACTTGCCCACCAGGCAAGTCGCTGGCAGAGCCTGAATAATTACATCACTGCATACTCAGGGCCCAGTGTTGGCTGGATCCAAGCCTTCTGCACAGGCAGGGCAAGCTGTGTACCTAGACCTGCCACACCACAGCCTGGCTGAGCAAATGCAGCCTTTGGCGCCACCCATACTGACTGACCAGTTAGGAAGATCCCCCATCATCATGTCCTAGGGGGTCGTGTGGGAAAAAAAGGCATCAGTGCTGAACTTGACAAACTCCGCCCTCATCCAGCACACCCCTTTCCAAGCTATGTGATCAGGCTGTCTAGGGAACCTTACTTCTCTGAGCCTTAGAATCCTCACCTTCAAAATGGGCATGTTTCCATCATCCCAGCTTTGCAAGACGGTTGCCAAGTTAGTAATAATGTGGGCAAAGCACCGGGCACAATAGATGGCAGCTAGACTTAAAAATGAAATCAGAAGGTGTGTTAGTTTCCTATTGCTACTACAACAAAATGCCACGAACTTAGCAACTTACAATGACACGCAGTTCTTATCTTACAGTTCCGTGGGTCACAAGTCTAGTCTGGATCTCATCAGGCTAAAATCAAGTGTCAGCAGGACTGTGTTCCCTGCTGGTGGCTCTAAGGGATGACCTGTTTCCTCGCTCACTGGGGTGTTTGCAGAATTCAACTCCATGTGTTTTTAGGATTGAGGTCTCCGATTCCTTGCCAGCTGTCAGCTGGGAGGTCCCCTAGCTCCCAGGGGCGTCTCTCCAGTCCTTGCACGAGGCCTCCCTGCACCTCAGAAGCAGCAACAGGGCGTCGAGTCCCCCTCCCGCTCCCGCTCTCTCGTCTGACTCTCATCTGGGAAAGATTCTCCTCTTTTAAGGACTCAAGTGATTAGAGTGGGTCTACCTGGATAATCCGGGATAATCTCCCATCTCAAGGGCCATAACCTTAATCACATCTGCAAAGTCTCTTTTGTCATGTAAGATAACGTATTCACAGATTCCGGGATTAGGTCGTGACATCTTTGGGGGCCGTTATTCTGCCTATCACATGCACACGTAAGTCAGAGTACATCAGCATTCATCCAGTGCAAACACCTCCTTTTATAGAGAGGAAAACTGAGGCCCAGAGAGGTTCCTAAGTGGCTGCCCAAGATCATACAGCAGGCCCTTGGCGGAGCTGGTCTCTAACACCCTCGCCAGGTGTCAGAGTCTCTGTCCGTGACACCACTCCACATGGCTTTCTCATGGAAAAATTTTTGACTTTCCAAAGCCCTTTCTGCCAGCCATGTTCTCCTCTGATCCTTTTGCCCTCCTGTGGAGCGGGCACACAGTGGCTGGTCTCTAGAACTGACATGATCATGTACTCACCTACTTCTCTCCCTGGGGGCGGAGAGGATCAGAGAGAGATAGGACAAGAGGGCCCCCAGTGAGGCCCATGCCTGGGGAAAGGAAGAGAGAGGGAGAGGGCAACGTCCCTCCCTGGGCTGAGCGCTCTAAATGCGTCGTCCTCTTTGATCCTCCCAAGCGTGGAGGCACTGCCCGCCTAGACTATCAGCTAAGATTGGTTCAGCTTGCCTGTAACAGGCTGCCACAGTATGCTGTTTAGCAATCAACTACAAAAGCAATGGCGTAAAAGCAAGAAGCACTTGTCTAGTTCGTGAGTCTCCTGGTTGGATGGGTCTTGGTGAGGAGCATTCATACGTTTGCGCTCCAGCTACTCAGGGTTGCTCAGCACCTCTTCTCTTTGGATTTTGTCAGGGCTCTATTGCATGTTTGGGGTTGAGTGCTGTGGGCTGGTCAGGAATGGCCCTGGTGGGGACAACTGGGGCAACAGCTCTGCTCCATGTATCTCATCCTCCAGCAGGTCGGCCTGGGCGTGTTCTCGTGGCCATGGCGGGGCACCTAGACAGCTGGCAGATACACCGCGAGGGCTTTTTCAAGCCTCTGCTTATGTCGTATTTGCTTATATTCTATTGGCCGGAGCGAGTCACACGGCCAAGCCCAGAGCCAGGGTCAGAGGGGGATTACACAAATTACAGGGCAAAGGATATAGAGACAGAGAGGCAAGTAATACAACCAGTCTACCATAGTCGCTTAGACCAAATGGAGCTTTATTTTTCTTATGTGTAAAGGATGTCAGAAGACAGGAATTAGGGCAACTCCATGGACTCAGTAGGGATCCATGCCCTGAGGGGGAACGAGGCACACAGAGGGAAGGCTACTTCCCCAGGTCTCAGCTGGTGAAGAGATTGGAAGCTCCCCCAGGGCTCGCTGGGGGCAGCAGGGCCCCTGACCACCTGCTCCCGCCACCGAGCAGGCCCTGCCTGGCCAGCCTCCCCTAACCTCTCGACCACAAGCCCCTTTTGTGCTTGCTCCCTGGGGCTCCATCTCCTTGCAGGGGTCACGGGGCGCCACTGATCCCATCCCCCTGCCGGTGTGCCTGGCTGGTAATTGAAAATACCAGAATTCCCTAAAGACCAACTTACAGGGAAACCTGACACCTCAGGGTGGGCGGCGGGCAGCAGGAGGGATGGGAGAACATCCAGCTGTTCCCTTTTCTCCGCCCGTTAATCCCCCTGGATTCCAGGAGAAAGGCCAGCCCTGCTTGGCCCTCACTGGCCCGCCTTGATCATCTTCCCAGCAAATGCCTCCTCCTTGCCACACCCAGGGTTACGGGGCTTATGGGATCAGAGCCTGAGTTAGCTGCCTGTAACCCAAGCCTGCCAGCTAAGCCCGCCAAGCCCAGACCCCCATGGCTGTGGGGGACCTGCCTCCACCAACAGCTGAGCGCCCAGAGCCAGGGCGGCCGGGTGGGTGGTGGGTGAGGGGAGTCAGCCAGAGCCGGACCGAGTTAGCTTTGCAGCAGCCCTCTGAGGCCCACTGGTTCCAAGACCTCTGTGGTCAGCCTGCATCGGCCGCAGCCAATGGAGGGGAGAGGAGATGCTGGACTTGGGTGGGCCTGGGTTCAAATCCCAGCTCCACTGCTTGGTAACTTTGGGCAAGTTACCTCATACTTCAGTGCCTCCGTTTCCTCACCTATAAAATGGGTATAACAGTAATACCAGCCTCTCAGGGTTGCTATGAATGTTAAATGAGTTAATTGACGTAAAGCATTTGGAAAAGTGCCTGGTGTAGAGCGAACAAGAAAGTGTTAGGTGTTAGCTGTGGGGCCTTCCCTTTTTTTTTTTTTTAAGGCATCATGGGGCATCCAGAGGTTGTCCAGATGACAAGCTTGTGTTTTAGTTAAGGAACAGGTTGCCACCCCTACTGCAGTCCTTCTGTGGCTCCCCAGTGCCTTTGCGACAAAGCAACTCCTCGGCCTGGAGGTCTGGCCCCCACCTGCCTCTGCAGCCCCATCCCTGTGCCTCTCCTGAAACTACCTGTACCACTGCATCAAGACTCTGAGTCCGTGGGCCCCGGAGGAATACTCTAGCCTGGGCAGATGAGAGGGGCTGTCTTGGGCAGAGCTGGGCTGGGAGAAGCAGCATGGTGGGTGGAAAATACACTAGATCAGGACTCAGCTGATCTAGACTCTAGTCCCGGGCCCACCTCTACCTGCTGTGTGACCTTGGACAAGTTACTTCCCTTCTCTGGCCCTGAATCCACTCACTACTCCTAAAAATATGGGCCACAGGCCAACAGCATCAGTATCACCTGGGAGCTTGTTAGAACTACAGATTCTCAGACCCCATCCCAGACCAGCTGAACCAGAATCTCTGTGGGCAGGAGGAGGGGCCCAGTAATACGAGTTTTAACAAGGTCTCCTGGTTATCTCCTTACTCCCACTCAAGTTGGAAAAGTCCAGTAATCTATAGGGACACACGCTACCACTTTCACCTCCATTATTGGGAGGTGAAATTGCAGGGAGAGATGTGGAAGGAGCAGCTTCACCCCTGCTTGGGACTGGATCACCTTGGCCGAGCTCCAAAACGGGGGCTTGGATCCAGGAGCTCCACACCAAGTCCAAGTCTCATGGTTTCTCCACTGCCTAGTATGGTGCCCAGCCTGGAGCAGGCACTCATTGGGCTGAAACAAATATGCCTTCTCCATTAGACTGTGCCCCCTGGAAGGCAGAGACCCTGCAAGGTTCCTCTCTTGAGCCCCAGCACCCAGTATCGTGCCAACATCACAGTGACTCTGAATTGAAATTTTTTTCCAGCTTTCTTGAGATATTATTGACATAGATCATATGCAAATTTAAGGAGTACACTGTGATGTTTCGATACACATGTATATTGCAAAATGATTGCCTTAGTAAGGTTAGTTAACACCTCCATCCCTTCACATAATTACCTGCGTGTGTGTGTGTGCGTGTGTGTGTGTGTGTGTGTTGATAATATTTAAGATCTACTCTCTTAACTTTCCAGTATATAATACAGAATTGTTAATTATAGTCACCCTGCTGTAAATAGGTCCCCAGAACTTATTCATCTTATAGCTGGGAGTTTTTACCCTTTGACCAACATCTCATTTCCTCCAACCCCCAGCCCTGGGTAGCATTCTACTCTATTGAAATAGTCTTAATAATATCTCCCTCCTGATGGTGCTGGGCATCACATTTAAACCTTTACCTGCATTTCTCCTTTCATCCTCACAGCATCCTTGCCAGGTAAGGGTCCCCATTGGACAGGTATAGAAACTGAGGCTCAGAGAGGTTAAGAGAACTTGCTCAAGGTCACAATATTGAGGAGTGGAGGAGTAGGGAGTTGCATGCAGGTCTGTCTGATTCCACTTCTGGGCTCCCAGCCACTAACCTAGACTGCCCTTCTGGGGGCTGGATTGGAATTTCCTTAGCTGAGCCTTCTACAGTTCTCAGCAGGAAGCACTAGGTAAATGCACGTAGTGGCGGCTTAATGAGAATACCCCTCACCTATCCCTACGGGCTCAGTCCGTGTTTGATGCTCCACGGACATGCAGTGGCAGCACGCCCTCCCCGCCACATACACACCCCTCCCACCTTGGTGAGAGATCCCAGCATTCCAAGGAGCCCTGAAGATGACCTCATCCAGCCCCTCACACCAGAATTATCCTCAGACCCTTGGAGGCAGGGGCAGGGCATATCCCTCCTCGAATCCCTAGTGGCTGAGTTTAAAGCATCCTCACTGATTTTCCAGTGCATGTGAATGCGTGCACATGAGCGCACGCACGCACACACACACACACATACACAGCCCCCCTGAGTGGTCACACTGCCCTGTGTTTTGTCTGAGAGGGGCTGAGAAGCTTAGGGGAGGCCTGGGGGCGGGGTGCTTCCTGGGCCAGCAGGAAGGGTAAGCCCCCAGCCAGGATCCCCCAGATTAGCCCAGATCTGGGAAACTCCAAAAGGGACTAATTTTGTTGTTTTCAATGGGGAGCTGACTACAACAGGCTGGAGAGAGGGACAGACAGCTCGGGCCTCACAGAGGAGCCAGGGCCGCCAGAAGTCCAGGAGAACAAGCTCTACACAATGGTGGCTCCAGAGGGAGGAGTGGGGCTGGGACTGGAGACAGGGTCAAGGAGGGAGGGGACAGAGAGTAGGACCAGCTCTGAGGGACAGCAGGGAAAAGAGCTGGGGCAGGATAGTTCAGCTTCAGGCATAGCTCAGCTCCTCACTAGCTGTGTGACCTTGGGGAAGTCACAACACCTCTCTGAGCCTCAGTTTCCTCTTCTGCAAATTGCAGCTATTAACCCCCATCCCACACTGTTGTTGAGAGGATCAAACAGAATGACGCTGGTCAGCTGCTCAGTGCACAGTGGCCAGTGCCTAGTGATACCCGTGAACACTCACAGAGCTGACCACGTGCCAGGCACCACACTGAGCACCTGAAATGCTTTCATTCATCTGTCCTCACAACAGCCCCCAAGGCACGTTACCATTAGGCTCACTTTACAGATGAGGAAACCAAGACACCGAGAGCTCTGACCACTCCTCCACAGGGATCTAGCAATTTCCTCATTAATTTCCGGTGAGCATTTACTTGGAACTGGGCTGACCGCATGGTAACCAGGGCTGCGCTGGTAAAGAGCCTGAACCACCAGGTTCAAGGGCTAGCCCTCCACTGCCTTGCCGCATGAGCCTTGAGCAGGTCACTGAACAGCTCCAAGCCTCAGTGTCTCCATCTATAAACTGGGGATGTTAATAGCCCTCAGCTCATAGGGCAGTTGTGAGAATTCTGTGTTACACCTGTGTTAATAGGTGTTGAGTACGTGGAACAGGGCTTGGCACAGAATAAGAGCTCAGTAAGTGTTAGGTTAGTGGCTTTTTCCTTGTTATTATTATACACATACACACAGCCCTGAAAGCCCTTCACGTGACTTCATGAAGCATGAGAATATGTTGCTCTGTCCAGCCACTTACTATCTATGTAGCTTCAGGCAAGTCCCTTTACTGTGATTCTCAGTTTCCCCATCTGAAAAATGGGCTGAAGGAGGTCTGCTTCACAGGTTGTTGTGAGGATTAAATGGGTGCATGGGTACTGAGGACATAGCCCAGCATTAGTAGATGTCAATAAGCAGTGGTTGGTGGGGCCCCTCCTTTGGACTGGGTCTTCTTTTTTTTTTTTTTTTAATTTTATTTTATTTTATGGCTGTCTTGGGTCTTCGTTTCTGTGCGAGGGCTCTAGTTGCGGCAAGTGGGGGCCACTTCTCTAGTTGCGGCAAGTGGGGGCCACTCTTCATCGCGGTGCACGGGCCTCTCACTATCGCGGCCTCTCTTGTTGCGGAGCACAAGCTCCAGACGCGCAGGCTCAGTAATTGTGGCTCACGGGCCTAGTCGCTCCGCGGCATGTGGGATCTTCCCAGACCAGGGCTCGAACCCGTGTCCCCTGCATTGGCAGGCAGATTCTCAACCACTGCGCCACCAGGGAAGCCCTGGATTGGGTCTTCTTGATACCCTGGCAGGGAACAAGGAAGACAGAGTCTCCTTGTTTGACTAAGGAGGAAACTGCTGGGAGCCGGGTCCCTGATCTCCCCAGAAGGCCCACTGCCCCTGGCAGGGCAAGGAGCCAAGCTGAGGGACAGGCAGCCCTCCCTTGGGGGGACAGTGGGGGAGGGGTGGCAGAAAGAACAGAGGCTCTTCAGGGACACCTAGGCCAGGGTCCAAGTCCTTCTTCTGGGTGGTGCCACCCCATCTGGGGTGTCTTGGGCCAATTTTCCACAGTTCCTTGGGGTGCTGGAGGGAAGCCTAGACCTTTTCGGCCCACGCTGGCCCCTGGGCTGATCCAACTCCAGGACAAGGGCTAACCAGGAAGGACAGGCAGGGAACCTTTGAGCTGCAAGATCACAGGGATCTTCCAGCTGTGCCCATGGTGCAGAGGAGGAACCAGGTCCAGAGAGGGGGGTCACTTGCCCAAGGTTGCCCAGTCAGTTAGTAGCAGGCCAGAGAGCAGGGCCTGGGTCTTCTGACCAATAGACAGCTCCCTCCACGCTGGGGACAAAGGGACAGAGACAGAGCAGGAAACAGGCGAGGATCTCCAAGCACTAATCCTCCAGGAGCCCCTACCGGTCCCTGATCCACGCTCATGTCAGTGTGGTCAGAGCCCCTGGAAAGCAGGATTTGGGTGGGAGGAGAAGGGTCAGCCTCAGCCTCCTTCAGGAATCACCGTGATGGTCAAGACAGGGCATCCGCTTGTCACGGACCTGCCCAGGAGCCAGGAGAGACTGCAGGAGGTGCTCCTCTCACCCTGGTGAGTCCTCAGTCCCTCCTGGGACCATGAAAACCTCAGGCCCAGAGAGGCAAGGGGGCTCTGCTCCAGTCACACCATAGGGAAGGACCGGGTCAGGACTCATGGACAAACACTTCTCTGGAGAGTGGCAGACCTGGGTTCAAATGCCGGCTCCCCCACGGACGGGCTGTGTCATCTCAGGAAGCCCTGTGCTGCTCTGAGCTTCGGGGTCTGCACCTGTCGGTGGGGCTAATACTTACCCCTCACTGACAGTCAGCTCAGGACACACACGTGTGAAGGGCCCAGGGCCATGGCCAACATGTTGTAGGTGCTTTGTGCAGGTTTGTTTCATTTGAGAAGAAGGCAAAAAGCACAGGCATGGGTGCTCTGTGAAAGAAGGAATCAAGGAAGGGGCAGCAAGCTTGAACTCACTGTGACCTTGGGCAGCTCACAACCCTCTCTGGACCTCAGTTTCCACACCTGTAAAATGAGGGGATGGGACTAAATTATTTCTAAGGGTCCTTCTAGCACTAAACACAGCCTCCCCTGACATCTTTTTTTTTTTTTTTTTAATTTTTGTCTGTGTTGGGTCTTCGTTGCTGCGCGCGGGCTTTCTCTAGTTGCGGCGAGCAGGTGCTAGCTACTCTTCGACACGGTGTGCGGGCTTCTCATTGCGGTGGCTTCTCTTGTCGCACAGCACGAGCTCTAGGCACACGGGCTTCAGTAGTTGTGGCGTGCGGGCTTCAGTAGTTGTGGCATGCAGGCTCAGTAGCTGTGGCTCACAGGCTCTAGAGCGTAGGCTCGGTAGTTGTGGCACACGGGCTTAGTTGCTCCGCGGCACATGGGATCTTCCCGGACCAGGGCTCGAACCCGTGTCCCCTATATTGGCAGGTGGATTCTTTACCACTGCGCCACCAGGGAAGTCCCTCCTCTGACATCTTGTCTCCTACATCTAACCACCCTCCATGAGGGCACTAGCAACGCTGCTGGGAGAGATGGGTGAAATTCCGTAACATGCAATTAACCATTTTAACGTGTACAGTTCCGTGGCATTTAGTACATTCACAGTGTTGGGCAATTACCACCTCTATCCAGTGCCAAATCATTTTCATCACCCCAAGGAAAACCCCGTACCCAGCATTCCCCATGCTCCCTCCTCCAGCCCCTGGCAACCACTAATCTGCTTACTGTCTCTATCACCTTACCTATTCTGAATATTTCATATAAATGGGACCATACAATATGTGACCATACAATTTGCATCTGCCTTTCACTTAGCATGTATTTGAGCTTTATCCTCATTGTAGTGTACTTCATTAGTACTTCATTCTTTTTTATGCCTAAATAATATTCTGTTATATGTGTATACCACAATTTGTCTATCCATTCATCTGTTGATAGACAGTTGGGTTGTTCCCACCTTTTAGCTGTTGTGAATAGTACTGCTATAAATATTCACATACAAATATTTGCTTGAGTACCTGTTTTCAGTTCTTTGGGGTATATGATTAGGAGTGGAATGGCTGGATCATATGGTAATTCTGTGTTTAACTTTTTAAGGAACCACCAAACTGTCATCCATAGTAGCTATGGATTTATTCGCAGTCATTTTTATTCACTGCAGTGTCCCTGCACATAGGAGGCACTCAATGCACATTTGTTGAAGGAGTGAATGAATTTCCCACCGTCTCTGCTTCCCTGTCCCAGAGCCCCGTCACCATGTCTAGGGTCTGTATGTCCCCTGGTTCAGTAGACTGTAAGCTCCAAGAGAGAATGAATTAACATTTCGTCCAACCCACTTGGGGCCAGACCAGGGAAGGGGCCCAATGCATCTGTCTTGACTTGATGTGGCTGAGCTTCCCCAGGGATGGCTGGAGTTGTCGGTGTCTGTAATCTGACGGTGCCCCATGGGAGCAGCACCTGCGGCCCTGCACCCTGTCGGCTCCCCAGGCTGGCTGTGTGGCCTAAGCCAGATGCCTTCCCCTCTGTGGTCCCATAGGTCTCTGTCTGGGCACCTTTGAGGCTGGGCCAGAAGCTGCACCCTCTTATGCCCACCCCTGACCCCTGACCTCTGACCTCTCTTCCAGCTCCATCGGCCGTGTCCATCATGCACCAGGTGAGCCGCACCGTGGACAGCATTACCCTGTCGTGGTCCCAGCCCGACCAGCCCAATGGCGTCATCCTGGATTACGAGCTGCAGTACTATGAGAAGGTACGTGTGCTCCTGGGCGCTCTCCCCACTCCCGCCTCCCGCAGGGCCCCCTTCCAGGCTGGGTTCTGGGGTTCTATCATCCCGCAAGACTAGGCAGTCTGGTGAAGCAGAAAGAGCCCTGGCCTCAGCTCCACTCCTCCCCAGCTGTGAGACCTCAGACAGTTGCCTTGACCTCTCTGAGTCTTGCTTTTCTGGTCTAGGGGATCAGGCCACAATCTCAGTAAAATGCAATGGTCACAGCCCTTTCCCCACCAAGACCCCTTTCATCTTGATTTTGATGGGCCTGATGTTCTGAAAAAGCTGGTTTTCCCAAAAGCTGCATTTCTTAAGTAATAATTAGTCATTTACCCATTCTGAAGCAGAGATTTGAAACTGCTCAAGAGAGCTTCTGTACAGAGTGAGAGGGTGGAGCTCCCTCCCCATGTTGCTCTGATTCCAGCTAAAACACTTGTTTTTGTTTGCCTGAGTGCCCTTTGTATGTATGGGGAGAGAGTGATTTCTCTTTGAGCTTTTAAATCAGACCTTTACTGCTCCCTTCAGGGACCCAGGGTTGGAAGCCACTGGTGTAGAAGAAGGAGCATTGGACGAGGAATGAGAAGCTGTAGGTTCAAATCCCAGCTCCATCCATAACCAGCTGTGTGACCTTGGGCAGGCATCTTTCTCTCTCTAAGCCTCAGTTTCCCCCTGTGTCAAATACAAATGAGACCACCTCTCTCGCGTGGCAGCTGTGAAGGTTAAGGAGAAAAGGCAGGTGTAGTGCCCAGCATTGCCTGGCCCTCAGCAGAGACAAGTGTGCTTTCCCTTCCTCCCTCTTCTGCCCTGCCTGCTTCTCGGTGGGCAAGAGCTACATGATGTAAGGCCAGGTGAGCTCAACACATCTGAATGTGGGGCCTGCACAGTACAGAGACAGCAGGGGACAGAGCAGCTGGACATCAGAGGCTCAGGAAGCTCTCTCTTTTGGATAATGACATTTTTAACTGCTCCCTGAGGCACCAAATAGCCACAGAGACTGTCCCTGGGAAAGGGGTCACAGGACTCCCATTCAGACTAGGTTGTAAATGACTACAGGAAGTACATTAGTTGAGGGTAAGCCCACTGGGAAACAGAAAAGGATGGAAAAGCTCTCCCTAACGACTGAGAGGAAGAGAGGGGGAGGCAGTTCCAGCCAGCCCTGCTGGGGCCCACGTTCCAAGCCCCAGCCCAGCCCTCCCACTCTATTAACCCCTGGATCGGCCAAACTCTGGTGAGTCTCAGAGGTTGGGCAAACACCTATCCAGCCTCACCCAGCTGCTTTGTGATTGCTTCCTCGCTCATCCCCTCGTCTAAGCAGTGCACTCCGAGAGACCAGGGACCACATCTGTCCGGTACACCACCTGTTCCCAGCGCCCTGGGCCTGGCACCAAGGAGACACTTGATAAACATTGGCTGAATAAATAAGTGAGTGAATCCCTTCCCGTGGCCTTGGTAGAGAGTGGAGACCTTGCCTTATCTCCGCTGTGTCCCTCGCCTGGCACACAGTAGGTGCTTGAGGTGTTGTTGGACGGCCTGAGCTGGGATGAGGTGAGGGAAGCAACTCCACCCTCGCTGGGCCCTGGAGAGCCTTAAAGTAGCTGGGCACACAGGGTAGCTGGACCAGCTGCTGCCAGGCCCAGGAAGCCCCAGGCTTTGCAGAAGCCAGCACTTCCACCCCCTCTGGCAGGGACAGCTTAGCAGCTCAGAATTAAAAAAAAAAAAAAAAAAAAAAAAAAACTAATTAAGAAGCTTTATGATTAAATGAAACTGAAAGCATTTGTCCCCAAAGATTGGAACGGAAATGAGAAATCCCGGCGCGGGTCCTGCCTACGACCCATTTCCTACCGAGAAGGGAGGGGCTGGGGAGGCTGATGGAGGTGTGAACCAAGAGGCAGCTCTGTCCTACTTTCTGCCGCTACCCGGGCATCCCCAGGCCCCTGCCAGGGGTGGCAGGACCAGCAGGCCCTGCAGCAGCCAGAGTTACCACCTGCTCACGTTTCCTGTGTGCCCACTACGGGCTGAGCACATCACCTCTGTCACCTCATTCATCCTCGCAGCAGTGCTATTCGTCTCACTGGACAGGAGGGGAAACTGAGGCACAGGGAAGTTGTGTAACTTGTCCAAGAGCACCCAGCTGCTAAGTGGAAGACTTCACCTGGCCCTCCTGCCTCCCAGTTTTCTCCCAGGGATATTCTGGGATGACTGTTAAGAGGTGGACAGGATCAGGCCCTGATGGAGAATATTAGGCACAAATGGCAAGAGAGGGGCAGACCTGAGGGACAGCTGTGATGAGACGTGGCCTTACTTCTGTCAACCCCTCCTCCCAGGGCCTGGGTGCAGAAAGAGACAGCTTGGCTCTGCCAGTGGGGAGATGGACTCTGGTTCGTTCAACATTCACTGTCACCAGCTTTGGGCTGGGCTGCTGGATGCCAGGAATACTCAGAGTAACCAGACATGCCTGAAGGCCTCAGGGATTTCACAGTCCAAGGGAAAAGACAGGTTCAGACACAAATAGCCATTAGACAGGATGTGCTACAGGCCACAAAAGGGCCAGCAAAGGTTTCATGGGGGCATCATAATCCTGGCATGGATGAGAGGAAATCTTCATTTAGGTTACATTTGAGCAGAGCCTTGAAAGATGCTAGGAGTTAACCAGACAGACAAGTGATGAGAGCAGGGTCATTCCAGACGGCAAGAACAGCATGTGCAAAGGCCCTGGGGCAGGAGTGTGCTAGCTGCATACAGGGAACAAAGAAGGAGAGAGTGGCAGGAGCGACCAGAACAAGGGAGGGATTGGTAGGGGAGGAGTTTGGGGAGGGAGGCGGGGTGGGGTTGTGGTGGGACTTCCAGGCCGTTAGAGTCTGGATTCAATTTAATAGAGTATGATAGGAAGCCATCAGGAGATTCTGGAAGGATGTGATCTGACTCCTATTACTTTAAAGATTCCTACAACTTGCCATGTGGAGAATAGACTGCAAGGGGGTCCCAGGGACACGGTAGACCCAGCACAGGGCTCTTATGGGACGCCAAGAGAGAAATGATGGTGGCGTGGAGTTGGAGGGCTGGCAGCAGAGATGGTGAGAAGCTGAAAAAATCAGACAATATTTTGGAACTCAGGGGACCAGGGAGATGTGAAAGATGACTCCCAGTGGATGGTGGTGCCTTTTCCTGGGGGTACATGTGGGTTTGTGATTTGCAGATGTAGGTGCAGTGCTTGCCAGGGGTAGGGAGATGTAGCCAAGAACAGACAGGAGAGGGTGCAGAGGAAACACAGAAGTGGAAGGATAGGATCCAGGAGAAAGGCAGGATTTAAGGAGAGAAAGAAAAAGTTGTTGATGAAAGTGTCGGAGAAGACACCAGCAGAGGGTGAGGAGGAGAACCAGACGTGGCTTCTACCCCTGAGCTGTGACATCCCAGCCACCACCTCTACTTTCCTGAGTCAGCCCCGCCCTTGGGGAGGGAGAGCCGGGCTGCTAGTGGCGAGATTTATTTCTGATAAGTCCACAGCCGGCTCTTAACTAACACTCCAGCATCCTCCTGGTGCCTGCAATTGATTTCTTTAATGAATGCTCCAGATCCTCCCAGGTAGGGAAATTAGGAACTGAGCCCTGCAGTCCCCTGTGGGCCCCACCCCCATCACCCTTCCCACTCCTCCTTTCCTTCTTTAGAACGGGCTCTTTTGGAGCAGGCTCTCCGTTTGGCCTTTCCCCAGCTCCACTGGGATTTCCCAGCCTGCCCGGAGCCCGGAGCTGACAACCACTTTGCTGGAAGGCTTCTGGATGCCGCTGACGAATGGTGTTAGCCAGACCATGGTTGGCCGTTTCCATTGGTTCTGGCATCCCAGGGGAGGTGGCCTCCTTTGGCAGCTGCCCTGAAGCACACAGGTTCACGCTCCCTTTGGCTCTCCAAGAGCTCAAGAAGAGTCATTTGTGAGGCGGATGGGCCCTCGTAGGCCACATCGATTTATGTGTTTATTCAACAGAAACTTCTACTTGGCAGAAATGTAGGGAAAGGATATTCCAGACAGAGGGAGCAATGGTTGGGGGAGGAGGGAGTGAACTATGAAAGTCCAGGCTGCATTCAGGTTGTTGCCCAGTGTACATGGAGTTGTATCTACATGGAGAGGTTTGTCACTCATTCATTCACTTTTGCAGTCACTCATTCATTTAATGACCATTGGTGAAGGCCTACTCTATCACGTGTTGATGATAACAGTGATGGTGGTAGCGTACATTTACTAAGTCTTTAGGTGTCCTAGAGACTATGGTAAAAGCTTTCCCCTTTTTTTCCCATTAAATCTCCACAATCACCCTGTATGGTACATAGTGGTGTTATCCCACTTTAGCGATGAGAACACCGAGGCTGAGAGGGCTTAAGAAATGCAACCAGTGCCTCATTGGTCCACTGGGTAAGGACCTAAACTAAGCACTAGTGGATTTCATACTAAATTTCTTCCCATAATCTGTTGGTGCTTAATCTTTATGCAGATAATGGAACTTCAAAGAGAGGGGAAAGGGAAGGGAATAGATGGCTCTCGAGCATCTCCAATGTGCCACGCACTACCTGATCAAATTTTATCTTCACAACAACCCTGAAAAGTTGGCATTTATTGCTCCATTTTGCGGAATAGAAAACGGGCTCAGGGAAGTGAAGGGTCTTTCCCAAGGTCACAGTGCAAAAAGTGGAAGAACTGGCATTTGAAATGACTTTCAATCCCCTGCCCAGTCCTGTGCCTAGCTTTAGAGAAGGGATCCACTCAGGTTAGTGCCTAAATTTCCCGAGGCACCTATGCCACCAACAGTTTCCTCCCATCTCCTCATACAATCAGAAACTTAAAACTTCCAGCCTCTAAGCGGGCAGCCACCCAGTCTGCAGAATCCAATCCCCCTTTTCGAGCCTGAGCCCATCCCATGCTGGACAGCGGCACCTAGTGGCCAACTATGGCACTGCATCCCAGGTTCATAGAATGACTAGTTTAACTTTCATTCATTCATTCATTATGTCAGTAGTTAGTGAGCACATACTATGTGCCCAGCCTGGGGGTCCCAGAGATGAACCAGACAAGGTCCCTGCCCCAGGGAACCCACAGGCTTAGAGAAGACACATTTATATCAGAACAGTGAGTGGGAGAGGAGTCAATGGGGCTGCAGTCTCTGGCTGGGACATCTGGGAAGTCTCCCCAGCCTAGGCGATACTTGTGCTGAGTCTTGAATGATAAGTAGGGAACTGCCAGGCAAATGAGTAAAGAGTATTTCAGACAGGGGCAACAGCACTTGCAAAGGCTCAGAGTGTCCAGGTAAGGTCAGATTGCCAAATAAAATACAGGACACCAGGTTATATTTGAATTTTTTAAAATATATTTTTAGTATAAGTATGTCTCAAAGAATGCACGGGACATACTTATACTAAAAAATTATTCATTGTTGAGCGGAAATTCAGATTTAGCTGAGCATTCTGTTTTGTTTTGTTTTTTCTAAATCTGGCAGCCCTACTAGGGAAAGGGGAAGCAGTTGCATATAGCTGGAGCCTGGAGGGCCCTGGGGATGTGGCAGGAGAGACTGGCAAAAGCCAAGTCATGGAGGGTCTGGAATGCCAGGCTAAGGAGTACAGCCTTCACCCTGTGGCCGTTGGCAAAGGACTTTGCATGCAGGCCCCTATGCTTGGTACAGGGGAACAAAACACAGCCCCTTCCCTCCGGAGTTTACAATCAAGGGAGTGAGATGAGCATGGGCCTAGGGTGACGGGACATAGCCGAAACCAGACAGCAAGTGCTCCAGGGCTCAGAGGAGGGGAGACACATCTGGCGAGGAAGTCAAGGAGGCTTCCTGGAGGAGTAGGCAGGGGATCTGGCTCAGGAGAAGAGACTGCCTATCCGCTGCTGCCCCCACATCCCAAGCTCTTTCTCACCTCCTTGCCTTTGCACCTGCTGCTCCTTCCCAGGAACGCCCTCCTGCTTCTTTGCCTGGGTGACTTCTATTTGTTCTTTAAGGTTCCATTCCAGTTGCCCCCAGTCTCCAGGGAGATTTCCTTGACGTCATCTGATATCCCCCACCCAGGCCAGATCACATGCCCCTGGGCTCACTGCGCTTACCCTACCCGTGTAAGCATTTCATACGTATTAATTCATTTCATTCTCTAAACCCTTTGAGGTAGCTATTATTATTATTATCCCTATTTTACAGGTGAAGAGAAGGAGGCAGAGAGAAGTTAAGGAACTTGCCCAAGGTCACAAAGGTAGTAAATAATAGAGTCAGGATTTGAACCCAGAAAGTCTGGCTCCAGTTCCCTTTAACCTATACACTATAATAACATTGTAATTACATTATTACAATGTAGTTGTGTAATTACATAATAGGATTGTAGTTACAATTATTATCTGTAATAACATTGCTCACACTGAATTTAATTGTTTCATGAGAGTTTTCAAGGGCTCTGGGTCCCCGGACATGTACATGATTAACATGTACAATCAGGTGTGCATTTTTCTACATAAGGGTTCATAGCTTTTCATCGGTTTCTCAAAGGGGTTCATGATCCTCAAAGGATTAAGATCTCCCCACCATTTGCTTTACTGAACTGAGCTCTCCAAGGAGGCCAGGGCCTCTGCTTTACCTCCTGTGGGTCCCTAGTGCCCAACCCAGGGCCTAGTGCAAAGAGAGTATTTGGGGAGGGTTTGCTGGGTAGCTGACAGACACCTGAACAAGCATCATGTAGGCTGGTAAACATCTGCATTAACTCAAGCACTTTTCCACTCCCACTGCAACAGCTGGATCTTTGTCCTGTCCCAGACTCCTCGGGTCACCCTGGGCAGTGATCAGGTCAGAATTGGCATTCTCCTCTCTCAAAGGAGGGACCATCAGGTCCTGGGTATCCAAAGGCATAGGTATTAGAGGCGGCTCCATGCAGGAGACTTAGTTTGAGTCCCAAAACAGCCACCAACTGATGCATGTGACCTTGAACATCATTTTCCCTTTCTGGGCCTTAATTCCTGCCTCACTCAAATGTGCTGAGGCTGAAGGGGAGTCCGTCCACTTAATCCGTAGAGGCATGGGGCAGGAAGAGGGATGCAGAAGTGAATAAGTTGGGCCCTCTCCCTGCTGTCTCTAAGAACTCACAGTCTAGTCTTCAGGGTCTGCATACAGTGGCCACTCAGTATATGTGTATTAGTCAGCTGTTATTGAGATGATGCTGCAGAACAAACAATTCCAACAATCCAGTGGCTTACAACAAGTGGCTATTTTTCTTGCTCATAGGTTTTTGTCTGTGGGTCAACTGAGGTGGTGCTGTTTCAGTCTAGGAGTTAGGTCAAGGTCTTCTTCACAAGTTTCTCCTTCTGGAACCAGCTGTTACGCAGGTTAAGCCTCACCATGGTAGATGGCAGAAGCATAAGAGACCAGGTCAAATCAACAAGCACATGTAAAGCCTCTACTTGCATTACATCCTTTAGAATATTCCAACAGCCAAACCAAGTCACATGAACAAATTCACCATCTGTGAGGTAAAGAAATATGCTCTGCCTTCTTTTGTGGGAAGTGTTGCAAATCATATGCAAAAAGTTTGGGTATGTGATTCTGTTACAGGAAAGGAGTGAAGAATTTGGAACCACAGGTGTTTGTCCAGTAGCCAGACCTGCCCCAAGTGGCAGGAGTGGAGGGTGGACTCTGGGCTACAACCTCACTAACTGGTTTCTCTGTTCCTCGGCAGGAGCTGAGTGAGTACAACGCCACAGCCATAAAAAGCCCCACGAACACGGTCACTGTGCAGGGCCTCAAAGCCGGCGCCATCTATGTCTTCCAGGTGCGGGCACGCACCGTGGCGGGCTATGGGCGCTACAGTGGCAAGATGTACTTCCAGACCATGACAGAAGGTAAGCAGGGTCCAGAGGGCAGGAGGAAGGTGTTGACTCTACAAACAGAGCAAGGACCACCTCCTATAAAGTGCCTTTGTGCAAATTAGAAAAGGCACCCCCTCTTCTAGATGTCAATTCTCCCTCCCTCCTGGGTGAGAACCTTTGTGCACTGTACAAACCGCACAGCCATATTATAGAGGACTGTTTCTCTGGCCCGGAAAGGATATGGACTCCTCCGTTACCATCATGTCCTTTCCCAGGACCATTGGGAGCTCAGCCCCAACTTGCAAAGCCACTCTGAGCAAGCCAATTCCATTCCCTGGCCCAGTTTCTTCTCATCTATAAAATGAAAGTATCATATTCCATCTGAGAGAGCAATCATTTTATCCATACATTACTCCAGTGACTTGCAGTTGGTTTGAGAAGAATTCTGAAGCCACGTCTGAGCTCAGCAGGGAGAAGTGCAGGGATGGATTAGTAATGTCTTCCCTGGGCAAGAGAATGGAAGGTTGTAGCCCATGTGCTTTGTGTCTCCAAGTTTGGGACCACATGGTCTCTAAGCACCCTTCCTGCTCTAATAATCTTTGAGAAGCAGCACAGTTAAAGAATGCAGACTCTAATGCCTGACAGATGGAAATTACAGTGCTGATTCAGCTCTAGCTGCGTGGTCCTGAGTAACTCACCTTACCACTCGGAGCCTCAATTTTCTGATCTATAAATGGGGATGACAACAACTAACTCATTATCATCATCATCATCAAACTAGGGTCAGGATGGGGGATAAAGGTACAGGCCCAGCACAAGGTTGGCACTAGGTCTCACGTCCTTAGTGCTCACCAAATAGTAGTTAAGGTCATAGTTGTCATTGCTGTCAGTCTGGGGGCCCTTTCCCCAACCAGCCAAACTCCAGAGCAGAATACTTACGACCAGACTTCAGTATCCCTTCTTAGCATCTGCTTCAACCACTGGGCATGGGCCTCAGCCTTTGCCTGGTTGAACATTTCAGAGGCTCCTGGACCCCTGAATTATTGTCTTATCACAAAAATCCTCCCTTATAGCTCCACCATCTCTCCTAGTACTCAGCTCCTCTGGAAGATTCCCCTTCCTCATGGCCAGCGTTTTTCACCTCTCTAGGTCCTCTTGCGTGTTGGATGAGGGTCACTGACCTGGGGATTGGGGAACTGTCTCAAGATCTTTCTTTATTAATTCAACAAATATGTGTTGGTTCTAAGGACCCACAAATGACCTAGTCCCTGACTTCAATAAGCTCCTGTCTGGTCATGGAGGCAATGAGAAGTAGTAATAATAAAATTTTAAACAGTGAAGATGTTGATGACATTGAGAATGCACTGAATGGTTTCCAAGAGCCAGGGCCAAATGCTGAGCACATTTTACACATTATCTCACTTAAGCCCATGGCCTTGGATCAAACTGACCTGGGTTCAAATGCTGGCACTGGCCACTTTCTAACTGTGTGACCTTAAGCAAATCACAATTTTGCTAAGCCTTAGTTTCCTGATCTGTTAAATGGGATAATTATAGTCAGTACGTCATAGGACTATTCTGAGAATCACACAAGATGCATGACATACTTAACCGTGACAGGCACTTAAAACACTTAAAAACAATAATAGTTAATATTTACTGAGTGCTCACTATGTGCTACAAGTTATGCTAAGTTCTTTACACAAAAATCCCATGAAATGGGAATTATTATTCTTCCCACTTTACGTATGAGGAAACTGAGCCACAGAGAGGTTAAGTCACTTTACCAGAGATCACACAGATAGTAAGTGGCACCATTGGGACTCAAACCCAAGGAGTTCGGCTTCAGAGTCTGTGCTTTTAACTGCCTCTGTATATGTGTCAGATAATTATTATTATTGATTTTCATATCAAATTGAGATGCAGGCATTATTATGCCCATTTTATAGACGAGAAATTGAGAGTTGGGGCAGTTCACGGACTTGTCCAAGGTTACTTGTGAGGGAGTGACAACCAGTTCTCCACCCGAGCATGACAGATGCTCTGCCAGGAGCGGAACAGACCTGGGATCCAAGGAGACCCGTGTGGTGGGGATGCGGGGGGTTATGACCCCCAGAGCCAGGCTGAGAACACTGCGCTGTGCTTTCTCCCCAGCCGAGTACCAGACAAGCATCCAGGAGAAGCTGCCACTCATCATCGGCTCCTCGGCAGCTGGCCTGGTCTTCCTCATTGCTGTGGTTGTCATCGCCATCGTGTGTAACAGGTGGGTGGTGTCCCCCGGCCTGGTCCAGGCCTGGCTGTCCAAGAGGGCTGTCCGCCCATTCTGCCATTCCTGAACAGTGTCTGTGAACAGAGGGGGCAGGAGGGGCTCGGGTGGCCTGGAGACCCACAAGTGGCCTCCCACTGCCTCAATGACCACCGTTGGCAGTCCATCCCTTTGAGTCAAACATTGCCCTGGACAAGTCCACTATTCGAGGAGGTGGCACACTGAGACACTAATACTTCAGCATGAAGGGACGTCTCAGAACAGTGGGTGGGAAAGACTGCAGGATGCCGGGAGCCAGGGATGGTGGAGAGGGAGTACCAATCACCCTACTTTCTGCTCCAGTAGAGGCCCCTTCATGAATAGGGCCATAAGCAGGCTGAGGAACTCGGGTAAGCCCCCCTGGCTGAGGTGGCTGGAAGGAAGGGGAGAGGACATAGACAGGAAGAGGTGCAGGAAAGGGCATCCCAAGTGGCTGGCACAGCATAGGCAAAGGCAGGCGATGGGACCCGTTCCTGGACTTCTGCTGGGCTTAATGCAAAGACTCTCCCTTCTTCCTTAGAGCTCCCCACTTAAGAACAGACTAGGTCATAAGGTCAGATGGACAGAAGCCCCTGAGTTTCTGGGGCCAGGGGCCATGGCCAGAGATGACTTTGCTCTTTGAAAGGGGCTCAGCTGGAGAGGGGACAGGGGAAATCGTGAGCCTGGACTTGAAGTGGGAGAGGTGGCAAGAGCTGAGTGGTACCAGGGCAGGTGAGGCTGCTCGGCAAGGGGCCAGCAGGGCGTCCTCTGGCAAGGGGGTGGTTTCAAGGGCCTGCCCACCCTCTCCCTATCACCTACTGTGGCTCCCAGCTCCCCGGGCGCCTCCAGGTGGCTCCAGCCCTTTGCTCTTGTTCCAGAAGACGGGGGTTTGAGCGTGCTGACTCGGAGTACACGGACAAGCTGCAGCACTACACCAGTGGCCACAGTATGTATACCCCAGCGGGGCCAGCACCCCGGGCCCTCACTGTCAGTGCCCAGCAACCTGTCCAGCCTTCTTTCACTGCCTCCACCCTTGCTGCGGTCAGACCGATGCCCAGCGGTTCCCAGAACGTGCACCTGCCACTCCCTCTGCCTGAAGCACTCTCCCCTCTCTTTACCTAGGTCCCTCCCTCTCCCTCAGGCCTCATCATATACAGACCCCTCTGAGAAGCCTTCCCTGACCCCACCCTGGATTTAGGGCCCTCCACTGTGCTTACACCGCGCCCCGCTACCTGGCTGCGTGGTGATGGCCGCTTCCTTTCTCCCCACCATTACGCTGTGGGCACGTGGGGACCTGAAATTGTCTGACACTCAGCACTGCTTCCCCAGCGCCAGCTGGCGGCCCTGCACACAGCAGGCACTGGATACAGACTTGCAGAATAAATACAGGAGTTGAGTGAGATGGTGAGGAGCCCAGGCTCTGGGCTGGGAGGGGAGAGAAGGGAGGCAGGAGGGCCCCTGCTGTGCCTCCTCAGTGCCTCCTCAGCTACTCCTTCCCCCACCCTGTGCCTCCATTTCCTGCGCTGTCCCACCGCACCTTAAGCCAGGTCTGGGGGCACATGAGCCACACACTCCAGAGCAGATGCCCCTCCTGGGGAGCCGATCAGAGAGAAGAGCAGAGCAGAGATTCCTCTCCGTCTGACCCTGGCAGAACCAACAACCTGTGCGGGGAGGGGACATGTGGGTCCTCACTTCGGCTCACTCAGCGAACAGGAATTCCAAATGGGCCCCATATATTGATAGGTTCTCAAACTGAGCTCAGTGGGGTACCACAGGGCTCCTCAGTTGGCCACCAAGTAAGGGGGGATCATCAGCACATCACTTCATTTGTCACATATTTGTTGTGGCCCATTATGTATGTCAGGCCCTGCTCTAGGTGCTGGGGACACACAAGTAAACAAACCAAATATCCCTGCCCTGGTGGAACTTATATCCTAGTGGGAGGGACAGGGATTTTTAAAAACACATCCAATAAACGAGTAAAGCGTATGGTATATCAGAAGATGAAAAGTGCCATGGGAAAAAAAGCAAAGTAGAACAGGGTGATTGGGAGCTGCAGGGGTCAGCGCTTCATTTTTAAATAGGGGAGAAGGGGTGGGCCTCAGCGAGAGCGCATCCTCTGAACAAAGGTGCAGAGGAGCTGGGGGAGCGAACTGTGTAGAACCTGAGGGAAGAGCATCCCAGGCAGAGGGAATAGCCAGTGCAAAGGCCCTGAGGCTGGAACGTGTCTGGCAGGTTCAGAAACAGGCAGGAAGCTAGTGTGACTGGAGCAGAGTGAGGGGGCAGGAGCGGGAGGTATGAGGGGCCATGACATACAGATTCTTATCAACCATTGCAGGGCCTTGGTTTTTATTCTGAGTGAAATGAGAAGCCTCTGGAAGGGTCTGAGCAAAAGACTGATGTGCTCTGAGTTACAGTTTTCACAGGACTTCTCTGGCTGCCATGTGGAGAATGGACTGAAGGGGCCGGGCTGTGCCAGGCAAGGGCAGAACAGGGACCGTGAGGCGGCTGCTCGGATGATCCAGGGAAGATATGATGGTGGCTGGACCAGGGTGGCAACGGGGGAGGTGGTGGGAAGGGGTTGGATTCTGACACACTTTGAAAGTAGAGCCACCAGATTTGCTGCAGGATTGGATACAGGGTATGCAAGAAAGAGCAAAGCCAAGGAGTTCTAGATATTAAGCCTCTGGGTAAGACTTAACCTGAAGTAAAAGTTCCTGGGCTTAAAAATCATTTTAGACATAAATGTAAAAATAATTAAACCATTAAAATTTCCAGAAGACAATTTAGGTAACTATTTAACTGATATGTGGATGGAAGAGCACCTTCTAAGCACAAAAGCAATGGAAGGACCACAAGACAAAGGTGGACAAATTTAACTACACAGAAATAAAAATCCACCTGTATGTTAAAAATAAAAGTCATAAATTCCATCACCCCATCCTATTCCCCAAGTAATAAAATCATGATCGTAGATGTAGCTTAAACATATTGTGTTCTGTGTGCCAAGAACTCTTTTAATGCTTAACGTGTGTTTATTCATTTAATCCTGATAATTTCCCACTTTGAGTATGAGGAAACCAGGACACAGAGAGGTCCCACAGCTGTGCAAGGCAAAAACTAGGGTACAAACCCAGGATGTCTGGCTCCAGATCACACACACTTAGCCACGCTGTGCTACCTACACCCTTCTGAGCTAGAATAAGACAGGCTCACACGCTCCGTCACCTGGAACCATTTGGGAGCATCACTATTTAGAGGGTGAGTCAGTAACAAGGAAACAGGTGACAGCAGGGATTTGTTTTCAAAATAGACCCCAGAATAGAACGTGTCGTTCACAGATCAACACATTCTCAAGCTCAAGCTCCTACGCCCTGCATCTGAGCAGGATTTTGTTTTTTGTTTTTTTTCTCAAAGCACTGCCAGCCCTGTGATCGCATATCCACCAGCAACCCTCTGTGGCTGGGACAGAGGAGGAAGCTGAGGCCCGGGTATGTGTGTGATGGCTTGAAGTCACCCTCACGGGCTCATGTTTTCCATCGTTCAGCAGGTGCTGAATGAGTACCGAGGTCTATGGTGCCTGGATGTGGAGCCAGAGGGACTCACCTGGGTTTCTCAGCCATACTCTGCTACTGGCCAGCTAGGTGACCTTGGGGAAGCCACCAGACCTCTCTGAGCCTTGGCATCTTTATATGGGAAGCAGTAGGAATGATACTTTCACAGAGTTATGAGGATTAAAGGATTTAATGGATATTAAAGTGCTTTGTAATAATATTTAACAATAGCCAACTCTGCATGATAACAGTTAACAATTATTCAGTGCTTTCTATTTGCCAAATACTGTACAAAGCCCTTTAAAAAGATTCTCATTTAATCTTTGCAACCCCCTTACAAGGTAGGGGATTTGTTTATTTATTATCTCCATTTTGTAGATGAAAGAAGTGAGGCACAGAGAGGTTAAGTAACTTGCCCAAGGTCACACAGCCAGATCAATACAGTGGTTGATCTTGAATTCAAACCCATAAAGCAGCTTATTTGTGACCATTATTACTGGCAGATCCAGAATTCAAATCCAGGTCTCTGGATGCCTGGATCCTCCTTCCCTCATCCTGAATTTCCCATGTGGGTTCAGGATGGCAGTTGGTGACCCCGACAGTCATAAATCATCCAAGAGTCCAATATTTTCTGAACACTCTTGCCTGCAGGGGTCCTCGTCCAACTTCAGTTCAGCAAATGCCCCTCCCGGGAGCCAGGCCTTGTGCAAGGCTCTGGCCACAAAGAGCTCACATTCTATCCCAAGACACAGGCTGAGGAAGCACCCAGAATAAACTGGTAGCCTGGTAGTTGTAAGTGTAGATTTTACAGCCTGGATTCAAACAACACTTCTGTCATTTATTAGCTGTGTCCATGTCCCCTTGGACAGGTCATTTAACCTTTCTTATACCACAGTTTCTTCATCAAAAATGGGGGGGATAATATTATGTTGGACCAAATGAAATTGCCATTTCTGTAGGTCAGAAGCAGTCAAATATTGACAGTTTCGTAGAGCTCAGCTTAATAATACTATTTACCTGGGAAGATTGTTAGGGAGGATTAATTGGGTCGATGCCTATAAAGTACCTAGAAAAGGGTCTCGTATGTGGTAAATACATGCTAAACTGTGAGCCAATAGTGTTATTAATGGTGAGGCGAAACCAGAGGGTCACCAAAGCAGGGATGGCTGTGCTCAGAGCCATACAATCAAAAGTGTTTATTAAGCACCTACTTTATACCACCTTCACATATACTCCAGAGAAAACATTCTAGAGCAAGAGCTCACAACTTGGGGTTCACAGACTCCTAGAGCTTCCAGGGCCTGTGAACATTCCAAAATTATATGCTGACTATGGGCATGTGCACATACACGTGAATACGTTGCCGACAAGCAGATTCATAGCTTTCATCAGGCATTCATGACCCCAAACAGGTGGAGAGAGAAAACCAGGGCACGTCAATGAGTAATGCTGTTATTCTTCTAGTAAGCATTTATTTATTTATTTATTTATTTTTAAATTCATGTACTTTTTTTTTTTTTTAAGCAGAGCACATACACATATTCAACTTTAAATTTTATTTATTTATTTATTTATGGCTGTGTTGGGTCTTCGTTTCTGTGTGAGGGTTTTCTCTAGTTGCGGCAAGTGGGGGCCACTCTTCATCGCGGTGCGCGGGCCTCTCACTATCACGGCCTCTCTTGTTGCGGAGCACAGGCTCCAGACGCACAGGCTCAGCAATTGTGGCTCACGGGCCTAGTCGCTCCGCGGCATGTGGGATCTTCCCAGACCAGGGCTCGAACCCGTGTCCCCTGCATTGGCAGGCAGATTCTCAACCACTGCGCCACCAGGGAAGCCCCAAGTAAGCATTTATTGAGCACCCTCTATGTGCCAGGCCCTGGGATTTAGCAAGAACGAGATAGACATGGCTTCTGTCCCCCAGAGGGAGAGAGGGTAAAGCAAGCCCTCACAGGCAGGAGAGTGTTCCAGAAAGGGGTGGCAGGAGGCTGTGGGCCTGTGAATCTGGGAGCCCTGAGACAAGGTAGAAAAGCAACACAGACATCCGTGGGAGTGGGTGTGGAGACAGGGCAGCAGGAGCCTGAGGGGAAGGCATTGGTCTCCACTGGAGGGATCCAGGCAGACTTCACAAGGGAGGTGACATTTGATCTGGACACAAAGGAGGAAAAGGGTGTTCCAGGTGGAGAGAACCACATGAACAAAAGCACGGAGGCAAGCAATTATGAGGTGTGTCTGGGACCTCTGGGTAAATAATTCCTTGTGCTGGCATATAGAGGAACAAGGGAGCTGTAAGTGGAGCCCCTCACGGAGCACTTGGAATGACAGGTGAAGGCATGCACCTCTGTCCTGTGAGGGATAGAGAGCCCTCCTGACTAGCACTCCTGACCAAGGCTTGGGACGGCATCTGATTGGTTGGCAGCGCCCAACTAGGCTTTGAGCTCCTGCTGTGCTTCTCCTTAGCTCCCTGAGCTGACCCATTCCTGTCCTCCCTCCCCAGCTGGCCCGGCAGGAAGGGCTTCCCCCAGTTCTATTGGGAGGGAGACTGAAAGTCAGTCGCCAAGAACCACAGGCCAGACACTGAGTCTCGGCAAAAAAGAGAGCATCTCCAGGGAGCTAATGCACCCTCGCTGAGGAGGGCTGACTTGGGGAAGGAGTCACAGCTGAGTACTCCAGGAGGAGGACGCATGGACCAGATCTGGGTGGATTTCCTCGAGGC
This sequence comes from Balaenoptera ricei, assembly GCF_028023285.1. Taxonomy (NCBI): domain Eukaryota; kingdom Metazoa; phylum Chordata; class Mammalia; order Artiodactyla; family Balaenopteridae; genus Balaenoptera; species Balaenoptera ricei. The sequence continues at coordinate 17,810,400 of NC_082639.1, forward strand.
AGTGAGCATGGTGATTAAGAGCCCTGGCCCTCAGCTCAATTCTGACAGACCTGGGTTCAAATTCTGGCTGTGCCATTTGCTAGCTGTGTGGCCTTGGGCAGATTACTTGGCCTCTCTGAGCTGCAGTTTTCTCACATGTGAAATGAGAATAATGATCCCTTCCTCCAAGAGTTGATGGGTGGAGGAGATGAGATTATGCATATAAAGAGCCTGGCACAGTGTCGGGCACAGACAAAGGGCCCAGAAAGTGTAAGCTGGTATTCTTCTTCAGTCTCTATCATCTGGATTCTGTCGTCTGACACTGAGTGTCTGTTATGTGCAGAGTGTTATGCAGTATGCCAGGGAGAAAGGAATGAGAAAAAAACATGCACCCATCCCCCTCTTCCCAGGCTCCCACAGTCTAAGATGGTGGTTCTTAACTTCTTTGGGGTCTCAGACTTCTCTGAGTCTGCTAAAAGTTTTGGATCCTATGGCCGGAGAAACACAAATATGCATATGTGTGTATATAAAATTATAAGATAGAAAAATCCAGAAAAAAAATCTATACTCAGGGATAGATTTTTGGAGAACTTTTACTTTCAACAATATATATTTACATAAATTTTAAACTGTTTATAAGGAGCATAAATTACTTTTCTAATTCAAAGAGACAATAATAATAAATGCATTCCATTTCAGCAGCCCCACCAAACCCATCCTGGGACTGCCAAGTCGTTCACAGACCCAAATTAAGAAAACCCTGACCTAAAGGGCTAGACAGACACCCACACAAATAAACCAAAATAAGAATAATGTGTTAGAGCAGCGGTTGGCAAGCTTTTCTGTAAAGGGTCAGACAGTAAATATTTTAGGCTCTGCAGGCCTTATGGTCTCTGTTGTAACTGCTCAACTCAGCCACTGTAGCGTGAAAGCAGCCACAGGCAAAGGAATGTGTGTGGCCGTGTTCCAATAAAACTTTATTTATGATACTTTATTACAAAATGGGCAGTGGGCCATTTTGCCAACCCCTGTGTGAGAGGTTCCAGCTCTCAGATTACTGGAATGTCTGAATTAGAGGCTGAGAGTGGTCAACTAACATGTCCAAGATCACGCAACCGAGCAGGGCTGTGGCCTCACTCACCAACCAGCCAAGCCTTGCTACGGCCCAGGGACTTCAGCTCCCAACTCCTAGAGCTGCTGCTTCCAAAGTCACAGCTCATGAAGCCGTGGGAGAATGTGAGCAGGGAGCTGGGGAGCCAGAGGGAGGCCCAGGCTGGGTGAGGGCCAGATGGTCTGGGAAGTGGAAGACTAGTTATCTGGGAGGGGGAATGAGGGGTAGATCATCTTTCCCCTCCTTCAAAGCATTTTGCTGACTCAGTGCTGGGGTCAGAATTGGGTCTTTAACATCCAAGTTACAGTCTTCCCTTCTGCATCAAAAAGTAAAAATCCACATCAGATCAGGAATCAACTTCATATGCCCCATGTCCAGCCTCACACTGATCACCAGCGAATTTGAGATTCAGAAAGGTTTAAGACTTGGCTAGTGGGGGGACCCGGGAGGTGGGCCCAGGAGCCATGGGTACTCAGACCCTTGCGAGGCAGCCCTTCCAGTGCCTGGGAGGGCTAAGGCAGCCAGGAAGTCTCCTGAGGGGAGAGGAGGCTTGAATTAGGCCTTGAAAGGCAGGGAAATCTCCTTAGCAGAAGCCCAAGAACATGGTCTGTTGCCTGCTCTTTCTATATTTTTGTTCCAATTCTCTCTCTTCCTTCTTGACTTCCTCTTCCTTTACTTTGCACCCCCTGATAGTCTATCACAAGAGTGATAAGCCTATCTATCCTTTCATGCCCACACTCATAACAGACATTGTTAATCAATCTTGACAGTCTTTTAGCTGCTCCAGGAAGCCATTATTAATCAATTAGAGTTGGAACAAAAACTAGAACCTATTTGCTATCCCTGCTGACCTCTCTGTTCCCCTCACCCTTCTACTCAGCTCAGTGCCCATCTGCTCACTGAGACCCAGAGAGGTCAAGTGAAATGCAGGGGCTTGCCCCATTCATACAGGGGCCACATGGGAGTGTACTTCCCTCCACGGAGGGACTGGCTCTCACTTTTCTATCTGTCCACATCTTGTGTCTGCGCACATGACTGAGCCTGGTCTTCTGTCCCAGTGACCCCAGGCATGAAGATCTACATCGACCCTTTCACCTACGAGGACCCCAATGAGGCAGTGCGGGAGTTTGCCAAGGAAATTGACATCTCCTGTGTCAAAATTGAGCAGGTGATCGGAGCAGGTAGGTGACTGGTACCCTCTCAGGTACCATGGCCTCAGCCACGGGTCAGGGGACCACCCCGGTGTGTACTCCTGGGATAGAGGGCAGGATGTGGGGCAGGAGCCTCAGAGGACCCTCCAAGGCCTGAAGGCTCAGAATACCCAAGGTGGAAGGGCCCTCAGAGTTCGCCCAGTAAAACTACTTCATCACCAGATGAGGAAACTGAGGCACAGGACTGGAAAGGAACTTGCACATCACATCAGAGATTGAGCTAAGTCTGGAACCCAGGTCTCTGGACTTAGTCTAGTGCTTTGTCCTTCCCACCATTCATCCGAGGTCCCTCGCTCCATCTCCCCAGGTTCCCCTACATCCTTACCCCACACCCAGCCAAATACCACAGGATGGCCACGAAATGTTTCCTCTTACTCCCAAAGGTGGCTGAGACTCTTCTGGGCCCTTGCATTCTATAAAGGGGTTCTGTGTCTGGGAGGATGAGCTGACCACTGAGGAGGAAAAGCTCCTGCAGGTCCCAGGAGCAGAGGTTACAGGGAACAGGGAGGTGGCACTTCCACCTGGTAAGGGACATCCTGCCTCTTTTGGTGTGTCTGTCCCAGGGGAGTTTGGTGAGGTATGCAGCGGCCACCTGAAGCTGCCAGGCAAGAGAGAGATCTTTGTAGCCATCAAGACGCTCAAGTCGGGCTATACTGAGAAGCAGCGCCGGGACTTCCTGAGCGAGGCCTCCATCATGGGCCAGTTCGACCACCCCAACGTCATCCACCTGGAGGGTGTTGTCACCAAGAGCACACCTGTGATGATCATCACTGAGTTTATGGAGAATGGCTCCCTGGACTCCTTCCTCCGGGTAGGGGAAGCCAAGAGTGGTGGGGCAGGAAAAGGAGTGGTAGACATAGCTTTATACTGTCAGAGCCTGAAAGGGTCTTGGAAAGATCTAGGTCCAGAATGGCTTGCTTGCTGCCACTTTCCATTCCTTTACCCATGCCAGGCATTGCTAATAAATCCCAGACTCTGTCCCACTAAACCCAGAAGCAATCTCAGAATCCGTCTCAATCCAGGAAACCACAGTGAGTTGATCAGAGTTGGCATACAACCTGAAATCTGTTCCCTCCAAGCTCTTAGCCAGCCTTCTCATTATGCACAAGAGAAAACTGAGGCTCTAAGAGAAGTAGAGTTTGCCCAGTGTACCCAGAGGGTCCAGATGAGAGCCCTGACTGGAACAAGGTTTCTTGACCCTGAGTCCAGAGTTTTTACCAGATTTGGATTTTCCCAAAGCTGTACAGGGAGAGAGTTCAGAGCACAAGGCCAACAGAGGAAAGTTTCTAGGCCCCCCAAGAGATCACAGTCAACCAGCTAGACAAAGAGCACTGACTAGGAATCAGAAGTATGCCATCAGACTAGATGCTATTTAATAAATATTTATTAAGCACCTAGTACGTGCTAGGCACCTTCCATGCACCTTCTTGTTGAACTCTGACAGCCCTAGAAGGTGGGTGTTAGTTATCCCCATTTAACACACAGATGACAAAACTGAGACTCAGAGAGGTTAGGTCACATGTCCAAGGTTGCACAGCCAGCAAGGGGCAGAGCCAGAGTCAAACCAGCTCCAGAGTCCATGTTCTCTCCACCACCCTGAAACTGGCCTCTCCTGGGCCTCTCTGAGGTCTCTGAGCATCTGAGTCCTTCCCACCGAGAGCCCAGGCCAGGGCAGCAGGGTCCTGCTCTGGTTTCCCATTCTGAGAATGCCCCAGAGATCTGACTCATGCCCTTCCATTTACTCTGTGTTTCCTCCACTTCTCCCGAAGCAAAATGATGGGCAGTTCACAGTCATCCAGCTGGTGGGCATGCTGCGGGGCATTGCGGCCGGCATGAAGTACCTGGCAGACATGAACTACGTCCACCGCGACCTGGCTGCCCGCAACATCCTCGTCAACAGCAACCTGGTCTGCAAGGTGTCTGACTTTGGGCTCTCACGCTTTCTGGAGGACGATACCTCAGACCCCACCTACACCAGCGCCCTGGTAAGATGGAGGCAGGGAACAGTGGAGTCACAGGGCCAGGGAGGAGGACGGATATCCATCTCTCCCCGCAATACGTTTTCGCCAGCACTTGCTCATGCCAAGCGCTGTGCTGGGCCCTGGAGACGTAGAGACATAAACCGTGTTTTCTGCCCTCTCGGAGCTCACAGACTGGTGGACACAGAAGTGCAGAGCGCCACAGAGTGACGGGGCTGTGAGTTAGACACCAGCCTTGGGAGGCAGAGGAAGGCTCGCCAAGAGGGAGTGATAGCTGAGCTGAAAGCCAGGTGCCAGTAAAAGTTTGTCAGATGCCGTATTCTCATGGGGAGCTGTGACTGAAACACAGGCTGTCGGGGAAAGTGGTGGGCACCCATGCTGGAGAAGTAGGCAGGGCCAGATCGCAGAGACTCTTGACTGCCCAAGCTCAGGACTCTCTCCCGAAAGCTGTTGGGGTTGTTGAAGAGTTTTAAACAGAAAGGAATAAGACACAATCCCTAGCCTCAAAGAGCTCAGAGGTGGTTCAAATAGAGCCAGGTAAGTAGGCAAATGATATGAGTACTGCTGTCTGTTGAGAAGTGCCTCCTGATGGAGGGGTGCGGCACACAGTTGTAGGATTGAGAAGCATGAGCAACTCTTTGGGACTTAGGGAAAGATTTGCAGAGGGACTTCAAGGATGAGAAGGAGGTTACCAGATGGCAGAGTGGGAAAAGGCACTTCATGCAGAGGGAAAGGCATGTGCAAATGCCTGGAGGTCCAGAGCAGCAAGGTGAGTCTGGGGAACAGCAAGATACTTCGTGTGATTGTGCAGCACAGGGCACAGGGTGGGGAGCTTTGCGAGCAGAGGGCATGAGGGTAAGCCTCCCACCCATTAACCCCTCCTCATTCTGTTCCCCAGGGTGGGAAGATCCCCATCCGCTGGACGGCCCCAGAAGCCATCCAGTACCGGAAGTTCACCTCGGCCAGTGACGTCTGGAGCTATGGTATCGTCATGTGGGAGGTGATGTCCTATGGGGAGCGACCCTACTGGGACATGACCAACCAGGACGTAAGTCTCCAAGGGGGTGGGCAGAGCCTCTCTGGCCAGCCAGACAGGAGGGGAAGATCCAGAACTTCTGGCATTTTGCGTGTCCCTCAGGGGGTGGGAGCAAGGTCTCTGAGATCCCAGCCCGATGTTGGTTGATTCAAACATCTGCCCAGGACCCTGGACTCTCCAGGGGGCTCAGGAGTAGGAAAGGCCTACCCATCCACAAACCAGCAAATCTTCAGGATGCTGTCAGCTGTGGCCAACCCTGAATGAGACCATATCTGCCCCTCAGGTGTTTACCACCCATATGGGAGACAAGACAATTATTCTGGGAACCAGATGTAGTTATCAGGTGCTATGTATGATCAGGTACTAAAGTGGAGGAGGCAGGTGTCCAGCCCTGTAGGTGTTGGAGCAAGGGCAGTGTGGGCAAGATCAGCCAGGAAGTCTTCACAGACAGGTGGGACTCACACAGTAGTGGGACTTGGAGACGCGAGGGCTTCCAGTGGAAAGAACAGCCTGTGCAAAGGCCCAGAAGTGGGATGATGAGGGGTCGTGTCGGGGGGCATGGAGAGGAAAGTTGATCCGAAAGGTCGATGAGGTTCAATAATGGGGTGTTTGAAAGTCGATCCGAGGAATTCTGATTTGCAGCAACGCCAGAACAGGGAATGCTTGAGAAGGGAAGGTACCTACAGTCAAGCTGGGGAAGATGAATTTGGCCCTGGGGGCAGGAGAGTTTGGAGAGGTGTTTGGGCTCCTTTCCCTGACAGAAGAGCCAGGTGGGGTTGCCCACAGGAGGGTCAGCCTGGTGGACCCTGAGGCAGAGGGTATCTCAGGGTGCTGGGTGGGTGAGTGGGGGGAGCAGAACACCCAGCTGCCAGGCCAGACCGAGGCCACAGATGGTGGGAACCCAAGTGAGGCACATACTGGGGCTGCCTCCAGGAAGTGGAGGTAGTTTCCATGGCAACCAAGCAAGTCTGTCCTGCCATGTACTGGGGGCAAGACGAGCCAGGCCAGAGGGCAGATGCTCTTACCTCACCCACCCAGCCTCACCCGGCTCCTGTGTTGTCCCCAGGTAATCAATGCCATAGAGCAGGACTATCGGCTGCCACCACCCATGGACTGCCCAAGCGCGCTGCACCAGCTCATGCTGGACTGCTGGCAGAAGGACCGCAACCACCGGCCCAAGTTCGGCCAGATCGTCAACACGCTGGACAAGATGATCCGCAACCCTAACAGCCTCAAAGCCATGGCGCCCCTCTCTTCCGGGTACCGCCCCACCTGTCCCGCCCCTTTTCCCAGTTCTGCCCTGGCCCCGCCCCCTCTGGTAAAGCTGAATTGGGATGGGGAAGGACAGCACTAGTGTTTGTTGGGAAGATGGCTACCTTGGGGTGCAGAGTGCAGGACACAGATTATCCTGAGAAGGAGAACGAAGCCCAGTCCGATAGAGGAAGCATCTTTTAAAGCATGGTCGGAGAGGACAGCTTTTAAGAGAAATCGTCAGAATCTTGGTGAATAGATTTACTCCTCACTCAGTTTCCTCCTCCACACTTAAACCTGGACCCTCTGACTCGCATTTGCAGCCTCCTCGACATGGCCAGGCCCACACACACATGCATGTACACACACAAATATAGTCCCGTACGTGTACGTGAACATACAGCTGGGCACAAACGCTTATGCTTGTGCTCACACACAATCTCACACACATGGAGACACCCATTCTCAGGCTCTCACACCTACACACATCCACAGGTCCCTGAGCACACACGTTCAGAAGTACACACACACCACACAAACACATGCACGCACGCCCCACACTCGGGTTGCCATCCTTGTATCAGAGAGACTGGCTCAGGAGGTGCGCTAGCTCCAGTGGTCCTGGAGCTTTCCTTCTCCCAGCGGTCCCAGGGCGCCCTCCATCAGGTCTGCAGCCACCACTGCCTTGCCGGGGCAGCTTCAACAGGCCAGTCCTGGCCCTGCACACTCTTACACTTCAGGACTCTTGATCACACAAGATTTCTGAGGGGCGTCCGGCTAGATGTCCTCGGGGTCCAGGGCTGGCTGTGGCCAGAGACTCTCTGAGCCCAAGTCCTTCACCTGCCAAGTTCTTAGGGCCAAGAGATTTTCGTGTTTGCCTCTGCCCGTCCCTCCTCACCATGACCCTGCATCAGCCACTCCTGATTCTTCGGATAAAAATCACTCTGAGCTTTTAGCCTGAGGGTCACTTCACACCTCGCCCGCCAGGAAGTCATTCCCACTAACCCCACCAGCTCTGTCTGGACTTTGGAGAGGCAGTCCACAAGATCAGCTTCCTGTAGCACAACCATGGTAGAGAAGGACAGAAGGGCATCAGGGGAGGAAACAGCAAATAATCAGCACAGTTAGTCCAGCTGAAATCCCTCCTCCTCAAAAGAAGAAGCATGGAGAAGCATCTCCCGCCTCACCACTGTGGTCCAGCCTCTCCGCAGTCCCTGTAGAGGCTTCCCTAGACTTTCCAGGTAACCCCAGCTCTGAGTTCTGCACACACTTACTCTCGCCTACTCACACATATATGTGTGCACATTTACGTGAGTTCAAACTCACTCCTGCTCTCACACAGAAATGCTCACATACATACACACTCACCTGCGTTCACACACATGGATGCACGCGTGCAGGTACGCACATAGCCTGCAAGTGTAGTGCTTACCTTCACCCCCAGGTCAGCATGTGCCCTGACCGTCCCCGTTGCCCACCCCACCCCCAGAATCAACCTGCCGCTGCTGGACCGCACGATCCCCGACTACACCAGCTTTAACACAGTGGACGAGTGGCTGGAGGCCATCAAGATGGGGCAGTACAAGGAGAGCTTCGCCAATGCCGGCTTCACCTCCTTCGATGTCGTGTCGCAGATGATGATGGAGTAAGTGCCCAGCCGCTTCCACCCACTGCCATTAGCCGCCCTCCCCACCCATCCCGCCACGCGGGGGGCTCTGGAAAGTGAGGAATAGATGGTGTCCCAGCAGGGATACGGGGGACCAAGGGGCAAGACGGCCAACACGGACTCACATTCATATCAACACCCAGGTCTCCTGCCACCCACTGGCCGCAACCTTGGGCAAGTCACAGAACCCTTCTTAGCCCCAGTTTTCTCTTCTGTAAACTGGGGAGCGGTAGGAAGATGAAAGGAGATATAAAGTGAATGACTGGGTACTTAGTAAATGCAGGTTCCCTTCTCCTCCCCCGAGGCAGAGGAGACACGTGCACCTAGGCGCCCTGATTCCTAATCACGGGCTCCTCCCATCTCAACATTCACTCACTCCAGCTCCAGACGCCCACCCATTCCCCCAGGCCCTTCACCCCCTGCCTTGCCCTCTCCAGCAGGAAACCCCTGGAAAAGCCCAGGCAGCTCTACCTGGACAGAGTCCCTCCACCCCCGCATTTCCCTAACACATGTGCTTCTCTCCCAAAGGGACATTCTCCGGGTTGGGGTCACCTTGGCTGGTCACCAGAAAAAAATCCTGAACAGTATCCAGGTGATGCGGGCACAGATGAACCAGATCCAGTCTGTGGAGGTTTGACGTTCGCCTGCCTCGGCTCACCTCTTCCTCCAGGCCCCGCCCCCTCCGCCCCACATGCCGGCCCCCGGTTCTTCGTCCACCGCAGGGTCAGCCGCCTGCCAGGAGGCCACGGGCAACAGGAAGAACCAAGCAGCGCTCCAGCCATGAGACGTCACCAAGAACACGTGCAACTTCAGATGATGGAAAAAAGGGAATGGGGACAAAAGAAAATAGATCCCGGGAGGGGGCGGGAAACACAAGGAATAGTTTTTAAAGAGGATTCTCATAAGGAAAGCGATCATTGTTCTTGGAGGAAAAAAAGGGCTTGGGAGATTCATGCAGTTTGTCCAATCGGAGATCAAAAGCAGTTTCTCTCCAGCTCCCTCTGGGAAGGTGACCCGGCCGGAGCCAAGAAACACTTTCAGGAACACAAATGTGAAGGGGAGACACAGGGGCCACACTTCTCTCCCGTCCCCGGGGCTGCTCTTCCAGGTCTCACTCAACAGCCACGAGCCAGGCGGATGGGCAGGCGACGGGTAGCCACCCCCGGAACCACTCTTGGAAAATCCAATCCCGCTGCCGCTGGGCAAACAGAAGAATTTTTCTGTCTTTGGAGAATATTTTAGAAACTCCAATGAAAGAGACTTGTTTCTCCTGTCAGCTCCCGGGGCTGAAAAGGGACTTTTGTCCTCCTGGGTCAGGGAGAGCATGGGGACACCCGAAAGGTCAGCCTTCCTGAGGTTGACCATCCCCCTCCCCCCGGTCTGCAGCTCCACGTCCACGTCACGCGCACAGCTCGGCGGCCATGGCCCAGCTGGGCACCCACTCCTGCCCGTCCACACCTGGAGGACTGATGCCGCAATGACTGCCATCAGCTACGACTGCCACTGAGAAGGATTGCTCCTACATCTGGGTTTGTTTACAGCAATTTGTGGACTCGGGGGTATTTTGGTCAGGGGTGGATTTGGTTTTGGGGGGGTGGTTTGTTGGTTGGTTTTTTTTTATGACAATGAAGTGACACTTTGACATTTCCTACCTTTTGAGGACTTGATCCTTCTCCAGGAAGAAGGTGCTTTCTGCTTACTGACTTAGGCAATACACCAAGGGCGAGGTTTTATATGCACATTTCTGGATTTTTTATATGGTTTTCATTGACACCCTTCCCTCCTCCCCCCTGCATAGAGTTCCCACCTGCTGCCAGGCCTCACCAAAGCCAACTGCCACGGGGCCATCTGGGCCATTCAGAGACTGAGTGAGATTTGGGTGGAGGGTGGGGGCCAAGGTGGAGGAGCATCCCACCCCAGGACTGTTTTTGAAAGCAACAGATTGAGAAGGAGGAGGAGGCTGCAGGGCCAGAAGCCTCTGCCCACATCTCCACTCTCCTTCTGTCCCAGTCTATCCGGTACTTTCCAGGCAAACAGGCCCCTTCGAGGTTCCTGAGTGCCCTCGGATGGCCAGAACCCAGTTTTGTCTCTGGGAGCCTAAACCAGGCTGCATCCGAGGCCAGGACCCAGATCATTCACTGTGATATCCCAGCCCTCCAGAGTATCACCCTCAGACCATGTGCAGGCGTGCTCCTCTCCTCCCCTTGCAAGAAAGCATGTGATTTCTCTCCCACCTCTTTCCCTCCGCCAGACCTTTGCCCAGGTCTGAAAGTCTTGGCCATGGGAAAATAATCAGCCAAGGGGTCTGGCCACAGACTCTCTCCTATGAGCAAATGCAGCTGCCTGAGCAGAACAATCGGTTAGTGAACTGAATGGAAATAAACACTTTAGTTAGAAAATGACCCCTGTTCTCTGTCAGTTCCAACAGAGACCCTGGCACCTTTGGGACATGTCAAGTGACCCATGATGCTCTTCTAAGGGACTTTTCCTACCTCAGGGTTCCAGAAGGCCCAGGGCTGAGAAAACACATGGAGGACACCAGTGGTCCATGTGGCCTTTCTGGCTCTGGCTTGTCAAAAGCACAGGCAATGAAAGAAGTGAGATGGAAGTGGCTCAGAACTTGGGAGTCTGATGCCCTGCAGATCAGTGTGAACCACTGCAGGACGCATTAGGAGCAGGGAGGTGACAGCAGTGCACTCGCTCTTTTGGGCCAGAGAAAGGGGGCCCAGGTATTAAGTGAGCTGCGATGGTGGGAGTGTGAGGGTCCCGGAGAACCCATGGATCCGCAGTCAAAGCCACAGGTATTATCACCTTATCCTGGTCAACTCTAATTATCCTCTGAGCAGATGAACTTCTACTCACGTACAATCAAAATTCTTCGTTTGGAAGGAGGAGGCTGGGGAGGGGGAACCAGGGACGCCACATCTCAGGACCTTTCCCTTTGTCCGTGGGAGGCTGACCAGTGAGAAAGATTCATGCCGCAGGTGGTCAACTAAAGGCCCCTCGGTGAGAGCAAGCATCCAACACGGACCAGCCTGTCATCTGTCACTCACCTGTTCTCAGAGCCCGAGATGCGAGGGGAAGGAAGGGATTAGAGGGGAGCATGGGACCCCCCAGGGGGAACAGCAGAGCAAGCCACAAGGAAGGCATTGGCTGGCTTCCCGCGAACTGGCCAGCCTTGGCCCAGCCAGCTGCCCTTTGTGCCCCAAAGATGCCCAACACGGGTGGCAGCTGTCCCGACACACAAGGTCACCTTCTGGAGGGAGCTGCCCTGATGCTCTTCAGATTAACTCTGTCTCCTCAGCCCGCCCCCCCAACTGCTCTGGGGCCCCACAGGGGGCTGGCAGTCGGTGCTTCCTGTCAGATGGCTTCCTGTCCTAAGCCGCTAGGCTGGTGTCTGCTAGCCAGCACGTCTGCCCATCCACCCTTCAGGGCCTGAGTCCTCCGTGGTCCTGGGCCTCCACGTGCCGGCTTCTCAAGAGTTAGGGTGCTACCCAAACCCTCTGTCTCTACTTCAGGGTAACAGACAGACGTCGCTGTGACTGTCCCCGGTGCAGGCAGATGCTCCCCTCTCCCCGCTGCTGGGGCAGCTCCCCCCGCCACCTCTTGCTTGCTTCTCAGTGGGGATGGTGGGCCGTGCTGCCAAGCGCCTTCCACTGATGCTGCCTGCTCGCCCGGGCACACGGCTCTGAGCCACCCGCTGCCTGCTTACTAATCCTTTCCTGGCTCAACCTCCCCAAGTGCCAGCCCCCACCTGCCCAGCAGTGTGAGGGGAGTTTCCGGCCGCTCTGCACACAGTTGGTACTTGAGGAAAGAAAGCTGCCTTGCAAACATGGGCCAGGGCACCATGGAAATGGGGACCAGCTGCTCTGAGAGGGTGTGACAGGCAGATCTGCACAGCGCCAGGCTGGGTAATAGAGAGCCCTGCCGTCGCCCCCGCTCCTACTGCCCCAGAAGCGCCCCCAGATGGGTCAGATGGGTTACTGTTGATCAGCAGGCCTCTTCCTGGGGGATGGTACTCTAAATACCTATCAACCGGTAAGATGGGGGCAAACCAATCAGAATAGATGATGGCCGTAGTGCTACACCAAAAGGCCCCAGAGTAGGGGCTAGGGTGGCGGGGGCAGTCGGGGATACTTAGGGACTTGGGGCGGTGGCTCTTCGCTACCCAGTGGTGCCTCCTGCTCAGATGGCATCAGCTGGACTTTCCCCATCATTTCTGGCCGGTCCCTCTCAGGGAGCTCTCTGCCACCCCCTTGTGTGCACTCACTAGCTTTGCACCCCTCTCAGATCGGGGGCTCATCTCCAGAAGACTAGGAGCTCCCGCCCCGTGCCAGCTCTTCCTCACCCCTGGCTGAAGCACAAGCAACAATCATGGCCCCAGACCACTGCCCACCCCGGTGCTGGGCCCTCAGCCACTCCTGGCTCTCCCCTGAGCCCCTGAAGTTCCAAATGGTACCAAAGGCTGGATGACTTGTCCGAGGAAATAATGTAAATGCATTCGAAGGTCAGGATAAGGCATGATGCTAGGGAAAAAGCACACTGCCACCAGAGTGGCAGCTCTCACCACTAACTTAAGACACAGATCTGGGCAAGCCAGCTCCCCTGAGCCTCACTCTCGCGTTTGTAAAATGAGAGGACTGGACTGGGTGAGCCAAGCATGCGAAACACTTAAACACTGCAGCCCTGTGAGGAGGGACTATTTCCTTCCACAGATGGGGCTGGGGGGCTGGGGGAGAATGGGCTCAGAGAGAGGAAGTAGCTTGCTCAGGATTCCATAGCCAGGAAGAGGCAGAGCAGGGCTGTGTCTACCTGCTTCCAATGCCCACTCCACCACGCTCAGACGACATGAAGCACCTGATGTCTGAAAGCTGGTTGGTAAGAGAAGGGAAAGAGCAAATGGGCTGAGATTGTCACGGAGGGCTTCACAGAGGAGGCTGTCTTGACGATAACAGACGTTGAGAGAAAGGTCACTCCAAGTGGGAGGTGCAGTGTAACCAAAGATGCAAAGGCCAGCATGGTTAACAGTGAGGAGTCGTTTCCGGATGGACCAGAGCAGTGCTGGAAGGCGGGGGTTGGTTTGAGGGGAGGTTGAGGCAGTTTGGACACGATGCACAGTCCAGCCACGACACGCTCTTGAGAAGAAGGGTCGCAGAGTCAGCATCAGGTGCTAGAAGGAGCAGGCAGTTCGGCCATCAGATGGGAGCAGGATGCCTCACAGCTCCCCCTCCCCCCCGGGGGGAAAAGCCCCCTGGAGAAGCCCTCATTTATTCCCGGAGAATCCAGGCCCCGCTGCTTCCTTTTCCATCCTCACTCACTGACGCAGATAATCCAAAGAGTCATTTCAGCTGCTTGGAACAGCAGGGTTGGATTTTGTGCTACCTGATCCTTAATTCAGCTGCATTCGACTGAGATGCCCACCCCATTTCCTCCAGGCCAGGCACTGAGAGAGCTGCCACTCATGGCCAGAGCGGAGTAGACGCGGGTGGTGGTAAGGGCACGGGAAGGCAGGCAGAGCCCCGCGGGGGCGCAGAGCGGAGTGATGAAGCGAACAGGGCTGAGGGCTGGGTAAGTGGTATGCAAACTGCTCAGGAAGCCCATCTCTGCCCCTTCGCCCTGGCCCTGGAGAGATCACCCAGACATGCTGTTGGAAGGGGGCGGGGTCCTGCCCTTTTCAATAGTGTGTTATGCTGGGGAACCCAGAGGGAGGTTAGGGAGTCCCACCGCACACGCACGCTCCACCTTGCCCACCTTGACCCTGCCTCCCATGAAATGGCTCCTACCATAAAACAGCATGGACTACGGCCTCGAAGCTGGCCAGATTCCCCTTCAGGGAAATCAGAGGAAGTGACTTGGCCTTTGTTCCGTGACACAGGAAGGCTCAGGGACTCCCCATCAGAGGCTGGTCTCAGGAAGCTGATGCCACAGCAACTGCACTAATCGCTGAACACTTAGCCTACGCCAGTCCCATGCGCAGGGCCCTGTGGGTGTCACCATCCCCACTCTACGAGTGAGGAACCAGATTCTCAGAGGTGATGCCCAGGGCATTCCAGCCCGGCCGTGCGCCTGCTCCACCCTGACCCCCTAAGTCAGAATAGCCAAGGTTGGGCTCAGGAGCCCCTGTTTTTAACAAGCTCCTCCAGGAGATTCCTCCAGACACTGAAATTCTCTCTTCACTTCCCCCACGATGAACTGTGCCCTGATGTCTGCAGGGAGAGGGTCTGGCGTAGACAGGGATTAGGAAAAAGCAGGACATCGTCAGATAAGATGCCCAAACTCAGACATAGATTAGGATCCATGGAGTGGGGGGAAGGGCTGACCCTCAGGAATGTATTGAGCTAAGCTTTCAGGAAAATTAGACCCCCCGCCTCCCCAGACCCAGAGTCTGTCTGAGTTTAGCTTCACAGCTTGAAGGCTGCTTCAGGAAAGCTGATATAGCAAGAAGGAACAGGAACTTAATACTTCACAGGGGCCCAGCAGCCCTCCCAGGGCCACCCTCTGGAGACTCCACAGGCCTCAAGGCTATGATCCAGGCCTGTTCACTCAGCACCTGGCCAGGTGGGCCGGGCAAAGGCAGGGTGGGGCTTCCAGCTGGACCTGGAGCTTCATATAACTCCCCGCTACCAGCCTCTGCTACCCAGACTAAGGCACGGCTTTCCCAGGAGGAAGAGGGAGTGAAGGTCCTGTGTCTACTCAGGGTCTAATGGCCCCTGCTGGAGGAGGGGAAAGGGAGATGGCAGAGGGAGGAGGTCAGAGCCAGGACCACATCCACTCTGGGGCCCTGCTGATACTGCAAGAGTCCAAAACTCTAACATTCCATGGGTGAAGATTCCAGCAAAACCTCATAATGCTAAGATTCCAACAGAAGGATTCCATGTTTTTAAGATTCCACCACCATATGATTCTATGCTGCCAATTCTTGAAATTTCAAGTCCCATTGTTCAACTCTGATCCCCAAACCTGAGGGTCCCAGCAGTGACAAAGCACAAAGAGAGAGCAAGAAAGAGAGAAAGAGATGGGGAGGGAGAAAACAAATAGCTAAAAACAAATACTAACAACTCCATCCTTTGAATCTGAATCACCTCCTTCTGAGTGTGATGGTGGATTTCCCTCCCTGGTAGAGGGGTAGAATTGCTCACACCTGGCCCTCCCAGTGGCCGGGGAGCTGACTACCCAAGGCTGCAGCAAAGCCCCACACAGCCCACAGTGCCCACTGGCTGGTGGGCTAGACAGCTCAATTCAGGAGCCTAGTAGGGGCCCCAGTGGCTCAGTTTAGGGAGGGACTCATCTGGGGTGGACACCCCCCACCCCCTTAGAGAGGAAGCTTCAGGGCCAGGGATTTGCTGAGGAATCTTTCCCAAGCACACCACCTCCCTGTTCAGAACCCGAGTCTTAACACTGGGAAGCCATAGGGTCTCGCTGCAAACCCCAGAGTCAGGTGCCTTCCCTCTGACAGTCAGGATGCAACTTCCGTGACCACACAGTCCCTGCCTCCATACAAAGGACGCCCTCACCTCCCAGTTGAGACCACTGCCTATGGAATCTGGGAGACCAGCTGAAAGATGTGCCTCTGGGTTGCTCAGAGCCTGGTAATCAGTCTGGCTGCTTTCCCCTCCGTGGACAGGGACTCTGGTGGGCAGGGGGCAAGAAATTGAGCCCCTGAGGCTGGCCCGGGGTAGCACCGGCAGGGACACTCACAGGCAGCCTCTTTCGACTCCAGAGAAGAGCAATTCCTGGTTGGCCATGCCCAGCCCCAAACCCTAATCATAGCTGCTATTTCTTGAGTGCCAACAGTGTGCGAGGTGCTGTGCTTAACTTTTTATACACGGTGTCTTGCTTAACCCTCACACAGCTCTGTGAAACAGGTAGTTATTATTCCCCCTCCACAAAATAGGAAACTCAGAGACGTGTGTGGTGGCCTTCCCAGGTCACACTGTCGGCCAGTGGTCTCTGGCCCAGTATCTGCCCTCGTAATCACTATGCTGTGCCGCTACCTGTGGTCCCCACTCAGCCCCTCCCCACTGTCAGACGCTTTGCCAATCAAATCCAGATCCCCAAGGAGCACCCTGTCTGGGGGCACTGGGACACCCCTTCTGACCTTGGCCTCCTGGACGCGCTGTCTGAGCCATGGGCAGTGGGTGTGGGCACCTGGGCTGCCCACCCCCCGAGCGGTTCACTCTAACCTCGGCCATGCAGGCCAGAGTTCACAACTGGGGCCCGTGGGGCCTGGTGTGGTTTCACAGAACTCTGTTTCTTCTGGTCACAAATATGGGTTTTCCTGACAACGCTGGGGAGTCAGGGAGGGACGCAGCTGGGGCTCTGTTGGTTGTGGGTCAGCCCTGGCTCCCGGGACCCCCACTGTTATGACCAAGGAAATCTCACCAACTGGCTCAATGAGCAACCCTGAGCCTGTGACTCCAATGCCTTTGTAGGAGTATTTTTAGCAGAACCTTTTTTTTCCCCAAAATAAATGTGAATTGCAAAAATTATTACTTGGACTCACAGTATTTTTTCCCCCTGAGGTTCACCAGGGAACAAAGAGGAGCTCCTAGAGGTCCTCAGCAGGTTTCTGAAGAGTGACTAGGAGTTTTCCAGGGCTAAGGATGAAGCCAGGGTTGGGGATTTGGCCTAGAGTGTTGAACTCGAGCAGTAATTCCTAAGTGTTCTAAGAACATTCATTCATGTTGAAGAGTTTGAGCTCTGCTGTCAGGGGTCCTAGGATTTGAATCCCAACTCTGCCATTAGTTAGCTATGTATCTTTGGAGAGGGCACATCATTGCTCAAAGCCTCATTTTCATGTCTATAAAATGGGGCAATAATGCCTAACTCCTGGAGTAGAGGTGAGGATGAAATGAGATGAAACAGGTCAAGTGCTCAGCACTCACAACCGTTAGCTCTTAGTATTTTGCCGGGAGGAAGCAGGGCCCATTATCTGTCATACACCCTGCTGTGTTCTCCACAACGAGGACAAAGCCTGACTCATAGCAGGCTCCCAATAAACGTTTGTCAAATTCAAAAAAAGGGGATTTGGGGGAGGGTTCCATTGTCAAATAGTTAGGCAAATTCTGGGCTTGGGCAAGTTGATCAGATTTCTTTACTTCGGGATATTGCAGAGCCTTAAATATGCCAAAAGCACAACGTGAATCTCTAAAAAAGTGTTATCATTTGCAGGGTTTCCCCTTGTGGAGGGAGCAGCTCTCAGTGTCCCTGGGAGTATACCTGGAGAAGTTCACCAGCGTCTGGGTACTGCCCTGGTGCTCAGAGGGAGAGCGGTGCTGAGGCTGACGCTGGGCGCATAAACATGAGGGGGTAGATGTCAGAGGGGAGGGTAGTGGGAGGTCTACCTGATGGCTTGACATTCAACCAGGGAGAGCATAACAGACCCTACCTTGCAAGACCTTTGTGAAGCTTAGATAGTTAATGGGTGCCGCAGTGCCCAGCAGAGAGCCTGGCACATAGCAGGGGCTCAGTAAGTAGTTACTCCCTTACTGCCCCCAGGAGCAGCCCTGCCATACCAGTCGGGATGGAAGGCAGGGGGATGGACTGAAGGGTGAGCTAGGCCTTCTTTCCATGGAGCCACTCTGCCCCCTGGGGGCTGAGGCTGGTAACAGGCCAGACCTGAGCCCCAGAGGAAGCTTGGCATCCTGGGCTGGTGGGGTGTGGTGACTACTTGGCTCTCTGCCCCCTGCTCCCCACCCCAGCGAAGGTCCCGGCCAGTGGGTGGGGACCTAGACGCACAGTGATGGGGCAGAAAACAGAGACGTTGAACCAAAGGTTATCCCCTTACCAGCTGCCCTAGATGCCTCTTCCTAACTCCCAACTCCTGACTTAATATTAATACTGTGTCTCGGGTCCAGGATGTTGGCCCCAGAATTTCTCTACAGTAAGAACCCAGGAGCAACCAATCTGGTTGGGATGAGGAACTAGGAAATTTCTCCTGAGGTTGTAGTTACTCGGCCAGCATGCTCTTTATCCGCAGATCTCGAGTTTATCGGGCATGGCTCGGGGAGGAGGCAGCTGATGGAGACTGCCACCCCCGGCACCACCATCCGCACTGTGTCACTGAGTGCCCGCAGCCACCAGAGAGGCGTATTACCAGGGGTGTGCTAGTAAGTGTGTACCAACCAATTCGCCAAGCGTACTTCAGGAATGCTGGCTGACACCTCTATATGAGTCAAGGAGTAAGATAAGAGTGAAACAAGGGGGGAGGGGGGAGGGGGAGGGACAAGACAGGGGAAGGGGATTAAGAGATACAAACTAACAGATATAAAATACATAAGATACAAGGATATAATATACAGCCCAGAGAATATAACCAATATTTTATAATAACTTTAAATGGAGTATAATCTATAAAAACATCGAATCACTGTGTTCCACACCTGTAACCAAAATAACACTGAAAATCAACTATACTTCAATTTTTTTAAAAGTGAAACAACGAAGGTTTATGTTGGAACTTTTCTCACTCCACAATGACATGGGTGACTTCTTTGTTGAATCAGATAATAGTTTTCAAATACTGGAAGAATATGTCCTCAGTTTTTTTGTGCTATTTACCACGTCACAGTTTTTTATTTAATCTGCATTAACATGTCATCCATTACCTTCTTAGGTCTTCTTAGGTCACAATCAACACAATGATAAATAAATCAAGCCCTGATGAGTAGCAACTGCCATTTTCTACGGTATAAGTGGCCATCAAGGCCAATTTCAAACTACCAGTGCGAGTCACTGAACAACAGACTTTGGAAGAGATGCTCAGTAACATATCTTTTCTTTTTTTTTTATAAATTTATTTATTTATTTATTTATGGCTGCGTTGGGTCTTCATTGCTGTGCACGGGCTTCTCATTGCAGTGGCTTCTGTTGTTGCAGAGCACGGGCTCTAGGTGCTTGGGCTTCAGTAGCTGTGGCTCAAAGGCTCTAGGGCACAGGCTCAGTAGTTGTGGCGCACGGGCTTAATTGCTCCGCGGCATGTGGGATCTTCCCAGACCAGGGCTCGAATCCGTGTCTCCTGCATTGGCAGGTGGATTCTTAACCACTGCGCCACCAGGGAAGCCCAACATATCTTTTTTATTTTTGGCTTATGAACAGAAATGTGTTTCTCACAGTTGTAGAGGCTTGCAAGTCCAAGATCAGGGTATCTGCATGGCCCTGGTTCTGGGGAGGGCTCTCTTCTGGGTTGCAGACTGCGAACTTCTCATCCTTCTCATTGTGTTCTCACGTGGCAGAGAGCAGAGCTCAGTAACACATGGTTACATAATATTTCCAAAATTCAGATACAATAGATGTAAATAACCTCAAGACTACAAATAACAGTAATACATAGTAAAATAATTAGGAAGCGATTTGTTTTGAGTGTTGTCTTTGTTTTTAATACACTTTATGCTATTGTAAATTTATATAATTTTTAATGATGGCATTGTTTAATAACTGCTTCACAAAATTCCTGAAGATGTAACAACTGACTCTCATCAGCCAGTGTGAACTGGCTCCAGCACTACCCTGGGCCCTTATCCTGTTTTACAACAGTAGAAACTGAGGCTCACAGAGATGGGGTGTCTTAACTGCTCAAGGTCAAGATGAATGGGGCTTGGTTGGGGTAACACCCAGGTATATTTTACTCTAAAACTGAGTTCTTTCAACTGTTTCCTAGATTTTCAAACTCCCTGCTCAGGAAGATCTGGCATCTTCTCTCTCCACATCTTTTCTGCGTTCCTACGGTACTTCAGCACAATATACAGAATTTCCTCTTCCTCCTCCTCCCTCTTCAAAACCAATCCTGAAGCTGGACCCTCCCCTCATACTATTCCAGGGACACTAGACCCTGGAGGCTCTGAGGCCAAAGAAGGAGCCCTTGGGTCCAGGGGAGAGTGAGAGATGCCCAGCCCAGCCGGCACATGCTTGGGTGACCTGCCCCAAAAAGCTCACCCTTAGCTCACACCTCTAAGTGGTAGAAAGAGCTATGGGGCCCTGCAGAGCTGTGGTGGAACCCCACTGATAAACTTGTGACCTTGGGCAAGTCACTTCACTTTCTGGAGTAAAATGGGGCTTATAATCCCTACCCTCAGGGTTGCCATGACAATTATCTAAACACTGCCTGACTTCTTTCCCAGTTTCCTTAAATGGTGTGATTGAGTGTATGCCAGGGAGCCCCACGCTTGTCCCTGAGGCCTGGAATTCCATCATAAAGGGTCGCACCTTGGGTTTTCAGCATTGCCTTCTTCCAACTGTTCTTTTTAATTCCATTATGCTTGGAGAAACAGGTGATCAATTCTGAGTGGTATTCTGAGTGGTACTCCCTCAAGAGGGAGTCTGTTCAGGCTTCTTCCCTGACTGAGGCCCTGGGCTCTTCCCCTCTTCCCTCTCCCTTCCTCCTGTAGGCGGGGAAGCTGTGGCATGGCCTCCCTGGCACGAGGCCCACAACCAGAGGCCCTGGCTTGGGTCTTCCCTTCATGAGTCTTAGTCTTATCAGAAGGGAAATCCCACTGTATTATCTGCAGTCCTTCTAGGTCATTCTGAAAGGCTCATGGTTCACTGCAACCAGCCCTTAACGTGTCTGTCCCTGACTAGTCTTGACCCCTCGCAGCTGCCCACAGCGACCACTAACCATAGGCCAGAGACTGACTGATGGAAGATGCCAGATGACTCGACCTTCATTCTGGCTCTGCCACTATATCCCTGTGTGATCGCAGCAAGTTGCCTCCCCTCTCTGAGCTTCATTCTTCTATCAGCAGACATTTTTTGAGTGTGTTCTCACACCAGGCACTGTGCCGGGAACTGAGTTACACCCGGGAGCAGGAGAGACAAGGTCTCTGCCTTCGTGAATTCGACAGCCCTTATTTAAGCAAATAAATGGAATAAAGGCAAATTGTCACAAGTCCTTGGAAGGAAACCAGCAGGTGTTCATGATGCCAGTCAGAGAGGGCAGCAGACTTTAGAAAGAGTGGCAGGGAAGGTTTCCCGAGGGAGAATTTGAGTAGACAGCTAACCAATGAGGAGAAGGCAGCCATGTGAAAACCAGCAGAATCAGAAATGCAACAGGCCCCCCGACTCCTCATCATAGAAGGAGACTTCAAATGCTGCAACTCGCAGCCCTGAGTCCCAAAGAGGTGCCCAGCAGACCTTGTACAGGAGAAAAGGGAGGGCCTGGTGGGCTGAGCTTCGCCTCCACCTCCAACTCCACCTCCTCCAGAATAATTCTGCTTTTAACTGTTTTAAAGATTGGATTTGGATGTTTCTGAAACAAAAATGATATAGCTGAAAGATATTCAGAAACCACTAGAAACTCATCTCACTTGTGATGAGATGATGGCGAAGAACTCTTCCAGGTCTAAATCTTAGGCTCTCTGCATTCATGACATAAAGGGTGACTGCAAGGTTCACAGAAGAGGGAGTGAGAAGTCTGCAAATGCCTTGGAAGGACGGGGCAGGGCAGGCAAACCTCTCGTCCATGGCTACATAAGCGGTGATTCTGGAACTCAAAGAGCTCCTAGTTGTGCAACCTTGAGTGGTTTGCTAAACCTTCCTGGATCTCAGTTTCCACCCCCTTGACCTGCAGCTGTATAAGTTTCCTGTTGCTGCCGTAACAAATTACCTAAAATTGCTAAATAAATTTAGTGGCTTAAACTACACACATTTACTGTCCTACAGTTGTGGAGTTTAGAAGTCCAACACAGGGCCCACTGGCCTAAAAATCAAGTGTCAGCAGAGCTGTGTTCCTCCTAAACGCTCTCGGGGAAAATCTGCTCCCTTGCCTTCCCACCTTCCAGAGGCTGCCCACACCTTGGCTCCTGTCCCTTTCTCCTCCACCTTCAAAGCCAGCAATGTTGCATCTCTCTCTGACTGTTCTTCCATATCTCATATCCCCCTTTAACTCCCTTCTTCTACCTTCCTCTTCCACTTTTAAGAACCTTTGTGATTACACTGGGCCCACCCAGAAAATCTCTCAATTTTAAAGATCATCTGATTAGCAACCGAATTCCCCTTTGCCGTGCACCCTCGCACATTCAAAGATTCTGGAGATTAGGACATGGACATCTTTGGGGGGCCGGTATTCTGCTTAAGAAAGTGGGTTACATTCCCATTAGCAGCCAACATTCTGATGCTCAAAGCATTCTCCAACTTGTTTAATAACAGGCTCTCCTTTGATGCTCCTTCTGGGACCAGACACCAGTATCTCTTGGGGAAGGGCCTAAGTGGTACCATTTTGCCAGTGCCCCCCATCCAGTCCCCCCAACCCATAATTCTTCCTGTACACTCCAGTTCTCCTTAAGGTGCCTCAAACAGCCATAGAAGCCATGCATATTAAATTCCTGTGTGAGCTAGACACTGCCTGAATCCTACTCCACCATTTTCTAGTTGTATAATCTTGGGAAAGTGATTTTTCCTACCTCTGAAGCTCAAGCACCTTGTGTGGAAAAAGGAAATGTCCCTTTCTTTATGGTATTTCTGTGTGGCTAAAACAAAATAATGTATGTAAAATGCTTTGCATGGAGTCTGGCAAACATCTCCATCCATTCATCCCTGAATTTATCCATCCATCTGTCCATCCATCTATCTACTGAACTCTCCATTGAACCATCCATCCATCCTTTAATTTACTCATCCATTAATTTATTCATTCATTCCCTTATCCTTTCATCTATTATCTATCTTTTTATCCACCTGTTCATTCATTAGTGTATCCATCCATCCATAAAACCATTCATTGAACCATCCATTCATCCATCCATTTACCCAAAAGAAAAAAGGGGGGAAAGCATGCTATATGCTTTAAACACATGGCCTCATTTAATCCTCACAACCCCACAAAGGAAGCAGTATTAGTGTTATTCCCAATTTGTAGGTAATAAAACTGAGGCACAGAAAGATTAAGTAATCTATGCAAAAACCATTACATGGGGGAGAAAGGACTGAACCCAGCAGCCTGGCTTTAGAACCACAAGCCCTAACAATACACTGCCCTGCCCCGACACAGGCCCCAGGAGCCTCTTCACCATTCTGGAGGCACACAAGATACTGTCATTTTTGACAAGACTTTACCAAAGGTTCAGGAATAACTGGGGGAATGTTCAGCACAGAGGGCACAACCCACGGACCACTACAGGGTGGGCTTCAAACCTCCAGGCTCAGCCCCAGCGTGGTCCGCCTTCCTCCCCCGCACACACACACACATGAGACAACGGACTGCCCACCCCCACTACCAGGCGTGGCCTGGAGCTGCCTCCACTCCTGACCCAGGCCCCACCTTGGTGAGGCCCAAAGAGAGCAAAACATCGGTCCTTTATGTATGGCCAGAATGACCACAGTCCCAGTTCACAAGCACGGGTGTAAGAAAAAGGACACATCTTTATGTCCTTTCAAACAATTTAACTCCAGTGAGGCCCTGTCCTACCAGGCTGGTCAAAAATTTGACCTTGGTAACTATGGGACTCCTCCCCAGACTTGTGCAAAGGTCCAGGGGGCTTCTGCATGGCTACCATTGACCCATACGGTGCCTTGGTGTGAATTAGACAAAGGTGCCCACTCTGGCGGGGACACAGATTAACACCAGGCACATGACAAATGGCACATTTGTGATAGGCATGTAGGGACTGGAATTGGGCCCCTATGTGCCTACTCAGCCCTCAGGGTGCTGCTCTGGCAGCTGCCCGCCTCCATCCCCTCTCCAGCCTAAGGATGTCTCCCTTCTCCCCTCCCAGAGATGCTCACCTCCTGCCCCACCTAGCACAGGCTGTGTTTGCTTTTATGCATCTTCTGGTTTTCACCTAGCAAAATTCCCAGAGAGCGAAGAAAAATACTAAAGCCCTGGATTCCTTTTTAAAAGTAGAGAGAAAACATGATGGGAACAAACACAAATTAACTTTTAATATATTATCTAGCTCCACACTCATCTCCATAAGAACAGACAGGAGTGTAAAGGCTCGGTGCAGTTTATATCAGTGCTTTCAAACCATGGCCATGACTCAGTTTCCTTTGGGTGCCTCATGACTCACTGTTCCAGTTATCTCTTGCTGTGTAACAAGGACTCCAAAACTTAGTCATTTAAAATAACTATTCAATTTTTAATTAACAATTCATTGATGATTACTATTTTAATTTTATTATATTATTATTTATTTTAATTAGTTATTCATTTTGTGAGTCAGGGCTTTGATGGGCAATTCTTTGATGCCACATGGCATTAAAAGAAGTCATGCAGGGGTTTACAGCAGGTGGATATGCCAGTCTGGAAATCCAAAATGGCTTTACTCAACTTGTCTGGAGTCTTGGCAGGCATGGCTGGGAGGCTGGACTTGGCTGGGAGGCTAGGCTCCTCTAGGACTGTAAACCCTATGTGTCTACATGTAGCCCCCCAATACAGCGGATCTCAGAGTAGTCAGACTTTAAAAGCTCAAGGCCCCAAGAGGGAGTGTCCAAGAGAGGAAGTGAAAGCTGTCAGTGTCTCACATCATGGTCCAGAAACTGGCATCTCATCACCTCTATCATATTCTATTCGTCAAGCAGGGCCAGAGCCCACCCAGATGCAAGAATAGGAAACAGATCTCACCTCTTAATAAAAGGAACAGCAAGGAATTTGTGATCATCTCTTACCACGCCAACATTTTTTCTTTAATATAATAGAATTAAAAATAACTTGATCTATAGATTCAATGCAATCCAATCAAAATCCCAGCACATTATTTTGTGGCTATCAACAAACTGATTCTAAATCCTATATGGAGAGGCAAAAATTCCTGAATAGCCAGCACAATATTGAGGGAGAGGAACAACGCTGGAGGACTGACACTACCCAACTTCAAGACTTACTGTAAAGCTGCAGTAATCAAGACACAGTGTGGTATTGGCAAAGGAATAGACAAATAGATCAGTGGAACAGAATAAAGAGCCTGGAAACAGACCCACATAAATATAGCCAACGGGGGACTTCCCTGGTGGCGCAGTGATTAAGAATCCGCCTGCCAATGCAGGGGACACGGGTTCGAGCCCTGGTCCGGAAAGATCCCACATGCCGCGGAGCAACTAAGCCCGTGTGCCTCAACTACTGAGCCTGCGCTCTAGAGCCCGCAAGCCACAACTACTGAAGCCTGCACGCCTAGAGCCTGTGCTCCACAACAAGAGAAGCCACTGCAACGAGAAGCCCACGCACCGCAACAAAGAGTAGCCCCAGCTCACTGCAACTAGAGAAAGCCCGCACACAGCAACGGAGACCCAGTGCAGCCAATAAATAAATAAATAAATAAATTTATTTAAAAAAAAAAAAAATATATATATATATAGTCAACGGATCTTTGACAAAGAAGCAAAGGAAATACAATGGAGAAAAGATAGTCTTTTCAACAAATGATGCTGGAACAACTGGAAATCCACATGCAAAAAAAAAAAAAAAAATAGAATCTAGACACAGACCTTACGTACTTCACAAAAAATAACTCAAAATGGATCATAGACCTAAAAGTAAAATGCAACACTATAGAACTCCTAGAAGATAATATAGGAGAAAACCTAAATGACCTTGGGTATGGTGATGACTTTTTTGATACAACACGAAAGGCACAATCCATGAAAGGAATAATTGATAAGCTCAACTTCATTAAAATTTAAAACTTCTGCTCTGCAAAACACAATGTCAAGAGAATGAGAATACAAGCCACAGACTGGGGGAAATATTTGCAAAAGACACATCTGATAAAGGACTGTTACTTAAAATACACAAAAAAACTCTTAAAACTCAACAATAAGAAAACAAACAACCCAATTAAAAAATGGATAAAGACTTTAACAGACCTCACCAAAGAAGGTATACATATAGCAAGTAAGCATATGAAAAGATGCTCCACATCATATGTCATCAGGGAAATGCAAATTAAAACAACAATGAGATAGCACTATATACCTATTAGAATGGCCAAAATCTAGAATACTGACAACATCAAATGCTGGCAAGGATGTGGAGCCTCAAGAACTCTCACTCATTGCTGGTGGGAAGGCAAAATGGCACAGCCACTCTGGAAGACAGTTTGGCAGTTTCTTACAAAGCTAAACATACTCCTACCATACAATCCAGCAATTGTGCTCTTTGGTATTTACCCAAAGGAGTTAAAAACATGTCCACACAAAAAAACATGCACATAGATGTTTATAGAAGCTTCATTCAAAATTGCCAAATCTTGGAAGCAAACAAGATGTCCTTATTAGGTGAATGGATAAACTGTGGAACATCCAAGCAATGGAATATTATTCAGTGCTTTAAAAAAAAGTTACTGAGATGCAAAAAGACATGGAAGAAACTTAAATGGATATTACTAAGTGAAAAGAGCCAATCTGAAAAGGCTACATACTATATGATTCCAACTGTATGATGTTCAGGAAAGGCAAAACTATGGAGACAATAAAAAGATAAGGGATTTCCCTGGTGGCGCAGTGGTTAAGGATCCGCCTGCCAACGTAGGGGACACGGGTTCAATCCCTGGTCCAGGAAGATCCCACATGCCGCGGAGCAACTAAGCCCGCGAGCCACAACTACTGAGCCCGTGCGCCTAGAGCCCGTGCTCTGCAACAAGAGAAGCCACCACAATGAGAAGCCTGCGCACTGCAACGAATAGCAGCCCCCGCTCGCCGCAACTAGAGAAAGCCCATGAGCAGCAATGAAGACCCAATGCAGCCATAAATAAATAAATAAATAAATAAATAAATAAAATTAAAAATTAAAAAAAAGATAAGTGGTTACCAGGATTTAGGACAGGGGTGGAATGAAAAGGTGGAGCACAGAGGAATTTTAGGGCAGTGAAGATACTCTGTACGATGCTATAATGATGGATATATGTCATTACACATCTAACTAAACCCACAGAATGTACAACGGCAAGAAGGAACCCTAATGTAAACTGTGGACTTTTGGCAATAATGATGTGCCAATGTAGGTTTATCAACTGTTTACAAATGTAACACTCTGGCTGGGGGATGTTGATAATGGGAGAGGCTATGCGTGAGTAGGGGAAGGGAGTCAATGGGAAATCTCTGTACCTTCCTCTCAATTTTGCTGTGAACCTAAAGCTGCTCTAAAAATTAAGTCTTAAGAAAAAATAATAGAATTGAGAAGATCAAACTCCAGCTGTATGTGACAAGAGTAAACATTGTTGCATTAAAATTATTTCAGTTACAGTAATGTGTATGTGTGTAAAATCTATTTTCCATTGAAGATATAGGTCAAAAAAGTTGTAAAAACTCTGGTCTAATCCATATCAAGCATTCAAGCTAACAGGCACACACGACAAAGCTGCAAAATATGTGAAGCGAAAAATGACAGAATCAAAAAGAGAAAATAGACAAATTCACAATTACAATTGGAGACTTCAATTTCCCTCTCTCAACAATTGACAGAACAACTAGATGAAAACCAGCAAGGGTAGAGAAGAGCTCTACCTGACAACCAACAGGTCTAATCGACCTCTATATAGCACTCCACCCGACAATAGCAGAATACACATCTTTTTCAAGTGCACATGGAACATCTACTAAAATAGACTATTTCCTGAGCCACCAAAAAAAAAACCCTCAACAAATTTGAAAAGAATTGAAATCATACAAAGTGTGTTCTCTGACCACAGTGGAATCAAATTAAAAATCAACAGTGGAAAGATCACAGGGAAATCTCTAAACACTTGGAAACCAACCAACACACTTCTAAATAATCCATGTGGTCAAAGAGGAAATCTCAAAACAAATTTAAAAATACATTGATTTTAATGAAGATAAAAATACAACATATTAAAATTTGTGGGACATAGCTGAAGCAGTGCTGAAACAAACATTTATAGCACTAAATGCTTACATCAGAGAAGAGGGAAAGCTTCATGTCCGTAAAGTAAGCTTCCATCTCAAGAATCTAGGGGAATAAATTCTAGAAAAATGAAAAGCACAATAAATCCAAAGCAATCAGAGGAAAGAAATAATAAGATAACAGAAGAAATCAGTGAAACTGAAAACAGAAAAGCAATAAAGAAAATCAATGAAACAAAAAGTAGTTCTTTGAAATGATTAATAATTGACAAACCTCTAGCAAGACTAACAAAGAAAGAGAGAGAGAAGACATAAATGACTCATCTCAGAAATGAAATGGGATATCAGTACAGACCCTGCAGATGCCAAAAGGATAATAAGAGAATACTATGAACAACTCTACATGCATAAATTTGACAACTTTGATGAAATGATCAGTTCTTGAAAAAGCACAAACTACCACAACTCACTCTCATGAAGCAGATGGCTTGACTAACCCTATAACCATTAAAAAATGGAGTTAATAGTTTTTTTTAATTCCCAAAAAAGAAAATCTCCAGGCCCAGAGAGTTTCACAGAAGAACACTACCAAATGTTTTAAGAAGAATTAATACCAATTCTATACAATCTCTTCCAGGAAATAGGAGAGGAAAAAACACCTCCCTATTCATTTTATGAAGCTAGTATTACCCTGATACCAAAACCAGACAAATACCAAAAAAAAAAAAAAGAAACTACAGACCAATACCTCACATGAATATAGATACAAAAATCCTTAACAAAATATTAGCAAACAGAATTCAGCAATTTATTAAAAAAAATCATACATCATGACCAAGTTTATTTATTTACTTCAGGGATACAAGGCTGGCTCAATATTCAAACACCAATCAATGTAATTTACCAGAATAATAGACTAAAGAAGAAAAATTACATGATCATATCAATTTATGCAGAAAAAAACATTTTACAAAATTCAAACCTTTTTATGATTTTTCAAAATACTCTCAGGGACTTCCCTGGCAGTCCAGTGGTTAGGACTTCGCACTTCCACTGCAGGGGGGCACGGGTTTGATCCCTGGTTGGGGAACTAAGATCCCTCATGCCGCGCAGCGTGGCCAAAAAAAAGAAAAAGAAAAAAGATAAGAAATACTCTCAGAAAATTAGGAACAGGATGAGAATTTCATCAACTTGAGAAAGGGCATCTACAAAAAACTTACAGCTAACATTATATTTCATGGTCAGAGACTGAATGCTTTCCTTCTAAGATCAGGAACAAGGTAAGTACACAGATCACTCGTATTTGACATAGTACTGGAAGTTCTAGCCAGCAAAATAAGGAAGGGAAATGAAATAAAAGGCATACAGACTAAAAAGGAGGAAACAAAACTATCCCTATTTGCAGATGACATAATTGTCTACGTAGAAAATACCTAGGAATCTAAAAAACAAAAACAAAAGTAAAAACAAAAACCTTCTAGAATGAATGAGTACAGCACAGTCACAGAAAACAAGATTAACAAAAAAAATCAATTGTTTTTCTATATACCAGCAATGAACATGTGGACACTAAAATTAAAAACATAATACCATTTACAAACACTTGTAAAATGAAATACTTAGGCTTAAATCTAACAAAACATATACAGGATTTCTATGCTGAAAATAACAGAAGGTTGATAAATGAAACCAAAAAAGATGTAAATAAATAGACTTAATGTATCCATAGATTGGAAGACTCAACAGAGTAAAGATGCCAGTCTCTTCAAATTGTTATACAGATTTAATAAAATTCCTATCAAAATCCCAGCAGGACTTTTTTGTATATATAGACAAGATTATTATAAAATTTATATGGAAAGACAAAGAATAGGTAAAACAACTTTGAAAAAGAAGAATAAAGTGGGAGGAATCAGTCTACCCAATTTCAAGACTTACATATAGCTATAGCAACCAAGACTGCATGGTATTGGTGGAAGGACATACAGAACAATGAAAGAGGATGGAGAACCCAGAAATATGCCCCACAAATATGCCCTACTGATTTTTAACAAAGGTGCAAAAAAGCATTTCAATGGAGTAAAGACAGGTGGTGCTGGAATAATTGAACATCCATATGCAAAACATTAATTTCAACCTAAATCTCACACTTTTTACAAAATTCAACTCAAAACAGATCACAAACTTAAATGCATAACATAAAATGATAATTTTTAGGAAAACACCACAGGAGACAGTCTTTGAGCATTAGGGCTAGGCAAAGAGCTCTGAGCTTTGACAACAAAAGCATGATCCATAAAAGGAAAAATTGATAAACTGGTATATTAGTTTCCCGAGCTGTTGTGACGAGTGACCACAAAATTGGTAGTTTAAAACAACAAATATTTATTCTCTCACAGTTCTGGAGGCCAGAAGCCTGAAATCAGTATCACCGGGCCAAAATCAAGGTGTTGGGAGGGCCATGCTCTCTCTCCCTTGGCTCTAGGAGAGAACTCATTCCTTGCTTCTTACACTCTCTGGCAGCTAATAGAATCCCTTGCCTTATGGTGGCATTATTCCAGTCTCCGCCTCCATGGTCACTCAGCCTTCTCTTCCATCTGTGTTGAATCTTCCTCTGCTTCTCTTTTATAAAGATACTTGTGATTCCATTTAACACTTAATACCAACGTTACGGACCAGGGTTCTTGGCCTTCCCCAATAAGTAGAAATTGACTAGAGGCAAGACAAGAAATTCAGGCATGGCTTTATTGGGGACCCTGCTGCAGCAGGAGGGGGCGAGAACAAACAACAGGTTCCCTTGCTTGCTCGCTCCCTGAGGCGGGGCGAGCTTGTTCCTTACATGGGGTGAGGGTAGGGATGTGTCCAGGGGTCGGGCCAGAGGGGTGGCTTAGGTGTTTTGTCCACCCCTCTAGTGGTGTTGTGTGCAGGGGGCATGTTCAGTACCTTGCTTTTGCTCCCAACACCCTGTTTTTGCTCCAGGCTCTTCAAAAGTGACAGTTGGGTTTTTTGATCTCTTTGTATCTTTTGGGTCCAGAATTTGCCCCAACTGCCCATGCAGGCAGTTATTTTTAGTCCCATACAGTTTCTTTGTATTTTGTTGCTCAAGGAGAGGTGTGTCCAGGTGCAAGCATTGCAGCACTGCAGCAAAGGGTCCCAGGTCCCAGCAAAGTGTCCCATGTCCCAGCCTGTCTCACCAATAACCCAAGGTAGTGTCCCCATCTCAAGATCCTTAACTTAATCATATCCATAAAGTTCTTTTTTATCATATAATGTTAACATTCACAGGTTCCAAGGATTAGGATGTGTACATTTCTGGGGGGTCATTATTCAGCCTACCATAATTGAACTTGATCAAAATTAAAAATTTTTGCTCTGTGAAAGGCCCTGTTAAGACAATGAAAAGACAAACTACAGACTAGAAAATATTTGCAAACTATATATGCAACAAAGGAATAGTACCTAGAATATGTAAAGAATTCTCAAAACTCAAGAATTTTTAAAATCCAATTAGAAAATGGACAAGACATAAAGAGACATTTCACTGAATAGGATATACAGATGGCAAAAAAAGCATATGAAAAGATTTTCGATATCATTAGTCATCAGGAAACTAGAATTACAAAAATAAAAATAGTGACAATACCAAATGCTGGCCAAAATGTGGAGAAACTAGATCACTCATACATTGCTGATTGGAATATAAAATGGTACAGCCACTCTGGAAAATAGTTTGGCAGTTTCTTTTTTTAAAAAGCTATCATTCAACCATCAGTTGCCCTCCTGGGCATTTATCCCAGAGAAATAAAAACTTATGTTCACACAAATACATGCAAACAAATGTTCAAAGCAGCTTTTTGTAACAATCTAAAATTGGACAACCTAGATGTCCTTTACCAAGCGAATGGTTGAATAAACTGTGGTACATCGATACCATGCAACCAACCACTACTCTCCAACAAAAAGAAACAAACTATTGACACTTGCAACAACTTGAATGAATCTCCAGAGAATTATGCTGAGTGAGAAAAAAACCCCAAAGATTACACACTGTGTGACTCCTGTCAACAGAAATAATCAATAACCAATCTGTAACAAGAAGAAAGGAAAGGGGGCTTCCCTGGTGGCGCAGTGGTTAAGAATCCGCCTGCCAATGCAGGGAACACAGGTTCGATCCCTCGTCCAGGAAGATCCCACATGCAGCGGAGCATCTAAGCCCGTGCACCATAATTACTGAGCCTGCGCTCTGGAGCCCGTGAGCCACAACTACTGAAGCCCGCACACCTAGAGCCTGTGCTCCGCAACAAGAGAAGCCACCACAATGAGAAGCCCACGCACCACAAGGAAGAGTAGCCCCCTCTCGCCGCAACTAGAGAAAGCCCGCACGCAGCAATGAAGACCCAACCCAGCCAAAAATAAAATAAATAAATTTAATTAAAAACAAAAAAGAATAAAGGAGAGTTTTATTTGAGCCAAACTGAGGACCAAAGCCCAGGAGACAGACTCTCAGATAGCTCTGAGGAACTGCTCCAGAGAGCATGTTTTTCAGCATAATTTTATATCTTGTCAGAACAAAGAACATCAAACATGACAGGGATACATTCCTTCAAAGTTTCTCCCAAAATACAGATTTGTACATACATAGGAAGTCAGTATGGCCTTGGTGCCTGGGGACAGAGACTTATCATCGAAGAAGTAGTAGCATTGACATCCCAGGAAGGGAGGCATTTATCTCTGTCTTCAAAGCGGACATTCTTTACTTCTGGACAATGCACCCTTTTCTTTAATGGTTAGAGGAAAGCAACAGTGTATGTTTGATAGGCCACAAAGTCAAGCTAAACCATGTATGTATAAGCCAGAATGACTTCCCCATACCTCAATATGTGAAAATTTCTTCCATCACTCCATTGATATAATATTCTTGAAATGACAAAATTACAGAAATGGAGAACAGATTGGTGGCTGCCAGGGCTTAAGGACAGGGTGAGCTGGTAAACAAGTGGGTGTGGCTAGAAAAGGGCAACAAGAGGGATTCTTGTGCTGATGAAAATGTTCTGTATCTTGACGGTATCAACATCAATAACTAGCTTATGATATTGTACTATAGTTTTTTAAATATTTATTTATTTATTTATTTATTTATTTATTTATTTGGCTACTCCGGGTCTTAGTTGCGGCACGCGGGATCTTCGTTGGGACATGCGGGATCTTCAGTTGCGGCACACAGGATCTAGTTCCTGACCACGGATCAAACCCAGGCCCCCTGCATAGGAAGCACAGGGTCTTAACCACTGGACCACCAGGGAAAGCCCTGTGCTATAGTTTTGCAAGATGTTTCCATGAGACGAACCTGGATAAAGGGTACACTGATTATTTCTTACAGCTGCATGTGAATCTACAATTATCTCAAAATTAAATGTTTAATTTTTAAAAGGACATGCAATATGCAAGCCCAAATTGTGTATTAGATTCATCAGGCATAAGACTCCTCAAAATTTTAATACTTTTGCTCTTCAAAAGACACCATTCATACAAGGAAAAAGTGGGACTTCCCTGGCAGTCCAGTGGTTAAGACTCAGCACTTTCACTGCAGGGGGCACGGGTTCCATCCCCAGTCAGGGAACTAAGGTCCCGCAAGCCACGCGGTTTGGCAAAACAAAACAAAACAAAACAACCACAGGACTACAGTGAGACAGGACTTCACAACCACTAGTGTGAGTGAAATTGAAAAGACTGGCAATGCTAAGTGGTAGCAAAGATGTGGAGACATGGAACCACTGCATATGCTGGCAGGAACATAAAACGGTACCAGTGCCTTGGAATACTGCATGACAGTCACACCTAGATATTTACCCAAGAGAAATGAAAGCATGTATTCACACACAAAAAAGACTTATACAGGAATGCTTTTCCATAAAGCCCCAATCTGGAAACAACCCAAATATCCATCAAAAGGTGAATGGATAAACAATTTGGTGGCATATCCATACAACTGAATACTATTCAGCAATAAAAAGGAACAAAATATTGATATACACAGAGACATGAATGAACCTCAAAAACATCCTTCTGAGCAAAAGAAAGCAGACACAAAAGCCTGCGCTATATGATTCCATTTATAAGAAATTCTAATCTAAAGTGACAGAGTAGATCAGTGGCTGCCCGGGCCTGAGAGCAGGGGAGGAGACTGACTGCAAAGCAGTAGGAGGGACATTTTGGGGATGATGAAAATTTTCTATATCTTGATTGTGGTGAGGGGTACACATTTGTCAAAATCATCAAAACGTACCCCGATGATGTGTACACTTCCTTTTATGTAAATTATAACTCTATAAGGTTGTTTTTTTTAACATCTTTATTGGAGTATAATTGCTTTACAATGGTGTGTTAGTTTCTGCTTTATAACAAAGTGAATTAGCTATACAGATACATATATCCCCATATCTCTTCCCTCTTGCATCTCCCTCCCTCCTACCCTCCCTATACCACCCCTCTAGGTGGTCACAAAGCACCGAGCTGATCTCCCTGTGCTATGTGGCTGCTTCCCACTAGCTATCAATTTTACATTTGATAGTATATATAAGTCCATGCCACTCTCACTTTGTCCCAGCTTACCCTTCCCCCTCCCCACGTCCTTAAGTCCATTCTCTAGTAGGTCTGCGCATTTATTCCCGTCCTGCCCCTAGGTTCTTCATGACCAGTTTTTTTGGTTTTTTGGGGTTTTTTTTTTAGATTCCATGTATATGTGTTAGCATACGGTATTTGTTTTTCTCTTTCTGACTTACTTCACTCTGTATGACAGACTCTAGGTCCGTCCACCTCACTACAAATAACTCAATTTTGTTTCTTTTTATGGCTGAGTAATATTCCATTGTATATACGTGCCACATCTTCTTTATCCATTCATCTGTCGATGGACCCTTACGTTGCTTCCATGACCTGGCTATTGTAAATAGACCTGCAGTGAACATTGTGGTACGTGACTCTTTTTGAATTATGGTTTTCTCAGGGTATATGCCCAGTAGTGGGATTGCTGGGTCGTAGGGTAGTTCTATTTTTAGTTTTTTAAGGAACCTCCATACTGTTCTCCATAGTGGCTGTATCAATTTACATTCCCACCAATGGTGCAAGAGGGTTCCCTTTTCTCCACACTCTCTCCAGCATTTATTGTTTGCAGATTTTTTGATGATGGCCATTCTGACTGGTGTGAGGTGATACCTCATTGTAGTTTTGATTTGCGTTTCTCTAAAGATTAATGATGTTGAACATTCTTTCATGTGTTTGTTGGCAATCTGTATATCTTCTTTGGAGAAATGTCTATTTAGGTCTTCTGCTCATTTTTGGATTGGATTGTTTGGGTTTTTTTGATATTGAGCTGCATGTAAATTTTGGAGATTAATCCTTTGTCAGTTGCTTCATTTGCAAATATTTTCTCCCATTCTGAGGGTTATCTTTTTGTCTTGTTTATGGTTTCCTTTGCAAAAGCTTTTGAGTTTCATTAGGCCCCATTTGTTTATTTTTGTTTTTATTTCCATTTCTCTAGGAGGTGGGTCAAAAAGGATCTTGCTATGATTTATGTCATAGAGTGTTCTGCCTAGGTTTTCCTCTAAACGTTTTATAGTGTCTGGCCTTACATTTAGGTCTTTAATCCATTTTGAGTTTATTTTTGTGTATGGTGTAAGGGATTGTTCTAATTTCATTCTTTTACATGTAGCTGTCCAGTTTTCCCAGCACCACTCATTGAAGAGGCTGTCTTTTCTCCATTGTATATTCTTGCCTCCTTTATCAAAAATAAGGTGACCATATGTGCATGGGTTTATCTCTGGGCTTTCTATCCTGTTCCATTGATCTATATTTCTGTTTTTGTGCCAGTACCATACTGTCTTAATTACTGTAGCTTTGTAGTATAGTCTGAAGTCAGGGAGCCTGATTCCTCCAGCTCCATTTTTCTTTCTCAAGATTGCTTTGGCAATTTGGGGTCTTTTGTGTTTCCATACATATAAGATTGATTTTTAAAAGACACAATGCTAGACCATATTCTTAGATTCGACAGACATAAAAGTACTCTGTCAACTCGCTATTAAAGTTTCTAAATGTTCACTAAATTTCTGTAAACTCTTCTTCTCCCATGGATAACAAACAGTTCGCCACCGGCTGTGGTCCACAGACCACACTTTGAGTAGCACGGTCCTACCCCACTTTGCCAACTCCTCAGTTCTTTAATAGACATCCCTGCAGCCTTACCTTGCAGAACTAGGATGGAAAGCTGCCAGGCGAGAGAAGGGGAGGCTCTGAACAGAGCCCGGGGTCACTGGGTCTTGAATACTGGCTTGTGGGACATCCGCAACACCCGGTACGTGTTGAGGCCCGGCACGTCGAAGCCGGGGGAAAGCCCATGGTGGTCCAAAGGGTAGAAGTTGACAAGCTGCCCGTGCTGGGCCTCGAGGGACAGCCAGGAGTCACCCAGCGGCAGCGCGCACGGAAACTCGCGGGCCACATGCAGCTGGAAGACGCGGCCGCGCAGGTGGCGCAGCGCCAATGTGCGGAACGCCGGGGGCACCAGCGCCTCCACGCGGGGCCCGAACTGGCGCAGGCGCAGCTCGCCCGCCGGCCCGGCGCGCACTTCGTAGAAAGTCAAATTGGCAAAGGTGAAGTAGCCGGCGAAGGGTCGCGCGCTGGGCGGCGGAGCTGGGCTGAGCGCGGCCTCCCGAAGGGCCCTCTCCATAGCCGGCAGGAGCACGTCGTAGGCCTGAGCCACCAGGTCAGGCCCTGGCGGCCTCGGCCCAGCCAGGAGCAGCACGAGGCCCAGGCGCAGCGGCGGCACCAGGGAGAAGGTGGCGGCGTAGCCGTCCAGGTCTCCATCTTTGCGCACCACGCGATAGCCCCGCTGCGCGTGGAACTCCCACGGTGTGCCAGTCTCGTTGGCGAAGTAGGCGCCCGGACAGGCCAGCAGCGGCGCCAGTAGTGTCTTAGCCGCGTCAGGCCGCAGAAGCCGCTGGGGCCTGCTGCCCAGGAGCACCATGGCCAGCTTGGCCAGGTCAGCGGTGGTGGAGTACATCTGGCCCGACGGGCGGTACCAGCCCAGGTCATACAGCGGCGCTGGCCGCCCGCTGCCATAAAAGCCAGCTGCCAAGCGGGCACGCACAGGAGGTGTCAGATCGAAGCCTGTGTCTTCCATCCCCAGCGGTTCCAGCACGTTCTCCAAGATCCAGTGCTGGTAGTCACCCTGGGCGGTGTGGGCTGCCAGGACATGGGCCAGAAGCGAGAAGGCCAGCGTGCTGTAATGGCATCTGGAAGAGGAGGGGTGGAAGCTAGGATGCAGCCTAGGAGGGACATCTCCAGGCCCTAAATAAGCCCTTCCCACCTGCTCAGACTGTCTGCAAAGCCATCAGAGTTTCATTGGACTGGGTGGACAGGGAAGGAACCTGCTTCACTGCATTGGAGATGGTCAGACCCAGCAGAGACTTCAGAGATCACTGAATACAACTCACTATTCTACCTCTGGAAAGAGGAAGGCTCAGAGAGGAGCAGAGAATTGCCCAGGGTCACACAGCAGGTTGGAGAAGACCTAGGCTTGGCAATGCACCTGGGAAAGTGGTAAAACAAATCTTCTTGGTCCTTTACACTTTAGTATAATTTACTTTATCAAATGGAAAACTAGAGTCTCAGACTGGTAGGGTGGGGGGGGGATAATGATAGTGATCATTTAGCCCACGGATAACAAATAGGAGGCAGGATTTCACTCCTCCCTTGCCAGACACAAATAATCAATAAGAAGTCTCCTTTCTTTCCCAGAGCAGATGCAGTTTCAGAATCTCTAAAATAGTGACTCAGGGGACTTCCCTGGTGGCTCAATGGTTAAGAATCTGCCTGCCAATGCAGGGGACACGTGTTCCAGCCCTGGTCTGGGGAGATCCCACGTGCCGAGGAGCAACTAAGCCCGTGCGCCACAACTACTGAGCCTGCGCTCTAGAGCCCGCGAGCCACAACTACTGAGCCCGTGCACCACAACTACTGAAGCCCGCACACCTAGATCCTGTGCTCCACAACAAGAGAAGCCCACCACAATAAGTCCGTGCACCGCAAGGAAGAGTAGCCCCCTCTCGCCACAACTAGAGAAAGCCCTCACGCAGCAACGAAGACCCAACGCAACCAAAAAATAAATAAAATAAAAAATAAAAATAAAATAAAATAGTGCCTCAGGAAGGCACAAGAATGGGTGAAAATGCACAAATCCTTTTAGATATTCCTGAACTCTAGCCCAACCTCCTTTTTTTTACAGATAAGAAAGGTGAGGTTCAGAGAGGTAAATGCTTCCTCCAAGGTCACTCAGGAGGTTAGTGACAAAGCTGGAAGGAGGACTCTAGCCTACAGACGCCTAAGTTTTACCTGGATCCTTTCTTCCTTAAGAGAAGTGGAGCCTGAGGTTCAGCATTTGGAGAAACAGAGTGGCAAATTTGGAAAAAGAGTACTGCCCAGGTCCTGGAAGGGGACATCTGAGGCAGGGGAATGCCACTGTCCTCTGTCCAGCTCCACAGCCCCACTGCTCCAGAAGCTGGGCTTCTCTGTTCAGTAGCTGGCTACACCAGCTATCCACTCCCTATCTCATCAGCATCCCATTTATTTCCAGGACTTGGCAAAGTCTGTATTTATCTTGTTTATCTGTTCACTGATAAGAATGTTCACTGTTCACTCAGAAGAATGCAAACTCCACGAGGAGGGACCTGGTTGGATTCGTCTGCTGCTATATCTCAGTTTAACATATTCCAAGCACAGAGTAAGTGTTCAATAAATGTTGAGTTGATTAATGGGAAGAACATGAGATTCAAACAGGACTGGATCTGGGCCCAGCTCCCTGCTGCCTTACTCTGCCATCCCTCTATGGTCCTCAGTCCCCCCAGCTGTGGAACAGGGGTTGTCATCAGTGATCTGCGAGGTCTTTCCTGGCTCTTACCACCTAGGGTGAGGTGACATAGGTTCTCTCCCAGGAGGGGTATGTCACCTTGTGAGGTTCCTAACATTGGTAGGGCATCAGGGCTCACTCCTCACCTGGTTCCTGGGTCTGCCACCAGCACATCATCCTTGAGCAGGTTCAGGGCCTCCTGGGTGCTGCCCGTCCACAGCAGCGAAGTGGACCGGAGCCTTCGGGGCAGCCCTAGGGAGGAGCAGCGGTCAGACCTGCTGGGTCAGCTGATGGTGGGATGATGGGCCCCTGGCTGTACCCCCTCCCCCACCTTCCATGAGTTGAGAGATAAAAACAAAATCACCTTAAAAAAAAAAGCTCTAGCATGGACTCTAATCCTGCCTGTGTTTCATTGGGCAAGCCATTTAACCTCTCTGAGCCAGTGT
The DNA here is from genome assembly GCF_028023285.1 of Balaenoptera ricei. Classification (NCBI taxonomy): domain Eukaryota; kingdom Metazoa; phylum Chordata; class Mammalia; order Artiodactyla; family Balaenopteridae; genus Balaenoptera; species Balaenoptera ricei. The sequence continues at coordinate 17,849,767 of NC_082639.1, forward strand.
CCCCTCATCTGTAACATGAGGGCAATAATTCCTATGTCATATGGCTGGTGTGAGGATTTGGTGAAATCAAATGCTTAGCATGGTTACTGGTCATAGTAATTGCTCAAAAAATAATTGTTATCATCAACCATAGATATTTGATTCCATAAAATTCTTGAGGTCACTCCCAAATAGGTTTTGTGGAACTGGCTCCTCTGGCCACTTGGAATTTTCTGTTTATTGGATGTGACATTAGATGTGACAAGTATTGAAAGGATCACAGGATTAGGATTCTTCCCACCCATTCACTCAACAATAGTGTTCAAGCATCTCTTTCGTGCCAAAGACTGTTCTGGGTACTGGAATTCAGTAGTGAACAAAACAAAGTCCCTGCCCATGTGGAATCTGCATTCTAGCAGAGGAGACAGACAAGAAGCAAATAAATATTCATGCTGTGGAGGGAAATAATTCCATGTATGAAAGGAGGGATTGTTATTTTATACAGAGTGGTCAGAGGAAGGCCTCACAGGGTAGGTGACCCTTGAGCAGGTGAGAACTCGAGGAGGTGAGGGAGAGAGCCACACAGCTCTGTGAGGAAAGAATGTCTCAAGCAGAGGAAAGAGCAGGTGCAAAGGCCCTGAGGCAGGAATCTGTTGGCATGTTTGAGGATCAGCAGGAAAGAGCCAGTGTGGTGGCAAGGATTGAGAAAAGGGGAGACTTTGGAGGTGAGAGATATTGGGGTGCAGGCACCAGATCCTGTAGGGTGCTATAGGCTACTGCAAGGACTTGGCCTTTTCTCTGATTGGGATGGGGCCACTGTAGGGCTTTGAGAAGAGGAGTGATGTGATCTGACATATATCAGTTGCTCTGGCTGCTATGTGAAAACAGACTTTGGGGGGCAATGGCAGACACAGGGAAACCTGTAAGGAGACTTGCAAAAATCCATGTCTAAATGCTGGTGGATTGGATGAGTGAGGAGTGGTTGGATTCTGGACATATTTTGATAATGGAGCCAACAGAATTTGCTACTGGAGGGGATGTGGAGGGTGTGGGAGTGAGAGAAATCAGGGATAACTAACTCCAGGCTCTTGGCCTGAGCAGCTGGGGGATGGAGTCCCAAGCCCTTGGTTTAAATTCTGACTCTAACACTTCTTGCTGTGTGGCCCAAACCATATGCTTCACCTCTCTGAGCCTCTACTTGCTCACCTTGAAGTGGGCTGAAGCACCTGCAGTGGTTTCCCTGTGAGGTGTTACAAAACTTAACTAAGAATGGATGAAAAGCTCCAAGAATGGGAGAAAGCTCTAGATTAAGGTGAAGGTCAATCATAAAAGATACTGGGAACGTATAACAGAGTCATTCAGGCAGTTGTATGCTCAACTGGTGGGCTTTGGGACACGTAGGGTGGGCTTTTTTGTTTGTTTTTTGGGGGTTGCATTTTTCTTAATTTATTTATTTTTATTTATTTTTGGCTGCATTGGGTCTTCGTTGCTGCATGCAGGCTTTCTCTAGTTGCAGAGAGTGGGGGCTACTCTTCACTGCGGTTGCGGGCTTCTCATGGCAGTTGCTTCCTCTTGTTGCAGAGCATGGGCTCGCGGTGCACAGGCTCAGTAGTTGTGGCACTTGGGCTCAGTAGTTGTGACTCACGGGCTTAGTTGTTCCGCAGCATGTGGGATCTTCCCGGACCAGGGCTCGAACCTGTGTCCCCTGCATTGGCAAGCGGATTCTTAACCACTGCGCCACCAGGGAAGCCCGTGTAGGGTGTTTTTAAACTGACCACAAACACAGAGCCCTGTGCTGGGTCCCTTGGATACAGATGAAGAAGAATCCACAGTGTACCCCTAGAGGGAGCCCTGGGGTCAGGTTATAAACAGGAGTGTATTTAATAGGAGGCTCATGGAGCAAAAGCCTCAGAGCCCCTCACCTGTATGACCCCTTCCAAGGCCTGTATCCAAGTTTGAATTTATAATATTGTATTTTTAAAGAGGACCCCCAAATTATATCTACATCAGGCCTCCATAAACCTAGGTCTACCCTTGGCTGTAATAACCAGAGCTACATTGACAAGTACCTGCTGTGTGCCAGGTACTCTCCTAAGTGCTTGACATTCATTAGCACATTTAATACAGCAAAATAGCATGAACCAGTCCTTTTACAGAGGAGTAAAACAAGGCTCAGAGAGGTTACGTGACTTACCCAAGATCACACAGCTGGAATTAATTTCAGTGCTCATGCCCTTAGCCACTAGGCCGCCCTCCCCCAAGGCTCTGATCCTGTCCTGCCTGGGCGACTTCAGGAGGTTCCATTATCTGGCAGAGCCTCAGGTTCACCATCTGCTAATGGGAGTGCTAACCAGCCATGTCCATAGACTGAGACCTCAGGCCTGAACGCACTTTGTAAAATAATGAAATAGTAGGCACTTATGATGGATTCCTACCATCTAGAGTTGATCGGTTGGTGACTGCAAATATGAACAATAGAAGGCGTTTTGGGGTGGTGCAGCTGGTGCCTGCCTTCTCCTCCTTGGCTGGGTCAGTCACCATGCAGCACAGCCTCCCTCCCACCCATTCCTGCCCAATTCCTGTTCACTGGCTTTGTCTTCCAGTATCCCAGCCTGCCCTTGCCCTTCCACCATGTAGATTTCATCTTGGCTTGTTAGCACATCTTTTATTATCATCATTATTATTATATAATTTGTTTTTAATAAGTAATTCATTTACATGATTCAAAAGTCCAAAGACACCAAAGGGTATACAATGAAAAATTTTCCTCCCACTCTTCTCCCCAGCCACCAAGTTCCCCTCCTTGGAGGCAGCCCAGTGATTCAATCCCTTTCCCTTCCAAAAATATGTGATACACATTTTTATATATATACCTGTATATATACACACACACATAATATATGTGTATATAAATATATATGTTATATAACAGGTACATTACAAATGGATTATACATATACATTCATATAGATATATACATTATATGTGTATATATTATTTATTCATATGGTAGCTACAATATATGCTGTTATGAGCTTTTTTACCCACTTAAGATTGTATGTGCATCTCAGTACACAAGGAACGTTATTACCCATTTTTTTAGGGCTACAGTAGTATCTGATTACTGTATAACTGTGTCATAGTTTATTTAGTTACTCCCCTATTTATATTTAGGTTGTTTCAATCTTTTTTTTTCACTATCACAAACAGTGCTGTAGTGAATAACTGTGTACATACCTCATACTGCACATGGGTGAATACATCTGTAAGAGAAGTTCCTAAAAGTGTAATTGCTGAGTCAAAGGATGTATACATTTTTGTGATAGGTATTACCAATTGCCCTCCACACAGGTTGCACCAATTTTTTTTCTTTTTTTCGGCCGTGCAGTGCAGTACACGGGATCCTAGTTCCCCTACCAGGGATCAAACCTGCGCCCCCTGCAGTGGAAGCACAGGGTCTTAGCCACTGGACCGCCAGGGAAGTCCCAAGTTGCACCAATTTAAATTTCCACCACTGATGTATAAGAGGGCTTATTTCACCATAACTTCACCAACTCAGTATACTCACTATTATGGCCTTTACCAATCTGATAAGAGGAAAATGTCTCTCAGGAGATTTAATTTGCATTTATTTTGTTATGAATGAGGTTGAGCATCTTTTAGTATTTTTTAATATTCTTAAGAGCCATTTATATTCCTTTTCTGTGAACTGTCTGTTCTGTTTCTATCCTTTACCCATTTTTCTGTTGGGTTCTTGGTCTTTGTAATGGTTTATATATTAAGGGAAATTAACGTATAATTGTAGAATATATATTATATTCAAATTATATATAAAATATATAATTTGTAGAATTGTCAACACATATTCACTTGTTGACTTGTTCTTGATCTAATAAACAGATCTTGACCTGTCAGCTTGCTTTTGACCTTCCAACAGATCCTCGTTTGTCCACTTGAACCTAAATTCCCAGGTTTCACCTCAGCTTTTATCTCACCAGATCTTTCTACCCCTGGCCCACCACCCAGGAAGGATGAGAGGGAGCTATGGCCAGTTCAGGAAGCAGAGCAGAGAGTGGGCCCAGCCTGGCTGGATGAGAACCTGCTCCTTGGTTCCCCTATCTGAAATGGTTTGGACTGAGCTACATTAAGTTCAGAGCCACTCACCTGAGAGCTGGCTGGCCATCCTTCGGAGGGTGACGGGTGAAGGCCTTGGGGCTGGGCCCACCTGCTCCAGAACATCCATCAGGTTCTTTTGTTTGGGGGCTGATGCCATGCCCAGTGGGTTGTTAATGGTGAAGGTTCTGGCGTACCGCTCCAGAGGGTCATCTAGAGAGGCCACGATGCCCTCCTCCCACAGGCGGTACAGCATCAGCACGGGAAAGATCTTGGAGATGCTGGAGATCCTGGACAACGTGGGGGGCACAAGGGTGCAGAGGGCATCCTGTTGGCTTCACAACACACCTCCACCCTGCACCCCCAGCCTCCAACTTTCTAGTATAATTAGGAAAGCACTGAGTCCACCCTTATTCAGCATCTCAGATAGAAATCCACCAGCCTCTGTAGAATGCCTTTGGGATGCTTGAGAACTTACCAGGGGCAGTGGGGCTGGGCCAGATGGACACTCTCGAGCACCTCCCCCATGCCAGGCCCTTCACCAGGCACTTCCCTCTCTGGGACAGACCTGGGTTGGGATCCTATCTCTGCCTCTCACCAGCTGAGTTGCCTTGGGCAAGTGCTAGTCCTTTCTGAGATTCAGTTTCATTGTCTGTTTTATGGGTTGTAGAAAGGATCGAACAAGATTGCGCTTGCAAAGTGCTTGGCAACACACCTGGAAGGTAGTAAGTGCTCAATAAGTGATAACAAATATAATTGTTGCCCTGTGCCTGGCACATAGCAGGTGCAGTGTGAATGGAAGCCCTGCAATCCTCACAGTATCTCAGGGAGCAAATGTGTTCACTTGGCACTGTGAGCTTTGAGGATCCTACAGGCAGCACCCAGGAAGGGAGACTCTGGGTGTGTAGCAGATTGTCCCAAGTTGCTTCCATCTGGGCCACCGCTGCCAACTGGCAGAGACCCAGGTCGAGGGCCCAGGAACTGGTTACGGTTCTTTAGTGTCACGTGGAAGGGGTGTGGGGTGGGACATAAGGGAGCCTTTTCTAGTTTGGGAGGCATTAGGATAAGGGCTCTCCAGAAGGGATTCCTTCCTGACTTGTTACCGCTGTGGTGTGATGTTAGGCACTCACTGGTCCTCTCTGGACCTCAGTCTCCTCATCTATAAAATTACCAAGACTTAATAAAGGGCCCTGGCAGCTAAGACACCCAGTCATAATTCTCTTGAGTCCCCCTACCTCCTAAGTCCCCCTTGTCCTACCACCCTTCTCCCCCTCCACAAGACCCTGGTGGTGCCCCAGCTGACCGGTACATGGTGTACTCATTGGGGGGCCCAGAAGCCGGGTCTGAACCATTCTTCCTCCCGAAGTTCCCGGTCCAGAGCACAGTGTCGTTGTGGATGACAACTGCAGACATAGCAGCCAGGCCTGGGGCAGACAGTGCCTGGAGCAGAATCCCGTCCACCTTGGAAGAGAAGAGCGGGTGGCTCAGAGTACAGGTGCAGAGACAGGCCCCTCTCCCCACCCACAGGCCCCATGTGGTTCTGTACACCATGCCATTCACATACCACACCCTCTTCCTGGCTCCCCTCCATTCTCTCCCCCTAGTGGCTGGAAGGGAGCCCAGTGAGCCTCCAGACCTCGGGTTCTCAGACTGTGTCCCATGGGGTGGGGACCCCACGTGGGGACCCCACCCAGCTGCAATCAGAGCAGATCCCCTGGAATCTGTTTTGTATGTAAGTTTTCCTCATAAGACCTTTGTTCAAAGAAACATTTCCTTGGAAATACGTAAGAAGAGGGAGGGGTTAAAACCCCTGATCTAATCAAACCTGTGTCTGATGCCCTAAAAAACCTCCAACAGGCTGAGTCTGACCCCCTAGTGTTGGAGAATTCAGTATTTATAGAGGACCCCTAACACTGTCTTTGAACATTTATTGAAAATACCTCATTATTTTCAATTATGTAGTATAATGATGGTGATTAACAGCTAACATTTACTGGACATTTACAACATGCCAGACACAGTATAAAATGATTTTCATACATTGTCTCACTTAATCCTCATAAGTCAGTGCTGATTTCTCCCCATTTTACAGGTGAGAACATTTGAGATATGAAGTGACTTGCCCTGGTGGTTAATGGCTAGTGGAATCAGGATTAGAACCCTATGCTAACTCCAGCACCTCCTTGCCAAGAGATTTTACATTCCCTGAATTGAGCTCAGTCTACCTGTAGTTTCCACCCCTGCACTAACTTTGCCTCTCTGAGCCTCAGTTTCCTCCTCTGTAGCGAGGGATTCAGGAGGTGGTAACACAGAGAAGTTAGCACAGTGCGTGGCATGTACCAGGTACTCACTAGAAGGCTGCTATGGTTATTATTGTTGCTTTATTTTTTTTTAATTACTCTGACCCCTGGGAGCCAAATAGTACGCTTCTGCTCTCTCTCCTTCACAAAAGCTTTTTGTGTATTTGCAGGCAGTGATTGTGTCTCTCTGCACTGGCCCACGCCTGCTCTTATGTGGACACATCACCCTCCTTCCCTTCAGCTGTTCCTCGGATGAAGTTTCAAACCATCTCCCATCACCACCACCAGGCTGCTGCACATACACTTCTGATCTGTGTGTCTCCTAAGGTGAGTGACCCAAGTGGGGTAGGGTCTGAATGGCAGAATGGCACAGACAAGAGCTGGCTGACAGCCCCCTCTAGTGTTAAGCCATTCTGCAATGGTGAAAGTTGTGTTGTGGGGTCTTTAATCATATTTCAATGGCCTCTGTGATCCTCTCCCATCTCATCTTTCTCCACCCCCACTATGGCCCCACCAGACTGAATTTCCTCTCTGTATATGCCTCATATGGACTCTGCTGCCTCTGGGCCTTTGCACATGCTGTTCCCTCTATCTAAAGCACACCTTTCACACCCCCAAGCTCCCTCATTATACACACACATATCCTCTGGGTATCTACTCCTTGTTCACCTCTCAGTTTAGACACCACTTCCTCCAGAAGCCTTCCCTGACCCCAAGTCCAGTTCCTTTGTGTCACCATGTACCCTAAACTTTCCCTATCCTCACTCTTACCCCTGTGTTATAAATGTTTACTATCTTGACTGTTCCCCTCATTCCAAGACTAGTAGCTTCTTGAGAGCAGGATAGTATCTTCTCCTGCCATATCCCTGGTGCGTAGCGCAGAGTAAGTGCTCAAGAATTATATGTTGGGGGGCATGCCTGGTGGTCCAGTGGCTAAGACTCTGCACTCCGAATGCAGGGGGCCTGGGTTCGATCACTGGTCAGGGAACTAGATCCTACATGCTGCAACTAAAGATCCCGCATGCATGCCACAGCGAAGATCCCGTGTGCCACAACCCAGTGCAGCCAAATAAATTAATTAATTTTTTTAAAAAAGAATTATATGTTGAATGAATGAATGAATGCCACTACTAGCGCAGAGGATATGCCCTCCCCTTCATCAACCAGGCCTAGCCCACACAGCCAGTTCTCTCCTGGGTCATCACTGACCTTTTTCAGGGCCTCCTTCAACACGGGGAGGGGGTGGGCCAGGGGCACAGGCTCAGGGTGCTGGGGACACATCCTCAAGGGGGCAGAGGTCACCTCTGGTCCCAAGGAACCTGGAGGGCACATCACATGGTGAGTGAAGGACAGAGATCAGGTTAGTGGTCTAGGGGCCATCGCCCACTGGGTCTTCTCCCAGTTCTGGGTGATCTCAGGAGGCAGTGGAAGGTTTAGAGAAGAGTGGTTCTTGCACTCTTGGGGGGTTCTCACACCCTTACCACCCCACACTGTCCTCAGAGGATGCAGGGAGGTCTGGAGGCCGTCGTGATGGTCTCACAGCCTGAATCCTGCCCTGCCAAGGTCCACGCCTTCCCCCTGAGGTTCCAAGGAAGCCATACACCTGGACAAAAGTAGGATGGGACTCAAACCCTAATGCCCGGATGCACAGCTCTGGGGATGAAATGAGTTGTTCCTGGTGGTTTAAGCCTGAAGCCTAAGTGGGGCCCCGAGTCCACTTCTCCACCCAAATATATAATCAGAACTGGAGAAAGGGGGACAGGAGAGATGTGGCTGAGCCTGCCCCACAGAGCTGGTACTTGTCTAAGTCTGCTGACCATGTAGAGGGAGGAAGCTCGTCATGCGAGAGAGAAGGGCTACCAACAGGCACCTGTGGCCTGATTGGTGTCTCGAAGGCCAAGCAGCAGGTAGTGAGTGTGGGACTGTGCTGTCTCCTCTTGGGCATGCTCTGCCCTTTGCCCCTGGCTGCCCATGGCTGGTATCTTGTGGTGAGGCTGTGCCAGCTGGGAGGGCTGGCCCTAGGGCATGAGCCTGGCGTTACCAGCAGTGGTGGTTCATTTGCTGAGCCTTGACCAGCCCAGGATGGAGAGACCAAGAAATGGCAGCTGCTGTCCATGGACACATGGACATGTTCCTCCCGGGGTCTTAGATATAGCTGGGGCAGTGCCTTTAAAGGGAGGTAGGGCCTGGAGATCCCACCTTGGGGGCCGATGGAAGAGCAAGAGAAACACTGTTTGCACTTTTGGGGAACCCTGAGTTTTACCCCTGGAGTCGGTGGCTTAAGGAACCCCCAGTGGTATTAGATCCTCAGTTACTACAGAAGGGCATCGAGGCGCAGAGGGATCACATGACTGGCCCGAAGATGCACAGTTAGTGAGAGCTGGAGTCAGCATGGACGCCAGAGCTTCTGAGTCTGAATCTTATGGTCCTCCCTCCTGCCTCAGATCAGAAGTGGCAGCTCCAAGCCCACGGGGACCTCCGGGGATGGGGGGAAACTCAAGGATGTTCCTGCACTCACCGGTCTTCAGCTTGGGGAGGTAATACTGCCACAGGAAGCAGCCAGTCATGAGCACAGAGAGCACGAAGAAGAAGCTGCAGGAAGCCAGGAAGAGCCACTTCTTTTTCACTTTCAGCAGGCTGAGCTGCCGGCCAGCCTGCAAGGGGAAGGACAAGGCACACCCCCAAGGGGGTCAGCAAGAGGGAGGAGAGAGGGACCCCTGCCCTGGCCCCTCCTATGCCTTAGGTTCACCCAGACATCAGGAGAGCCCACAGCTTGGGGTAAGTTTCACACCTGTAAGACCAAGGGCCTTCCCAGTATTGCCCCTTCAACAGCTCTGCCCCATATGTACCTCTGCACCTCTGTGCCTTTGCATAGCCTGTTCCCTCTGCTGGCCATGCCCTCTCTCTCCTATGTATTTAGTGAAACATCTAAGACCAGCTGAAATGCCACCTCCTCCAATAGTCCTTAGAATATTGTCCCTCACATAGATGCTGTCTATGTTTTTTGTCTCAAAACAACTTTGCAAGGTTATTACCTTTCCTACTTTACAAATGAAGAAACTGGGAGTTGCCGAAGGTTTTATGGGTCTTAGGGTGATGTATCCTGGATTTGAATGTGGGTTTTGCTTTGCAAGGGTATCTTCTGTGACTGAACATTTCAGAGGCCCGAGTTTGAGACCCAGCTCTCCAGCAGCTGGCTGTTTCTCGCTCTTCGACGATTTGTACTACTCTCACCCACTCACTCAGCAAATCCTCACCACGCCCTGAGCACAGGTCGGCCACTGAGCACAGCAGTGAGATTGTGCAGAGTTGGGCTGGCCAGGAGAGCTAGGCCTTGAACACCAGCATGCCAGCTCCCCAAGGGCAGGAATTCTGATACTGGTTCACTGCTGAGCCCCCAGGGCCTGGAACAGTGCCTCTCACCTAGTAGGTGCTCAATATAGAGTTGCTGAAAGGATGAATAAATGAAACAGAGCCCTCAATCCTGGGACAAGGGTCCTGAATCTTGAATTCCTTCCCAGCTCTCTCATTCTGCAGGCCCTCTAGGAGGGACAGAGAAGGATTAGGGGAGACCAGGGAAGAGTCCTTTCACATCACAGTTTAGGTTACAGCAGCAATGAAGATAGTTCAAAAGAGACATAAGACACATTAAGACATAAAGGTGGAGAGTCAAGCAGATTGGATCTGAATCCCAGCTTCGCCACTGCCTTGCTCTGTGACCTTGAGCAAGTCACCTAACCTCTGTGAGCCTCATTTTATCACCTCTGAAATGAAAGTTCCCAAACCAACTTCATGAACAGACTATGAAATGTGGTAAGATAATAACTGTTAAGTGAATAGCGCAGGGCCAGGCATAAAGCTGGCACTCAACATATGACGTTTATTATTTTTTAGACAAGTCCTTTCCTTCCTGTAACTTCAGTTTGCAGACCTGGAAATGAGAAAGTTCAACAAATGACTGTGAAGGCTCTTCCAGAACTTTGGTTGAGCAGGCCAGAGACAGAGATCAAATGCTAGCTCTGCAACTAGCTGTGTGACCCTGGGCAAGTCACTTAACTTCTCTGAGCCTCATCTGTAACATCAGGGCACTAAGGGCGCCTACCTCACAGGGTGCCATGATATGCCTCTTAAAAGGCTTTTAGCACCATGTCTGGGACACTAACTGGAGGTGGTACTGTGTTTCCAGGATTCTAAGTTGTCTGTGAGGGCATACACGGTTCTTCCTGGGGGCCAGGTCGCCACACATGCTCTCTCTTTAGATTCCTTGCCACCTCCCCACGCGGCCTCTTCCTCCTCCCCCTCTTGGACTTTAGGCCTTGGTCTCATCGTCTTATGCTCCCTGTTTCCTGCCCTCGCCCACCTCCCAAGCCACACTTGCTCAGCCCCCGCACCTGTCTGAGGGAAAGGGCCCATTTCTCTGAGCTCCACCCTTTCTTGAGCTTTCCAGGCAGGTCCCTTTTCACTGCAACGGTTTTTATACTCACTTGGCAGAGAAACATGGGGGGGCGTGGCGATGAGACCAGCCACAGCTGGGAGACACCAACCACACATTGGGAGCCTTATGCAGGCCCGCTGCAAGAACACACCATTGGTGGAGGCTTGGGAAAGCAGGTGTGTGGCGAGGCATGGGGCAAAGCGAGTCTCCTGGGAAACCTTGTCCTGTGTTCTCAGGACCCACACATTCCCTCCACAACATGTACCGAGCAACCAGGATAAACCAGAGGCCGTGGAGGACAGAGAGTGAGGAAGGGGCCCCTCCCTTGGAGAACTCACACTCCGTGAGGTGGATCAGCTAACAGTTGTAGAACTGTTCTAAGTTCTAAGGACTTTAATGTACATTATGCACATTAAATCATTTAACTCTCATAGTATCCCATGAGATAGTATTATTATTACCACTAGTTTACAAGTGAGGAAGCTGAGTGTCACATATGCTAAGCCATTTACCCAAAATCACACAGTATTATGTGGCAGAACTGGACCTTGAACCCATACAGGGTGGCTCCAGAATCTGGCATCCTTAACCACTAGGCTATCTCTACTGACCCTGGTGAATGAGATGACATATGCTCACACAAAAATGTGTACTTAGGGCTTCCCTGGTGGCGCAGTGGTTGAGAATCTGCCTGCCAATGCAGGGGACACGGGTTCAAGCCCTGGTCTGGGAAGATCCCACATGCCGCGGAGCAACTGGGCCCGTGAGCCACAACTACTGAGCCTGCGCGTCTGGAGCCTGTGCTCCGCAACAAGAGAGGCCGCCACAGTGAGAGGCCCACGCACCGCGATGAAGAGTGGCCCCCGCTCGCCACAACTAGAGAAAGCCCTCGCACAGAAACGAAGACCCAATACAGCCAAAATAAATAAATAAATAAATTTATTTTTTAAAAAAATGTGTACTTAAATGTCCATAGCAACATTATCATAATAGCAAAAAAGTGGAAACAACCCAAATGTCTATCAAATGATGAATAGGTAATCAAAATGTGGTCTATCCAATGGAATATTATTTGGCCATAAGAAGGAATGAAGTAGTACAACATGGACGAACCTTGAAAACATGGTAAATCCAGCCACAAAAGGCCACATGTTATATAACTCCATTTATATTAAATGTCCAGAATAGGCAAATCCATAGAGACAGAAAGTAGATTAGTGGTTGCCAGTGGCTGGAGGTACAGGGGAATGGGGAGTGACTGCTAATGGGTAGTTTTCCTTTGGGGGGGTAATGAAAATATTCTAAAATTGATTGTGGTGCTGGTTATACAACATTGTGAATATGCTAGAAACCACAGAATTCTACACAAAATTGTTGAATGTTATGGTATGTGAATTATATCACAATAATGATTTTTTATAATAGTACCTACTTGTATTCAGTTGTAAGGATTAAATGAGTTAATATTTATAAATCACTTAGAACAGTGCTGGACACATGGTAAACACTATATAATGCATTAGCTATAATTGAATGCCTACTATGTGCTAGGCACTGAGCCAGATATTAGAGATATACTGATAAACAGGGAAAAAAATGTTTCCTACCCTATTGGGGATTACAGTTTTCGGAGGAGGTGGGTATTAACCAAATCTTGCATTCACTCTTCTTTCCCCATCTCCCTTTCCAAGGGCTCCTCCTTCACCTCTGTCCTACAAACATAGTGTACCTGGCTTCCCTCCTCCTCTTTCCTCAGTACACACACAATCCCTAGGTGACAAATCACCAAATCAGAAGTGGAAGAGGGCCACCACTACAGATCCTACAGGAAAGTATTGTGAACAATGTTATGCCAATCCATCTGACAATTTAAATGACATGGACAAATTTCTTGAAAGAAGTAATTTCCCCAGGTGATCTCATGCACAAGGATACCAGCCATGTGCTAATGATTACTGATTCTACAGCTTCTGCCCAGCCCTCTCCCCTGAACTTGAGACTACCATTTTCAACTGCCTACCAAATATTTCCACCTGGAAGTCCCCACGCCTCTGAAACCCAACATCCAGGGCAAAACTTGCTTATCTTCCCTCCTCCTCCTTCTCTAATATTTTCAACATCACTTTATGGCGCCTGCTTCCACCAAGTCACACAAGCTAGAAACTTCAGGGTCTTCCCTGGTCTCTCCTTGCCCCTCAATCCCCACCCCCAGCCATTCACCAAGCCCTGCTGGCCTGTTAAGGTTATGAAATATTTCAAGCATAGAGAAGAATATATGGAGAATATAATGAACACTTGAGCACCCACCATCCAACTTTGTTAAATCTTAACATTTTACCATATTTTCCTCATATTTAAAAAATACTAGGGACTTCACTGGTGGTCCAATGATTAAGAGTCCGTGCTCCCAATGCAGGGGGCCTGGGTTCGATCCCTGGTCGGGGAACTAGATCCCACATGCCGCAACCAAAGATCCTGCATGCTGCAACCAAAAAAAAATATATATATCCTGCGTGCCACAACTAAAGACCTGGTGCAGCCAAATAAATATTTTTTTAAAAAAATAATAAAAAATAAAAAATACTATGTTAGTTACTTATTTAGTCTGTTGTCTATTCATCCCATCCCATTAGAAAACAGGGACTTTTTTGTTTCGTTCACTGTAGTATTCCTAGTGACTAGAACAGCCCCTGGAACATAGCAGTCCCTAATAAATATTTGTTAAATTAATGAATGCATGAAAATAAAACATTCTAGGTAGAGTTGAAGCCCTCTGTCCCCTTTGCAGATTTCAATCTTCTCCCCCTCTCCCCACATGTGACACCCATTCTGATCTTGGTGTTTATCATTATCATGTGTGTTTTTATTCCTTCACTATGTGTTTATGGATCCATAAGCAGCACATAGTATTGTTTTTCACATTTTAAAACTTATATAAATGATATCCTACTGTATTATCCTCCTTCAACTTACTTTTTTTCCAATTTGATACATGTAGTTCTGGATTATCCACTTTAACTTCTATTGAGTATGCTGCTGTACGACTATACTTCATAGTGTAATAGTTAGAGCATGGACTCTGGGGCCAGGCTGCCTTAAAGACGTGAGTATTTTATACATTTGAGTTGGGAGTGAAATATCTGGGTGGTAAGATATGGCCATCTTCAGCTTAACCAGATACTATCCAGTTGCTCTCCAAAGTTGTTCCAATTTATACTTTCACCACCTGTGATTCTCATTGCTACTTTTAATTTGCATTTTCTTGATCACTGATAAGGTGGTGAGTGTCTCCAGCACCAAGATCTTGGCTTTGATGCCTGCAACACCTGGCACTCCACCTGGCTCTGGCAGGTTCTCGGGAAGTATGTTTTGAACTTTATGTTGTCCTGCAAGTTGAAAGACTTGGGTTCAAATCTCAGCCCTACCTCCTGAGTCAGTTATAACTCTGGACAAGTCCCTTCCCCTCTCTGAGCCTCCACTTCTTTAACTGTTGGAGAGGGCTGGGTTATTTACAAAGAGTTTACTTTTACATCTGGAAACCTCATTTGACTTCACAAGTATCTTCCAGCTCTAGAATTTAGGGTTCACATTAAAGCCATTCTTTATTCATAATTTCTAAAGATTGGAAAAGTCCCTCAGCTGGTGAATGAATAGACAAACTATGGTACAGCCACGCAATGGAATACTACTCAGCAGTGTAAAGGAACAAACTATTGATATACGCAATCATGTGGATGAATCTTAAATACATTATGCTAAGTGAAAGAAGCCAGACTCAAAAGGCTACAGACTATAGGGACTTCCCTGGTGTTCCAGTGGCTAAGACTCTGTACTCCCAATGCAGGGGGCTCAGGTCAGGGAACTAGATCCCACTTGCCGCAACTAGGAGTTCTCATACCGAAACTGAAGATCCCACATGCCACAACTAAAGATCCCACATGCCTCAACTAAAGATGCCACATGCAGCAACAAAGATCTGGCATGCTGCTATGAAGATCTGGCCCGCAACAACGAAGATCCCATGTGCCGGAATTAAGACCCAGTGCAGCCAAATAGATAAACAAATAAATTTTAAAAACATTTTTTTAAAAAGGCTACAGACTATATAATTCCATTTTCATAACACTCTGGACAAGGCAAAACTGCAAGGACAGAAAACAAATCAATGGCCACCTGGGAGTAGGGATGGTGTAGACTACAACAGGGCAGAAGGGAATTTGGAAAGGTGATGAAACCGTTCTCTATCCTGATTGTGACGGTGGTTACAGGGCCATATGTATTTGTCAAAACACATGGAGCTGTACACCTCAAAGAGTGAATTGTAATGCATATAAACTGTACTTCAGGTTTTTTTAAATGAAGCCATTAAAGATCCCAAGAGCATTAGGTTGTCTCCAGCTGGGTGTCAGAGGAGTGACACCAGACACAAGTCTGTGCCTCAGCCACAGGAGTGAATGGGGAGGCTCTCTGGCATTGCCGGGGGTTTGTGTGGGAGGGGAGTCAGAAGGTGCCTCTCTTTGAGCATGAGCAAAGGGCCACTGGGGCAAGCCCTGTGAGGGTGCCCTGGTCGAGGGCAGCCTGATCTCACTTAACAAGTACCTATGGCATGGCATCATCCTCTCATTTTCAGGAGCAGAATGAAATTCACAGATATTCGATGACTCAATGAGGTCATGGGCAGTGGATGATGGAGCTGGGATTCTAGCCCTGTCTATGCATCCCCCCCACCCCAACATGTGACTGGGTTCTCTGCATCCCCAATGTGCAGCCCTCCTCTGGGGCCCAGCCTCATCTCATGTCTGTCTCCAGTCTCAGACTTTATTCCAATAGACACAAAGGTGGGGTCAGTATTTAATGTCTAAGGTGCCCACCAGCTGCTCACATTGACACTTGCAGATGTCACTTGGCATCTCTCCCCTCTCTCTTCCCAGCTGGAAAATGCTGGCTGAGGGGTTGCTCAGGGAGATCCAGGCTCTCCCAAACCCCACCCATAACACGGTTCACCCAGCTCCTTCCCCTGGTGGTCTGCAGCCCAGAAACCTTCACCTTTTTTCTCCCGACTGGCCACTCTGGGACAGCACTCCTTGTCCAGTCATTCATTCAGAATACAATCTCCAGGAGCTGGCTGTGTGCTGGGCACAGTGCTACGCCCTTTGGCTAACATCTGTCCCTCATGGAGCCGGCAGGATGGTGAAGAGGTCAAACACAAGGGCTCTGGGGCCTGGGACTTGATTCTGGCTCTGCCCTTACTAGCTGTGGACCAATGACTTCCCCTCTTTGAGTCTCAGTTTCCTTGTCTGTATAATGGGAATGGCCATCATTCCTACACCTCGCAGAATTTAGATGAGGGTAAATGAGAAAATGCATGCAAAGTCCTTTGAAACTAGCTACTCACAGACTGGTAGCTAGTGTGGTCGTAATAATTTCTCTGGGAGAGAGATGGAAACAGATCATGCCAGAGGGCTCTGAGGGCTCTGAGGTACCCATGAGCTCAGCCTCGGGGTGGGAGGGGGAGGAAAGCTTCATTGAACAGGTAGTTGGGGATGAGTTGGGGGCACCCCAGTCAGGGTCCTTGAGACAGGAAAAAGAAGAGGATCTGTTTCTGGTTTGTTTTGAGAATTTGATGAGTTAATACACAGCAAACACTTGAAATGGTTCCTGGCTTGCGGTACAAACTCTAGAAACGTTAGTGATGACAATGAAGGTGATATAGGGGTGAGTTATGATTTAGGTCAATGTTTGAAGCAAGCCTTTGTGGGGCTATGCCTCACCTGAGTCTTCATTCTCTCCATGGCGTGGAAGATTCCAGCCCCTTGAGGAGTCAGCTCTACAGCCCAGGAGACCCTGTGAACAGGAAACTGAGTCAGTGGAGTGAAGGCAAAGAGAGGTCCTGGAGGTTGGAAAAGAGAGGAGGGGGCTGGAGAAATGCAAGAAGACAAGGATGGGGGATATGCACCCAGAAGTCCTCGCTGTTTCCCAGGCACTAATGCATCTTCCCATGTTGTTTCCCCATCAGACTATGAGGCTTTCTAGGGTAAGGACCGTGTCTCCATTTCATGAAGCTCCACCTCAAAGGCAAGGGAAACAAACTCAAAAAAAGTGTCCAGGGGCTTCCCTGGTGGCGCAGTGGTTGAGCGTCAGCTTGCCAATGCAGGGAACTCGGGTTCGAGCCCTGCTCTGGGAAGATCCCACATGCCACGGAGCAACTAGGCCCGTGAGCCACAATTACTGAGCCTGCGCGTCTGGAGCCTGTGCTCCGCAACAAGAGAGGCCGCGATAGTGAGAGGCCCGCGCACCGCGACGAAGAGTGGCCCCCACTTGCCGCAACTAGAGAAAGCCCTTGCACAGAAACAAAGACCCAACGCAGCTAAAAATAAATTAAAAAAAAAAAAAAAAAGTGTCCAGGTCTGCCCAGTCTGTCCTGATTTCAGCACTGAAAGTCCCAAACCCCTCAGTCCAGGGGAAACTGGGACAATTGGTCACCCTCCCTGTCATTGCCTCTGCTTCCAGCTCCTCCTCCTTCTTCAAGCCTCAGAAACAGTCCTGTCAGACCCGTGGGTG
Organism: Balaenoptera ricei; assembly: GCF_028023285.1. Taxonomy (NCBI): domain Eukaryota; kingdom Metazoa; phylum Chordata; class Mammalia; order Artiodactyla; family Balaenopteridae; genus Balaenoptera; species Balaenoptera ricei. The sequence continues at coordinate 17,867,155 of NC_082639.1, forward strand.
CTTGGTCCCAACTCACCCTCTTCTGGAAGGCTCAGGAAGGACGGGGCAATTCAGACCCAGCCATGGTTGGCCAGTGCCTCCGGGAGCCCCCGTGTTCCAGGGGACAGGAATGACATCCCAGGCTCTGAGGCGCAGGCTTCACCCAGGCTCCCCAGGGGCTGGCAGATGTGGCGCCTGATTTCCCAGCGCTAATCCCTCCGTGTGTCTTACGCCATGGGGATTAGTTCCTGGGGTCCCCGAGCAGCCGGGAGGGGGGCACATCTGTCAGGGGGACTGTGCGGCGCCACGTGACCCAAAATGCTCCAGGCTAGCGGGCAAAGGTATGCTCTCTCCAGGAGTGTCTGCCAAGCCCAGTGTGCGGAGGAGAGATGATGGGAACTGCCAGGAAACAGCGTCGGCCCGACCCACAGGACTCCCAGACCCGCCACCCCCCACACCAGCTCCTCAGCTACCTCTGAGGAACCCTGGGCTCCAAAGAACACAGTTTGAAGACCACTGGGGTCAGCCTAGTTGTTACATATTTGGATAACTCGGTCCAAATCCCAGTTCTGTAACTACCTGTGTAGCCTTGGGTAAGTCAGGCCCTCTTTGATTTTTCATCTATAAAATGGGGATGATATCTATGTTACTGTGAGGATTAAACTGCAATGTGTATGCAAAGCAGGTAGCCCAGGACCTGGCACCTAGTAAGGGTTCTGTTAAGGTTAGCTTCTTTTTATTTTATTTATTTATTTATTTATTGACTGCGTTGGGTCTTCGTTGCTGCACGAGCTTTCTCTGGTTGCGGCAAGCGGGGGCTACTCTTCGTTGTAGTGCACGGGCTTCTCATTGCGGTGGCTTCTCTTGTTGCGGAACATGGGCTCTAGGTGTGCGGGCTTCAGTAGCTGCAGCATGCAGGCTCAGTAGTTGTGGCTCGCAGGCTCTAGAGCACAGGCTGAGTAGCTGTGGCACACGGGCTTGGTGGCTCCGCGGCATGTGGGATCTTCCCAGACCAGGGCTCGAACCCGTGTCCCCTGCCTTGGCAGGAAGATTCTTAACCACTGCGCCACCAGGGAAGTCCCAAGGTTAGCTTCTTTTTATAACTTGGTTTTTATGCCACAACTTTAGAAAGTCACTATCCACTGATTTTAGTTGGCACAAAAGAGAAAATATATTTGCCTTCTTGGCACCAGATATGGCTGCACATTGGAATTACCTGGCGAGCTTGTAAAAACCCTAGTCTGGATCCCACCGCCCCAGAGGTCCCCATGGGTGCAGCCGGGGCATCACGATTTTTTGAAAACTCCTCAGTGTGTGGTTAAGGTTGAGAGTCATTGCCCCCAGTCCACTGTGTTTCCATCTCATTCTAAATGCATGTAGGAATAGCCTGGGGATCGAGTTAAACTGCAGGTTCTGAGTCAGTGGGTCGGGGTGGGACCTGAGAGTCCATTTCAAACAAACTCCATTCTGGTCTGTGGACCACACTTTGAGGAGCAAGCCTCCTCTGCAATTCAGGGATTGCACCAGCTTCTACTTCATTATCTCAATAGAACATCACAACTGCCTCCCAGCCACCCCGTGGCTTGAATTATTCTATTTTGCTGATGCTCAGGGTCAAGTATGTGAATGGTGGAGGCAAGCCTTCTGGATCTTTTTTTTTTTTTTTAATTTTATTTTTGGCTGCATTGGATCTTCGTTGCTGCACGCGGGCTTTTTTTTTTTTCTCTAGTTGCGGTGAGCGGGGGCTACTCTTCATTGCGGTGCACAGGCTTCTCATTGTGGTGGCTTCTCTTGCTGCGGAGCACAGGCTCTAGGCACACAGGCTTCAGAAGTTGTGGCACGCGGGCTCAGTAGTTGTGGCTCGCGGGCTCTAGAGCACAGGCTCAGTAGTTGTGGCACACGAGCTTAGTTGCTCCGTGGCATGTGGGATCTTCCCCAACCAGGGCTTGAACCCATGTCCCCTGCATTGGCAGGTGGATTCTTAACCACTGAGCCACCAGGGAAGCCCAGCCTTCTGGATCTTATTCTGTATCCCCCAAGGCCAAAAATCTGGGTTGACCCGGAAAAGGGGCGTGATAAATTAGAGAGAGAAGAGATCTGAGTAATCTTGTCCAAGCTCCACATTGTATGGCTGGTGAAACAGACTGTGAGAGGGGAGATGAATTGCCAAGGTCACATAGAAAACTTAGTGACAGCAATGGAGCTGGGCCCCAGGTTTTCTTTCCCATTGAAGCTGGCTGCTTTGTTCATCTTTAGTGAGGCTCTGAGCAGGCTGGGCAGCCTGCCTCTGGGTCACAGATTGAATGCAGACAGTGTGCCCCATATAGATGCTTAGTGCCTTCTGTGTTATCCCCTGTGGTCTTCACAACAATCCCATGAGGCAGGTTTTATTCTGTCCCCATTTGACAGTGAGGAAACTGAAGCTCTGAGAAGTGAAGTCCCCCGGAAGTGGCAGGAGTGGGATTCCAACCCAGGAGTCCTCTCTGCTTCCCAGACACTAATGCATCTCCCATGTTGTTTCCCCATCAGACTATAAGGTTTTCTAGGGTAAAGACCACGTCTTATTCTGGTTTGTGCTGCCAAACCAGGGATAAATATCTGAATCAGTTAATCCACTCCAGGGTTCTGCATCTCTGCTGACAAAGACCCTCACCCCCCGGACACCAGCTCCTCTCTGGGAGTTCCTCCCTTGCCCCTTTCCCCAGCCCTAATGCAGCCATTTCTCTCCACCCAGACCAGCCCCTCCACTACCAGATTTAGCCAGACCAGAATCCATATCATGTCATAGAGGACAATGGCCACACGGTGGCACCAGATGCCTACATGTAAAATCTTCCAGCCTCCTGGAAAGGATCATTTATTTAATCACTGAATGCTTCTCTCTCTCTAGGCATTTGTCCAAGGGCTTTCCATCCATGAACCAAGATAATCCCTGCAACAGCCCCATGCATTCATTCTCTCTATAGATGAGAGATCATATTAGTCATTTGCTTAAATAACCTTCCAAGGCTGCCCACTGCTCTTTGGAAAAATCTAAATTCTTACCTGCATAGTCTAACCCTACCCGCTGGACCCTTGAGTCAGACTGCTGGGGTTCAAAACCAAGCTCCACCACTTATTATTTATGTGACCTTGGTCAGATTTCTTGGCTTCTCTTGGACCTCAATGTGCTGATCTGTAAAATAGGGTAATGAAATAGAACCTACCCCCTTGGGGTGAGAGTGAGGATTACATGAGATAAGACACCTAAAGCACACAGTAAGGGCACACAGTAACCACTCTGATTACCATTAGACTTGGAGGGCTCCCCCTCACAATCCCACAGATCTCTCCTTCTCTCTTCCCTTTTCTCCATCTCTCCTTCTCCCCACTTTTTTTTCTACTTTTACTCTCTCCCCTGCCTCTCCACCTATTCTAGCAGGGGCAGCATATTAAATAGTATATTAGAAAGCGATACATGCTATGGAAAAATAAGTAGAGCCAAGTAAGGGGAGGTAGATTATAGTATTAAACTGGGCGGTCAGGATGGCCTCCTTGAGAAAGAAATGTTTAGCAAATCACCTCAGGGAAGTAAGGGAGTTAGGTATACGGACAACAGAGGAAGAGAGTCCATGGTAGGGCCTTAGGGTGAGAGTGTACAGAAAAGTGAAGAGGCCAGTGGCTGAGCAGATTAAGTGAGGGGCAGAGTAGAGGCGAAGTGGGAAAGGTAGCTGGGGAGCCAGGTCTGGAGAACATCCCAGGCCACAGGAGGGACTATGATTCTCACTATCAGTGAGGTGGGAGCTGCTGCAGAGTCTGGAGCAGAGTGGCATGACCTGACACTTTTTTTTTTTTGTTTAATAAATTTATTTATTTATTTATTTTTGACTGCGTTGGGTCTTCGTTGCTGTGCACGGGCTTTCTCTAGTTGCAGCGAGCGGGGGCCACTCTTCGTTGTGGTGTGCAGGCTTCTCATTGCGGTGGCTTCTCGTTGTGGAGCATGGGCTCTGGGCACGTGGGCTTCAGTAGTTGTGGCACACGGGCTCAGTAGTTGTGGCTCGTGGGCTCTAGAGCACAGGCTCAGTAGTTGTGGTGCACGGGCTTAGTTGCTCCATGGCATGTGGGATCTTCCCAGACCAGGGATCAAACCCGTGTCCCCTGCATTGGCAAGCAGATTCTTAACCACTGCACCACCAGGGAAGACATGACACATTTTTTTTTAGGATATTCTTTTTTTTTTTTTTTTTAATTTATTTATTTATTTTTGGCTGTGTTGGGTCTTTGTTTCTGTGCGAGGGCTTTCTCTAGTTGCGGCAAGTGGGGGCTACTCTTCATTGCGGTGTGCGGGCCTCTCATTATCGCGGCCTCTCTTGTTGTGGAGCACAGGCTCCAGACGCGCAGGCTCAGTAGTTGTGGCTCATGGGCCCAGTTGCTCCGTGGCATGTGGGATCTTCCCGGACCAGGGCTCGAACCCGTGTCCCCTGCATCGGCAGGCAGATTCTCAACCACTGTGCCACCAGGGAAGCCCAGACATGACACATTTTTAAAGGAGCGTTCCGGCTTCAGTGTTGAGAGCAGACTAGAGGGCAAGGGTGGGGGCAGGGAGACCAGGGCCTTGTTCAGCTGAGAGATGGTGGTGGCCTGGTGCACCCAGGCAGGGAGAATATCCAGACTCTGCATATGCTTCAAAGGAAGAGCCAATAGGACTCGCCAATAAATTAGAGCTGGATATGAGAGAAGAAGAGAGGAGTCGGGATCAGCTCCAAACTTTTTGGCCTGAGCAACTGGAAGCTGGGAATTGACTTTTACTATAAGATGGGGAAGTCTGCACGTGGGAGGGGGTTTGAGCAGAGGGACAGAGTTCAGGATTGACTGTATGGATTTTGAGATGTCCGAGTGAAGGTGTGAAAGTAGGCAGTTGCACATTTGAGTCTGGGACTTAGAGGTCTGTAACAAAGACACAATTTAGAAAACCATTGACATGTAACAGTAGACGATATTTAAAGCCATTACCAAGGGAGTGAGAAGGGGTAAAGAAGGGATCTGAGGACTGAGCCCTGAGGTCCAGGAGAGTACTGGGTGAAGTACTGAGTACTGGGTGAAGGTGAATATCACAAAGTCACGGAGCACAGGTGCAAATGGGGCTTTACCGGAAAAACTTGGAAGCAGAGGGTCAGCCATTGAATGAGGCATTGGGTTGTCCGTCCAACCTCTTGTCATCATGTGGAGAGAGATATGGGGGTCAGGGCATAGCTGGAAACATCCTGGAATGTGCTCCAGGAGAGGGACCCCTCATCCCCTTCACTACTTTTTTTTGGCAAGTGTGAGGTCAGTCTTGCAAGTAAAGAAGACGTGTTCTGAGCTCAGGTACCAGGGGAATTGTTTGCAGTGCTGAGGGCCCCTGGAGACCCCAGGGGAAGTAGAGACCATGTGGAATCATTTCTGCTTTGGGAAGGGAGGCCCCTCTGGAGCCCACCTGCTATCTCACTGCTAGGAACCTGGAGTGAGTCCCCAGGGTCTTCCAGTAAAGTCCAAATCATTTTTCCAAGGTCCACCCCCTGACCTGGGGCTCATGAAACATAAGCCTGCCAAACGGGCGTAGAAATCAACAAGGGGAAAAATCACCTGAGCTTATAAGGCACTTCCAATGGTGTTGGCAATGCTGGAGGAGACATTAATGCTAGAGGGAGGCCTGGAGTAATAGTACAAAGCCCATTGTGGAGGCCTGAGCCATCTGGCCATGAAATCTGTGCCAAGCCTGGGGAGAGAGCCCCAGGTTCAGATGGAGGAGTAGTCTGGAGGCATTGGACTTGCTCCTACAGTAGCTGCATGAGCTTCTTGACTTGTCTGAAGGTGTTAACCCAGAAGCAGCAGGAGATATTGGCCAGTGAGTGTGGTTACTCCCCTGGTTGGCCAGCAAATAGTCCAAAGCTATGTGGTTATATCCTGAGCTAAGGATTCATGATAACCTTGACAGTGAGAACCCTGGCTGTCCCCATAGTAATTTCCTTTCTATGGTTCCACCTATCTAGGGGAGGAAAATCTGCATAAAATAGGGAAACCCATGTACTTAATACCCAGGGGTGTCTTGTCAAAGGTACCAGAGGCTGGTGCTGGGAATGTTGCCTTGCCCACAGATCTTGGGTTATTATGAAGGTTGATATGCAGGTGGCATTATGTCCAAGGAGAAAGCAAGGAAGGACCTATATTTAGAATACAAAACAGTTTGGGGGTTACAAAGCGCACTGCTCAATATTCTTCCAGCTGGCCTCAACATTATCCATGAAGAGGATGAGAACATGATTGTGAAGGCCCAAGGCACAGCAGCTGGGAGCAATGTCCTTGCCATTGTCAGAGAGTGAGATACCAATAAGGTCTCCCATAGGTGGGCATGGTGGAAGGGGGTAGGAATGGTATATTCAGTACTGTGACAGGTTCATGCCACAGGCCCTGGCCTGAGCAGCTGCTCGAGGCTGTTTAGCATTGCCTGTTCAGATCTGGAAGAAGAGGGGAGAGGTTATTTACCCCTCCACCCCAGTCTATTTCCTGAGATTGCTTGCCTATGTTCTTGCTAGATTTGCTGGGATCTGTCGTGTGCCTGGGATGAGCTAGTTGATCTGTCCTTTCTCAGAACATTTACCTCCATAGGAACCCAGGAGTCACCATACTGCCTGACACATCAGGGGGACTTGTTCCCCTCCTAGGTGCCCACAGAGGATGAGGGAGTGGCTAAGGTAACTGCTCCTTGAGCCAACCATACCAAGGCTCATTTGTACCCACCACCTGCAGGTGGCAAGTGTGGAAGAGCAAGCGAATTCCATGTGGACAGATGGAGGGCAGTGCCGTAAAGATAATTCCATCATCATATTATATCATACCTGGGAATTCCAGCACATGAAAAAGATGCTCGTCTGAGCCTTAAGAGTCTAGGTTCTACCTGCTTGGTGGAAGAGAACAGTCACCCCATGTACCTAAACCATGTTCATGGTGGTCAGAATCCATGGCAATTGTGAACTAGTCAGAGCCAAAGGTCATTGTGCCACTTTGAGCCACCTTGAGCCGCAGGCCAACGTTCCTGGCGAGTAATAAACATTCCATGAACACCAGTGACTTCACAGGTCAAATGAGTCCTCACTGGACTCCCTCAAACCGCCGTGGTAGTTACACTGTTGTGATAGGTCCAGGCGTGCATCTAGTGCACTAAAGTGGATATGATGACCACATAGTCTTAATCAGCTTTTTCATTCCAGATGCTCTCTTCAAGATGCAGTGCCTTACTGTGGGCTCATTCATATGTCACATATAGATCGAGTTTGTGGCTGAATTGTTGTATCCATCTCCACAGCAGGGGTTACCATATGGACATTCTCCTAATGGTCCCGTTTTGGGTGGTCCAAAGGCCTGGCCATACAGCAAGACCATTAGCAATGGCCCATGAAGCTGTGTAACAGGGACTATTTACAAAGGTGTGGGCAGGCTATAGGGAACCCACAAGTGTGGTGCAGTACCCCTGGGCTGGTAACTGGGGGGATGCTACTGCCCTGGGGCCAAAAGGGAACTGGAAGAAGGTCTTGTAGCGAGAGCCTCCTCTGTGATGACCCAGCCAGCCTTCAACCAGCCCAAGGCAACCCCACAAGAGGCAATAAGCATCCCAACCTCCTCCTTCCCTCTCATCCTCTGCCAGGGATCCCTGTCGGCCAAACTCAACTGGAAGCCACAGGGTAAAGGAACCTGATGATGCAGGTTGGCCCCCTGGCAGAAAAGGCAGAAGGATGGAGAGTGGGCCTGGAGGGCAAGTAGAAGATACAACACACAAGGGAGGGTTGCGATTTTAGATAGGGCAGTCACAGGAGTCCTCACTAGGAAGGGATCATTTGAGCAAAGACCTGAAGAAGTGTAGTAACTCATCGAATCCTCACAGCAATTGATAAGGCCATTTTTTTAAATTAATTAATTAATTTATTTATTTATGGCTGTGTTGGGTCTTCGTTTCTGTGCGAGGGCTTTCTCTAGTTGCGGCAAGTGGGGGCCACTCTTCATCGCGGTGCGCGGGCCTCTCATTATCGCGGCCTCTCTTGTTGCGGAGCATAGGCTCCAGACGCGCAGGCTCAGTAGTTGTGGCTCACGGGCCTAGTTGCTCCGCGGCATGTGGGATCTTCCCAGACCAGGGCTTGAACCCGTGTCCCCTGCATTGGCAGGCAGATTCTCAACCACTGCGCCACCAGGGAAGCCCCAAGGCCATTTTATAGTTGAGGAAACTGAGGTACAGCACTCAGCTTATTCATCATCCAAGATCACACAGCTAAGAGTTGATAGAATTGGGATCTAAAGCCAGAGAGTTTAGCTCCAGGTATCCTGCTCTAAACAAAATAGGATATAGAAAAATCATCATAAAATGAAAGGGCAGAGAAAATGTCAGGACATATAAGACTGTGATTGACAGTCATAGATGTTATTTATTGAGCACTGACTGTATACGATCCACTGTGTTAGGTGCTATGAGGGGGATATACAGATGAACAAGATGCTGTGCTTGGGTTTCCCTGGTGGCACAGTGGTTAAGAATCCGCCTGCCAATGCAGGGGACACGAGTTCGAGCCCTGGTCTGGGAAGATCCCACATGCCGTGGAGCAACTAACCCCATGCGCCACAGCTACTGAGGCTGCGTGCCACAACTAATGAAGCCCGTGCGTGTAGAGCCCGTGCTGCACAACAAGAGAAGCCACCGCAATGAGAAGCACGTGCACTGCAACAAAGAGCAGCCCCCGCTCACCACAACTAGAGAAAGCCTGCGCGCAGCAACAAAGACCCAACGCAGCCAAAAATAAATAAATAAAATAAATAAATTTATTTATTAAAAAAAAAAAAGATGCTGTGCTTGCCCTCAAAGACTCTATAATCTAGTTGGAGAGTGGGGAGGGAGTATAGAAACATTTACAAACCAAATCCCAGCAGATCATCATACATTCTATCGTAGAATTACAGATAAAATGCTGGGAGACCACTAAGGAAAGGGACTCATTAGAGCTGGGCTGAGGGAAGCTTTCTGGAGGTGGTGGCTTTGGAAGAAGCAAAGAATTTTAACAGCAGAAAGGGAAAGGTTAGGGATTCCAGGGGAAGAAACCATGTGAGCAAAGATGTGGCTGCATTTGGGGGATGGCTGACCACCTAATTTCATGAGAGCACAGGAGACTTTTGCTAAGAGAGATGATTTTAAGTGAGACACCAATAAGGCATTAAGCCACACTGGATCCCACAGCGAGGCAGAGACTTCCTTCTCAATTCTCCTTAGGAAAGTCTCAGCTGAGTGCTGGCATATCTTGCAAACGCTAACACTCACTAATCTCCCTTTTTAACCCAAATTTTACAGATTCAGGTCTTCAAATGGGCAACCAAGCTCTGGTTGGAACTTCACAACATTGTTTTGTTTTCACTGTCTTTATTTTGACCATTAGGTTCTATTTCAAACAATGATACTGGTCTTTTTTTTAATTTACAGATAAATTATTTATTTTTATTATTATTTTCCTTTACAGATAAATTTATTAAGGAAAATATAGTTGATTTAAAGGGACAATATTTAGTTACACATTCAGGTGGTTCACAGCTATGGCAAAAATCACAAAGGTGGTACACTACTGACTGATGTTTAGGATACTCTAGTATAGGGTAAAAAGCATATGAGGGAGAATAATGGGGGGAAAAGGTTGGGAAGGGGGTCAGATCATGGGGGGCCTGAACACCATGGTGAGGAGTGTGGCTTTTATTCTATCAATCACAGCAAGGCGTTGACTCCAGAATAGGCAATGATCATGCTCAGAGCTGCGCTTGGCAGGGCTTGCTGTGGCCTCTGAGTGCAGGGGGAGGGGGAGACTGGAGGCTGGGATAGCACTGGGGAGGCTGTTGAAAGACTCAAGGTGAATAGGTAGAGGGCCCTGGACCAGGGTCAAGGTGGTCCAACTGAAAGAGAGGAAGGGCTGGGTTCAAGAGCTCCCATCAGGTTGTGTCATAGTGTGCTATGCGGCTGACCTGTTGAGTACAAACTTCTTTTCAAGAGGCAACAAATTTCAGCCTCTAATCCTCCTCTCCAGTGTGATTTACTAAGAAAATTCAATAGTCTCTGACTGGGCTTTACTGAGGAAAGGTAACAACAGAAGAGGCTAGCCCACTGCAGTCTCTGGGACCTCGTTAGGGGGAATTGGAAGTGCAGTCAGAGATGATGGAGAACATAGACTCCCGTCTCCTCATTCTGTGTTTCCCTGCTGGAAAAGTCTGCTGTCGGCTTGACCGCTTGTGGTGATTCATTCTATTCCATACGATGAACATCTGATTTTCTAAGACCTTCAGCTTCATTTCACTGAACATAAGCCGTTCAAGGATCTTGTCCTGGAGGGCAAAGCAGGTGTGCAGCCTCTCCACCTCTTTTGTGTTCAGGCAGTTGCTCTTGGGTTTGGCTTCGCAAGTCTTTGTCTTCTCTTCCTAAACTCCCCATCACCACGAAAAGAGGACAAGTTGGTTAATAGTGATAATCCTTTCCCATGCCAGCTGAGTTACAATCATCTTAATCAATTTCACGACCAGCATCTAAGGAGAGCCTCTTTGCCACATCCTGTGGGTGAGAGAATGGGGCCCAGTGAGAGAAGGTCCCTTTCTCAGCCTCACCCAGCCTGCATGAAAGCCCCCAAACTCCCAGGATCCAGAGCTGCCTTTGGTTCACAGGAATAAGTGAAATGGCCCACTAATCTGCACCCACCGAGGACTTAAAACCCTTAACCCAGATGTATGTGTCTCCAGAGCTTGTGCTTTTCTCAACATGCCTCTTTGAGAGTTTAGTCAGGCCTCATAAAATCTCCAAGTCTCAGTGGTCTCATGAAATGCTCTTATCTCTGTCATCTTTATCTGCTCCCTCCCCCACCACTGCATGCAGTTGGTAAGGACACAATTTTTTTTTTTAGGATTCAGCTACAAATTCCTAGCCTTTAAAACCATTTAAGAATTAAATATTTCAGACATGCAAAAAAAGTAAATATTACAACAAATACCCATGATCCCTAAAATATCACAACGGTAACTGAAGTCCTCTGTGTATTCTGCTCCTAGATTGTTCCCCTTCCTCCCTGAACCTTATCTCAACTGCAATACTGAATGTGGTATTTATTTTTTCCTTGCATTTCTTTATACCACTTTATACCAGTTCTCAGTGGGAGGCGATTTTGCCCTCCCCTGGGGACATTTGGCAATGTCTGGAGAAATTTTTGGTTGCCACAAGAGGGGTGAGGAGTGCTATTGGCATCTTGTGGGTAGAGGCTAGAGATGCTGCCAAAAATCCAGCATTGCACAGGACAGTCTCTCATCACAAAGACTTATCCAGCCCCAAATGTCAATCGTGCAGAGGCTGAGAAATCCTGCCTTAATGTACTTTCACTATACATAGGCATCCATAAACAAGGCAGGATATTGTTTTGCATGTTTTTTAACTTTACATAAAAGACGTCATAATCTAGGTACATTTCTGCTGTCTTCATTATTCAGTTTTAGAGATTTATCTATGTTATACATGTTTTTAAATTTATCCATTTTAATTTTTCCCACTTTAAAGCAGTTGTTACTGTTGTCAAAGCATGTTGTCATCAAACATGAAGTAGAAGAGTCTGGGATGGGCCCTATTCTTCAGCTGAGACAACTGAAACTTTGTGAAGGAAGTGCTTTGTCCTCTATCACCCAAGAGGGAACTGCAGAGCAAGGTCTTAGACCAGAGTCGGATTCCTTAGTCTTGCCGCATTGTCCTGACACCTTCCCTGTCTTCCCACCCCCCAATCTAGCTGTGACTATCCCATCACCCTCAGCTGAAGCTAAGGTCCCTCTTGCTCACCTGCTGGGGCTCTGGGGGCGTGAGCTTGAGTTCATACTTGACCAGCCAGTTGCTAAGCAACAGCAGAAGGAATAGGAACCCAAGCAAGGCTGGCTTATAGCTGATCAGCCAAGCCATCAACACTCCTATGGTGCCTGAGGAAGCAAGTGTCCCGTGGAGATTCCTAAAAAGAGACATTAGCTCCCCCAGCATTATGGCTTGGAAGCACCCAGGCCCCAAGGCCCTGCCTGTCTCCTATCTAGGACAGTTGCCCTCCATGACAGGAGTCATGGCTGCCCCCTCCTCTGAGTCATAACCGGGCCCCACCCCCAGCTGCCGCATAACAATAATATTAACTACTCCTAGATCTTCAGCAGCCACTATGTGCCAGACTTTGACAGGCAGTTCACAAGCATCATCTCATGACATCCTCACAACAGCCAAGTGATGTAGGCTTTCATGATACCTCAGTCATTCAACAGTACTTCTGGGCCTAGTCGCGAGGGATAAAATGGCCAGCAGTACAGAGCCTCGACCCTTGTAGAGAGGGAGACAGCAAAGAAAAATTATCCAAAACTTGGAAATAAGGCAAAAAGATTTCTGCAAGCTCGTTCACAGTCATATTAGGATATTGTCTAACTGGCCCACTTATTTGTCACCTGATGCTTTAGGGGAAGGAAATTTTATTGAGTTTAATATTTAATACTGATTAGGGTCCTGACTCTGTAAAGTCAGATGGAAAAGTTGCTCCACCAATTTCACTTGGGTATATCCCCAAAATTGAAAGCAGTGTCTTGAAGAGATATTTGTACACCCACGTTCATAGCAGTATTATTCACAATAGCCAAAAGGTGGAAGCAACCCCAAAATCCATCAACAGATAAATGGATAAGCGAAATGTTGTATATACATACAGTGGGATTAGCCTTAAAAAGGAAGGAAATTCTGACACGTTACAACATGGATGAACTTTGACGACATTATGCCAAGTGAAATAAGCAAAAAGCAAAAGCTATTTGATTCACTTATATGAGCTATCTAGTGTGGCCAGATTTGTAGAGACAGAAAGTAGAATGGTGGTTGGCAGGGGCTTGGAGCAGAGGCGAATGATGAGTTGTCGTCTAGTGGGTATAGAGTTTTACAAGATGAAAAGAGTTCTTGAGATTGTTTGCAGAACCATGTGAACGGACTTAACACTAGTGAACTGTACACTTAAAAATGGTTAAGATGGTAAATTTTATGCTATATGTATTTTACTACAATTTAAAAAATTAATTTAAAATGAATTAAATTAAAATTTTTTAATGAATTAGTTATTTCTGGGAAAAAAATGGATAAGTTGCAAATGATTTTTGTTTGCAAATAGATGCAAATGAATTCTGTCTGACAGAAAAGAAAACCTCAAAGTTTACGGTTTTATGGCCTTGTAGGACATTATTTTTTGTCTTATTCAACTTTGCAGTCTTATTCCAGCATTCTGTGTTCCACTGACCAGTGACTATATTATCAGTTTCTCATAGTTTCCTTTGAACCATCTTTATCATCCTGCTGTTCTCTCAAGAACGAGTTAAAGGACTTCCTTGGTGGTGCAGTAGTTAAGAATCCACCTGCCAATGCAGGGGACACGGGTTTGAGCCCTGGTCTGGGAAGATCCCACATGCCGTGGAGCAACTAAACCCGTGCGCCACAACTACTGAGCCTGCTCTCTAGAGCTCACAAGCCACAACTACTGAGCCCACGTGCCACAACTGCTGAAGCCCGGGTGCCTAGAGCCCGTGCTCCGCAACAAGAGAGGCCACCGCAATGAAGAGTAGCCCTTGCGCTGCAACTAGAGAAAGCCCGTGTGCAGCAACAACACTCAACACAGCCAAAAATAAATAAATTAATTTTTTTTTAAAGTTAAAAAAACAAAGAATGAATTAAATAAATCTTTGACATGTGCTCACTATTTTGTATGGGAGTTCTTTATGTTCAAATGTAAATTTTAATGATTATGTTATTCTAATATATTCAATCAGTTGCCACTTGTTGGGCCTTAGGAACCTGAGATAAATACTTTTATAAAAAATAAATTTATTTATCTATTTATTTATTTATTTTTGGCTGCCTTGGGTCTTCGTCGCTGCATGAGGTCTTTCTTTTTAGTGGTAGCGAGCGGAGGAGGCTACTCTTTGTTGCGGTGCACAGGCCTCTCCTTAAGGTGGCTTCTCTTGTTGCAGAGCACAGGCTCTAGGCGTGCAGGCTTCAGTAGTTGTGGCACATGGGCTCAGTAGTTGTGGCTCGCGAGTTCTAGAGCACAAGCTCGGTAGTTGTGGCACACGGGCTTAGTTGCTCTGCGGCATGTGGGATCTTTCCACACCAGGGCTTGAACCCATGTCCCCTGCATTGGCAGGCGGATTCTTAACCACTGCACCACCAGGGAAGCCCAACACTTTAAAGTTAAATCTTTGTACACATACTTAAACTTTTCACTAGAATGTTTTCCTGAAAGTGGAATTGCTGGGTCAAAGGGTATGCATAGGGCTTCCCTGGTGGCGCAGTGGTTGAGAGTCTGCCTGCTAGTGCAGGGAACGCGGGTTCGAGCCCTGGTCTGGGAAGATCCCACATGCCGCGGAGGAACTAGGCCCGTGAGCCACAATTACTGAGCCTGCGAGTCTGGAGCCTGTGCTCCACAACAGGAGAGGCCGCAGTAGTGAGAGGCCCGCGCACCCCGCGCACCGCGATGAGGAGTGGCCCCCGCTTGCCGCAACTAGAGAAAGCCTTCGCACAGAAACAAAGACCCAATACAGCCATAAATAAATGAATAAATAAATAAATAACAAAAGTGATTGTTTAAAAAAAAAAATTCAGTCTCTATTTAAAAAAAAAAAAAGGATATGCATATTTTTTAAATCTAATTTTTAATTTTATCAAACTACTAAGCATGCAAGCCAGTCAGCTAGAACTACAGGGTTTAAAACAAACAAGTTTCCATCTCTTATCTCATCCCTTCCTACCCTCACATTCTACAACTCAAACAACCAATTTCAACTCTTTCAGCTATTTCTCCTGGTATTTATCTTGATATATCTGAGTAGTATGCTTATACTGTTATTTCTGAATTTCTCAGTTTTGAAATTATATACTATCTTTTCATGATGGAATCTGGGTATTTAGCTCCGATGAAGAACCGCTTTCATTCCCACTTTGTCCCCTCTTCTGTAAATCCCTCTCACGCCTCTCCTCCACAAACTTTCTCTTTCCTCCATTCTCCCCATATAATTCTAACCCTTTGGTTAAAACAATATTCATTGCTTATGTTATTATAGACATGTCAGTGTAGTTCACAGCTGAACTGTGTGCTGTATTATGATTACACTTTCTTTCTGGCATAGCTTTTAGTTTTCCTGAACTTAATTGTCTCTTTTTTTCTGTTAGCTTAGTTTAAAAAAAAAAAAAATCAACTTCTTTGATGTAAAATCGACATAAAATAAAATACACCTATTTTACGTGTGTAGTTCAATGAGTATTGGCTAATGTATACACGCCCCAGTCAAGATAGAAAACATTTCCATCACCCCCAGCAAGTCCTTTCCAGCTCTTTTGAAGTCAACCCCCACCCTCATCCCAGGCAACCACTGATTGGATTCTATCACTAGAAATTGGTTTTACCAGTTCTTGAACTTCACGTATAAATGGAAGTATTTTTTGAGAATTATACTTTGAAGACACAAACTTGTAAAAAAGCGATTACAGCTCTGTGTCCTAGAGGAAATAAGCTTGAAGAACACAAGGCCTGTTCCAGTGTTGTGTCAGTGAAGGATTCCTGGAGGTATTAAAAGAATGAACCGCCACCACCATCAGCGACATTAGAAAGAATTAACCTGGAGTGGAAAGCTGTCATGTATGTGGGGATGGGAGCATAGGAGTGGGAGGAGGTGCGAGTGAGGAAGTGCAAATGGGGAGGGGGTCCAGACAGAAGACAGAGCATGAACAAAGCCCCGGAGGCGATGGCAATCCCGTTTGGACTCACATCTGGATTTCCTAACTTTTGTCCATTTTATTACCTCGAAACTCATTTGCTCTCCAAGATTTCCCCAGTCGAAGCAGGACAATTATGAATAGTAAATACGATGATCTACCAGTTACATATCAGTGTTTTCCCCTGTAAACTCTTTGAGAGCAAGAACTTCATAATTAAACCCTTGTCACGTAGTAAGCATTAATAAATATTGGTTGAACTGACGAATGAGTAGGTGAATGAATGAATGAGTGAATGAATGAATGCGTGAATGAACGAATGAATTTATGAATACACGCAAGTCCCTGGAGGAAATGGTTGCTCTCGGAGGTACAGTCTGGCCCAGAAGTCCTAGAATGGGGACCGTGCTGGGACCGACCCCGAAGGCTAAGGAGACGCTCTAGGAAAGCTTCGTGCAATTTGCCATGGCGCCGCTCTAGCCTCGAGGACGCCGCTCTATGGCAGCGGGGAGGGCGGGGCCGTGGGCGTCTCCGGCTTTATTGTTCGGGCGCGGCGGGAGCGCGCGGAGCGCGCTTAGCGCGTGCATACGCGGCGGCGGTTGGCAGCGCGCGGACTGTGTGAAGTGAAGCGAGGCGACTCCGGACTCACGGACCGACAGACCGAGCGGCCCTTACGGCCGTCCGCAGCCAGGCGGCCCGAGATGTTGTCTGGGAAGAAGGCAGCAGCCGCGGCGGCGGCGGCGGCGGCGGCGGCGGCGGCCGGGTCGGAGGCCGGTGCCGGGGCAGCGGGCGGCTCGGAGAACGGCTCTGAGGTGGCCGCGCCGCCCGCGGGCCTGTCCGGCCCTGCCGAAGCCGGGCCGGGGGCGGCCGGGGAGCGCACTCCCCGCAAGAAGGAGCCCCCGCGGGCCTCGCCCCCCGGGGGCCTGACTGAGCCGCCGGGGTCCGCCGGGCCTCAAGCTGGGCCTACCGTCGTGCCTGGGTCTGCGACCCCCATGGAAACGGGAATCGCAGAGACTCCGGAGGGGCGACGGACCAGTCGGCGCAAGCGAGCGAAGGTGAGGCCCGACCCCCGCCCTCGAACTGCAAATCCCGGTGCCAAGCTTCCCCGAGGTTGTCCAGCCCGCATTACCCCCCACCCCCGCGAGCCCCGGTCTTGGACCTTGAGCCCCCTGCCCCCCCGACCTCCCCAGTCACCGACCTCCACCCACCTCCCCACTAGCTGGCTGGGTGAGGTGGGAGAAGGGAAGGTCTTTGCCTGTGGTGAATGCGTCTTCATGCCGTGACCGGGCCGTCCTGGGAAAGGGGGATCTCGGGGAGGGGTATTTTACTCATTTACATCTCGTACACCTTTTCATTTTCTTGACTGGGAAAAATGGCTCCCTGACGTGGAGTTATGGTTGGCCTTGCTGGAGACATATATCATTTGTTTGTCCACAGATGTGTCTGGAAGCTGCTCAGCAATATTTATGTGTTTCGGCCGGGAGCACGTTGAAGCTGTAGGGTGATGCTAAAGAAATTGCCTTAGCCTTGAAGACCGAAAAAAAGGAACTTTTTTTTTTTTTGGAGCCCTTTGCTGTGTGCTAGAGAGTTTTACTCTTTGTCCTTTTATCTTGTCAACGATCTTTTGATGTAGAGTTTTACAAATGAGGAAGCTGATTAAGAGGGTTAATATCAATTAGTCAAGGTGTAAATATACGGCAAGAAAAGGCTTTGTCACAGGACAGTATATACAGACTCACATCTCTGGGTGCCAGATGCTGTGTTCAGAGCGTCACCAACTTTTTATTTTTGCTAAACACCAACTGGCAGGTTTTGCTAGCCCCATTTCAGGAATGAGTAAGCTGAGGCACACAGTTTAAGCAACTTGCCCAGAGTCGCAAAGCTAAGTAAGTGGTGGAACTGGAATGTAAGCCCTACACTTACAATGTGATAAGGTGTCATCAGCCTCTGAAACAAAGGACCGCATGTGACACCAACAGTGAGCAGGGCACTGGGGCAGTACTAGGGCACAGACTTTAGACTTGGCCCTTTTCTGGAGATTTCATGGTACAGTTGAAAAAGCTGGAAGTATATGTACATATAATTTTAAGTAACTAAATATTTTAAATTATGTAATTTATGCATATTACAAGTTTTCTATCTCTATATAATTTAAGTGGATATACCAAGTCAGTGTGTATGAGGAGCTTCTTGAGTGTTGCCCAGATTGAGAGCCCTCAGATTGAATTGCCCAGTTTTGAGAGATCTCTCTCCAAGAGTACTCTGCTCCAAGTATAAAGGAGGGAAGTCTGTGGCGGTGGGGGGGGGGTGGGGGGGCGGGTTTAACCAACGCATAGGTTGGCAACTCCCAACTCTCTGAAATGAAATAGAGGGCAGAAGCCCAGTTGGGTTTTGATTTGACTATTTCAATAGAAAATTTGGCCAGAAACCAGATGATCAGTTTTTTGTTTTTTTTTTTAAGAGAACGAGGCGTCTCTTATTTATTTATGCATGCATACCTGCCTGCTGGGTCTCTTAGTTGCTGCACACGGGCTCCTTAGTTGTGGCTCGCCAGCTGCTTAGTTGCAGCACACAGGCTCCTTAGTTGTGGCATGCAAACTCTTAGTTGCGGCATGCATGTGGGATCTAATTCCCTGAGCAGGGATCCAACCCAGGTCCCCTGCATTGGGAGCACGGAGTCTTAACCACTGTGCCACCAGGGAAGTCCCTCATATATTTTTTTTAAAAACAGGTTTATTGAGATAATTCACATACCATAAAATTTACCATTTTTGAGTATGTAATTCAGTGATTATTAGCATATTCACAAAGTTGTACAACCAGCACAATATCCTACAGTCAATTGTAGGATATTTTCATCACCCCCAAAAGACACCTATACCATTAGCAGGCACTCTCCATTCGTCCTTGGCTCCAGCCCCTGGCATTCACTAATCTTTCTGTCACTGTGGATTTGCCTTTTTTGGACATTTTATGTAAATGGAACCATATACTATGTGGCCTTTTGTGTCTGGCTTTAGCATGTTGTCAGGGTTCATCCATGTTGTAGTACTTCCATTCAGTACTTGATAGCTCACTGGCCAACTAATATCCCAGTGTACAAATATACCACATTTTGTTTATCCATTCATCATTTTATAGACATCTCCACTTTTTGGCTATTGTGAATAATGCTGCTGTGAACATTTGTGTACAGTTTTTTGTGTGAACATGTTTTTGGTTCTCTTAGGTATGATACCTAGGAGTGGAATTGCTGGGTGGTATGGTATCTCTGTTTAACTTATAGAGGAGCTGCCAAACAGTTTTCCGTAGCAGCCACATCATTTTACATTCCCACCAGCAATATTTGAGAGTTCTGATTTCTCCAATCTTATTGACACTTGATAATGCCTTTTTATTATAGCCATCCTAGTGGGTGTGAAGTGGTATCTCATTGTGGTTTTAATATGTAGGCTAAAGATGTTGAATTGAGTATCTTCTCTTGTCCTTATTGGCCATTTGTATATCTTTTTTGGT
The DNA here is from genome assembly GCF_028023285.1 of Balaenoptera ricei. Lineage (NCBI taxonomy): Eukaryota > Metazoa > Chordata > Mammalia > Artiodactyla > Balaenopteridae > Balaenoptera > Balaenoptera ricei. The sequence goes on from NC_082639.1 coordinate 17,886,440, forward strand.
GAAATGTCTATTCATATCCTTGGCTTATCTTTAAATTGTGTTGTCTTTTTATTGAGTAGTTAGAGTTCTATATATACGGTGATTACAAAAGTTTTAAATTTTGATTTCCAGTTTATTTTTTCTTTTGTCCCTTTTGCTTCTAGTGTTCCATCTAAGAAACCATTACCTAATCCAGTGTCATAAAGATGTACTCCTATGTTTTCTTCTAGGAGTTTTATAGTTTTAGCTCTTGCATTTAGGTCTATGATCATTTTGGAGTTAATTTTTGTACGTGGCATTCTTTTGCATGTGTGTATCCGCTTGTCCCAACACAATTTGTTGAAGACTATTCTCTCCCCTTTGAATGATTGACACCCTTGTTGATTGACCATAAATGTAAGGGTTTATTTTTCCACTCTCAATTCTATCCCATTGATCTATATTTCTGTTCTTATGCCAGTACCACACTGTCCTGATTACTGTAGCTTGGCAATATGTTTTGAAATCGGGGAGTGTGAGTTCTCCAGCTTTTTTCTTTTTCAAGGTTGTTTTGGCTATTCTGTATCTCTTGCATTTCCATATAAATTTTAGGATCAGTTTATCAGTTTTTGCAAAAAGGCAGCTGAAATTCTGATTGGGATTGTGTTGAATCTAGATTAATTTGGGGCTTGCTATAAGATTTCCTTGTAATTCTCCTGTGTTTAATTTTCCTTTGTGATTAGCTCTGAAACTCTCAAAAGAAAAATGGGTTATGTGTTTATTTGGTGAGCAACTAGGAAGTAAAGAACTGGGGAAGCTGACCTACGTATTCATAGCTAGTCTTGGGAACCAGAGGAAACAGACCTCAAGGGATAGAGTATCCATAAAGGAGTAAAATGGAAGCTGAGTCCGCTGTAGATAGACCTTGCTTCAAGGCCTTGCCTCAAGAGTTTATGCAGGGGATATATCTGTATTTTATAGCCTGGGAGCTTATTCATTTTGGGGGGGGGGGGGGACACTTTTTTTTTTTTTTTTTTTTGGCCACACTGTGCAGCATATGGTATCTTAGTTCCCCGACCAGGGATTGAACCCATGCCCCCTGCAGTGGAAGCAATAAGTCTTAACCACTGGACTGCCAGGGAAGTCCCTGGGGGGGACCCTCTTTTAAAAACAATTTATATATGCATAAACATGTATATAATTATATAAATAAGTAAATATATATATAATTATGTAATCAAAATTAGGTTCAGGGTATTGGAAGGAGTCCATGCAATTGAGGGTCCCTGAGGCTTAAGTTTCATTAGTTTCAGAATAAATTCACCTCTGAATGTCTATGCTAACATTATGGCAAACTATTTAAGGTTTGAAATTGTTAAATTGGGCTGAGACTTTGGGAACACCACACAGCTTAAGGAATGGCAGTCTTGAGCTGGGCCTTGAAAAAGGACAGAATTTTTTAAAGTGTTCTGGAAAAGGATGGACTTCTGGAGTTAACTCATCCTCCTGTGATTCCATTTTCTCAGAAAAATAAATCCTACCTTGTAACATTATTAGGTTTAGATATAATGTAAATAAAATGCTTATTGCAGTGTCTGGCATAAGTAAGTAGGTACCCAGTGATTAAGTACTACTAGGGAAGAAAAGAAAGTGAAAAATGCTTGGAATATAATAGAAAGTGGTTTGAGAAGCAACAGGGAGTCCAGAGTGGACAACTGAATGTTGGGAACAATGGGCAAATGAATTTAATTGGAAATGAGGTTCTTCTAGGAGCAAGATAAGTTGGCGGGATCAGTAGTGTTGTAGAGTTGTATCTAGGTTGTAGAGAGCCAAATCCTAGATATGTGCTGTCCTGGATGGTAGCCACTAGCCACCTATGGCTATTGAGCACTTACCATGTGGCTAGTAGATTGAGGGAACTGAATTTTTAATTTTAATTTAATCCTAAATAGCCACATGGTAAGTGCTCAATAGCCACGGGTGGCTAGTGCTACCTTATTGGAAGCACAGATAGAGAACATTTCCATTATCACAGAAAATTCTGTCAGATAGCATTGCACTAGATTATGAAGTATAAGTGCTGTGAGAATTTAGAGAAGGGAAAGATATATTTGTAAGTTTGGAAGACTTAGGGAGTAATTTGCAGAGGAGGTGGGCCTTGAATTTTAGGCATTGGATTTACAGAAAAGGTGGGAGTAGCTTTTAGGGAGTTTAGGGATGATTTTGACTAGTGTGTTAGAAAATGATTAGAGGTAAATTTGACTAGTTAGAGCTAGAGAGTTTATATGCTGGTTTGACAGTTTTGGCATTCATTTGGAAAATGAATGTATTTGGAAATACGTACAGTGTATTTGGAAAATTAATCTGGCAGTTGTGCCCTAGGTGAATTACAAGGAAGAACTGTTAAAAGACTGGAGCTTTAAGGTGGTTGGGAAGTGAATGAATCACTGTAGCAAGGGTGTGGAAGAGATAGGAGAGACTAGAGATATAAATTTGAGAGTCACGGGTGTACAAGTGAGAACAAGTACCCTACTGACTCATCTGCCTGTTGGGACACCTTTTTGTACTTGGTTATAAGTAGTTGTAGCACCTCTGAAGTCTCAGAGGATTTTAGTTAGGGATAAAAGATTCCCACTCCTTTATGTTCATAGCATCCATTCTTTTTCTCAGGGGAATAACTTTTATTTTTTATAGTTTGTATGATTCTTTCAGATGGTTTTTAAACTTTTTCATAAGTGGAGAAATCCATTTTTACAAAATATAATTTTATGCATAATCCCAAAATAAAATACTACTTGCCTGTTTTATATCAAGTTTAAATTTATAACATTTATTTTAGTTGTCAGTCTTTGAGACAATGAGGCTATTTTGGTAGAGCCAAATTTGAGAGTGGAGGTTAAGCATAATAGTTGCAGCCTCAATAATTTCTGTATTTTGTTTATGAAGTATTGTACTGATTGACAAGTAGTGGTAGTGCAGAAGGTTGTTTCCTTGTTTTTAGCTTGTCTTTCCATCTCAGGACACTCTCTCAGTTGAACAGAGATGGCAGAAGAAATTTTATTCTTCAGTCTACCCAAAATTGAGTTACCTAAGTAGTACAACTTCATGTGTTGGTGATCTCTAAAGGGTTATGGTTTGGTTTAACACATACGAGTACTCATGTTAAAAATACATTTTAAAATTAATAAATGAAATCCCAAAAAAATCCAAGGGTTCTGTGGAACACAGTTCTTTTTCTGTTGTTGTTAAATACTACTTTAGATATTCTTACTCCTATCTCTAGGTATTTTGCTGATCTCCTTTTTTTCTTGAAAGCTAAGAGCTCTAGACCAGCCTCTTCCAAGTGTATTCCTTGTTAGTAGTTATTACATCAAAACATTGGATTAAAAAATATTAAAAAAGATTGTTTTTGCTGTGAAACTTCTCAGTACTTTTAACATGTATTATGACGCTCCTAGAGGGGGCCTATAAAGAATGTAGTGCTTCCCTAACTTTAATCTTGAATTCATTTTTCCTTCAAAGGGCATGGTGTCTTAGGCAAAAGCTGAACTACTTCAGTAGAGAGGATCGTATATTATTGTTTGTGTTTGTCTCAGAATTTGCACATTGCCCAATTCCACAGTAGGCACTTGTTAAGTGATTATTGATTGAATGGGTAGGATTGATGGGCAGGGGATTAAAGGGCTGAATCTTTGGGACAGGGAGAGATCAAGCACTGTTGAGGGGTAAAAGGTGAAAGGAAGCTGCATACTGTAAACATGTATTACATTTTCTAACCCAGCTCCCTCTTTGAAACTTTTTTCCCTCCTTGCTGCTTTACCCATTATCCTGAGGTCTGTTCCTAACAGTTTAATCTCAGTCAAGTAGGATAAAGTTTGTTATCTGCATTTTTGGGAGATTTTATTGTAAAGTCTCTGAGATGTTTACCTGATCAGGTTTTTTTGTTTGCAACTAGAGTTTCAGCTTATTAAGGGCAGAGATACTCATTCATAATCATTTTCTCCATTGTGCCATGTTCTCAGTTCAGTATTTGATAGATAAATACAGTTATTCATGTGTTAAATAAAATTCTTAGAGCACAGGTCAAAGCTATTCAATTTATCCATAATTATTTCCATTTTCTAACCCAATCCCTGTTTTCAGTAAAACTCTTAACTCCCCTAGCTACCTACTCCCCCACCACCCAAATCCTGTGGTCATGTCATTAAAAAAAAAAAGAAGACAGATAATAGCAGCCAGCCATCTGGAGCGATTTCAAAGATATTTCGAAAGTTAAAATAGATTACATTCACTGTAATCCACAGGACGATGCATTTCAGAAATCTAATATATTATATTTGGAAGCCATGTTGTCTTTGCCCTGTCTCCACCTCCAATAAATACTTTTTATTTTATTCATTTTATCTTTTCATTGAATCCAGAATAGAGAGCTGTTGTTTCTGGGGCTTCCTTGTTAGGGTGGGGGTCAAAATGATGATTTGACAGTGTTCCAAGGTTGATGACTATTTGTAATACACATTTTAACAAAGAGGTCCATAATAATCTTCCCTATCCTAAGTTGCTTTACCCCCCAATAAAACATTCATTAAGACTGCTTCCTCTTTCTACTTATTACCTGGTTTTCCCCTTTGTAACCTGTGTGAATTAGTAGTAAGGCTTGTAGTCTCCATTTCCACATGACTTATTCCTTAATTTGTTGTAATAAGGATTCTTTGCTCTCGTCATTCAACTCTCTTAGGTCACCAGTGTTTTGTTTTTGTTTTTGTTTTAAGCAAATGTACCTTTTTATTGTTTCAGTTTGACTATTGCCATTTGCAACTTTTATTCCCTGCCCACCCTCCCAACTCCTCAATTTGGTTTCTAGAATTCTTTTGCTATTTACCTGTGGAATAGTAGTTAGAAGTACAGATTGGCATTAGACAGACTTGTTATTCTAGCTAACTGTATTTTTGTCTGACTGAGGGCTAGTTTAGTCTTTTGTTGAAACTTCCAGTATGTGAACGTGATATATATATACATATAGATGCACACACAAACACACAATTTTTATTTGTAGAGAGCCTCAGAGTCATTGATTTGAATTTCAATACTATGATGTAAAAGTTACAGTTTGGGCTAAATCTGAACTGACACAAGATTATTTCACGAGAGATTTTGTTTTTAATGGTTACCTATTATGAGCTAGCTTGTTCCTTGTTATTCGCTTATTTTCCTTAAAAATTGAAGTTAGAAAACAATTCATATTTACTGATGGTTCCAAACTGAGCTTCTGACTTTAGATGTCCATTGTATTTAGCTTTCCCTGGTATAATCTCCATATAGGTAGAGTACAGAGAGATGGATGAAAGTTTGGCCAACCTCTCAGAAGACGAGTATTATTCAGAAGAAGAGAGAAATGCTAAAGCAGAGAAGGAAAAGAAGCTTCCCCCACCACCCCCTCAAGCCCCACCTGAGGAAGAAAATGAAAGTGAGCCTGAGGAACCATCTGGTGAGTTGTAGTAACTAACCACAGTTTTGTTTTATCTTAGAAATAAGAATAAATGAATTTATTCCTATTCTGCAATGTTCTTTATGTCTTTGGTTTATACTCTTATATTGGCCACGCGTATTTTTGTGTGTGCACATGTACATGTATACACACATAAATATACATGCATATATACATAGTGGTACTGACATTCTTTTTGTGTGTGTCTGTACATATAGGAGGAAAGTAAAGAATGAGGGTAGAAGGATAATGGCTGTGTAAGGCAGCTGGAAAGTTGGAGAAAATGCACAGAAAGCCAAACCCGAAGAACCAAACCTTTCAGTGATAACTCTGATTCAGAATTTAGAGATAGAATGATTCAGAAATTATTCTGGCTAAATTATGCCATTTACTTCATGGTTAGATACTTTCAGATAAAACCTTCGTGGTGTGGATCAGTTTTGAAAAGGGTCTTTTCCTGGTGAACAAAGATAAAAATACATTCTGAAGTCAAAAAGAAAAGACTTAAGTGCCTGTTATTGTTTAGTTATTGAGCCCTCCAGTCAAAAGAATGGTATAAGAAAAGGCTATGAAGAGATTCTAAGGTCACACAATCTTCCCTATGACATTGAAAGATTATTGGAGCCTATAGTACTGTTTTCAGAGGTTCAAACATCTTAAAAGAATTCTCACTAACATCCCCTCAGTGAGTCCTACTGAGGATACCCAGACCAATTAGGAATACCCTTTTGTTTTGGAGAGACCAAACAAAAGTAGAATCTTAATATTTCATATCTTCTGCCATTAATGGCTACTCTTTAACTCTTCTTCGAAGAGTTTGAATTTTTACTAAGTTCTTCTCCTTAAAATACTTTCTGTATTTCCAGTAGCTCCAGGCCCATTCACCTCACCAATTCTTTTAGAGAGCATTACAAATCAGGTGTTAATTTAAACTTAGATTTAGAACTTATCAAACAGATTCTGGCTAAAACTCAAAAATAAAAATTTATAATTTACAGTAATTGTAATAAAATATAATAAAAGAATACAGTTTGAGAGCATTTAGAAAAAGATAGATTCTGGGTTTAAATCTTCTCAGGAATCAGATTTCCTAAGAATGGTTTTCCTAAAATTTTCTTAAAATAACTTATCGGACAGTTACTTACTGGGAGTGGTATATTACCTTTGGGAGTAATGTCCCTGAGGCAAACGTACCTCAACAACACCTCCTCTCTTTTTGTTGATTTTTTTTCCTCCTTTTCCTAGTCTTTTACATTTAGCTCTCTCCCCTTCTTTCTGTCCTTACTCCCAACTCTTCCCTTGACTCTCTACTCCTTTCTTCTATATTCTACTTTGATTCTTGCCTTTCTTTTTTTCTACCTTTGCTGTAGATTTGCTAATGAGATACATGGGGATAATCCTTTTGATAGCTGTTATATAGCTCCAGAGGCTGCTGATCTCTTAGTTTAAGGACTCTATTATTCAGTAGATGATCTGATATCTCAGATACTGCCTCACCCTCTTTTTTGTGTAGTTGTCAGTGTCTCCAGTAAGAAACTGATTTACCATAAGGTATCAAGTTGATATACACTTTGTCCTCTGAAAATTTTAAACCAAGTCTTGGTGTTTTCTTTTTTGTGAAAGAGGCTTTTTATTTTGTTTTCCTTCTTCCATAAATGTCAGATATTGTTCCTACAAAGAGTAAATATCTTTTTTAAAATTATTATTTGGTTGTGCTGGGTCTTAGTTGCGGCAGGCAGGCTCCTTAGTTGCAGCTCGCAGGGTCCTTAGTTGTGGCATGCATGTGGGATCTAGTTCCCTGACCAGAAATCAAACCCGGGCCTCCTGCATTGGGAGCATGGAGTCTTATCCACTGCGCCACCAGGGAAGTCCCCAAAAGTAAATATCTTAGCAAAGGGATTTAGGATCTGGGGAACTGTCTTTATGCCATTATGTTCTAATTAATTTTAATCCAGTGGTTTAGTTTAAGTTTTAAACTATTTAATATTCTGGAGAAAATTAAAGTTTTGTTTCTTAAGTTTAGGATATCTTCAGTGCTCAGAGGTGTGCTGATAACAGCCAAAACTTACCAATTATTTGTGGTTATGAAAATAAAGTTATTTTTCCTCTAAAACAACTCAAAAACATTTTTTTAAACATTTGTAGGGTGAATTAGGGAATACCTACCCTGGAAAAGTAGTGGTAGCTTACTGGCCTGCAGAATTTAGAAATAGTTTGGGTCCTCATGGTGAATAAATATTATCAGGGAAGTTCAAGTATGTAGAAACTGTCCAGGGTTTCCAAAATCTCTTGTCTTATCCGAACTAGTTTTTTCACTTAAGTTTTCATTCAAAAATTGAATGGAAGCCTTTTGCCATATGCGTATCTTAAAATCTTGAGAGAAGATGTGGGTCTGGTTCTTTACCAAATCTTTTCAGTTATTTTAGGTGATAACTAGACATTAACTTACTCTCTTAAAATATATAAGGTTTGAATACATTTCATTCTTACCGGCTTTTAAACATGTTTAGAAAATTTTGCTTTGCTTTCCACAGTGTTAATCTTAAGAAGAATAAAATATTTTGTTAATTATGAAAGCACGAGGTATTCTGAAGTCAGTGGGTAAAATGATTTGACTGGAGAAGATTCCTCTAGGAGAGTTCTAAGAGGAGGCCAGAAACGAAGGTTGGAGCCTTGGTTACCAGGCTAAGGAATTTGAACTTGATGTCCTTTAAGCACTGGGAGGATCTGGTCATGGGTAACACTGAGGTTTTTTGAGTGAAGGTGCTGTACCAAAATACGTGTTTTGGAAAAATCAGTCTATGTGCTCTATAAGGGCAAAGTAAAGGAGTAAAGAGACTGGGATTGGAGAGATGATTTAGGCTATTTTGGTAATTGAGTTTACTGGATTTTGATCAATGGAAAAATGTTCTCAATATCAAAGTTGAATTTTTTGGGAAACGAGGTTTGGGTTTCAGGAATTCCCTGGTGGTCCAGTGGTTAGGACTCGGCGCTTTCACTGCCTGGGCCCGGGTTCGATCCCTGGTCTGGGAACTAAGATCCAGCAAGCCTGCACGGCGTGGCCAAAAAAAAAGGAGGTTTGGGTTTTTTTCTGTTTGGATTTATTTAATTGGGAAAAAGTTCTCTGTTCTGGGTTAAACACTGTTTGTAGATTTGTCAGTTTTTAATTATAACAATGTGGCATTTAGTTCTGTGGTAGTCACATGGGTAAATGTATTTTTCATACTAAATATTGCTGCTTATGCTTAAAATTCACCTAATTTGTTTTCTTAAACATTTCCATGTATTTTTATATTTACTATACACTTCTGAATATATTTGTTTTAACAAACGATGGCTTTATTTGGTTTTCCGGTACCTTTTCTATCAAGATAAAAGTGGCAGCTGAGCCTGAACAGGTTGTCTTTGGAATTGAGTGTTTGGTTATTAGTGGTGTCACATAATAGTGGAGCATCTATAAAATAGAGTAAAATCTCGGTTGGAGTTTACATACTGGTTTAGAATAATTGCCGCTCTGTTAAAGTAGCTTTCTATTGGAGAAAAGCTTTCTTCCCTTCTTGACTCAGTTGTTACCCTGTATACCTTAGATTATTCCTCAGTGAGGTTTTACTAAGTTAACTAATTTGCTAGCACTTCGCTTTTTTATTTTCATACAAAACATAGTTTTTTTCCCTTCACTGCCTTTCAGCAGTTGAAATTTTGCAGAAAAATCTCACTGGTAGTTCCTGGATTTAAATTTTGTATTGGATTACTGTTTAGGAACTCTGGTTTGGGATTCCTGTTTAGGAACTCTAACATTTGGGGTTAGAAATAGCTTAGTTGTGTATAGCTTAAGATTTGTATGGAAACTTACTCTAAAATAAATAAAATGAAATTTGAAATGGGTTTTTAAGATGCCTTTCTTAAGACGTCTTCACGTTAATGGATTTCTCAATAGAGACATCAGAAGTATGGTTGAAATATATGTATGTATGTGCATGTGTCTGTATGCGTACCATTTTTCCAGGCTCAGTGCTGTGCTAATACTCTAATGAAACTCAAAGGCTTCCATTAACCATTGATTAACTCTTCAAATCAATTTTGTTAGATATTGTTAGCTGGTTGGTGACGACTTTATTATATTCCATTTTATTGAATGACTGTGGGAAGAATCACTTTATCTCCTTGTTTAAAATAAGGATTCTGGTGAGAATATAAACAAAGGAAAGTATTTGCTCTCTTCTCTGTTGTGCATGGTAATTTTGGATGTGTTTGGTGTATGTGTTTGAAAGAGATGTAGGCTTTTAAACAAATTACAAAACAATGAGATGTGAGAGATTGCTATGACAAAAAATTCTGTGTGGTTTTAATAATTTGGAGGCCTTGTTCATGTAATAGTCATGCTGTAGATTGAAAGTATTTTTTTAAATTACACAAAAGGAGATGCAACCTGAATTAGTAAAAATACTAAATTTATATAAAATATACAAAATGTACGTGTATGGGTAGAAGAATTTAGCTTAAAATTCAGTGAAATTTGATCATAAATACTGTTGACAAGAGATTGACCTAAAACTTGATGAGTTGCTTTATTTGCTGTAGCAAAAATCTAAAAGGCAGAATCTTTTGGACTATCCTTTAGAACTCGGTGTAATAGAATTTGACCAGAGGAGAGCTGAAGATGGACCTTACTTTAAAAGAAAAAAATGAGTGGTTGGTCCCAATATTTGTACAGTGGTCCTTATATTTTCATATTTCTTTGTTTATAAAGTACCCTGATCATCTCTCCTATGAGGCAGTCATACTGATTGCAGTCAGTAAAAGTGCTGGATTTGGCAGCGTGGATAGTTATGGTCAGAGTTCAGGTGAATACTTTCGTTTATCAGGCTGTAAGTACTCTCAAGTGGCACATCCCAGCCTTTTCTCTCTCCATGCCTACAAGTGCACAGCCCCCATACCCAGCAGGAGACCCTCTTTTGTAGGTTTAGTAGAAGTTGCTAGGAAATTGATCCCTGAAGAGTTGTTTATGTTGCCATTTTGGCCTGCTAGTGTCAACTAAGTGCCTGAAATCATTTGATTTTCTCATCATATGAAGTATGATGTATACATTTAAAAAACAGACCTAGGATTAATTTTCTTGCTTTTTTTTAAAAAAAAAATAAATTTATTTATTTATTTATTTTTGGGTGTGTTGGGTCTTCATTGCTGCACGCGGGCTTTCTCTAGTTGCGGCAAGCGGGGGCCGCTCTTCATTGCAGTGTGCTTGCTTCTCATTGCAGTGTGCTTGCTTCTCATTGCAGTGGCTTCTCATTGTGGGGCACGAGCTCTAGGCGTGAGGGCTTCAGTAGTTGTGGCACGCGGGCTCAGTAGTTGTGGCTCGCAGCCTCTAGAGCACAGGCTCAGTAGTTGTGGCGCATGGGCTTAGTTGCTCCGCGGCATGTGGGATCTTCCCGGACCAGGACTTGAACCTGTGTCCCCTGCATTGGCAAGCAGATTCTTAACCACTGCACCACCAGGGAAGTTCCAATCTTTTTTTTTTTTTTTTGGTATAGCATCATTTCAGTGTTCTGATTTGGAACTATGCTCCAGAATAACTTACTAGAGAGCTGGGGGGAAATGTCACAGGCCGAAAAGGTAACCTAGATCAATTCAACAAAATTTTTGTATTTTGAGAGATTACTAAAAATGGACCAAGATGTATATTACTATCCAACACATGGTCCCCACTCTCAGATAATTTATAGCCTAGTATGAGATACAGATGTATACATAAATGTATAATAGAAGGCAAAATACTCTTAGATGTTACATTTCAGGGTAAAAATGTGGAGAGACTTAGAGGCAGAAAGGGTGGAAAGGAAGGAAGTCTTCAGATCCTTCTTTACTTACAGGAAGAGTTAAAAAAAAAAAAAAAAAGAAACCCAACAAGGTAGGGGGTTGGTGGTGTGGAGGGGAAAATTTTTATACAGACATTTTCTACACAAAATAAGATTTTCTCAAATGTGCAGCTCCTCATTCACTTTATTCTACATACATTAATTGTAAAACTATAGTGCTTTGTTCCAGGCATGGTGCTGGATTCTGAGGGTTCAAGGCTGAAGACTAAGTCCTCCTGCAAAGAATTCACAGTCCAGTTTAGGGTTACAGATACTAATTGACAACAACAAAGAAACAATACAATAAAAGTATATACAAAGTATGGTGAGACTGCAGAAATTGTTTTTCCCAAAATTGGATTTTGGAAGTTTTACTTTAAACATGAAGGAATGAAGGTAGGCTTTTATGAAGCAGTTTGAGAGCCCTGATTTTTAACTGTTCATGCTTTTGGCTGATAAGAACCATTGAATCAGATGCTACCAAGTTATGTTTGGTCTTTAGAGATTGACCTGCTTTTCTTAATGATTTTATTTTATTGATTATTTTGCTTTATTTTTTATTAAGGCAAAATAGTAATTTGTTTAGCTGAGCAACTTTATTTTTGTAATCTCCTCGTATTCTTTTGCTACCATCCTTTATTTGGTGTGATCATGGATAATAGAAGAACAGGATACTTTGAGGATTTTCTCATCTGAAAAATGGGGCTTGATATGAGGATCATATGAGAAGATATGGGCTCCACTTTTGTGTACAGATGTCTTGCATTATTAAACACAGTTGAACCAGGAATACAGTGGGTTGGTGTTGTTTTTTTAAATTTATTTTATTGAAGTGTAGGTGATTTACAGTGTTGTGTTAATTACTGCTCCACAGCAAAGTGATTCAGTTATACGTATATATACACACACACACCCACACATTCTTTTTTAAAATATTCTTTTCCATTATGGTTTATCATAGGATTTTGAATATAGTTCTCTGTGCTGTACAGTAGGACCTTGTTTATCCATTCTGTATATAAAAGCTTACATCTGCTAACCCCAACCTCCCGCTCCATCCTTCCCCCAACCCCGTTTCCCTTGGCAACCACCAGTCTGTTCTCTATGTCCATGATTCTGTTTCTTAGATAGGTTCATTTGTGTCATATTTTAGATTCCACGTATAAGTGATATCATATGGTATTTGTCTTTCTCTTTCTGACTTCACTTAGTATGGTAATCTCTAGTTGCATCAGATCAGTGTTCTAGTCAGGAAAAAATCAGGTAATGGACTAGGTTGACATACATACTCTGTCACTTTTGGAAACTGGGAAGTGTATGTGGTAGCCCATTTTCAATAATGTGAATAGATCATTTTTTACAAAATAGATAATTCTTTAAGCTTTTATATGTTAAATCATAGGAGGAGTGGCAAATCTTGGTACTTTCTAATAAAGACTTTCTCTCCTCAGAGAATAACAGTGTAAATCCATATATCAACTATCAAGATATAACATTAAATTTTGCCATATTTGCTGATCACAGAGGTTTTAAACATTTGAAAATAGGATTATTTTTGCTTTTGCTGTTTTTTAGCATCTTCTGATATTTGAAGATAGACGAATACATATGATTAATTAAAGCCTAAGAAGTTGTATGTTTTTCATAGCATTGTAGACTCAAATCATGTTTAAGGTGGAAGGAGCCTCTAATCATAGCCCAGGAAGATATAGATAGCCAGAGTTCTGAAAAACTGTTACATAAGCAGGAAAAGGGGACTCTCTTGTTGGGAAATACATTCATGGTTATCAGTTGTGAAAAGTTATAATGGTTCTTTTAATAGCAGCTCCAGAATAAAGTTCCATATTGGCCTTTTTAAAAACAGGTAAATAACTAGAAAAATAAGCTTTGTTTTTAAAAAACTACCTGTACTCAAACACAGCTTAAGCTTGGCAGTTGAGCAACATAACGTAGCATCTGTGGGCTTTCTTTGCAACATTTTGAAAAGTGAACTACAAACCAAGATTTTGCAACAAAATAAGTAAGGAAAGTTTATGGAATGTGGAGGGAAATAGCATGTGAAAAAGTCAGTTCATTCAGTTGGCTTACAAAACCTTTGCTTTCTTCCCTAGCTTGTAGGGCTTTTACTTTCTTTTATATAGGATCCCTGCTACTGAGCTTCTCAGTTCTGCCCCAGTGTTAAGTTCAGGAGCAAAGCAGTGCTACAGCTCCTCCAGTGGTACAGAGAGAAAATTCCAGGCAGGCTCCTACCTCAGGAAGCATTGTTTTCCTGCTTTCTAGACTTTAAGGCTATCTATTTTAGTTCTTTATTTTATTTTATTTTATTTTATTTGCTGTGTTAGGTCTTTGTTGCTGCGCATGGGCTTCTCATTGCGGTGGCTTCTTTTGTTGCGAAGCACGGGCTCTAGGCGTGCAGGCTTCAGTAGTTGTGGCACACGGGCTCAGTAGTTGTGGCTCGTGGGCTCTAGAACGCAGGCTCAGCGGTTATGGCGCACAGGCTTAGTTGCTCCGCGGCATGTAGGGTCTTCCCGGACCAGGGCTTGAACCCGTGTCCCCTGCATTGGTAGGCGGATTCTTAAACACTGCGCCACCAGGGAAGTCCCAGTTCATTATTTTAAACGACAGTGTAACCCTAGAATTGCTGCTCTAATTGGAGGTTTCGTTTTGGTTAATTTTGTTGGGGAGTATTGATCGGTGTTAGGTGTTTTAAAATGCCTCTAATGTGCTTCAGAGGAACCCCCGAGGCTCTTCCTTCAGGCTAGTTTAGTCTGCCTCTCTGAGCCCAGTTTACTTTGCTTTGCGTTTCTTTGAGCTGCTGTAGATCATTTATTCTTCTGCCAAAAATCATAGTCAAAAAGTTAGCAGGAAAGAGATGTATCAAGCAAGAGTGGTATACTTGAAGGTGTTTTTAAGCCACCTCTCACTACAGCAGGGACAGGAAGGCAGCACGACTTGGTGATGGTCACCAATAATTCATTTTTCTCCATTTTTTTTCTTATTTTTTACCTTTTTAATCATTTATGTTGACCAATTCCTCTTTGAAACTGTGACTTTCCTTATGAGATTAATCATACAGCTGCTTCAAAATTTTTTTACCTCCATGTTGATTTAAAATTTCTTATACCCATTCTCACTTGTGAGTTCTAGTCTTTAATTTCCAACCATCTTTAGAGTATTTCCATTTAATTTTACTAATCTGTCTCCCAGATTTCCCATTTTTTCCATTGTATTAGTATTCTCCTGAACTTTGGAAGCTTGGAGTCATCTTGAAAGTCCCTTATCTCTTTCATCAAATCTCTTGTAAAGTCATGTGTCTTCCTGTGCACAGCCTCTTAACCTTGTCCATTTTTACTGTCACCTTTTTATTCTGCTGGATTTCACTTCACATCTAAATTATTTCAGTAGTCTTTCGACCGGATCTCCTTTATCTAGATCACCTTTCTCCTCTAATCCATCTAGTACAAACTGATTAAAATATAACTTGTTTTGTTGCTTTCCTGGTAAAAATACTATTCTCCTGCATTACTATTAAGATCAAGTTTAAATTTTGGCCCTGAAAGTGGCCCATTTTTGCTTATCCTTTGTGTCTCCCACTGCTCTTTGAGATCATCTCCTTCATTAAGCAGGGTGCTGTGTGCGATTCTTCATACATACCATGTCTGTGGTTTTTCTCCTTGCTTTTGTAAATGTTCTGAACCATGCTGTGGTTTCACCGTCCCCCGCACCCCCCACCCCAGTCTATCCAAATTTCTGGATTTGTTCGGAAAAGCTTCCCTGATTCCCCCAAGTGTGTGTTTCTTGTTTCCTTTAAAAAAAATTAAAAAAAAAAAAAGTTTCTTTCTGGATATTTTTCATCTTTCCCCAATTAGATTATAAGCCCTTTGAAAATAGGGACTCAGCCTTTTCTACTTTTGATTTTGTGCTTGGCAGTTTGGATGGGTGTTCAGTAAACATTAAATTTGTGAGATGATTAAGAAACTCAACTAGTGTGTTAATATAGTGCAAACTTGTGTGTTCAAAGATGGTTTTAACTTTTGAGATGTTTTTTTCCTTTGCTAGTGTGTTAGGTTCGATTGAAGTCAATCCTTGGCAGTTATTTTTATTCTGTAAATTTGGTAAATTTTTGATTAAATAAATTTTGATGAATTGATTTTCTGTCTAAAGAGCATTGCTTCCCGGAAGATTTAGTAATTCCTCAAAATGTTTACAAAGTTATCAGTTAATGTGATTCCAAGAAACTAAATAGTCAAAATGTGCTGAATGTGTTGTTCCGTATGTTCCTGGGGACAACACACCAATGATTCTCACCTCTGTGCCTGCCAGATAAAAGTATTTGAACGTAATAGACTTCCTCTTAAGATGCTGAAAGAGTCGTCTCTTGAGAGTTTGAATCAAGATGAAAAAACAATTCAGTAGTGTGACTATAACTAAAATACCTAACTGTTCTTCAAGAATAACTTAACAGATCTGTAGAAGATTTATTAGAGGACAACTGAAAGGCTGCTATGTAAGATAAACCGAAAAGATTTTATTTTCAACTTGGAGAAGATATGCACAAATAAACTGTATTAGGGTCTCTACTTCAAACTTGAGGATTTTGTGTGTGTGTTGTCGGCGGGGGTGTGTGAAAACAAAAGGAAGTCTGCTCGCTCAGTAGTGCCAAAATCAAGGTGATAATAAAAAGTTGCTTGTGTATATTTTCATCTTCTGTTTTGAATTTGAGCTCATGGAAGATAACAACCACATTTGCCTGCTGTTCCATGTCTTTGTGCCACTGTCAGAAGCAGAGTTCTAGGCCCGAAAGACCCGAAGAGCAAATGAATATGGCATTTTATATGTTCTAATCAGAGACACTACCTGGATGGAAAGTTAGCTGCAAACATTTGTATGTGTGCTGTTCTTAATAAAATGAGTATTCTGTTAAAGAATAAAGGAAATTAATATGTAATTATAAGACTTTCTTATGCCAATTGTATTGCATGATTCTGTGCTTTAAACATTATAGCATGCTGGCAAAATAAAGAATCTGAGAGCTGGTAAAGCAAAAAAAAAAGAGGAAGAATTGGTCTAGAATACCACTAATAAAAATGGTGCTGTTTTCCGCTGTCTTTGGAGAAGTAGGCACCCTCAAAATACTCATGAGTATATTGCAATTAGAGAGAAAATAGCAACTTTACTTTCAAGCAGGTTATAAATATTCATCAATTCAAGAGACAAATATATTGTTCATTTACTTAATTGTAAGCACTTTTTGTTTTCCATCATTTCTTTCATGTTTATATCATCTTCTGCTTGGTTTTCTCCTGTTTCTCTGCTTAAGTAGTATTTTAGAGTTTCATTTCTTTTTTGACTTTCTGTTGCTATGAGAGATACCTTTTAAAAATCTTTCCAGAGTATTGAATATTTTCCATGTTTCTCCTACGTATTTTCATCAAAGGACAGTGTCTTTCTAAGAATTTTGTTAGTACCTCTTTTCAAAAGCAGACAGCAAAAAAGACTGCCTTACCTTGTTGTAAAAGAGTAGCCTGTTGACCTTTTGAGCACATAAATCAGGGGTAAGAAATCCATATTTCTATTAAGAAAAAACATTGACAGGAAAAAAAAATAAGTACAGTAAATAGCATATTGTATGACATGTAGTGGGAGAAGAAGGAAAATGATAGAAGTAGAAAGGGTAAAATAATTCAGTCTTAATGGCAAGCTTGAAAGTGTTTTTTGGTTTTGTTTTTACTTATTAAGAAGTGGTGAGATGCCATCATTAGAAGAGACTGTTGTTTTCATTCTTTCTTAAAGAAGCCAGAAACATAATTTGAGAAAGAAGAGCTATATTATTCCTAATGCCTAAACGTTCTTCTTGGAAACTCTTTCATTGTTTTCAGCCCCTTTCCCCCCTTCTAAAATAATAGCTTAATCTTCTGGTCTAGTTTGGTTCTATTTGGAACCAAAGAAAATAATGACAAGAATTTTTAACTCTGAAACTTTTTAACTCTGAAAGACTTTTAAATGAATAAATCCATAAGTTACTAAGAATGAACATTTTTTAATTTAAACTTCAAAAGTAAAATTTTAAATGTACAGCCTGCATTTTCAAGATAAGTTTGCAGATTGGATTTCATAATTGGAGTTATCTCTTCATAATTATATGCCCATTCCAAAGGCTGTAAACAACAAATCATATACCTTGTACCTTGTCTGAGAAGCATAACCTTCTAGAACCTAAAGTACCGTTTATACAAGAGCAATGTGAAATAATTTTAGGATGGGATTCTATTCTACTTTCAGCAGACCATATACCATCTAGCAACACATTATAATATTGTCAGAAATCATTTATGTATGAATACCTTCATATACTTAAAGATGAAAATGTCATTTTAAGTCTCACAGACCAGGGATCATTCTTACAGTAAGGGGGCTATGTTAGTTTTACTTTCCTGCTGCCTTTTAACTCAAATGGTGGAATAATCAATCTGCTTTCTAGTTGAGATTCTTTTAGAATAAACTGTTTAATGAAGAGTGTCCAGTTTTAGATCTTTGGGGGATGGTGTTTCATATCTTCCAAAGATCACACTGTAGTTTTCCCATAGTATATCAGGAGGTGAGAGGCTTAAGAGGATCATTGCATCTGTCTTGGTGATTGATTTTTGGAAGAGTCTGGAAGATGATCTATCCTAACTTTCTCAGGTTGAACTTTCAAGCTGTGATACTTTTCTTAAAGTTATTTCTGTACATTAATCAATGAGGAAAATTTCTTAGCAGGCTTATTGTGAAGCTTGAGGTAGAAGCTCCCCCACCATCTTGCCTGCTCCAGCCTTCCCCCTTGTGTTATGTCTATCTACAGTACTTGGCATATGACTGTGAGGTGTTTTATGGTGGTTTAATTAAAGTGTTACTGAGGAAGCACTGGCATGTTCAGGTCTGGCACTGTCTAGTATGTATAGTGAATGAAACTTCTTTTGGAACTGAATCTCTTAGTTATCATCCCTTCTTTGAAGTCAAGGGGAGAATTTTTCATTAAAATTATGTCTTTTGCTTGTTGTCTTATATATATTCTTTTTAGATAGAAAGGTAAAGTTTAAGAGACATTGAGCAGATGCTGAATTGTTGCAACTCCCGATCCTAGAGCCCATGTCACACCCACTCTCAGCCTAGCAACAAGTAGTAAAAGACATTTGGAATCCCTTTTCCCCCATCCAACCTTGACTATTAAGACTGACAGCAAGGATTTAGCAATTAGAAATACTACATACTTTGTTCTCCTACCTTTCAACAAGAATCAGCATGTAAAGTTGAAGTTTCCTGACCAGAATTTGGAAGACTATAATGTGATTCCCTGGGCCTTGATTCCAGAAGAAGGAGCTCTCTGAATATGCGTTTACTAGTTGGTGGTGAATTCATGAGTCGCCAACTATTAGGCCTTTATGTCCAGATATTATCTCAATTTATGGAGTAAGGTCCCTGAGTTCTCCTCTTTCCTTCCACAGGGCAAGCAGGAGGACTTCAAGACGACAGTTCTGGAGGGTATGGAGACGGCCAAGCATCAGGTGAGGGTGGCATTAGATGCTTGCCACTTAGCAAGAGCCGCCAAGTCAGGGATTGATGCTTGCAAGTGTTTTTGGCTGTAGTACCCACATTTTAGCCAGAAGCGCAGGGGAACTTTAACCCACAGGACAGAGTAGTATAATAGGAGAAAGTGTAGCCAGAACAAAGGCAAGCAAAACCTTTTGAAGTCCTCAGGCCGATCTCAGCCCTCCACTCTTCTTCATGTTTTTGAGGAGATGGCGGGTACTTTTCTCCCCAGCAGCCTTTATAGTAAAAGTAAACATGATATAAAACATAGACTTAGAAATCATGGGACCTTTACAAAGAAAAATAACTTTATACACAGAGGGGAAGCCATAGGCTGAAAAACAGGATGGAAAGGCATTCTAGGATTAGTCAGAGGAACTATGTGGGCAAGAGAAATGGTTGTTAAGTGGTATTGGATACAGTTTTTTCAGTTAACATTACATAGTTAATCATTTTGCAGTTTAAACATTTTGTTTCTCACATGAAAATTAATCTTTGTTAAAAAGTCTGCTTGAAGTGCTGTTTCTTTTCAGACCAAACTATGAGATTTTAACTTTTGGAAAAAGTAAAGGGTTAAATGATTTATAGGGGCCCATCTGGAACAGTTAACGTTTGTTCCAAGAATCCAAAGTAGAATATCTGGATTTCATCCTTTACCTCGTAAAGGATGTTATTGTGTGTGCCAGTACTCAAAACTAGTTTATATATACATTTTGATAGACTTGGAATAGGTATCACTTTTGGAGTTTGTCACTTTTGAACTCTTAAGTCTACTTTTAAATTATTTGTTTATTATAGTTTGTGTACAGCAGGTCCAGGGAATATTTGTATTTTACCCTCTTGGATCAAAAATAGTTCAATGTTAATACAGAAATTAGTACTTAGGGGATCCAGAATGTTAGAAGTAGACTTCTTTAAATGCTATTCAAAGGATTGGAGGTTGATAATCAGTACATGGTTGTCTTAGAGGAGTTAAAATTCTCATTCAGAGTCTATATCTGGCAGATCAATCTTCAAGAATGCTTTTCATCAAATGATGCACAATTGGATCTTCCATGGAACTGTTGAGGGTCAGGGATAGCCTTTAGAGCTTTAATCTTGAAGAAATAAATTGAGTTTTCTTGTTTCTTTTTGTTTTGTTTTTACATGAGTAATAAGTTTACTCTTTTGCTTAAGTAAACAACATGTTGTACTGCTGAAAGTAAAAGCAGACTTTCATATAGAACTGTGGTGCTACTGACTTAATATTAGTAGAACATGAGTTTTAAGTGTTTCCAGGAATGGTGGTGACTATTCTGAACCCTTCAAGATCTCTTCTTTAGATTTTCACCTTGTTCAGAAGCATGCATTTGTGAGATGATCAGTCAGAGTTAGAAACGTATGCTTGTAAGTGATCAACGTTATTCTCTTAACAAAACCAAATGACCGTCATGAGTATCTTGGGACCAGGATCACATCTTGACTTTTAAAAAATCATACCAAGTTGGTATTTACATCCTAAATCTTAAAAGTTAGAAGGGAACTTGAGGTCATCTTGCCTAGCTTTCTGCCTTCAAACAGGTGGTATTTGTATCACCCCTGTTTTATCAGGTCCTGAAACACAAAGTTAAATGACTCGACCAGGAATATACCCAACTGTGGAGGAGTGAGAACCCAGAGGTCTCGTTTATTATGCGTAGACTATTCCTTACACCCTCCCTCATAGAATCATTTAAAGTGTGCGTTTGCGCTAAAAATAAAAAAATCTAAAGCATAAGAAATCATAGGATCCTCCTCTTTTTCCTTTTTCTCTCTTCTCCCCCTATTCTTTATTCTTTTATTTTTAAACTTATAGGACTGGATATGGTGCATCTAAACTTACTAATTTTAGGAAGTTTATATGTACGTCCTATCAGGCTCTTGTTTTCCCTCTTTAGCTAGAAATCTAATTGTAGTTAATTTTATCTACGTTAATAAAGGGGGGAAAAAGGCAAGAAACTCATGGAAGCCTTCTTTTCTGTTATATCTCTCTTACTTCATTCAAGATGCTACCTGTGTCATATCAGAATCAGGGGGGAAATGATTTCATGGAATAGCGGTCCTATATCCTCACTTCCCCCCTTCTTTTTTCTGCCTAATTGATATATCCGGAAAGGTCTAAATTAGTCCCTTAAATATTTAACTACTTTTACTGTGTTTAGAGAGAAAGCATGAGCCAATCAGACCATTAGAAAAGGCAATTATGCTTTAGCATGACTGCATTTTGAAAGGTGATGCTGGAAATTTCCTGTGTGAAGTGGTGAGAAAGAGGAATTGAACAGAGGGCAAGATTGGTATGTAGGCAGCCTTGGGGCTTTTAAAAAATTAAGGTAGCATCTTTAAAACATTCTAGATTTCCAGAATACCAGACTCTGTTAAGTACACACAAACACCAAAGTATAAAACTGTATTCCAGAGCCAAGTGTAAATACTTCTGAATTATATGTACTACTGCTACTTTTTTTTTTTTTTTTTTTACTGCTACTTTTAATCAGGATATTATACTGAAGACAGTTGTATTCTGTAAGGTTCTTCCCTCTAAAGGAGATACTTGAGTTAGATTATCCAGAGTGGTTTGTTAGTTCATTTTGAAATATTTTATAGAAAGAATGTTTTGATTTAGCTTCTGAGCAGTTTAGGTTCCAAATTAACATTTTTTGTTTCCTTGGAAAAAAGTTAGATTTTTTAATCTTGCACACTTGTCACCTTGATTTTGATAATGGTTTCCTTCTTTGAAATAGTAATTTTCATCCCTAAAAACCAGAAGGAAGGCAATAATTACTGAGTTTTTAGGGACCATTTTTCATTTTTTTTTTTTTTTTTATTCTTTTTATTTTATGTATGTATGTATGTATGGCTTTGTTGGGTCTTCATTTCTGTGCGAGGGCTTTCTCTAGTTGTGGCAAGCGGGGGCCACTCTTCATCGCGGTGCGCGGGCCTCTCACTATCGCGGCCTCTCGTTGCCAAGCACAGGCTCCAGACGCGCAGGCTCAGCAATTGTGGCTCACGGGCCGAGTTGCTCCGCGGCATGTGGGATCTTCCCAGACCAGGGCTCGAACCCATGTGCCCTGCACCGGCAGGCAGATTCTCAACCACTGCGCCACCAGGGAAGCCCCATTTTTCATTTTTTTAAAATTTATTTTTAAGAATAATTGGGGGTTTTTTTTAGATGTTATATAGAAGATAGAGATGGAGAACAGTTATTCCACATATACATTAATGTTACAACTTTTGGCTTCTTTAATTCCTTTTGTTAAACTTTTGATGTTTGATTCAAAGATAATTTAAAACTGTCATATGACTGATATAAAATTTCTTAATTGTTACCTATTTCCCAAATTAGCCAACTATATTGGAGTGATTTCTGTTGATAAGAACACTTGGAATGAGGAACCAAATATAATGTAAAATTTAGTGCTATTTCCCCACATGGTGTTTCTGGCTGTCATTGACAATAGTATTTTGCAGTAGGATTGATGTCCATTGACCACTTATTAAACATATATATAGAAGATAATATAGCTAAGAAAGAAAACTACCCTATTTTTGGGAGGGAGAAGTAGAGTTTACAGAGTTCATTGGTTGTCTTATTAATAGTATACACATGAAATATACCAAGAAGTAACCTATTAAGAGGTATTTGGTCCAAATACTCAGGATTATTGGGTAGATAATGCTTCTTATAAATGTGACATGTTTTGGGACTTGGCTTTGTTTTTTGTTTATTTATTTTGATTTGGGGGTACAGGACTGGGGACATCAAAGCTGTATAGTTGAGGCTTCCCTGGTGGCGCAGTGGTTAAGAATCTGCCTGCCAACGCAGGGGACATGGGTTTGATCCCTGGTCCGGGAAGATCCCACATGCCACGGAGCAAGCCCGCGTGCAGCAACAAAGATCCAACACAGCCAAAAAAAAAAAAAGCTGTATAGTTTTCGAAACTTTCAAATTACTGAAATAACCTATACGTCTGATAGTCAGCATTTCTTCTTTTCATGCCTTAATTTCATGCTTCACCCCCCACAGTATGGCTGTTACTGATTATCTTTTTCCTTAAGGAGTAATTAATTCTCCTGACAGTCTTTAATTTTAGGTTGAGATTCATTAAATGTGAGGATTATTGATTTGATCTACTGTTGTGAATACAGTATTTGTGCCCTCATAATCTCCTGTGAATGGATGAATTTTTCTTCTTGTCTCCAACAACAGTATTTCTTAATGTACAGCCCACAGTAGCATTAGACATTTTTGCTTAACCTCTTGTTAACCATTATTTTTTCCTAGATAGTGTTTGGATGTCTTTGTGGAAACAACACCTCAATAGCTTAGCTATAATTTTCTAAGTTAGATCTTTACCTGCCTTGTTCGTCTTCTTTTTTTTTTTTAAACATCTTTATTGGAGTATAATTGCTTTACAATGGTGTGTTAGTTTCTGCTTATAACAAAGTGAATCAGCTATACAGATACATATATCCCCATATCTCCTCCCTCTTGCATCTCCCTCCCACCCTCCCTATCCCACCCCTCTAGGTGGTCACAAAGCACGGAGCTGATCTCCCTGTGCTATGTGGCTGCTTCCCACTAGCTATCTGTTTTCCATTTGATAGTATATATAAGTCCATGCCACTCTCTCACTTCGTCCCAGCTTACCCTTCCCCCTCCCCGTGTCCTCAAGTCCATTCTCTACGTCTGTGTCTTTATTCCTGTCCTGCCCTTAGGTTCTTCATAACCTTTTTTTTTTCTTTTTTAGATTCCATATATATTAGCATACAGTATTTATTTTTCTCTTTCTGACTTACTTCACTCTGTATGACAATCTCTAGGTCCATCCACCTCACTACAAATAACTCAATTTTGTTTCTTTTTATGGCTGAGTAATATTCCATTGTATATATGTGCCACATCTTCTTTATCCATTCATCTGTCGATGGACACTTGTTGCTTCCATGACCTGGCTATTGTAAATAGAGCTGCAGTGAACATTGTGGTACATGACTCTTTTTGAATTATGGTTTTCTCAGGGTATATGCCCAGTAGTGGGATTGCTGGGTCATATGGTAGTTCCATTTTTAGTTTTTTAAGGAACCTCCATACTGTTCTCCATAGTGGCTATATCAATTTACATGCCCACCAACAGTGCAAGAGGGTTCCCTTTTCTCCACACCCTCTCCAGCATTTGTTGTTTGTATATTTTTTTGATGATGGCCATTCTGACTGGTGTGACGTGATACCTCATTGTAGTTTTGATTTGCATTTCTCTAATGATTAGTGATGTTGAGCATCCTTTCATGTGTTTGTTGGCAATCTGTATATCTTCTTTGGAGAAATGTCTATTTAGGTCTTCTGCCCATTTTTGGATTGGGTTGTTTGTTTTTTTGATATTGAGCTGCATGAGCTGCTTGTAAATTTTGGAGGTTAATCCTTTGTCGGTTGCTTCATTTGCAAATATTTTCTCCCATTCTGAGGGTTGTCTTTTCGTCTTGTTTATGGTTTCCTTTGCTGTGCAAAAGCTTTTAAGTTTCATTAGGTCCCATTTGTTTATTTTTGTTTTTATTTCCATTTCTCTAGGAGGTGGGTCAAAAAGGATCTTGCTGTGATTTATGTCATAGAGTGTTCTGCCTAGGTTTTCCTCTAAGCGTTTTATAGTGTCTGCCCTTACATTTAGGTCTTTAATCCATTTTGAGTTTATTTTTTTGTATGGTGTTAGAGGGTGTTCTAATTTCATTATTTTACATATAGCTGTCCAGTTTTCCCAGCACCACTTATTGAAGAGGCTGTCTTTTCTCCACTGTATATTCTTGCCTCCTTTATCAAAAATAAGGTAACCATATGTGTGTGGGTTTACCTCTGGGCTTTCTATCCTGTTCCATTGATCTATATTTCTGTTTTTGTGCCAGTACCATACTGTCCTGATTGCTGTAGCTTTGTAGTATAGTCTGAAGTCAGGGAGCCTGATTCCTCCAGCTCCGTTTTTCTTTCTCAAGATTGCTTTTGCTATTTGGGGTCTTTTGTGTTTCCATACAAATTGTGAAATTTTTTGTTCTAGTTCTGTGAAAAATGCCATTGGTAGTTTGATAGGGATTGCATTGAATCTGTAGATTGCTTTGGGTAGTATAGTCATTTTCACAATGTTGGTTCTTCCAATCCAAGAACATGGTATATCTCTCCATCTGTTTGTATCATCTTTAATTTCTTTCATCAGTGTCTTATAGTTTTCTGCATATAGGTCTTTTGTCTCCTTAGGTAGGTTTATTCCTCGGTATTTTATTCTTTTTGTTGCAGTGGTAAATGGGAGTGTTTCCTTAATTTCTCTTTCAGATTTTTCATCATTAGTGTATAGGAATGCAAGAGATTTCTGTGCATTAATTTTGTATCCTGCTACTTTACCACATTCATTGATTAGCTCTAGTAGTTTTCTGGTAGCATCTTTAGGATTCTCTATGTATAGTATCATGTCATCTGCAAACAGTGACAGCTTTACTTCTTCTTTTCCGATTTGGATTCCTTTTATTTCTTTTTCTTCTCTGATTGCTGTGGCTAAAACTTCCAAAACTATGTTGAATAATAGTGGTGAGAGTGGACAACCTTGTCTTGTTCCTGATCTTAGAGGAAATGGTTTCAGTTTTTCACCACTGGGAATGATGTTGGCTGTGGGTTTGTCATATATGGCCTTTATTATGTTGAGGTAAGTTCCCTCTATGCCTACTTTCTGGAGGGTTTTTATCATAAATGGGTGTTGAATTTTGTCAAAAGCTTTTTCTGCATCTATTGAGATGATCATATGGTTTTTCTCCTTCAGTTTGTTAATATGGTTTATCACATTGATTGATTTGCATATACTGAAGAATCCCTGCATTCCTGGGATAAACCCCACTTGATCATGGTGTATGATTCTTTTAATGTGTTGTTGGATTCTGTTTGCTATTATTTTGTTGAGGATTTTTGCATCGATGTTCATCAGTGATATTGGCCTGTAGTTTTCTTTCTTTGTGACATCTTTGTCTGGTTTTGGTATCAGGGTGATGGTGGCCTCGTAGAATGAGTTTGGGAGTGTTCCTCCCTCTGCTGTATTTTGGAAGAGTTTGAGAAGGATAGATGTTAGCTCTTCTCTAAATGTTTGATAGAATTCGCCTGTGAAGCCATCTGGTCCTGGGCTTTTGTTTGTTGGAAGATTTTTAATCACAGTTTCAATTTCACTGCTTATGATTGGTCTGTTTATATTTTCTATTTCTTCCTGGTTCAGTCTCAGAAGGTTGTGCTTTTCTAACAATTTGTCCATTTCTTCCAGGGTGTCCATTTTATTGGCATATAGTTGCTTGTAGTAATCTCTCATGATCCTTTGTATTTCTGCAGTGTCAGTTGTTACTTCTTTTTCATTTCTTATTCTATTGATTTGAGTCTTCTGCCTTTTTTTCTTGATGAGTCTGGCTAATGGTTTATCGATTTTGTTTATCTTCTGAAAGAACCAGCTTTTAGTTTTATTGATCTTTGCTATCGTTTCCTTCATTTCTTTTTCATTTATTTCTGATCTGATCTTTATGATTTCTTTCCTTCTGCTAACTTTGGGGTTTTTTTTGTTCTTCTTTCTCTAATTGCTTTAGGTGTAAGGTTAGGTTGTTTATTTGAGATGTTTCTTGTTTCTTGAAGTGGGATTGTATTGCTATACACTTCCCTCTTAGAACTGCTTTTCTTGCATCCCATAGGTTTTGGGTCATCATGTTTTCATTGTCATTTGTTTCTAGGTATTTTTTGATTTCCCATTTGATTTCTTCAGTGATCTCTTGGTTATTAAGTAGTGTATTGTTCAGCCTCCGTGTGTTTGTATTGTTTACAGATTTTCCCCTGTAATGATATCTAGTCTCATAGCACTGTGGTCGGAAAAGATACGTGATATGATTTCAATTTTCTTAAATTTACTAAGGCTTGATTTGTGACCCAAGATATGATCTTTCCTGGAGAATGTTCCATGAGCACTTGAGAAGAGAGTGTATTCTGTTGTTTTTGGATGGAATGTCCTATAAATATCAATTAAGTCCATCTTGTTTAATGTATCATTTAAAGCTTGTGTTTCCTTATTTCATTTTGGATGATCTGTCTGTTGGTGAAAATGGGGTGGTAAAGTCCCCTACTATGATTGTGTTACTGTCGATTTTCCCTTTTATGGCTGTTAGCATTTGCCTTATGTATTGAGGTGATCCTATGTTGGGTGCATAAATATTTACAATTGTTATACCTTCTTCTTGTATTGATCCCTTTATCCTTAATGTAGTGTCCTTCTTTGTCTCTTGTAATAGTCTTTATTTTAAAGTCTGTTTTGTCTGATGTGAGAATAGCTACTCCAGCTTTCTTTTGATTTCCATTTGCATGGAATATCTTTTTCCATCCCCTCACTTTCAGTGTGTATGTGTCCCTAGGTGTGAAGTGGGTCTCTTGTAGACAGCATATATACGGGTCTTGTTTTTGTATCTATTCAGCCAGTCTGTGTCTTTTGGTGGGAGCATTTAATCCATTTACATTTAAGGTAATTATCGATATGTATGTTCCTATTACCATTTTCTTAATTGTTTTTGGTTTGTTATTGTAGGTCTTTTCCTCCTCTTGTGTTTCCTGCCTAGAGAAGTTCCTTTAGCATTTGTTGTAAAGCTGTTTGGTGGTGCTGAATTCTCTTAACTTTTGCTTGTCTGTAAAGGTTTTAATTTCTCCGTCAAATCTGAATGAGATCCTTGCTGGGTAGAGTAATCTTGGTTGTAGGTTTTTCCCTTTCATCACTTTAAATATGTCTTGCCACTCCCTTCTGGCTTGCAGAGTTTCTGCTGAAAGATTAGCTGTTAACTTTATGGGAGTTCCCTTGTATGTTATTTGTTGTTTTTCCCTTGCTGCTTTTAATATTTTTTCTTTGTATTTAATTTTTGACAGTTTGATTAATATGTGTCTTGGCATGTTTCTCCTTGGATTTATCCTTTATGGGGCTCTCTGTGCTTCCTGGACTTGATTGACTATTTCCTTTCCCATATTAGGGAAGTTTTCAACTATAATCTTGTCAAATATTTTCTCAGTCCGTTTCTTTTTCTCTCCTTCTTCTGGGACCCCTATAATTTGAATGTTGGTGCGTTTAATGTTGTCCCAGAGGTCTCTAAGACTGTCCTCAATTCTTTTCATTCTTTTTTCTTTATTCTGCTCTGCAGTAGTTATTTCCACTATTTTATCTTCCAGGTCACTTATCTGTTCTTCTACCTTAGTTATTCTGCTATTGATTCATTGTAGAGAATTTTTAATTTCATTTATTGTGTTGTTTCATCATTGTTTGTTTGCTCTTTAGTTCTTCTAGGTCTTTGTGAAACGATTCTTGTATTATCTCCATTGTATTTCGAAGATTTTGGATCGTCTTTATTATCATTACTCTGAATTCTTTTTCAGGTAGACTGCCTGTTTCCTCTTCATTTGTTTGGTCTGGTGCGTTTTTACCTTGCTCCTTCATCTGCTGTGTGTTTCTCTGTCTTCTCATTTTGCTTAACTTACTGTGTTTGGGGTCTCCTTTTTGCAGGCTGCAGGTTCATAGTTCCCATTGTTTTTGGTGTCTGCCCCTAGTGGCTAAGATTGGTTCAGTGGGTTGTGTAGGCTTCCTGGTGGATGGGACTGGTGCCTGTATTCTGGTGGATGAGGCTGGATCTTGTCTTTCTGGTTGGCAGGACCACATCCGGTGGTGTGTTTTGGGGTGTCTGTGACCTTATTATGATTTTAGGCAGCCTCTCTGCTAATGGGTGGGGTTGTGTTCCTGTCTTGCTAGTTGTTTGGCATAAGGTGTCCAGTACTGTAGATTGCTGGTTGTTGAGTGGAGCTGTGTCTTAGCGTTGAGATGGAGATCTCTGGGAGAGCTCTCGCCGTTTGATATTATGTGGAGCTGGGAGGTCTCTGGTGGACCAATGTCCTGAACTCGGCTCTCCCACCTCAGAGGCACAGGCCTGACATCTGGCTGGAGCACCAAGACCCTGTCAGCCGCATGGCCAGGTACGTGGGGAGTTTCTTGCCTTTTGGGATGTCTGAGGTTTTCTGCCATCATTCAGTAGGTGTTCTGTAGGAGTTGTTCCACATGTAGATGTATTTCTGATGTATTTGTGGGGAGGAAGGTGATCTCCACGTCTCACTCCTCCGCCATATTGAAGGTCTCTGCCGTGTTCTTTTTATTCTCCAAATCTTACTAATGCCTTTCCTTTAATGTTGCTTCCATTATCAGTGTTTCCAACTTCTTGTTTTATGTGCTTTAAAATGATTAAATATAGATATCTGGTGCCTATCTTGTTACTTATGTAATTACTTCAGTGGTATTGAATTTTGAAACTCTTTAAATTGTGTCTTGATATGTTCAGAAGCTGATGGTTAAGTATATATTTGTAAGATCATCTTAGATAGAGAGCGCCGAATCCTAACCACTAGACTACCAGGGACAGATCATCTTAGAAATAAAAGTAAAATATATGTGAATGTTTCTAAGGACATCTTATAAAAATGTACTTAACCATCAGCTTATACAAATATCAATTTAATACCCAATTTTAAGAATTATACTTATTATATAAGTTATATATATACTATGTATATATATTACTATATAGTATATGCAGTAAAATATTTTACTTGCAATATGTAGTAAAGCATTTCTAATGTTTCTGCCAGAAAAGGCGAATTCCTTGCTTTCTTTTCTCTCTTCATTGTAGTCTACTTAGTTTCTCTCACTGCTTGCCAGCACTGAATTATGAGAATTGATGGATGGTGCCATTGATGAGATCATGTGTTGGTTATTAAACCTTAGAGTCCTCTTCATGTTCCCTGCTGTAGTCCTAAAAGAAGGCATGTGATTGTGTTTTTCACTCCATAGCCTCTTTTGCTTTCTTGTTAGTGTATTTTCCTTTACTCTGGTTCTTTAGTTTTAAAATTTATTGTATATTATCAATAATGCTAATTTTAATTAGAGTATCCTCCAATATTTTAAAGTTTTTTTGTGGATGAAGAAAACATTCTAAATGCCTTGTGCTTTATAAGGTATATTGTTTCACTCATTAGTAAACTGATTTTTGGAATGTTAAGCTCAAAAGAATGACTAAATCCTAAGGCTGTTTCAGCTTTTGAGCAAATTGAAAGTTTTTTTAAAAAAGGAAGTGAGATCAGTCTGCAAGTAAGGCAAAGCTTTACAGAGGTTCTTCAGGCGAGAAAGGAGTTTGAGGCATAATCATTATCCCTAGTTTTGTATTCACTTGCACTTTTCCCAGAAGTCCTTTGCTTTTCTTTGTTAGGTGTGGAGGGTGCAGCTTTCCAGAGTAGACTTCCTCATGACCGGATGACTTCTCAAGAAGCAGCCTGTTTTCCAGATATCATCAGTGGACCACAGCAGACCCAGAAGGTTTTTCTGTTCATTAGAAACCGCACAGTAAGTTTCCAATCAGCTTTTTTCCACCTGAATTGTAAAAGGTACATATTACTTTTATATAGAATATGGGGGGAAAAATAGAAAGAGAGGAAAGAATTTTTAAGTTATCTGTAATACTATTATTCCGAGATAACCACTGTTAAAAATTAGGTTTTTTTTCCTCCAGGTATTTTTTTAAATGTATGTTTAATTTTTGTTTTTACAAAATTGCGATCCTACTTCCATGCATTCTTTGGATCCTTTTCATTCCTCATAACCTCATAAACACACAATAAGAGTCTTTATAAACTTTTTTTAAAAAATATACATTAAAAATAATCACTTTGTCTTTCCTTCCCAGGTTAAGAGAAACCCTTATTCTGTTCTACTCATCTGGTTCATCTTCCTCCTCTGGCTAAATGATTGATTTTAATGTTGGCAAAATATTTTTTTGTCTGACAGTTGGGTCATACTTTAACTGTTGGGCATTGAAATGTCCATTTTTGCTTATTATAATGAAGCTCTGAACAGCTTTATACATTCTTGACTCTTATCTCTGGTTATTTCCTTAGGATAGAGTTCTAGAAGGAAAACTACCTGGTCAAAAAGTATGAACGCTTTTAAGGATTTGATACATGTTGTCAGATTGCTTCCCAGAGAGGCTGACCCAGTTGACACCCTCATTACCCTGCCCTGTTTTTGTGATTAATATGATGATAATCTGTGCTGCTGTAGTAGACCAAAATCATTTCATTTATTTTCCATTTCTTTGATTACTTAGACTGATTGCTTTTTCACATTTATTAGTCATTTGTATTTCTTCTGTGAATTTTTCTTTAATGTCCTTTATTCATCAGAAATTCTTTATATACTGTTCAGAACATATTCATTGTACTCGGGAGTGATACAAAGTAGAAGAAATTCATGTTGTAATTTCAGTTATTTTGGATATAGCTCAGAGATGTCTTTTTAGCCACCACTAACGTCTTTATTTTGACCATTACATTGCAAAACTACTGCTAAATTTGGATTGTTAAATGCCATTCATCTAGAGTGATTGGTAGGTTTTTGTAGTACAGAATAAAAGTTCTTTTTTGTGAAGGAAAATAGGGTGATTTTTTTAAAGTGAATGGAAAATTCTTAATGTGCATTTCTGAGGCTGATTTATAATTGAATCAGCTTCTGTGTGTAGCATGTCAACATTTGTTCTAAGTGGATTTCAGACAAAATTGTCATTTTTTTGTTTCATCCTGAGGGGAGTTTTTACTTTTTACTTGAATTTGAGTGATGGATTTATAGTGATCTCTATTTTCTCTGATTCATTACCTGTGACCAGAAATCCAGATTTGGGGAAGGACTAGCCCAGGTTAGAGTTGTGGTCTCTGGCTATAAAACAGAACTTAAGTCATTCTTTCCTGTAAGAATTGTGTCAGTTCTCTTGTGTTAAACTGCATCTTTTGCTTCCAGATTTTAAAACCACAACTTTAGGATTATTCAACTAGAACCTATGACCTGACCTTTATATTATAAGATGGAAGGAGGAAGAAGGCTTGTGTTGAGGGGTGGTGGACTTGGGCCCACTGTGTGCTTGAGGAATTCCATTTTCCTTTGACAGTGGCCACAGAGAAAAGCAGAGGGTCCATATGGATTTGGTCATATCTCTTTGTAATTGAATTTATTTACACTTTAATTCCTTCTTTGAAACTTGTTTATGGAGCAGTCTTTATTAACTTTTAGCTAAGACGTAAATATGATGGTATTCAGCTGGTCTTGCATTTTGCAGATATATATTCAGTTTGAAAAGAATTCATGTTAGAGCCCGTTGATTGTACCATAATATTTTTTATTTCTCATCTTACTGCTTTTTCAGCAGTATTCAAAATAATTGACTTCTCCTTTCCTAAATACACAGCTCCCTTAGCTTAACACATTATTCTAGTTTTTCTCCTGCCTCCCTCGTTGTCTTCTCTGAATGCTTTATAGCCTTCTCCTTAACAACAGGCCACTATGTGAACTGGTTAGAGTTCCTTAAGGTCCTCTCCTCTCTCCCCTGTTCTTTCCCACTAGGAGCCCTCTTCTACACACTTGGCCTCAGTTATCACCCATAAGCAAGTGGCTCTAAACCTTAACTCTCCTCTGAACCCCAGCTATGTGTCTAGATGCCAGTCTTTCACCTCCTCTTGTTGTCTTGAAACTTAACTCATTATCTCTTATTTCAGTGTCCCTCATTCAGTGAATGGCATACCAACTCATTTAGTTGTGCAAGCCCAAAACTGAGGAGTTATCCTTTGCACACACACCTCCCCACATATCTGATTGATCATTTGATTTTGTATCTACTCAGGATCTCTGGAGTTATCTAACCCAGGTTTAAATTCTTGTTGCTCCACAGCTGTATGATCTTGGCAAGTTACTAGGCAGGCTAAATATCTCCTAGCTTCTTTAATAATTCACTCATTTGACATAGTTTTGTGTTTCATTAGTTTCTTTGTCAGGAATATAACCCTTACTGTTTCACTGAAAGGAAAACCTATATTTGAGGCCTTAAAGTTAAAAAGATATTTTAAAGTGATCAAATGGTATATGTCTATTTGATTGTAATACAGTTTCTATCATTTAAATACAGTTGCAGTTGTGGTTGGATAATCCAAAGATTCAGCTGACCTTTGAGGCTACTCTCCAACAATTAGAAGCGCCTTACAACAGTAAGTAGTGTGTTCAGTAGGACTGGTTTTGAACTGGATTTGAAAATGGATACTTCCTCCCAGAAGCTCATGGTTGCTTGATAATGAATTTTCATCTTCTTGTGCTATGCAGAAATGAGCCTTGCAGCAAAACTATTTTGTGTGTTTGTAATTGTTTTTCTAACTTTTTAATTGTGTTGACAGGTGAGTGAGTTCACAGATTGCTAATAATTTCTCCAGACCTATGTTCCAGCTTTAATCCACAGAGTACTTTGGTGGCATTCAGTTGGCTGTCTGTATGGCTTTCTCATTTCCCACTTGCCACCAGCAGTCTTGTAAAGTTTTTGCCAAAGTAAATGAGCATAATACTACTTTTAAAAGGGTTGGTTTTGTCCTTCATCTCATCTGTAATGGGATGTCATTTTTAAAAATTGGAAATTATGTGATATGCATTTTGGACTACCACACAGATTAATAGTTCTAAGAATCACTTTTCTAAAGGAGTCACATGACTTGAAGCTTATAGAAAAGATGAATAGAATGACTTCATGATGGAGAAGTAGAAGAAGAGCTAAAAGAGTTTTCCATTTAAAGTGCTAAAAAGATAAACATGTTTTTAAATTCATTTTTCTGTAGGTGATACTGTGCTTGTCCACCGAGTTCACAGTTATTTAGAGCGTCATGGTCTTATCAACTTCGGCATCTATAAGAGGATAAAGCCCCTCCCAAGTAAGGACCTGGCCAATGAATTTTATGGTTTTAAATTAGGTTCCAGGAGGCTTTTTAGCATTTTATTTTGATTTCTAAATCCATATTTAGAGTCAAAATATTCCCAAGTTTATCTTCTTATAAGTCAAATTTAAAGTAAAATCTCTTTGTAAATGTGAATTTCCTATAATTTCTGGTTTGATAAATACTTGGTAAAAGATACTGAATTTCCAATTTAAGAAAAAACAATTAAAAATAAAATTTATTAAAAATGAAAAAAATCAGTTATAAAATAGGAAGTTTGTTTTCTCTCATTAACCAGTTCTTTAATGCAATGCTAAAGGTTGCATTTTTATTTTTTAAATGCTTTTTACCCCTTTCATGGTGTCTGGATAATGTCTGCCAGGAATCAGAAGATAGGGATATTTTGAGAATTAATGTATCTATCTATCTATTTATTTATAATACATTTATATTTATGCTTTAATAATTTTTCAAAAAAGGAAACTAAAGACTGCAGAAGTAGAGCTTAAAGAAAATAGCTTTAAGGATCGATTGGTTGACTGCTCAAATTGTCCTAAGTATAATTGTGAGGTAAATGTGGGAGATTATTCATAATAAATTAACCGAGGGTCACAGATGCTGAAGCACATGGCTGAGGTAATGAGAAAGTAAATCTTAAGATAAAGGATTTCATTTATGAATTTTCAACATTGAATTAAAGTTTATAAGTTTCAGATATTTGCTAATTTGTATTCATATAGTTTTCATATTTTGAAAATAACTCTGAATTGTTTACTTTGTGAGACGTCATAACATGTTAAGAACCTAGAAATTTTCTTGATAAAAAAATGACAAATAAAAGCTCTTAAACCTACAACAAAGTATTTTAATTTTTGTTCATTTTTTAATTTTAGCTAAAAAGACGGGAAAGGTAATCATTATAGGCTCTGGGGTCTCGGGCTTGGCAGCAGCTCGTCAGTTACAAAGTTTTGGAATGGATGTCACACTTCTGGAAGCCAGGGTAAGAATTTTATTTTGGGTTTAGAAGCCCAGCCTAATGGAAATATGGTAAGGAAATTATCTGTTGCAAATTAAGGAATCATACAAATTGAACTAAACCAAACTGATTTAAATAATACTCAAGGTATTTTGATAGTGTTAACTACATTGGATAAAACATTTTTGACAGTAAAACTTTGAAAAGTGCTCAGTGAGTATTTAGAGTTTATAAATAATCCATATAGCCCTTTTATGTATATTTTCAGGTCATTGTTTCTTGCAGCTAACTTTCAATTAGGGGGCTTTCTCAGACATACCCTTTACAGGGTGCAGTTATTTTTAGTGGTGGGACAGAGTGAATTGTATTCTGTTTGATTGTAAACAGAAAGGAGTTGCTTCTCAGACAGCAGCCATCTTTTACAGCCTGGTGAAGCCAAGATACTGGCTCCTTATCATTAGTCCTAGAGAGAGAAATGGAAACTGAAAGAGGATGGGGATGATGGCACAGAGTGGAAAAAAAGAACATCCTATTAGGATGTTACTATTCAAATCATTTTCATGAGTAATTTTTGAGATTTAATTATCTTTCAGTGGCTTAAAGACCTCCCTTGACTCCTACCATTTAAAAAAAACAAAAACCAAACAACAACAAAACACTTCTCACATAACCTAAACAATCTAAAATTTTATAAAAGCTTTCAAAATGTTTTGTGCAGGGCAATCTAAATTGCTTTTTACAAATTCCTAATTTTTTAAAATGTTCTTTTCAAATAGAGTATGGGGAGATCAAAATTAAATAATTCCTGATACAGTCTTACTTTAATATTTTATTAATTAATTCAGAAAACATTTGTGTGCCCTCTGTCTCCTATGTACAAAGAATACAGCAAGGAATAAAGGGATCATTATGATTCCTACCCATGTGTGCAGGTTTTTGTTTTGTTTTGCTTTTTTTCATTTGTTTGGAGTTTACAGAGTACTCTCATGTAATCCATGACTGAAGTATCACTGCAGCTCAGTAAGATTTCCCCATACTTGAAAATCTACAGTCAGCAAAGATAACACTTGGGCCTGTATAGAAATGAGAGGTATTGTCAACAGTTCATGCTCAGTAGACACTCTGCCCTTGGGCATGGGGCTGCACTGGAGAGGCATTTGTCAGAGAAGTCATCTATCAAATCATTCACAGCTGACTTTGACACTGTGGGGCAAGAGTCAGAACATGATGGTAGAAAAATGGCCTTTAGTGTTAAAATTTGTGAACAGATATTTTCTATGTGAGTGGCCCTTGCTCAGCCTGTACAACTGGTGTTAGAGACATTGGAGTAGGTGGCTAATAGTAGCAGTAACTAAGTATGTCTTCTGGGTGTCAAAATTGTTTCCTACCTCACATCACTTAATTCTGTTCCTTTTATATGTCATTCATTACCTACCACTCTCTCAAATAGTTAAACTTCATTTGCTCTTTGTGCTCACATCGTACTCCATGTAAACTCTAACTACACCTTTCTTTTTAAGTTATCAAGGAGCCCTGAGATGGTACCTTGCCAGGTTATTATGGTTAAACTAGAATTTATGATTTTAGCCATTTAATTTCTGAAAAACAGGATCGTGTGGGTGGACGAGTTGCTACATTTCGCAAAGGAAACTATGTAGCTGATCTTGGAGCCATGGTAGTAACAGGTCTTGGTAAGTAGTTCTTAGTTTTGTGCTGTAATACAAGGTCTGAGACTCATAAAATTGTTTAATCTTACATATATATATATATGTATGTATCTTTTTTTTGGCTGCGTTGGGTCTTTGTTGCTGCGCGCGGGCTTTCTCTAGTTGCTGCGAGCGGGGGCTACTCTTTGCTGCGGTGCGCGGGCTTCTCATTGCAGTGGCATCTCTTGCTGTGGAGCACGGGCTCTAGGTGCACAGGCTTCGGTAGTTGTGGCACACGGGCTCCGTAGTTGTGGCTCACGGGCTCTAGAGCGCAGGTTCAGTAGTGTGGCACACGGGCTTAGTTGCTTCGCGGCATGTGGGATCTTCCCGGACCAAGGATCAAACCCTTGTTGCTTGCATTGGCCGGCAGATTCTTAACTGCTGCGCCACCAGGGAAGTCCCTGTTTAATCTTATATTTTAAAGCCATAGATACAATTTTAAAATATATTGGTTAGGATACTGTTCTCAGTATTAGTGAGAGGTAAATTGACAAATAGTCTTCCTGAAAAGATACATCAATATGAGCATAATTTAAAATGTACATAGATTTTGACCTAGTGGATCCAGTTCTAGGAAATTATCCTAAGAAAATAGACAACTGGACAGTGACGTAGCAGAATGTTAGAAACTACAGATTAGAAGATTAAATTATTATACAATGAGACCTATACAGCCACTAAAAATTATGTAGCTCCATATTAACATGAAATTATGTCCACATTTGTTGCTAAGTTGAAAAAAGATCACAAAACAGTGCATGTGTTATGATCCTTTTGTATGTCTATGTCTGTAATTTTATGCACATAAAATCTAGAAGGGTCTGTAATGTTAACTAATTTTTGGTAATAGGTAATGTTTCGCTTTCTTCTTTATGCTTAACTTAAATATTTATTTTACTTTGGGCATTTTGTTGATATATAATTCATGTACCCTAAGCTTTGATATTTTAAATTTTGAGTAAAAATATTTTTGCATTGAGGTTTTTGTTCTCTCTTCATAGGTATGTTGAATTTAATTGTTGGAGTTTTTTCTAGGAGGGAATCCCATGGCTGTGGTTAGCAAGCAAGTAAATATGGAACTGGCCAAGATCAAGCAAAAATGCCCACTTTATGAAGCTAATGGACAAGCTGTAAGTTGACAACAAACTACTTTTCACAGTTTCTTTGGTTCAGTCGAAAACAATTTTGGGGAAACATGTGAATGAATATACACACATATAAATATGAACTGAGAGTAGAAATGATGCGACATTATTGTGATTGTTTCTTAACTCTGAGCTATATAGGAAGGGGTTATACATGCCTGTTGAGGCATTTATCTTTAAATACTTAATGAAGATTAGGCTAGCTAGGCTGTTACGTTTTTTAGTTTTTGATGGGCTAATAGCGAAGTGGTGGTACTAACCTGATGCTTAGGTAGGTTAAAGTATTTGTTGATCAGAGGCATAGGAGCTTCCTATGGTTGGTATGGTAGTAGCATGGAAGTGATATTCAGTGTGGGAGAGTGAGAGTGTTTTAACAGCTGTATGATAGGTTATGTAAGTCAGTCCTAATTTTTAGGGGTCTGTGAAACTCAAAAGTTTGTATTCAGCAGAATTTTTGCCAACTCCCCTGTTAGGAGTGAGGTAGTCTACAATTCTCCGGCTATAAACACACTATCATCTTTATATTTGAAGGAAGGGAAAGTTTGCTATGTATATGGCAGTTTAGCCTACTGTTATTAAAAGTGGTAAGATTCCAACTCTAGAATTTTGTGTGATAGGTCCCATGGGACATCCTCACCTTTTCCTGTCTACCTTTAGGATTTATGCAGTTCGTATCAGAGAAGTACAAACTTTTAGGAAATGTTTTGGTTCCCATCCCCACCATTCTGGATCCATATTTCCTCCCAGGGCTTTTTTGGGGGTGAGGGGAAAGGGCGGGCAGCCTTCTGGCAAAATAAACAAAGTAGAAAGGAAAAGGATGAAGTAGAGGTTAATTCAACAATTCTGTAAACTTCTATTTACCCTGCAAAGACCTGTAAAAGATAAAGAGATAAGACAGTCCCTGCCATGTAAGACCCCACAGTCTGGTGGTACTTGTACACAAATAATTATCTTTTCCCACCTTTTTATTATAGAAATTTTCAAACATATACAAAAGTAGAAGGAGTACTATAATGGACTCACATTTTTCCAGTCTTGTTGAGAGCAGGGGAAGTGACATGACCAGATAGGTGTTTTAGGTAGATAGACAGTAATTTAGAGAATTGCACTGAGGAAGCAGGGTCTCTGAAGTAGATATTACATTAGTCCTGAAGAAGTAATGGAATCCAAACCAAAGATTATCACTGATCTTTGAGACACTATCTTTTTCTTTAGACTTTCCTGAATGTAGAGCAGGTTCATTTAGTCTTTCTAACAGTAAAAAGTGAGGGTTTTTTTCCTAGTAGAGATATCCAAAGAAATTGTCTGCTTTCTTGGTATTAGATAAGCTGTAAAACATTTTTTAAAACACTTGTTTCTAAATAACATACCAATATTCGCTCAAGTGTGGCCTACAGCCAGCTGCCAATCCATGAACTAACTGTTGGTTACTAGTATGGGATGAGATTAATATCTTGTGCCAGAATGTAAATAAACCACATCATTTAACCACGATGTTTGTTCAGATGATGACTTTTTTTTTTGGTAGCAAGACTTTGTCAATGGAAGAAGTGGTGCATTTAGTTTATGTTCTGGCATAAGCTCCTTATCTCACCAGGACCAGCCCTTTGAGTAACATTTTGGTACACAGTTGTTAAGCTGGTGTGTGGTTTTCAGCATTTTGTTGTCATTCAACTCTGATCTTTATAGGATTTTTCTAGGTTTGTTTGTTTGTATTTGGTGAAGCAGCCAAATGGTAAGGAGGATTCTTTAAGCATTCTCAAATTTGGGAAAAAATTCTTTGCAGCTTTGAGTTCTGCTTGCCTTAAGTTAGTTAATCAAACATAAGAAGACATATTAATATTTCTTAATCATGCTGTTCCCAGTAATCTAGCTCAGAGTAGGAATGGACAACTGGTGACCAGTAGACTGGCTTTTGGCTTATATGACAAGTACTAAGAGCTTATAGCCTGGTTAATTTATGCTTATAATCACAAATATGTGTCATGGCTTTAGAAATCTAAGGAATAACTCAGTCAGTTGCTTCATTCTCCCATTTTGCAGGGGAAGAATCTAAAGCACATGCATATGTTTCCCTGAGGTCATTATAGTCAATAAGTTGTAGAGCCAAGGTCTGTTGTCTGGTGTTCCAGCTTTAATGCCCACACTTGTTCTGTTCTGCCTGGCTGATAGTTCAGGGAAGGTGGGGGCAGGGGTGAGTGTGCAGTTCTAACTGCCAGTGTGACTGCATCAGCTGAGTCTCCTTCTCAGACAACTTTCTTTTAATAGTTATTCTAAGGAGGCCCACGTAGAGTGATGATATTCACTCAGCCATTGATTTTTCTTCAGTGAACTGTTGAACGAAATGGGATGTGTTCCTCCATTCTCTGTGGATAGCCTCAGTGGAAAAGAGGGTGATTGATTTGATGGTTCTGTTGTTAGTACATAGAAATTAATTATTTCATCCTATACAAGGCCAGCAGTTAACTCAGAGTTATTAATATCATTTGTAATATTGTCTTAAGAACATATCACCATACTCAGCCATTTTGCTGCTATAGAAAAAAAATCATGTAGTAAGTGGTTTTTGTTTTGTTACCTTATTATTGTTTTAATAACAGTCACAAGAATCCCTG
Organism: Balaenoptera ricei; assembly: GCF_028023285.1. Taxonomy (NCBI): domain Eukaryota; kingdom Metazoa; phylum Chordata; class Mammalia; order Artiodactyla; family Balaenopteridae; genus Balaenoptera; species Balaenoptera ricei. The sequence goes on from NC_082639.1 coordinate 17,926,588, forward strand.
AAAGAGTTTGCCTCTCTCTTCTCTCTGGTCCTGGACTGACAGCTAGGATGTTGAGCTTGTATGTTTGTTTTTGACAAAGGAAGCTTATTTTATGACTTTGGTTGACTAGAACAGGGCTTTCTAATCTGGTTCTACTATAGGATATTCTTATACATAGAAGTATCTTCCAAGCCTATAAAAATAATCAGAGCTAATAAAGCAGGTGCCCTCGGATTAACTGATGATGGAGTTATCCTCTGAATTATTCAGAGGATTATTATTATTATTATTTTAAATAGATATGGGTAAGGTTGGGAAATAGGGTAATTCATATTTTAGGAGCATTTTGGGAGTCACCAGTGAGAGGACTGAAAACATGGATTGGTGGGGGAGACTGGAGAAATGACTGTCAGTGTTTTCTGCATCTCCTATACAGCTAGTAACTTGGGGGCTTTAGATTCTAGTTTTGTGTTTGACTTTTTTTGAGTAATGAAGAGGTATCTTAAGTGAGTGAGTGAGTATGTGAGAGAGAGAGACTGTGTGTGTGTGTGTGTGTGTGCATGCGTGCGTGCGTGCATGTGTGATTATTAAGTGAGATCCAAAGACTCAGTAACTACTTAGAGAAACAGAACCTGAGTTTTACTTGGGAATTGCTCAACGGTTATGAGGAAGAAAGATAACACTTGAAAAGTAACGCATGCCAGTTTTCTTACAAATACCATTGGTTGGATACACTTAGTACCTATCATAACTTAGCAAGTTTCCACTTTTATTCATAGAGAGTGGTGCTTAGGTGGTTATACTTTTGACAGAGGCATCTTGGCCATTTCAGTTTTCATCTTCCTTTTTGGAAACATCTTTGGTATCTTTAAGGCAGTCTTTCTCTACCCTTTAAAATCATGACTGCCAATCCCTGCTTTTTATAAATGTAGAAATCTCATGCCTTCCTTTAATGTTTTTGAGGTTGCAAAATAGATCTTTCCCTTCAAATATAGTTATAATACTGAATTTTCTTTTCCAACCTATATTAATTTATTTAACAAGAATTTACTGAGCACCTCTGCTACATGCTAGAAGTTGCTGGAGTGCACTCCTTAGACATGCCATGTGTGCCTTCTCCACATGGCTTAGTCCCTGCTCTAGGAAAGTCAGTTATTTACATCCCCTAAAAGATTCCTTATGAGGTAAAAGAAGGAGAGGGAGGCAACAGTCTCCATTTATAGAATCACGTTGAATTTTATTTAAATTAAGGATATACCTGTTGTCCTTATTCTCCCTTCAGGGTTAATAACAATATCTCATTTCCCTTAGCTATTTGGGAATCTGGGTTAGAAACTCCTCAGATGTAAATTTCTTTTTCCACGATTTACCAAAGGAGCTAATCTTTCGTCTTACTGTAATTGTAGAAGTGCATGGGGATGGGAGAGGTGCAGGTTGACTGTGGCCTCTGTTGGCCAGATTTGGCCATTACAACTTTCTTCAATGTGTAATTCTTCCTGAGGATTTCTCTGGCTAAATCTCAGAACTTTGAGTACCTGGAACCTAGGTACACTTAACTCCATTTTTGCTCTGCTGCCCGAGAACTTATGCAGACTGGAAGTATGACAGATGGGCAATGTTTTTGAAGACCTACCAAGCTTGTGATGATAGAATGCAACCAGAGGTAGAACTAAGGAGAGCTGTACTTCCTTTGAGATGACTTCTTACAGAATCAGGGACCCTGTCCAGAAAGTTGCTTGGCTCTCCCAAAATTTATTCTGCATGAGCCAGTCACACAGGCTTCCCCACCGCGACCATGTTCAGGGATGCTCCATATAATCCGTCCTCCATATACGGGTGCTCCATATAATAGGATCAAAACAGTCAGGATTATACCCCATTTAGAGGAGTGAGGCTCACCAAATGTTTAGTCTTGAAGGAACCATTTATTTGGAGCCTTTCATTGAGAAATAAATGGTTTTGAAAAATCATAAAATCTGTTTCAAGCAATAGCCTTTTTGTTTGATTCTTTGCTAGGAAACTGTATCAAAGGTCCTTTCCCGAAGACTGCTTCTTCGTTTGTTGTTATGTTTTGTCATATGTCATATGTTTTGTTTGTCATTTGTCATATGTTTGTCATATGTCATATGTCATATGTTTTATGTGTTGTAATATAGAAATCCAGCTGCCTAAAATGTGGTGCTTAAGCCTTGGTAATCATTTGCTGAGTTCCTTTCTGAGGATGCAATTTAAGAATATAGAATAGAACAGTCAGGTTAGGGCTTCCCTGGTGGCACAGTGGTTAAGAATCCGCCTGCCAATGCAGGGGACACAGGTTCAATCCCTGGTCCAGGAAGATCCCACATGCCGCGGAGCAACTAAGCCCGTGTGTCACAACTACTGAGCCTGTGCTCTAGGACCTGTGAGCCACAACTACTGAGCCCGCATGCCACAACTACTGAAGCCCACGCACCTAGAGCCCGTGCTCCACAAGAGAAGCCACCACAATGAGAAGCCTGCGCACCACAACAAAGAGTAACCCCCGCTCGCAGCAACTAGAAAAAGCCCATGCAGCAACGAAGACCCAACGCAGCCAAAAATAAAAATAAATAAATAAATTTATTTTAAAAAAAAAAGAATGAATGGTCAGGTTAAACTAAAATTATTGTGACATGTTTAGAGATTGCCAATATTTCAACATCCTTTCATAATTATTTGTGGAACTAACAGAGTCCAAGGGTTCTCACCAAAGGGAAAGAAATGACCTGAAACAGGTATGTAGTGGGTGCTTAAGGTAGTCAGCTGCTAAAGTTCTTGTCATTGTCTGAGTGTGTCAAGTAGAGTATATCTAATAGATTAATTTTAGAAACAGATTCAAGGTTTAAATACATCAAAAACACATTTTGGTTTTCTCCCAGTCAGTATTGGTGTCCTAATGGACAAGTGTTTTATTTACTATTTTCCAAATGTTTCTTTAATTTTAAAGTGGAATTTTAAAATTAATGGGAAAAAATCCAGGTTTCAAAGCTATCCCTGGTGTCACTGACAACATTTCTATAACTGCTTAGCAGACAATGGATGGGACCTGACTGCTGACTGGAGCCCCGAGTTAGAGGGGGTGTCCTGGAGATGCAGTCACGTCATTCTGGTATCGGTCAGATTCGGCAGTGGTCTTTTGGTTTGGTGTTTGTTTGTTTGGTTTGATTGTTGTTCTTTTTCTCCTGTATTGAATTTTGCTTATTCCTCTCTGCTTTCTGCACCGTCTCCCTTTACCACCCCCACCCCCACCCCCATCCAAAGTGCCTTTCTTTTGCCCATTTCTGTGCCTTGACTCTCTCATTTTAGTCTCTGTACAGTCTGTTCCTTATTTCTGTGGTAGTTGCAGCTTCTGAGCTCACAATACTTCTGTCATGCTGTGTGTTTAAAGCCTTGATTTTACTGCCGTCTTACAAAACTAAACTTGGCTTGGCTGTTGGGCTGTTATTTACAGTTTATTTCTCTCTCTGCTGCACTGGTTAAAAGGACACTGTCAAGGTATTTTTCTTTCATAAGTTTTCAAATCATTTTCCTCACTGTTTACGGTAACCCATTAAAAGCTTGCAACTTAAATCTTTCCCTTCCAAAGATCCCGTCCATCATACATTCACACTGGTTTGTTGTTGTAGAGTTGCACCTGTATGTTGGGCTGGTGCCATTTGAGTATTTGTCATTGAAAGCGCATGTAAAAAGTCAAGTTTTTTGTGGGGGGTGTGGGTGGACTAAAGGGGAAAGTGTAACGAATCAAGTGGGCTGCTCAGCAAACAGAGGGAAGAAACAAAAGGTCAAATTTGGTCCCTCTAACCTTGACAGTGTCCCTTTAAATATTTCTGTACCACACACCCTGGACCCCAGATACTGAGCCTTTGAGTGCTGTGTACTTTTTCAATATGAACTTCCCTATGTGACTGTCACTCTAGCTGTAAAGATTAGAGCTTGTCTAAAGCAAGCCATCCAGTTGACACTGGAAGAGCTTTAATCTGTACCATTTGCAAACTTGGCGAATTGGCACTTTCTGTCCTACTGTAGAGGCATATGTGATCTGGTCCCTCTTGCTGCTACAGCATCCTCCTGCTAGGCATTTTAGAAGCCACATGTAGAAATATCACCATTTGTACTCCAGGAAAAGCAGTCATTCACATTGCATCTGTGATAGTGAAGATCTCATAGATTTCATATTGGAAATGTGATTGTTTCCTTTTTAAAGGAGCACCAAATTTAGAACCATCTTTTGTAACATCACTGCGGGAATTAACACCAAGTAAAATTTCAGCATTGCTTTGAGCTATTCTGTATGTGACTATCATATATAGAGTACATGTAACTGACGGGAAAGTAAATGAAATTCCTGACAAGAAGGTCACTTCCATCAGCTCTGATAGCTGTGTAATCAGAACAAGTAGCGATGTCACCAAGACCTCCTTTCTTTGGCCCTGGACTTGAATGGGTAGGTCAGATGTGTCTGATCCACCAAGTCCTAGGTACCACCCTGATATATAAATGGCACCAAGCATCCAAAGCCTGATTCACTGCCTTATTTCTCAACATAAACCAAAAGATTCTCAGGGGTTTCTATTTCTAAGGCTAAGGGGGATTCTCTAATTCATAAAGATTTCCTGATCTCTTCCATGTGTGATCTTTTAGAACTTGATGCTTTAAAATATTATTTTGATTGAATTAGTTATAGTGTCTTGTCATAATTTACAGTTCCAAAGGAGAGTTGCAGTCCTTTTGCCTTTGTTTTGGTGCAGATTATACTTCTCACCATATTCTTTTTTGCTATACCATGGCTCATCTGATAAGAGTTACTTGTGTGACTCATCAGTGAAGGGGCAGAGGCTAGTGCTCTGAAAGCATCCATTTAATTGGGAAGGGCAAAACTGAAGGAGTTGCAGACGAGGAGCAGAGTTTTACTGTGATGATCTTGTCCATAATAGTTACCTCTAATTGTAGATCATTCTTCCTTAGCCTTAGTGATTATTAGGACTTACTTTCATGTTTTGTTTTCTTGTTACCAATTTTAGGTTGATGGTAAAGTGAAAATCCAAATTTTGAATCCCGTTTCCCAGTTGATGCCTAGCTTTTTTTTTTTAATGTATTTATTTGGCTGTGCCGGCTCTTAGTTGTGGCACGCGGGATCCTCGTTGCCGCGTGTGGGATCTAGTTCCCTGAACAGGGATTGAACCCAGGCCCCCTGCATTGGGAGCATGGAGTCTTAACCACTGGACCACCAGGGAAGTCCCGATGCTTAGCTTTTTATGGCAAGAGATGCTTGCCTTAGACATGCTTTTTCCTTCTCGCTATTCCCCTGAATTCAGCAATAGGATTGTAGATACAGTTTACTTTGGGGCTGAATTAAGCAGTAGCAGAGGAATTTGTGTCAGCTAACTGATGGTATCACTAGGTAGGGGCACAGCAGGGATTAGGAGCATGGTCTTGCAGCTTGATGATCTGCTTTGCAATCTGTTCTCTTACTCCACAGTAGTGAGCCATACCTGGTACCTCAGTCACTCATAGTCTAAGAGCATTGGATATTCAACTCTGAACTTAATTGGTGCCATAAAACACTATTACTCTGAGAAAGAATTAAGATGCTGTTGTGTTCTTATTAATAGCCATGAATTTCACTTCTCTCTTCCCTACTCCTACCTGAAATTGTCGTCTTTGAGGGGAAGCAGATACCTTGGGCTTCTTATTTTTTCATCCTGTCCTTATTCTGGAAGGTGCTCAGGTGTGTTGACATAGTCTTTGTTCTCTGGGACTTCTCCAGTGTGTTGTCTGCATGTCAGCCCAGCTTATCTCAGTGCATGTCAACTCCAGGGCGCCTTGTGCTCCACATGACTTCACTCAGCACCAATGTGAATCCTGTGGCTGTTAATAGAGGTAGAGTCCCAGCTCTGAGGGCAAAATCATGAGAATAGGAAAATATCCGGGCTGAAACATTTCATATCTCATTTAATGGAATTGACCACTTCATGGAAAAGACAGTTTGAATCATTGTCCTCAAAGGTTTCCCCTTTGAGATACATATTTTGACCTTTTAAACTGTAGAGCATTTGTGTTTTCATGGATGGTTATGTTTAGTCGTGTAAGGACCAACTCTGCCGTACTTCAAATTTTCAGGTTCCTAAAGAGAAAGATGAAATGGTAGAGCAAGAGTTTAACCGGTTGCTAGAAGCTACATCTTACCTGAGTCATCAACTAGACTTCAATGTCCTCAATAATAAGCCTGTGTCCCTTGGCCAGGCATTGGAAGTTGTCATTCAGTAAGTACTTTGATACTGCTTGTTGTATTATGGATTCCGTTTATAGATTTGCTATTTAATGTTTAAAGTTTTCATCAAATCTTATTTGAGCTAGTTTTCACTTATTTTCTTGTGAAATAGTTAAATCCAAAAGTAAAGCTATTTAAAATAATTACATGATCCATAAGGCTCTCTCCATTGTAAAATTCATGTCTTTTATGGTATTGAATTAACTGTATTTAACGTAGCCTAGAAAATAATTTGCCACCAGCCAACTTTCTTATTCCAAAGTATTAGAAATTTTAGAGGGCCTTGATGCCATCAAATGTTTCTGATGGGCACCTGTCTTATGCAGCAAGGCTGGCTGTGTGGCCAGAGCATATATATTGTCTCTTCAGGTTACAAGAAAAGCATGTCAAAGATGAGCAGATTGAACATTGGAAGAAGATAGTGAAAACTCAGGAGGAACTGAAAGAACTTCTTAATAAGGTGAAATTTTATATTTTTTTCATAGCTGAAGATGCATCAGTAGGGGGAAAAGGCCTTTAATTTAGAAAATTTAAAAGCATTTCTGATTTTTTTTCTCCATGGGAGAGAAAGTCTGCACAGCTCATTATTGTTAAGAAAATAATGACTAGCAAAAGGCTCTGTTTTATCTGTCAGTCTTTCAGTATGGCATTATTGGTAAATTGTTGCTGGGGGAAATAGATCTTTCCTGTGTCAGGTTGCTGTTGACTGTTGCAAAGCTGGCCTAATGCCCTCTGCTGAAGTCTAGGATGAGAGGGAGATCAGCTGTGCTGGGGTTAAGTTCCCACTGATGAAGACAACATGTCAGCAGCCAGTACCATAATTCATTGGCATAATTATTTCACTTGAGGTGCCAATATGGGGATATTCCCCAATGGTACCTATAAGGGGGCCCTTGTTTATGCCACCTTCCAGAGCCCTAGCTCCAGACTGGGAAACCATTTGTTTCTCCTCATCCTGCCAGCTGCAAACTTGGGGGCTTTATGATGCAAAATCTGGGTGCATCTTGTGACTGGATTCTTGCCTCATTCTCTCACTGTACCTCATTTCTTCATCTTGTCAAATGAAGAGGTCTCTGGCACACCTTCATGGATTGTGGTACGGATGAAGTGAGAAGAGTGGCTAGAATATGGCCAGCTGGTGTGAAGCTCCCAGTTTCAAGCTTTAACCTTCACCCTAGTCTTGTGTAGCACCACCAGAAATCCGAAAAAACTAACATGGGGAATGGTTCTTTAAGGTTCTTTGTGTGATGATTTGACCTTTTACATATTTAAAAAACAAATCATGACAATTTGTTTCCCAAAGCAATAAGTTTAATTGGAGACAATTTGTTTTTCCTGGTAGTTAATTTTTAATTAATTATATATTTTTATTAATGGGACATTCCTAGTTCTCCCATTTGTTTTGGAAGACAGAGCCAATCCTACTTATCTGATAGTGATGTGATACCTCTGTGTTGAGCCATATAGGATTTTTTCCTGTTTTAAAATGTCATTAAAACAATTTTTTTTTTTAATGTCATGATTTGGAAGACGTATTTAAGAATTCCATAGACCTTGCAGTATAACCCTGTTTTGGTGTAATAGCAGTTTAGGGGAGGAACCAAAGTACATGCTTTGGCAATGAATTACTGTCTGGAATGGTAAATTTTTATTTTTCCCTCTTAGATGGTAAATTTAAAAGAGAAAATTAAAGAACTCCATCAGCAATACAAAGAAGCATCTGAAGTCAAGCCACCCAGAGATATCACTGCTGAGTTCTTAGTGAAAAGCAAACACAGGGATCTAACTGCCTTATGCAAGGTATGGTATACATACATGCCTCATTGATTTTTACTTGGAATCCTAAGAAATAGTATAGATCCAGGAAACTTTGGAAAAGAGAGAGCTACTAGCCAATCACAGGTGCCTGTAGTAGGAAGAAGAGGGTTTGGTACACAGGAGCTGTGAGAACTTAATGGGTTAATTTTGTCTGCTTTTTCTGCAGAATTCCTGCCTTGTTTTCACAGTGTCATCCTTTAGCTTACCTACATCTCAGTTTAGCCCTCTGTCATAGTTTATCTCTGACAATTTAAAATAATGATAATGAACATGGATTTCAGAGTTATTGAATGGAGTCAAACTGTCTGGTTGAAATCCCTAACTTACTATCTCCTAGCCATGTGACCTTAGACTCCTTAGTCACCTCATCTGTGACATGGTGTTAGTACTACCTCACTTGTAGGGGGTCTGAAGTGCTTATTCCGTGCTAGGGACACAGTAAACGCACCGGAAGTGGTAGTCACTATTCTTTTTCATCCTTACTGTGTAGCATACTAGTATGTTTCTTTATTTCCTCCTTCTGCATCCTCCCCCACCTCCCCGCCCCCACCCCCCTCAGTCTTAATTCTAGGCTAACATTGTAACTTGTCTCCAAGAACAACCATCCCTGAGCCCTGACCCAACCTCCAGCCTTCAGCTAAGGCACACTTGTAGATTGACCTGAACAGGAATATGGTCCAGGCCTTACACTTTGTGGTATAAATAACTAGGTGGGTCTCTGACCCATCAAGATCAACCCAGTTCTCTTAATTTTATCAGGAATATGATGAATTAGCTGAAACACAAGGAAAGCTAGAAGAAAAACTTCAAGAATTAGAAGCCAATCCCCCAAGGTAAGGAAAACACAAACTCTCAGAAAGATAGCTTTTACTGTTCCTTCTGTTAGATTTAAAAGAAAAATTACAAAACACCCTGGGCTTTTATTTATGTTCAGTGAATGTATTGTAAATTGTTTAATGAATGGAAGGTATCTGTGCACATAGGACTATTTGTCAGGTTCCTTAATCCTCTGCTCTTATATTTTAATGTGTAATGGTGTCCTAGATACTTGAATCTAGGTATCTTTTTTTAAAAGATAGCCTTTTCCCATAAGATTTGGTACATGAATGAAAATTGTCTTTGAGTGGCGTAGAAGGTGGTATTGCTTTAAACTCTCATAATTCTGGGGACTAGGAAAGTATTACACTTTATTTCCATTGGGTTTTTGATAGTGAACTCTTACATGGTGACAGTGTGCTGCATGTTGCATCCGGCCTCCACATACATCTACTCTTTTCTGTAGTCAGGGATGCTACCCATTCTTGCTTAAAAAAAAAGTCCATGCTTTATTCAAAATATTAAAAAAAAAAATTTTTTAAGTAAGCTTTTATAATGCAAGGTAACAGTATAAAGAAGACTTTTTTTTTCCCCCGGAATTACAGTCAGGCCTTTGCTTTATGCAGTAAGCTTGGCCTGCTCTAGGCAGCAGGAATAAAGGGCTTAATAAGACAGATACGGTCCTGCTTTTTGACTTAGAATTTCTTCACATAAGGCATAGTCCCACTGAGATCATCCACATCAGCCCATTGAGAATCGTAGTAATGTCCTTTAATAATAACCTTGTGTTCCTTTGTTCTCATTTTGCAGTGATGTGTATCTCTCGTCAAGAGACAGACAAATACTTGACTGGCATTTTGCAAATCTTGAATTTGCTAATGCCACACCTCTCTCTACACTTTCCCTTAAACATTGGGATCAGGTAAAATTCCCTTACCATGTATTTTGTTGCACATGTCTTTGAGAGGGCTCCTAAGAGAAACTGTTAATTTGTTTGTATGTGTGTTTTTAAACAGCTTTATTAAGATATAATTTATATTCAATAACACTCACCTATTTTAAGTGAGCAATGTGATGTTTTGCCAGACTTACATAGTCATGAACCACCACGCCCACAATTAAGATACAGAACATTTCTGTCACCCTGAAAAGTTCTCTTGTCGCTTTGCAGTCAGGCCCCAGCCCTCCTGCTCCTGGCCCTACGCAACCACTGATTTGCTTTCTGTCACTATAGTTTTGCTTTTTCTAGAATTGCATGTAAATTGGACCATACAGTATATAATTGTACAGTATACAGCCTTTTGTGTGTGCCTTTTTTGATTTTGAGATTCATTGTTGTTGTGTATATCAATAGTTTGTTTCTTTTTGTTGTTTAGTAATATTCATATCCATTGTATGGATACGGCCACAGAATGTACCCATTCACTGATACATGGACAGACATTTAGGTTGTTTCGTTTTTGGCTATAAATGATTGAAGCTACTGTGAACGTTCATGTCTTTCTCTTGGGTAAATATCTAGAAGTAAAATTCTTGGGTCTGCGGGAAGTAGATTTTTAACTTTATAAGAAACTTCCAAACGGTTTTCCACATCTCATGCTCATCAGCAGTAGTGTACGCCAGCCCCAGTTGCTCCATAACCTCACCAACACCTGGTATCGCCAGTTTTTAACATTTTAACCATTTTAATGGTTGTATAGTAGTTTTTCATTGTGGTTTTAATTTGCATTCCTGTGATGACTAGTAACGTGAAGCATCTTTTCATGTGCTTATTGGCCATTCATATGTCAATTATTTGGTGAAAAGTCTGTTCAGAGCTTTTGCCTATTTAAAAAGGTCTACCGTCACAACATTGTTAATCAACTATACTCCAATATAAAATAAAAAGTTAAAAAAATTTAAAAACTAAATTTAAAAAAACAGTTGTTTGTCCTCTTGTAAGAGTTCATTATGGTCTGTAAATTCTGGATACAGTTCCTTTGTCAGATTTTGTTTTGAAAATACTTTCTTCCAGTCTACAACTGGCGTTTTCATTTTCTAAATGGTATCTTTCAAAGAGCAAAAGTTTTTAATTTTATGAAGTCCTGTTTATCAACTCTTTCTTTTAGGCTTTGTGCTTTTTGTGTCCTGAAAAATCTTTGTCTAAACTGGGACTGCAAAGATTATCTCCTGTTTTCTTCCTGAAGTTTTGTGAGTTTAGCTCTTATGTTAGGTCTATGACCTATTTTGAGTTAAATTTTTGTGTATAGTGAGAGGTGAGGTAGGGTTCATATTTTTCCATATGGTTATCTAGTTAACTATTCTAGCACCATCTTTTTTCTTTATTTGTTTTGGCACCTTTGTTGAAAATCAGTTCTTCCATTCAATGTCTGTCTATCCATATGCCACTGTCACACTGTCTTGATTACTGTTGCTTTATATAGTACATCTTGAAATCAGGAAGTGTAAGTTCTTCATCTTTGTTCTTTTTTGAAAGTGTTTTGACTATTTTAGATCTTCTATAAAGTTTTAGAATCAGCTTATCAGTCTCTACAAAAAAAATACCTTCTGGGATTGTCATCTTAATAGTGAGTCTTGGGCTTCCCTGGTGGCGCAGTGGTTGAGAGTCTGCCTGCCAATGCAGGGCACACGGGTTCGAGCCCTGGTCTGGGAAGATCCCACATGCCGCGGAGCAACTGGGCCCGTGAGCCACAATTACTGAGCCTGCGCGTCTGGAGCCTGTGCTCCGCAACAGGAGAGGCCGCGATGGTGAGAGGCCCACGCACCGCGATGAAGAGTGGCCCCCACTTGCCACAACTAGAGAAAGCCCTCACACAGAAACGAAGACCCAACACAGCCATAAATAAATAAATAAATAAATAAATAAATCAATAAATAAATAAATAAATAAAAGAACGTGAATTTCTAAAAAAAAAAAAAAAATAGTGAGTCTTCTAATCCTTGAACATGGTATATCTCTCCATTTATTTAGGTTTCCTTTAATTTATCTCAGCAATACTTTATAGTTCTCAGTGTACCAGTCTTACACATCTTTTGTTAAATTATTCTTAAGTGTTTCAGTGTGATTTACTTTTGAACTGGTGAGAAATTACCAGGTTTCTTAGATGCTAAATGGACCAATCTCTAAATCTGAGACTTTGGCCAGACTTAAGATTGTATAGAAGTAAATATTATATTTTACTTACATATTTTCATTTTCATTATACATTTTCCTAGTAAAATTATTTTTACTTCTTCATCTTCAGATTATGTCCTGGTATTCTTTAGAATTTGAATTATGGGAAGGATTGCACTTGCTCGTGGTACAAATCTTGTAGAATTTCCAGTTTCTTTATGGTTTTTCATGTAAATACTAAATTACCTCTAGTCACTAATCTATCATTTGATGTTGCAATATGTATTCATTTGTAATCGTATTAAATTTTGAATGTAGGTGATGTGAACTGATCCATATGGGGAACAAATGAGTCAGTCACTAAGTAGTGAGAGTTGTGCTACCAACCCAGTATATTTTTATCTAATTCCTAAGAATCGTGGTATGTTTTCCCCAGGAGTTTCACGAAATTAGAAATATCAACTAGCCTTCAAAAGTTTCTCTATTTGGAAAATTTTTCAGTAAATTCAAAGACATGAAATCATTTTGGGAATTCTTCCAGGCCAAATCTTGACTTCTTTATGGATTATCTTGGGCGAGTCTTTATAATCCTAGATTACCTTCGTCTGGTTTGACCAACTTTAGTTTTGGAAGTCTTCCTCAACTTTAAAACCTGTAAGTTTAAGCCATAAAAACTGATTTTGCTGTTATGTAGAAGAAAATGTAATTAGGATGGTGAATCTGATATGCTACCACATCTACAGTGCATACAAAAGCCAAACAAACATTTATGGTATCATCTGAATTTACTGAATAAGCTTCCTTCCCTCTCCTGCCCGCCATGGGTAGTCTGGACTTGGTGGTGTAGGACTGTGATGATAAAAAGTCTATCACAGAAAAAAAGAAACTGCCCTAATCTCACTGCCCAGAGATAGTCATTAGCGACATTCTGGCGTTTTTTCCGTTTTCCCTTTAGTTTCCTGGGGCAGCTGTAGTGGAAGACTGCGTGATTATTCTTTAATTTCTGTCTTAGAATATTGACTTTCCACAAGCTGGTGTTTTTTCAGTGTTATTTTATAGGACTCAACATAAATGGCATAAGTTAGATTAAGAAAGTGTGAAAATATGTCCTTTTCTGTCTTCTTTAGGATGATGACTTTGAGTTCACTGGCAGCCACCTGACAGTGAGGAATGGCTACTCATGTGTGCCTGTGGCTTTAGCAGAAGGCCTGGACATTAAACTGAATACAGCAGTTCGGCAGGTTCGCTACACAGCTTCAGGTACGTCTTTACTGGTAAGATAAATCTCTTACTTTGAAACATGGTACTGATCTTTTGTTGAGTTTGACCTACAGAAAAAATTTTAGGTACATTTCCTGATAGAATGTCTCATAAACTATGATTCCTGAATTTAAAATTTTGCATTTACAAAAGTACTGAGGCTGTAGAGCCTTTAGAGGCTCTGACCCCATCATAGTATAAACCAGAAAATTGGGGCAATTTTTAGAGTCTCCAGTTTGTGCATATTAGTTTGGTATTATAGTAAACAGCCAGGGAGTTTGGATTTAATTTTGCTAAGTATGCTCTTAAATACCAGGATTTGGGCCCCTAGGACTCCAGTGGGACCCGCCCCTTGTATTTCACCATCTGCATCTTGGTCTTTGGCTTTTCCTATTCAGGTGGGCTAACTGCTTAGGCTGGTTTCTCGTTCTGGGAGCAGTTTTGCTGATAGGTTGACTTCAGAGATGGAATTGCCCTGTGATTCCTATGGCAGTAGGCTCTGTGCTGATTATTGCTGCTTTCAGGGTACATTTCATGTGGAGTGCAGAGAGCCCATCATCCACCCACCTTTGGAATTAATAGTCTTGAACTCCTTAAGGAAGCTAGTCACCCCTCCTCTCTGAGGGCTCTCATGACTAGTGGAGATGTGGCCACCAGTCTTGCCCTCCATGGCCCCTTTTCTAGAGTTGCTGAGATCACCACAGATAATTTTTTTAACAACCAGTGAAAGAGTTTTTGATTTTAGCTTTCCCTTCAGAGGCAGCTTCTAGCTGCTGGTGTTGAGAAGATCTACAGCCTTAAATAGCCATTTGCAGGCAGGTGGAGAACAGTGAGACTAGCTTTTGTGTCATTTTCCCTAGTTCTGTGGCCACAGAAAATGGGCATGTATGGAGCTCTCATACTTATTTTGAGCTTTCTCTGTATTTTTCAGAAATTATGTAAAGAGGCATTTATTGAAGAAAAAATTGAACACAAATGAGGGAAAAGTACATTAACTTACTTTCAGTACCTTTTCTGTGGTCAGCTTTGAGCTCATTCACATCCTGGCAAGCTAAGCATCACCGCGTATTCTCAAGGATAGCATGCTCTGTGGTTTTAGGCTGCATCCCTTAGATCGGCACCACAGTCTTCTGATATCATTCTTCTTTTGGTCCTTAGTGAGCGCCTAACCACAGTGGAGAGGTATTGGTTCTATCGGGATAGGCATTTTACTCTTAATTTTGGTCTAAATTTACTTAACTTTGGTAAATGATAAGGTCCTATTATTAGTCCAAAAGATCCCCAGTGTATCAGTCGGGAAGGTAGGGTAGTATGGTGGTAGAGATCGAGGACTCTGAAGTTGACTGTTGGGTTTAAATCCTGGCACTTGTTACATGTGTGGCCTTACACAGTTACTTCACCTCTACCTCGGTTTTCTTTTGTAGAAAATGAACAGAACTGACTTCACAGACTTGTAGTAAGAACTAACTGAGATAGCGTGTAGATTCTACTGTGCGCTAAATGTTCAGTACCCTTGTCAGTATCATCCTTATCACCAATAAAGCCTTTTTCCTCTAACCTCTCTAGGATGTGAAGTGATAGCGGTGAATACCCGCTCCACGAGCCAGACGTTTATTTATAAGTGTGATGCAGTCCTCTGTACCCTTCCCTTGGGTGTGTTGAAGCAGCAGCCACCAGCTGTTCAGTTTGTGCCGCCTCTTCCTGAGTGGAAAACATCTGCAGTCCAAAGGATGGGATTTGGCAACCTTAACAAGGTAACTTGCCCTAGGTACCTCTCTACATACCCAGTGTACAAATACCAGTCTGATTGCCCTCCACTTAGAGAGGAGAGAGGTTTGCGTTTTTGAACATTTTGCTGTGCTCTCAACTCTGTGATATCAGGGTGAGGCCTGTCAGTTCATTCACTTTAGTACCTAATTATGTATAAAGTATCCATGAGGACTGTCTTCGGGGGTCACTTCTCAAACCCAAGCCTATAAAAAGAGAGTGCTAAATGTCTTCCTAAGTAGTACATTTATAATAGGGATTTCTAGGCTTATACTGAGAGTAGATTAGAAGGAACTTATTTAGTAAGGTCTGAGGAAGAAGTACTTCCTGTTGAGGCACAGCTGTGCTTAAAGCCATGTTCTCTGAGCGCTGTCACCAGCTTATGTGCTCCTTTTTTACAATAGGTCGTGTTGTGTTTTGACCGGGTATTCTGGGATCCAAGTGTCAATTTGTTCGGACATGTTGGCAGTACGACTGCCAGCAGGGGTGAGCTGTTCCTCTTCTGGAACCTCTATAAAGGTAACGGCTTTCTAGTTTTAATCTTTTTACATCCTTATAGGAATAGAGAGTTCGGAATATTATACCTGCCTTCAAGGAGCTAACAACCTAGTGGGGGATACAGTAAGGAGGTTGGCAGCCTCAGAACGGGGCAGGAAGTGGAGGAGTGAGAGTGAAAGCCCAGGGTGAAAGCCCAGGGCACTGCAAGAGAAAATATAGAAGAAGAAATCAACTGAGCCAGGGGGTCAGGCCCAGGGAAGCTTCCTGGAAAGGGAAACTTGTATTCCTCATTCTCAGGCTTTTGTATCTGACTTGCCCCTGAATCTTTGATCACTTTCCCTAGAATGTATTTATCAAACTCCTACCTCCTGTTTTACATTCTTCTGTAATTAAGTTGCTCTTAGTTCTATATAGAGCTTTTTTTTAAAAAAGAAGTATATTTAGATCTTACCTCATTCCAAGAAAAGGATGTAAGACATTCTCCTTTGCAGCAGTATTAGGAGGCCTGGCCTTGACAATGCAGACACATCAGTTAACCAGTTTGACTGACACGTGGTTCTTTCCATCACTCCTCACTGCCTGGTACTGAACATCCTTCACATGGCCAGGGCCACTAACTCCACAGAGGAGCCATTTGCTCCCTGAGCACATTGTTTCCAACAACTGCTGAGTGTCCTTTCTCTTTCCTGATCTAGGCCATCAAGTCCTGTCAGGGCCTCACTCTCTCTCTCAGACCTGTTTACTTCTTCCCACTGCCTACCTCCCAGTCCAGGCCACTCTTACCTCATACCTGTTCAATTGCCAGTAGCCACTGACTGCTATCCCCGCTTCTTTCTTTTGATGGCTTTCATTATCGTGGCCATCATGAAGGCTGAATAATCTAACCCTTCTTTTCTACTCAGCTTCTTCATTGTCCATGCCCTCCCCAGCCTCCAGGCACACTTGTCTGCCCTCCTGGAATCCTAAAATGTACCATGCTGTCTTCTACTTTGGGTCCTCTGCATTGTACTGTGCCCTGGGCCTGGGGCACTTTTATTTTTCTCCTTCTCTTCCTTCCCAACGTGGCATACTCTATGCAGCTTCAGGGCTTGGCCCAAATGTCACTATTTCAAAGAGACTTTCCAGGACACATGTATTCCCACTGCCTCAAATGAAATTATGTCCTTGTATTCTTTTCTCTATATTCTGTGTTTTCATAGCTTTTATCCCAGTTTGTAATTATCTCTATGATTATTTTTGTTGTTGTTGATCTCTGGAGTATATAGTCTAGTTTATAGTTTTTATATCCCTAGCATCTAGTACTGTGGCTATCACATAAGCCTGTTGCACACAGAGTCACGAAATGGGTGAGTAAGGGTGATGATGAGTATGGAAGGGCCTGGGATGACAGCCGAGAGGATGCAGCCCTGGTCATGGAGTTGTCTAAGAATTTGTGCCTAAATATAGGGACACTTGATAGCAAGATCTGAAGTTATATCTTCAGGACTTCTGTATTCTGCCAGGTTATAAGCAGTGAAGTACATGAGTCACACTTCACTATGGTTTGCCAGCACCCTTCTGGGGATAGGATTCAAGTTGCTGGCTCAGAAACATGTGTCTAGCATGAGTGGTGCATGTCTGTCTATTGGTCATCAGATTTCAAACAGCCAAGAATAATGTGAGACCTGATAAGGAGGTACTTGAGAAAAGTCTGTAGGAAAACCCTGGAATTGTCCTTTCTGTTTCTCTAGCTCCAATACTATTGGCACTAGTGGCAGGAGAAGCTGCTGGCATCATGGAAAACATAAGTGATGATGTGATTGTTGGCCGATGCCTGGCCATTCTCAAAGGGATTTTTGGTAGCAGTGCAGTGCCCCAGGTAAGTAAGTAAGGGGCAGGGGCAGGCGAGGATCTGGGGTTTAGACTAAAGCAGGGTTTGATGTGTCTCGAGTTGCAGCATAGATTCTTCGTCAGGACAGTTTCAGCCAGAATTGTGTGCTGGGTTTACATTAATGCTAATGTTTAGAGTTCATGCCCTAAGTATGGGATTGAGGAAAGCCCCCAGTACATGGGCCAGGGGATTGAGAAGGCTATTTGCCGCATTTCTTTGCTTGTGTTGTCTGTTGTCTCTACGTGTGGAATCATCCCCACCCCCATTCCCCAACCACCTTTCAGACGAAGTGGCCAACTCCCCAAGGGAAGTCTCAAGAGAATCTCTTGGTACTTTTTTCTGTTATTCTTTCTTTAGGTCCATTGAACACTTTTAGTCCCTTATGATTCCTTTGAGAGAAGGCATATTAATGCTTCATGTGAATTTTAAAAGGGAATAGAGATCAATCCCTGGTAGATCTCTGGATTCATAGCTGAGAAGGCAATCTGGAGGCTTCCTTGCAGCCTGAAGGCATTTTTTTTATTTTATAGCAGCAGCATTCATCACTTGGCTAACTCTTGTGTCTGTTGCCTTTCTCTCACTTGTATCCCCACCCATCACAGCTTTTCTACCTTTCAGAAATGACCGATTTGTCCTTGGTGTCCAGTAATAACTTCCACTCATGGTTTCTCCTTTAGCCCAAGGAAACTGTGGTGTCTCGCTGGCGTGCTGATCCCTGGGCCCGGGGCTCCTATTCCTATGTAGCCGCAGGATCATCTGGAAATGACTATGACTTAATGGCTCAGCCAATCACTCCTGGCCCCTCAATTCCAGGTGCCCCACAGGTGAGAAACTGACAAACTGTACCTGGGCTTATTTGGAAACAGGCCAGTATCCCAGGATTTCAGGGTAAAAATAGTGCCACTGGTTTTCTTTTTAGATTTTAGTCAGTCTTGGACTCTTGGACCCTTTCAGATAACCAAGAGCAGAGGGAAAGGGAGGAGCAATATTATTTGTGTCTAATTTGTTACATGTTGGCCTTGTCAGTCTAGACAGTTTGTGTTCAGAATGCAAGAGTCCAGAGTAAAAACCAATTACTTTTTCCTTATTCAGATTTTTGTTCCTAAAAAACAAAAACAAAACCATCTTTAATTGTGCCCCATTTTGTACTGGCTCATAGGATTGTTGCAGGATCCCAATTACTTAGGGGCCTCCAGGACATGCCCCTGAGAAATAACCTAACGTCTTTATGAGTAAGTAGTCAGGGTTTCTCAGGACCCTGTGGTAAGTAAGGCCTGCTCTAAGCTGAGAGGCAGAAGCGTTCCAGAAGGAGAACAAGTGCTGTGTTCTCTCTGGTTCAGAGTAGTCGGGAACACCACACCTCTAGTAGGGGATACATTAGGCAAAGGAAGCTCTACAACTGGGTATCCCCCAGAATTAAACCGATAAATAAGCACAGATGCAGTTAAGCATCACCCTAGAACTAAGGCTGGGCTGAGTATTATTGCCCCATTTCTACTTTTGTTTGTTCTAGGAGAATGCCTGCTGATAAGGGAGACCCTTTTTGGGAGAATGATGGACCATTAGTGGGGTGGGGAGGGCAGGTAGTGAGCCTTCAAAGGGCAATAGGAATTTGGCAGTTCAAACACAACAATAAGCCATATTTGCAGCCTGCTGATTTTCTCTAATTTTTTTTCCTGCAATAGCCTATTCCACGACTCTTCTTTGCTGGAGAACATACAATCCGTAACTACCCAGCCACGGTCCATGGTGCTCTGCTGAGTGGGCTGAGAGAAGCAGGAAGGATTGCAGACCAGTTCTTGGGGGCCATGTATACCCTGCCTCGCCAGGCCACACCAGGCGTCCCTGCACAGCAGTCCCCGAGCATGTGAGATGGATGTGTTCTAAGGGAAGAGGCCGATGTGTTTGTGTCTTTTGCTGCATAAGCAAAGCTCTTCTAGCAATATTAGATTCCACTGAGAAACTCACCTGGCATCTGGGCTCCAGATCAACTGCTAGAGCTCCTGGTGGTCAGGTGGCCAAGGAGGTTGCCTCCTTTAAGTGACTTAGAGCTAGGGAGGCACTTGTCCATTAGTGTGGGAGTCTGTTCTTCATTAGGACTGAGGCAAGCAAGTGCTGCGAGAGAACATCTTAGTCTCTGTGTGTGTGGTGGTTTTTTATATTTTGAGAATAAAACTTCATAGAAAATTAGTCTTATCTTTTTGTTTCCCCTTAGGGTTCGAGTTATATATAAGGCAGGGTGTTACTCCTTTGAAAATGCCAGTTTTATCCATGTTTAAATAAAGAGGATGTTTATATTAAAGGAGAAAATGGTTTGGTCTGGTCAGAAGACAGGATTGAGGGGGGTTCCCATAGAAGCAAAGGGCTTCCTGGTCTGTGGGGCTAGACTTCCCCATTGGGATTGTGGGGTGACCGTGTGCCAGGGGTAGGAAGCTGCAGGTCAAGCATGTGGATATTAGGAAACAATGAATTTTCAAGATAAGACACAAGCCTTGACACAAAGTTTGGGTGGGCCTCTGGCAGACCATCCTGGCTTTATTCCCCTAGATTCCCTCCATGGGTATGTGCTAACTTTCCACTTCTGTCCAAGATATTGATATAAAAGTTTAAGGAGATCAAGGGTTTAGGTAACATAGTGGAAATTTCCTGTTGCTGCTGTAACAAATTATCATAGCAGACTCTGAAGGAAGATTCCATTTCCTTGCCTCTTTTAGCTTCTAGTGACTGTATTCCTGGGCTTGTGGCCCCTTCCTCCATCTTAAAAGCACATTACTCCAATCCCTGCTTCCATTATCACCTTCTCTTGTTCTGTAGTCAGATCTTATCTTTCTCTTATAAGGATACTAGTGATTTCATTTAAGGCCCACCCAGATCTCTCTCCCACCTCAAAATCCTTAATCACATTTGCAAAGTCCTTTCTGCCATGTAAGGTTAAAACATTTTTACAAAAAGGGAACAGTGCCTGTTTCTTCCAAAGGGTTCCTAACAGACTATGTTACTGTAAGTATATGTACATAATCTGCTTCTGGAAGTTGGATTTTACTCCTGTTAGTCAATTCTTCCCTATAATTAGTTTAAATGAGGTTTTATTCTTAGTAAGATTTAAGGAACATTAATTACATTGGTGTTCTGACTGGAAGATGAAGATGGAGAGGGCTTTTTCCCTCGTCCTGGAATGAGTGACAACCATGGGAAAACTTTGCACACCAGGATCAGGGCAAGTGGTGTAACTATGATGTAAAGGTGAGAAGAGCATGTAGTAGAAAGTATATTGACTTTGGACCACAACCTATATTTGAATCCTAGCTTTGCCATGAATATTGTTACCTCAGGAGGTTAGGGTGTCTGATCCCGTGGTCTGTGGTCTTTGAAGAGTTTTTGTTTTTTAAATAAACGACATAGGCAGCTTGGGAGATGACACAGATGATTGATTGTTTTGTGTGTGTGTGTGATGATAGAAGAGCCTAAAAGTAAAATGTAGCAATGAAATAACTGCTATATGATTCTAAGTCCAGTTACATGAGTCCGAGGAAATGTCCTTTCCCAAGCCTCAGCTATGTTTCCAGTCCTGAGGGCAATCAGTAATTGGCTGAGTATTTTCAGTAAATGTAAATGAAATATACTAGCTGCACCAGTGCATAGCAACAGCTGTACACAGAGATAACATCAAGAAAAATAGCATCACTGACTCACATTCACACAAAGCACATGGAAACTAGGGAGCTTTATTGGTTACATATTGTGCTGCAGAGCCAACAGACAGCATTAGAGCCAGAGGATACATGCAGACAGGCAGCTTCAACTATACACATGCACCCAAGGAGCCCTGAGTCACTGCTCATGGCTTCGCCCTGGTTTCCAGCGACAGGGTCTGGCCTCCTTGGTCCCATGCTTGGAGCAGGAATGTAGGAGAAGCTGCTGCACCTAGACTCCAAGGAGCAGGGGAGAGACCAGAGCACCTGCCTGAGCAAGTAGGTGTGGACCAACAGATACTGATGTGTCCCCTAGCAAGGGGGCCTATAATGTAATAAGAGTTTATTTGGGGGCTACTTCCCTAGCCCTCCCAATCTTTAAAATACAAAAAAAAAAATAGACTTTATTCTCTTAAAAATACATTCCATTCAGTACATGTTCTGAGCTGTGAAGCAGCAGGAAAGTAGGGCCCCTTTCCTATGATCTTGGTTGCGAGGCTTTGAGGAGAACCCTGTTGTTCCCCACCCTGGGGTGTTTAAAAGGTAATCCCTAAAAGCAGCTCTTCCAAATCAGTCTTGTCAGAGTAACGATCACCCCACACCAACAAAGGCAGCTGGGGACCCAGGGGCTGGGTCCCTGTTCCTTTACTGGGAAGTGATAGCACATGGCACTAACCCACTAAATATAAAGAACTAAAACTGCCCCAGGATGGCAAGTCCAAGACCAACACAGACGCTCCCACACCCCACGAGGGTGATGGCGTCACGTGCAGGCCTGCCTGTGGCCGAGGCTGGAATCCTTGGCCCCACTGCAAATCCCTGTGGCCCACCCGGGAACTGTTTCCTTGCTATGCAAAAGCAGAAACAGCCACAACTTCTCTGCCCACCGTCCCTGCAGCTTTCTCTGGTTGTTTCTAGTACCAGAGTGGTGAGAGACAGGCGGCGGCAGGTGGAGGAGACCAGCTCCTAGCACTGAGCCAGCTCTACTTCCTCCAAGCAAGGAGCTCTGGAGTGCCAGCTTCCCAGACCTTGCTAGGAACCCTCCCACACACCATACACCTGCCAGTAAAATTCCGAGTTAGAGCCAAGCTGCAGAAGAGGCTGGTCATAAAAGTGGGTTTGTTGGCTGGGACAGAGGGAATATTTGGCTTGATTAGACAACTATTCAACTACCAGGTCTCCCATTTGGAAGTTTCCTCCAGGACCCCTGATGGTGAGACCTGGGTCCAGACGGTCACACCTAGATTGCTTTTCAGAAACAGGCCTTCCAACTTTGGAATTTGACAGCCAGCCTTGCCAGCCATTTGAAGCCCAGAGGAACTGAGCCTCTAGCGTTCACTTGCTATTACAAATATATTTTCTGCAATGCTGAGGACATTTAAAAATAAAATCTATTTTACAGCGGCTCTAGAAAGTGTGCAGATTAAGGAAACAAAATATTTATCCTGAAATAACTGTTACAATCAAACCCTATTGCACTCAGATTTTAAGACAGCAGCCCCAGCAAAAGGGCACCATAGCTGTCCCTCTTCCACAGAGCATTCTGGGTGGTGGCAGATGTTGGTGCTGCTAAAATGTGGAAAGATCCAGACTTTGGCACCAGGAGCTACAGCACCAGAATCCAGGGCTCCAACGCCCAAAAAGACAAGAATTACTGGCGAGATCTTTGTAGGCATCGTTTGGCGCCCTTCTGTTTCCACCAGCAACGAACCACAGACCTAATTTCCTATAGCCTCAGTTGACCGCCACAGGGGTCTGTTTCCTTTGGACTCTCAGGGTTGACAACCAGTTAAGAAGAATGGCAGGGAGGCTACAAGTGAGAGGTTGCAGCCTTGAGCCAATGACCCAGGAAAAGCAGCAGGAAAAGATTTTGAAAACAGCATCTTGAGTATCTGAGGCAGCAATGTGAAGAAAAGGCAAGCCACATGACAAATACCCTTAGATTGGCAAAACTCCAGAAAATGGAAGTATAAGCAAAACACTCCTGTCCGTGAAAGTCAGGTAGGTGCTCCCCAAGCCTCCTCCAGGATCGCCAAATCTGATGCAGACAAGGGAGGGGCGAACGCTGGTTCCCACCCTGAGCGGAGGCAGAGAAGATTCAAGAAGCACTGGAACAGGAGATACACACCTTGTGCTGTGGAAAGCACGTGGCCTGCTGTGTGGCACTGGGCAAGGTTGGTGTTGAAAAGGGCCGCAGAGACCATCTAACCTCACCCTTTCATTTTATAAACTGGAAAAGTGAGGCCAAGGGAACTTCTCCGAGTTCATCCTCATGACATTAAAACATGGGGAACTGGAAACAATAAGGCCCAGAAAAACAAAGGTGATGGGAAGGACACATGTAAACCCATTTGGACAATACCTTCCACAAGTGAGAATCACCCCCACAGGGAGGAAACAGAAAAATCTTAGAATGCCAGATTTAGGATCCTTAGAGACCATCCATTTCAAAGAATTCATTTTACAGATAAGGAAACTGAGGCCCCAAGGTCACATAGCAAGGAAGTACAAAGCCATGAAGAAAATTCAGCTTTCCTGATTTCCACTCTAATGCTCTTTCACTATGAAGGAACAGTGTCTGCTTCATAAAGGTAGCCTTTGAAAGGGGATCCCTTCTTTGAACTGAGAGAATGCTATAGAAAAAGCAGTGCCAAGAATGTACAGTTCTTTCCCCATGTGATTGGTATAAGGAATCTAATCAATTTTTCTTTATGTGGCTTCCTGAAAGGTTTGCTGCATTTTGAATTGTATGAATCTAGGGCCCTTGATGGGCACGTATTACCTTTCCTCCAGTGAAGTCATCATAATGATAGAATGATAGTTGGTTTGCAGAAATCATGGGCCCACTTCTGTAGGAATGCATCAGCTTGGTAAAGTGCGATACCTCCTCCACGGGGGATGAGGAGGAGGAACAAAGTCCATGCCTTTCATGGAGCCATTGCTTTGTGGAGTGACTAAGGGGAAATCGCTTCTTCCTGTCTACCTTCCCCGTGCTGGCGCTTCCTAGAAGGCAGAGTGTGCTGGGTCAGGCCCAGGTTAGTCTGGGAGTATTCCAAGGGAGAAAACAACGGAGTCAGCCTGAAGTCTCCAGCCACAGGAGAGGAGCAGGCAAGGCCAGCAGCATGCTGGTGCCCAGGGAAGGAGATGCATGAGGCTCGTGCACTTCCAGGTGCCTTTGGAAGGTGAACAGAGAGCCGGGGTTGTGGGGGGGTGGGGGGGGCGGCGGTGGGGGGGTGATGTCATTCCAGTAGGTGGGTACCCGTGTGCTCTGCCCCCAGGAAACAATGGTCAGCCGGGGGCCAAGTCAGAGAAACTTCAACCTAAAGGTTGAAGTTTAAACCCCTGTAAAAGTCTGAGGAACTCCACAGGGGAAGAAATGGAACCCCCTAGATGGAGCTGATGGCTGGTGGGTGCATAGGCCCCTGGGGCAAATGAGGAATGAACTGGATGTGGTGAGGAGACTAAGAAATCAGAACATTAACCACAGAAGGGGTTGCCCTATGACACAGAACCCACCAAGGAGCAGAGAAGAGATTTGGCTGCTGCTGTGTGGTGGGGATACAAGGGGTTTCTATGTCTTTCCTCATTTGGGGGCCAGAGTGGCCCATCCTACCTGGGGGATGGGGACAAGGACAAGGAGAGAAGACTCATGCATCAGGGAAGGCTGGCCCTGGGTGACCGTGTCCAGCTTGTAGTTTCTGATTCCCTCTGGCCAACTGGCAAAAAATGAGCCACAGCCTGGCTCTCTGCCAGTCTCCCAGCCAAGGCCTGG
The DNA here is from genome assembly GCF_028023285.1 of Balaenoptera ricei. Taxonomy (NCBI): domain Eukaryota; kingdom Metazoa; phylum Chordata; class Mammalia; order Artiodactyla; family Balaenopteridae; genus Balaenoptera; species Balaenoptera ricei. The sequence goes on from NC_082639.1 coordinate 17,951,464, forward strand.
TTTCTGGCCTGGTTCCTTCACAGGGCAGGAAGGCGGAAGAGCTGAGAAGCAGGAGCAGAGGAGACGGCAGACCTCACCCAGCTGGCTCAGTCTTCCTCAGCACAGGGCCTGTTTGGCCGTAACCGTTCCTCAGCCCGGGATCGCCCAGGCTCTGGCAGCCCCGGCTTTGCAGACAGTTCAGACCTTTCGAGGGAGTTGTGCAGTCGCCTGTAGACACTGAGTGTGCAGTCGTCACCTTCCTCCTGTGCCAACAGATGACAAAAGTCAGCTGCAGAGAACAATACAGTGGATAATAAGACACCCTCACTCCCCACCCCAATGGCCCTCTCTAACAGAGGGAGATGGAGTGCAGACCGACCACAGCAGAACTGCAAAGGACTGGCCAATATAAAAGTTCCACCTACCAACTCCAAGCTGCTGAGAGCTCCTAGGGTAGACTGGGAGGCTCACAGCTGAACAGGAGCCCTAAAAAGGGACAGGACCGGGAACAGGGCCACTGGCGTGGGACCTCCAAGTAGGGGCCAGCATTACTGGAGTGTTGCACGTGCAGGCTGCACGCCTCTCAGGGTGAGAGCCATTTGCTCGCTGGAGAGGCAGGGAAGTATGAAAAGGAAGCTGGACAGTTCTTATCCTACTTCCCACCTACAGACTACCAAAAAGCTCACGTATACCTTTCCTACCATATCTCATCTCATGTGCCCCTCACCCTATATTTCTCAGACATCCACAGTTTCAGCTTCATCCAACTCTCTGCACTCATCTTCTACCAGAATTCTGCCTTTTTAATGTTCTTGTTGCTCCTCCCCAGCTAATGCAGATCAAAGAATATGAGTGAGAAAGTCTGGTTGGCAAGGTAAAAGAGCATTGGATTTAGAGACAAGAATCTTGGATTCAAATCTTAGCTCTTCCAGTAATTCACCTGGGTGGCCTTGGTGAAGAGACCCTTTGTGTCGCTGACCCTCAGTTACATCTAAAAAATAGGGATAATGTCCCCCCACACACACCAGGGCTGTTGGAGAGACTGAATAAGATAGCAGGTGGGGAAGTGCTTTATTTAAAGTACCCTGTAAAGACTCAGGGCTTTTCAACTTAACACACATTCACCACCTGCCTTTTAAAAGAAAGGAACAGGGACTTCCCTGGTAGTCCAGTGGTTAAGAATCCGCCTTCCAATGCAGGGGGCGCAGGTTCGATCCCTGGTTGGGGAACTAAGATCCCACATGCCACGGGGCAACTAAGCCTGCATGCTCTAGAGCCCGCGCGCCTCAACTAGAGAGAAGCCCACACGCTGCAACGAAAGATCCCGCATGCCGCAACTAAGACCCGACACAGCCAAAAATAAATATTTAAACAAATAATAAAAGAAGGGAACAATCTCTAGGTCAAAAATATCTTTCTTCATCACAGGACTCACATCTAAAAGACACTCCTGGGGGCTTCCCCTTCATATGTTGTTCTGGAACTCTGACCCTCATATAAGGAAAGATTCTAGATTTGTCTATCCAGTAACAAGCCACACTGAACCAGCCCTGCCCTCAGACTGATGACATAATGGCCTAGATAGGTGTCTGGGACAAAAAGTGATGCTCGGGCATAAAGCTTATCCAAGTAGGCCCAGTATAAGCCCCAGCTCTCCTCAGCCCCTACATGCCAGCAGGTGGCAAAGATCTGTCTAAACTGAGGCAGCCAAAGAACTCATTTCCTTGGCTCCATCTCTGCTCTACAGAAAGTCACTGTGCTTCCTCCTTTTACCCGGAACCTCCCAACAGCTGCAGCTGATTCTTGTGCTTCTAGGTACTGCTCTGTGGGGCTATAAGGGGAGCGAGCTCCTTTGGCGACCCTGGCAAACCAAGAGAACAGAGGCCACATCTCTCTCCTTTTTTGTAGCCTTCATATATGAAGGCAAAATGAAGGGGACAAATCGGGGAAAAGATTTTGGAAATTCATGCTGCTCTCTGCCAAATACCTTCTTCAAGGTACTTCATTCTTCTTTAAGGCCAAATCCACCTTATTTTCAACAGTTCTCTGAACTACCCAGTTCTATTCAGTGTTTCCCAGCCCCACAGTCTCCAATAATCCTGAGTCACACAGGCCAGGGCAGAGGGGAACAAAAAAGAAAGTAAAGGAGAAAAGGGGAAAGTGGAAGGAGAACAGGAGAGAGGGAAAGAAGTGGGACTTACCATGCCTGCCAAGTGGTTCCAGGCTTCAGCTGTGACAGCATCTCCTACCCGATTCCGACGAGTGAGCACCTCTGACACGGTGAGGCTGCTTTGGGTCCTTCTGGAGGAGAGCTCGGGGGCATCCCCTGAGTTGCCTACCCTTCGAGTGCCCTGCTCAGAAAGGTAGGAGCTGGGCTGTTCAAGGTCTGAATAGTCTGTGGAAGATCTCTGGATGTAGGTGTTGGTAGATTCCACATTTTTACCTATTCGAGTTGGGGGGTCTTCTAAAGAGTTCAAGTCTCGCCTACTCTTCCAGGCATTTCTCACAGTAACGTGTCTGGCATCTGAAGAGCCCACTTCTAAAGGGCCACTATGGCTTTTCCACCTGATTGTCTCCGCCGTGGGTGCATGGCTATTCCTCTCCACAGGATCTGATGGCTTGATTATAATGCTGCTCCGAGAGACCACCGTTTCCGGCCTGTTCTTCGGGGCCCCATCTCCCATTCTTTCAGCTTCTGTGAACTGCAGGGTGATGTCATGTTTGTGAATGGAGAGCTCAAAGGGGGAGCTGACATGGTTACTAACCGACGTGAGCTCTGGTGGCCCAACCTGGATGTTGCTGGTGGATGTGTGCCTCTCCCGCTGGGTCTCGCCTAGAGCGGCTCTCGGGCTGCTGCTGTCAGAGGGGTAGATAGTTATACTGCTTGTCACTTTGTTTGGCCCTGGTTTGGAAGGAGACTTCTGTTTTTCCAATGTGGCCTCGGTTCCAGATCCTCCCATGACTTTTTTCACATCCTTATCAATGATGACAGGTTTGATGATGGCTCTAGATCGCAAGGCCTCTCTGGGGCTAAAGGGCCGCTGGCTTTTTACCCCGGCACCATTGGCCTCTGGGAGCTCCACGGCATTGGTGGAGGCTCTGACAGGCTTCCCAGATTCATTTTCTGTTCCCACATCTTTATCATTCTCAAAGAGGGAGGTTCTAAGTCCCCCTCGGGATTTGGCCTTTTCTCTAGAGTTGGGCTGTTGCTTGGGCTCTGGAGTAATGGTTGTGTTTACCAATTTGGCAGTAACAAGAGACACCATGTCCATATCATCATCTGAGTCTGGCTTCTCTCTGCCACTGGATTTGATGACTCGACACCTCAGGGCCTCATGCTGACTACTGTCTTCCATCACAACTGCTATGGGTTGATCAACTCCTTCTTTATTTGGGGTTGAAAAGCCCTGAAGGATGTTCTCTTGGCTTCTGGAGCTATAAGGATACTTTGATAAAGGTGGAGCCTTGGAATTTGGGAAACTGGTATCAGCCTCTGAGCCGTTGGCAGCCTTTTTCCCCTTAGAGAGCCCTTCTGAGGAAGATCTTCTAGATGTTGCCAGAGCTCCCATGGCCTTAGAACTGCCAGAGTCTGCAGCCTGAGTTAATTGACTTCCATTGCCAGGCACCTGCCCCCTCTTGCCAAAGAGGGCCTCGGTGGAGGTGTCAGAAGCCTTGTCACCTCTCCCTGATGTGTCACTGGGAGCAGATCCATGGGTGGTATCACTAAATGTTCGTGTTGTCTTCTCTATTTTCCCCTTCAGCCCACTCTCAGTACCTGGCTTGGGAGTGCCCTTCCAAACTTTATTGTGCTCCTGAGCAGCTGGCGGGTAGCGGCTAAGCACTGACGGCTGCTCCCTGGACTTCTTCCCTTCACTCTGAGAGGAGCCAGATGCAAATCGATCTTCAGTTCTCTTTGTCTCCTGAGTCCCACTGTCTGCACCTGCCCCTGTGTTGGCAGCTTTGGCTGCCCTCCTGTTGGTAAAGCTGGGAGAGGAAACCTGCCTGTTGCTCAGAGGATAGTTTTCATTGTTGAGAACAAATTCCCTGTTTCGGTGCCTTTCCCGCTTATGCTGAGGGGACAGTTCCCGGGGTGTGTGCTTGGACACAGGTGCCTCATTCCCATGCCCTCTAAACTTAGTCCTCTCGTGCCTGCCTTTACTGGACAGGAAAGCATCTTCCCCTTCTACCTCTCCATTCTCTAATTCTTTCTGTTTCTTGATTTGTAGCTTTATCTCCTCCAGCTGGCTGGCTAAGAGTTTGTTTTTATTTTGTTCACTTAGGTAATTATCCTGAAGGTCATTATTTTTGGCTCTCATTTTCTTAAGGTCTTCCTCCAAAGATTCAAAATGTTTGATTTGTGTCTTAAGTTTCTCAATCTCTTGGTTAAGGTCTTTTACTTTGTTGTCTTCCTGATTTCGGTTCTTTTCATTTTCTGATTTGTTTCTTGTTTCATTCTCTACCTGCTTTAGATAGTCCAGAGTGCCCTTCCTTCTTGATTCTTTGGATGGCAGTGTGGAAGAGATACCATCCTCAATTCGTAGGTCATTCCTTTCCAGAAGATTAGAAGCATTCCTTGTATAATCTCGGTTCATTTTTTTGTTCTGCTCCAATTTTTGAGTGAGCTCTTTTATCAGTTTCTCGTTTTCTTTCTCCTTTTCATTCAAGTATTTTCTCTCACTTACAAAGGTCAGAGTTAATGATTTCAGCTTTTCTAACTCTGACACTAAACTCTGCTCAGTTTTATCCAGCCGGTCCTCAGAAGATTCTAGTTCTTTCACTTTGACCCTGAGCATTTCCAGCTCAGAGGAGATTTTCTTAGTCAGGTTTCTCTCCTCATTCAGGCTCAAACACAGTTGGGTACAGTCATTCTTACTCCTGCTAAAGGCCTCCTCTAGCTTCTCCAGTTCAGCCATTCGTTTCTGAAGCCGCTCAATCTCAGATTTTAGCTCCCGGGTGAGGTTTTCCTCCTCTTCAAGTTTCTCCTTCATCTGCTGACAGAGATCCTCTGCTCTCTTAATTTCCTCATCTTTGCCTTCAATTCTCAGCACTCGCTGACGCAGCACTTCAATCTCAGCCAACATGCTGGAGTTGCTGCCTTCCGCCTGAATCACCTTGTCCTGGAGATCCAGGAGCTCATCCTCTGCTTTCTGGAGGTTTTTTGTGGCTTCCTCCAACTCATCAAGACGGCGGCTTAGACTCTGTAACTTAAACCGCAGGTGGCGGCTGGAAGCAGTATCCTTGTAGCTTGTAAATTCAGCCATGTCTACTGCCAGCCAATGTGGGCTCCTAGAGGCACCCAATTCCACTCGAGGGGATGAGAAACGGTTACCTTTCTCTTGGCATCCACAACCTTCTTTGGCAGCTGGAGACCATTATCAGTCTACAGAAGAAAAGCAGAAAGCATGTCAGGCAGCAAATCTAAAATCTCCACTTCAGCTCCCAGTTGTAAAGAGTTCCCATATGTAATTCTTGTGCCTAGAACATGGCAGGTGTTGAAATTTGTTGAATGACTGAATTTGACTAAACCTGCAGGAAAACACTGGTTCTTTATGGCTGATGCCTAGTTTCACCCTAATGAAGAATGCCACCAATGGCAGCATGGCAAAAAGACACAGAAAAATGCCTCATTTACATGACCAACTGTTCGATATTCAGGAAGCAAAGCCCAACCCAAGAAGGATAAAAATAAAATCTGCACCTAGAAGCATCATAAGGATACAGCAGAATACCACAAGATATTTTAAAAGCAATAAGGGTGGGGGGGAGCAAATATTCTATGAAGAAATAACAACTGAACTGGATTCTCAGCAGAAACTTTCAAGTGGATGTCAAGAAGATAAAAGACATGATAACATCTTTCAAAGTTCTAAGAGAAAATAACTGTAACCTAGAAGTAAATCTCCTATAAGTAAATACCAAGAGAAACTATGAAAGAAAGATATAATTAGTCAGAAACACTTTGAGAACAAATAAAAGGAAAATAAAAACTTAAGTGTTTATGACTGAAAAAGCTATTGATAGACATACTTCAGAATACAGAAACTGATCATTTAAAGAAGGCATTAGATGCAAGAAGGAAAAGAAATTACCCAAACAAGCACTGATTCAGTTAAACAACAAAAATCAATTAGGGATTGGTTTTATCCTGCTCCTTCTCCCCAAAGTGGAACTGAAACACTAAACAATAACATGTAAATCATAAAGAGAGAAATCAGAATTCAAGTGTTCTTAGAATGTTACATTCTTTGCGAAGAGGATAGTGTTATTATAACTAACTTTAGACCTTGTTAAGAATAGATATTAATCATATATCTGATAAGGCATTAATAAGCAGAATATATAAAGAACTCCTACAACTTAACAATGAAAAAGAACCTGATTTAAAAATGGGAAAAGGACTTGAATAGACATTTCTCCAAAGATGATATCCAAGGACGACTACTATCAAAAAACAAAAAGTGTACAGATGTGGAGAACTGGAACCCTTGTACACTGTTGGTGGGAAAATGCTATAGCTACTATGGAAAAACATGATGGTGGTTCCTCAAAAAATTAAAAACTAATTACCATATGATCCAGCAATTCCACTTCTGGATATATATCCAAAAAATGAAAGAATGATCTCAGAGGGATGTTTGCACACCTGTTTTTTTTAATTTTTCTTTTGGCCACACCGTGCAACTTGCGGGATCTTACTTCCCCAACCAGGGATCGAACCCAGGCCCCTTGCAGTGGAAGCGCAGAGTCCTAACCACTGGACTGCCAGGGAAGTCCCCATACCTATGTTCATAGCAGCATTTTTCACAAGAGCCAAAAGGTGGAAGCAACCTAAATGTCCATCAGTGGATGAATGGATACACAAAATGTGGTTTATACATACAATGAAATGTTATTCAATCTTAAAAAGGAAGGAAATTCTGACGCTTCAACATGGATGCACCTTGAGGACGTTGTACTAAGTGAAATAATCCAGTCACAAAAGACAAATACTGTATGATTTCACGTATATGAGGTATCTGGAATAGTCAAATTCATAGAAACAAAGTAGAATGATGATGGCCAGAGGCTGAGGGAAAGAGGAAATAGGGACTTGTTGTTCAATGGGTATAGAGTTTCAGTTCTGCAAGATAAAAAATGTTCCAGAGATTGGTTGGACAACAGTGTGTATATATACTTAACACTACTAAAAAAGTGTACATTTAAAAATGGTTAAGATGATACATTTTATGTTAATGCATTTTTTGCCAAAATAAAAAATAATTTTTAAAAACGTTAAGGCACAAAAGAAGTAAAATACATAGAGATGGTAGGGTAGACTTTCAGTTTCTGGTCCAGCATGTAAGGAGCTTCTAAAGTCATCACTTCTTCCTAACAAGTAAAAAGCTGAACAAACAAAGTCAACAACTCTTCTTAGATCCATCAGAGAACTGAGGTTACAGAGAAAACTGCTTCCCCCAAAGTTAAACAGACAAGTGGATACAGAGAACGCAATTTACCAGAGCAGAAATGCAGGAGTAGAAACCTCCAAGGGAACTAATACCAGGGTAGGAAAACCTAAACTGCAACTGACAAACTTCTCGAGGCTCAGGGTGGACAACTCTGGGAGTCAAAAACAACAGGGGGTGTCTCAGTCTTAGGTGGGGGATGCACCACACTTTGTGAGCTTTACCTCCAGGAGCTGTACCAGGTTCCCACAGTGAAGATGGGGAAAAATCCCCCCATGCTTCCAGCTGGAGGAGGGTAAATTAACCATTTTGAAACCAGGGTCTAACCTATTAGAGTCTTATCCGAGCCTAACTAACCTGGGGGAAGGAAAATACCCAACTCCAGCTACCTCTAACTTTCTACATGGTGGAAGGAATATGCCCAACTCCAGCCATCCTGTACCACCTAGGGGATGGGGTAGGGAGAGGGGTGGCACGTAGGACCTGACACTGAGAAGCACTTGTGAAATTCATAGCCCAGGGGCCCAGGATTATTAAAAAACTGAGACCTAATCATGGGACAACAGGATACTTCCCCTTCCCCAACAGTGTACCACAACATCACTAAAGGCCTACTTACCTAAGTTATTTTTACCCAGGACATCATGTCCAGCTTTCAGCAAAAAATTAAAAGGCATACTAAAAGACAAAAACACAGTTTAAAGAAACAGAGCAAGCATCAGAACCAGACTCAGATATGGAAGACCTGTTAGAATTACCAGACAGAAATTCAAAACGACTATGATTAATATGCTAAAGGCTCTAATGGCAAAATTAGACAACATGCAACAACATATGGGTAATGTAAGAAAAGAAATAGAAATTATAGAAAAGAATCAAAAAGAAACGTTAGAGATCAAAAACACCAACAGAAATGAAAAATGCCTTTGTCTCATTAGTAAACTAGACACAGCTGGTAAAGAATCTCTGAGCTTGAGGATATGTCAGTAGCAACTTCTAAACCTGAAAAGCAAAGAGAAAGAAAGACTGCAAAAAAAATGGAACAGAATATCCAAGAAGTGTGGGATAACTACAAGAAGTGTAACACATGCATAACAGGAATACTAGAAGAAGAAAGGAAGAGAAGAAAAATTTGAAGCAATAATGACAGAATTTCCCCAAATTAATGTCAGCACCAAACCACAGATTCAGGAAGCTCAGAACACCAAGCAGGATAAATGCTAAAAAGAAAAACAAAAACAAAAACACCGAGGCATATCATATTCACACTACAGAAAATCAAAGATAAAGGAAAAATCCTGAAAGAACCCAGAGGAAAAAACACCTTACCTACAGAGGAACAAAGATAAGAATTAACATCTGACTTCTCAGAAATCATGCAAGTGACAAGACAGTAGAGTGAAATATTTTAAATGTTGAGAGAAAAACACCACCAATCTAGACTGCTATACCCTACAAAATTATCCTTCAAAAGTAAAGGAGAGGGACTTCCCTGGTGGTCCAGTGGTAAAGAATCCACCTTCCAGCGCAGGACAACAACAACAACAAAATAAACACTCTTCTCAAGTTCACATGGAACATTCACCAAGACAGACTACATTCTGGGTCATAATATACACCCAAACAAATTTAAAAGAAACTATACAGTGTCTACTCCCAGACCACAATGGAATGGAACTAGAAATCAGTACCAGAAAGATAGCTGGAATGCCAAAATATGTGGAGATTAAACAACACACTTCTAAATAACACATGGGTCAAAGAAGAAATCTCAAGAGAAATGTTTTAAGTATTTTGAAACAAATGAAAACGAAATACAACTTTATCAAAAGTTGTGGGGTGTAGCAAACGCAATGCTTAGAGGCAAATTTATAGCACTGAATGAATATATTAGTAAAGAATGAAGATCTACAATCAATAAACTCCTATTTTAGGGAACTAGAAAAAAGAAGAACAAATTAAAACCAAAGTAAGCTGAAGAAAAGAAATAATAAAAATTAGAGTAGAAATCAATAAAACCGAAAAAAGAAAATCAATAGAGAAAAAAAAATCAATGAAACCAAAAGCTGGTTCTTTGAAAATATCAATAAAATCAATCAGCCTCTTGCCAGGCTAACTAAGAAAAAAAAGAGAGAAAACACAAATTACTAATAACCCAATGCAGGGGGCCCAGGTTTGATCCCTGGTCAGGGACCTACATCCCACATGCATGCCGCAACTAAGGAGCCCACCTGCCACAACTAAGGAGCCCACCTGCCGCAACTAAGACCTGGCACAACCAAATAAAGAAATAAATATTTTTTTTAAAAAAAGAAATGAAATAGGGACATCACTACAGATCCCATGGACCCTAAAAGGATAATAAAGGAATATTATGAATAACTCCATGCACACAAACTTGATAGCTTAGATGAAATCAATTTCTTGAAAGACACAATCTACCAAAACTCACACAAGAAGAAAAAGACAATCTTAACAGACCTGTATCTATTAAATAAATTGAATCAATATTTAATAACCTTGCAAAACAGAAAGCACCAGGCCCATCATTTCACTGATGAAATTATACCAATAAATTATACCAAGTATCTACAACCTCTTCCAAAAATAGAAGCAAAGGGAATACTTCCTAACTTGTCCTTTGATGCCAGCATTACATTAACAACAAAAGCAAAAACATTACAAGAAAAGAAAACTACAGCCCAATATCTCTCATGAACACAGATGCAAAAATCCTTAATGAAATATTAGTAAATGAAATCCAACACTGTATAAAAATAATTATACACCACAACTAAGCGTGATTTGTCCCAGGTATGCAGGGCTGGTTCAGTATTCAAAAATCAATAAATGAAATCCACCACACTGACAGGTTAAAGAAGAAAAATCACATGATCATATTAATAGATGCAAAAAAGCACTTGACAAAATTCAATACCCATTCATAATAAAAACTCTCAGCAAGCTAGGAACAGAGGGGAACTTCCTCAACTTGATAAAGAACATCTACAAAAAACCCTACAGATAACATCATACCTAATTGTGGGAAGTCCAAAGCTTTCTCGCTAAGATCAAGAACAAGGCAAGGATGTCCCCTCCTATCAGAGCTTCTCAAAATTTACTTAAGTCCTAGCTAACACAGTAAGACAAGAAAAGAGAAGAAAAGGTATACTGATTGGGAAAGAAGAAATAAAACTGTCTTTGTTCACAGATGACATGACTGTCTTATGTAGAAAATCTAAATGAATCAAAAAAAAAACTCCTGGAACTAATAAGCAATTATAACTATAGCAAGGTTGCAGGATATAAGGTTAACATACAAAAGTCAATCAATTTCCTGTATATACCAGCAATGAACACGTGGAATTCAAAATTAAAAACACAATACCCTTTGTATTAGCAGCTCCTAAAATGAAATACACAGGTATAAATCTCACAAAATATGTACAAGATCTATATGAAGAAAACCACAAAACTCTGATGAAGAATTTCATGAAATTCATGAAATCCATGTTCGTGGATTCTAACACTCAATATTATCCAAATTCAGTTCTTCCCAATTTGACCTCTAGATTCAATGCAATCTCAATCAAAATCCCAGCAAGTTATTTTGTGGATATAGACAAATGGATTCTAAAATTTACATGGAGAGGCAAAAGACCCAGTACAGCCAATGCTATATTGAAGGAGAACAACAGAGTTGGAGAACTGATGCTACCCAACTTCAAGACTCACTATAAAAGCTACAATATTCAAGACTGTGTGATACTGGTGAGAGAAAAGACAAATAGATTAATGGAACAGAACAGAGAGCCCAGAAATAGACCCACAGAAATATGGTCACCTGATCTTTGACAAAGAAGCAAGGGCAATACAACAGAAAGACAGTCTTTTCAACAAATGGTGCTAGAACAAATTAGACATTCACGTGCAAAACTATCAATATAGACACAGACCTTACACCCTTCACAAACACTAACTTGAAATGGGTCACAGCCCTAAATGTAATACATAAAACTATAAAACACCTGGAAGGTATCATAAGGAGAATACCTAGTGACCCTGGGTTTGGCTATGACTTCTTAGATACAACACCAAAGGTACAATTCATGAAAGGAGTAATTGATAAAATGAACTTCATTAAAATTAAAAACTGCTCTGTAAGACAATGTCAAGAGAATGAGAAGACAAGCCACAGACTGAAGGAAAAAAAACTTGCAAAGGACACATCTGATAACAATAAGAAAATCTGATTTTAAAATGGGCCAAAGACCTTAACAGACACTTCACTAAAGAAGATCTACAGGTGGCAAATAAGCATATGAAAAGATGCTCCAACATCACCTGTCATCAGGGAAATGCAAATTTAAAGTTACCACTACACCAAATGCTAGTAAGGATGTGAACAACAGGAACTCTCCTTGCTAGTGAAGATGCAAAATGGTACAGCCACTTTTAGAGGACAGTTTGGTGGTTCCTTACAAAACTAAACATACTCAGCCATATGATGCAGCAATAGCAGCACAGATAAGATGCAGAATATTATATACAGAATGGATAAACAACAAGGTCCGACTGTATAGCACAGGGAACTATATTCAATATCCTGTAGTAAACCATATATATATGTAACTGAATCACTTTGCTGTACATCAGAAACTAACACAACATTGTAAATCAACTATACTTTAATAAGACAAATTTTTAAAAATAATATTACAAAAACAACAAAAAAAGCACAGATAGTTCATCTATGGTAAGAGGCAGGAAGGCAGAGTATATGGGTACAAGTGTTAGTGGGTAGGTAGGAATTCCGGAAGGTGTGGTGGTAGTAGTCTAATAAAGTTCTCTTCTGACTGTTTTTGCTTTTTCACTGAAGTAGAAAGCAAGATCATCATCTTAAAATGATGACAAGGGCAGGGGGTAGAGTAGTACAGGTTTCAGAAATGGTCATCTAGGTGAATGGAAAACAGAATGATTGCCAGGCAACATTAAGGGCCCACTTGAAATTCATGGTTATGATTTAAAGTGAAACCAATCAGCAAGGTTGTATTTTTATATTCAGTCTTGTTCTGCTGACCACATGAAGGCACAGAGGAGAGAGAGAATTGGACTGAAAATAGGGTTGGAAGTTTGCAAATGTAACAAAGCAAGAAAAGAGTGAGGAAATTATACGTGTGCACAAGGGAGCTTCAGTAAAGAGAAACACGAACATCAAGAACATGTGAAGAACAGTGAAAATGTAATAGGACCAATGAATTGAAGGTACCAATGAGGATTGAAGGATTGTTGGAGTCAGGGTACTAGGAGGAATGAGCTTGAAAGACAGGAGACGGTAATCAGAGAGGGATCTCAGGGAATTGAAATTATCAAGGAGTTGCAGTAATTGATAATGTCAAGAACTAAGGTATGAATAGGCAGAGCACAGAGGATTTTCAGGGCAGTAAAGCTACTCTGTATGATACTATAATGGTGGATACATGTCATTATACATTTGTCCAAACTCACAGGATGTACAACACCAAGAGTGAACCCGAATGCAAACTATGGACTTTGGGTGAACATGATGTGTGTGGAGGTTCATCAACTGTAACAAATGTACGTACATGGGAGATGTTGATAATGGGGGGGAACCTGAGGAGGGAAGTGGACAGAGGGTATATGGGAGATTGCTGTACCTTCCCCTCAATTTTGCTGTGAATCGAAAACTGCTCCAAAAAAGTAGTCTTAACTTTTTGAAAGTTAAAAAACTAAAGCATGATTCTGGGAATGCCAGGTACAGAGAGGGGTGAGATCACTGGAAGAGAGAAATACTGAGAGGCAAAGGTGTTGCAAGGATTCCTGAATTGTACATTGAAAGCCCACAAATTAACAGGACTAGTGCTGCAAATAGTGACATTAAACAAGAAACTACATTCATCGAGAAATGAGAGGCGGTGACCCTGGGGTTCAATATGACAGCAACAATAAGGGCACTGGGTGATGTAGTCTGATATTAGATTTAAACCTAGGAGAAAGGATGGAGGGAACAAGGTCTGAGCCATAAGAGAAAAACAGCCTCCATTTGAGAGAAAAATGGACTCAACAATGATCCCATGAGAAAGCCCAGGGCAAAAGAGAAACAACCTTAAGCAGGATTTGAGGAGATGCTAAATGCCACTGCTCTCCAACCCCAAGATCTCCTCCATCAATTGCACTTAAAGCCTAGAGCCACCAGGTGGAGCCCATGCTCAGCTTTTAAAAAACACCAAGGCCGGGCTTCCCTGGTGGTGCAGTGGTTGAGAATCTGCCTGCCAATGCAGGGGACACAGGTTCGAGCCCTGGTCTGGGAAGATCCCACATGCCACGGAGCAACTAAGCCCGTGCGCCACAACTACTGAGCCTGTGCTCCGCAGCAAGAGAGGCCGCGATAGTGAGAGGCCTGCACACCGCGATGAAGAGTGGCCCCTGCTCGCCACAACTAGAGAAAGCCCTCGCACAGAAACGAAGACCCAACACAGCCATAAATAAATAAATAAATAAACAAATTTATTTAAAAAAAAACAAAAAAACACCAAGGCCTCAGCGGTGTTGGAAATAACAGGGCCTGCCTCCCTCCTTCAGCCTCTCCATCGCCCAGCTCCCTGACTATTCTTCCCTCTCCACCACTCGGCTTCCCTGGGTATTGTCTTTCTCTGTCTTCTCACCTGTGCTTCCTTTCTCCTCCTTTTTCCAGCTTACAGGCTTCCTCATTCCCAAAAATGGAGAAGAAAAAAAACACCTACATTTATATATTTTTTATGAGAAAGAAACCTTTTCCCTTATTCCCATCTACTTTTCCTACATACAAAAAAAAACTTGTTTTTGGCCTTTTGCCTAGTGGTACAGTAAAACAAAAAAAAATTCTTAACTACCAATTTTATACACAGGGTGGAGGGGATGGGGGATTGAACTAAGCAGGAGCCATAAACCACTTTTAAATGAGTAGATAACAAAAGATCTGTACTGGCATAGCAGTTACTGGAGGACAAATGATATATGATGCTTCTATAATACAAAGAGCTTTAAAACAGCTTATCCTCATAAGTATGCTAGACAGTCATTAAATTGTATACTTTAAAGAGAGGAACTTTATGATACATAAATTATATCTTAAGCTGTTTAAAAAAAAACCAAAAAAACAGCTTACCCCAAACTGAAAGATTCTCCTCAGCAAGTCTATTTATACTACGTAAACAAATCTCTTTTTTAGAGAGGAAAATGTTAAACTTAAGTGCAGCCCCATCTATAAATTATATTTCTGAATTAGTAGAGTCCAGGAATTACACTGCTTTTTTATTCATTTGGCTTTTAGTGCCAATTTTATATGTTCTGTTCAAGACTCTGATATGAATCAACCAGGGTAGCACAAGGAATGAAAAAGCAAAACTCACTGAATATACAGCAAATACTTACTGAAACATATAGAGAAGAGAGTTATCACACGCCACTACTCAAAATCCTTTAAAGGGCCTTATTGCTCAGGACAAAGCCCGCACTCCCCACACGGCATGTGAAGTCCTCACGATCCGCCCTGGCTACCTCTTCAGCCTCGTCTTCAAACTCCGCGTAGCTCTTCACTCTCAACATTCCACAAACCTTGCACTCTCTCTCACCTCCAGGCCTTCACTAGCTTGATAATACTTCCTTCTCATTTTTTCAAATCCCACCTTAGGCAATACCTCCTCCTGGAAGCTCCTGGAGCACCTCCTTCCTGAAACCCTAGGCTAGATCAGGGAGCCTCTCTCTTGCGCTTTAGTCTGCTGTATCGGTCCCATTACAGCACTTACCACAATGTATTCAAGTTTTATTTATTCATTTTATCTCTCCAACTTGTTTTTTTTTCACCACTGTATTCTCAGCACCCAGCAGGAAGCCTAGCACATAAATTAATGCTTAAAATTTGATGAATGAATAGGGCTGAATGAGCCCCCTAATTATTAAATGGCTGGTCAGCCCTTTGGCACTAACCATGAACAGAAAATAATAAAAATGATGTCAAGGAGCTACTTACTCATGGATTACAATGGAGAAAACAACTGACAATAACAGATACAGCCAGCACAGACATCAGGTCCTGTGGTAATGCTCTGAAAGGTCTCGTCCCAAGCCCCAAGCCACTTGCACAGTGCTTCTCCCAGTTGGACAATGACCCATCTGGCTTTCAGGTCTATGCCATGGAAATATGACATAAATACCAGAAAACCACACCACTCATAGAGGTTCTAATTATTGGAGCAAGTAAGTGTTGAAGCAGAAAATACTTCTGGATCTTCTTCCACTCCTTAGAATGGGATTTCAGAGCCAAAACACAGCTAAAAGATCATTTAGTCCACTGACTTTCAAACCAGACTGAGCAAACCCCTTCCAGAGTCACCTGGGAAAAGAGAGCAGGGGCGAAGGTCTGAGCAGGCTGAGTCAGGCTCCCTCGCTCACTCAGTCAACCAAAGCAACTGATTTTAGCTTCTTAACATATTGGTCTTGCCCCAAATGACTGTCACGAAAGAGTTCTACCGCTTTTATTTAAAATAAAACTGCCTGTTTGGCCCAATCCCCTTATTTTAAAAATGAAGGAACTGAGACTCAAGATTTCTCCAGCAACTTAGCAAAGCCAAGGACTTTAGTCTCCAGACTACCCAGGACTCTTCCCATTGTGTAAAAGCACTTCCCTGCAAATTCTTGAGCATTTTTACGAAGTGAGTCATTCTGATTATACATTGACCAATAAAAACAGAAAGGTATAAAGGGAACAAATAAAGGACAACCCCAAATTGAGCATGACTATACTACAGACAATATCGTAAGGACTTCCTATACATGCTTTCTCTAGGAATCCCAGATCTATCTACTTGAACAAATTACTTCTCTGAGGTTTTCTCATCCATACAAAGACAATATGTAATCCCCTGGCACGTAAAGCACTTAGCAGAATGCCTTGCACATAAGTCACAACAAACAGTCGCTATTACTATTATTCTACTCAGCCTTCACAATAACCTTATGGGATCGGTACCCTCAAACTTGCCCAAGGTCACACAGCTAGTAAGGACAGCCAGATGGTGAACCCAAGTCTAGTTCCAAAGACCATATTCCTTTAAGAATGCTACCTATTTGGCCAAGTCCATTGATCTTCTCCATGTCTCAGACCCTTCCTCTGAAAAAATAAAAGAATATCAACCCCACCTACCTCACAGCAAAAGTTAAAGTCAGCAAAAGCTCTTTGAAAAGTCCTATGCATACCTAAGGTAAGTTTCACTAGGCAGAATCCTCCTAAAAAGAGAGACTCACTAAAATCAGCCCTTCTACCCAGGGTAAATAAGGAAATGGATCGAAAATGAAGTTGGAGTTTCACTTATCTCTGACCTTTTGGCCCTAAGCACAGCCAGAGAAAGAAATGCTTTGCTACCTCCAGGACCATCCACAAAGGGAAGAGACAGATGCCTCTCTTTCCAGTCTTCCTGCATTCCCCATCAAGTATGTTTATCCAGGTAAAATGCATTTATTTAGTAGACATCTATGGAACATCTATAATGCACCCAGCATTTTGCCAAGTGCTAGAGAGAGATCATTAAGACCCAACCCTTGCCTTCAAGGAAACAGAAAGCTAGAACCAATTATAAAATAAGAATAAAGAGGCCTCCCTGACTTCCCTGGTGGCACAATGGTTACGAATCCGCCTGCCAATGCAGGGGACATGAGTTCGAGCCCTGGTCCGGGAGGATCCCACATGCCGCGGAGGAAATAGGCCCGTGCGCCACAACTACTGAGCCTGCGCTCTAGAGCCCGCAAGCCACAACTACTGAAGCCCGTGCACCTAGAGCCCGTGCTCCACAACAAGAGAAGCCACCACAATGAGAAGCCCGTGCACCGCAACGAAGAGCAGCCCCTGCTCACCGCAACTACAGAAAGCCCACGCGCAGCAACGAAGACCCAATGCAGCCAAAAATAAATAAATAAAAACAAATAAATAAATACATTTATTTTAAAAATAAATAAGTGCACCTGAAAAAAAAAAACCATTAACTATATTAGATGACATTGCTAAAATCACTTACCATTTCTAGTAACTGTTGCAGATTCCTTTCGATTTTCTACATATATGGTATGTCTTCTGCAGATAATGACTATTTAGTCTTTTCCTTTCCAAATTGTGAGACATTTATTTTCCCCAAATACAATGTTGAAGTAAAATGATGAGAGTGGACATACTGCTTTGCTATTGACCTTGGGTGGGGGAAGGATTCAGTATTTCAATGTTACTTATAATGTTTACTAGAGGTTTTCTGGTAAATGTCATTCATCAGATTGAGGACATACCTTTCCATTTCTAATTAGCTGATTTTTTTTTCTTTTTAATCATGTAGGGTGTGGAATTTTATCCAATGGTTTTCTTTTGCATCAACTTAAATGATCATGTTGATTTTCTCCTTTATTCAATTAATATTGTGAATTAAGGTGATTTTTTGAAATGTTAAACCAACCTTGCATTCACAGGATAAACCAAACTTGATTATGTGTTATTTTGTTTTTATATGTCGCTGGATTTATTTCCTAATATTTTTATTATATATGTTTTGTAACAGCTTTATTGAGGTATAAGTGAGAAATAAAAATTATATATATATATTAAAAAAAAAGAGGCCTCCCTGACCATGTCACAAAACAGCACCCACTCTTCTGCTCCCTGCCCTCTTACCCTGCTTCTTTTCACTTAGTACATTTCACCACCTGATGTATGTGCACTAGAAGCTCAGAAGAAGTGATTAATTGTGCCCAAGAGTGGGGTCTGGGAAGGAAATTGTTTATATTAAGCCTCAGAAATCATGGGAAAGTGAAGAAAGGGACGAGTAGTCCATTCTTTAATGCCAACTTCCTCCCCCTGCCCAACACACACACCAGTGTCTAACTCAGTTCCAACTCATACTAGAAAGATACACCACTGACTGTCTCTCATTCAGACCTCCTTTCTGCCAAAGGTCTTGAACTCAGTTCCAAGTGGCCCTATCCAGCATTTTGGAGGCTGGCTCTTTTTCCTGTCCTAGTGGGCCAGGAAGGTCTGAAATAGTACAGAATCAAACTTGCCCTGCCCTTTCCCCCAACACAGCTGCCATGATTCACCTTCCTGTTCCCAACAGTCATTTAAAGTAGGGGATTAGCAAACTTTTTCTGTAAAGTTTGATAGTATCCATATAAGTATACAACTTAGTTTGACAGCAAATATTTTAGGCTTTGTAAGGCCTAAGGTCTCTGTCCCAACTACTCAACTCTGCCATTGTAATGTGAAGCAGCCATACACAATACATAAGCAAATGACATGGCTGTGTTTCAACTAAACTTTATTTACAAAAATAGGCAATGGGCCTGTGGACCACAGTTTGCCAGTCCCTGACCTAAAGGAAAATGGGGAAACTATTTTAAAGCAGCTTCCTCCTGACAATTTCTAGTTACCTGTCTTAAAACCTTCAGCTGTCCACATCTCACCAGCACTTCTTGAGTGTTTCTATTTAATTTCTGGACTTAAAATGATTTTTCCCAGAATCACAAATTCATGTATTTTAGATATGCAAACCTCAGGGTTAGGAGCCCAACTAGTATGTAGAGATTCTCCAGGTTGGAAAGGATTTAGAGATCATCTGATCCAACCTCCCACTCAATGAAGAAATTATCTAGCAAGTAGTCATTCAGCTCCTATTCAATGACGGGAAGGGTACTCATTTCCTCCCAAGGCAGCTCATTTCATCTTCGGACAGCTCTAAGGTAAGATATTCTACTTGTTTCTTCTTAGCACATTTTACCACTTAATTGCTTGAGAATTTATTTACCGTGTGACTCTTTTTACTAGATTGTAAGATCTATGAGATCAGAAACATGTTTTTTTGTATTTGCAGCTGTTTTTTGCTGCTGTCTCTCCAGCACTTTGAACAGTGGTACATAAAGGGTATAAAGTAATTGTTTACAGGGAGGAAGGAAGGGAGGGCAGGCAAACAAAACAATGCTGCATTTGGGGAACTTTAAGTAACTCAGCAGTACTGACATGACAGGCACAAGGGGAGGAGCAGAGCAGGTAACTGATATGGTTGAGTGCAACACAGAAGCCCTTGAAATCTCACAGCAAGTGCAGAGGCTGAGGTGGTAATGTTTGAGGACCAAGTTTAGAATTCCCCCTTTCTCCCTTTTCCTCTTCCTTCCAAGCCTCCCCTGCACCATTCTGATGGTGATCATCTGTCACTGCAATTTTCTGAAGCCTTTTCAAACAGGCCCTCCCCCAACAAAAAGTGCACAGCCCTAAAACCTCTAGATAGAGTATCCCCCCTTACCCACGGGGGATATGTTTCAAGACCCCTGGTAGATGCCTGAAAGCACACACAGTACAGAACCCTATATGTATTATGTTTTTTCCTATACAGTTAACCCTTGAACAATGTGAGGGTTAGGGGCAACGACCTTCCGAGCACTCAAAATCCATGTATAACTTACACTTGGCCCTTCATATAGGCAGTTCCTCCATACACGCAGTTCCTCTGTATCCTGAGTTCTGCATCCGTAGATTCAACCAACTGCAGATCATGTTGTACTGTAGTACTTACTATTGAAAAACATCCGCATATAAATGGACCCGCACAGTTCAAACCCGCGTTGTTCAAGGGTCAACTGGACAAAAGGACGGAGCAAGATTTCATCACGCTACTCAGAATAGCATGCAATTCAAAACTTATAAATTGTTTATTTCTGAAATTTTTTGTTTAATATTTTTGGTTGATTGGTCCATCTTAAGCTTACATTATTTACCTTTTTTTTTTTTCATTTCAACTTGAAAGTTAGTTTCAATCAATAGTTTCAATTGTCTACATATTTTCTACAACTTCCAGTTTATAAGCATTCACTCACTATTTATTAATCTAACAGGCATGTCTCTTCTGTATCTTCATCCAAATTGATTTTCAAATTGTTAAACAAAATATAACCAAGAACAGCCCTCCAGAATGCTACTAAAAACAACCCCTCTAGATAAACATCAATCCATTAATCAGTACTTGTATATCACTTGCATGCAAGCCAGCCCCAAATTTTCTTTGTCTTGGGATCACATGAGAAAATGTTAAACACCTAATTTTAACACTTAAGACATATTACCTTTGTAGCATATTCCTGATCCCCCAGCCTAGGAACCTTTTCAAAAATGAATTGCCCTAATATACACCAAAGTGCTATATATATAGTAATTACCCCTGGATGGTATGATTTTTTTTCTTTATTTTCTAATATTTCAAAAACAAACTTGTACTGATTTTACAGTTTAAGTAAAATCACGGCAAAACTTAAAGAAAAAAAAATTATCAGTTAGCTTGAGTTACTCTTAGTGACTTCTACGGTCATCCCTGTGTTCTTATCCTTTGCTCAATCAGGTTTAGAATTTTACCAGAGATCACTGTCAAGTTTCCAATGATACCCTCAGGCCTATGTGACCTAGAGGTTAACTCCAGATAAATCAAACATCTCTACAGAGAGAATTAGAATTTGACTCTGCCTTCAAAAAAAATATGTCCAGAAACCATTCCTTTCTGGCTACACAGCACTGCCACCCTAGTCTGAGCCACCATCATCCCTGCCCTAACTACTGACAGAAGGCAAAAGCTTCCTACCTGGTCTCCCTGCTTCCACCGATGCCCACTTTTCCCCACCTTCCACAGTCTATTCCCCAAGAGCAAACAGAGTAAGCCTTTTAAAACATAAGTCAAATCATGTCTCTCCTCTGCTGTCCCCTCCCCAGTGGCTCCCATCTCGCTCAGAATAAAATGCACTCCAGGGACTTCCCTGGTGGTCCAGTGGTTAAGAATCCGTCTTGCAATGCAGGGGATGCTGGTTCGATCCCTGGTCAGGGAATTAAGATCCCACATGTCGCGGGGCAACTAAGTCCACACACCACAACTACAGAGCCCATGAGCTCTGGAGCCAGCGTGTCACAACTAGAGAGAAGCCCATGCGCCACAACTGAAGAGAAGCCCGCGCACTGCAACAAAAGATCCTGTGTGCTGGAACTGAGACCCAGGGAAGGAAGGGAAAGAGGGGAAGGAAGGAAGGAAGGAAGGAAGGAAGGAAGGAAGGAAGGAAGGAAGGGAGGAAGGGAGGAAGGGAGGAAGGAAATAAATAAATAAATAAATATTTTTTAAAATAAATAAAATCCACTCCAAAGGTCTTACCCCCGCTCTCAGGCCCTAGGTGATCTGAGTCCCATTACTTCTCCGCTCTCATCCCCTACTGCTCTTTCCCGACTACTCCACTCCAGCACACTGGCGGCCCTGTCGGTCCTTGGACAGAACAAGTCACACTCATACCTCAGGGCTTTTACATTTGCTGTTCCCTCTGCCTGGGATGCTTTTCTCCCAGGTATCTCCCTGGGTGTGTTCCTCACTTCTTTCAGATCTTGGCTTAAAATATCACCTCATCAGAGGCCTTCCCTGATGACCTTATATAAAGTAACAATCTCTCAGCTCCCCATCACTCCCTGTTTACCACCTTACCTTGCTTTTGTTCTTCTGAGCAACTATCACCTATGGGTGCTGTTTATTTATCTACTTATTTATTTATATCTAGCTATTCATTTTTTAAAATATTTCTACCCATTAGAATATAATCCTTGAGAACAAGGATTTTTTTCCTGTTTTGTTTAAGGCTGGACACTTAGCTCCAAGAACCGTGCTAGACACGTGGTAAATGGTACCATCAGAACATAAGTCCCAGTATACAGCAAAACACTCTATGTATAAGATGTATGTGTAATAAATTTTGTTGATGAAAATGATTACTGCCCCCTCCCAAATTCACCAAGTATATTGAAAAAACATTGGTGCTCCAATAAAGAGAGACTAAAGTACCCTCAGAAAGATCAATGAACAAATGAATACAGGCTGCCACTCCACCCAACCAAAAATGAATTTCATTACTTACCCAGTTCCCTGGGGTAGGAAAAATGCTCCAGGGAAAGGAACAGAACCAGAATCCTGAACCAATTAACAGGGCAAGAATTTGCCTCGAAGTTTCCCACTCCCTCAAGAAGAGTCTGTCCCAAACTATGCCTGTTTCCAGGAGGGGTTCCCATGAGAGTGAGAGGTCTTGCTAAGATTCCTTTCCTATGTCCAATCACTCCTACGCCTAGAACCCATTTCCCAGACTCATTCTCTGGTTGCCCCATTGCTCTTCCTTCCCAGGGAACCTTGTTCTAATTATTATACAGCTACCGCTGATGACCAAGACCACTAGGTCCTCTGGCCACTCACTGCTCCAGTTTCTTCTGTTTCATTAGTACTCTCCACTGCCTCAGTCAACAACACCTATAAGATACTGGCATACACAATCCGGAAAGGGCTAGGAAAAGGAACTAGTTGTCAGTCACTGCCTCAACCAAAAAGTAACTTTCACAAAAGAGAAACATTATAGTGCAATGAAAATAACCCAGGTTTGAAATCTAGTCCTACCATCTACTACTTGTATGAACTTGGAGAAGTCATTTAACCTCTCTAAGCTCAATTCCTTGTGGTGAAAATAACAGCACTTACCTCATAGGGCTGGTGTAAATACTAAAGGAGATAATGTCTGTCGAACAGGACTATGCCTAGCATATAGTAAGTATTCAGTAAATGGTAGCTAGGCCTATTTCTGAAGGTTGGCTGGGCGGATTGAATGAGAAAACATGTGAGGTATTTAGCACAGTATTTGGTTCAGAATAGGTCATCAACAAATACTGACTTTCCTCCCTCTCTTGTAATGGTGGTAAAATTGTAGAGACTTCAGAAACCACCCAATCCTGTCAGTGTGGCTCTACAACACTGTACAACATACTTACCATTTAGGTAATTTAAGCTTTCTGTCAATGCTTCTGGCTGCTCCCCTGATGCTTGTTGTCTTGGCAACAGTCACTCACTATCTTTTAAAGGCAGTTGCCTCTTGACCTGGAGAGAATATAAACAGAAGGGAAAAGATAGGTAAAACATGAATTGCACCAAGACTGGGCTGACCCAAAGGCCTATCCCAAAGAACCTTCACATACACTGCAGTGTCAGAAAGAGATAAGGGAGAATCTGGGTGCAGATCCTGAGTCTGAAGGAAGCTGGCTAACTCTCTCCTCAGGGGAGAGAGGGAGTTTGGCTCTAGGACACTTCCCCTTTCCTACTGGATGATATGGTCCCAGGACAGACTACACTGTCGTTCCTAAAATCAACAGACCTATACATTCCCCAACAGTCTAAAAATTCATATGACAGCTTACATTCAGGAAGGATCTCAGAAATCAACTAGTTAAATGCCCTCATTTTAAGGAAGGAAACTAAAGCTTGGAAAGGGTGAGTCACACAATTGCTTAGGGCTAAAGCTGGGGTTCTACTAAAAATAAGATGTTCTGGAATATGCGTAAGGAAAAA
The DNA here is from genome assembly GCF_028023285.1 of Balaenoptera ricei. NCBI lineage: Eukaryota > Metazoa > Chordata > Mammalia > Artiodactyla > Balaenopteridae > Balaenoptera > Balaenoptera ricei. The sequence continues at coordinate 17,975,324 of NC_082639.1, forward strand.
TAATAATAAAACCAAACATCTGTGAAGTATCCACCACACCCTGGGCAATATGTTTTATGTTTTACACCAGACAATAACACAATAACGTTACCCCCTTATAGATGAAGAATCTAAATTTTAACAAGTCAAGTGACTTGTCCAAGATCTCACAGCTTGTGAGTAAGTGACAGTCAGGGTTTAAACCCAAGTCTGTCCAACTACAAAAAGCCAAGTCATCATGCTGACTCTCACTTGGGTGCCTTCTAGACTTGGTCCTCAAAACAGCCCTGAACCACTCAATATCAATTAGAACAAAAACAGAGCCTGTCTGCAAACTTTACCCCTGGTTTTGTAATAAGCCTTCTCCAGGAGGGCTGAAAAGCCTCCTAACCCATTGAATCTTACCCCTAATATTAGAGAAGAGTAAATGAAGCTGGAAGATCTGGGTCAAACTTCTGTCCATCCCAGTCCTGAGGAAGAACAGAAAAATGGCTTCTAAGCTAGTGGCAAAACTAAAGCTTTTGTACATCGGCTTACACTCACACTATCCCCCTCCTTTCATCACAACTGCCCATCCCTCCCTTACATATCCCACAGACCACTCTGTGACCTCCTTCCAAGGCTGTTGGTCCCTTTAATCCAATTTCCGCACCAACCCCGTAACATACATACAGATACAGAATCTACCCCTACCTCCAGCCTCCTAGGGAGCTAGAAGGCTAGAATTAAGATGAAGTAGTAATAAAATGATAGCTTTTTAAAACTGGCTTTAAAAAAGACAAGGGCTTGAAGTATGAAGCCAGTTAAGACCTAAGAGAGAAGAATTATTGATAAGCAATGAAAACAGCTAGAAGAGAAGTAGAAAAAAGGATCTGTACCAGGGGCAGCATCCGAGGGATGGCTTGGGTGGGCGTGGCAGAAGCTTTAGCTCTCTCTCCCCCCTACCACACACTTCAGAAAAAGAATCAGTCTAGGCAGATTAAGTGTGGTTGCTATTCAAACAGCATCAGGACTGGCCCACAGACCTTCTGTCCTGCCCCTCCACCCACCTTACACACACACACACACACACACACACACACACACACACACCTTCCTTTGCACAGCCTAGAACCTTTCCTACGTAAAAATTCTAAACTCCTAACAGTGACAGCAGCATCTCTACTGAAAGCTGCTGCCCCATCCACCAACTGCCAAATCTGCTGGCATAGTAATAAAGCCCAGAAGCCTATTCTCTTCAAAACAGGATAGAATACATTGCCAAAAACCAAACAAACAGGAACTCCAGATGATCCTGATTTGTTTTCAACTATCATACAGCCTTTCCTTATTTCTAAGGGCAAATGATTTCTTTCCTTCGCTTCTGTCATTTACTTCTTGCATCCTCAGTGTACTGGTCCTCTGTCCCCAGAAACAAAGGATGACTGTAAACATCCTCAAACTCTGTAGTGCTGCCCCTTCAGAGCCTTTCACCCCAGTGGATCCAGCCACATCACTTCCCCAGGCATCTCCTCTGGTGCTTCTGGCTATTACTGTTGGCGGTGATAGTGAGGGTTCTGTGTGCATGTGCTCTCTGTCTAGAAGAAGAGATAATAGGACCCTTACAGATCATGGAAGAGCCCAACTGCCTCATCTTCCAGAGGAGAAAATGAGTCCCAGCAAGGAGAAGAGACTGGCCCAAGGCTGCAAAGCTGGTTGAAGTGAACCCAGTTGAGTCCACCTGAGATAGTTCACAAGCCACATTAAGGAAATGCATCAGTCCATCCTCATTTGATTGAAGATTAAAGCTCTCTTACTCTCTGGGCTCGGACCTAGGTTGCGGCGACATGGCTAAACGCACCAAGAAGTTCAGAATCGTGGGTAAATATGGGACCCATTATGGTGCCTCCCTCAGGAAAATGGTGAAGACAATTGAAATCAGCCAGCACGCCAAGTACACTTGCTCCTTCTGCGGCAAAGCCAAGATGAAGAGACGAGCTGTAGGCATTTGGCACTGTGGCTCCTGCATGAAAACAGTAGCTGGTGGTGCCTGGACCTACAACACCATTTCTGCCGCCACAGTAAAGTCTGCCATCAGAAGAGTGAAGGAATTGAAGGACCAGCAGAAGCACCACCATTTGAAACACTGCTAACCTAAATGGGTTAATTTATGTAACCCAAAAAAAAAAAAAAAAAAACTCTCTTAAATCTATGTCACTTTTGTTCCCAAAACACTTTGATAACAGATAAAAATGCTAGTGGGGAGTTCTGCTTCCAGTACACTCCTCCCACAGATAAACAACTAAACACTCTGAATAAAATATAAAAAACAACTATCTGAAGTGAACAATGGCTGGCAGATTTTAGAAAAGTTAAAAACTGGAAGAACGGACTGGCAGGGAAACAATTCCCCATTTTTGGAGCTTTGACCTGAGGGTTGTCCAGCTGAAGTTCCAATTAAAAATTAAACCCTAGGCTTTCTGTCCAGAAGACAGAGAGACCAGAGAAGCCACAGACAATAAGAAGAAAGAAGAGAGCCTGAGATGGAGAGCCTAGGTTCTGTGTGACACTCTGCCCAATCTCCAGCTGACCCCTGAACCATGTCCACACGGGGCAGAGTCCAAGGACCTCAGCTAAGGACAAAAGAACTGGACTGAGATTTGAACTGCCACCCACCACAGGTGAGACAGAACGTGCAATTTTGAGTCTAACCAACTTAACGACCTGCTAAAACAAAAACATCAACAGAAACCAGAGTCTCCACAACATAACATTCACATGCATCCATGTCCAGGACACAATCCCAAATTACACAAAGAACTAAAAGAACTAAACCCATTTGCAAGAGAAAAGACAATCAGGAGAGGGCAACTCTAAGATGACCCAGATGTTGGAATTATCAGACAAGGATGTTAAAGCAGCTATTATAACATCTATTAAAAGCAGAGAAATTGAAAAAAATTTAAGTGTAAATTTTAGAACAGAAATGCAGCATCTGAAATTTAAAAATTCTCTGAATGGGCAGGCTTAAGAACGGAATGGAGATGACAGAGAAAAGAGTCAATGAAACTTGCAGATCAAACTGAAATAACTGGGTCATCCGCAGTCTCTAGAAAAACCACCCTCAGGCCTTTCACCTAAGTGAACGCAATGATTACTTTCTGTTTTCAGAAAAATAGGTATCAGAGAGAACCAGAATGACTAGGGATCACAGAGAAACCATTACCTGCAATTCTTTTGGACCAGGCCACCCCTCATCTACTAATTAACTCTTTCAAACATAAGCAAAGAAGAAAGTATAAAGGTAGAAAATGAGAGGACAGGATAAAAATGTACACCTGAGATAACCATAATATCCAAAGTGCTAAGAGTCAAATCTAGTGCCCCACTGTGTGTACTGAGAAGCAAGGAGATCGTCATGTTTTCCCCTATAATTGCTGAGGTAGCATTCTCAGGATTGTTGGCGAAAAAAGCCAGGAGGGATTTTAACATTTTTTTCTGCCCTATGTGGTCTCTTCAACAAAATTCCAACCTGGTAAACAGGCTGCTAGCAGGATGGGGTGGGACCAGTCGGTGGTTTGCAGCTGAAGAGTACCAGCAGCTTGGTAAGAGTCAACCTAGTGCCACCTGGATTGGCGAAAGCAGCTAACCTGGCACCACCACTGACCAGCGTTCCACACTCAGGTTACCATATTGGAGTTCAGCTGCAAAAGACACGTCCATTTCTGTAAACCCTGCCTTTTTCTCACGCCCTTCCTCCCCACCCACACACCTGCCCACAGGGAAGATAATCCAGTGCAAGTGCTCTTTTCTCAAGTCCTGTCATTAATCCTTAAATTGTGTTAATAATAGAGGTTTCAACACTTATCTATGATGGAGGGCTACTAAAATAATGTCTTTCTTTTTTTAATTCTCCCAGGATAACTTTTTACCCCTGTACCTCTTAAGATGAGAAGAAGATACTCTTATCCCCCATATGACAGATGAGCAAACAGACTGAGAGACTTGTGACCCTTTTAGGAAAGCTAGAAACAGAGGCAGGACTGGCATCCAGTAATCCCATCTCTGAACTTCAGGGTTTCTTCACCTCACTAAAGAAGCCTTACCCAACATAGACCCAAAAATATAAACAAAATTGCAATTGGAAAGAAAGGACTTAAGAACTTAGTATTAATAAACAATTGATAAGACTCGTTTGTGATCAGCATATCTATGTAAATGCAGGCTCTCAAGGAGGCCACCTGGCTCTGCTGTTTCCTTTCCTAACTAGTAGTTTATAATTGAGACCAGGCTTCCTTGCAATTAGCCCATGTTTGTGGGGTTTAGCAACAGAACCACATGCCTGAAATTGTTGGTTATTCACCTGCTTTAACAAAGTTGACTGAATCAGAAGAACATGCTGGCTGCCTTTAACCTCTAGAAGTCTATAATTAGGGTATCAAGGGGCCACAAGGATTACAGCAAGTAATGGCAAATGTAGTTAAACAGCAAGTCACAGAAATCACCCTAAGGAGAAAGGAACCAAAGGGCTTTTATTACCTAATTTAATCTTCATGGTAACCTATCAGGAAAATACCATCATGTTTAGTTTATAAATGAGGAAAATTTAAAGGTTCGAAGTCACATATCTGATAAGTGATTACTGATAAGTGGATTCTCACCTACGTATTTCTGCCCTGAATTTTGCTTTCTCCTCTCCATTATACCTCCTCTCTAAGGAATCGTCTCTCAGATCTCACCCTCAAAAAAGTCAGTCCTGATCCACAGTCCAAACATCACAAACCTACATGAGGTCGATGGGTAGTTTGTTCACTTTTTCTTTCATTCATTCATTCGTTCTAATATTGACTGACAGTGCATCAAGCTCTGGAACAAGCACTGGGGATAAAACAGTGAGTAGAAACAGACTGTCTTCGAGGCATTTTGTATAGTACAACAGAAAAGCACTGACTGAAGAATCATATTAAATATAAAATCTGTGAAGTACAATTAATAGAAAGTGACCCACTGGGGAAGGTCTAGGAAGGCTCCAATTCGCGGTAAGAATGTTCCAAGTAGAAGAGGGAGTACAGTGAGCTTGAAGAACTACAGTAAATCTGTGTAACCAAAGAAGGGAGAACCAATAGACACAAGAGATGAGACTGGAGAGGGCCATACCATGCAGGCCTTTGGAGCCCAAATTATTAAACTACCCAAATAATTTAAGTCATTTAAGTGTTAAAAAGATGTAACGTGTGTACATTTCAAAAAGATTACTTTGGCTTTAGTGTGGACAAGAGATGGAAGGAGGTAAGGATGATGCCAAGAGATCAGTAAGGAGGCTAGTTCTGTGGTCCAGGAGAGATAATAGCTAACAATACTGGGTGCATACAGGGCACTTACTATGCACCAGGCACTGTTCTAGGTAATTTATATGAATTAATTTAATCCTTGTAACAACTCTGTGAAACAGATACTATTATCAGTACTGAACAGATACTACTATAAGGTTAAGTAATTTAACGGAATTCCATGCCCCCACTTGGTGTCCTCACTTCCCTCATAATCAGTCCCTTGCAAACAACTTTAATTCATTTCTTCACATGCAACTAGTAAAACTTCAATCCTTGTTAAACCAAACTAACAACCTCTCCAGGTCTACACCAAAGCAGCAAAGTTATAAACTACGTTGTATCTCTAGAGAAAATATAACTACGTTGACTGGTATCATTTTAATTTACCACCACAAATTTCAAACGGGCCCCCTCAATGCTGCCAGTAATCCCGCTACATTTCCCTTAGTAGGTTCACTTTTCTATTCCCCCAAAATGACTCTTTCACATCTTTCTCCCTTTCAGTAAGCCTCCAGCTCCCATCAGCTAATGACTTTGCCACCAAGAAGCAACATCAAACCGTCATCTTCCACTCCAAATCTAACAACACACGAGCACTCTGCTTTCCCTACTGTTACAATGAAGACTCTTTGCTGGTATATGAAGTACAACCTTTCATATCTACTATGGATCCAATTCCCTCTTATCTTCATATGCAGTTATCCCCACTCTCTCTTACATCATCATTTTTCTCTTTACAGACTCATACCCATCAGCATACAAACATGCTTGAGAATGGCACTACTCTTAAGAGTGGTCCACAAACTGGCACTGGCTCACAAGCTGTTACCATTATAGGTACAGAAATTGAGAGTAAGCATATAGACATCTGTGTAGCAAGGTGACATTGCTGCAACATCCAAGCATATGATCAGTAGGCTTCTCAAATGGTAGACCAGTAAGTTGGTGAACCCAAATAGTGAGTCATGTGTGAAGTAAGCTATGTACAAATCGTACACAGTACTAGCACATGTAGATCCCGAACAGATTAGATCCAGAGGCCACATTTGAGAAGCAAGATTCTAGAATTACCCATCTTAAAAAACAAGACAGGGGCTTCCCTGGTGGCACAGTGGCTGAGAATCTGCCTGCCAATGCAGAGGACACGGGTTCGAGCCCTGGTCTGGGAAGATCCCACATGCCGCGGAGCAACTAGGCCCGTGAGCCACAATTACTGAGCCTGCGCATTTGGAGCCTGTGCTCCGCAACAAGAGAGGCCGCGATAGTGAGAGGCCCGCGCACCGCGATGAATAGTGGCCCCCGCTTGCCGCAACTAGAGAAAGCCCTCGCACAGAAACGAAGACCCAACACAGCCATAAATAAATAAATAATTAATTTAAAAAAAAAAAGACAAAAAAAAAAAAAAAAAACTGAAATAAACTCTCTTTTGAGCTCACTTCCTCCAGCTGCTGCAGCCCCAATGTCTCTGCTTCTCTTCAAAGCAATACCTCTGGAAGAGTTGTCTACACTCTTCATTTCCTCCCCTTTCATACTCTCAGTTCACTCCAACCAGGCTTCTATCCTCAACATTTCACTAGAACTGTTCATCAGGGTCAAAGCCCTCAATATCGCCAAATTCTAAGGTCACCTCTTTGACCTCTAAATAGCATTAACACAAATAAACATTCTTTCTCCGTCAAAACACCTTCTTCCTTGCTTCCAGGATAACATACTTTCCTGATCTTCTTCCTACTCCATTGGCTCACCCTTATTCATGTTTGCTGGCTCCTTCTCCTCTTCTCGACAAGGGACAGTCCTGGACCTCTTTTCTTTATCTGTACCCTTCCTTTCTTTGGGTAATCTCATCCAGTCCCATGACTTAATATCAATGACTTCCAAAGCTTTTACCTCCAGAACTGACCCCCCTGAACTCCAAAAGCATATCCAACAAGCTACCTAACATCTCTACTTAGACGTCTAATCAACATCACAAATCCATGTATTCTCATATGCTTGATGGCCTTCACCTTTTACTCTTCTCTCCCCAAACCCATTCTCTTCAAATCTTCCCCCATCTCAGTCCACAGCCACAACATTCACCCAACTGTCCAGGCCGAACACCTGGAATCATCCTGGATTCTTCTTTCCCTCACATCTCACATGCAAATCCATCAGCAAGTCCTATCAACTCTACTTCCAAATTTTCTCGAATCTGTCCCTCTGCCCTCTACACTGCTATTAAGCACCCTAGTCCAAGCTCCTGGGCTCTCACCCTACCAATTACAATAGCCTCTCCTTAAGCCTCCCTACTACCAACTGTCCCCATTCTCCAAATAATGGCGAATTAATTTCTAAAAATTTAATCAGAACAAGACTCTATCCTGCTTAAAAACAACAAAATCTCTAATGGCTTTCCCTTTCACTTAGAATAACCCAAAGTCCTCACCATAGCCTACAAGGCCCTACATGATCTGACCCCTATCTACTTCTCCGGCCTCATTTCCTACCAGGTCCCCTCCTCACTTCCTGTTCCTTGCACACACACTGTTCATTCTTGCCTTAGGGCCTTTGCACTGTTCCCTTTTCCCTTCGTACAGCTGGCTCCTTTTGTTCATTGAAGAGTCAGCTTAAATTTTACCACCTCTATAAAGACTTGACCAGCTGATATAAAGTAGCTCTCACCCTCTAACATATCACCCTGGCTTATGCTCACCTTAGCACTCAACCTTATCTGACAGTTTGTCTATTTGTTTATTGCTTGTCTCTTCCTCCACACTCCCTGTCTAGCTCATCACTATATCCCCAGGGCCTAGAACAGTGCCTGACTGACAATAAATAGATGAGTCTACAGCACAGGGGAGTGATCTAGGCTGGAGACATGCATTTATGAGTCATGTGCACAGAGGTGTGGCTACTAAAGCCAATGGGGTGGATGAGATCACCCAGGGTGAGTGTCCACTATGAGGAGAGGGGAGAGCCAGGGAGAGAAGAACACTTAATAGCTGAAGAATAGAGGGGAGCCTGCACAAACAACAGAGAACTATGAGGAAGAACAAGAGAGTGTTATGTCACTGGAGCCAAGAGAAGAGAGTGCTTCCAGAAAAAAAGGGCGGCCAACAGTGTCAACTTCACTGAGAAAATTAAAGACGAAAAATATCTGCTGAATTCAGCTTCATGGAGGACATTAGTTACCTTAGCAAGAGGTGTTGCAGTGAAATGATAAGGGCAGAAGCCAGACTAGAGCAGGCTGAGTGAGCAGAGTGAGGCAGTGAGTATAAACAGCTTTTTAGAAAAGTTTGGCTATTTGAAAGTGAAGGTGATGGATTAAGGAGAATGCAGGGCTGAGGAAGCAGAGTTGTTCTGTTTCTGTTTAATGGGGGCACTCATCCGAGTACTGCTGCACTCAAAGCTGCAAGTCCCCCAAAGGTTTCACACCCTCACACCCAACTTAGGATGCCATTTCCCTTGGACTGATTCCTAAATGCCCAGAGTATCTAGAAGTTTTTGTTTACATGTACATCTCATCTCCCTTACTACATACAATGGAAGGTAAAAACACCCTTCTATATTCGTTCACTTGGTGCTGTCAAGACAGAACACTGGGCTTTCTTACTAAAGGGCCTGAGTTTAAAAGGTTTTCTGCTGCCATTTTAACTTCAAGGCGTATTTGGGGATAACTGTTATTTCTACCCCAACAAGAAGCTTTTTTTCCATTTTATAGCCCCTAGAGCACTTCCCTTTGTCTCCATTCCACACGCCCTGTCCACCCTGCCTGCTTCCCAGGCAACATAGTATAATGGCAACGGTTTTAGGAGTGAGAGAATCTGGGTTCCCACTATAATTCAGTCACATATCAGGTTAGGTGACTAAACTTCACAATCTCAGTGTTTTCAAGTGGATATAGAGATTATAATATCTAAACTTCATGGGGGTGTTGTAAGGGCTATATGAAAATATACATTAAGTGCCTAAGCACATAAGACCTAGCATAAAACACATCCTATAAATGTTAATTCAATTCTCTTCTCATTACCGTTCTGATTAAGCCTTACATCCTCTGCCAAGTTTATTTAGTTTCTTTTTTCCCTCTGTCTATGTTGTACCAGGAAAAGGAGAGGAACCTTGAGAAATTAACTTGCCCAGTTCCAACCGAAAGAGTTTTAAAGAAGTACTAAGAGAGGTGGATGGGTGGGGCCAGAGGTGTAACCAAGCAGCATTTGAAAGGGCAGGGAGGATTCCAGAAACAGTCAGGCTCCCTGCCAGGTTCTCCTGGGTCCCCCTCCAAGTTCCTTCTTGCAGCTAAGGCTGTGTCTCTGTATCATGCTCTTTTAGTAAGTCATGCTTGCCAACAAGTCTCAAGTCAATGTCTTCAGTATTAAAAAAAGCAAAACAGCACTCATACTCACACACATACTGGGCTGTACAAAGGGCAATGGAATCCTGAGTTCTAGTCTTGACTCTCCAATTTATTAGTTCTGGACCCTTGTAGGATTATTCTAATTCTCTTACTCAGAGAAACTCTTACTCAAAGTTTCCTCATTTGTAAGACAAAAATAACAATCTGTCTTCACTACAAGACTGAAAGGATCAAATGAAATAATGTATGTGAAAGTACTCTGCACACCATAAAACATGGTTATTGTTATATTATAGGTACACAAAGCAGTTACAGAGTCTACGTTTGGCCAGTTTAGGTGTAAGTTTGACTGAAAAAGTCCCCAGCTCTGGAGTACTCTATTCTATGACCCAAGGCTACCTATTTCCAACCCAAGTCCCTCTGTCCCTGGCAGCTGAAAAATTTATATTCTAATTCCACTTGATTCCCTTATCTTAGCAAGGTTTCTTGAACTTCTCTGGCTAAATGGCTCCATGTCCCCAAAATGGTAAAGACCATGACACCTGATGATCTCTAAGGGCCCTTTTGGCTTGGACATTCTAAGCCTCTCTATCCTATACTCTCAAAGCACTTCGTCTCCCTACTTGAGCAATTTCCACTCTACTTTGCATTATAGCTTTATCTTATATCATCTCCTAAGGAGAGAGCAGAAGGTTGTCTTAACTGAGTTTTATATTCCCCACAGCACTTAACATGGAGCTTTGTACACAGAAAGTACTCAAAAAGTATTGGCTGAATTGATTTATTGCTGATTTCTCATTTTTTGCACTTATTGTCCATACCACACAATAATTATAGACTATCTTCTTATCCTTTTATATTCCTTTTGTAGCTCCATAGGCCTGGCAAAATGTGAAACACATAGTCTATATTTTTTTAAGGACTGGTGACTGGTTCATTTCTTGATCAAGTGAAAAAAGCTCAGAGCCAATCAACCTATCCTACCTACGATTTTTAACAACTGCCTCTGGTTACTGACATATATAAACATGACATTTATCAGACCATCATAGAAGGAAACGGTATAACAGTTATTACACGGATAGAGGCAAATGGAATGCAGGAGTTAAAGGCCCTTTTCTCCCCAGTGGCATCAATAATGTGGTAAAAAGGCAAATATGTTGACAGCTAGCAGACCTGGACTCTTTAAGTTCATCTCGGGGCGGGGATCTTCTAAAACGGCTCCCAGTGATGTCCACCTCCTAGTATCCATGTTCTATGGGGGCTCCTCCCTTGAGTGTGGGCTGGACCTAATGACTTGCTTCTAATGAAGAGAATATGGCAAGAGTTATGAGATGTCACTTCTGAGATTAGGTATAGGAGACTGAATTTTTTCTTGTTGCCTCTCTCTTGCTCTCACCACCTCTTGCTTGCTCTGATGAAGCTAGCTGCTATGCTGGAGAGGTCCATGTGGCAAGAACTGAAGGTGGCCTCCACCCACCAACTGGCAAGGAACTGAGGGCCTCAGTCCCATGCCCTGGAGGAACTGAATCTTACCAATGACCACTGAGAGAACTCTGAAGCTGGTCCTTCCCCAGGCACACCTTGAGGTGATTGCAGCCCTGGCTGACACCCTGATTGCAGCCCTGAAACAGGGGACCCAGCTAAGCCCTGCCCAGGCTCCTAACCCACAGAAACTGTGATATAATAAATGTATATTGTTTTATGCTGCTAAATTTTGTTATGCGGCAACATATAACTAAGACACCCTGTATATTAAAAAAAGCAGGGTGGGTGGAAGGAGAGACCCTATGGGTTAAAAGATTCTTAAAAGACATATCAATCAATCACAATGTATGGACCAGATTCAAACAAACTGTAAAAAACAAAACAGAATCATTACATTGATAAAACAACTGGAATTTGAATGACTAGATATCTGATGACATTAAAGAATTCTTGTTAAATTTTTTAAAAATATTTATTTATTTGGCTGCATTGGGTCTTAGTTGTGGCACACGGGACCTTCGCTGCGGCATGCGGGATCTTTTGTTGCTGCACGCGGACTCTTTGTTACAGCAGGCGGGCTTCTCTCTAGTTGTGGCGTGCGGATTCCAGAGCGCACAGGTTTAAGCTGCCCCACAGCGCACAGGTTTAGCTGCCCCACAGCATGTGGGATCTTAGTTCCCCGAACAGGGATCAAACCCGTGTCCCTTGCATTGGAAGACGGATTCTTAACCACTGGACCACCAGGCAAGTCCCTCTTGTGAAATTTTTGATGTGATGTTGTGGGGTTTTTTTAATTTAAAAAGCTGTTAACTCTTAAAGATACATACCGAAATGCTTACAGATGATACGTCTGGAATTTGCTTCAAAATAATACAGGATGGGGTTAAGTGAATGAGGGTATAGATGAAACAACATCAGTCATAGTTTATAACTGCTGCAATTGTGTGTGGGTACATGGGAGTTCGTTATGAAGTTTCCTTTTGTTTAAATTTGAAATTCTCTATAACAAAAAGCCTTCTTGCGGGGAGGGATGGGTAAAATCCAAGAACCCAAGGGCCCTTCTAAGTTCCGACGATCTACGATCCCACAACACCTCAAATCCTATGCTCTGACCTTCCCTAGGTTTCCTGAACTGAATATACCATTTCAATCCATGCCAGTGACCTACATTATCACTTTCCCACAAAAACTCTGTTGAGCACCCACATCTGATAGGTTAGTTAAAATAAGATTACTTGGACAATTTGGCCCTAGTAGGTGAAGAGAATCGAGTGATATGATGGCTAATTGCTAGAAGGTACTTGGCACAAAGTAGGAGGAACCACCCTAGGGCTTCCTCATGTAGGAAACCATCACCTGTTGTACTTTATTGTGGCCACCCTTAGGACACACCAGCCTTTGGCCAGTATAGGTATTTTAACATTTCCTCCCTATGCTGTGTACAAACTTGATTTTTTAATCCCTTACAGTTTTCTTTCATTACGCCTCAAGTATCTCAATAGGTATGAATGACCTATTTTCTAATTTCCAATTTTGTTCAGCTAATTAAAAAAGAAAATCTCATGGTCTACAGTTCCACAAGAAAAGAATTTCAACAGGGAAGAAATCATATCTGCTTTTTCTTGTCAGAGTCTCTGATTCTTAGGTTAGAGAATCAATCTTTGAAGTTCCTACTAAACAAGAAGATTCACACAATAAAGTAAAATGAGGATAGACAAATGCGAACTCAGTAACTAGTTCCCACACTCTTCCTTGAGGTACATCACCATTGCTACTGCCACATCCCACTTCCATTGTATAAGATGTTCATGCTCTAATCTGTCATGATAACTTCAATCACCCACACAATATTTATATTCTACCCCCTACCCTTCACCCTCTCTTTATGAATAGTCCTGAGATAATACTCTATCTGAGGGGTTTTCAACTCCAGCTAAATATTAGAAGAACCTGGGGACCTTTCAAAACTATCACTACTGTCTGATAACTGACTCAATTTCTATAAGAGGTCAATGATTCGAAAAAGGCAGGGGATGGGGGAGCAGGGGAAGAGGGACCACTCTAGATGTAAAGAAACTTAAGAAACATAACTTAATGTGTGGACTCTGGGTGGATCCTTATTCTAACAAACTAACTGCAAAGACATTTTTGAGACAATCAAGGAAATTTGATTATGACCTAGGACTTAGATATTAAGGATTTGTTAACATCATTAAATTTCATAATGGCACGGTTATGTGAGAAAATGTCCATATTTAAAGCTGCATATTGAAGTATGTAGGGGTAAAATTACATGATATATGGGATTTGCTTTAAAATTCTTCAACAAATGAAAAAAAAAAGGAATGAAGCAAATGTAGCAAAATCTTGAAAATTACTGAATCTAGATAGATACATACAGGTTCACTGTATTAGCCTCTCCAGCTTTGCAAATGTTTGAAATTTTCATAATAAAAAAAATACTTTTTTTAATGCTGACACCTAGGTACAACTATAAAACTCTTTATCAGCATCTACCAAAGCTGAGCATATGATCCAGCAATCCTATTCCTAGGTATACATCCAACAGAAATGAGTGCCTGTCTACCAGAAAGACATGTACAAGACTAAGAATGTTCATGGCAGCTTTGTCATATAGACAAAACTGTCCCAAAAGTCCCGTAACAGTAGAATAAATAAATAATTGTGGTACATCCAAACAATGAGCTATTACATACTAGATGAATGAATGCAACATGGATGAATATCCAGATATGATACTGAGCAAAAAAATCCAGACCCAAAAAGAGTGCATGCTATCTGATTCTACTTATATGAAACTCAAGAATAGACAAAACTAATCAATGGAAATAGAAGTCAGAATAAGTGATTATTTGGGCAGCCAGTAACTGATGAGGAAGAAGCATGAGGGAGGCTTCTGGAGTTTTGGAAATGTTCTATATTTTGATCCAGAGCATATCTTGATGTGAGTAGTCTTCTGGTTTTTTTGTTTTTTTTTTTTTTGGCTGCGTTGGGTCTTCACTGCTGTGCACAGGCTTTCTCTAGTTGTGGTGAGCGGGGGCTACTCTTTGTTGCGGTGCACAGGCTTCTCATTGTGGCGGCTTCTCTTGTTGCAGAGCACGGGCTCTAGGTGCAAGGGCTTCAGTAGCTGCGGCACGTGAGCTCAGTAGTTGCCGCACGCAGGCCCTAGAGCACGCGGGCTTCAGCAGTTGAGGGACATGGGCTCAGTAGATGCGGCACATGGGCTCTAGGGCATGCAGGCTTCAGTAGTTGTGGCTCGCAGGCTCTAAAATGCAGGCTCAGTAGTTGCGGCACACAGGCTTAGTTGCTCCATGGCATGTGGGATCTTCCCGGACCTTCTCCCCTGCATTGGCAGGTGTATTCTTAACCACTGTGCCACCAGGTAAATCCCTGTGAGTAGTCATCACATGACTATTTACACATATAAAAATTCACTGAGTATTTTACTGAAAATTTTGTGTACTTTAGATATATTCAATAACAAACAAACAAATATTAGAGTAAAAATCAGAATCTTAGGTACCAGTGTTTTATAAAAGCTCTGTAAGCAATCCTAACGTACAGCCAATGCTAAGAACCGTTCTTCTACCTCAACAAGCTTCTTCCTACCAAGACTCCCAGGTCTTGGACTTCCCTGGTGGGCCAGTGGCTAAGACTCCACACTCCCAATGCAGGGGACCCACGTTCCATCCCTGGTCAGGGAACCAGATCCCACATGTTGCAACTAAGGGTTCGCATGCCGCAACTAAAGACCCCACATGCCGCAACTAAAGACCCTGCCTGCCACAACCAAAAGATTCCTCATGCCGCAACTAAAGATCCCGCATGCCACAACTAAAGACCCTGCACATGGCAACGAAGATCCCGCACGGGGCAACGAAGATCCCGCATGGGGCAACTAAGACCCAGTACAGCCAAATAAATAAATAAATATTTAAAAAAAAAAAAAAAAGACTCCCAGGTCTTCCTCCCTCCACTGCAATAGTAACTGTGAAACAAGGTAATAAAAACAGAAGCTTGGAAAGATGGTGGTGTGGGGAGTAAGGCGAGAGGCACCTCTTAGAAGAGTAAGAATTCAGGACAAGGGAGGAAAAATTGAGGTCAGGGCTGATGGAGCTAAGAACATAGCTGAAAGAGACAGTGAGTATGACAACTCAGATTCTAGTTCTAGCTTATTACTGGCTGGCTATGGGCTTGGCCTTAGGCAAACTGCTTCTTTTCTCCAGGCCCCACTAAGATCTATTACAGTTTTTAAACAGTCTGGAGAGGAAAGTGAGAGGAATCAAGTAAGAACAAGCCCTTTTAAAGGACCCTAGGTTTATCTCTAGCATAGCACTTATCATTCTGTACTATAATTATCTACTGGTTTATCTCTTCCCACCAAACCTAGAGCTCTTAAAAGGCCAGGATTATGTATATCATCTCTGAATCCAAGCACATGCATAGCACTTGGCACATAATAATAACTCAGTAAATGTTCAATAGCTAAATAGCTGAAAACTATGAGCGCCTATATTTATGTTCTTGTAAGTACAGATATACTTATATAGACTTATAAGAAAGAATGATTCATTTCCCACATATACCACCCCTTTCAAATAACACTGAATAATATTATTTTCCTTATTTTTTTTAATTTTATTTATTTATTTATTTATTTATTTATTTATTTATGGCTGTGTTGGGTCTTCGTTTCTGTGCAAGGGCTTTCTCTAACTGCGGCAAGTGGGGACCACTCTTCATCGCGCTGCGCAGGCCTTTCCCTATCGCGGCCTCTCTTGTTGCGGAGCACAGGCTCCAGACGTGCAGGCTCAGTAATTGTGGCTCACGGGCCTAGTTGCTCCGCGGCATGTGGGGTCTTCCCAGACCAGGGCTCGAACCCGTGTCCCATGCATTGGCAGGCAGATTCTCAACCACTGCGCCACCAGGGAAGCCCTATTTTCCTTACTGATACCAACTAAAGGGAGTCCAGATTCTAAAATACCCAGAATCATCAGAAAGGCTCCCTAGTGATGTCCTACCAGAAGGCCTCAAAAGTCTATGCCTCCTCCTCCCCAAATAATATACCTCCTAATAATACCTAATGCTTATACATTATTTCATAGTTCAAAGTACTTTCAATCCCATAATCTCAATTAATCCTCATAACAAGTCTATAAGGAGGTATTATCAAATCCATTTTATATAATGAGCAAACTGAGGCTCATATTTTAAATAATTTGCCAACCTAAGGTAAACTGAAATCAACTAAAGGAGGGCTTTCAATATGTACCCTCTTTCTTCGGAGCCCAGAAGGAGGAGACACAGGAACATCACTACCTCTGCTCCCCTGGCCTCCCCAAGTGAGATGGATCAGTCCACTAGCTGCTTTTGCTTTATTGAGCTGACTACCTCTTAAATTTTCCTTGTCTCTATGAGAATCAGTTATATGATTTTTATGTTAAGCAAAAAATAAGTCTAGCCCAAGGAGAAAAATCCCAAGTCTACAAACAGCCACACTCAAAAGCTTCTAGCTGACATCCTTGTGTATAAAGCTAAAGAAATAAGAGCAAAACTTGCTCCGGCAGGGAGGTATAAACCCTACTAACCAAAGGGCCCTGCAATACTCAGGCAGTTATGCACAACTGATTTAGTTTGTACTTGTTTTTATATTTTCTTCAATAATTTGTACTGTCTATTGTTTTCTCCTCACCATTGCAAATTCTTCAAGGGCAAAGGTCACATCTTCCAGTTAAGACGGTCCATCTCCTATATAAACGAGCATACTGTACCCAAACTAAAACTGGGCCATGTTTTTCTGACCCTGTAATTTATATAAACTGTCTTTCCCAAAATTAAAAATTTAAATACTTTTTTAATTTAAGTACTTAAGGTATTAAATACTTTAAGTAATTAACAAGCTGACATTCTTCTAAAGAATAACATATAAAATCTAGAGTCTCTAAGAAACAAACACCAAAGAACACAGCATCTACAATAATGGCAGGCACACATTTGAGTGGGAACTCAACAAAGGTGAACTGAGTGAATGATAACTGAGAGCTCAAAATCCATTAAAAATCACTTAAAGCAGAATGAAATAACCAGGAACCAAGAGAAATGGATAGAGAATGCCAAATTAATTGGAAAAACAGCAAGTCAGACTCTAAGGCAGTACCACCCAAAGTCATGCTTGGGGTCCCACAAGGGAACACTGGATTTAAGCACTGCATTACACCCACAGCAGAGATCTATAGCCCAAGTGCAAGCATTAGGGTAATTACTCCCCACTACCACTGCCCTGAGGTCCAGGCACAGGACTGCAGGAGTTAAACCAGGCAATACTAAAAGTGAGGAGGAAATTAGCGTGCCACCTGACACTTTTCTGGCACAGCCTAAGCCGATTAGTTTAGGTTACAAACACAACTGCAAGATTCCACTACACTGATGAAACTACTCTTTTTCTGCAAACTAAAAATAACCTATTTATCAAATCCGGAGCATTCCTCAAGTATTTTTGCCCTGTCAGCTACCCGAAGTTCCATTTCCTCAAATCCTTCATTTAATCTACAGTGTTTTATTGGATCCAAGTCTCCCGATGTCCCCCAGCTTCCCCCTTCATCCTAATCCTGTGACTACTGCAAGAGACAAAAACCCTTTCCTAACTCAAGCTTTTTAAGTTTCTTTTCTAATAATAAGCATGTACAAAGCTTGTGGCTCCTGCCTTGTGTAGAGCCGCAAGTGGACGATGGGCTGAGCTGCAGCAAAGAATAATGAAAAGCAAAGAAAAAATGAAGGACAAGGCAGGGCATGATCAGGAAGTTGGCTAAATGCTTTTCATTCAGGCAGGAATAGAAGGAACCCCACCCACTTAGAAGAATAAAGCATAAGGGTGAATGGTTTCCAGTACAGAGCAGACTGTATTTTACCACCTTACAACATAACAATCAAGCCTGCTCTGGGGACAGATAAATACCCAAAGAGCTCTGAGTATCCCACAGGAATCACTAGTCTGTCCTAGGGTTGAAGTGACATTTTCAGGGGAAACAAGCTTCCATAATTTAAGCCAAACAAGTCAGGCTTAAACTGCAGATTTTCTAGTCATAAAGTGCTGAGACAGGTGCTCAAATCATCAGCAGCTCTCCTCCTCTCAGGCCCTGGGGTAAACCAACACTCCTTTTCCAAAGGTGGAAACTAACATGGACTTTGAACTTCCTTATGGCTCCTTGTTCCCTGCAATAGCCTCAGGAGAATGCCACAATACTCTGCCACCCTATATGGATGTAACAAAACATTTGCTATTGTAAAAGTTACTTGGGATATACATAAAGTACTTCCCACAGATCCAACTTTCAAGTCTTCTCTCACTCCTATTTTTATCCTTTTATCTCTTTAAAACAAAACAAAACAAAACAAAACAAAAACTGGCTTATCTATAAAATCCACACTCTCAGAAACATTCCTCCTGAAAAAAGAAAACTTTAGCCTGCAACCACCCAAGGTGCACTGTGGTAAAGTTCCAGTGCAGAATCTATGCTGTGTGTCAAAGCAAACTGCAAGTTGTGGTCCTTCCAGGATTCATGAAATCAAAGAATATCAAAGCTGGAAAAATCCTTGGGGGTCAGTTATCCAGTCCTAATTTTCATTTTATTTTTTATTTTTTTGGCCACACCACGCAGCTTATGGGATCTTAGTTCCCCGACCAGGAATCGAACCCATGCCCCCTGCAGTGGAAGTGCAGAGTCCTAACCACTGGACTGCCAGGGAATTTCCTGATTTTCATTTTAATGATGGGGAAAATATGACCAGAAGAGAGGAAATGGAAGCTTGGAGCAAAACTGAACCTAAGACCTATGTATCCAGACTCCCAACTCAGGCCTCTTATGCCACACCATACCTCTGCAGAAGACTGAGTTTATGGGAGTCAAGTAGCTAAGGAAAAGGGAGGAAAAAGAAAGGAAAAAAAGGTACCAAGCAAAGAGACCAATTCTTTGTGAATTCTCCTCCTCTGTTACTGGAGGAGGAGAATTCAGGGGACCAGTTACTGCTCCTCCAAATGCCTTAACTTTAAGAGTTTGTCTCTTAGGGACTTCCCTGGTGGCGCGGTGGCTGGGAATCAGCCTGCTAATGTCAGGGACACAGGTTCAAGCCCTGGTCCAGGAAGATCCCACATGCCGCGGAGCAACTGAGCCCCTGCACCACAACTGCCGAGCCTGCGCGCCAGAGCCCGTGAGCCACAACTACTGAGCCCACGAGCCACAACTATGAAGCCCACGTGCCTAGAGCCCATGCTCCACAACAAGAGAAGCCACTGCAATGAAAAGCCTGCACACTGCAACGAAGAGTAGCCCCTGCTCGCCGCAACTAGAGAAAGCTCGCGCGCAGCAACGAAGACCCAATGCAGCCAAAAATAAATAAATTAAATTAAATTAATTAAAGAGCTTGTCTCTTAAACATTACATAATTTTTACTAAAAGCAAGATACAAGTTGCCACTCACACCCTAATGGGGCCTCCCAATCACTGGACAGGCAAAATCAAAATCAACCAAATACTAGGATGGAACGACTACAAGAACCCCTAAATAGAAAGATGGCATCCTTTGGGGGAAGAGGGCACATTTTTAAAAGACGACTCAATTGTATGACACCACTGAAAGAAACCACATTATCAGATCATATTCTGTATCTAGGCCTTAGAGAAATTTTCAGTTCTCTGAATCTTTTTCTTTAACAGTAAAATGAAAAGTATAGACTTTCATTCATTCAAAGACCCTTTTCAAGTTCTAAAAGGCTCAACCTCTTTCCAAGAGGTCCCTACTAAAGGAAGACATTAGCCATAACAGTACCCAAAAGGCAAGGTACAAAAGTCTTAAGCCTGACCACCGGCCTGGAGATGGGTCCTGACAGATGGGCTTCCCAGCTACCAGTCTTCCCACAACCTGACAATGAACATCAGTGGTATCACTAAAATTAAACATGGGGGAAACAGTGCACACTTTCTTCTACACTGTGCCCACTAGAATGTTGGCTGTGATGCCTCTTTAGGAACTGGTTTGACCATCTACAGATGATTTAAATTTGCCATTGTTGATTGTTTCCATCCCCTCCCTTGAAATCAAACTGAATATTTACTGAGTGTCTACTATTAAACATATTAAATACTTTCTCAATATCCTCATTCTGTTTGTTTTTTCTTTCATTTAGCATCTTGCATGTTAGAGATTTAAAGACCTATGGAAGAAATAAAAAACTTTAATCACAAAAAACTAGAATTTTCAATTAACAGAAAATGAAAACACTATTGAGCGTAAGCAAGCTTTGTTCTAAATCATATCAGTCTACATAACCAGCACAGTGTTCTTGTTCAGTGGTTGCTCCTTCCCAGGGATGTGGCTGATGGTGAAAATGCAAAATAATGTAAGCAAAGAGGACAAGAGTTTCATTTTCTGCTGTCACATCAACACACATTAATAAGGAAGCTATAGTATATCAGAGATTAAAGCCAAGAACTAAATCAGGGCAAAAGGAAATGTAAGCTCCAGCATAAATTATGAAAAGTAATGAATCTTAAAAAAGCAGGGACTTGCCTGCCCACCCACTAAGCCTGAAATGAAGATGATTTCTATCAGCAAGATAACAAACAGTAATTTTCAAACCTCAGTATGGATATGGAATTACTTGTTAAAATCACAAATTCCCAGTTACCATACACAAATATTCTGGTTAACTGGACCTGTTGTGCACATCAGTTTGCATTTGTATTCTGATACAGATGGCCCAAACACCATACTTTTAAAAATACTATAAGGGGAAAAAAATTGTTAGGTCTCCTAGACACCTAAATGTACATTTTCTGGAGCGGTGTAATCTACAGTATGTATTCCAAAGATGGCATGCAGGCTGATTTTCAACAGAACTAGACCTACTCCTTTCCCTTCAATAGACAGTTGAGAATTAATATGGGCTGATTTCAATCACTTAACAAGGTAATCCTCCCTTCCACCTTCTAAAGCAACTTCTCAAGTCAGAGCTATCTCCACTCCTTATACCAAAGAGCCTTGCTCCTTATCTTAGAGGGTCACTCGCTGGCTTCATTCTGAAACCTCTCAGATAAGTCTTCTGTGTCATCCTACCTAAAGAGAGAGCCTATCTAAAAATAGGCACCCCTTCTCTAACTTGCTACTTGTTTCTCCTGCTTTATTTCTCTTCATGGTACTTAGCATTACCTGAGATTCATTATATTTTATATTTATTAACCCTCTCCCTCACTGGAATGTAAGTTCTATTAGAAAATGGGGGGGGGGGGGTCGTGAGGAAGACTTCCCTGGTGATCCAGTAGTTAAGAGTTCACCTTCCAATGCAGGGGGTGTGGGTTCAATCCCTGGTCGGGGAGCTAAGATCCCACATGCCTGGCGGCCAAAAAACCGAAACGCAACACAGAAGCAATACTGTAACAAATTCAAAAAAGACTTTAAAAAAAATGGTCCACATCAAAAAAAAATTTTTTTTAAAAGAAAAGGGGGTCCTGAACCCTGCTACCATTGTATTCCTAGCACCATAACAGTGCCTAGCATACAGTAGGTACTCGATAAATGTTTATAAATGAATAAAGCACCATTTCAGAAAACAAAGCAGGAGCTTCCCTGGTGGCGCAGGGGCTTCCCTGGTGGCACAGTGGTTAAGGATCCGCCTGCCAATGCAAGGGACATGGGTTCGAGCCCTGGTCCGGGAAGATCCCACATGCCGCGGAGCAACTAAGCCCGTGCACAACTACTGACCCTGCGCTCTAGAGCCCGCGAGCCACAACTACTGAAGCCTGTGCTCCACAACAAAAGAAGCCACTGCAATGAGAAGCCCGCGCACCGCAACGAAGAGTAGTCCCCCCTCTCTGCAAGTAGGGAAAGCCCGCGCGCAGCAACGAAGACCCAACATAGCCAAAAACATAAATAAATAAATAAATAAAATTAAAAAAAAAAAAAGAAAACGAAGCAGGCTCTTGGTCTTTCATCCTATTCAGTTTACCAGCTATACTTACTGTCATAGGACTTTACACCCTGGTTGGTAATTCTTCTTCCTTTTGATGGTTACATCATTCAGAAAATTAAATCTAGGCGTCAGCCCAGGGAGGCTCCCCGCCACGTGACTTTCACTACCCTATGGTAACGTGAGATTTTTTTCCAACTAAACTACAACAGAATTTTAAAGGTCTAGCCTACAGATGTTTCCAAATGACTTACCCTCCTTGGGAATGACTTGGCTTCTATTATATGAGAAGTCAAATGCAACGTTGGCAAACACCAATGTGAGAGCTGCAAGTTTCAACAAAAGCAGAACATAGTATGTTGGCAGCCAAAATCACCTCACTCTATTCTACATTAGGTCAGCCAAACACTTTCTGTCAAAACTCAGCTCTCACCACACACACTTGTCTATTCATTCGTTATGGGAAATAATATCCTATAAAGCACGTACTTTACATGCTTTATAAACATCACCCTAATCCTCAAAACAATCCTACAAAATAGGTATTATTATCCTCATTTTATAGATTAGGAAATTGAAACCCTGAGAAGTTAAGCAATTGCAACTAATAAATAAGCAGCAGGCTGGGATTTGAATGCAGGTCTACTTGACTTTAAATTCTTGCTTTTTTCATGATAACACTTTCATTCTTAAGGCTCCCCCCTCCGCCCCGCCCCACCCCAAACATCTCCCTCCCCCTGCACTAAGCCTGACACATAAAAGACATTTGATAAATGTTTGCTGAATCCATGAGAGTTAAATGGGATATTTTAATTCAAACTCAAGAAACCACCTAATATCAAATTCTTCAGTCCTTCAGTTTTTAAAAACAAAAAATCAAGTTCATTCTTGATTTTATTCATTTATTCATTTTATTCATTCTTATGAATAATAAAAAGTAATGGAAAATATAGCTTTTTCAGTTTAAAAAATATTGGGTTTATTCCAAAATGGAACTTATCAAAACATAATTCATTACTATGGAGACCTGAATACAAAGCAAGTGAAATCACAGAAGCAGTGTTGTTTAGCACGCTAAGAGGTGGATATGAAGGAAAATCTGAGTTCAAGTTTCAACTACAAAGTAGTGACAAATGCTCTCGTCCCTGCACCTAACAATGGTGCCCTAAAATTCAAACGTGTTAATGCCTATAGAAACACTTCAAAAACTGTAAAGTGCTATACAAAGATAATTATTAGTATAATTTGAACCTTGATGACAGAATAAACACCTCTAATATAAGTAAGACTCTTAATCTCTAAGGCCAGCATTATTAAAAGTCCCACTATATCTCAAGCTTGGAAAGAGGTAAATGTCCTAAACTCTAACTAATTTATCCTTAATAAAGAAAGGTTGTAGCTTACCCATTATCAATCTTTTTATGTCTAAGTCCTATCTCTCCAACTGCAATATTAAGTCTCTTGATGACAGAGAACTAGGATATAAACATCAATATCTTGCTTTGTTTGAGGACCAACCACAATGCATTGGGGTGTGGGGAGAGACAGGTCCCTTTATATCCAAATAATAATTCCCTCCTTCAGGCTAAGGAACAGCAGTTGTCAGATCTATAAAATGGGGTGAAAAAAAAGAGTGCAGATGATTTCTTCCAGTTATAAAAGCTGTAATTCTTAGGGACAGCTGATAAACACTATCAGCGTAAGCCTATATATTGGCTTCCTCCATAAGCTAAAGAGAAAATAAGCGAGTAAAGACTTTCAGTAATCTTAAATAAAAGACTACAGCAGTGGTCCTAATTAATGCCATAAAGTACATTTATCCGTGACATTGCTGAGATTGGTATGCTGAGATTGGTCAGGAATGGTAAAAATCTTTTTAAAGCCAGTGGGGCTTGGGTAGGTGATAGGGGGAGAGGGAGAAAAAGAGGGAGAGGGAGGGAGGGAGAAAGAGAGAGGGAATGAATTAGTTAAGGAGCTACTGGGATTGTGTGTATGTGTATGTGGTTGTATTTTTTTTTAAACAATCTTTATTTCCAACAATCCATTTCTTTTTTAAAATTATTTATTTATTTATTTGGTTGCCCTGGGTCTTAGTTGTGGCACGCAGGATCTTCGTTGTGGCATGTGGGATCTTCGTTGTGGCATGTGGGATCTTTAGTTGCAGCATGTGGGCTCTTAGTTGTGGCATGTGGGATCTACTTCCCTGACCAGGGATCCAACCCGGGCCACCTGCACTGGGAGCACAGAGTCTTAACCACTGGACCACCAGGGAAGTCCCCTGTGGTTGTATTTTAAATAACGAACAAGATAGGAAAATCTCATCATTAGGCCCACCATTCTCTTATTTGCAGCCCTCAGACATAAATGACCATTGCTCTATCAAGATCCAGAATATCAATATGACAATGAGACTTGGAATCTTGTAACACATTTTAACATCAGCATAGCCTTCCTACAGTTTCAACATTTCCCCCAACCCGTCTCTCAACAAAATCCTCCAACTATTCACCACCTACTAGTGATACAAATCCCACCCCGTCAAACTTGCCTAAGGAAATAAGATCACTTACAAGAATCTTTTTTCCCAGTTCATTCATTTTCTGCATGTTTTTATATCTATGTACAAGCCATGTACCAGAATCACAACTCAATTTTACATCTGCAAGTGATCAAGGCTGTTAGAATTTCAAAGAATACAAGTGCACACAGTAGACAATAAATATTAGTTGGATAAAGAGTTAGCATACAAGTGACTAATGCACAAATCAGATTTGTGAGGAGCGCCCACTACAACTACAGACTACAGTCTAAATTCCTTAGTCTGTTACTCAAGGCATGCCAGCCATTACCTTTTTCCTTCCCTGGACAGACCTACTCATTATTTCCTGAGGACAAATTCCTTCACGTTTTACCTTTACTCAGATATTTCCCCTGCCTGGAATGATCTCTATCTCATCAAATCTATTCAAGAAACAAATCAATGCCATCTCCTCTTCAGTGCAGGTCTTCCACACCCACTGCATGTTAACTCCTCCCTTCTGGGGCACCTTCTGCTGTTTAGCATATACTCATATACCATATGACAGATGTATTGTCCTCTTTTTTTTTTTAATTTATTTAATTTATTTATTTATTTATTTTTGGCTGCATTGGGTCTTCATTGCTGCACCTGGGCTTTTCTCTAGTTGCGGCGAGCAGGGGCTACTCTTCGTTGTGGTGTGCAGGCTTCTCATTGCGGTTGCTTCTCTTGTTGCGGAGCACAGGCTCTAGGGCACATGGGCTTCAGTAGTTGTGGCACGTGGGCTCAGTAGTTGTGGCTCGCAGGCTCTAGAGTGCAGGCTCAGTAGTTGTGGCGCACGGGCTTAGTTGCTCGACAGCATGTGGGATCTTCCCGGACCAGGGATTGAACCCGTGTTCCGTGCATTGGCAGGTGGATTCTTAACCACTGCGCCACCAGGGAAGTCCCGTATTGTCCTCTTATACAATGCACTCATAGACATATTTTTTGCATTTACACCATATCACTCCAACTACAATGCAAAATTCTTCAAAGATGTAGTGTGGACTTACTGTTTCTTTGTATTTCCACTAGGACAATGTTATGAATATAACAGTTTTTGAATAAAAATCTGTTTAAGGAAAACAGCAAAAAAAGGAAAGGAGAGGGCAGTATCCTCAGGATATATCAAGTTAATATTAAAATCAAGTCGTTATCAATGACCTGAATCCTTCAATTGTTTTATATAGTACAATTTGTATTTCTCAATGGTTTCCCATCACTTAAAATAAAAAGCCTGGGACTTCCCTGGTGATACAGTGGTTAAGAATCCGCCTGCTAATGCAGGGGACACGGGTTCGATCCCTCGTCCAGGAAGATCCCACATGCCGCGGAGCAACTAAGCCCGCACACCACAACTACTGAGCCTGCGCTCTAGAGCCCACGAGCCACAACTACTGAGCCCACGCACCGCAACTACTGAAGCCCGTGCACCTAGAGCCCATGCTCTGCAACAAGAGAAGCCACCGCAATGAGAAGCCTGCGCACCACAACGAAGAGTAGCCCCCACTCACTGCAACTAGAGAAAGGCCACACGGAGCAACGAAGACCCAACGCAACCAAAAAATAAATAAATAAATAATTAAAAAAATAAAAACCTTACAAAATCTGGTCACTGCCTTCCTCTCCTACTTCATCTCCTATCATATTCTCTTACCACTCTCTCTGATCCCTCCCTTTGCTCCATACACACTGGCCTCCTTGAGTTGTCACAAAGGCCAGCTCAATCACAACCTTAGGATCTTTGTACCTGCAGCTTCCTCTGCCTTCTCCCAGATCTTCCCATGGCTGCTGCCTCCTCGTAATTCTAGTCACAGTTCAAATGTCACTTCCTCAGGATGCCTTCCTGACAATCCCAGCTAAAGGTATACTCCTCTCCTCCCATTACTCCCTACTGTATCAAACTGTTTTATTTTCCTTTATAGCTATCTGAAATTATTTTGTTGATATAGGTCTACTGCTTATTTCTTCCAACTAGTCTGTAAGCTCCATGAAGGCAAGAATTTTGTTCACCACTGTATCCCAGTGCCTAAAACACTACCTGGCATGTAGGAAACAGTCAATAAATATTTATCAGGACAGCAATGGGGACTTCCCTGGTGGTCTAGTGGGTAAGACTCCACACTCCCAATACAAGGGGCCCGGGTTCAATCCCTGGTTGGGGAACTAGATCCTGCATGCATGCTGCAACCAAGAGTCCACATGCTACAACTAAGAAGTCCGCATGCCACAACTAAAGATCCCACGTGCCGCAACTAAGACCTGGTGCAGCCAAATAATAAATAAATAAATAAATAAATTTTTTTAATGAGTTTGTTTCCTCTCAGCTAATGCTGTAGGTTCTCCTCAAGAGCATAAATACTGTTTTCTACCTCTTTACCTCCTGCAGCACCTAGCAGACTAAATGCACTAAATCACTCAATAAATCCTCAAGTATAGTCTTTTCTGGCACACCCTTCCAGTTACATCTTTAATTAAGTCAACAAATATTAAGTACCTATTATGAGCGAGGCACTAGACTAGGCATCATTCTAATTTCTTACTTTTTTTATTTATCATGTTCATCATTGATATTCTGAAAGGTCCAACACTTGATCATAAGCTAAGGAAGGCCTGAACCCCCTCTGCATAGTCAGGTGACCTCATTTTATTGACCAATGAAATGCAACTAATTGCAGCTACCTGCAGGGCACCATACAAACTTAGTACAGTCATTCCAAGACCATCACCCACCCTGTGGATACCAAAATCTGCCGGTGCTCAAGTCTCTTATATAAAAGGCATAGTATTTGCATATAATCTACACACATCCTCCCATATACTTTTTTTTTTAATTTATTTATTTGGCTGCGCCAGGTCTTAGTTGCAGCATGCAGGATCTTTCATTGCAGGGCGCGGGCTTCTCTCTAGCTGTGGTGCTCAGGCTCCAAGAGCGCGCGGGCTCAGTAGTTGTGGCCTGTGGGCTTAGTTGCCCCGAGGCATGTGGGATCTTAGTTCCCCGACCTGGGATCAAACCCATGTCCCCTGCATTGAAAGATGGATTCTTAACCACTGGACCACCAGAGAAGTCTCCCATATACTTTAAATCATCTCTAGATCACTTATAATCCCTAATACAGTGTAAATGCTATGTAAACACAATGTAAATGCTATGTAGATAGTTGCCTCATGCATGGCAAATTCAAGTTTTGTTTTTTGGAACTTTCTGGAATTTTTTTCCCCAAATATTTTCCACTTGTGGTTGATTGAATCTGCAGATGCAGAAGGCCAATTGTAGTTATTTTTTATGTCAGAGACCACATATTATTCAATTATATATCAATCTCTCATCTATTACTGTTCTTCAAGACAATATCTCTCAAAAAACAACTGTACTGTGACTTCCCTGGTGGTCCATGGGTTAAAACTCCATGCTTCCAAGGCAGGGAGTGTGGGTTAGATCTCTGGCTGGAGAACTAAGATCCCACATGCCGCATGGCACAGCCAAACAAACAAACAAACAAACAAACAAAACTATACTGTTGGAGAGGATGTAGAGAAAAGGGAACCCTTGTACACTGTTGATGGGAATGTAAATTGGTGCAACCACTATGGAAAACAGTATGGAGGTTCCTTTAAAAATAAAAATAGAACTACCACATGATCCAGCAATTCCACTTCTGGGTGTGTATCTGGAAAAAACAAAAATACTGAAAGGATACATGCACCCCAATGTTTTTGTTTGTTTGTTTTGTAATTAGTGGTTTAGTATTTTTTTTTAATAAATTTATTTATTTCTGGCTGCGTTGGGTCTTCGTTGCTGCGCGCGGGCTTTTCTCTAGTTGCGGCGAGTGGGGGCTACTCTTTGTTGCGGTGGGCGGGCTTCTCATTGCAGTGGCTTCTCATTGCGGTGGCTTCTCTTATTGCGAAGCACGGGCTCTAGGCGTGCAGGCTTCAGTAGTTGTGGCACACGGGCTCAGTAGTTGTGGCTCATGGGCTCTAGAGCGCAGGCTCAGCAGTTGTGGTGCACGGGCTTAGTTGCTCCGCGGCATGTGGGATCTTCCTGGACCAGAGCTCAAACCCGTGTCCCCTGCATTGGCAGACAGATTCTTAACCTCTGTGCCACCAGGGAAGCCCCCTATCTTGCACTTTGAATGGATCTTTTACCCAAGCATGATCTTATAAAACCATGCATTGGTCATTTGGAAAATACTGGTTCACTAAGTTGACAGATGTGCAGATCTTTTAAATGCCGACACATTTCATTGTACAATATCAAAAAATCACTTTTGTTAATATCATCATCAATCTCATCAAAAAAGACTAAGTATTGGGAAGCTGCCAAGCTCACAGTGGCAAATAAAATTATGCAAATTCTAATTTTTGCTTGAAAGTTCTAATCGTATCATTGGCAACAGATACTGTCAGTTGTTCTCCCTGAAGTAACAAGCTTCATTTCATTCATTTCCAAGAAAATGTCTGCCAAATACCCAAATCCGCATAACCAGTTTATCTGTCGTTCATTATTTCAAGTAAAAAATGATGATTCATGAAAAGAGAGGTTAGCTTAGCTTGCAACTCAAACACTCATACTAGTGTCTTTCCTCAAATAACCACTCTACCTTGATATGCAAAAAAGTACTTCATAGAACTTCCTATTTCATCACACAGAATATTGAAAGATGTGTACTCAAGATTCAAGATTTAATAAAATTAATAATTTTTACTGCTTTATCAAGGACATTCTTAAGTAAAACTGGCATTTCTGTTTTACTGCAAGTGTGTTGCAAACACAATTATTACTAATGCAATTTGATACCGTTACGTTGATTTGTGCTAATACACCAGCAGCTTTATCCACCATTGATTGCTTTTATACCATCAGCACAAATGTCACCACAGTGAAAAAGGCAAATGATGTCTTAGTATTATTATGAAAATAGTTTCACTTTGCAAATCCCCTTAAAGGGTCTTGGGTACCCCTGGAAATCTGTTAATAACCCTTTGAGAACCACTGATGTAGGTGAAAGATATATGAGTACTCATAATACTATTTACTCAACTGTTCAGTAGGTTTAGAATTTCAAAAAAATAATAACTCAAGAAGAAAAAAAGAAACCATAAAAATTCTCAACTATTTTAAAGAGCAAAAGAAAATACCTACCCCAATAATAATGAATACTCGGCACTGCAGTGTTCCTTTGAAAAACAAAGAACGGTAGTGGAAATTAGCTGTCAGGCTTTATTAACAAATGAAGGTCCAATATAAAATTTCGACTCCCTGGGTTTATTTCAAAAGAATCCATGTAACAAGGAACTATCACCGACAAAACAAATACAGATCCATGTTTTGGGCTAAATATATTTTGGAATTCAGAATTTTTTAGATTTTGGAAAGACAATACAATAGGGACCAGGGCAGCACCCAGTAGGTAGACACACTAATATTTTTACAGTTAAATAGTCATACTAAGTAGGATAAATAAAATTATAAATAGCCTCACTTTAGTTCAGGTCAGGTTTTGCCATGAAGTGCATTATGTTTTTCATTTTTAGTTACTTTTTGGTTTTTGAAATTGCATATTTCAAAGGAACTGTGGGCTCCTTGGGAATATGCTACACTTCTATTCAAATAATTTCATCAGCCTATCCTCATACCCATTTATTGGAGAGGGGCGTTAGGTAGAGACTTTTGAGATTTTCAAGAAAGTTTTATTTGTGATTCTAATGTAGCTGCATATTCCATTGAAGATCTGGAAAAATCACATTAACAGGAACAGGTGGTCAGGAAGAGGCACACTGCCAATATAAAATCATTTTCATCAGGAGTGAAAGTAACCAGAAAGAACATAGCTTTGGAAATTGTAACCAGTGGTCTTGGATTGGAATTGTTATAATAAATCACAGGTAGCCACTTCAAGACCTCAGAGCCATAAGTTACTCTCT
Source organism: Balaenoptera ricei (assembly GCF_028023285.1). NCBI lineage: Eukaryota > Metazoa > Chordata > Mammalia > Artiodactyla > Balaenopteridae > Balaenoptera > Balaenoptera ricei. The sequence continues at coordinate 18,005,905 of NC_082639.1, forward strand.
AAGGCTGAAAACAGGCCCTTGAAGGAAGGAAAGATGATTAAAAATTAAAACTATGCATCAATTTACACCTAAAGTATGTAACAAATATGCTAGTTCTACTTGATGCTACACATTAATTAGGAATCAGAATTTGGAGACAAATTATTGTTGCCCTTAGTTGAAACACTAGCAAATTCCTGATACTACACCTCAATTCTCATCTCAATTCTGCCACTAACTAGTTACACAGCCTGAGCCAGGATCATAGTAAATACCCAGCAAATGGGATGTTAAATCCATGAACCTAACTTTTTTCAACCTCTAATTCATCTGTTATAGAGAACACTGGATTAAAAGATCTCTGACAGTCTCTTTTAAGCTATAAATTCTTTAACAAAACCCAGGTTTATTAATATGACTGGAGGTGGTCAGAATTAATTATGACTAGTTTTAAAAAAAGAGAGGGTCCTTGATCAAAGAGAAAAAAAAACACAAAGTTTCCCCCAAAGGTAAGAGCATGCAGAAGGGTTCTGTGTTAACAAATAAGATAGAGGGGAGATCAAGATGGTGGAGTAGGAGGCTCACCTCCCCCAGTGAAAACATCAAAACTACACCCACATGTGGAGCAAGTCTCACTGAAAACAAACTGGAAACTGGCAGGAAGCAACTATTACCACAATAAACAGTGAAGGGATAAACATGAAGATATAAAATATGATGGCAAAAACACAAAACATGGGGACTTCCCTGGCGGTTCAGTGGTTAAGACCTGCACTTCCAACACAGAGGGCACAGGTTCGATCCCTGGTTGGGGAATTAAGATCCCACATGCCGTGTGGTGCAGCCAAAAGACAAATTAAAAAAAACAAAACAAAAAACACACAAACCACGTGGGAAGGGAGTAAAAAAATGTAGATCTTTTTAAGAACAAGTGAGATGGAGTATAACCTGACTTATAATGCACGTGCCCCCAACAAGGTCCTAATGTAGAGCACAGGGAACTATACTCAATATCTTGTGATAAATCATAATGGAAATGAATGTAAAAAAAGAATGTCTGTGTATAACTGAGTCACTTCGCTGTACAGCAGAGATTGGCACAGCACTGTAAATCAACTATACTTCAATAAAAATAAAAATAGGTAACCAACAAGGACCTACTGTATAGCACAGGGAACTCTACTCAGTATTATGTAGCAACCTAAATAGGGAAAGAATTTGAAAAACAATAGATACATGTATATGTATAACTGAAACACTTTGCTGTACACCTGAAACTACACAACACTGCTAATCAACTATTCTCCAATATAAAATAAAAATAAGAATAAAAAAAATACATGTGGGGCTTCCCTGGTGGCGCAGTGGTTGAGAATCTGCCTGCTAATGCAGGGGACATGGGTTCGAGCTCTGGTCTGGGAAGATCCCACATGCCGCGGAGTAACTAGGCCCGTGAGCCACAATTGCTGGGCCTGCGCGTCTGGAGCTTGTGCTCCGCAACAAGAGAGGCCGCGAAAGTGAGAGGCCCGCGCACCGCGATGAAGAGTGGCCCCTGCTTGCCACAACTAGAGAAAGCCCTTGCACAGAAACGAAGACCCAACACAGCCAAAAATAAAATAAATAAATAAATTAAAAAAAAAAAAAAACATGTGCCCCCAAGGAACTTACCAACTCAAACAACTTTAGTGGTGACCTTAAAGACTATCCAGTCCAAATCACTTTACAGAAGAGAAAACTGAGACCCTGAAAAATTACATGATATGCTCAAGGTCATACTACCTGGGTGTGGCAATGCTAGGACTAAAACCCAAAATTCCCCAGTTCCCAGTCAAATGTTTGCTACCTTTCCTGTAACCCAAGGCTTCTAGAACTGCCTAACTGCAGTGCTACCTGTAGTCTAGCAATCACTTCAATCAATATATGCCCTTTCAGGACCTCTAGTTCTACTATATCATATATATGTATTGAGGTGGGCAACGAATTCTAGGCAAATAGGTCCAAAAACTCACAGAAAATATTTGCAAATCATACATCTGATAAGAGACTAGTATCCAAAATATAGAGAGAACTCTTATAATTCAACAATTGAAAGACAACCTATTGGAATTCCCTGGCAGTCCAGTGGTTAGGACTCGGCGCTCTCACAGCCAAGAGCCCGGGTTCAATCCCTGGTTCAGGAACTAAAATCCCACAAGCCGTGTGGGGTGGCCAAAAAAAAAAGAAAAAAGAAAAAAAGGACAACCTATTAAAAAATTGGCAAAGGATTTGCACAGGCATTGCTCCAAAGAAGATATACAAAATGGCCAATAAGTACATGAAACGATGCTCCAACATCATTAGTCCTTAGGGAAATGCAAATCAAAACCATGAGCTACCACTTCACACCCACCCTTATAGCTATAATCAAAAAGAAGCACAATAACAAGTCTTGTGAGAATGTGGAGAAACTGGAGCCCTTGTACATTTTGCATTCCCCTTCTTTGTGGGAATGCAAAATGGTGCAGGTGCCATGAAAAACAATTTGGTAGCTCTGCAAAAAGTTAACCACATTTATCATATGATCCAGCAATTCTACTCTAGGTATATACTGAAGAGAAAAGAAAACTTGTATCCATACAAAAACTTGTACAGCAATCTCTATTCATAATAGCCAAAAATTAAAACAACGCAAATGTCTATTAACTGATGAAAAGATAAACAAAATATGGTATATTCATACAATGGGATACTATTCAGCTCTAAAAATGAATGAAGCACTGATACATGCCATAATACGGATGAACCTTGAAAACACTGTGGTAAGTGAGAGAAGCCAGACAAAAAAGTCTACATATTGTATGATTTCATTTGTATGAAATGTCCAGAAGAGATAAATCCATAGAGATATAAAGCAGATCATGGGCGCCAGAGACTGCAGGCAGGGGAGAATGGACAGTGGCTGCTAATGGGCATGGGGTTTCTTTCTGGGGTGATGAAAATGCTCTGAAATTAGATAGTGATGATGATTGCACAAACCCTGTAAATATACTTTTTAAAAAAGTGAACTGCACACCTTCAAACTGTGAATCTTATAGTATGTGAATTACATAATACATATTTTTGTTTGTGTTGTTTTAAAACACACAGAGAGACACCAAAGTGAACTTCCCACTCATTCCCTCTCGGGTTGGAAAAAGAAAAATACCAACACAAGGTTAATGCATCAGTCTCAATATTTATTGAGCAAGGCATACGCTACAAAGTGGGAATTCAGAGATACTCTGTTCTTATGATATTCATAAGATTATAAGTATACAAAGGTAAACAAACAATTATAACACAATGTGATACATCCATAACAAAAGGTGTACAAAGTACAGAAGATGATTTATTATGGAGTCAGGAAAGGTTTCATAGAAGATGTCTAAACTAGATTATCTCCAGGCAGATAATGGGAGCAAAAATGCTATACATATCGGTCCAACCTGTGTCATAATGGCATTTAGAAGTGGGACAAATCATTTCTCTGGAGTGATCTAAAAGAGCTTCACGGTGAAACTTAAGCTTATCTTTGAGAATGAGTAGAATATGATTATGTATAAAAAAGAAGGGACTGGACTCTGAGATAAACTGAGAAAACAATGAATCAAGGGCAAAATACAATTAGAAATGCACATATTTAGCTCAGCACAGCAAAAGTAACCTAGATAGACCGCCAAAGTAGCACTGTCTAGGTGCTGGTGTTGGTATGACCTGGGCAGCATTTTAATTTGTTTCTTCCAAAGAAATACTGCCTGTAGTATTTCAGTTGCCTCAGATGTTTCTTGCACATGTAAAATTTATGTGCCAGATATCTATCTTTCTATCCTCATTTAATCTTTAAAACATACCTGAGCTAAGTACTAATACCAATTTTAACAAGCAACTCAATTTCAGAAAGGTTAGTAACAGCTCACAGGACTATACCTATGCATTCTATTCAGTATCATAAATTCATTCTCTCAATTAATCCTTAAAACAACCCTAAGAACCAGGTATTATTAGTACATCTATTCTGTAGATGGGAAAACAGAGATTCGGGGAATTTAAGCAATTTGCCCAGGATCACACTGGCAATAAAAGGCAGAACTGGGAATTAAGCCCAGGCCTGCCTGATCCTAAAGTTTTCTACTACTAGACATATTGCTTCATCTATCCTTAATCATTATTCAGTCTAATTCAATATCCTTCAATGTTCATACTCTGCATTTCCTGTGACTAGGAATAGTGGTCTCTTACGTGAACAGGCACAATATACATCTGCTGAAGACACTGTTTCTATGTATTAGACCTAAGGGAAGGCTAACAGGAGAAATCCTAGCCAAGAGACAACCCCAAACAAGGTGACTTCTCAAAAATTCTTTTGTCTTCCGATTTTTCCAAGGGGTAGGGAAGAGCCTCCAAAGCTACAGCACACTACAGCAGACCCCTGAGGGAGAGATGCAAAGAAATCTTTTCATCAAAAAGATGGAAAGGGCAAGTCTGACCACGATCTGGTTACAGCAATGCAGAGATCATGCAGTACATACTGCAGCAAAATCAGGTGCTGACAGCTAAGAGATAACAAGCTGTGCAAGGAAAGAAAAAACACACACACACACACACACACACACACACAGAGAAGCACTTAGATCTAAACAAGTGCAGGAAACTGACACAGGACAAGAGTGGGATGTGGTATTAAGCTGAAGCAGTTCAAGAGTTAAATCCATGAAAACTACTCACATGACAGCAACAGCTCACACTGGTAACTCACGTCTCCCACTCATTTTACCTTGTTTTCCAACATAGAAAGGGTAAGCTCTTTTCTCAGTTCACAGCAAACCCGATACCCTTCAAATGCTCTCAGCTCGCTAGGTGGCTAGACTAGGACACAGGAATGACGCAGCAACATCCTCCCCAGCTCCCTTCTAACAGCAGGAAGAGAATCAGGGACCAGAAGAAAAGAGTAGCTGGGTATGATTTTCCTTCTCATTCCAAACACCTCAGGTTTGTCCTCCTTCTGTAAGAGAGGTGACTCTTATGACACTCATCCCAAACCATTTTTTTTCTCTTTCAGATTGGGGTTAGATAATCTTTTAAATTTTATTCCATTTAATTTTGTTCTGGTATCCTTACACAAGTTTCTTCATGGATTTCTTCTTGGTAAAATGGGACTAAATACGCTAACTCTAGACCTTACCTTCCTCATAGGAATGTTACTTGAAGGAAATGTTATTTAAAGTACTTGGAAAAGTTAAAAGCGTAATATAATAACAATAGCTAGCACTGATTATATGTTTACTTCGTGTCAGTCTAAATCCTTCGTGTGAACTCCTTTATTTCTCACAACGCCATGAGGCAGATACAATTAACCTCATTTTTCAGATGAGTAAACTGAGGCACAAAGAGATAGAGTTTCTTTCCAAGTTTACACAAATATCATATGGTAGAGCTGAAATTCAAACCCAGGCATATTGGTTAATAATTGTGAGTATATATTTCTATACTAATGTAATGTGTAATGAAAATTATGTTAGGATATTAATAGCACATGGCTTAAGGAAACAACACAATAAATAACCTAGTCAAACATTCAACAAATATTTGAATTCTACTTTGTTCCCACCACCATATGCCATCATTTGTACGCATTCTGAGATTAACATGTAACAGATATACTTATGTGGGACAGAAGAGCTGGAGTCACAGACAATACGTCACTTTTAATAGGAGCACAGACAAGTTACTTAACTGTGCCTCAGTGTCCTCATGTGTAAAACAGTGACAATACCTACCACAAAGAATACAAGCTACATTGTATTTCTTACATGTCAAATGACACATTGCAAAACCCCTCAAATTAAAATGGTAGTGTCTTCTTAGAAATTAATTACTCCACCTTCTCATTTGACAAATCTGAAGTCCAAACTGTAAAGTAATTTGCTCAAGTTTGTATAGCTAGGTAATGACAAAGACTCAACCAGAACCTCCAGACCCAGTCCAAAGCTCTTTATCATCTCTCTAGGCTGAATAATTCCATTTCCTGACAGGGCAATGTGACAAATATCAGAGGACAGAGAATGACTCAAAACCTCTAAGGATTAAAAAAAAATTCAGGATGCAAGGCTTCAATGTTCGTTTAACACAGCACAACAAGACTGTGTTACAACAAAAAAAGTGGCATTACTCAGTACTGTTTCCTTCTCAAAAAATCATGTCATTTCAAAAATTTGCTCTACTGCATTTGTATTAGGCTAACCCACATTTGCTCACGCTATGCCTTCCCAGCTATCTCTGCAACTTTCTGAAACTGTCTTGGCAAACTCAGGTCAAAATCCTAATAAACTCCTGGCAACTGTCACAGCGCAGCGTTATTATAACAAATACTCCTGAAGGTAAGTAGGGCTTAGAAATTCTATTATATTGAGATTCTCAGTCTAGTTATTTTTGCTGTGATAGAAGCCGATCTGTTTTTTCAGAAATAACTTTCCATGCAAATCATACTGAAATAAGAGAGAAGACATAAAATTTTTCTCATTAAGGTCACTAATTGATATTCATTAAACTTTCCCAAATTTCTTGGAGCATTTCAAATCTCACATGAGTTTACCAAAGAACTCAATTCATATCACTCTTTCCACAAGTCTGCTCTAAAAAGGACATGTTTGTTTTTAGGTGTTATAAGTATTTAACCAGAGTCAAGACTAGAATCCATTTTACACACAAGCCACAGAAGGATCAGGGAGAGAGAAAGAGAAAGAAAAGGAAGACTTGCAAGTCAAATCAATTATTTCTTATAAGTCCACAGGGGTACAGAGCCCTATAAAATGCACAGGGCCAATCTGCTCCACCCCTTCTCTGCTAGTCAGTACAGGCTACAAGATGAACACCAGAGTCCAACAACAAGCCAAGTTCCAGGCAAAATGGCCTTACTAGGCTAGATGGAGCCAAACACACAACATTTTTAACCCCTAATCAAAGAACAGAGCTTCAAGGAGGAAGATGATCAATAGCTTAAACATTGCAGAGAGATTAGGGATTAAGAGATTAAGGCTATGAAAATGCCTGAATATAAGGACAATGGATCTTCTGAAAGGGCCTTTACAGTAAAGTGTTAGGGACAGAAACAAGACAGGAAAGGTATTAAAGCGTGAACAAGTGAGCATAAAAGAAAAGGCTGCATACAAAATGCCCTTTTTTAAAGATGTTTCAGAGTGAAAGAAAAAAAAATAGAAATAACTCTGAGATATAGAAAGGCAGAGGGATTTTATTTCTTTGTTTTAGGATGGAAAAGACCTCAGTGTATTTATAATCTGAAAGGAAAGACTCAATAAAGAGTGAAGCTAAAAATACAAGAGAAAGATAATAACTGGTAAGAGGGAGGTACTAAACAAAGGGGATACTAGGGAATGGGATGGAGAGGAATAGTGATCCATGTAGATCCTAAAAGTCACCAGACAAATGCAATGGAAATGGAGAGAGCAGATGGTAGGGGCTTTGAAAAATCAAAAGCCACACAAAAACAGCAAAACAGTGGTCTGCAAGCGACAGTGAAGAATCAGAAAAACGTACACTGATTGATTCCCGCTGCCCAAGGAGTTTAAGAGTATTCAACCAGCAAAAACAGGAATAACAGTATTCATTAGAGAGAAGAGTTGTTTTCAGTTATAGGTTAAGAGATGGAGGAAATATTGGGAGAAAAGATTAAAAACCTAGGACTTGACTCACATTTGTGCACAGGTTCTATCAGACCCAGTAGAAGCAGCTGGTAAAGGATCATGAATGAGGCGGAAAGGGATGGGGCTTAGATTTATAATGTTGAGGAGATAGTAAAAATAGAACTTTGAAGTAATTATCAATGGCAAACATGAAGAGTAAGCTAAAGAATTTTATGGCTGCAGATGATAGAGGAATGAAGAGAGAGGAACAGTCCAAAAAATTGCTAAGTATCACTGACAGTGAGTCTCCAGTACTAACTACAGTTTCAAGTAGAATGATCTTCAGTCCCACTTTCCCAGAAGCTGGACTCTGAAACTTCCTTTAATTTCATTTGCCAAGATTAGCAATTTGCTGAACTGTGTCAAAATTGGGGATTTTTTTTGTTTTCTGAATCAAACATTTGTTTTTAATAAGGATTTGTTGAGAGCTCTACAAAAGGATAAGAGAGACATTATCCAAAACATAAGTGAATGTAATTGACTAGAACTAGGGCTACAGATCCTATTTGGTCTTTTAAGCTGACTCCACCCCACCCCCACCTACACAGACAGGATGGAAAAGGATAGATAACACCAGTTAAATTTGGGTAGCATTTCACTGATTTGAATTACTGCCTAATCAATTATCTCAACTGACCCACACTTCATTCCTATTCTTACAAGGTCTAACCCAAAAACAGAGTAGTATAAAGAACACAGGTTTTGTGTCACGGTAATCTAGAGTCCTAACGCTACCAGTCCCCCAGGGATATTTCTTAAGCCCCTATGAGCTTCAGTTTCCTCATCTATAAAGTAGGAATAATAGTACCTATTTAATGAGGTAGTTGTAAAGATTAAAGAGTTAACAGACATCAGGTATCTGATACAGAGCAGATGCTAAAGAAATGGCAGGTAATATATTCTACTAAAACATGCTGCAATAACAGAAATTGGAAGACTATTTTACCTAATATCATTACAAACTAAGCCATCCAAGGTGAACCAGTTTATTGCTACACTGCTGTTAATTTATCTAGGACAAATTCTGTTTTAAAAAATCCTGAAGTAAAAAAAGCATTCCAAAAATTCTGTTGCACTTGATAATCTAACTAATGATGATGTTTTTTATTGGGGTATAATTTCCATAACTAAGAACTTAGTGGTTTGAAACATACTTTTTTTTTTCCAAATAAGCACTACTTCCAAAATAGAGGAAATCTTTTAACTTCCAATTAAATCCCAGGGCAATATTAGAGACTCTCAACATATCTCAAATAAATGGAATTGTAAAAACACATGGATGTAAAGTAGTTAGCAGAGAATTCAAGGCAAAAGGCTATGTCTTTCTCCTTTTCCCAACTTCAGTTAACTAATATCACAAATGCTCCTCAGTTTTACCAATCCTATAATCTTAGAGTTATCATTTCTTTCTTTCTCTACGTCATTATTAAATCCTATCTCTTCCTTATTCAAATCTTCTCTCCAACATATCCCTCTTTTTTTTTTTTTTTACTCCCTAAATTCAGGTCTCAATAGTGTTCACACCTGAATTTCTACTATTCTTTTTTTTTTTTTTTTGGCTGCATTGCGTCTTTCATTGCTACACGTGGGCTTTCTCTAGTTGCAGCGAGCGGGTGCTATGCTTCGTTGTGTTGCGCAGGCTTCTCATTGCGGTGGCTTCTCTTGTTGCAGAGCACAGGCTCTAGGCGCGCAGGCTTCAGTAGCTGCAGCACGCGGGCCCAGTCATTGTGGCTCATGGGCTCTAGAGCACAGGCTCTGTAGTTGTGGCGCACGGGCTTAGCTGCTCCGCGACATATGAGATCTTCCCGGACCAGGGCTCAAACTCATGTCCACTGCATTGGCAGGCAGATTCTTAACCACTGTGCCACCAAGGAAGCCCCCCTCTACAACAATTGTTAACTGGCCTCCTTTCTAATAATCTACATAATATCTCCTGATTAATCACTCTACAATTCCAAGTTTATCAAGTCATGTCCCTATTTATAATCCTTCAATGATTGCCAAATGTTGGCAAGATCAAGTCCAAATTCCTCCGTATAACTTTCAAGACTGTTCATAATCTGACCGAGCATTACCTCACTAATCTTATCTCCTCCTAGTCCATAATCTAAACTCTATTATAGGATCAGACAAGGATTCTCAGGTCCAATCAATAATACAAGTTTGCTCCAATCTCAGTGTCTTTTCTCTTGCTCTGCCCAGGCCTGGAAAACTATCCCCTTCCTTTCCACCCATTCAAATCCTATCCATCCATCACTGTAAACTCTAGTCTAACTGCCTCCATGAAGCCCTCACAGATCACTTCAGCCCAGACTAATCTCAGCAAACTATGATCTGTCATTTTGACATAAATTAGCAGCATAACAACAGACCTCCTAGAGCAGTCACCATTATACCATAGATTTAATGGCATTTTCACACACACACAAAAAAACTTAAGTAAACTTTTCATAAGGCTGAATTATTCAGTATAAAAAACTCCTTCCATCTGAGATGATGCCCTTTCATTTCTCTGTTTTAAAATGTTCCATCTTTAACCCTCTTGCACTGTTGGTGGGAATGTAAATTGATAGAGCCACTATGGAGAACAGTATGGAGGTTCCTTAAAAAACTAAAAATAGAATTACCATATGACCCAGCAATCCCACTGCTGGGCATATACCCTGAGAAAACCATAATTCAAAAAGACACATGCACCCCAATGTTCATTGCAGCACTATTTACAATAGCCAGGTCATGGAAGCAACCTAAGTGTCCATCAACAGACGAATGGATAAAGAAGATGTGGTACGTATAAACAACAGAATATTACTCAGCCATAAAAAGGAACGAAACTGGGTCATTTGTAGAGACATGGATGGACCTAGAGACTGTCATACAGAGCGAAGTAAGTCAGAAAGAGAAAAACAAGTATCGTATATTAACACATATATGTGGAATCTAGGAAAATGGTACAGACGAACCTGTTGCAAGGCAGAAATAGAGACAAAGACGTAGAGAACAAATGTATGGACACCAAGGGGGGAAAGGGGGGGTGGGATGAACTAGGAGATTAGGATTGACATATATACACTAATTAATATGTATAAAATAGATAACTCTTGAGAACCTGCTGTATAGCACAGGGAACTCCACTCTTCTGTACAGTAGAAACTAACACAACATTGTGAAACAAATATACCCCAATTAAAAAAAAATAAAAAATAAAAATAAATGTTAGATCTTTTACAAAATGGTGGTATTAGATGAAAAGACTGCTTTTCGTTTTCATGTCCTTACTTGGAAAACAAAAATCTCTTTTTAAATATGACTGGTTTTATGAAACCCAAGCTCTGGAACCACAAGTCTACATCCCCCATTTTGGCATTTATATATGGCCCAAGACTGTTACGGAACTATTTTAAAAACTAGGTACTGTCTCCCCAATGAGAATTTTAAATTCCTTAAGAACAAGGGCTATATACTGCACTTCTTTTGCCTTTTTCTTTTCTCCACATTAATTAGGCCTGGATGAAATATATAACAAGTACTGTAAACTGAATAAAATTAACAAAGTTCCTGCTTTTTTTTTTTTTAGAGGGTTTTTTTTTAATATAAATTTATTTGTTTTATTTATTTATTTTTGGCTGCATTGGGTCTTCATTTCTACGCTCGGGCTTTCTCTAGCTGCAGCGAGCGGGGGCTACTCTTCATTGCAGTGCAGGCTTCTTATTGTGGTGGCTTCTCTTGTTGCGGAGCACGGGCTCTAGGTGCGCAGGCTTCAGTAGTTGTGGCTCACGGGCTCTACAGAGCAGGCTCAGCAGTTGTGGCACACACAGGCTTAGTTGCTCCGCGGCATGTGGGATCTCCCCAGACCAGGGATTGAACCCGTGTCCCCTGCATTGGCAGGAGGATTCTTAACCACTGCGCCACTGGGGAAGCCCTACAGGGTTTTTTAAATTTTATTTATTTTTGGCTGCATTGGGTCTTTGTTGCTGCGTGCAGGCTTTCTCTAGTTGCAGCAAGTAGGGGCTACTCTTCATTGTGGTGCGCAGGGTTCTCTCATTGCAGTGGCTTCTCTTGTTGTGGAGCAAGGGCTCTAGGCGCCTGGGCTCAGTAGTTGCGGCACACAGGCTCTAGGGCACGCGGGCTTCAGTAGTTTTGGCACATGGGCTCAGTAGTTGTCGCGTGCAGGCTCAGTAGTTGTGGTGCATGGGCTTAGTCGCCCCGCGGCATGTGGGATCTTCCCCGACCAGGGATCAAACCTGTGTCCCTTACATTAGCAGGCGGATTCTTAACCACTAGGCCACCAGGGAAGTCCCAAAATTCCTGGCTTTTAAATTTGATGTGAAACTGACCAAAAATGTAACTAAAACCTGTGTTTGTCTCCTCTCCACTCCTCTTCCCTAAAGATTCTCTGCATCTCTGTGGATTGTACCTATTTAGTGAACAACCACTACCTTCTAATATTTCTGCTCAAATCCCACTCCTCTTGCCTCTCTTTATGATCTGAAATTTTATACCTCAGTTACCTTATTATTTCTCCCTGTTCCATTAACTGCCTCACTACCCACCCACCTAGTTTTCCATCATACTACTTTAAGATCCTGATAGTCTCTTTCAAACTGTCTTGGGATCTAGTCTTAAAACAAAAGTCTAACATAATCACCAGTCCTCAAGGTTCCTACCGAAAAAAAATTTAGCTTATGTTGGGAAGTATATAATTTTATCAAATTATATTAAGACTATCTCATATTGCACTCCAGTACAGCTGTGGCAAAAAGCATTAAAACTGGTATTCCTGATATAAACCTACCAGGGACCATTACTTTGTTACACAAACAGCGTAACTACATTTGTAATATCGTCTATGCTCAACCAGCTTCTGTGTATTCTGTAACAGTATTCCATTTTAAAGACATTTACTATATCTTCAAGTTTATCATGACCTAAAAATGGTATTCTTTCTATCCTAAGAAACATAAGCCAACGTTGACTTCATTTACTCAAGGAATAATGACCTTAAATGCACACAGTTCATAAAATCATTTTGTGTTCTGGTTTGAGCAATGTAATTTTCAAGAACAAGCTCAGAGTCAAATCCTAGCTTGGCATCCACCAATTGTGTTGACTGTGGGCAAACTGAACTCATATCTTAAGGATTTTTCATCTGTTAAATGGGGATAATTAACAGTATCTACCCCAAAAGGTTAAGAGAAAGATTAAATAAAGACATGAAAAGCACTGTGGCTGGCACACAGTCAATAAATGTTAGGTTTTATTATTAGTCCTCAATAAGAAAGAATCCTTAGAAAAAGTTTCAAGTACTGATATAAGACTTAAATGAGCTGTTTATTCACTGATATTAGATATAAATCACTCAGATGGCCTAAACCAGATAAATTACCCCAGGTAATTAGAAAGACAGCACATTTATGATAAAGCTGTTTCAGGATTTAAAGAGCCAAAAAATTACTTCTATTATCTTGTTCGGCATTTAACTTTTCCAGTTAAATGCTTGAAACTGGATAAAAGCAGAGTTTTACACTTAGAAACAGGAAAATACTGTCATTTTTCTATCTAAACTCTTTAGCCTCTGCAGAAAACCTATACAAATAATGTCTTGGTAAGTGGGAAAGGAAAATACCTTTTAACTGTAATTAACTTCAAATCTGTTCCCATACAGATGTGCCTCTCAGCAAACTAAAAATGTTCCTTTCTCCCCCCCTTTTTTTTTTTTTATTATTTTTTTTTTTATTTTATTTTTTTTTAAATTTATGGCTGTGTTGGGTCTTCGTTTCTGTGCGAAGGCTTTCTCTAGTTGTGGCAAGTGGGGGCCACTCTTCATCGCGGTGCGCAGGCCCCTCACTATCGCGGCCTCTCTTGTTGCGGAGCACAGGCTCCAGACGCGCAGGCTCAGTAATTGTGGCTCACGGGCCCAGCCGCTCCGCGGCATGTGGGATCTTCCCAGACCAGGGCCCGAACCCGTGTCCCCTGCATTGGCAGGCAGATTCCCAACCACTGCGCCACCAGGGAAGCCCCTCTCCCCCTTTTTAAAAACATCTTTTTTAGACAAAAAAAGGACTAATTTTTAAAAGGCTACAAATAAAACCATGTTGATATTAATACAAGATAATGCTTTATTAGAGAGAATTTCAGTTCAATCATAATACAAGTTAAACAAGTTATAGTCAAGCAATTATTTTTATTTATAGAGGTTCAAAATGAGTGCTGTTATTCAAGCCATCTTGGGAAGCAAGACTCGTTTTCAACAATGCCACCAAGGCTCAAAACCTTTTTGAAACTCCATTTGTAAGAGTCTCAAAGACAAGCCTCATACACAAAAAAAATCCTAGTCTCCACCTTTTAGAATTACATCTCATTTATGACCAAAAACAATGTTGATTACTCACTTCATTCACCAGACTTATCTCCAAAAGTTAAATATAACTCCCCCCAAATGAACACTTATCAGCATTAAGAACCTGAAATACGCTCTACAGACAAGTTCAAAAGAAGTATACCAAATATTTCAGTTTGGAAATCTCACTAAAATAAATATATAACTACTCATTTTGTAAACTTCTAATATTTGTTTTTAAAAAGCAGTCATGGAACTTCCCCGGTGGTCCAGTGGTAAAGAATCCACCTTCCAATGCAGGGGATGCGGGTGTGATCCCTGGTCAGGGAACTAAGATCCCATAATCCACATGGCCAAAAAAAAAGAAACTTAAAATACACAGTAGGCATCTCTTAAAAAATAGGTTTACATTTATCACTCAATTGTGTTACACGTATATTAAGTTAAACCATCCCAGTTACTACTAATTCAAATTTGCACTTAAATTGGCTCAAAGTACATAAGAAATTAGTACATACATTCTTCTACTATTAATCAAAGAGAAAAAATAACTACTGAGAGAGCTTATTGGCAAGTCAGAGAAGGTAGCTTGAAGCAGATTTAACTGGCTTAAATTTTTCATTGTTGATATCAAAATAAAATGTTACTCAACAGAGTAATTCAAATGAGGTAGTACCTAGTATCTCATTTCAGTTAATAGCTCCAATCTGAGAGCATTAGACAAACATTTGATTAAGCATCATTCCAAGAAGAAACTGTGCATAGTTCTTTTCCAGTGACAGATTCCAGAGAGGTATCTGCAGCAGGACTAGACTCCTGTACTTTCACACCCTAAGCACCTAAAGCAGTTGGGGCACTCTCAGCCTTTTGATTAGAGAAAACACTAAGCAGAATTCTAATTAAAATGTTAATAAGCCTGAGAAATTAAATTATTACTTATACATAAGCATCATTATGATCAATCATCTAAAACTGTACCGAGGGCCTACTATGTGCAAAGCTCAGTGAAAGGAACTGAGGGGGGTACCAGCTAAGACAAACTTAGCTTCTAATCAAAACGCTTCTGATAAAATTAGGTAATTAAGATACAAGCTAATAAAGTTAATCAAGAACATGAGGGGTACTAGCGTAACAAGCCGCAAGATTTTTGAGAAAGTGAGAAGCTTCTGACCCAACTAAGGACATAAGATACATGCTAGTGTGACTTAACCAAGAACATGAGGCGTATCGGCAATAAATGTCACAAAATTTTAGAGAAGAGAGACTTACTATTGCAAAGTCAGGACAGACTTCAAAGATGGGGAATTGAGCTGAGTCTTAAAGGATGGAAAAAATGAAATAATTAAACAGCATAAGAGAAGAAAAGGACAGAAGATAATGGAAATAAAGGTGCTGAATTGGGAATGTGGTCATTAAATATTTATTAAATACCTACTACATGTCACTCACTGTGTTAGGTACTAGGTATACACTGGTGAACAAAGCAGATGAGTTTCCTGTTCCCATGAAGTCTAGTTGCGAAGACAGATAATAATCAGGCAAGCAGATACATCATTATAATTGTAATAGGTGTTATAAAGGGAGGCAACAGATGCCAGTAATAGGGAATAACAGGAAAGGATTAGCAAGATAAAATTATGAGGGAAAGGGACTTCCCTGGTGGCGCAGTGGTTAAGAATCCACCTGCCAATGCAGGGGACACGGGTTCGATCCCTGGTCTGGGAAGATCCCACATGCCACTAGAGCAACTAAGCCCGTAAGCCACAACTACTGAGCCTGAGCTCTAGAGCCTGTGAGCCACAACTACTGAGCCCGCGTGCCGCAACTACTGAAGCCTGAGCACCTAGAGCCCGTGCTCCACAACAAGAGAAGCCACCGCAATGAGAAGCCCACGCGCCACAACAAAGAGTAGCAACCAGAGAAAGCCCACGCTCAGCAACGAAGACCCAACGCGGCCAAAAATAAATAAATAAATTTATTTTTTTAAAAAGAAAAGTGATGAGGGAAAGTATCTCTGCATCATAAGCTGAAGCTTGAAGGAGGAAGCCAAAGAGCAGGGGAGAGAGTATTCAAGAAAGAGAGAGCCACATGTACAAAGGCCCTGAGGTAGGAAAGAACTTGTGTTTAAAAATAAATAAGCAGCTAGGGTGACTGAAGCATAATGGACCGTGAAACTAACATAAGATGACGTTGGTACATAGGGGCCAGGTTATACAAGGCATTACAGGCCAAGATAGAGTTTGAATTTTATTCCAAGCCCCAAAGAAAACCATTAAAAGTTTCTGCATACTCACATACTGTTGAATAAAAGAAGCCAGACCCAAGAGTATATGCTGCATGATTCCATTTTTACAAAAGTACAAAAACTGTTTGTAAAAACATTGTTTTTACAATGTTTTGTACTTTTGTAAAAATGTTTTACAAACATTTTTACAAAAGTACAAAAACTGATCTATGCTGTTAGAAGTCAGGATGGTGATTACCCTGGGTGGGTGGAAAGGCAGCAAGAACCCGAAGGGAACTCAACAGGGGCTTCTAGGTCCTGGCAATGCTGTTTCTTGATCTGGGTGCTGGTTACATGAGTATATTCAGTTTGTGAAAAAAATCATCAAGTTGTACACTTATGTGTACTTTTCTACATATAAATATTATATACTTCAATTAAAAGTTGTAAAAATTTTTTAAAGTTTTTGCAAGTTTTTAGTAACATATGTTTTAAAAATATTACTCTGTCCAGATAAAATGGGAACAGAGGAGCACATGCAAATATGGAAGGACCTGATTCACGTATTAACCTGGTGGAAGCTTTCAGATCCATATAAAACAGGAGGAGCTTTTTCATAAAATAAGTCAAGCAGCCAGTGAATACAAAGTACCATGTTTATAAAGAATAAATGCTGGGTCTAGAAAGGGAGTTATACAATAAAGGATGAGCTATAAATTCCTTTGAATGTGAGAAGGTATCTCTAGAAATTAAAAAAGGAATAGATGAAAACAGCAATGCCTAAAAAGGTGAGCCATGCTCGTTATCTTTTAGCTTATATTTTAATATGGTATTTAAGGTGAGCCATGCTCATTATCTTTTAGCTTATATTTTAATATGGTATTTAAGGTGAGCCATGCTCATTATCTTTTAGCTTATATTTTAATATGGTATTTTCAAGCTCTTCCCTTGACACCCTAACTCCAATACAACAGTGTAATGAAACAGAAAGATCCTAAACTTGAGCATCAATCACATCTGAGCTGAAACCAATGGTCTGACCCTCACAGCTCCGACAGTAACTGCTCTGAGCCCAGCTCCCTCATGTATAAAGAAGATAATGACTACCTCATAGCTGTTATTTTCTCTCTATCACCACCCAAAATGTTGAATTGGTAGACTGGTATTTTAATTTAATTATCATTTCCTAATGGTATATGGAGGGCCGATGGTTGATGGGTTTCCGTTCTCAAGATTCATAGGTGGGACAAGAGGATTATGTAAGAGTCAACATATAGATATAGAATGAATAAAGAAAAACGAGAAAGGGACTTCCCTGGCAGTGCAGTGGTTAAGACTCTGAGCTTCTATTGCAGGGGGCACAGGTTTTGGTCCCTGATCGGGGAACTAAGATCCTGCATGCCACATGGCACGGCCAAAAAAAAGAAAAATGAGGAGTCAAAGATAAAACTGGGGCTTCTTCTAGCAGGTCAGATACAGCAATTTCAAGCATTTTCTAAGACAGGGACTTGAGCTGAAGCAGATTGGGACAGGTTCAGTGACTTCAGAAATTATGAGAAGGAAAAAATAATCTCTGTTTTCCCAGCAAGACACAATTCCTACCTAATGTATTCCCTTTGTGGAATATTAGCTAAAACAAGTTAGAGATTAACACTAAGGATATTCTGTCATAGGTGGAAGGGCAAGCCTTTAATCATTTTATAGCATCCCCACCCTAAAGAATTATTTGAACAACCATATTGTGTAAAGCACTTAAGTATAGCCAAAGATGTTAAGTTTTATATTTCAAGAGCTACTATTTCAAAAAAGAAACAAAAATAGAAATTCAAGTTGTTAATAAATCTTCGGGTAATTTTTATTTTCCCCACAGTGTATCCCCTATCCTAAAAAGTAATGAAAACCCGGTTCCTCACGAATTTATCTTTCTGCTGATCTGACAAGTGTCCTCATCTCTACCTCTCTTACTCTTCTCATGCACCTCACCATTAGATACCTAAGGTTTCCCTGTTTCCTACAAAGTTGGCACACTGACTCTCTAGTATTCACTCTGATCTCACCAGTATTGATTCCGAACATAGAAACTTCACAACATTCCCAACGATCACTCTGCTAACCAACACCTAAGAGATAACACACAGTTTAAACAAATGAGGGCAGTTGTGGTGATCACACAACTGTATGCATTTGTCAAAACTCATTAAACTGTACACTTCAGGTTGGTGAATCTTATCGTATGTAAATTATACCTCAATAAAGCTGATTTTTTTAAAGAGAATGAATGCATTCATTCATCCAGCAATATTTACTGAGCATCTATTATGCGCATCAAAGTTTATACCAAATCTTTCAGCTTGACTACTTGGGTCCTACCTGTATTAAATGTGTGTGCTCTACTCATAAACTAACACTGTCCCAAAAAGCCATGTTCCATGAAAAATGGTTCCATTTCTGATTATGAATGTCTCCTTAATGATGCCCTCTACAGCAGAAGGACCATTAGCTATCCATCATCTTCCATTACATAAATGAAATCTATGCTCTTTATTGTAATACAAATGCTTCCATCATAAGAAAAAAATTAAGCACCTAAGCATATAGAACATACCTCTACCACAGCCTTATATGTTTGTCTTTCTATCAAAAAAATTAGAATATCTCAAAAGCTTACTGATAACATTGCTGGAAGAAAAGGTAATATTATTGGGGAACAGACTTAATTGACTCATTTTAGCATCCATAGTGACCCAGTGGCTGAGTCAAAGGCCTGGAAACTAGGCCTCCTGGCTCCCAACCCAATATGCAGAGTGGACCTTAGAAACAGACTTGGGTTTGAATTCCAGCTCCACTTCTTACTAGTTGTATGCATACACTTAGGAAAGTCACCCTCAGTTTGCTCATCTGTGAAACAGGGATGCCAACCACCACCTCACAACATTGTTGTGAAGACTACATGAGAACTATACCATGTAGCACAATTACTGGGCACAGAGTAGGCAACTCAACAATATTAGTTCCCTTTCTTGGTCTTAAATATTTAAGAGTAAGAAAATATCTATTAATCAAGGCTAATTCACAATCCCTATTAGTAATCACAGGACAACAATGAACCTGTATTTGCTCCTTGTTCATACTCTAGATCAACTCCCTTCCCATCCCACCGTTTCCAGTTTTTCAAACTTCAGTTACTATGTTTAGAAGTGATTTAATTTTAGAAACCTGGAAAGTTCTTCTGAGTAAATTGAGCAAAACCTTCATCTGCCCCAAGGGGAATTCTGAGCAAAATAATTATTTCTAACAAGAAAAGAATTTTTTTCTATGGGAGTTATTCAATTTAACCACATGAATGCCGCCAAAGCTGCACGCAAAGTAACAGAAAGCCGTCTGGAACACACCGTATAGATTCTCCGAATGGAAACATCCCCCTAAAATCCAAACACCTCCCTCCCTAATCTTAGGTAGTAAAATCTTAATAGGTGATCTGAATTCCCCCGCCTCTGACACCAGTCCAACTCCTTAGGCCAGAACTGCAGCAGTCCGTAAAACGCCCTGAACAAACCCCACCTCTCAAAATACCCGCAAAAGGCAGGCAAGTCCAGATAGTATTTTCTCCTTAATGGACAGATTAAACACTAGAAGCACAATTCCCTTCCCAAGGTCATCCAAGTCAGTGAAGGTGCGACGGAGAATTTGCAGGCAGTCTCTTGGGCTTTCTGGAGATCATACTGCAGGGATTTTCTTTTTTTTTTTTTTTTTTTTTAAGTGGGGGCTGCCTATTCTCTTCCCCTCTCCCACCCTCAAGTGTGAGCACTGGTCTCGGCATTTCCGAAACAAGCCACAACAAGCTCTGCAGTGTTAGGAAAGGGGCTGACGCGATGAAGAAACAGATGCTCCAAAGCAAGATGGTCTTTCTCAGCTCGCAAAGCCTCCTCCAAGGTTATTAACAGAAACCGCAGGCACCCCAGGGAGCTCTACAGCGGGTTCCGAACCCCCAGCCCGGTCGCTCCGGGACGCCAGGTTCCCCTCAGCAGCCCTCGCAGCCCGAGGCCACCGGCCCCAGAAACCGCACTTCATTCCAGCGCTCCGGGAAGCCATGGCTCTTTCCCCGCCCGGGCAGGGGTGGGGGCGCGCAGGGAGGCGGGCCGCTCGCGCTGCGGAAAGTTCACCGCGGCTGCGGGCGGGGGCGGCCCCGACCCGGCTCGCCCGCGTCCCCCAGCAGATTCCACCATTAATTAGTCCTAAGGACTGTCTACTGGCAACTTAAACAAAGCGAATGCCTCGAATTCCTTCCCGGCCCAGCGGTCTGGCTGCGAGACCAGCATCGGCCGGGACGCGGGCTGGCGCTGCGGGCGGACAGCTGCGGCGGCCGCGGCGGGACCCCCTCCTCGCCCATCCCGCGTCCCCGCCGCCGGGCCCCGCAGCCCGGCCCGCACGCCAGCCTGAGCGCTCCCAAACCTCCCTCCTCCTCCTCCTTCTCCACCTCTCCTCCTCCTCCTCCTCGGGAGCTCCCGGGCTCTTCCTGTAAGATCACTTCCTTCCTCCCCGGGTGCCCACGGGCCCCGCGCAGCCCCCTCCCCGGCGGTCCCGGCCCCCCGCCCGGCCGCACCGCTCCCCGCCCCCACCGGGCCCCGCGCGCCTCCCCACCCCCCAACTCCCAAACTCGACCCTAAAACTCTCCTCCGCTCAGCTCTTGGCCCCAAACATTTCTCCTCAGATTCTCGCTCCCACCAAGAAGTCTCTCAGAACCTTCCCTCCCCCTTCAAAGGAAAAATCTCCAACTCCAAAAGAATTCTCAAGGTCTCTCTCCAAAGATCTCCCTTTCCGAGCTCCTTCTCCGAAATTCCGCTCAAACTCTACCCCCACCTCAACTCCACACCCCCCCAGCCCTCGCCGGGGTGCGCCCTCCGGTTCTGCCCGGTCACCCCTGGGTGCCCCGACCCCCTGGCGGGGCAGGCCGCCTCCTCCGGGCGCCCTCCTCTCTCCGCCCGCCCGCCCGGCCTCCCGCGCCGCGCTCCCGCCACCTCCCCGCAGACTCCTCACCTCGGCGGCTACGGCCCGCGCTCCCGCCCGCCAAGGGCTCCGGCGCTCGGCTCCCGGCGGCCGGCGCCTCCTCCGGCTCCCAAGACTGACAATGAGGGGCGGAGCCAGAAGGTGACGTCAGCGGCCTGGGAGGCGGGGTCTTTGTGGGGGCGGAGCTGATAGACGGTCCCGCCCCCTTTGTCTTCTCCCCCTTCCCGGGACTTGGACTTTTCCAAGTTTTTATCGCCTATCTAGCTAGGTGCCCAGGTCCTGTGCTACGCGCGGTGGAAAATCGAAATGTAAGACAAGACGTCCTGCTTTCAAAAGAGGCACTCTCAGGGGATTGTGGGATTAAATGAGATAATCCATGTAAAGGTATTTAGCCCAAGGCCTAGTATGGAGTAATCTCTCAAAAAATACTATTTCTATTACTCAGCAAAGTGTGGAAAAGGAACTCAGCTTGAACTCAGGAGGCATGAGTTCCAGTCCCCAGCTCTGCTATTAATTCCATGTGTGATCCTAGATAAGTCCTTTGCCATCTATGTTCCCTCCTTTTGCCTTCTTTAAAATGGGAAGGGGCGGGCCTCCCTGGTGGCACAGTGGTTGGGAATCTGCCTGCCAATGCAGGGGACACGGGTTCGATCCCTGGTCCTGGAAGATCCCACATGCCGCGGAGCAGCTAAGCCCGTGCGCCACAACTGCTGAGCCTGCGGTCTAGAGCCCGTGCTCTGCAGCAAGAGTAGCCACCGCAGTGAAGAGTAGACCCTGCTCACCGCAATTGGAGAGAGCCCGCGCGCAGCAACGAAGACCCAACGCAGCCAAAAATAAATAAATGAAATAAATAAATTTATTAAAATGGGAAGGGGCAATGACCAGATGATCTCAAAGGGCCCGCCAATAACTCTGTGGACCTACTATGTGCAAGGTACCTAGAGCCCAGAGAAGGGAGAGGGGGGCCTTTGAAGAGAGCCCAAGACCCAGATCCAGCATGGTACAGAACACAGCTCTAGACACTCTCCCCTCAGATGCCCTCCCACATACTGACACAGGGTTGCATTCACAAGCCCGGACACAGATGCTCTGAGGGTTGCTTCCTCTTTGACTGCAGCAGCATAGCTGGTCTCTTGAGACATCTCTTGTGTAAGCTCCTTATTGCCTATGGAATAAAGGCCAAATGCCTGGCCTGGTGTGATCTCTTCCTACCTTTACACACACACACACACACACACACACACACACAAAGTTTATCCAAACTTCCCCTAGCACACCCACTGCTTTCCCACATCTGCGCATTGCTCATGCTCTTCCCTTGCTGTCTCTTCTCAGTTTACAACTCTTCCTAGTTTCCCCCAGCCAGAAGCTGACTCTCCCTGCTCTGAATACCCATGGCATTGTGTTAACTCTCATGTGGGCATGAACACATTTTAACTTGTGTCAAACTGACCTCCCCTTTGTTTCTTAGCACTTCCTCACTTCCTTGAGGTCAGAGCCCACACATGTTTGTGGAGCTCAGGTTCTGATGCCAGAAAACCCTGGGATTATATACCCGTGTTCTGGCCTGTACTAGCTCTCTTTGAGCCTCATTCTCCTCATCTGTAAAATGGGCATATTAATACAGTCCTTGTGGTGTTCGGTTTAAAATTACATAAGACACTGTGTAGAAAGCACCAGGCACAGTTTTCCACAAACGATGTAGCTGTCATTCTTCTTTTCATTCTTTTTTTTTTAATTTTTTTTATTTATTTATTTTTGGCTGCGTTGGGTCTTCATTGCTGGGTGCAGGCTTTCTCTAGTTGCGGTGAGCGGGGGCTACTCTTCCTTGCGGTGCGCAGGCTTATCCCTGCGGTGGCTCCTCTTGTTGCGGAGCACAGACTCTAGGCATGCGGGCTTCAGTACTTGTGGCATGTGGGCTCAGTAGTTGTGGCTCACGGGCTCTAGAGCACAGGCTCAGTAGTTGTGGAGCACAGGCTTAGTTGCTCCGTGGCATGTGGGAACTTCCCGGACCAGGGCTTGAACCCATGTCCCCTCCATTGGCAGGCGGATTCTTAACCACTGAGCCACCAGGGAAGCCCTTCATTCTTCTTATTGTTATTATCATCAATATTATTTCTAGTTCCTAACACCAGATAGCATCCCTAGTGATAATCCACCTAATCATTTCATAGTGGAAGACTTTGAGGTGCTGAGAGAGGAAGAGGCTCACTGAAAGGGGCCCTGCAGAGCATTGCCATTGGAATAGAAACTGCAGTTTCTAGACCCCAGGTGGATTCTGCAGAGTCACAGCTGATACCCCAGAGTGTCTCTGTCACTCAGCACCCCTCCAGGTTGGGGATGCCTTCGAGTTCTCATCCTTTGCAGCAGAGCTGACCCGGTTCTCCCTTGTGCCTCTCTCCTCTCGTTTTCCTTACAGAGAGATGGATCTGTGTTAAACTGCCCTTGGCAACTCCGCAGTCTTCTAGCAGAACTGCAGCAAGGCACTGGGCGTTTCCAGAGTGCTGGCCTGTGGGGAGAGGGAAAGGGCTTTGGGGTTCTGATTAATTTCCTGCGAGGGGGGACAGGCAAATGGCTGTTCTGAATTGCCTGGGCTGGTCCTCAAGAACCCCTAACAAATCACAGCTTATTTCTAGAATAAGAGATTCAAAAATTCAACTTCCATGAAAGGAAGGCATGGCCACAGGATTGCTGCAGGCAAAGAAAGGGCCTTTACTGAGTCCCTGCTATATGCTGATTCCAAGCATTGCAGACACTTGGAAGAGAGAACCCAGGACATACAGGGGAGGTTCTGAAGACAGAAGCTTCTCTCTGGGACCCATGAACCGATCAGCCACTTATTCATTCATTCAGAGCAAAAGCTTTGGCACAGGACAGATCAGGATTCAAATCTCAGCTCCATTACTTACCAGCTGTGCGACCTTGGGCTTTCAAGTCTCTGCACCTCAGTTTCTCATCTGAAAAATGTGAATAACAATAGTACTTATTTCATTCAGGGGCTGTGAGGATCAAATGAAATAACATGTGAAAGAGCTTAGTTCAGAGCCTGGCACCTAGTTCATGCCAGGATATGGTGGCTGCTGTTACTATTCCAACATGGCCTCCCAGTAAGGCCTCTCATGTGCTGGCCTCTGGACTGGAGGTAATAGTCCCAACCATAAGAAGCTCATTTGGTAAAAGGAATGGAATAGATTTTCATGAATAGGCAAGAAAAGGTGTCTACTGGGTACTGTTAAATTAAAAAAAGAGTAAGAGTAAGTTGCAGAATTACAGAAGTAGTAGGATCCCATAATTATAACTTATATGCTTAATATATGCATTACAAAATGGAGAATATAGGAAACTAAATACGATGCCTTCACCTTTATTCCTTTCTTTTTGTTTTGCTTTTCTTTGTGTGTGTGTATAGCAGGAATTTTCAAAAAAGACTCTACTGAATGCTAAGAGGGAGAAAGAGGATGAAGACACAGCTACAAGGTGTATCAGCAATGGGCATCTGAACCAACTGTTCATACGCCATGGAAAATTCTACAGGTTCCATCTCATTCTTCATGGCATTCCAGGGAAAGCCCCAGCCCAGACAATTCTCATCTTCTCCCGCCTCCCCAGCCCTTAGCTGCACTTGAACTTTCAATGGTATAGCCAGAGGCAAGACTCTGAACAGAACTCCCAGGAACCATAGCAAGGCCAGTAGGAGAGACCTTTAAACAGGAAGAATCTTTTTTTGCTCCCTGTCCTGTGCCCCATCCCCACCTCCCAAGGAGTAACAATCTGACAGCATCTTGTGGCTACAGTGCCTAAAACTGCCTGCACTTTCATTTCTCCTCATTATATCTTTCTGCAATTTAAATTTTTTTACAAGGAGGATGTATTACTTGGTCATCAGAAAAAAGGCAGTAAAGATGTAAATAATAAGAAAGCTAACCAAGCCCGCGCTGGTTCACTTTTGTTGGTTTCCAAACAATAAATTAGAACAATGTGGTTGAGGCCAATGCTTAAGTCTCACAGGAATCATAGAAAGTAAGAGTGGGAAGGGATAGAATCACCCTCAATTTCTCCTACCACCCCCCAAATGGCCTAATTTTAAGTCCTCTCACATTTCAGACCACCCACCAACACATGTATTTCATTCATTCATTCAACAAACACTTATGGATCCTTTACTATAAACCAAGCATCATATAGGTTATGAAGGTCATTATTCCTATCTTGCAGATTAGAAAAACAAGGCTCAAGGAGGTAAAGTAAACTGCCCAAAGTCTCACATCTATTGGGATCTAAACCAAGACCTTCACAGCATCAAAACTCAATTCCTAAAGGGTGAGGGCTAAATTCCAAAGTGAGTGTGCTGTGCACTTAGGACGCCATGATTGCTGGGTGGCCTCGGGCAAGTCACTGAACTCTTCCCAGCAGCAGTTTCCCCATCTCTGTGGAGTAAGGACATACCTGGATATTTTACGTAAGTTAAGCACTTTGTAAGTTGTAACACATAATTCAAAGGGAAGTCATTATATTAGCTCTTCTGAGACTGATTCTCACTCATCTTTGGATCTCTTGGTGCTTTCCCCATTACTGTTTATCCCCATTAATGTTTATCCCCCATTAACACATTTAGGACAGTCTTCCTTGCACAAACTCATATTATACCCCCCACTAGCCTCGGACCTCCTCGAGGAGTGGAACAATGCTTATTCATTTCTAATGCCTTTCCGCCCCTAGTGCAGTGAATGGCAGTCCCTCCATTCCTTCACTCTTTTTTTTATTTCATAACAAATGACTGAGAGCCTAACATGTGTAAGACAGCAAAGGTCCCTGCCTTCTTAGACCTTAAGACTGGTGGGGTGGAGAGACAAGAAAATATTAAGCACAGTTAATTACTTCATTAATTAACTGCATTAACTCTCACAAAGTGGGACTTCCCTGGTGGCGCAGTGGTTAAGAATCGGCTTGCCAATGCAGGGGTCACGGGTTCAAACCCTGGTCCGGGAAGATCCCACATGCCATGGAGCAGCTAAGCCCGTGCGCCACAGCTACTGAGCCTGCGCTCTGGAGCCCGCGAGCCACAACTACTGAGCCCGCGAGCCACAACTACTGAAGCCCGGCGCCTAGAGCCCGTGCTCTGCAACAAGAGAAGCCACCGCAATGAGAAGCCTGCACACCGCCATGAAGAGTAGCTCCCACTCACCGCAAGTAGAGAAAGCCCACACACAGCAACGAAGACCCAACGCAGCCAAAAATAAATTTAAAAAAAAAATTAAAATCTCACAAAGTATCAGCCCAGGTGCAATGAGAGCTTGGGGGATGTGTTGTGGGGACCTAAGTGAATCCAGGATATAGGGAAGGCTTCCTAGAGGAGGTGGCCTTGAGGCTCAGAGACGTTAAGAAATTTGTTTAATGTCACACAGCTGTTGAGTGGAAAAGCTGGGATTTTAACCCAGAACACCTGACTCCACACCCATATTCTTCTACTAGACAACACTGTCTTTTATCTCCTCCCTCCTATTCTTCCCTGGCTCTTATTGGTGAAAGGGAGCAAGGTCTGTCTAACACGGGATGCTCAAAAGCAATGTTTTTCCCAGATTGGGGGATCAGGGCCCCCTTTGAGAATCTGGTGAAATCCATGAAACATCTCCCATGTATACATGTATACAGACAGACCCACAAAGTTTTGCCTGCAATTTCAGGGTTCATAGGCATCCTGAGGCCCAGGTTTAGAACTCACACCATGCGGACCATAGGACTTTATAGTGAGATGCTCAGAGCCTCAGAAAGAGATACCAGGGCCCCATGGGGACCTCAAATTCAGAGACAGACCCCAGGATTCTATAAAAAGATTCTCAAGATCCAGGTGAAAGATCCTGGGATCCTGTAGAGAACCCAAGTCCTTCCCCTGCAGAGACTTTAAGATGCCACATAGATTGCAGAGGAGGCTCAGGCCTGGACAAAGCTGGTTTCCCCCAGGGGAACCCATGGGCCTTGGAAAGCTATGGTAAGACCTTTTTTGGGTCACTGACACCTTTGAAACTGAGGAAAAATGCAACACACAAGATGCTGTACACAAAATCAAGGCGTTCACAGACCCCTAGGAGGCCATCAGTAACCCCCAGAATCCGGCCTCCTGTTCTTGGGCCTCCGCAAGAACCTGAAGCCCCTCAAGAACCTGGACCAGGACCACAGACTCAAGGCACAAACTCTAGAGTCAAACAGACCACGGGTCGAATTCTGGCCCTGCTGTTTACTAGCCATGACCTTGGGCCACTCACCTACAAACCCTCAGGCCTCAGCGTCTCACCTCCCAAAAGAAAGGGTCGGACACCTCTCCCTCCCCAGTCCAGGCCCCGCGGCGTGGGCTCCGGGCCCGGTGGGGCGTAGGCGCCTGCGGGACCCAGCCTCTCCGCTCCGGCGCCCGGGAGGGACCGGGGCTGCAGCACTTTCCTGCAATGCTAATGGGCCGACTGCAGCGGGAGTGCGGGCGGCGCGGGAGGCGGCGCGCTTGCCGCAGTGACAGCGCCGCGCCGCGCCCCCGCGGGCCTGGGAAGCCGGCGGGGCCGTTCCCACCCGCCGGGCAGGGCGTTCCCGCCGGCCGGCTTCCTGCAGTCGGGGGCAGCGGAGGGGGGAGGCGCGGAGGGGCCGCGGGGCCCGGCAGGCCTGGTTCCTGGCTTTCTCTCCACGTTTCCTGAGCAGGACCGGCCGGGGGATGGGACCCAGCACAAACGTCCTTCCTGGGAGCGCAGCCAGGAAATCGCGTCCTGGTTCGCTCAGGTTCCTCCTCTGTCCGGGACGGTGCCGATTGCGGTCCGTAATCTTCTCGTACTTACCCACGGGGTGTGATGCGACCCGCTTACCGCTTCGGGAAGCTGAGAGATGAAAAGGCAGACCCCAGACCCTACAACACAGCAAGATTCCAACCCCGTGATGGAAGTTAATTCCATCCTACGGATGAGAAAACTGAGGCTTGAAAAATTGAAGTGACTTACCCAAGGCCTTCATAAAAACATTACTGTAGGGGCTTCCCTGGTGGCGCAGTGGTTGAGAATCTGCCTGCCAATGCAGGGGACACGGGTTCGAGCCCTGGTCTGGGAAGATCCCACATGCCGCAGAGCAACTGGGCCCGTGAGCCACAACTACTGAGCCTGCGCATTTGGAGCCTGTGCTCCGCAACAAGAGAGGCCGCGATAGTGGGAGGCCCGCGCACCGCGATGAAGAGTGGCCCCCGCTCGCCGCAACTAGAGAAAGCCCTCGCACAGAAACGAAGACCCAACACAGCCAAAAATTAATTAATTAATTAATTAAAAAACAAAAACATTACTGTAAATAAAATAAAGTGTTCACTACCTACCAGGCGCTGTGCTACAAATGCTCTAAATGTAATTGTACCATTGAGTCCTCAGAACCTATGAGGATAACTATTGTCCCTATTTTATAAATGAGGAGACTGAGAACCAGAGAAGCCAAGTGGCTTCTCCGATGTCTCACAGCTAGGAATTAAACGCCAATCTCCTGTTTCCAGAGCTCAGGCCATTCCACTATCCTGCGTCCCAGATATCCTATTTCAACTCATTACAGTGAGTAACCTGAGAATCAGAACCCTGTCTCCTTTGTCTTTGGGTCCCCCAAACCCCACTTGGAACTTGACACAAAATAGGCACTCGGAGATGACTCTGGAGCCTAGCACAGAAGCTCAAAATTAGAAGGACTAGTAGGAGGCATCTAGCCTGACTCCTTCTAGAGCCTTCAGCCAAGTGAGAATTCAGCTTCTGCTTCAATACTTCCTGTCATGATGAACTCTCTCTCTCCCATCATAATCCATTCCCCTGTTGGACAAATACGTTTGGTCTAAAATGTAAATACTTCATTTTGCTCGTGGTTCCTTGTAAACAGAGGAAGAACATTTCCCTCCTCTTGGGCATAATACACACCGCATGGTATCCTTAGCCATTTTATAAGGGTTCAATAATTTTAAGTCCTTGTGAACTGGAACAATGCCAGCTATTTACCAGAGCTGTTCCCCTTTCATGTGTAGAGTTGTTTCAGAGCAAAGCAGCCAGCCCAGACTACATTTTCCAGCACCTCTTGCAACTAAGCACGTGACAGTGGGATATGGGCAGAGACAATGTGTGCCGTGTCCAGGGCAAATCCAAGTTAAGAACTATGTATGCTTTCTCAAAGCTCTCTCATTTCTCTCCCATCTGCCAACTGGATGCCAACACCACGTGAACCTGGGAAACCACATGTTGAACACAGCAGAGCCTTGGTCAGGCTGGGTTTCACTCAAGTCGCTTGACTGAATGGTACCCACATTGAACCAACTTCTATTTAGTGTTTAGGCATTGAGATCTCAGGATTTCTCTATTACGGCAGTTAGCATAACTTAACTAACACTGGGACCAACTTGGGTTCATTGTTATGTCCTCCACCTCACAAAGCATGATGTTGGTCACAGAAAAGTTGCTCAGAAGACATCCATCGGGCTTCCCTGGTGGCGCAGTGGTTGAGAATCTGCCTGCCAATGCAGGGGACATGGGTTCGAGCCCTGGTCTGGGAAGACCCCACATGCTGTGGAGTAACTGAGCCCGTGAGCCACAACTACTGAGCCTGCGTGTCTGGAGCCTGTGCTCCGCAACAAGAGAGGCCGCGATAGTGAGATGCCCGCGCACCGCGATGAAGAGTGGCCCCCGCTCGCCACAACTAGAGAAAGCCCTCGCACAGAAACGAAGACACAAAACAGCCAAAAATAAATAACTAAATAAATAAATTTTAAAAAAAAAAGACATCCATCTAGCACCGACTGTGTCCACTTGGTTCAGCTAGGCAGAAATAGTCTGTTCATCTCACTGATGCATTATGTCCTGTCTATTCCAAAAAGGGTTTTGCGTTGCAGCTGCAAGCCTATTTGATGGATAATTAAAGAGCAAGAATCAGGGAGTAATGAAAGCCTGGACCGAAGGACAGTGGAGAAGGAGGGAAGAAAGGTGAAAAATTGACCAATAATAGCAGAAATGCTAGGTCAAGTTTTCTAAGGACAGCAACTGTGACAGAACAAAAACCATGGCTCTGAGTTTCCTGGCAGTCAAAGCAAAGAGGGAAACAGGATGAGTTACAAATTATATGGGAAGTAGTAAGCATGTGATTAAGCACACAAACCCCAGAGCCAGACTGTGCTGTTTTGAAGCCCAACTCTACCACTTACGTAGGCATTTATTTAACTTCTCTGTGCTTCTGTTTTTCATCTGAAAAATGGGGATGATATAATAATAATACCCCTCTCTTAGGGTCATTGGGAGGATTAAATGAGCCAAGGCATATTCAGTTCTTATAACAGGCCTGTCACGTGGTGAATTCTATATAAGAATTAGCTATTGCTACAGTCTGATTGGAAGAATCAGGCCAGTGATTTGGAAGAGACAATTTTTTCCCTGTACTAAACTCTCAGAGGTATGTATTATATAAGGGACCCCAACTAATACAATGGACTGTGCCTCAATCAAACTTATGACGACTGCTGGGCCCTGTATCCCATGGTCATTTCTCTTATTGGCTTTTGGTCCAGACAAGTCTTGGTATTCTACTCACTAGGTAACTCTGGGGGCAGATTGTTCGGGTGCCCTAAGTGCCTTTCTGATGACCTGTGCACAAGGCAGGTAAGTGTCGTGGGGACAAGCAAAGGGGCTGGTGTCAGACCCAGGTACATTTGTTAACCTCTTCAAGCCTCAGTTTCTTCATCCATACAGTGAAGACAATAACAAATAGTACCTACCTAAGAGAGTTGCTATAAAGATTACATGAAAGAATAGATACAAAACCCTTACCACAATGACCGGAACTATGGGAAGATTGTACTACACCAGCACTCACAAAATAAGGGAGAAACTGACAAAATTAAAATAAGGAATCTCACCTGAGACCCCTGGAGTACGGAGAATCATTTTTAATGCTTTAAAAATTGGAACAGATAAGACTCCGTGCTTCCACTGCAGGGGGCATGGGTTTGATCCCTGGTCAGGGAACTAAGATCCTGCATGCTGCGTGGCTAAAATAAATAAATAAATAAAGATAAAATTTTTTCAAAAAGTGGAACAGAAATGGTAATTTCCCCCAGAATGTGGCCCTGGGCTGACCAAAGCATCATTTCTTTGCTTCTGGCTAGAATTCCCTTGGCTTAATTCAGTGTGGTGTGCAGCCCAGGCTGGCCTGTTTTTGGAGCCACCCTGGCCTGATGAGGTGCTGCAGAGCCAAAATGACCACCGTGCCACAGCAAAAGACTGTTTTTGAGGGGAGTTGAGAACCGGAAGCTCCCCCTTAGGCTTCCATGTGTTGGGTGCTTCCTCGGTACCCAGCACTGCACTGAGCTTCACATATTACCTTGCCCTGACAACAGCTTCAAGGGGTGAGCCCTACTGGCAATCACATTTTATGGATGAGTAAACTGAATATCAGAGAAGCAAAGTGACCTGTCTAGGGTCACACAGCTAAGAACTGGCAAGGCCGGGACATGAGAGAGATGTATGTTTCTAACCATTAGACCACACTGCATCTCCTCTGCACCCTGGCCCAGGATCTTGTCTCTCTCATTAGCCTAGGCTGTCTGTTTTCCTCAAGGATCTTCTAGGAAACGCCCACTGTAGGGACCACCTTCTCCTCCTGTCTGGGCAGCCCCTTACCCTCTGAGAACTATCTCCTGGACAAGACAGACAAGTGTTAATGGTGTGCCTTAAGCTGGTCAGAAGCTCTGAGTGGATGGAAAACCCGCCACCATCGCCATCACCGAGTCCAGTCTCAGCTCTCATTTGCTCAGCCTCCTGGTTGGTCTCTCTCTCTGCCTCCAGGCTCCCCCACCTCCATTCCTCCCTTCACCTGCAGTCAGGGTGATGGCTCTCAACACTTACCTAACCAAGTCATCCCCCTTCTGAGTAACCTTCAGTAGCTCCCTATTGCTCCCAGGATAAAGTTCAAAGTCAATCGTTTGGTATAGCCCTCAAGGCCCAGCCTACTTCTCCAACCCTCTCTTTGCTCTCAGGCATCCTTGGCCCCCATGGCCCCAAACATTCATAGTTCCCAGCCCCAGAGCCTTTGCACATGTGGTTCCTGTGTGATGTGAGGTGAACGAGCTGCCAGGCCTAAGCTGTGCTGTGAGACTGTCAGATTCCATTAACCTCATCTTCTCCCTGCCCTCTAACCGAGACGTCTCTGCCAGCAGGAATTGCCCACCATCCACCTGGAAAAGGGACCAGTCAGGAAGAGGTCATAAGCAACTCGGGCTCTGTGTAGAGCCCTGGGAAATGAGGACCTTATCTTGCATCCACTCTATGTGTTGGAAGCTAGGTGTCAAGAGGTGACATGATAAAGCAGCAATGGGGAGCTAGATTTCCTATCAAGTCTGCATGACGCCTGTATCCAAGTTTTTAACAATTCCCCAAGGCAATCTCCTTATTTGAGGCAGAATTCACCTCTGTATATGTATACAATGTATACAGTTGCCTGAGTGCTGTCCCAGAGCAGGCAGTCTTCCCACCTCATTATTCCCACTTGCTAGGAATAATTGCTCTGAATGAGGAAGGCACCCACTCATCGTTGATTCCTGTGCCTTTCTCTGGTGCCCCTGTGCCACCTGGTGGGCATACCTGGAATAGACCAGGATTTCTGCCGACAGCTCTGAGGAAGGAGGCCTAGGGTAGGTGCCCTTAGCCAAATTCTCCAGGGTGGCATTTTCATCTCAGTCTACATTCCCCTCTGAGACCCCAGGGCTCACCTGTGCCTGAGGTCCTGAAAAAGGCAGAAGCTGATTCTGTCTCACTGTGGAATCTTGGGTCTGTCACGGCCCCTCTCTGGGCTCAGGTTCCTCATCTATAAAAAAGGACCTGAAGAAATTGGGCCCTACCAGCTCTGACATTCTAGGATCTGTGTCTAAAGTTCATTAAGTGGGAACTTCCCTGGTGGTACAGTGGATAAGAATCCGCCTTCCAATGCAGGGGACGCGGGTTCAATCCCTGGTCAGGGAACTAAGATCCCACATGCCGCAGGGCAACTAAGCCCACGCACAACTACTGAGCTCGCACGCCTCAACAAGAGAGCCGGCGTGCAGCAAACTACAGAGCCCACGTGCTCTGGAGCCCGCATGCCACAACTAGAGAGAGGAAAAAAAAAAAAAACACCCACGCGCTGCAACTAGAGAGAAGCCTGTGCACAGCAATGAAGACCTGACGCAGCCAAAAAACTGAAAAAGAAAAAGAAAATAAAATTTAAAATAATAATAATAATAAATAAAGTTCACTTAAGTGACCTGTGGCTCTGCCTCCTTCCTTAGCTCAACGGGAAGGATGTAAATTCTAGGAGGACAGGGAAGTTGCTAGCTTATTCACTCTCTATCACAAGTGTATGGGGCAGTGCTTCAAACATAGATACTTTACTGGGTTTGAGGCTGTATTAATAGAAGCACTGTATGTACAATGAAGGAGGTGATACACCTGTCCATGTCTGGAGTTCCGAGTTCCATTTGGGGTCAGAACTTTGAAAGGGACATGGAGAAAGTGTAACTCATTCATAGGAGGATGAAGAAAATAATAGCTGAAAGGGGGACCACAAAACTACACAGTATGGGGGAACAGTTGAAGGAGCCAGAATATTGAGTCTGGTATAAAAAAGACTCAGGGGGTACATGCATCTTCCTTCAAATATCTGAAGAGGGCATCTGGGGAAAAGAAACGGGAGAACTAGGAATTAGGGTTGTTACTTTTTTTTTTTTTTTTTTTTTTTTTTTTTTTTAAATCTTTTATTTATTTATTTATTTATTTTTGCTGTGTTGGGTCTTCGTTTCTGTGCGAGGGCTTTCTCCAGTTGCGGCAAGCGGGGGCCACTCTTCAGTTGCGGCAAGCGGGGGCCACTCTTCATCGCGGTGCGCGGGCCTCTCACTATCGCGGCCTCTCTTGTTGCAGAGCACAGGCTCCAGACGCGCAGGCTCAGTAATTGTGGCTCACGGGCCCAGTTGCTCCGTGGCATGTGGGATCTTCCCAGACCAGGGCTCGAACCCGTGTCCCCTGCACTGGCAGGCAGACTCTCAACCGCTGCGCCACCAGGGAAGCCCCTAGGGTTGTTACTTTAAGGGAACAGATATTTCTTTCCCCAAAACCAAAAGAAGTTTTCAGTCTGAGCTACATAACGAACCGACCTGAATTTGAATCCCAGTCTGTCCCTAACTAGTTTTGTAACCTTGGGCAAGTTTCTTTATCACGTTAAGCCTTGGTTCTCTCATCTGTAAAATGGGTATAACGTGGAGCACACAGGACTGTTGCGAGGATAGAATGATACAAAACATTTTTAAAGGGCCTAGTGTGAGGTCTAGTGCCTGGTTAGTGCTGGAGGAGTGTTGCTGTGGTTAAAAATATAGAGAGGGAGTGAGTACCCTGCCACTGGAAGTGTAAGCAGAGGCTCGAGGATAACTTGGTAGGAATGGGAAGGAGTCAAGCAGCTAGTGGGACTGTGGCTCAGGGAAGTGGTGCAGGCTGGTAGCTAGTAGTACTGGCTTTTGGTCACAATGATTAGATGTTTATCTTGGCTTTGCAATTTAATTGCTGTGCAAATTACTTAACCATTCTGAGCCTCAGTCTCCCCAGCTGCAAAATGGGGATAAGTGGTTCCCACCTCACTGAGTTGCTGGGGGATGAAGCAATCAAAATGTGAGCTGCTTCTCTGATGTTAGTGATCTGATTGGGATTGTCCTGGATGACCTTGAAGGTCCCCTCCCATCTGATATTCTCCAGGTCTGGAATCCTGGCTCTTGCCCTTGGGAGCAGACTGCAGAAGGCCCTGGGGAAGCAGGTAAATGCACTGTCCTAAGACTCCCAGATGCAGAGGACTTCTTGCATCTGCTCCTTGCCAGGAGCAGTGTAAACAGGGCACTGTCCCTTTCCCTCCCCCACAAGCCAGCCCTTCCTGTGACAGGAAGGTGGCTAGGATGGCATCTGAGGAAGTTGAGGGGGTAGGACACAGGATGGGGTACGGGACAGGACAGTGGTGGACAGGCTGTCTGGTTTTCTAATCTGCTTATGCACTTTGGTCCCCAGATAAACTGTGAGCTCTGTGAGGGATTCAACTGCAGTACAGGGTACAGAAATTAGCCAATAGCCTGGGGAGGATCAGAAGTTGCCAAATGGCAGCCCAGGGGCCAGATTTGGCTCACAGGTTTGTTTTGTTGTCTGCATAGTTGCACAGTGGTTTGTTTTTCAAATTAGTTGTCAACATTTAAAAATAAGGGTATTGCATTAAAAATCCCAATTCCTTACTCTCTTCAAAGTCAGCAGAGTTGACACATTTCTGTATGGCACGAGTTAGTGAGAGATGAGTAGTAGCTGCCGCCTTTAGTTAGGGCGTATGAGCTCCAGTCACCAGAGTCCCCACACCTCCCAGTTGTATCACACCAGTCAGCTTCACTCACTTATGAATGTGCAAATTACTTAACCATTCTGAGCCTTAGTCCCTTGAGTTTACGATCCCTGGGATAGAGGGATATCTAAGCAATATTTAAGGACAATGGGACAAATCCCAGCCTGGTTATGTGATTCATGAGTGCTCTGAACTCCATTTCCGCATCTGTAAAAGGGGGATAAGGACACAGATCCCTCCCAGAGCTGATATGAAGATTACTTAAGAAAATGTCTGTAAAGCACCTGGAATATAGTAGGTGCTCAACAAAAATTCCCTGTGAGTATACCACGGCCCAGGCTCATTCAATACTCTCCCTGGTTTTGAATGCTACAGTCCTGGGCACAGTGCCAGGTCCCAATCACCCTATGAGGCTAGTGTTATTGTTATACACACCATACAGAAGAGCAAACTGAGGCACAGAGAGGTATTAAGCAAGTAAATGGAAGAGCTGGCATGCATAGCCCAGTTTGTCTGATTCCCAAACTTGTGCTTTTCCCTCACAGCCCCATGTCATTTTGGCCCTGACCACATCCACTGGGGTTGAGTGTGAATTCTGAGGTATAACTAACTATAGGGCTAGAATTCTAGCTCTACTAGCATTTACTAGCAGTGTGACACTGGGCAAATTATCTAATTTCTTGGGACTTCCAGTATTTTATCTGGAGGATAGGAAAAGGACCATCTTCATGTGGGTTAAATGAGTTAAATGCTCATAAAATACTTAGGGCAGTACCTGGGTTCACAGTAAGAGCTCAATAAATGCTAGTTATTGTTATCATTAATTGAGCACTGGCTGCGTGCCAGGTACTAAGAGTACGAAGATCAGTGAGCGTCCCTGTGGGGCTCAAGATGAGAGATCATAGGCCAGAGGGATGTACTGTCAGGGAGCCTGGCTGTGGAAGCAAGAGGGGGGTGGTGGTTAACTTTGTCAGTTTGTCAGGACCACAGTGCCCAGACATTTGGTCAAAAATTATTCTGAATGTTTCTGTGAGGGTGTTTTTGAATAAGATGGACATTTAAGCCAGTGGACTTTGAGTAAAGCAGATTGCTCTCCATAATGTGGGTGGGCCTCATCCAATCAGTTGAAGGCCTGCATAGAACAAAATGGCTGATGTCCCCTAAGCAAGAGAGACTTCTCCCAGAAGATGGCCTTTGGGCTTCACCAGCAACATTGGCTCTTCTGCACCAGACTGCTTTTGGACTCAAGGTGGAACCCTTTTGTCTGAGTCTCCAGTCTGTCATCCTCCCCGTCAGATTTTGGACTCATCAAGCCTCCACAATTGTGTAAGTCAATTCCTTGAAATAATTCTCTTTCTATATAAATGCACATCCTATTTGTTCTATGTCTCTGGAGAACCCTGACTAAAAGAGGGCGGGTAGTACCAATACCTTTGGCAGTGCTAGCCTGGAGAAGGTTGTCCAAGGGCCCTGACCCTCTCCCTTATAGATGTAACTGTCTTTAATATTTGGGATGCATTTACTACGAGGATCCCACAAAGCTGGGAGAGACAGCACATATAGAGGCTGACAAAATCAGGATTCAAAACCCACTTAATCTTCAGAATGATGTGTAGGAAACTACAAGAAGAAATGTAACATGGATCAATGAAAAGTCCTCCCTTTGGGCTCAACTGTGCAGAGATAGAATCAGGGACCAGGGGGCGGGAGAATGTAGCCAGCTGAAAAGCACTAGGTGTGTATAAGACTTGGCACTTTAGCTTGACAACAAGTGCAATATGGGCCAATTCCTTCCTGGGTTACGTTAAGTTCTGATGAGTCATGAGGCTGATCAGCCTGAGGAGACACAGCCCTGGCCTCCAGGTTTCAAAAAGGCAGGATAGGGACGGGCAGATGGAAGTTACTGGAAATCAGATTTGGGCCCAGTGGGAAGAACAGTCAGTGCTGACCAAGATGGCCTGGGTGTCTCATGGGCACTGATCTCCCTGTCACCAAGAATGTTCTAGGAGTTATCCCTTCTTCACGATGTAACAAAGACAGTGCTGTGAAGAGAAAGAGCATGCACTTTGGATGGGATGGACCTAGATTCAAACTAGTTAGTGTGAGTGTGACCTCAGATGAGTCACCCTGAACCCATGGACCTCAGGGAGTACGCGTGCTGCACTGGAAATCCCTGGGTTGCCTCTTAAAGCAGCCAATGAATATAACCTGTTTACCACACTGGCTGGCTCACACTGAGAAACATCCTCTGGCTGTCCTCACTTCCCTGCCCAAGGCGCCAAGCCCGTGCCAACCCGAGAGTGCCTCGTGCTGCCCAGACTTGCTGCCATCCAACCCATGAGAGGACCGGGTAGCAAGAGAGACGTGTGTCCTCCTGGTACCTGTCTCGATGCGTTCAGTAGCAAGTAACAGAAAAATCCAGCGAACAGCGTTTAAATCATAAGGATGGTTACTGCTCACTTAACAAGTAATCTGAGACAGGCAGTCCCAGGGAAGCTTTGGTGCCTCAGTGATGCAGTCAAGGAAGTGGGCTTGCTTTTTCTCCTCTGCCATCCTCAGGGCATCCACAATGTTTTCCTGCAGGATCACAGGATGGCTGCCCAAGCTTCCCATCCTCACCGGACAGCTCCCAAGAAGGAAGAACTTTTTTTTCCTCGCATGTCTCCCTTTTCCTGCAAGGAGTATCTTTCTAAAGGCCCTAGCAACTTTCCCTTATATCTTTTTATTTTATTTATTTATTTTTTAAAATTGAAGTATAGTTGATTTACAGTGTTGTGTTTCCCCTTATATCTTGAATAACCAGCTTCTCCGGGTTGGCAAGGTACTTCTCCATTTTGTACCTAAATTCGCAGATCCTGAGAACCCCCTTGGTCCCTGGCAGATCTGACCAGTTGGTTTCCCTACTTATATCCCATTGGCCAAAACTGGGTCACATAGCCATCCCTTGACCAATCACTAGTAAAGGGAATGGAAGTATTCCAACTGGTTTAAACCAATCAGGATTCACCTCCTGGGGGAACTGGCATGTTGCCGTTTGACCTGATTGATGGCAGGAAGCAGGATTGGCTGCTAGACGGGAATCCTGCAGTGTCTGCCACACTTGCGTAAGTCAGAAATTAGCAAATTCCTGTCCTAGACAAGGCTCTGATCTCCTCCAGCATCATCACCATCATGCTGTGCGTGTGTTTGTGACTAATTGTGAAAGAATTAGGAGCATGACAAGGATGTTGGCAGAGGGGGAAGGAGTAAAGCCCCAAATACCGGCTTCCTCTGTGGTCATGGGAAATAAGTTTATTTTTAATCTGATCTTCATGTGGCCTAATTAGTGTGCGGTTCTCCAGGCATGGGCAGCTTTCAGGTAATAATAAGAAAGAGCAGAAAACAGCTGATCTTTCTCCTAAGCTGGCCTATCCTTTGACGGTCCCTGGGTAGAAACTGTGGAGGAGGGGGCATCTGAACAGAAGGACAGAGGGCCTGGGCTGAGTGCAGGCTAAGGGGTCAGCCCAGCCCTGGCTCCTTGGGGACACTGGGGTCACCCAGCCTCCTCATTCACCTCTTGCCTCAGCTATACTCAGGACAGAACTGTCCTGAGTCTGACCTAGGTCTACCTGACACCAAATCTCATGACATGTGAGGTTCCAGCCACAGGAACAAGTCACCTTCTCTTAAAACTTTAAAGACAAAGACATTGAGAATAAGTCATTTATAAACCTGGAAATGGTGTTTCATTCATTCATTCAAACAAATACTTATTGAGTATCTACCATGTCTAGGCACTGAAGTGTGTTGGAGATCAAACAATGATACACGATAAGTAAGATCCCCACCCTTAAGAAGCTGACACCCTAGAGGTGGCAGACAGACAATAAGCAAGAACTAATATATATCATCATCAGTAATAAATATAATAAAGTCAGAGAAGGGGATAGAGATGGCTGGGTAGATGGAGGGAAGGGGTGCCTGCTCTTCTGGATCAGAGGTCTTCGACTACAGCCTGTGAGCTGCCACCTAGTCCAGTAAATAACATTCTATTGGAATAGAGCCAAGCTCATTGATTTATGTATTGTCTATGGCTGCTTTCATGCTGCAATGGCAGAGGTGAATAATTATAACACAGATTCTATGACCTGTGAAGCTGAAAATATTTACTATCTGGCCCTTTAAAAAAAAGTTTGCCATCACAAGGAGATACCATTTCACACCCACTAGAATGGCTATAATCAAAGACAGACAATAACAAGTAAGAGTGAGGATGTGAACAAACTGGAACCCTCACGCACTGATAATGGGAATGTAAAATGGTGCAGCCACTTTGGAAAAGTCTGGCAGTTCCTCAACAGGGTAGACATAGAGTTACCATAGGACCCAGCAACTCCACTCCTAGTTATATACCTAAGAGAAATGAAAGCATATGTCCACACAAAAACTTATACCACAAAATTCAGAGCAGCAGTATCCACAGTAGTCAAAAAGTGGAAACAATCCAAATGTCCATCAATAGATACATGAATAAATAAAATGTGGTATAGTCATACAACGGAATATTATCTGACAATAAAAGGAAATGTAGGGACTTCCCTGGTGGTCCAGTGGGTAAGACTCCACGCTCCCAATGCAGGGGGTCCGGGTTCGCTCCCTGGTCAGGGAACTAGGTCCTGCATGCATGCTGCAACTAAGAAGCCCACGTGCCACAACTAAGACCTGGCGCAACCTAAATAAATATTAAAGAAAAATAAAAGAAATGTAATAGTGATATATGCTTCAATATGGATCAACTGTAAAAAGAAAGAAGCCAGTCACAAAGTACCACGTATTGTATGATTCCATTTGTATGAAATATCCAGAAGAGTCCATCTACAGTGACAGAAAATAGATTACTGATTGCCTAGGGAGAGAGAGGTTGGGCAATGATGGCTAAAGGGTGCACGGTTTCTTTTTGGGGTGATGAAAACTGATTGTGGTGATGGTTCCACAACTCTGTGAAAATACTAAAAGGCATGGAATTGTACCGTTTAAATGGGTGAATTTATGGTATATGAATTATATCCCAATAAAGCTGTTTTTAAAAGGTTTACCAACCTTTGTTCTAGACAGTTAGGGAAGGCCTCGAGGTGGTGGCCTTTGAGCCTCTTTTGTAATTGGCTCAAAGTTCTCAAATAGTAACAGGTGGCATTTTACTGAGCACTTACGTGCCAGGCACTGTGTGAAGCATTTTGCAAATCACTGCCTCATTTAATCCTCACAAAGATCCTATGGCTTAAATACTGACAACTCCATGTAACAGATGAAGAAACTGAAGCGCAGAGAGATTAGGGGACTTGCCCCAGGTCACACAGTTGATAAATGGCAGAACCGGGATCCAACCCCATGTATTTCTGACCTCAAAGCCTGTGCCTTTAACCACTGAGACACACTGTATGTACATAGTTCCCTGTCCAGTCTCTGGATTCCTGATCTTTCCCAGATCAGATCAGGCAGATGGCCCAAAGCGAGACGGAGGAGGTGGGGAAGAGCACAGCCTTAAAGGAAAGTAGGGAAGGGCACGCGGGGAGCAGAGGGGAGCAGTGAGTGTGCTGAGACTGTCTCTGGGCTCAGGGAGGCCCCCACGGGGTGAGCAAGTCACTAACACAGTGGTTTTAGAAATTTTAGAAATTTGGGAACAATCTAGTGCCTAGAAATCACCTAGTGCAAGAAGTGGAGAGAGGTTTATTTAAAAGATTCCTGGGGGCTTCCCTGGTGGCACAGTGGTTAAGAATCCGCCTGCCAATGCAGGGGACGCGGGTTCGAGCCCTGGTCCGGGAAGATCCCACATGCCGCGGAGCAACTAAGCCCGTGCGTCACAACCACTGAGCCTGCGCTCTAGAGCCCGCGAGCCACGACTACTGAGCCTGCGTGCCACAACTACTGGAGCCCACGCACCTAAAGCCCGCGCTCCACAAGAGAAGCCGCCACAGTGAGAATCCCACGCACCAAAACGAAGAGTAGCCCCCGCTCTCTGCAACTAGAGAAAAGCCCGCGTGCAGCAACAAAGACCCAACACAGCCAAAAATAAATAAATAAATAATTAAATTAATTAATTAATTTAAAAAAAAAAAAAGATTCCTGGGTTTCACTGCCAGAGATTCTGATGTAGTGGGTCTGAGTTGGGGACCAGAAATTCAATGTTGACGATGTCTCCCTGGGGGATTCTGATGCAGATGGTCCAGGGACCACACGGTGAGATGTCCAGCAGAAACTTCAAGGTCAGCACAAGACTCCTCTGGGTGCTCCCCTACCCTTATCTTGGCATCCCTCCTTTCCTCTCCCTTCCTGATAGTCCATATTCCTGACTCTCCTTCTCCCTGTGCCCAGAGACCCCACGGAGCGTTACAGGCCTCCCAGGCTCTGTTCCTGCTCTTTTCTCCACCTGGCGTGACCTTCCCTACCTTCCTTTGCTCTGCCCCATCTCCCCCACGAGGCTTCATCACACCTCCCCTTCCTTAGTCTCCCATCCCAAAAAGGCTCATCTTTTGGGAGTCTGCTGAGGTGTCACCTCTTTATGAAATCTCCCCTAACCATAGGCAAGTTTCTCTATTGCAAAATGAGGATGAAAAGCAAACCAGAAATTGTACGTAAGGAGCATTGCAGGCACTCAATACACAGCAGCTGTTATTTTTATATTGCTTGACCTCGGGCAGGTGAGTTTCTGTATCTCTAAAATGATAAGAGCTCTTAGGCCAAGCACTGTATTAAAATATACAATAATATACCTATTATTTTCCTCATTTTACATTTGAGGAAAGTGAGGCAAAGAGGGATTAAGAAACCTGTCCAAGGTCACCCAGCTAGAAATTGGTAGTACTTGGATTTGAACTGAGGCATTAGGTCCTCAGCTCTAATCATCATGTTACATTGACTTCCATTGTTATGAGGCTCCAATGAAATAATAACTACCAGGACTCTGGCACAGGGCCTGGCATGTGGTAGGTGCTCAATAAATGCTAGAGACTGAATTGAATTGAAAGGTTTCTATGTCCAGGGAGAGGGGGAAAAATTACCCCTTTGAGGCTTTGCTGATCATGATGTCTCATGCTTTTTATTTGACAATACGCAACAGCTTAAGATCTCTAAAGAGAATGGGATATAAAAAAATAATTCAGGAAAAAAATTCAGAATGGTATTCCAAGCTTGGTAGGTGCAAATGCTGTCAATCTACTTCAATGGGGCTAACTGTGGGTTTTAACTTCAGAACATTAAGATGGTGCAGAGAAACTGGGGAAGGAGGATAGGCACAGGGTAGCTATCTGGTTCCAACCATCCCACTCCCCTGCCCCTGGCTTCTGATTCTCTGTCACTCTGTATCATTGGCACCTCCAATGCTGAATCTCTCCCCAAGAACAACTAAGGAAGATTCAATCTAAGAAGGACTCAGTGGAAGAAATATTGATACTTGGGTGTCAATTTCCAATTAAGGTGCCACATGGAATGGAAACCCATCCACCTGACTCCAAATACTCTTTCAACTCAGGTCATTAATCTCATCTACCCTCTTTTAAGCTCCATACAAAACTTACGTAGACCAGAAAACCTCCCCCTTTGAGCCTGGGTTCTTCCTACAGAGTCAGGCAGCTTTCTGCCTGAATTGCATCAATGGGGAAACCTGTGGTCACATTCTTTCCAACATGGATGAACTGTGAAAATATTGTACTAAGTGAAGTCTTGTCCCATTTTACACAGCTGCCCAGCTTTTGGTGGCTCAGAGGTCAAGAAAACAACAGCAAAAAAGAACGCTGAACAATTCTATTGATTGAACCAAAACCCAAGATATCAGGACTAACCCAACTCTCAGGAAAAATAAAAAAGACAATTCCAGTTGGGTTACAGGACATAAAAGATAACGAGTCGCCACCAAACAAGACTAAGAGGCTTTCCTGAAATGGACGACTTTCTGAAATGCTTGCCGAAACTCTTCGTTAAACACAGTATAGATTATTGGATTGATGAGGGAGTTTAGATAGCCTAGCCAGGTGAAAAAATCAAAAAGGGCCGGGTGGATCCAGCACGAGTCCCGGCAGATGGGGAGGACCACAGATGCAACAAAGAAGGGCAGCCAGCAGATGATAAAGGCCCCCAGAATGATCCCTAGGGTTTTAGTGGCTTTCCTCTCTCGGGCAGCAGAAATCCTCTTGCGCTCCAGGACACTATCTGCAAGCTTGATCTTCACGTGGTTAAAAAAGAGAGGGGAACCGGCGGAATGAGAGTGTCCCTCGTGAAGGCTGGGAATGAGCGAGCAGAGCGAGGACCCCGCAGAGCCTGTGACGAGACGGGCTGTGGTAAAGCGCTTCCCGTAGAGGGATGGCGGATTCAGGATGCGGTTCCGGGCGGCCGTGTAGATCCGGCCATAGAGGATGACGAGCAACACAGACGGGATGTAGAAGGCCCCACAGGTGGAGGAGATGGTGTAGGAGATCTGAGACGTGTTCACCAGGCAGTCCGACATCTCTTCATGAGCTTTGGCCTGCTGCCAAGAGTGGTGGGATGGAGATGCAGATGGAGATGGCCCAGACGATGGCAATCACGGCGGCCACATGGCCTGCTGTCCGGCGTTTACTATACTCCAGGGCATCAGTGATGGCCCAGTACCTGTCCAGAGCAATGACACAGAGATGCAGGATGGAGGCTGTGCAGCACGTGATGTCAGAAGACAGCCAGATGTCACACAGGAGTTGGCCAAAGCTCCAGGTGTGGGTGGTGGTATATGCGATGCTGATAGGCATGACCAAGATGGAAACTAAGAGGTCAGTCATGGCCAGGGAGCCAATGAGATAGTTGGCCGGGGTGTGGAGCTTCCTGGTCAGGAAGATGGTGGTAAGCACAAAGGCGCTGGAAAGGACTGTGGCCAGTGTGATGATGGAAAGGACCACAGCAAGAGAAATCTTGAGGGCTTGGAGGGTCCCTGGATCCCAAGCCCCTGGAGTTTCTGTGGCATTCAGGGATCTGTTGGGAGCTCCCTGCAGAAGGCCTTCCACTGACTGGTTTGGTGGGGACATTGTAGGTGGCTCTCTCTTCCCACAGACTTTCACACACGCAGCTCCTTCCTTCACAGTTGTCCTCTCACAGAATAAGGTCATCCTTCTGTTTCACACTAGTGGGAGGCAGCCACCAGAACAGACCCCAGTGAAGAGACCTCCAAACTTGACTTTTTTTTTTTAAGTAGAGGGAAGGATTATTTATTTATTTATTTATTTAT
Source organism: Balaenoptera ricei (assembly GCF_028023285.1). Lineage (NCBI taxonomy): Eukaryota > Metazoa > Chordata > Mammalia > Artiodactyla > Balaenopteridae > Balaenoptera > Balaenoptera ricei. Next base: position 18,050,781 of record NC_082639.1, read on the forward strand.
TTATTTATTTATTTATTTATTTATTTTTGGCTGTGTTGGGTCTTCGTTTCGTGCGAGGGCTTTCTCTAGTTGCGGCAAGTGGGGGCCACTCTTCATCGTGGTGTGCGGGCCTCTCACTATCGCGGCCTCTCTTGTTGCAGAGCACAGGCTCCAGACGCGCAGGCTCAGTAAATTGTGGCTCATGGGCCTAGTTGCTCCACGGCATGTGGGATCTTCCCAGACCAAGGCTCGAACCCGTGTCCCCTGCATTGGCAGGCAGATTCTCAACCACTGCGCCACCAGGGAAGCCCCAAACTTGACTATTTAAAGAACATTGAGGTGACTACCACCTGGTAGTTAAAGGTCTTTCCTAAACCAGATGAATCCCAAGATGTCTCACTGTTCTGGAACTTTGCCCAGCAACTGGTCAGGCCTAGAGGACACATGCTGGATTTGTTAGACATTTATCAGGATATCAAAACAGTGTAGGCAGTGCTCTGGAATTCTTGCCTTTGGCATTTTGGCTCCTTCCAAAGCTTGAGAGATAAATGTGTTTAATGAGAACTTCAGAATAATTTCCTCCATCCTACTCTGAGAAGATTCTGGATTTCAGGTCGCCTCTGGGGAGCTTTTTTTTTTTTAACTAATTAATTAATTAATTAATTTTTGGCTGTGTTTGGGTCTTCGTTGCTGCACCTGGGCTTTCTCTAGTTGTGCGAGCGGGGGCTACTCTTCGTTGCGGTGTGTGGGCTTCTCATTGCGGTGGCTTCTCTTGTTGCGGAGCACGGGCTCTAGGCGCGCAGGCTTCAGTACTTGTGGCTCGTGGGCTCCAGAGCGCAGGCTCAGTAGTTGTGGCACACGGGCTTAGTTGCTCCACTGCATGTGGGATCTTCCCAGACCAGGGATCGAACTTGTATCCCCTGCATTGGCAGGTGGATTCTTAACCACTGTGCCACCAGGGAAGTCCCCTCTGGGGAGCTTTTAAAACTAGAGACAAAAAGGAGTACCAGCTGATTCAGAGAGGCAGTGCAGTCAACAGCTCACAATTTTCTCAGGTTCGTCTGGACTTGTCATGAGGTACTTAACTTTGGTTCCTGTCCCACTGAATGTTTGGAGCCCAAACAGACAAAACATTCTGGTTACCAAGACTCGAAGAATGCATGAGCTGGGAGAAGGCAAAACAAAGAGATCACTGTGGGTTCATCGAGAAGGGCATGTGTTCAGAAGTTCTGCGGGTTAAGGAAAAAAAAAAGTAGAGTTAGGTTCTAGAAGGACAATTTAGACACTTGAGATTAAAAGGATACTGTTTAGTGCTGGCAGCGGTGCAGCGTAACTGGCGCTCTCACAAGTGTCAGGAGAATACAGGGGAGGGCCACGTGCCCACCCCCACAATCCCCAGAGGGGGCAAAGTGTCACAGCTGTTGGAAGCATCACAGGCTTGTTACAAGGACATGAAACCACCTCTGTAAATTGTGAATCAGAAATCATACTATTTATTCAGCAACAATGGAAACTAAACAAAATTACACACACACACACACACACACACACACACAGAGGCCACTTGGAAAGATACCAAATTGTTACAATTTATTTCTCTATGAATTGGGGAGGGGGCAGTGAACTTTCTTCTATTCATATGAATTTTCCAAATTTCCTAGAGTGAGCATGCATGACTCAAAACAAAATAAAACAAAACCACCTTTTCGTTAAGCAAAGAAATTAACTGCCAAAATAAAAACCCCAGAGCATTTTTCATGGTGAAAGTCCAAATCCAGAAAATACATTTGGCTTTCCAAATGAAAACCGGAAATTTAGTCACAAAAAAAATCTTAAAGAATCATTTTCTTTTCTCCTCTGTGTCTCGGGACTTGAATCTGGGTTTCAGTATTTGGGACAGGGGCAAGTCCTGGGGTCTGAAGTCCATGGGGCCTGGCAGGCAGCCCCTGGGTATTTGGGGTTGGCAAGAAGAATGCCAAGACCCCTTAGCCTCGTCCACAGCCCCACTGTGTCTCCCCCTGCCTTGTGTGGAATGCTACAACTCCACCAGGAATCCCTATGATTCATTTTATCTCTTCCAGGTCAGCTTAGCAAACAGGTCTTGCCCTAAAAGCATTCACAGCCCAGCAAGGGAAGCAGACATGTAGCTTCAAGGACCCTGGGATGGAGCTGGCAAGGTAGAATATATATATACACATGCACTTTTTAAAAATGTGATCATAATTATTATGTAAGAATTTGTTTCATAGTTTGTATGTTTTTTGATTGATTGATTCATTCATTATTATTATTTATTAGGCCACACTGTGGGGCATGCGGGATCTTAGTTCCCCAACCAGGGATCGAATCCATGCTCCTGCACTGGGAGCGCGGAATCTTAACCACTGGACCGCCAGGGAAGTCCCCTGTTTTTCTTTTTTTAAATAATTTTATTCATTTTTATTTATTTATTTATTGACTGTGTTGGGTCTTTGTTGCTGCGTGTGGGCTTTCTCTAGTTGCGGCGAGCGGGGGCTACTCTCCATTGGGGTGTGCAGGCTTCCCATTGCAGTGGCTTCTCTTGTTGTGGAGTGTGGGCTCTGGGCACACGGGCTTCAGTAGTTGTGGCTCGCAGGCTCAGTAGTTGTGGCTCGCAGGCTCTAGAGCGCAGGCTCAGTATTTGTGGCGCGTGGGCTTAGTTGCTCTGCAGCATGTGGGATCTTCCCAGACCAGGAATCGAACCCATGTCCCCCGCATTGGCAGGCGGATTCTTAACCACTGTGCCAGCAGGGAAGTCCCCACAATATCATTCTTAAGGCCTGTGTATTGTTCTACTGGTTGCCTACATTAAGGAGAAGGGTTTTAGTAGTCAAGGTCGGGAGGGATGGCATTCCTGGTGGCTGGAAAGGCAAGAGTAAAGGCCCAGAGGCTGGAGTGCAGAGAGCAGAGGTGGGTAGGGGACAGTGCTCAGGAGGTGGCTGGCACCGGGCATGGGAGGCAGCAGGGCACAGGGGAGGGTTTGGCTTGGACTGGGGCAATCTGGGCTCTAATCCTTATTCTACCCCAGCCTTCCTGTATGACCTGGGGCAAGTCCTTAGGTCTCAGATTCTTCCCCAAACAGGAGCCACCCCATATGCCACCCAGGGCTGCTGTGGAGCTTTCATTGCTCTGGGCAAGGTCGGCCTTTGAAACCCACTAAAAGGCTGAGAAGTGTCAAGAATCATTATCATCCTACTTCCTTCATTCTGCTTGGCTCAGGGCTTTGTTGGGAAGGTTCAGTCTATGTCTATTGATTGACTGATTTTAAAACATTAAAAAGCTAAATGTGGAACGTGGTAGTTTCCCTCCAACTTCCCAAAATCATGCTTCATCTTTAAAAAATATCTGCCTAGAGGAGGGGAAACAGCTTCAGTTTAAGAAAACTCATCTTAAGCCACCTGCTCTAAAACATTCCCAAAGTTTGAGGAATACTATCATACTATCTTTCATGGGGCTCTTGGTATGTTCCAGGCACTGAGTTAGCCCTGGGGCCAACTCCACCTAGGACCCCTAACCTAAAAATAAACCAATCAGTGCTCAGAAAGGTGAAGTCACCTGCCCAAGGTTGTCCATGTGCAAGTGGAAAAACCAGGTCCAGGGCCAGCTCTGAAATTTCCACTCTTCTCCACACTGCCTCAATTCAGGAAGCAAAGCCTTAAGGCACGTTTGCTTCTAGGAGAGAAGCTGGTTTAGGATCTCATGGTGATAAGTGAAAACGGTGATTCCCTCCTGCCACCCCAGCCCTCTCCTTGCCCCGTGCTCCTCCCCAAAGGCCTCTGGCTGAAGATTTCCTCCCACTTCGGTTCACAGGGAAAATGTGAAGTCGGGCTGGACTGCTTGGAATTTTCTTCCCTCCAGACGGTCTGGGTGAGCGAGGTGCCGTCATTTCTCACAGAAGGCTGGTGTGCTTGCCCCACAAACCCTGGCGGTCACTCCTTGGGTTCCAGGGATTCCAATGACCTCATTCCAGTGAAAGGCGTGGGCTCAGAAAGGCCTGAGAGGCTGGTGGGTGACATCTTGGGAAGAACGACAGGGTGGATTGCCTCGGTCAGGAATGCTGGGCTGGAGCTTTGCAGGAATTCACATGATTCTGAGGCTATCTCCTGACTGCCATCTTTCTCCAACTGGAACAAATTTGGGGGGAATTTCCCACAATCCAACTACCTTTGGAGATACAGACTATGGCTCTAGAGTCAACCACCTCTTTCCCATCACACTTCAAATAATAAGATAAAAAATAAAAATTCAAACAACAATGAGATACTATCTTCATCCAGCAGATAGGTAAAAAATTTTAATCCGATCACGTCATGTCAGTTTGGTAAAGATGTGGAGCAACAGGAATTGTCATCTCCCACTAGCAGAGTATAAATTAGAGGACCCTTGTTAGCAAACAATTTGGCCTTATGTCGTAAATCTAAAAATGTAATGACTACCTCATGACCCAGTAATTTCACTCCCAGGTATATAAGACAGAGAAACTCTTTGATGTGTTCCCCAGCAGAGAGGAACGAGAATAGTTACGGTGGTACTGACTGTAACAGCAAACAACTGGAAACCACCCAATCGTCCATCAGCAGCAGAATGGCAGAATGTGGCATATTCCTATGACGGGTGCTACAGAGAAGCAAGACTGAGCAAACCAAAGCACACGCATCAAAGTGGATGATTCTTTCAAACATAACAGTGCCAACGTCAAAAACATGCCAGAAGAAACAAACTGTTTAAGGATATAAACATATGTGGCAAAGCCATAAGGAAAAGCAAGGAAATGTTAAATATAAAATTCAGGGGTATTCCTTGGTGGTCCAGTGGTTAAGACTCAGGGCTTTCACTGCAGGGGGCCCGAGTTTGATCCCTGGTCGGGGAACTAAGATCCTGCAAGCCGCGTGGTGCGGCCAAAAATAAATAAATAAATAAAAAATAAAGGGACTTCCCTGGTGGCGCAGTGGTTAAGAATCTGTCTGCCAATGCAAGGGACACAGGTTTAATCCCTGGTCCTGGAAGATCTCACATACCACGGAGCAACTAAGCCCGTGTGCCACAACTACTGAGCCTGTGTGCTGCAACCACTGAAGCCCGCATGCCTAGAGTCCGTGCTCTGCAACAAGAGAAGCCACCACGATGAGAAGCCTGCGCAACGCAATGAAGAGTAGCCCCCACTTCCTGCAACTAGAGAAAGCCTGCGTGCAGCAAAGAAGACCCAATGTAGCCAAAAATAAATAAAATAATTAAAAATAATAATAATAAAATAAAATTCAGGATAGTGGTTACCACTAGAGGGGAAAGGAAGAGGGGATGTAATCATCGTGGAAGGGTTCTAAAGGTATCAATGATGTTCTCGTTTTTAAGGTGGTGGTGAGTACATGGATGTTTATTGTTAGTCTTTAATCTGTAAGTATGTTTTATATAGATTTATATACACTCTTTTGTAGGGAATGAAATATTTGTAATTTTTCTTAATTTTGTACATTATAAAAAAAGAGAACCACACTACCAGCATTGGTAGTATTGGAACCACACTACCAGCACTGATACATTGATTTTGATACATTAATACCTATCCATACATCCTGGTCCCAAAGATCTGGGTTCTGATCCCATCTCTGCCACTGACCAGCAGGGTAATCATGGGCAAGACATGATTTCTCTTTGACCCTCAGTTTCTTCGTTGGTAAAATGGGAACATTAGCATGGCTATGCTGCCCCAAAGGGGTGTTTAGTAGTTCCAGTAAGATCATGTATGTGATGTGCTGTAACTGTAGCATCCTGAACAAATGTAACCATGGTAACAGAGCTGGAGGGGAGTGGCTAAAAGCATACATTTTAGGTCAGGCAGGCTCAGATCCCAATCCCCGTTTCTCCACTTCCTCGCTGTGGCCATTGGGTAAGTCACTTAAGCACTCCGAGCCTCAGTGATGGAGGTGATACTTCACACCTCACCGGAGTTTGGGGAGAACTGGTAAGAACATGGATCCAAATGCCCAACATAGGAAATGATGACTTCTCTGGTTTCTCTACGATGTATCCAACCATGTTCAGGTCTCCAGGCAACAAGGTCTCTTCCCTCACTAGAAACAAGGCATCACTGTCCATTTTAGTGAGTGACGTCTGCCATTGTCAGAACTACCAGCCATACCAGGGAGCTTCTCCCCTGCCCACCACACTTCTGAGAGCCATCACAGCAGCAGCAAGGACCCTCCTCAGCCTCTCCAGAGCCCAGCAGCATCTTCCCTGGAATCCGGATCACACAGATTCTAGCCATACCATGCATCCTCCAGCTCCAGCATCTCTGCAGAGGGGTGGAGGGGAAAAAGCAGGCAGACAGACCTGGGTCCCAGTCCCAACTTGGTCCACAGACCACCTCTGACCACAGCTGACTGGACCACGGTGGACATGTGAGTCAAAACAAGCCAGCAGATTCTCTCTGGGGAATTTAGATTGGAGATTGTAAGCAGCTGGGTGGATAGATGATGGAGGGGAAGCAACTAGAAAGCTAAGGATGCTGGGGCGAGAGTCGGGTCACAGCCATGACCAAAGCCAGGGCAAGCGGCGGTGGGGAGCAGAAAAGCCGTAAGTAAACAAACCAAACCAAACCAAACAAAAACAGGTCTGCAGAGAGAGGCAGGAGAACGGAGCAGACAGAGAAAGGAGCAGAGAGAGGGGAGCCACCTGCCCTAGGAGAGGAGGAAGAAGCCTTCCATGCCCAGTGATACTCCTTATCCTTAGATGTCCCTGAGCAGCCCCTAGACCCAGGAAACTTCATTTGTAGCAACTTGCACTTTTCCTAGTTGAGCCAGTTCAAATGGACACACCAGGCCCTGAGAAAGAAATCAGAGGATTTTCAGCGCCTTCCCACCAAACAATCCCTACCGTGGGATGGAGGCAAGTCGTTTCACCTCCTGCGCTTTTCTTCCCATCTGTAAATGGGGGTCCCAGAACCTTTTTCCCAGAACTGCTATGTGGATTCCAGGAAGGCACAGTGGCTGCCATACCACAGGTGTCCTTTTTATCACTCTTAACTAAGGCTTCCTCCAGCCTACAGGGAGATCAGTCACCTCCCCTTTCGGAAGGATCTTTATTTTAACTAAGCGAGTCATAAAACCTTGCCAGAAACAAACAGGATGTATGGGTTTCATGTATTCTCAGAAGCCAGTCCCATCCTTTTGGAGGAAAAAACAAAAAAAACAAGGCTGTGATAAAGATTTGTTGCAGTAGAATCAATCTCCCACAGAGGAATTCATGCCTGTTCTTTCTCTGGAAGCTGTGTGGTACGGATGAGTGAGTCCTGGACGGGCAAATCATTCTCCACAAATCTGAGAATGATTTCCACAAAGTACATCCACAGCAGCTGTTATTTCATCTCATTCTCTCTATCTCATGGGACCTCCCACAGTCTGGGTCTTCTCTGTAAAATCAGGGTATCAAGTCTATCTCCCGGGAGTGTCATGCAGGTGAAATAAATAAGAGAGGAAGACTGAGAAGTTTTCATGTGAGTGTGTGTCTATCAATCAATCAGTCTATCTATCTGTAAATGAATGCAAGTTTTGAAATTTAATCAGTTTCTTGAGCAAGTCAACCTTTCACCTCAGTTTCTCCAATTATAAAATCTGGAAAATGTCAAAAAATAAAAAGTAGCCAAGGGACTTCCCTGGCAGTCCAGTGGTTGGGACTCCATGCTTCCAGTGCAGGGGGAACGGGTTCAATCTCTGGTCGGGGAACTAGGATCCCACATGCCTCATGGTTAAAAAAAAACAAACAAACAAGTAGCCAAACCTCTGGCCCAGAACTTCTACTCCCAGTTATATACCCAATAAAAACATGTACAGCTGTTCACCAAAAGGCATATGCAAGAATTGTTCATAACAGGAACTTCCCTGGTGGCGCAGTGGTTAAGAATCCGCCTGCCAGAAAGAGAAAAACAAATATCGTATATTAACGCATGTATGTGGAACCTAGAAAAATGGTACAGATGAGCCGGTTTGCAGGGCAGAAGTTGAGACACAGATGTAGAGAACAGACATATGGACACCAAGGGGGGAAAACTGCAGTGGGGTGGGGATGGTGGTGTGCTGAATTGGGCGATTGGGATTGACATGTATACACTGATGTGTATGAAATTGATGACTAATAAGAACCTGCAGTATAAAAAAACAAACAAACAAAACAACTAACACTAAACTTTCATTGGGTTATTTGTATGGAAATATGTTAATATAAATGTTTCAGACATTAAAAAAAAAAAAAAATAGAATCCGCCTGCCAATGCAGGGGACACGGGCTCGATTCCTGGTCTAGGAAGATCCCACGTGCCGCGGAGCAACTGAGCCTCTGCGCCACAACTACTGAGCCTGTGCGCCACAACTACTGAAGCCCACGTGCCTAGAGCCTGTGCTCCACAACCGGAGAAGCCACCGCAATGAGAAGCCCGCGCACCACAGGGAAGAGTAGCCCCCTCTTGCCGCAACTAGAGAAAGCCCATGTGCAGCAACGAAGACCCAACACAGCCAAAAATTTAAAATAATTAATTAATTAATTAATTTAAAAAAATGATATAATCCAATCTAATCAGCTGAGATTGCTAAGGCCTAGAGAGGTGGGTGTCTTGCCCAAGATCACAAAGTTCCACCTTCCTCCCAGCTCAGCTCAATGCTTCCACTACCCCATGCTGCCTCCATCTTACCCTGTCAAGACGAGGTGTGTATTTCCTTGCTCCTGGATTCTGGGCTCAGCATGGACTTGCTATGGCCAACAGAGTGAGGCAGAGGTGACAGTGAACCGATTCGAAATCTAGTCAAGACACTGTGCATGTTTCCGCTTGCACTCTGCCATCTCCATGAGAAGAAAGTGTGTGGGCTAGCCACCAGTCCCAAGAGGAGGAGACAAACATGTGGAGCAGAGCTGCTCACACTAAAGGCCCCAGCAAATCCCCACAGAGAACAGAGCTCCTCAGCTGATGGGTAGATGCATGTGTGAGCCCAGCTAAAATAGCAAAAATGCCCAGCCCATTTCAGATTAAGTCAGTCAATCTCCAGATGCATGAGTTGTAGTAATAAATGTTATTGTTTTAATCCACTGAGTTTGAGGGTGGCTTGTTACACAGCCATAGCTGACTGATATAGTCCCCTCTTTCACTGAATTACTAAACTCTTCCCCTCTTTCACTGAATTACTAAACTCTATCAGTTCCACTGCTGAAAGCTAACTCTGCCTTGGCTCTTTTCCTTCTTCTCTATCCCTGTTGCCACTGTCTTGTTTCAGGCCAAAATTTTCTCTGGCTTAAATGGTCTCCCTGCCTCAACTCCTTTCCATTCTGTTACCACATCACACCCAGAATCCTCCTTTTAACTAAAACTCTGACCATGTCACTCCCTTAAAATCCTCCAGTGGCTCCCACTGCACCCGGGATTAAGTCTCAGCTCCATGGCTTGGTTTAAGAGACCCTTCATGAACTGGTCTTTAATTACATTTCCAGCATCACCTCTGAACCTAGCTGGCTGTGACCTTCACACCCTAGCAGCACAGATCTGCTTGTTTTTCTGCCAGCATCCTGCTGCCATACCCATGTCCCAGTGCTATTTCCTGCTCTACACCTTTGTCTCTGTCTGGAAATTAAGTCACCCTTCAGGACTAAGCTCTGGCATCTCCCCATGAAGCCTTATTGAAGCTTTCCCCAGGACAGCTTCCCCAGGGTTAGATACCCCTCTTCTGGATGCCCACAGCCGCACAGGACTGTCTCCATCCCTGGACATCGAGTGCCGGGACCATATCTTATTTAGCTCCTATAGTCCTGACAGCTGGCCCAGAGCAAGAGGTCAATAAGTGTTTATAAAAGGCTCCATGAACTGGTGAGGAATGGGCCCTGAGACATGGACTGAGAGACGGGAGTCCTGGGCTTTAGCTTGGTTCTGCCACTAATTCTCTGTGACCTTACAAAAGACAGTTCCTCGTCTGGGCCTCAGTTTCTCTATCTTGAAAATGAGAGGGTTGGACCAGATCAGGGAGTCTCTTGCTGTGCATCAGAATCACCTGGGGGAACTTTAAAAAAATACAAATGCTGTTAAACAAACAAACAAACAAACAGATGTCCAGGCTTCAACCCCTGAGGGGTAGAGCCCAGACACTGTAATTATTCAAAGCTCCCCACATGTTTCTAGGGTGTAGCCAGGTTTGGAAGCCACTGGTCTGGATGATCTCTGGTTATCTTCATCACTGGCAAGCTTGTTATCTTTAAAAAGTCAAAGACAGGTAAAGCTTGTTTCCAAAGCCTTGCGCTGGGTCAATTACCAGCCTTCAACAGGGAAGGGACCACCTTGAATGACTAAATGCATTGTACAAAGGCTCTCACTGAATTCTCCCATGCTTGTGAGAAAGAGGTCAAAGAAGTTTTAAACTCTCACCATCTGCCCCTAAGACTACTCCTTGGGGCAGAGTTGTTTTCCCCACTTTACAGATGAAGAAACTGAGATCCACAGAGGTGAAATGACTAGCCCAAGGCCACACAGGCAATACGTGGCACAGCTGGGATTCAGAGCCAGCGCTGAGAAACTCTGGAATAGTCACTATTGGCCACATGTGGGCATTGAGAGCTTGAAATGTGGCCACTGAGATGTGCTGCTTTAAGTGTAAAACACCCTGGGTTTCAAAGACTTAGTTCAAAAAAGAATGTAAAATATCTCATTAATAATTTTTATATCAGTTACATGATAATACTTTGGATATATTGAGTAAGTAAAATATACAATTGAAATTAATTTCACTTTTTTTTAAACGCAGCTACCTCTAAATTTTCTAGATCTAAAATTACATTTGTGGCCTGAATTGTATTTCTATTGGATAGCACCGGTCTAGAACCGGTCTTTACAACATGGGTGATATCGCCCCCTAGGGGTCATTTTGGGACTCTGTTCTCATGAAACTTAATGCAATCCCAGGAAGGGGTTGGGACAGTACCCGGTGCTGTGTGGGCAAGGGTTGGAATAGCAGTAGTAGTAAATTAATGGCCAACATTATTAAGAGCTTACTATGTGCCAGGCAGGGTTTTAAAAAAATATTTATTTATTTATTTGGCTGTGCCGGGTATTAGTTGCAGTGTGTGGGATCTTTTTAGTTGTGGCATGTGGGCTCTTAGTTGTGGCATGCAGGATCTAGTTCCCTGATCAGGGATCTAACCCGGGCGCTCTGCGTTGGGAGCACGGAGTCTTAATCACTGGACCACCAGGGAAGTCCCAGGCACTGTTCTAAGCACTTCCCCTATATCAACTCATTTAAGTCCGACCACAACCCTCTGAAGTTGGTGCTGTTATAGTAATTTCCCAGGGAAGGAATCTGAAGCTCAAAGAAATGGCTTGCCTAAGCCCCAAAGCTAGGACACTATAGATCTAGAATTCGAACCTGGCTTGCTCAATTCAGAGCTCCATCACTCATAAAAGGTGACGAGTCAAGTCAGTTCCACTCCCTTCTGCATTCACAAATATTTAACCATATGTGCCGTCACACATTCAAAAAATCTCTGCTGGGTCCCTGTTATGAGCTGGGCTCCATCACTCTCACCTGAATGGGGTCTCTCTCTCTGCCAGGTCCAGTGATGGGAGGGTGCACAGACACCTTCATCCCGCACTCAGCACGCAATCCTCTGCCTGCTTTTCCAGCACGGCCCAAAGAGAAGGGTGGGAAGGTGGTTAAGAATGTGCACATGCATTACCTAAGATCTTATTTAAAATGCAGATTCTGGGCTTTCCTTGGTGGCGCAGTGGTTAAGAATCCGCCTGCAGGGGACACGGGTTTAAGCCCTGGTCCGGGAAGATCCCACATGCCACGGAGCAACTAAGCCCGTGTGCCACAACTACCGAGCCTGCGCTCTGGAGCCCGCGATCCACAACTACTGAAGCCCACGTGCCACAACTACTGAAGCCCGCGTGCCTAGAGCCCGTGCTCCACAACAAGAGAAGCCACCGCAATGAGAAACCCGCGCACCGCAACGAAGAGTAGCCCCCACTCGCCGCAACTAGAGAAAGCCCGCGCGCAGCAACAAAGACCCAACGCAGCCAAAAATAAAAATAAATAAAAATAAATAAATTTATAAAATGCAGATCCTGATTCTGGGGGTCTGGAGCAGGACCTGAGACTCTGCATTTCAGAGAGGCTCCCAGGTGATGCTGCCGCTCCACTGGCCACACTGAGTTGTGTGAGGGGTGATAGTAATGTCAGCCCTGGGATTCAAGAAGGATCTGAGTGTCACAGCAGGAAGGGCTCTTAGGAATCATCCACTCCAACTCCCTGATGGTGCTGATAGGGAGAGAAAGGGTAAGACACTTGCCCAAGGTCACACCGTGAATTACAGGCAGAGACCAAGTCTTCAGACTCCCATCCATGCTCCTTTCCATCCACTGTCTCCCGTTTGCAGCAGCATCCAGGACAGGAGCATCCAGACGCTCTCATGCCCATTTCACACCGTACGCTTTTGGCATTTTCAAATCCTCTCCCCGCCTCCCATCTGAGTTTCCATCCTAGGGGAGTAATCCTGGGAGCAGAGTGGCAGGACAGACCACACTCTGCAAGAAACTTTTAGGGCTGCATCCCCTGGTCCTGGAGCTCAACCTGCCCCTCCCTGCCAGATGCTACACATCTGGGTCCCCAGAAAGCACTTGAGCCGATGGAGTGAAACTGTTTTTAGGACGGAGGAGAGGCTGTCTTCTCCAGACTGGATGAGCTGGGTACTAACAACAGGAATTCATTTCCTAGAAATTAAACACTGAATTTGTTGGTGTTTACAGGATTCACCATCTGCTTTCCCTGCTGGGGGGCACAATACAGCCGTGATTAGAACATACGCTTTGGAGTCAGGTAGTGCTTTGGAGTTAGGTAGACTGAATTTGTTTCCCAGCTCTGTCATTTATTAGCTCTGTGACCTTGGGCAAGTTACTCAACCTGTCTGACCCTGTTTCCTCATCCGTTCAATAGCTAATTACTTAAAGCCTTTCACAGGAATTCCCTGGTTGTCCAGTGATTAGGACTCCACGCTTCCATTGCAGGAGGCATGGGTTCATCAATCCCTGATTGGGGAAGTAAGATCCCACAAGCTGCGCTGTGCGGCCAAAAAAAAAAAAAGGCTTATCACATGTTGCCAAGAGCAACACAGATGTGGACCCTGCTCTTAGGGAGACACCATGGCCCTGGGGAAACCCTCCTGGGACCTGGGACCACAGAGGATGACAGTGGTGCATGCAGGGAACCACGGTAAAATAGGGGGGGACACGTAACCTGCGGCAACCCTAAGATCCCCAGGTGAAAGTGGCTTTGAAGCTGAGCACTAGAGGACAAATAGAATTAGCAAGTGAAGAGGACCTGGGGCCAATGACACCTATTCCACGGGACTGCAGCTTGGGAAAACCTTCCCTGCCATGCACCCCAAATCCTTTTTCTTCATTTCCTATTGCTTACCTGTCCAGAGGTTGCACAGGCCAGGCCTCTCCTCTCATCCTCCTGTTGACCTGCGCTCAGCAAGAGACCCCACCTCCAGTTTGGCTGAGACCTCCTCCTGCAAAACACTGTGCTTCTCTCACTCCTCTGAGCCTTTGCACGGGCTATTCCCTCTATCTGCAATGCCCTTCCTCTTGTCTCCTCCACCCTCTCTGGAGGTTCCTCTGGACCCCAGCGATGGAATTGACCATCCCTCCTCCCTGTCCCACTGGTCTCATTACACATCACACTGGACTGCCCTAGACTGGGCTCACTTGCTGACTGCCTGTCTCCCTGTTGGACTTGAGTTCCGGAAGGGAGGGGGGCACGTGTGTCACGAAGCCCAGGGACCTGTGTGGGGTACCCTTCCGCCTCATTCACCCATCCAACTCTGATATCACCCTCGGGATCAAATTCAACTGTCTTCTCTTTGCGGAAACGTGTCCACTCCTTCCACTGAAGTGGGGTTGGCCTCTCTCCTCTGTGCCAGCCGGTGCCTCATGACATTGTTCATACTGTACAATTCTCATCATCCTGTAATCAGTGCTTATGGGTCTCTCTCCCCACAAGATGGTAACTTCCTGGAGCAGAGTCCGGTTTTGTTCACAGCTGTATGTTTTGGTCTCAATACTTATAGTGGTTCTGTAGTGATTTACTCAAAGAATGAATGAAAGAAGCACACTGACAATTTTACCTTTGTCCCCCAACTCCGTGCTTTGTGCCTCTGGCCACAAATGTCCTTTGTTCATCCCTCCTGGATGTCTCATAGGGAACCCAAACTCAGCTGAGCCACTATCTTCCCCCCTACCCCAGCCCCTCCCGACTGTTTTCTTCCTTTGTAGGCATTATCCTGGTCTTACTCACCCATCCCCAACACTTGGAATCCTCCCTCCTTCCCTCTCTCCCCCAGCATTTAACCATTTATTTCCCTTTTAGGAATGAGGAAGCTGAGGCTCAGAAATGTAATGCAACTGGCTCAAGGTCACACAGCAAATAAATGGCCAGGTCCAGGGCCTTGCTCTGAAGAGCACGGACTCCCTACCTACCTAGCCGGACTCTCACTCCCCCCACGGGTTCTGTCTCCTTTCCCCTGACTTCTCTACACACATTTGGGGCATTTGTGTCTTGGTTCAGGCTGTTCCTCTGCCTGGAAGAGCAATGTTTCCCATTCCCCTTCCTACATATCTATTATAATCTGCTCTCTGAGGCCCTTCTCAAAGCTACTTCCTCCAGGAAGCCTTCCTTGGTCAACTGGATGCAAAATCTCCATCCTTTGAACCCTCTCCTGACTCCAGGTTTGTTTGTGCCTCTTATGCCTGAGCCTGGAAGCTCCTTGAAGACCTACCTATTTCCTCCCCACTCCAGTGACCAGAGCACAATAGGCTCACAATCAATATAGAGTAACTCTTCATGTAAGGCTCAAATGAGCCGAGGAGAAATAACAGCATTCCCTCTCTTCTGTTTAAAACTCTCCAGTGGCTCCCATCTCAGAATATAATCCAAAATCCTCACCATGGCCTGCAAGGCCCTACATGATTCACCCACTGCCCCCTCCAGCTACCTCTCTGACCTCATCTTTTACCAGCCCTCTCCTTAAATATCACCTCCCTGGCAAAGCTTTGACCAGACAACATAAAGTATCTCATCCTTTACTATATCACCCTGCTTCATGCTCATTTTAGCACTTTACCATATCTGATATTTTCTGCTTGTTTGTTTATTGCTTGTTTCCCCTGCCCCTCCCCACCCAAGCACCTTCTGTCAGCTCATCACTATAACCCCAGGGCCTAGAACAGTGCCTGGCTGACAACAAACATGCATTTATGAGCCATGTGCACAGAGGGGGGAACTAGAGCCAATGCGGTAGATGAGATCATCCAGGAAGAGCATCTACTATGAGAGAGGAGGGCCTGGGAGAGCAGAGCAGCTAATGGCTGTAGAAAGGAGGCTGAATCTGCAAAAACAACAGAGACCAAGAAGAAAAATATGACAGTGTTAAGTCACAGGAGCCAGGAGAAGAGAGTGTTTCGAGGGAAAGGAGTGATCAGCAGAGAAAGTCAAAGACTGAACAGTGTCTGCTGAATTCAGCTTCCTGGTGGACACTGATGACCTTGGCAAGCCCCTGACCCTCTGTGGGCCTCAGATGGGAGCCATCTGTGCAAAGAGAGGGACCTCTCAGGTCCTGGGAACTCCCAGCTTTGAGAATCTGTATTTCTGCTCACATTCATATCACTCTTGCCAAAAAGAACAATCATCTACCTGCGGTCTAGGAGGGAAGGGATGACCCGGGGTATCCACCCTCATTATTTACCCATCAGGTAACTGACCAACTGAGGAAGCATCTCTGTATTTCTGGGCCTGTCCTAGGCACCATTAGGAGGGGAAGAGGCCCTAGGGCCTGCCAGTCACGTCCAGGTAGCCAGCCCCCTCCCTCCCATGCCATCCTCTAGTTCCTGGCTTCCCGATGCCTCCATGACAAAGGCCACCCACTTCTCCCCACCAGCTGGACAGACCAAAGGCTGTAGAAGGCCCAGCTGCCCAAATGGTTTTGCTGGCTGCTATTGGTGAAGAGTCCCTTGATGTCCTTGTGAGGAAGGCTTAGACCCTGGCTGTGGCTGCGCCACCCAGAGGACAGCAAAGACCCACGCGGTGTGGCCGATTAGAAAACCCTGGAAGCTGACTCCAAGGAAGAGAGTGAGAGGTTGCTCCTACCAACCAGAGCCATGATGGCCACCAATGCCAGGTGCTGTGCTGAGCAATGACCCTATTTGATTTGCACAGCAACCCTGTGAGGTGGCCATTCTAATCCCTATTTCACATGGGAGGAAACCAAGGCTCAGAAGAGGTTAAGGGCTTTCCCAAGGTCACACGGCTAGTAAACAGCCAAGCCCTGTTTGCTAATGCAGCCAGTCTGACTGAGAGCCCCTGCTCTTAATCCTTGAATCTCACCAGAGCTAGTGAGGCAAGGGGCTTTAGTCTTATATTCTTTTACAAGCAGTTTGACCTTGGGCAAGATTTATTCCCCACTCTCTGCATCTGCAATAAAGCAGATTTCTTAGTGCCCTTCCATTTCTGACATTATGTAATTAACTGGGATTTGTACAGAACTCTACAGTTTATAAAAAGGCATTCATAAGGCATCTCATTTTTTACCACAGATCCTGCAGTGGGGGAGAATTATCCTCTCCATATTATAGATGTGCAAACTGAGGCTCGAAGAGACGCAGTGACCCGTCCAAGGTCACAAAGCAAGTCAGGGTCGCCGGGCTCCGGGTCTGGAAGCCGAGGCTCCACACTAGACGCTCCTCCAACTCCGCTCCAGAAAGGGGCGACCCTGCGGCGTCCGGACCTGGCCGGCAGGGGGCGGCGCCCGGCTTCCCTCGGCCGCCCGGGGCCACGTGGGGGAGTCGCAGCCCCCCGCCCGAGGGCCGCCTCCCGCCCAGCCAGATCCCCCAGAACGCGCGCCAGGGATCCCGCAGCCGACCCCGGGTGCTGCCTCGGCCCACCCTCCATCCTGGGGCTCCTGGGGCTCCGGGACGCGCGCCCTGACGCGCCCTTTCGGCTGGGCAGGCCCTCCGGGACCCCCTTACGGCGAGTGCCCCCACCCCGTCTGAAGGCGCCGAGAGGCGGGACGCCCGGGCCAGCGGGGCGCCGATGAGGGCGCCGCCTCCCCTCCCAGCTCCACCGGGACGGCCGGACTACGAGCAGCCGGGGCCCCGGCGCCCCCCACCCCCCACCGGGAGGCGCCGGGCTCCGAGCGCTTACCCCCTCCCGGACACGCAGGTGCGGACCGCGGGCTCGCCCTCCCGGGTCCTCTTCCTCGCGCAGCGCCTCGTCTCCCCGCCGGCGACTGCCTCATCTCCGCCGTGACCCCCAGCCCAGCTCCGGGCGCCGCCCGCCCCGCCGCCCCGCCGCCCCGCCGCCCCGCCGCCCCGCCACCCCGCCGCCCCGCCGCCCCGGGGACTCTTCCGTGGCCCGCGCCCTCTCGAGCCCCACCTCCCTGCGCCCTGCGGCTCCTGCTCCCCGCTCCCCTTCCCGCGCCCGCCGCTCCTCCTCGCTCCCCTCCTCCAGCTCCTCCCCACACCGCGAGGCTCCCTCCCTACTCTGCCCCCCGCCCGCCAGGAGGGAGGCTCGGCCCCTTCCTGTCCCTGCGGGGCGGCCGGGAGCTCCGAACCCCCGCCTCCGCCGTCGCCGCAGGCCCAGGCCCAGGGGTGGGTAGGCGCTGAGGAAGGGAGGCGAGGAAGTTCGCAGCTCGGTGCTCCCCGGTTCCCACCTGCAGGAGAGAGGCTGTGTCCGGAGTAGGGGGTGGTGAGAGGTGGGCCCTGCCCAGATACCCTTGCTGAAAGCCTAGCCTCCCCCATCTATCCCTGTCCCCTGTGTTTATCCCTAGTTAGGTTTTTTTCCCTTCATTTAACAAATATTTATTGATCTGTGGGTCAGGCATGCTCTAGGCACTGGGGACATAACAGTGAACAAAACGGATGTGGACCCGATGGAGCTTACATGAATGTTGTAAGTAAAACATACGAAGTGTTTATAGAGGTAAATAGTGTGGAGGAAAATGAAGCCGGGAAAGGAGATAGTGAGGTGCAGGCTTTGAACAGGGAGGTCAGGGGAGGCCTCCCTGGGAAAGTGGCATCTGAGCAAAGACAGGAAGTGAGGGAGTGAGCCCTGCAGAAATACGGGGAAACCACGCTCCAAGTGAGGGCAGCGAGGCAAGGGCAGTGAGTAGCAGGAGTTGCGGTCAGAGAGGCAGGGGAAGGGGCAGCTGCCTCCCTCATTCAAACAGCAGATCCTGAGCAGGGGACCCAACCCCCAGGTTGCAGCAGGTGATGGGGGTGTGGAGAAGAGTCTGCCTGCTTCTAAGAACCAGGGTTGAGAGAAGACTTGAGCACAAAGAGGAACAACGGAGGAGAAAGGTTCAGGAAGAGGCTCAGGGCTGGGCATGGCCAAGTTTCATGCCCTCAGGGGGAGCTGGCCTTCTGTCTCCTTATGGGCTTTTTTTAAAAAAAAAAATTTATTTATTTTGTTTTTGGCTGTGTTGGGTCTTCGTTGCTGTATGCGGGCTTTTCTCTAGTTGTGGCGAGCGGGGGCTACTCTTCGTTGCGGTGCGCAGGCTTCTCATTGCGGTGGCTTCTCTTGTTGTGGAGCACGGGCTCTAGGCGCGAGGGCTTCAGTAGTTGTGGCACATGGGCTCAGTAGTTGTGGCTCACGGGCTCTAGAGCGCAGGCTCAGTAGTTGTGGCGCACGGGCTTAGTTGCCCCACGGCATGTGGTATCCTCCCGGACCAGGGCTTGAACCCGTGTCCCGTGCATTGGCAGGCGGACTCTTAACCACTGTGCCACCAGAGAAGCCCTCCTTATGGGCTTTTTGTCTCCTTGTTCTTCATGTATTTCCAAGCCTTGTTATTAGGTGCATCCGCTGCTAGGATTGTTATATCATCTTCATGAACTGACTCTTCTATCATTATGAAGTGACCCTCTGTCCCTGGCAACAGCTCTTGTCGTGAAGTCTCCTTAACTGGGTGTAGGGAGAGGCCAGCAGCAGCCCCTGCTGCTGGTTTATTTCCAGCCCACACAGCTGTTTGACATCTGGTACACCCCAAACTCAGCAGCTTCTCCAGACTTTCTTTCCAGTGTCTTTCTGTGTCCTTCTGTTCCATGAGTTCTCTACCCACCTGGACCTCCCCTCCTTTCTCCACTCCTCACCCTCCTGGTTTACCATTTGATGATTGGCCTAGAACCTTCATCTCTCTCTCAATCTCTCTCTTTTTTGGAAGGCTCTGATCAATGATCATCAATAATGCAAAAGTTCTTTTTGTCTTAGCGCAAATCCCAGGCAAATAAACCACTGGCAAAAAGACAGGAGTTATTGGCAGCCACACCTCGGCCTTCTCCCCTCTACTCAGGCCCTGGGCTCTTCTCCCAAAAAGGAAGTAGGAAGATTGACCAATGCCAAATGTAGGCATTGCCCAAAATAGGTACTGCTGCTGATGCCCCAAGTTGAAGCTTCATAGAGGAGGAAGGGGCCCTGTCTACACAGCCCAAGCATCTGTAGCTGCTGCCAAGGTACCAGCCTGAGATCTGCTGTCAGAAATCACATGGCAGAGAAAATATAGACATGCCCGGGCTGTGTGTCCTCACTGAAAAGACCCTGATAGCCCCAGAGGCTGCCCTGACCAGTGATGAGAAACAGAAGGGACAAGGACGTGCAGCATCTCAGCACACTCTAACAGCTGACATCATTTAACAACGAAAGCAGCCGGAGATGCACAGTGCCACTGGACAGCTGGTTTAAGGAAAAGGCTGGGTCTGCAGGAGAGGGTTCGCTTCAGCTTCTCAGACCTCACCCTGGGCCAGCAGATGTGCTAAGTACAGTCCCTACTCTCGGGAAGCTCAGAGTCCAGGAGAGAAAACCCACATGCCCTTAAGCACAGCGCAGTGTGGGGGAAGGGAGAGAGGTGGGGGCGGGTAAGGAACAGAGGCAAAGGACAGCATGCCCTCCCTGGGAGGTGAACAAGGGCCACCCCTGTGCTGAGCCTTGAAGGGCGAGTAGGAGGCATCTGAGCAAAGAAGGGGGAAGGAAAGCAGAGAAGTTCCCCGGTAGAAGGAACAGCATGTGCAAAGGCACAGGGGCTAAAAGAGGGAATTTGGTTAGGGAAACTGCAAGTCTGTAGATATTGCTAGTGTGGGGAGAAGCAGTCAAGATGCAGCTGGAGAGGCAGGAAGGGGCCAGCTTATGAAGAGCCTTGAATGCCAGGTAAAGGAGCCTGTGCTTTATCCTGAGAGCCATGGGAGCCAGGGAAGGGCTTTGAGCAAGGGAGTGGCATGATTGGACAGGGTAGGTTGGCAATCCATGGTACCCTGAACTGTGAAACTCACATGGAAATCATCACAATCCCTACTGCTGCCATGATGAAAAAACCTGGGGCAATTCCTGATCAGCTTCCTGACCCCTCCAAACCATCCTCCATGCTTCATGAGAGCAGGTTTCCTAAAACACATGGATCCCTTGCCCAGACAGCTCCAGGCCCTCCCCATTCTCTCCTGAAGAGGTTCTGACTCCCTTGTTCTGGCATTCCAGGCTCTTCCCAGTCTGTTCCCACTCTGTACCCTGCCTTCTCAAAGCTGGCTCATGCTTTTCCTCCCACGTGGAAAGTTCTGACCTTCATTTCCATTGATCAGAATCCTCCCTCATTTCCAGAATCTCCTGCCTCCTTGGCTTACCATGACTCATCCCTCAAGGCCCAACTCCAAAACCCCTTCTCTGCAGGGTCCCTCTCCTTCCCCCTGAACAGAAATGGTGGTTCCCTCTGTGGAGGTCCAAGGGCCGAGTCGGGGGTAAAAGTGTTGACTCAGTGATCAGACTGAGTTTGAATCTTGATTTCGCTGCTCAGTAGCTGTGCAACCCTGGGCAGGTTATGGCAAGTCCCCTACATACGAACGAGTTCAGTTCCAAGAGCCCGTTCATAAGTCCAATTTATTGGGAAGTCCAACAAAGTTAGCCTAGGTACCCAACTAACACAACCAGCTATATAGTACTGTACTGTAATAGGTTTATAATACTTTTCACACAAAAAATACATACAAAACAAACACAAGAAATAAATAAAACATTTTTAATCTTGCAGTACAGTACCTTGAAGAGTACAGTAGTACCAGCTACCTCACCGCTGCTTTTACACTGGCTTCCGGACATCCTGGGCTTGAAATAAAGATACTGTACTACTGTACCCTATACAGTACTTATGTGGTTGGACATGTGAATGCACGTTCCCATCTTTGAAAGTTTGCAACTCGAAGGTTCGTATGTAGGGGACCTACTGTATATAAATTCTGTGAGCCTGTTTGCTCATGTGTAAAATGATCACAATAACAGTACCTACTTCGTGGGGTTATGATGAGGGCCAACTTAAAATTGTGCATCTAAGTACATAGCCCAGTGCCTGGCACACAGTAAGCCCTCCATGAGTGTTCCCTATCACTGTAATTGTAATTGGAATGCCACACCTTTCACAATTATTTTACATCCATCTCCCCCAACATCATGGGTTTCTGAAGGGTAGAGGTTATTCACCTAGCCATGCCCCATGCACAGCACTGACTCTGGCACACTGTAGGCATTCAACCATCGATGGATGGATGAATGGATAGATGCATGAAAGAAGCCACCCAGACACTCCTGCTCCCATAGAGTCCACCTTGCTTGGGTGGTGGGAGCCAGGCTTGCCATCTACTGAGGAGGGTTGAACGAATTGTGTGTCAGGGGACTACGGTCTGGGGCAAGCTTTGTCATCAGACAGTCTGCGGTTTGCAATTTCTTCAGGGGAGAGCAGTCTAGACAGAGGTGACAGCTGCACCAGGGAGGAGCAGGCACTGCATGGGAATCAGAATCCAGGGGAGGGCTTTTCAGGAAACCGGAAGCCCAGCCTTCTCCCTGTTTTCTTCCCTCCTCACCACTCAGGAGCTGGCTAAGCAAGTTTGCTACCAGTCTCCAGCAGTGGAAATTCGTTCTCAGCTTCGACCAGGGGACAACAAAGAGGGGTGCAGCATGGCCCCTTGCCAGCTGGTGTGAAGGGTAAAGGGAAGGATGGAGAATCTGTCAAGGAAAGGAACCAATATTTATTGAACCGTTCTTATGTGCCAAGCACGACGCTAAGTGCTTAACGTGCATTCCCCGCTCCGTAACCCTGCCAGGAAGGTACCATTGTGGATTGCTGCTGGATGAAGAACCAGACACGGAAGTTAGGGGACTTTCTCTTGCAAGGGTAGTAACAGAATGGGACCTCGATTATATCTAAGTCGCGAAGCCCGTGCTCCCCCCATGAATCATGCATCTAATCAACAAATATTTCGAGCACCTTTGCTCTGCACAGTGCTAAGGTAAATGGTGCAGGGCAGCAAGGATAATTCAGATGTGATTTCTACTCTCAAGGTGTTTATAACCTGAGGACAGAGGTTAAGCCTCACTAATCTTTGTATTCTCAGCCCAGAGAATTCCCAGTGAATGTTGAATACAGCACACAGATTGTCAGAGCTGAAAGGGTCTTTGCAGTGCAAGTACACCAATCCCGTTAATTTACAGATGGGGAAACTGAGACCTAGAATGAGGAACTAACTAGAGGATGTGGTCAGGAGCTTGAGCTCTGGAGACAGACTATTTGGTTTGAATCTCTGCTCTACCACTTACCAGCTGTGTGACTTTGGGTTGGTCACTTAACCTTTCTGAGACTCAGTTTCTTTGAAAAAAAAAAAGGGGGGTGGCTAAAATTATAAGAATGAAGTAAGATCATCCATGCATGGGATTTAGCATAACACTTAAGTAATCCCACAACACATTGTGCTTTGATTACGATTAACCAGTCACACAGTGAGTTAGTAACATATCTGGACTAGACCCCAGGCTCCCTGACTCACAATCCAGTGCTCTTTCCAGCTCTCCATGGTTCCTTGTGTCCATTCGAGTAGTGGTCGGAGGAGAATGGAGGTCACCTAGGGAGGGGGGATGCGTGTGCTCAGGTATCTGCTGTCCTTGGGGAGAAGTGCCCAGATGTCCCTGAGTCCCTGTCTCAGTGTTTCCTGCCACTGCCCCTCCCCATCTTTGAAACCTTCCCACCCCCACCCTCCCCGCTTGACTGCAGTCCAGAGACTCACTCCTAACTGGAACATGCAGGAGACTCTTGATAACATCCCACACCTCCCATTGCAATTTCCTCTGGGCCAGATGGGGTGGGGCTGCGCGGGGGAAGGAGCCAACAGGAAATGCCCCGGGAGCAGTGAGGGATGGCTGTCCAGAGAGCAGTCAGAGATAGTATCTCCAGCATCAAACCTCTGTGCAAGGAGGAGACAGGTCCCACAGGAGAGGTTTTTCTGTTTGTTTTCCTCCGGATTGACTTCGAACCAGAGAATTTAATTAAGAGCTTGATTGCTTTGCCCAGGGAATAGAAATCTGAGGGGACAGCGAGGCTGAGGCTCGTGGTGGCCAGGAAGGGAGGGAGGGCCTCTCTTGACTCAGATCAACCCGTGATGGGTTTAAGTTGCAGCAGAGAAGTTCAGCTCACGGAGGACATTTGGTGTGACCCCTAAGACAAGAATCTTTCCCTACAGGATCTTGGGAAATTTTAGATTCTGTGATACAATTTGTAAGAAGTTTAAACCAGCCAAAGAAATAGGCAAAGTTTGATATTTCCCATTGTCCCCATTCATATCACTCTGATTGTCTTCCCTGGGGCTGTTGGCGTATAGTGGAAAGCCAGTGGGCCTGGGTTCAAATTCTGATACTTTAGCTCCCTGAGCTTCAGTATCCTCATCTGTAAAATGGGGACAACTCCAGCAACCCATTCACCTGATCTACCTATAAAATGAGAATAATAACATCTTTCTTGCAGAGTTGGGGGGCAAGGAATAAACAAGACAGAACCTGGTAAATAGAAGGGAGGTAAGTGTCAGAGAGAAAAGAGAATGGACTTGAAAGTTAGGCCTGGGAGAAAATTCCAGCTCTGCTACTCTCTTATTGAATGAACTTGGGCAGGTACAGTACTTCTCTGAGCCACAGTTTTCTCACCTGTAAAATGGGGATGTTAGTGCCTACTTCCCTGGGTCATTGTGAGAATTAACTGAAACAGGATATGGAAATACCTACCACTTGGCCTGGCCCATAGTAGGCACTCATTTAGTGTTTGTTAAATTTGAACACCCCTCACCCCCTCTATCACCACCAGCTCCCCAGGATTTTTCATGGAGGGAAGGAATTTCTGAGGAAGGATTGTTTGTGGTTTGGGATAACTTCCTACCTCTCTGCTCTCTGAATCTTCTCCAGGCTGGGTTGGAGAGTTAGTAATTTGCAAAGAAGAAGACACATTTTCCTGACTTCCAGCAGGGCCGACTTGGGGCTGGGGCCAGATTAGTCATTTTAACAAAATTCACTGATCAATTCTGTTTAAAAAAGAAAAAAAGCAACATTCAACTTAGTCTAACGGGTCAATTATTTGTGGATGGAGGTATGTCCCCCAAGAGGAGCAGATTTTCTGGTATCTTGGTTTAATTCATGACAAAGCCATGTGAGAAGGGCTTTGATGCTTCTGCCCCCCAAATGGTCAAGAAGAAGCTTCTACCTCGATGTCCCAGCTTCAGGCAGTCTTAGGGATGTCTTAGGAGGAAAAGAGGCAGCGAGAAGCAGAGAAAAGCACAGGGACCTGGTTTTGAGTCCCATTCACTTGACCGTTAGTTCTTGCCAGGTGACCTGGGCAGGACCCATCATCTTTCCAAGGCCCCATTTCCTCTCTCCTCCACCTTCTTTCCGGTTTCCTCTCCTCCTGGAGGAGGTCTCCCCAGCACCCCCTCTCAATCATGCTCTTTCCCCTTACCCTGTTGCAGTATGTTTTTTTCTTAGCACTTACCTGACGTTATATTTTCATTGTTTACCGTCCATCTCTTCCACTACTGTCTATCCTGTTTGTCAATCTACCCAAGGCCCTAGATTAATGCCTGCACATGCTAGATGCACAGTACGTATTTCCCAAATGAATAAAATAATGCAAAAGGGCTATTACTTACCTTACAGGACTGTGGTGAGGATTTTAGTGTGTTTTCACCTCACTCCTCCACTTACCAGCTATGTGACCTTAGATGAGTTACTTCCCTGCTCATCTGTTAAATGGGCATAGTAAAAGCATCGCCCTGTATTGTGAGCGGCACATGAAATGATGCCTATAAAGTATTTAGCACATTGCTGGGTACATAGTAAGTGCTCAGTGAAAGTCAGGTATTTGAACAGACAATAGTTGAATTGAAAGGTTTACTACAAATGTAATGGAGCAGGACCCTATAGGGCCTTCCTGGGACAGGACCCACCCCTCCCCTACCCCACAAGTGCCCTCCACCTGCCTCTTATTTGTAGAGAAACTTTAGCCTCCTAGGCCTTCCCCGAGTTCCAAAGAATAAATTTAATCAGAGAAGTGAGAAAAAGTCAAGCAAGACAAAATAATAATAGTTTAGCCATTAAACAAAGTCAAGGACATTCAGTTCCTTCTCAAGGGCTATAGATAATATTCTGAGCCACGTCCTTTGAGCTGCTTTGCAGATACTGAAACCCCCACCAGGTGGAAGAAGTTAAGTGCATGCTGCCCACAAGCACGTAGACCCCAGAAGCTTGGAACCAGAAGGTTGATGATGTTGACTCTCGATTACCTCACCACCAACCAATCAGAAGAATGTCCACGAGCTGATCATACACCCCACAACCTCCCTCCCTCACCCTGTCTTTAAAAACCTTTCCCTGAAAGCCATCAGGGGGTTCAGGTCTTTTGAGCATCAGCTGCCTGGACTCCTTGCTTGGTGCCCTGCAATAAATGCTGCACTTTCCTTCACTACAACCCAGTGTCACTAAATTGGCTTTACTGCGTGGGCGAGTGGACTGGAGTTTGGTTTGGTAATCCAAACTTGGTATGTGATATGGAGAAAACTCCAGAACTAGGGTAAAGGATGCGTGAAGACTAGGGTCTGCAATGGGGAAGACCAGGCAGAAGGAAGTATGGGGCCTGACTCCAGCAGTGGCTGTGGGGAAGATGAGGGGAGAAAAATTAGGACCATTTTTGAGAAGCCCAGTAGGTTGTCACAGACCAATTTCAGACTCAGGGAGAGACACAGAGAGCACCCTCAGTCAACCCTGCCGCCCTCCACGATCTTGTAGTTCCCAGAGGATTCCAGGACGGCACCCCTCCGAACATGTCAATCAATGAGAGAAAGGCCTGAGGCCAAGAGGGTGACAAGGCACTGGGCAGAGGATGCAAATAATTCCTTAATTAATCTTCACAACAGCCTTTGAGGAGGGGATTATCCTCCTCATTTTATGGATGAACTATCTGAGGCTCAGAGGGCTGAAATAACTCCCCAGGCCTCCTTAGGGAGAGCTGGAAAAAACAGGAGCCATCTGCTGAAAGTTCACTGAATGCCAGGCACTGCCTTGAGGAACACTTTTTTTTTTTTTGGCTGCGCTGCCCTCTGGCAGGATCTTAGTTCCCCCCACCAGGGATCGAACCCATGCCCCCTGAAGTGGAAGGGCGGAGTCTTAATCACTGGCCCGCCAGGGAAGTCCCAAGGAACACTTTCCATACAGTAGCTCCCAACTGATCATGAGGTCTGTGCTTTATTATCCCCATTTTACAGATGAGGAAACTGCACAGAGTGGGTTGTAATTTGCCTAAGGACTCACAGCTAGTAAATGTCTGCACCAGGATTCCAATGCAGGCAACTGGCTCTGGGGCCCACGCCACTCAGCCTGAGTCTATTTCTCCAACTATGAACTAGGATTCATACCATCTACTCTTAAAGGACTGGGGGGGACAAAGGAGATCCTAATGCACAGGGGAGCATTATGAAAAGTATAAAGTATGAGGTGAGGGATTGCTATTCTGGAACCGAGATTAAAGGAGATTAGGGAGAGTAGCCAGCACTGTGCCTGCCCCCGCGGACAGCTCCGCAAAGCTGCTTCCCTGCCTCTCTCCCCCTTGTATCCCTAAAGCTCACGAGCCCCTGGTTCCTGGAGTGTTCTTTCACCCTGTGGCTGTGTGCATGTTACAGAGAGGAATCCAGTAAGTATTGGGTTCTTTCTCAAAGATGAATTGAGCAGAGAGAAATAGGGCTGATGCTGTAAACCCACACATCTACCAGTCTCATTACTTTATAATCCCATCATACCACGCCCGCCAGGGCCCAGCCAAGCTGAAAGGCAGAATTTAATTCTAAAACGTGGCTTGGAAAAAAAAACCAAAAACGTGGATGCTTCCAAATTTAACCCTCAAGTATCGTGGAAAGATCAGCTCTCATCGCTCCAAAAAAAGTTTGACAGTTTCTAAAATTCAAGGGAAACTCCTGGCATGGAAAATTAATTGACAGATACATTTGAGATTCCTAAGCATCTTCTTAAAATCTCATGTGTTCCCTTCAAAACATAAAAAACCTCTGAATTCCATGTAGATATAAACATTCATTTGAAACGCAATTTTGAAAAATTAGAGCTGATTTTTCACCCATCAGAGAATAAATTTTAAAAGATTGGTAATACCCAGCATTGGCTAGGATGTGAGGAAATGGGACCCTCATTCACTACTGGGAGAAGTGCATATGAGGATGGTCTTTTTGGAAGAAAATTTAGCATCAGCTGTCAAAAGTTCGAGTAAGCATACTTTTGACAATTCCATTGCTAAATATCATCCTAAAAATATACTCTCCCACACGCATACAGATGTATGTTTATCACTGTAAAAAAAAATGAAGATGACTTCTATGCCTTTGTATTCTTTTTAGTTAAATAAATGATATTATACCTACATTATGAGGTACCATAAAGCAATTAAAAATAGTTTGGCAGATCTCCGTGTATTGGTGTGATAAGCTCTCTGAGTGAAAAAAGCTGAAGTGAAAAAAGCAAGTTACAGAACAGCGTATGCTGTGATCCCATTCAGGTACCAAAGCTACATTTGTGTATATGTACAACTATAAAAATGCACATAAATGCTAGAAAAGTGACCTGGAAGGAATCACACCAAGCTGTTAACAGTGGTCAGCTGAGGCGGGAGGGCGATAGGGTGAGTGCAAGGGACTTTCACCTTTTACTCTCTTATACGTTGGCATTTTCCTCTTATTGTTGGCATTTTTTCAAGCATATAACTTATGTGACTTCAAAATACATATATATATATGAGAAAAATTAATTATGAAGCTTCTGAGCAAGCTACATTACATCAGCAAAATTCATGCTCCACACGATGTAAGAGGAGCTACTAAGGTAACTTCTGGCTAAAATTCTACAAATACTAAAAAATAAAATAAAATAAAAGCATTTTTAAAAAAGATTTAAAAAAAATAAAAAAATAAAAAAAATAAACAAAAAAGATTTAATTTTATTTATTTTTGGCTGCGTTGGGTCTTTGTTGCTGTGCGCGGACTTTCTCTAGTTGCAGAGAGCGGGGGCTAATCTTTGTTGCGGTGCGCTGGCTTCTTGCAGTGGCTTCTCGTTGCAGAACATGCGCTCTAGGCGCGCGGGCTTCAGTAGTTGTGGCGCAGGCTCAGTCGACGTGGCTCGCAGGCTCTAGAGCACAGGCTCAGTAGTTGTGGCGCATGGGCTTAGTTGCTCTGCTGCATGTGAGATCTTCCCGGACCAGGGGTCGAACCCATGTCCCCTGCATTGGCAGAGCGGATTCTTATCCACTGTGCCACCAGGGAAGTCCCTAAAAGCATTTTCAATAAAGCAAAGAATACAGTTGGCTCTTCATATCTGGCGGGTTCCACATCCACAGATATGCAGGGCCAACTGTAAGGAACTTGAGCATCCATGGATTTTGGTATCCACGGGGTTGGGGGTTCCTGTAACCAATCCCCCAAGGATACTGTACTTCTAAACCAAAGGTTTCCCTGCCTGGCTTGAGTCAGGATCACTTGTGAAACTTAAGTATCTCCAGGGATTCTGAATCAGTAAGGCTACTCTCAGAACTATTGCTGAGGGTTTTTTTGTTTGTTTGTTTGTTTTTACCTTATTAAAAAAACAAATGTGGTAACAGGCTCAGAAAAGGAAAGAGGTCTTCTCAAACTCACACAGCAAGTTCCATGCCCCCTCCCCTACGCTCGTGTCCCCTCCCCTCGTGCCCCAGGCCCTAGGCAAAAGAATGCTCCTCCCTCCGCCCCTCTAGATTGCACCAGCTGTGAGCACCACAGAATTAATCCTCAAACATTTTAACGCAGCTCCAAAGACATTTCCTCCCATGTGAGGAAGAGTATCCTTTGAGGAAGATGCTAAATTGCCTTAATTATGTTTCTTTCGAAGGCACAGAGTGCCCATCTGCTTTCATGGTGGGGGGGTGTGGATACGTGCTGAGCACAAATACAAATCAACCCCAATACAAGCACAATTAGCAGGTTCATGCAGCTCTGTAATCTAAAGACAGGGGGACAGTGGTGCCTGTGGAGTGGGCAGCAGGTCAGCTCAGCTCCAGGGCTCCCCTTGAATCTGGGTTCCGGTTGGAGCATGCAGGGACTGCAGCCGGCACCAGCTCTTGACACTGGGGTGCAGGGTGGAGGGCACAGTGCTGTACAAGGGAGAGGCTGCAGGATTGGGGGCCCCCAACAGGGGCAGTGCTGACCCCATGCAACAGCACGACTGTAAAGTCACAGTGTCATTGGAACTCGGTAAACATGAGAAGCAGAAGAGGCTTTGGAATGTCATCAGGGGAAGAGCACAGGTGCTGCATCAGACAGCTCAGGATTCAAACCCTGGCCCTGCCACTTACTAGCTATGTGACCTTGGACAAGATACATAGCCCTCTCTGGGGTTTCCTCTTCTGTAAGATGGCGATAGTAATACCTGCTTCCTAGGTTGGAGTGAGGAGGTGTGAGGGGATGTCTGTCCAGCTCTTAACACAAGGCCAGGCATGATTAAGTGCTTGAGAGTTAGCTCTTTTATTATTTCTCATTGTTATTCACCTACACTTTCCTGAAAGGCCTAGGGTTGACCCTCCTTGTTCTCTTTCTCAGGGAGGAAGGATGCAGAGAAAAGATGAAACAATTTTTAGAAAGGACAGCAACTTAATCTATGTTCCTGAAAGAAATCTGCACAACCTTGAGTAAGTCTCCTTACCCTCCTGTGACTCAGGTTCCCCATTTATAGCACAAGGTCCAGAGGACATTTCAGCTCTGACTACCTAGTATTTTATGCATGAGGACAGCACCAGCCTGCCTCCAGAGCTATCCTGAGGCGGTGACTGGGGGAAAAGCTAAATCAGGGAAGAGAAATTCCCATATACTTACTCACCACTTAGAAGAGTGTGACTGGGACCATTAAGGGGTGAGCTGAGGATGAGGATGGTCCTCTGGCAAAGCAAGGACGACTTGGGAATGTGCTAGGCGGTGTCCAGCTTTTTTTTCGGACAGGAACTGATGGGACTGTTGGTGATGAGAGCAGCTTCTAGTTTTTGGAATCTCCTCTGCTCCAGGCACTATGCAGGGCATTTTACAGATGTAAAAGCTTTCATGCTTATAACACGGCTGGGGAAAAATGACCCGATTCAAAGATGAGGAAACAGCTTTAGGGAGCTAAGATCACACAGCTAATAAAACAGCAGAAGTGGGACTTGAACCCGGGAAGCTCTGGCGTCAATTCCCTGTGCCTTATGCTGCTTCACCAGTTGGGAACTGCTTGAAATGAAGAAAGGGAAATAAACATGCCCAGATTTCCTCCTATATATTAAGCAGTGGGCTAGATGCTATGTTTATGTCATTTAAGCATTACAATAGTCTTGCAATATAGGTATTAATGTTCCCGTTTATAGATAGGTCCATTGAGGTCCACTGAGGCTAAGAACTGGATTCAGGGTATAACAATACAAAAGGACTAGTTCTGGGACTCTTAGCCTGTTTTTGTGCTTCAGACCTCTTTGACAATCTGGCAAAACCTATGGACTCCTCCTCAGAACATGTTTTTAAATGCATAAAATAAAATACATAGAATTGCAAAGAAAACAAATGATAATGAAATACAGTTGTCAAAATGCTTTTTAAAAACCCCATTATAGGCTTCCCTGGTGGCACAGTGGTTAAGAATCCGCCTGCCAATGCAGGGGACACAGGTTCGAGCCCTGGCCCGGGAAGATCCCACATGCCGCGGAGCAACTAAGCCCGTGTGCCACGACTACTGAGCCTGCACTCTAGAGCTCACGTGCCACAACTACTGAAGCCCGCACGCCTAGAGCCCGTGCTCCGCAACAAGAGAAGCCACTGCAATGAGAAGCCTGAGCACTGCAACGAAGAGTAGCCCCCGTTCGCTGCAACCAGAGAAAGCCCGCGCACAGCAATAAAGACCCAACACAGCCAAAAATAAATAAATAATTTTTAAAAAATGTTTTCAATTAAAAAAACAAACAAACAAACCCCATTACAGGGACTTCCCTGGTGGCTCAGTGGTTAAGAATCTGCCTGCCAGTGGAGGGGACACGGGTTCGCTCCCTGGTCCAGGAAGATCCTACACCACAACAGAGAGTAGCCCATGCTCTCTACAACTAGAGAAAGCCCACGCACAGCAATGAAGACCCAGTGCAGCCAAAAAATAAATGAATAAAAAATTTTTTAAAAACACATGATATAATAATGAATGCTTTTTTTCTTTTTTTTTTTGGTTGCCTTGGGTCTTCGTTGCTGCACACGGGCTTTCTCTAGCTGTGTCGAGCGGGGGCTACTCTCCGTTGTGGTGCATGGGCTTCTCATTGCAGTGTCTTCTCTTGTCATGGAGCATGGGCTCTAGGCACGCAGGCTTCAGTAGTTGTGGCACGTGGGCTCAGTAGTTGCGGCTTGCGGGCTCTAGAGCGCAGGCTCAGTAGTCGTGGTGCATGGGCTTATTTGCTCCGTGGCATGTGGGATCTTCCCGGACTAGGGATCGAACCCGTGTCCCCAGCATTGGCAGGCAGATTCTTAACCACTGCACCACCAGGGAAGTCCCAAGAGTGCTTTTTTATTAACACATTAAATAACAAGATCTAGCAGCTGGTGTAATAACTATGTACTCTAATTTCAAAGTCATGGTGACCATAAACAATATTTCAAGATATCTGCAATAACCATAATGTGATGCCAAAATATCTATGATTTTTAGGAACCAGAGCCACAGGAATTGCTAATAATATGTAGTTTATTGCCTCGATCCATTCTAACTTTGGGTTAAAAGATAGTAAAAACACAGATATAATTTTCCACTATCCAAGTCCATGTCCTGCCTGAATTCTGTCCATGGACCCTGGTTAACATCCCCTGCATATACTGTAACTATGGTCACTGGATTGAGCTATACTAGAATAAGACATAGTTGTGCTTTGGTAACCTGTCAATGGCTTGTTTCATGGAAGACCTAATATTTGGCCAAGTATATGATGCTCTCCAACCCCATTATAAACACCTGGGGAAAAAAGCCTTTTGTTTGGATGACCCATCCAAGGGAACAGGACCACCAAGAGATGCATGCATGATACTGACACAGGGAGTTCCTCCCAGGCAGACCAGCCCTTTCTGGTTCTTGGCGGCTTCAGCGGGTGGCCTGAGTACATGAAAATACACAGCCCCGAAAATTTCACACCATCTTAGATTTCTTATCTTAGTCCTTGCTCTGTTTCCAACAGATAAGGTTTCTTCTCTCTTAAATGGGTGATTTCATTTGATACAGATTAAGACCTACCATATGCCAAGGAGTGTAGCAAGCACTGAGAATGCATTTATTCATTCAATTTATATTTATGGAGTGTATTTTTAGTCACAACTTTTGAGGTAAGCAAAAAAGAAAGGGGGGAGGGTACTTATTAACTCACATAACTGAGAATATCTAAGAACAGCACCACCTCAGGTATAGCTGGATCCAGGCTATATTTTCCACTATAACAGCTTCGTTCTCAGACAGGCTCCCCATGAGCGCAATAAAGCAGCCACCAATAACTTCTGTTGATTATCTTACTTGATTAACCACCTCAGAAGAAAGAAAGTGCCTCTTTCTCAACAGTTCCAGAAAAAGTCCTGGAATTGACTCTCAGTATATCAAGCTGGGTCATGTGTCTGTCTTTGAACCAATCACTGTGGCAAAATGGATGTAATATGTTAATGAGCCAGTCCTACCTGAACCACAAGGTCTGAGTGGCAGGTGGGGTGGGGGGGACGTCCGCAAGGGAAAATCAGATCGCTGACACCAGAAAAATTATTCAGGGAAAGGGCGGTGGATACCTCTGTTCCGATTGCCTCCTATTCATCTGGTTGGTGAGGGAGGAACCCCGCCCTGAATAGTACAGATAGCCAAACACATGACACTTGACAATGGACAGATGAACTCAAAGAGAAGGTAATATTAATCAAACATACGCACAGCCCCAGAAGCGTACATGGCCTGCCACACAGGGCCACATGGTGGTTGCACTCAGGAACAAAGTGAGCCAGCAGGGGCTTTGGGAGGGTGGGCTTTGTAGTAAACGAGAGGATGGGGTGACCCCTGTTTTCCTCAGGAGGAGGTGATTGGCTTGTTTGAATAATTTCTCAGGCTGGCAGGGAGTTGAAATAGGTTAGGTTAAGGACCAGGTTGGGCAGCTGGTCTGGCCAATAGGGGAACTAGCAGGGTGGAGAGCCTTTCCTGATGGGTGGGGGAATACCCGGAGCAGGGGAACTGGCCTTTGGGGCCCTGTGAGGCTCATAGATGCCAGGGCAGCACGTGACACTTTAGACCTTACAATACACCTTCTGAAGGGCCTGCTGTATGCCAGGTGTGCTCTTAGACATGGGAGCTGAGATGGGAGATGTCTCATAGGTCTGGTGCTCCTGACTTTGAACTGGAGTCTCGGCTCCAGTAGGTCTATTCTGGACCCAACCCTTTAAAACTGTTTCTACTTTCCTGGCCTCTGCTTGAATACCTCCCTGGAATCTTGACCCACTTTTGGGCATTTAGAAATTTCTTTGTCATATGGAGTTATCCTTGGTTTGCTCTAAATTCTGTGAAAAGAATACTTACTTACTGAGTGACTCACAAAGTCTGAAATATTTACGATCTGGCTCTTTAAAGAAAAAGTTTGCTGATCCCTGGTCTAGAATAGTGGATCTCAGTTAGGAAGATGCCATCCCAGGCAATGGGGCTTAGGTTCAAATCCAGACCCAGCTGTGTGGTCTTGGCCAAGTTACATCACCTCTGTGAGCTTGTTTCCTCATCTGTAAAGTGGAGATGAGAACAGTTTACCATGGGTATTTTTGTGGGGTTGGGGGATGATAAAAATGTTCTAGATTTAGATAGTGGTGATGGTTACCCAACTTTGTGAATAGACTAAAAATCGCTGAATTGTACACTTTAAAGGGGTGAATGTTATGATCTGTGAATTCTATTTCAAGAGAAAAAAAAAACCTACCTCCAAAAGCTGTTTTAAGGATTAAATGAGATAGTGCAGAGTAGAGCATAAGGAAGAGTGTAGCATAGCACCTGACACAGAGTAGGTGCTTTGTCATCAGCATCTTCAGCAGCAGCAGCATCTTCATCATCTGGAGGGGGGGAATTATCTAGAACAAAGCAGAGCAAAAAGACTTGTTGCATCCAATGACCTCTATTGTTTTCTCTTTCACAATACCTAGAATAGTAAAGCATCTGGCAATCAAGCCAAATCAGCATTCACGCTGAAATTACACTATCTAAATTAAAAACGTTTATCTTTTAAGATAAAAATAAATTTATTTTCCTTAAAATATTATCATGCTTGACAGATTTGACAACAAACAAAAATAAACTTTTCTCTTTGGCACATGACACTACACACAAAGTCAAAATAACAAATTAGGGGGAAATATTTCCACATAAAACAAAGGGTTAATACAAAAATGGTCCTCCCAGGACCAGATGGCTTCACAGGTGAATTCTATCAAACATTTAGAGAAGAGCTAACACCTATCCTTCTCAAACTCTTCCAAAATATAGCAGAGGGAGGAACACTCCCAAACTCATTCTACGAGGCCACCATCACCCTGATACCAAAACCAGACAAAGATGTCACAAAGAAAGAAAACTACAGGCCAATATCACTGATGAACATAGATACAAAAATCCTCAACAAAATACTAGCAAACAGAATCCAATAACACATTAAAAGGATCATACACCATGATCAAGTGGGGTTTATCCCAGGAATGCAAGGATTCTTCAACATATGCAAATAAATCAATGTGATAAACCATATTAACAAATTGAAGGAGAAAAACCATATGATCATCTCAATAGATGCAGAAAAAGCTTTTGACAAAATTCAACACCCATTTATGATAAAAACCCTCCAGAAAGTAGGCATAGAGGGAACTTACCTCAACATAATAAAGGCCATATATGACAAACCCACAGCCAACATCGTTCCCAGTGGTGAAAAACTGAAACCATTTCCTCTAAGATCAGGAACAAGACAAGGTTGTCCACTCTCACCACTGTTATTCAACATAGTTTTGGAAGTTTTAGCCACAGCAATCAGAGAAGAAAAAGAAATAAAAGGAATCCAAATTGGAAAAGAAGAAGTAAAGCTGTCACTGTTTGCAGATGACATGATACTATACATAGAGAATCCTAAAGATGCTACCAGAAAACTACTAGAGCTAATCAATGAATGTGGTAAAGTAGCAGGATACAAAATTAATGCACAGAAATCTCTTGCATTCCTATACACTAATGATGAAAAATCTGAAAGAGAAATTAAGGAAACACTCCCATTTACCACTGCAACAAAAAGAATAAAATACCTAGGAATACACCTACCTAAGGAGACAAAAGACCTATATGCAGAAAACTATAAGACACTGATGAAAGAAATTAAAGATGATACAAACAGATGGAGAGATATACCATGTTCCTGGATTGGAAGAATCAACATTGTGAAAATGACTCTACTACCCAAAGCAATCTACAGATTCAATGCAATCCCTATCAAACTACCAATGGCATTTTTCGCAGAACTAGAACAAAAAATTTGACAATTTGTATGGAAACACAAAAGACCCTGAATAGCTAAAGCAATCTTCAGAAAGAAAAACGGAGCTGGAGGAATCAGGCTCCTGGACTTCAGACTATACTACAAAGCTACAGTAATCAAGACAATATGGTACTGACACAAAAACAGAAATATAGATCAATGGAACAGGATAGAAAGCCCAGAGATAAACCCACGCAAAGATGGTCACCTTACTTTTGATAAAGGAGGCAAGAACATACAATGGAGAAAAGACAGCCTCTTCAATAAGTGGTGCTGGGAAAACTGGACAGCTACATGTAAAAGAATGAAATTAGAACATGCCCTAACATCATAAACAAAAATAAACTCAAAATGGATTAAAGACCTAAATGTAAGTCCAGACACTATAAAACGCTTAGAGGAAAACCTAGGCAAAACACTCTATGATATAAATCACAGCAAGATTCTTTTTGACCCACCTCCTAGAGAAATGGAAATAAAAACAAAAATAAACAAATGGGACCTAATGAAACTTAAAAGCTTTTGCACAGCAAAGGAAAACATAAACAAGACAAAAAGACAACCCTCAGAATGGGAGAAAATATTTTGCAAATGAAGCAACTGACAAAGGATTAATCTCCAAAATTTACAAGAAGCTCTTGCAGCTCAATATCAAAAAAACAAACAACCCAATCCAGAAATGGGCAGAAGACCTAAATAGACATTTCTCCAAAGAAGATATACAGATTGCCAACAAACACACGAAAGGATGCTCAACCTCACTAATCATCAGAGAAATGCAAATCAAAACTACAATGAGGTATCACCTCACACCAGTCAGAATGGCCAGCATCAAAAAATCTACAAACAATAAATGTTGGAGAGGGTGTGGAGAAAAGGGAACCCTCTTGCACTGTTGGTGGGAATGTAAACTGATACAGCCATTATGGAGAAGAGTATGGAGGTTCCTTAAAAAACTAAACATAGAACTACCATATGACCCAGCAATCCCACTACTGGGCATATACCCTGAGAAAACCGTAATTCAAAAAGAGTCATGTCCCACAGTGTTCACTGCAGCTCTATTTACGATAGCCAGGACATGGAAGCAACCTAAGTGTCCATCAACAGATGAATGGACAAAGAAGATGTGATATATATACAATGGAATATTACTCAGCCATAAAAAGAAATGAAATTGAGTTATTTGTAGTCAGGTGGATGGACTTAGAGTCTGTCATTCAGAGTGAAGTAAGTCAGAAAGAGAAAAACAAATACCGTATGCTAACACATATATATGGAATCTAAAAAAAAAAAAATGGTTCTGAAGAACCTAGGGGCAGGACAGGCATAAAGACGCAGACATAGAGAATGGACCTGAGGACACAGGGAGGGGGAAGGGTAAGCTGGGACTAAGTGAGAGAGTGGCATGGACATATACACACTACCAAATGTAAAATAGATAGCTAGTGGGAAGCAACCACGTAGTACAGGGAGATCAGCTTGGTGCTTTGTGACCACCTAGAGGGGTGGGATAGGGAGGGTGGGAGGGAGACGCAAGAGGCAGGAGATATGGGGATACATGTATATGTATAGCTGATTCACTTTGTTATAAAGCAGAAACTAACACACCATTGTAATACTCTAATAAAGATGTTTAAAAAAAAAATAGTCCTAAGAAGTAAATAGGAAGAAGACAAAGAACTCACTAGAAAAATGGGCTAAGGACATGGACAATCATAGAAATTGACTGCAAATAGCCAAAATGCTTATGAAAAGATGCTCATCCCCACAGAGAAGTCAGGGAAATGTACATTATGAATCAGGAGATGCTATTTTCTCTCATCAGATTGGCAAAAATGTAAACAACTAATAAAATATGGAGAAATGTTTGTGAGCTCACAAATTGCTACAACCTTTGGGAAAATAATCTGGCACTATTTACTAAAATTTAAAGCCTGCATACTTTTTGACCCAGCAATTCCACTTCTAGGAATCTGTCAGGTAGAAATAAAAGCATGACCACATAGGGATAGGCGTACAGGAGATTCACTGAAGCACTCTGCATAATAGCAAAAAGCAAGAAACGGGAAGCAACCTAAAGGTCCATCAGTGGAAGGGCTGAGTAAATTAGTCTACCTACCTCCCATGGAATGTTATTAACTACCAAAAAGAATGAAATGTTGCATATGGATATGACCGACTTCTAGACATGGTATTAATTAAAAAAGGCAAGGTGCAGAACAGAATACATTATATGTGCAATATATATTGATATGTAAACTGGTAGGGACAATGGATGTACACATTTGCTTGTCCATGCTTAACAGATCTGGAAGGATACACAAGAAAGGTAATGCTCATTGCTTCTAGGGAGCTAGCCAGGCGCCTGAAGGGGAGGGGTGGGGGGAAGCTCATCTTTGAATACTGTTGTGTACCTTTGGAATTTTGAACCACGTGAATGTATTACTTATTAAAATTTTAGATTAATTAAAAGAATACACAGATCTAAAAATATTGGAAAGATGTCCACAGTATATTGTTAAATGAAAAATGTATGTTCTAGTATAATAAAAAATGATTTTTTTGTTGGTAGAAAAATAAAGCAAAAGAAACAAACAAGAAGCCCTAACACTATACACCCAAACACACACATATATTTGTTTAGGCATTAAAAAAAGAAATTTTTTCTTTACACATGAGCATGCATAACATTTCTACTTAAAAAAAAAAAAACTGCCATTGCTTTGATTTGTTCTTTTTTTTTTTTTTTTGTCACGATGCTTAATTAATTTTGAGCAGAGGACTCTGGTCTGGAAGATCTTCATGCAAACCTTTGGTGCCTCAGAAGTGGTACAAAGAGCTTCTCTTGGCTTCCTGAGCCTATTCTGGCAGGATGTATGTTGCTTTCCTTGTCCTCAGAAGTTTCAGGTTCTGTGTTTTTAACCCAACAGCCTTGGCCCTCCAAGTACCTCCTTTGCCCCGCACAAGAGAAACATGCAGACTCTCCAGTATGTTAGTGGGATTTGAGGGGCACATTTCAGGCACAGAATAGGGAGACACAAACAGAGTGAGGAGCAGGGGCTCCTGGGACCCAGTGCCAGCCTCTGCCCTCAAGGAGGCTGAATGGGCTGGTCTCTTCCAGCTGCCCAGGGCTGCCGGGGTGTATGGTCCCTAGAGAGCTGCTTGGACCCCTAAGAGTTGCACTTTTATTATTTTTGGAAGGAGATAGTTGGTTGCTTTGTTCCCCAGTGACACCCCTGAGACACTTTGCTCAAATGGTCAGTCCCTGTGAGATTTCCATCCAGCCTGGTTTCCACTGACCTGCTGGCTCTCCCAGATTAATTTACTGGTTAAGAGCTCCAGGGTCCAACAGATCGGGTCTTCCAATCCACCTCTGCCATATACTACCCATGGGATTCTGGGTGGGTGACTTGCCCTCTCTAAGCCTCAGTTTCCCCAACTGGAAAATGGAGGTGAGGGTGATAAAACTCCTCTCCAGGAAGATGTCGTAAGAGGAAATGTTGCTGCTAGAGAGCCTGGCACATGGGAGATGTGACATCTAAGCCACTGGCCTTCAGCACAGTGGGGTTACAGCATGCCTCTGGCTCTCACTGTACTGTGACCCTCGGTGTGACCTCAGGGGTGTGGCTGGTGGGGACAGTGCACAAGTGCTTGTGTGTGGAGCTGCGTGGGCCTGAGTGTGAGGAAAGCGTGTCTAGAGTTGTCTCCGGGTGGGCGGGGTTTCGGCCAGAACATCTGCCATCTTGAAGCAGCCGAGCAGGGAAGGAGGGGCTGTCACAGCAAAGGCTCTGAGGTCCAATTTACAAAAATAACCCTCCAAGTCCCTCGTGGGGCAGAAGCAGCGGCCCCCCCTTTCCCTGCTCCTGACACCTGAAGTGAGATTAGACAAGCACAGTCATTAATTATTTCAGAAAGAACCCAGGCAGCAATTGCTACCCCAAAAGCCGAGGCTGCAAATGTCCAGTGGGTTTTAATTATTTATCAGGAAAATGGCTGTATCCATCAGTCACAGACCCATTGCACTGAGTGCTCAGTGGTGGGTCGGGCTGGGTGAAGGGCTGTACATCACTGGGCTCTCAGGGAGCTCTTGGGGTGGCAGGAGGGGGAGGGAGAAGGTGGTGTGCGATGGGACTGATTTAGGGAAACCACCTGAAAGCAAACTGGTCCTCTGCTTCGGCGGGCTGACTCAGTGCGGGAACTGGGCCTCTGAGTGTGGGAAGGACTGTGACGGGTGGGGAGGAGAGCTGGGTCTGCATCCAGGCTCCTCATTTCTTAGCCTTGACCTTGAGTAAGGTCACACACCTTGCCTCTATTTCCTCATTCTAGGCTATCAGTCAGGAATTTGGAAACATTACACTGTGGAAGCAGTGGGAATAGTGGGAAGAAGAAACCAAGGCCCAGGGAGGTATAATGGCTGCCCAAGGCCACCCAGTGGTCATTGGTGAGTGGGACCCTCAAGGGTCCCAACCCAGGCTTGTCACCTCCATGCCTCTCAGGGCCTCCCGTGGTTCCCTCCTTTTCCAGGCCCATTTCCAGGGGACACACGTGCTTGATGGCTTCTCTCTTCCGGCGATCCTAGGAACAGGCCTGGCGCATGCCCAGCTAATCCGGGTGTCCCATGACCCTCTTTCCTCTCCAGCTTTTGTTAAATACTCTCTGCTTTTCAGCATTCTCAGAGCAGGACCAGGTGGTGCCTTGCCCGAAAAGTGAGGAGGAAGGAGCAGATGCGCTCCAACACTGGGGAATGGAAGGGAGTCTCTTTTTACCCAGGAGCCCCTCTGAATCCTGGGGATTTCTGTCCTGACCTCTGGCTATTCCCACCATTTCCACTGTATGACTTTTCCAAATTCCTGACTAATATCCTCTGTCCAAAATAGGTTCAAATAGCTGCTCACATAACGTGATTAGCAGCAGACAGTGGCCAGGCAGCTAAGTCCTGGAAACCCAGTGCCTGGGTTCAAATTACCACTCCAACACTTCCTAGTTGTGTGACCTTGAGCAAGTTGCTTCACCACCCTGTGACTCAGTTTCCCCATATGAAAAATGAGGATAATAATAGCACCGACATGACGATGTTGTTGTGAAGACTAAATGAGATAACACACGTCAGCACTTAGCCTCATGCCAGGCCCATAACAAGGGCTCAAGAACAGTGTGCTAATAGCAGAACTACAATAGGTAATTTTCACATATCTGTCTCCCCACGTACAGTGCAAGCTCGTGGAGGACAAGGATCACGTCTGTTTTATACCTTGTACCTAATGGATACTAAAAAAAAAAAAATTAAATTTGCTGAATCCAGAAAGCACATGAGTAGGATTCTAGCTCTTGGCGTTCATGCTTGAGAGTTCTGGAGGTCATGTTCTGCATGAGTGACGTTTTAGTACTTAATTTTAGGCTCATACTTCCCATATTCTGCTTGCACAAAACTGCACATCTTCAGACTTGTCCTGCAACTATAAGGCAATTCTGTAATTTTTCTTGAATTTTACCTCCCTTCCTAGGCTATAAAATCTATGAGGGAAGTGACCCTGCTTACTTTGATTACCTCCGAATGTACCCATAGGCCTAGCTCAGGGTCTGGCAAACATTAGACACTCAGTAAATATTTGTCAACTGGCTGATCACTCAGACGTTTAGCAGAAGGAGTGGTTAGTGAATAGAGAAAACTTGCTTTTTAAAAAGACCAATGAAACACTAGCAAAATGTTAATGTTCTATATAATAATATATTGTATTAAAATATATGCAATTAGAACAAGAATTAGATTAAAACAAGTAGCCAGGTATCACTAATTCTTAACTATTATTTATTACTGTTAGGTTTAACACTGACTTAGGGCTCTGGCTAGAACATAAGATATCTTTAATTTACTCTTCATCTCTTAACAGTCTAAAACTTCCTGTGATATATATCTAAATATCTCTGTGGGGCTTGAAAACTCCTTAACTACAAAAGGCTGTACATGTGGCTTTTCTTACTTGCCAGTGGTGTTCTCATAGCTGTAAAGACTACACACTTTTAGTTGGGAGTGCTATTTAACTTTACTGTTTTCCCTTCTTTCTCTATTCCTATTTCTGCCCCTGTATCTCAATCCATAGACAGAAGGAAACACAAGAAAGCCAGCTCCATGTGGCCTCTGCCCTCACCAGAAGCATGAACATTTTAACTACATTTTCCCTGAGCAGAAAAGGATTACTCTGCACCCATCAGCCTTTTCCTAGTTATTATTTCTCTTCTTTTTTGGAGGACATTGCTTCTAGCTTCTCCCCTCCTCTTCCATTCCCAACCAATTACTTAGATGGGCGTGCTGTAAAATAAAGTTTACATTAAATTGTTTCCATGGCAACCTCACACATGGGCTCTCTGGTTCTAAAGCAATCATATCCCTTTTCTAGTTACAAATTCAAGCTTGCCAAAAAGTAACTTGTCTTTAAAATACACAGAACCTAACAATGTTTGTAAGGAGAGATAAAGTGGTTGCACAAGATAGGAGTCCCTTGATAGAAAGCATGAGATGAATTCCTGAAAAAATCCTCTGTAAATCATGGTTATTTACACTGTGCTAAAGCCATTTTAAGTCTGCATAAGAAAGTTTGTTGAATTATAAATATTAGGGAGACCTCTCATTTCTGGAGCACCACCTGCTACGTGCTAGATGTTGGACAAAGCACTCTGCATACATGAATTGTTTCGTTTAATTTTTAGGCTTGTTTAAGTTTCAGGCTTCGTTTAATTTTTAGACTTTGCATCCTGCAGAGATTTTTTTTTTTTTCCCTGCAGAGACTTTTGCCCATAGATTGTCATTAGAGCCAGTGGGCATCTGCTCCATGGAAAATGTTTCCGCCCCTGAAATTAACTAGTTGGAATTGAAGCAGTCATCCATGCACCTCCTAAGAAGAATAACAGCTGCTGTTTACTGTGCCAGGGCGGTGCCAGGAGGTTTGGCCACATCCTCTTGGTTTTTCATTATTAGAACAGGCTGCAGGGTGTTAGCCCCCTATCATAGGTGGGGAAACAGAGGCTCAGGGAGGGAGAGCTACTTGCTCACAGCTAGGAAGTTACCAGGTTGGGATTTGAACCAAGGTGGGTTTAGTCCCAAACATGTGCTCTTGTCACTCTACCTCCTTCCAGCCAGAGAGGTAAGGGAGAGACCAATATCGCTGCTAAGAAGACACAGGCTTCCAGGTGGGTATGAATATCCTGGGCAGATTCTGTACTGGGGTAGGTAACTCTGGGGCATGGGAGGTGGAGAGGGAGTAAAAGGAAGCACTCACCCTCCCCGTTCCTTGAAATTGCTGAGCTTTAGTTGGTTCCTACCAACTGAAATGCTGTCTTCCTCTCCCACCCCTCTCAACTTTTCCTCCTGGCCATCTCCTACTCCCCCTCCAAGTCTCATTAAAAGCTGCCTCCTCTGTGAAGCCTCCCTGACTTCTCAGGCAGATTTGAGTCTGACAGATCTGACTCAAGCACTTATGAGCTGTGGGACCTTTCAGATTGCTTTACCTCTCTGAGCCTTGATTTGTTCATCTGTAAAATGAGCGTCTCACAGGATCATCATGAAGTCCCAATGTGATAAGTTGTAATGGAAGCACATAGCAGAGCTCCAGACCATAGTAAGCGCTCAGTAAATGTCAGCTCCTATTATTGGCCTCCTTTAGTACTTTGTTCCCATTTCCAATATTGCAATGATCTTATTTGTAATTTGCATGTCTCCCCAATAATTGGTGAGGCCTTGAGGGCAGGATCCTTATTTTCTTCACTGTATCCCAGGTCCTGGCACAAGTGAATGTTTGTTGATTGAATGTACAAAAGGTGATCTGGGACCATCTCCCAGAACCCTGGCTCCTGGGAACTGTGGCCGGAAGAAGCAGGCTGCTGGGGCTTCCCGTGCTTCTCAAATGCAAATACCCCAGAGAAAGGTCATTG
Source organism: Balaenoptera ricei (assembly GCF_028023285.1). Taxonomy (NCBI): domain Eukaryota; kingdom Metazoa; phylum Chordata; class Mammalia; order Artiodactyla; family Balaenopteridae; genus Balaenoptera; species Balaenoptera ricei. The sequence continues at coordinate 18,094,680 of NC_082639.1, forward strand.
ACCAGTCAAGCTTCAGCTGGGCTTGGGTGACATACAGCTGGGAAGGACCACAATATTGGGACCTGGTGTAGGAAAGTGCATGTCCTGGGGGCAAGAAGAGGGAAACACGACTTTGCTCAGTGCCAGCCCAGGCTAGGTCACTCTGAACGACCTCATGGTCCTTCAAATCTATTTTTGGGAGAAAACAGAGTATACAAAATAAACCTTATAGGCCACCCAAGTTATGGGTTCTTCATCCATTGATGTCATAAGTTCCAAAACTGGTCCATCATGGCGAGAGAAAAAAAAAAAGGGTGACAGCCTGTGGGCAAATGTGTGCGTGTGGTGGGGAGGGCAGGATGGTGGGGAACTGCTCCCTCACAGCTGACTCAAGGCCTCCCTGCAAAGCTGCAGGTGCTTTCTGGCCCAGCCTCCTCCTTCCGTGTTACTCAGCGCTGTGGTCGCCTGAGGACATTGAGGAACAGGACTCTTCCGGGCTGGTCAGCCAATGACCTGCTCAGCTCATGACAGCTTTCAGACAAGTGGTTCCTCAGAGAGCATCCACAGGGCCGGCTGAGACTGAAAAGAGAAACAGAAGAGGCTGAATCCTGTCTGGGAAGGACTGGGATCACAGATGAAATGCTCGGCTGAACTTCCCCCAGACTCCGCGCCTGGATGTGCCCAAGTCACGGTGCATTTTTCACTGTGGCTCCTCCTTGGCCTCTCCTGCTCCAGCTTGTCACTGACACAAAGTTGGAAAATAGGGAGAACTGGAGAGGACTTGGAAAACACCTGGTTCCACTCAACACTTCCAGGATTGCCCACTGTGTGTCAGAGCCTGAGGCTACAGAGACTGCTAAGGACGGTAATCAGCAGTGAATGTGTGCCGACCTCACTGCTGCTGCGCCCTGTGGGGCCTGAGAAGGACAGAATCTGGACACTTCACCTGGGAGTGTCGTACAAATCTGTACAGACTCACTAAGGAACCAGACAGGGCAGTCGAGGGCAATTATTAGGCATTTTGGCACAGACGAGGGGCTTGAAAATCACCACTTGTGGACACCTCTCCCCATCTTCATTTGTTCCTCCACTCCTCTTACCCTGGTTGAAAATGGTCCCCAAAGGTAGGTTCATATCCTAATTCCCAGAACCTGTGAATGTTACCTTATTTTGAAAAAGGGTTGTTACAGATATAATTAAATTTAGGATTTTGAGATTGAGAAGATTATCCTGGATTATCCCGGTGAGCCCTAAATACAATCACAAGTGACCTTGTCACGGAGCGTTACTCACAATAGCTAAAGTATGGAAGCAACCCAAGTGTCCTTCAAAGGATGAATGGATAAGCAAAATGCGGTATAAGCATGCAATGGAATATTTTTCAGGCTTAAAAAGGAAGGAAGTTCTGACATATGCTACAACATGGAGAAAACTTTGAGGACATTATGTTAAGTGAAACAAGCCAGTCGCAAAAAGACAAATACTCTGTTTCCACTTACATGAGGTACGTAGAATAGTCAGATACATAGGGTGGAAAGTAGAATGGTGGTTGCCAGGGGCTAGGGGGAGGGGGGATTGAGGAGTCATTGTTTAATGGGTACAGTTTTTGTTTTACAAGATGAAAAGATTTATGGAAAAAAAAAGAAAAGAGTTATGGAGATGGATAGTGGCGATGATTGCATGACACCATGAATATTTAATGCTACTGAACTTAAAATGGCTAAGATATGAGACTTCCCTGGTCCCAGATCCTGGGGTCCTGGTCCAGTAGTTAAGACTCTGTGCTCCCAATGCAGGGGGCCTGCATTCGATCCCTGGTCAGGGAACTAGATCCCACATGGTGCAACTAAGAGTCCACATGGCACACTAAGAATCCGCATGACGCAACTAAAAAAAGATCTGGTGTGCTGCAACTAAGACCCAGGACAGCCTAAATAAATAAATATATTTTTTAAAAAATGGCTAAGATAGTGAATTTTGTTTTATGTGTATTGTATCACAATAAAAAAATGGGGAAAATATATCCATACGCAAAATGTATAGCAATAGAATTAATAATAAAGTCACAGGTCACCTGTTTAAAAAATGTATATATATAGAGAGAGAGAGAGAGAGAAAGGCAGAGGGAGATTAGATACACAAACAGAGGAGAAGGCAATGTGAAAATGCAGCAGAGAGAGATGCAGCCACAAGCCAAGGGATGCTGAAAGCCACCAAAGCTGGAGGAGACAAGGAACTATTCTTCCCTGGAGCCTCCTGAAGGAGTACTACCCTGCTGACACCATGATTTAGGATTTCTGGCCTCTGGAATCGTGAGGGAGTAAATTTCTCGCATCACGTTTGTGGTAATCTGTTACAGCAGTGACAGGAAACTCATGCACATGCCTCCCTTTCCCATCATTCCTTTTCCTGGTCTTTCTCCTCTGGGAAGAAATGAGGAGACTGGGATAAGAGGCTTCTCTGACTTAAGCCGTGGGGCATCTCCACCCTGGAGTCTTCTGTCCTCCTTGGGAGTCTGAAGCAACTGAATCATCTCCTTCTTTGCTCCTTGTCAGGCCCTCATATCCTTCTCCCACATCACTGGACATGTCCTGGCCACAACTGGGAGAACATGCAACCTTTCATTTACAGATGGGACTCAGGGGCCCAGAGAGGGGCCTTGACTTGCCTGAGGCCACACAGTGAATTAGTGACAGTTCCAGAGCAAAGACAGGTGTGTCCCGCCTGACAGCACTTCCACAACTTCTCTCTCTTACTTTGTGTCTCCCCAGCTGCTCCTAGCACACAGCTGGGCACACAGAGGCCCCTTGGTAACTTACCTAGAGAGGTAATACGGGGTGATGGTGAACAACGTGGGCTTTGAAAACACATCAACCCGGGATTGAATCCTGGTTCTGTCACTTAAATGCTATGCAGCCTTAGGTAATTGACCTCTCTGAGCCTCAGTTTCATCATCCATAAAATGGAAATAATAATAGCACCTCCTTCAGAACAATCCTGAAAGACAGCAGAGTGCAGAAGTGAAGGGTATAGCAGTTAACTTAGCTGAAAAACGGGTTTAATCATAACATTTACCTTACAGTGTGATTGTAAGGATTCATGATAATGCACATAAACTATTTAGAATGGTAGGTAGCATGTAAGCACTCAAAAACGTTAGCTGTCATTATTATTTTACCTTTACAATTACATTGTTTGTGTCCTCTTGTGAAGTAAGAATTTGCTATCTCTTTAGAATCAGTTATTTTAGGATAAAGTGAATCTGTAATAATTGCCATCAAAACTGTCTGTGGTGGGAGTTCCCTGGCCGTCCAGTGGTTAGGATTCCAGGCTTTCACTGCCACGGCCCGGGTTGAATCCCTGGTCGGGGAACTGAGATCCTGCAAGCTGCACAGCGTGGCCCCAAAAAAAGTTAAAGGTATAGAAGTTAAGATCAAGAGCATGGATTCCGGAGCCAGACTACTCGTTTCAGGTCCTAGCTCCATTTACATTTGACTTGGGCAACTGTGCCTAAGTTTCTCCATTTGTAATTTGGGGATAATAATAGTATCTACCTCTTAGAGGTGTGAGGACATAGATTGTTTACAACAAATGCTCAGGATGGAGCCTGGCACAACTACATTCTCAATAAATGATATTCGTCATTAGACCATAGGGTTGTCAGGAGCAGCACATGAGATAATGCACAAAGGCAGTTGGTGCAGTAGGGGGCACAGCAAGTGTCCTCTAAGTGGCACATGTTGTCTCTGTTGTCACTTCTCGCTGACAGGCTGTGGAGGACTTGGCTGCCATTCCCAGGGCCCACAGTTTCCCCAGCCAGGCTGACATTCTCTCCATTGCCCGTAGGCCCCCTACTTCACTCTCTGAAAGCCCAACTTTCTAGAGCAGCATCTGATGCCCATTATAGATTGAGTTCTCCTAATCCACCCCAAACGCATTTACCCGTTGTCAGCCATTCATTAGCAATTAAGCTTCCATTTTAGATGTCAAGACAGAAATACATTTTGCTGCTGAGCGGGGAGGTGTTCAGACAGGCTGTCAGACTCAAGTTCTTAATGTTCTTTTCCATTTGGCAAAGAGTTTCATAGACTTATATACACAGTTAAAACCAGAAGGGAGTCCAGAGAGCCCATTTTACATGAGTGGAAACTGAGGCCCAGGAGATTATGGTGAACCAGGGGCAGAGGCAAGGGAGAACCATGCTGCATATATTTGGTTCTCAAGCTTAAATAAAAGTGCAAAACACACCATATGAACAAAAGAAGTGTATATAATGTATCTTACTGTGTAAAGAATCATAACAGGGAATTCCCTGGTGGCCCAGTGGTTAGGACTCGCGCTTTCACTGCCGTGGCCCTGGGTTCAATCCCTGGTTGGGGAACTAGGATCCTGAAAAAAAAAAAAAAAAGAATCATAATAAATCCCTGAACCCACCATCCAGTTTCAGAAATAGAATTAATACCAATACCTATCAAGGCCCTGCGTTGGGTCTTCGTTGCTGCGTGCGGGCTTTCTCTAGTTGCAGCGAGTGGGGGCTTCTCATTGCAGTGGCTTCTCTTGTTGCAGACCATGGCTCTAGGCATGCGGCTTCAGTAGTTGTGGCTCGCAGGCTCTAGAGCGCAGGCTCAGTAGTTGTGGCGCACGGGCTTAGTTGCTCTGTGGCATGTGGGATCTTCCCAGACCAGGGCTTAAACCCATGTCCCCTGCATTGGCAGGCGGATTCTTAACCACTGAGCCACCAGTGAAGTCCCTGCTGCATCTATTTAAACAGGGGGTCTGCAGAGAGTCAATTGCCCACAGAACACTGAGGGGATCCATCCAAAGAGAAGCTCCTCCTAATAAGATGCCCGCGAAGGTAGTTCTGGGTCCTCTGTTCTCTGTAATTCTCTGTGGTGGAGACCAGACTATAAGCTTGAATACCCCATCATTGTTTTGAAAACCAGACATTTTCCCTGGTGACGTTCTAGCCAAAGATTTTAGCCCCTCAGTGTCATCTTGGTCTCCCACCTTCGGGAAGCTGGTGGTCCTTCCCCCAAGTCAAGTGGTCCATTTGATTTCCACCCATAGAGAAAACATCACTGCCCCCTTCATAATAGTCACCATTTTTTGAGTGCTTGGTTGTCCTGTGCAGGGGGCTAAGCAGTTTACATGAATTCCCTCACTTAGTTTTCACAGGAATCTTAAGAGGAGTCACCATGGAGAATTCCCTGGCAGTCCAGTGGTTAGGAGTCCGCGCTTTCACTGCTGGGGGCCCAGGTTTGATCCCTGGTCAGGGAACTAAGATCCTGCAAGCCAAGCAGCACGACCAAAAAAAAAGGAGTCACCATCAATAAACCCCCATTTTTCTAATGCAGAAACTGAGACTCAAAGAGATTTTAAAATCTTGAATAAGTTAGGGTCGGGTAGAGCCAAGATTTGAACCCAAGGTTGTCCAACTCCAGGGTCAGATAGATCTGGGTTTTATGGGACCTGAAGCTTAGGCTATTTTGGGAGTGTGTGGAGGGGGAAAATGTTTCCTCAACCCTTTTAGAATCCCTGGCTGGGTCTAAAAATTAAGCTGACAAAGACAGATTAACAGAAGAAAAGCATACGAGTTTATTGAATGTAAGTTTACGTGATATGAGGGAGTCTTCATAAGGAAAGAAGGATGCGAGGAAAGGATGCTCAGTGCCGGGTACAGAGAGGGCACCTCTTACTTGAGGGCTTTGCGGGAAGAATGTTTCAGGGAAGAAGGCCAAGGGAAGGAGGTCAGAATGACCTTCCCGATTCTGTGTTTTCTCAAATCCTTCAGCTTAAAATACTCAATATGCCAAGGTGCCATATTTTGGAGTAGTGTGTCCTGAACCCCATCCGGGGACCATTTTTAAGAGAAGGATGAAATAAATAAGCAACACAGGGACAGCACAGGGAAATATAGCCACATTCTGTAATAACTTATTTATTTATTTATGGCCGCACCACGTGGATTGTGGGATTTTAGTTCCCTGACCAGGGATTGAACCCTGGTCATTGGCAGTGAGAGTGTGGAGTCCTAACCACTGGACCGCCAGGGAATTCCCTGTAATAACTTTATAAATTTATTTACTTTTTATGTATTTACTTTTGGCTGCTTTGGGTCTTCATTGCTACGCAGGGGATTTCTCTAGTTACAGGGAGCGGGGGCTACTCTTCGTTGTGGTGCGCGGGCTTCTCATTGCGGTGGCTTCTCTTGTTGTGGAGCACAGGCTCTAGGCGCGTGGGCTTCAGTAGTTGTGGCTCGTGGGCTCAGTAGTTGTGGTGCACAGGCTTAGTTGCTCTGTGGCATGTGGGATCTTCCCGGACCAGGACTCAAACCTGTGTCCCCTGGTTTGGCAGGAGATTCTTGACCAGGGAAGCCCCTAAATGGAGTATAAATCTATAAAAATATTGAACCCACATACCTATGATCATTTAATCTATGACAAATGAGGCAAGAATATACAATGGAGAAAAGACAGTCTCTTCAACAAGTGGTGCTGGGAAAACTGGACAGCCACTTGTTAAACAATGAGATGAGAACATTTCCTTGCAGTGTATACAAAAAACCTCGAAGTGGGTTTAAAGACCTAAATGTAAGGCCTGAAACCCTAAAACTCCTAGAAGAGAATATAGATGGAACACTCTTTGACATAAATTGTAGCAATATTATCTTGGATCAGTCTCCAAAGGCAAAAGAAATAAAAGCAAATGTAAACAAACAGGACCTAATTAAACTTAAAAAGCTCTTGCATAGCAAAAGAAACCATCAACAAAATGAAAAGACAACCTACGGAATGGGAGAAAGTATTTGCAAATGATGTGACTGACAAGCAGTTAATATCCAAAATGTTACAAACAACCCATACAACTCAGTATCAAAAACAGAACCCAATCAAAAAATGGGCACAAGACCTGAATAAACATTCTCCCAAAGAAGACATACAGATGGTGGGACTTCCCTGGTGGTGCAATGGTTAAGAATTCGCCTGCCACAGTGGTTAAGAATCCGCCTGCCAATCCAGGGGACACAGGTTTGAGCCCTGGTCTGGGAAGATTCCACATGCGGCAGAGCAACTAAGCCCGCGAGCCACAACTACTGAGCCCGCGTGCCACAACTACTGAAGCCCGTGCGCCTAGAGCCAGCCTGTGCTCTGCAACAAAAGAAGCCACCGCAATGAGAAGGACGTGCACCACAACAGAGAGTAACCCCTTTTGCTACAACTAGAGAAAGACCACACGTGGCAACGAAGACCCAACACAGCCAAAAGTTTAAAAAAAAGAAGACATACAGATGCCTAACTGGCACATGAAAAGATGTTCAACACTGCTAATTATTAGAGAAATGCAAATCGAAACCACAATGAGGTATCACCTCACACCTGTCAAAATGGCTATCATCAAAAAGAACACAGATAACAAATGTTGGTGAGGATGTGGAGAACCTCATACACTGTTGGTGGGAATGTAAATTGGTACAGTCACTATGGAAAACAGTATGGAGGTTCCTTAAAAAACTAAAAATAGAACTACCATATGATCCAGCAATTCCACTCCTAGGTATATATCCTTAAAAAATGAAAACACTAATTCGAAAAGATACATGCACCCCAATGTTCATAGCAGCAATATTTACAACAGCCAAGACATGGAAACAACCCAGGTGCCCATCAACAGACAATTGGATTAAGAAGATGTATTGTACATTTACATACATACAATAGAATATTACTCAGGCATAAAATAGAATGAAATACTGCCATTTGCAACATGGATGGACCTAGAGAATATTATGCTTAGTGAAATAAGTTAGAGAAAGAAAAGTACTGTAAGATATCACTTATATGTAGAATCTAAAAAATAATACAAATGGATGTATATGCCAAACAGAAACAGACTCACAGGTGTAGAAAACAAGCTTGTGGTTACCAGAGGGGAGAGGGAAAGAGGGAGAGACAAATTAAGGGTATGGGATTAACAGATACAAACTACTGTATATAAAATAGATAAGCAACAAGGATATACCGTATAGCAAGGGTCCCCAACACCCCCGTCCGTGGCCTGTTAGGAGCCAGGCCGCATAGCAGGAGGTGAGCGGCGGGGCGGGGCAGGGTGGGAGGTGTGAGCGAGTGAAGCTTCATCTGACGCTCCCCATCGCTCGCATTACTGCCTGAACCATCCCCCCCTCTGTCGCCCCCATCCGTGGAAAAATTGTCTTCCATGAAACCTGTCCCTGGTGCCAAAAATGTTGGGGACCACTGCTGTATAGCACAGGGAATTATACTTATTTTCTTGTGATAACCTATAATGGAGTATAATCTGCAAAAATACTGAATCACTATTTTGTACACCTCCAACTAATATAATATTGTAAATCAACTATACTTCAATTTTTTAAAAAAGGATAAAACCTTAGAAGCATAAATTTTGGTATGAAAGTGTCGGAGTAAAAGGAGGAGTGAGTGGTCTCAAGTCATTGCAAGTAAAACTATCTTGTGTTTGCAAATTTTGCAAAAATGTTTACTCTCTGAACTCATTGTTAGGGCCTCTCCTAGGACTTTGGAAGGTGCTGGTGCAAATGAAGGGCTCTGAGACCACAGCTTCACTAGCAACCCAATAAATCCACCTGTGCCTCTACCAGAGCAGTGGTTTTCAGGAAGGAATTTTGCAGCCCAAAATGTCAGTAGTGCCTCAGCTGAGAAAACTTGTGCTGGAGAGAGGAAACCTGGAGAAAGAGGTTGGCAGACTCTTCTTGGGTGGTCATGGATGACACCTGAAGAGCATTTTGTACCCGACTTTCACATCAGTTATCTCTCTTGCCCCTGGGAAGATGGTAGAAAGGGGGAATGGATTGTTCAGCTTTTAGCATTACAAATGTTACCTGGGAGGTGAAGAGAGGATGTCCTGCACAGACACTCCTGTGCTCCCAGACTCTCTTCTCTCATTTTCAGTTCTCTTTAGGCCATCCTTGTCCAGGGCAAGGGGTGAGCCCTTGTTCCACGGATGGGGAAGAGAGCGGTGGGTGCTTCCACTCCAGGCTGAATCTCTAGTTTGATAAATATCTGAGAGCAAACACCCCTCCACTAAGAACTGATTTCCCCCTGGAGATCATACCTTTCTAATCTGAATGAGAAATTGGTATTCTCCTATCACCATTGTTTTCATCCTGTTTGCTGTGAAACAGTAACTCCATTCTTGCTCTCCTTGTGCCAAAGGAGCCTTTCCCCCTCCTTGCCTGGATTTGCATTACAAAACTTCCTCGAATTAGGAAACACAGATGGAGCCCTGCCCCAAGCTTCCCGCCTCACCTTAAAGAGGGAAAAGGGAGATGGTTCAGTTCACCTTAAGGCTGCCTTATTCCTTACCTTGTCTCCCCAGCACAACACTATGATGGAGCTTTTATTTAGTCTTTGCCGCACTTAGGATGAATGAAGCATGGAGCCCCCAAAGACCGATCTGGAGAGAAGCTATACTAGGCCAGTTTCGAGGATGGATCCTGCCTCAACCTATGTCCTTCTGCAGGAGGTGGCTGAGGAACGCCAGAAACACTGAAAGTCACACCCATTTCTCCCTTGAGTGAAGCTTACAGACAAATTAGGGAAGAAGAACGCGTGAAAGATTTGGTAACACCTCTCAGACTTCTACCAACATGTGCAAATTAACCTAATTCCCAAGCCACCACCAAAGCCACAATCAAAGTAGCAATGATGTACTTGACATAGTTAAGTGGCAATGGTGATACCTCCTTAATCTGTGTGTTTATAGAGTTGCCCAGATGGGGAATTATCCAGATAACTCAATCTTTTTTTTCTCTCCAGTTAGAAAAATTATAGTAAAATACACATAACAGGGCTTCCCTGGTGGTGCAGTGGTTAAGAATCCGCCTGCCAATGGAGGGGACACAGGTTCGAGCCCTGGTCCCGGAAGATCCCACATGCTGCGGAGCAACTAAGCCTGTGCGCCACAACTACTGAGCCTGCACCACAACTACTGAAGCCTGCGTGCCTAGAGCCCGTGCTCCGCAACAAGAGAAGCCACCACAATGAGAAGCCCGCGCACCACAACGAAGAGTAGTCCCTGCTCGCCGCAACTAGAGAAAGCCTGTGCGCAGCAACGAAGACCCAGTGCAGCCAAAAATAAATAAAATAAAATAAATAAATTTATTTTAAAAATACACATATAAAATTTACCATCTTAATCACTTTTACGTGTACATTCATAATGTTGGTATTAAATACATTCACTATGTTGTACAACCATCACCACCATCCATTTCCATAGCTCTTTCATCTTGTAAAACTGAAACTCTGTACCCATTAAACAAGATGTAACTCCCCATTCCCTCTCTCCTCCTAGTCCCTGGCAACCACCATTCTACTCTCTCTATGATATTGACGACTCTACCTCATATAAGTGGAATCATAGAGTATTTGTCTTTTTGTGACTGGCTTATTTCATTTAGCATAATGTCCTTAAGTTTCCTCCATGTGGTAGCATATGTCAGAATTTCCTTCCTTTTTAAGGATTCATAATATTCCATTGTATGTATACACTACATTTTGCTTATCCATTCATCCATCGATGGACACTTGGGTTGCTTTCACAAAGGTAACTTTATTAAATTCTTTAAAACAATTTCCATTTTAGATGGAAATCTTCCTTAAAAAGTTCATGGGCCCCAGTTCTACTGAAAGAGGAAGAAGCTGGGTATGGAGTGGAAAGGTCTAGACTTTTAGGCTTTGAGCTAAGAATCAGAAGTCTTGTAGGCTTTATTAGCTTTGAGCTAAGAATCAAAAGTCTCAAATTCAAGTCCTAGTTTTGCTATCAAGGTAATTTTAACCTTCCTAGGTCTCAATTTCCTCACTTGTAAAGTGAGTGGTGGTACTTCATCCATGGGCTCATATTTTATTCCATTCACACACCCATTATGTGCTAGGCACCATCCTAATTCTAAAATTTCGATTTGGAATGAAGTCCTATCCTTATGATTTACTTGGCCTGCCCACAGACCTCCTTCTCTGAATCTGTTTCTTTATCTGCTAAATGGGCTCAAAGAATTGAAATGAGGTCACGGATGAGAGCATGACTTGCAAATGGACGTATGTACAAATGTGAGCAGCTATCATGATCATCCTGAGTACAATTCAATGTCTGCTTTGCTGCTGTGGAACTCTTTGCTAAGAGGAGAGGATGGCCTGAGGCAAGGAGATGTGACGCCACCCTTTTGCAGTGACACAGGAAAGACAGGACCATGTGTGGGACAAAGAGAGTGGGAAGAACAGATGGAATTTAAGATTTTTCAGAGCAAGGATCTGAGCTGGAGGCAGATTAGATGTTGAAGGTATGAGTGTAAAGATAAGATAGCTCTCAAGATGTGTTAAGTGAGGGGCCCTTGGTGAGGTAGCCTTAGGGGGCTGAGCTTTCCTGGTGGCTGGGATGGAAGGGGAAGCCCCCTCCCTTCTCCCTGAACCTCCCCCTGGTGACTTCCCTTCCCCCGCCTCCACCGCCCCCCCCCCCACCCCGCCTCAGGGCTCTGGCCTTTTTACAGTCACAGTTGGTAGTGAGAATTGATTTCTCTTCTAATGTTACTGGCATAGGGGCTTTCTGGTTTTCACATGCCAGTGCATGTGCCAGAATCCTCACATAGGGGGGCCCTCTCCAGGATGTCCCAATACATCTACTTACATTCCAGAAATATCAGGCAATAATCTAGTTCCAGTCCTGCAGGTTTTTTCCCCTTTTCAACACTCAAGCCTCAAATCATATCTTTGAGATCATTTGGGGGCACATTCAAAAGGAACACACTCAAAAAGCTGGATGGATTTCTCTCCTTCATTCACTCAGCAAACATCCACGGAGCCCCTCCTTTGGGCTGGGTTTTGTGCTAGGCCAGGGTTTCTCTACCTGTGCACTATTAACAGTTTGGGCAGAATCATTCTTTGTTGTAGGAGGTTGTCCTATGCATCATAGGATGTTTAGCAGTATCTGGGCCTCAGACGCTAGTAGCAATCCCCCAGTCTTGATAAACAAAAATGTTTCCAGACATTGCCAAATGTCCCCTAGGGGCAAAATTGGCCCCCTGTTGTAAGGCACTGAGCTGGGCGTTAAAGCTGTGAAGATGAGGGAATTCCCTGGTGGTCCAGTGGTTAGGATTCAGTGCTTTCACTGCTGAGAGCCCGGGTTCGATCCCCGGTCGGTTGGGGAACTAAGATCCAAAAAGCTGTGCGGTGAGACCAAAAAAAAAAAAGCTGTGAAGATGAGCAGAATCAAACCAGTCCCAACCCCCTTGGAGCTTACAGTCTAGTTGGGGAAGAGGATATTGATTAAGCAATCACAGAGATCAATGTAAAGTTATAGGGTGATAAATGCTATATAGGAGAGGTACTTGGTGTTACACAGGGGAATTGGTCATCTCAGGCTCCAAGAAGTCAGGGAAGAGCTAAGACCTGAAAGAGAAGTAGGAATTAACAAAGTAAAGAACCAGGGGGCTTTAAAAAAAAAAAGTTATTTATTTGGCTGTGTTTGGTCTTAGTTGAGGCAAACGGGATCTTCGCTGTGGTGCACGGGCTTCTCTCTAGTTGTGGCATGCGGGCTCAGTAGTTGCAGTGCATAGTCTTAGTTGCCCCGAGGAATGTGGGATCTCAGTTCCCCAGCCAGGGATTGAACACCCGTCCCTTGCATTGGAAGGCGGATTCTTAACCCCTGGACCACCAGGGAAGTCCCCCAGGGGGCTTTAATGGGAGTGAGAAAAAGCATTTCAGGCAGAAAGAATAGCATGTGCAAACACCCTGTGGTTTGGGGGAGCACAGGCTTGAGAGAGACCAGAGGGGCTGGAGTTCAGAAAGCAAGAAGGGGGTGGAGCAAGGGGAGGTAAGAGCCAGGCCAGGCAGGGCTTCATAAATCAAGGTAGAATTTTTTCCTTTGACCTAAGCAGCAATGGGAAACCACTGATGTGTGTCAAGCAAGACATGGGTTTTTTAGTGCTATGTGCCATGCCAAAGACTTCTCCCCCGAATGCCAATAGTCTGGGAGCACTCCAGTTTGGCAGAGTCTCAGACTGTGAGGCCCAAAAGAATCTTCAAGACCATCTAAAACAACCCTTTCCTCTTATATCTTTAGAGATCAAGGCCCAAACAGGGGCCCAGATGGATTGGGATTCATAAGTATTGAAGCGTATACAATTTGGAGGGCCCTATTTAAGTAAAGGATGAAAAATTACAAATACGGAATTTGGTACAAGGTCTTGAACAGCCTGTGCAAATGAGGGCCCTGGAGTTGAGGCTTCATGAACTTTGTGGGAATCTGACTCTGGAAGGAGCACTGACTTGCCCACTTCTACCCAGGGAAGAGGTGGCAGAATCTAGAACAGAACTTAGGGTCCTATCACAGTAATCAGACTGTAGAATCCTGACTGCTACAGAGGTTGCCTTTGAGGAATACCTGCAATGTCCTATTTTTGGTTCCTTCATTCATCCCTTCAAATGTTCCAGGGCACAGGGGCAGGTGTTATGGGTATGGGCAGGACCCATGGGCAGGACTGCATTTGGGACCAACCCCTCCTCTTCAGGAAAGGTCCCTGCTCCTCCTCTTAGACTTTTCTGGTCAAGCAAATAAAGTGACTCCTCGCGGGCAGAGCAAGGATGTGGAGGAAGGAACTGCAGACCCCGGTGCTTTGGGAGAGGACCATTGTTATGTAAATTAGACTTCAGACATATTAATGCATGTTGTTCATTTGGTTGGTGGGCCAAAGGTTAAACCCATGGAAGAGAACTCTTGGTTGCAAGTGACCCATTAACTTAAGCTAAAAAGAGAAAGGTTGGGGTTGCTTGGCCCAGCTGTGGAAAGGACAGGGGTTGATGGGCTGGCTCTGAACCTCAGGTACCAGCAGGACTCTCGTATTTCTGCCTCATGTTGGGGAATATGGCCACAAGCAACTCCACCTCTACCCTTTACTTTTTTTTTTTTTTTTGGCCATACCACGCAGCTTTTGGGATCTTAGTCCCCCGACCAGGGATTGAACCTGGGCCCCGGCAGTGAAAGCACTGAGTCCTAACCACTGGACCGCCAGGGAACTCCCTCTACCCTTGACTTTAGTACTCAGGAGGAAAGAAAACTTCTCTTCCAAGCTTCAGCTTCAAAAAAATCTGGGGAGGAATACTGATGGACCTGGACTGGTCCACTGTGGCCAGCGGTGCAGTGATGAGTGGCCTGGCCTTTATGATGGAGGAGGGGGTGAAATGAAATCTGTTTTGGAAAGAAGGGGACATTGCAGGCATGGCTGCAAGGGGACATGTGAAATGGGGATGCCCCTCCTCCCATCTGTACCTACCGTAAGAGAGAACAAAGACAGGAACATAAAACTGGGACACTTTTTAGGGACCACATGGATTAGAAGGCTTCTGAGAGGCAAAGAACGACTCAGATTATGGGAGAGTACAGGGCCTGAGGAGATCAATGACAAAGTCGGGAAGAAACAGGGATCCAGAATTTGAATGGAAAGAAATCTAGAGGTCATCTAGTCCAAACTCCTATATAGCCTATAAATCCCATCTTCAGTGTTATCCAAAACTTGTTGCTTGAACACTGTAATAGGGAATTCATTGCCTCAGTCCATTAATCCTTTCCATCGTGCAACAGCTTCAGACATTCAAAACTCTTTCCCTAAACCAAACCCTTGTCTGTCTGAAACTTCCACCAACTGGGGTTAGTTCAGACTTTAGGGCAGTCAGAGTAATTCAGCTCCCTTTCTCCCCATGGCAGTACTTCAGTAATAAACTATGCTCTATAATAGTAGTGCCTACTTCCTTGAGGTACTGTGAGAACTAAAGGAGCACCTTCCCCATAGTAAAGACCGAGAGAATGGTAGCAATGTTTATTGCCATCTTTGGAAGATGGCATTCATGTGCCCATCAACGTTAGCTACTTGCTACCCCTGCTGGTGATAGTATTTATTGAAGCCTACCACGTGAGAGGCCTTGGACCAAGTGCAGTTTCTTTATATAGTTCTCACAACAACTCTGTAAGTAATCTGTATTATGCCCACTTTATACAGAAGGAGTGGGATCAGAGGAGATCATGTCACTTGTCTAAGATCACATTATGGCAGAACTAGGACAGGAACGAGGTAGGCTGTCTGACTCCAAAGGCCATCTGTTCTGCTACCATGCAAAATGCCTCCTTGTAGTCTCATCTTTTTTTTTTTTTTAATTTGTTTATTTTATTTATTTTATTTTTGGCTGCGTTGGGTCTTTGTTGCTGCACGCAGGCTTTCTCTGGTTGCGGCGAGCGGGGGCTACTCTTCGTTGGCGGTGCACGGGCTTCTCATTGTGGTGGCTTCTCTTGTTGCAGAGCACGGGCTCTAGGTGTGCAGGCTTCAGTAGTTGTGGCTCGCGGCCTCTAGAGCACAGGCTCAGTAGTTGTGGCGCAGGGGCTTAGTTGCTCCGTGGCATGTGGGATCTTCCTGGACCAGGGCTCGAACCCATGTCCCCTGCATTGGCAGGTGGATTCTTAACCACTGCACCACCAGGGAAGCCCTAGTCTCATCTTTTGTGCACTTGGATCCCCAGACTATTGCTATTCACCTCTGGACAGGTTCTAGTCTGTCCATGTTCCTCTGTGTGCCTCCCTTGTACAGGCCCTTGAGTCCTGGTGTTGGCTATATCACTAAATAGGCCCAATAGCAGAATGATTTCTGTGGTATCTCTGGAAGCTTTGGAAATTTTAGGGCCAAAGCAGGGGCCGGGCAGAGGCTGGATTTGGAGGAGCTGAGGCTGGGTCTCATGCATCTTTGCATCTCTCACTGAATAGCCCATGTTAAAGGACCATTTTCAAAAAAGGGTAGAATCATGATTTGCATTCAGGTATAAAATGAACACATATTAAAGATTTCATTTAACACATTGTCAGTGAAGGAACTGGTAAGATGTTACAACCAGTTCAAAGGAGAATCCAAGGAACAGACACATTTATTGATCAGGAATATTGACATAAATGTCCAAATGGAAGAAAAACCAGATTCTTCCACAGTGAAGGAGTAAAATCCCTGGAACGTCTGCCAGACAGAATGTGCATGTGGATAGATGAGAATTATTTTACTTTGCTATCAGTTCTCTACAATTCACAGAGTTATAAAGTAGTTCAAAGGCAATGAAAAGCTGGAATCAGATAACCTGGAAAGGTGTGTGCCAGACCAGGGTCAGCTTTTACTGTTAAGAGCCAGGTAGTAAATATCTTAGGCTTTGTGGGCCATATGGTCTTGTTTCAACTATTCAACTCTGTCCCTTAGGTATGAAGGTAGCCATAGATAATACACAAGTGCACCTGGCCGAGTTCCAATACAACTTTACTTAAGGCAGTAAAATTTGAATTTTATATAATTTTCACATGTCGCAAAATATTATTCTTAATTTTTTTCAACACTTTAAAAGTGTAAAATCCACTCAAGGGATATAAAAACAAGTGGCTATTGGATTTGCTCCATATACAGTAGTTTGCCAACTCCTGCTCTAAACAATGCAGTTCTCTGCTGAAGCATAAATTTTTCTCTATAGTCTCTCAATTTGGTAGGCAGAATAATGCCCCCTCATATATGTCTATGTCCTAATCCCTGGAACCTGTGAATAGATATGTTATGTAACACAGCAGAGGGGAATTAAGGTTGCTAATCAGATGATTTTGAGATGGGAAGATTACCCTGGATTATGTGGGTGAGCCCAGTGTAATCCCAAGGGTTTTTTTTAAAAAATATCTATCTATCTATCTATTTATTTATTTTGCCTGCGCTGGGTCTTAGTTGCAGCATGTGGGATTTTTTTTTTTTAGTTGCGGCATGCAGACTCTTAGTTGTGGTATGCAAACTCTTAGTTGCGGCATGCATGCGGGATCTAGTCCCCCGACCAGGGATTGGACCCGGGCCCCTGTATTGGGAGTGTGGAGTCTCACCCACTGGACCACCAGGGAAGTCCCCCAAGGGTTCCCTGGGAAGAGGTAGGCAAAAGAGTCAGAACAGAGAGCTGGCATCATGAGAAAGACTTGACAACCATTGCTGGCTTTGAAGATGGAAGGGGGCCATGAGCCAAGGAACGCAGGCAGCCTCTAGAAGCTGGAAAAGGCAAGGAAATGGCTTGTCCCGTAGTGTTTCCAGAAGAAACACAGCTCTATCAACAACTTGATTTTAGTCTAGTGAGAGACCCATTTTGGACTTCTGACCTCCAGAGCTGTAGGGTAACACATTTATATTGTTTTAAGCTACCAAGTTTGTGATAATTTGTTACAGCAGCAATAGGAAACTAATATACCCCCTTTTACCAAAAAATAATCTCAAAGAAAGATTATTCTTGATCACAGAATAAGATTGGTCTCATTTGGTTTGGCCTGCTTATGTACATAGGTGCAGTGAGAATGTTAACTTTCCAGATAGACCTTATGAATTTGTTGCAAATTTTCATAAGGAATCTCAGATTGGACTTCAAGTTTAGGTAAATTCCTCTCCTCTTGAATCCTCCAAATATCTAAGATTTGGGGGCTTGCCAGGCAGTGGCCTTCCTTATTCACCTGTGAGGCTGGGAACACTGTTCACTGTGTGCCAGGTCAGTTTTCCTGGGAGGGCTGTGAAAGCCATTGGCTTCTATTTCCTTAAAAGTGTTAGTCATATCAAAAGCGGTAATTAAATAAGCATCACTTTCAAATATGACAAGGCAAGCCTTTGACTGCAAAATGAATTTTTCAAATTATAGAATGGCAAAAGGGAGGATATAGGGGAATTCCCTGGCAGTCCAGTGGTTAGGACTCCTCGCTTCCACTGCAGGGGGCACGGGTTCGATCTCTGGTCGGGGAACTAAGATCCCGAATGCCATGTGGCACGGCCAAAAAAAAGGAGGATATATTGTTAACAAACCCATGCAAATAACTATACTGCCGTGAAAAGCAGAAAGACTCAGTAAGAGTTTCTGGGGGAGGGGGGAATAGGGAAGAGCCAATGAGAATAAGATCCTTTTTTGGAGTTTCATCTCAGCTTGCAAAAGCAGAGTCTACTAAATTGTCATGGGTTACACATAGCTTATGAAGAAAGTAAAAGGCTTCCTTATATACAGAAAATAAAACATTAAAAAACACCTGTAATATTTCAAACTATAATCATCTCTCATCAATTCATTCAGTCCTGTGTAATCTAGATCTTGGATGCAATTTCATGAAGCCACCTGCTTCTTGTCTAAAAAGAGTTCTGGAAATCCTAACTTGGCCCACTGTTATAGTCTGAAAGTTGTCTAAGCAATGACACCAGAAGCCTGTAACTATTCTTTAACATGTTAACGGTTTGAAGTAACTAGCACAGTTCTTTTCCAGTGGGTAGGGAAAGGGAGATTCTGAGATGGTCCTTCTTTGTTGAAGACATAAACTCTTGGCTGATAGCTGATTGTTGAACCTTCAGAGAAGCATCAGAGTAAAACAAAATCTATCTGTAGACGATCTCATAGTGAAACACATCATACTTCTATTTGTTCTAAGAGTGTGAAAATCTTCTTTTAAATTAAACACTCTTCTTTAAATTGCAAGTTTATGGAAAAATGAAGTTAATTGAGTAGACCTAGTATCCATGGATAAATTTCTGAACCCTCCACATTTGTACCTAATATTGTATGTGCATTTTGAAGAGAAAGGGTTCATAGCTTTCATCAGATCCTCAAAAACGACTGTGTCCTCAAAGAGGTTAAGAACAGCTAAACTAGGGGACTTCCCTGGTGGCACAGTGGTTAGTGCTCCACGTTCCCAATGCAGGGGACTTGGGTTTGACCCCTGGTCAGGGAACAAGATCCCACTTGCATGCCGCAACTAAGAGTTAGCATGCCACAACTAAGGAGCCCGCCTGCTGCAACTAAGACCCGGTGCAACCAAATAAATAAAAAATAAATTTAAAAAAAGAATAGCTAAACCAAATAGCTTTAAGATTCTTTCCAGCACTGACATTCTGATTTTATGGTCAGCCATCACTCCTCCCATCACCTCCATGGGCTGCTGTAGGGCAGAAACAACTCAGTAGCTCAAGCAGCATTTTTCTTTCTTCTTTCGCATAAGGATACACCCATCCTCACCTGCTAGACTGAAACTGCTCTGATCACTGCTGAGTGGCTGTGCTATTTTTCTTGCTATTTTAACACACTTCAGTATATAGGGTGTTTTTTAAAAAGTATTTATTTCTGGCTGTCTTAGTTGCGGCAGGCGGGATCTTTTGCTGCGGTGCACGGGCTTCTCTCTAGTTGTGACATGCAGGCTCCAGAGCACATGGGCTCTGTAGTTTGCGGCACGCAGGCTCTCTAGTTGAGGTGCTTGGGCTTAGCTGCCTTGCGGCATGTGGGATCTTAGTTCCCCGGCCAGGGATTGAACCCGCTTCCCCTGCATTGGAAGGTGGATTCCTAACCACTGGACCACCAGGGAAGTCCCTATAGGGTGTTTTTGTCACTGTAAATTGCCCAAAGTAATTTTTCTTACCTAATTATTTCTACCTTCCAGTAAGCTAAATTCTACCTTTTCAATTAGGACCCATTTCCTCTTAAAAAAAAATCCTACTTGGAGACTATATGGTTCATGTAAAATTGTTTTCAAGGCAAACAGCTGGTCAGAAGTCTGAGACAATTTGAGCGGTAAAATAATGCATGAGAGTAATGGGTTATAAATCATAGAATAAAATAAGAATCCATGAGTCCATACTGATAAATGAATAGGGGAGAAAGAAAAGTTCTTCCTTAGTAACTAATAAGTATAGAATGAATAATGTTAAAACTAGTGGGTGAAAGTTCGATGAGGAACATATTCTCAATGAATATCCCCACAAATAACTTATTAATTTCAAAGGGAAAAATAGTAACTTTACAATGGAGAAATCTGGCAGACAGCGTCTTAAGCAAGTGATTAAAGCTAACATCAGCAATATTGGGACAAACCAGCAAATACGCCTTCTGATATGATGCACTGAGGACATGAGATCACTTCTGTGGTATGTCTGCTAAATATGCACGTATGACCTGAACCCAATCATAAGGAAACATTAAGACCATCTCAAACTGAGGAACAAACTACAAAACAACTGGCTTGTACTCTTCAAAAACACCGCAAAGAAAGGTTGAAGAACAATTTCAGATGAAAGGAGACTAATAACTAAATGCAACATGTGACCCTGGCTTGGATCCAAGATTGGTAGCAAATAGCTACAAAGGGTATTATTATTGGGACAACTGATGAAATTTAAAATGGGCTGTGGATTAAATAATAGTATTCTATCAATGTTCAACTTCTTGATTTCAACAGTTGTGCTGTGGTTATGCAAGAGAATGTCTGCTCTTTTTTTTTTTTTTTTTACTTTATCTGCTCCTCCTCAGATTCTTTCTTTCTTTCTTTCTTCCTTTCTTATTTTTGGCTGCGTTGGGTCTCTGTTGCTGCACGTGGGCTTTCTCTAGCTATGGTGAGCAGGGACTACCTTCGTTGCAGTGTGCGAGCTTCTCATTGCGGTGGCTTCTCTTGTTGCGGAGCATGGGCTCTAGGCACGAGGGCTTCAGTAGTTGTGGCTCACAGGCTCTAGAGCACAGGCTAAGTAGTTATGGTACACGGGCTTAATTGCTCCGCGGCATGTGGGATCTTCCCAGACCAGGGCTTGAACCTCGAACACACGTCCCCTGCACTGGCCAGCGGATTCTTAACCACTTCGCCACCAGGGAAGTCCCGAAAATGAATGCTCTTGAAAGATGCACTATTAATGGTTACAGGGACATCATGTCTTCAATTTACTCTTAAGTTTCAGAAACATACATTCAGAGAGAGGGAAAGATAAAGCAAATGAGGCAAAATGTAAACAATTGATGAATCTGGATAGAGGCTATAGAGAGTTCCTTGTACTAACCTGCAACTCTTCTGTAAGTTTGAATTATATGAAAATAAATTATAACAAAAATAGTTGACCAGAAACCTTTTATTTCACTGCACAGTGCTAAAAATATTCCTAGAATTTAAGTCCACTTTCTTGGTAAACACCTCTAAGGAACAGAACTGAACCTCTATGAAATAATTCAGAGGTTCTTCAGGATCCTAAATCTTCAATAACCATTTACTCATCATTGATGAGAAAAAAATTAATTTTCCATATAATCAAAATTTATTCCTTTAAATCATTCTTTCAGCAAATATGTGGGAGCCTTCTATGTGCCAGACACATTCTAGGTGTTTGGTGGGCTAAAGAGACCAAGATCCCTGCCTTTATGGAGCTTACAGTCTAGCAGAGGGAGACAGACAATAAATAATGTTCATAATTAGTAAGTAAATGATATATTATGGGTTAAATGGTTATAAGTGCTATAGAAAGAGTACAGCACGGTAAGGAGGAATTAGAAGTGCAAAGGCAGGGCAAGTCCGGCCAGGCTGCCATTTTAAATAGGGTAGTCAGGAAAAACCTTATTGTGGAGAAGCACAGGCTTGAAAGAGGTGAGAGAATGAGCTTTGCAGGTATCTGTGGAAAGAGCAATCCAGGGAGGAACAGCCAGTGTAAAGGCCCTGAAATAGAAGCTGCTCATTTTCTTTTTTTTCTTTTTGATTTTTTTTTTTGACTGTGCCGAGTGGCTTGAGGGATCATAGTTTCCCGACCAGGAATTGAATCCGGGCCCTCAGCAGTGAAAGCAAGGAGTCCTAGCCACTGGACCACCAGGGAATTCCCTTTTTTGTTGTTTTTTATTTTTTGCAGAAGCTGCTCATTTTCAAGGAATGGAAACCCCTGTGGCAGCAGTTGAGTGAGAAAGTCATATTTCTGCTCAAAATCCTCCACTGGTTTCCCATTTCTCTCAAAAATCCTTGCAGCAGCCTTTAAGATCCTATAGACCTCACCCTTTTCACCTTTCTGATTTCATCTCCTACTCTACCTTTAAGTTCATAAACATTTTTGTTTACACCAGAACAAAATTATCTTCTAAAATACGCATCATTATCTTTTGAAATGCAAGCGTCACGTTTTTTTTGACTGTAGGTTAATAATTATACTGCACTGTAATGGCACTAGTCACAGGCTATCCTGAGTACTGCATGTAGGTTAAAATATTAAGGTCTGTCAAAGTGTAACGTGTGAATGTGTGAGTCATATAAAAGAAAGGCACAGGAAAGTCCAGGATTGTGTGTACAGACATTCCCGCTCACTGTTGATTTCCACAGGTGGAGGGTTTTTTCCTAAAATGTGCAGGCATCATCTGTTTCAGAGAATCAAACAACTTTATATTATCTCCAAGCTCCCTTTTAGCTCTAGACTGACACCCCATTTTCCAGAAGAGAGAATTGTAGCTCAGAAAGAATAAACGGGACTTCCCTGGTGGTTCAGTGGGTAAGATTCCACACTCCCAATGCAGGGGGCCTGGGTGTGATCCCTGGTCAGGGAACTAGATCCCGCATGCTGCAAATAAAGATCCCGCATGCCACAAGTAAAGATCCCGCGTGCTGCGACTGAGGTCCAGTGCAGCCAAATAAATAAATAATTTTTTTTTTTAAAAAAGAAAGAATAAACGGGGGCTTCCCTGGTGGCGCAGTGGTTGAGAATCTGCCTGCCAATGCAGGGGACGCGGGTTTGGGCCCTGGTCTGGGAAGATCCCGCATGCCGCGGAGCAACTGGGCCCGTGAGCCACAGCTACTGAGCCTGCGCGTCTGGAGCCTGTGCTCAGCAACAAGAGAGGCCGCGATAGTGAGAGGCCCGCGCACCGCGATGAAGAGTGGCCCCCGCACCGCAATGAAGAGTGGCCCCCGCTTGCCACAACTAGAGAAAGCCCTCGCACAGAAACGAAGACCCAACAAAGCCATACATACATACATACATACATACATACATAAATAAAAAAAAGAATGTAAGCAGACAAGAATAGCATTAAAAAAATTAAAAAAAAAAAAAAAAGAAAGAATAAACGACTTACCTAAGGGACACATACCAGGGAAAACTAGGAGTCTATTCAAGCCACCTGAAGCCACCTTCTCCCAGCCCACTGCTTTCTCACTCAGCAGCTCAACACTGTTCCAGAAGCTCCCCAGAGGACAAAAGCACAGAAGTTCCCTCATCTAAGAATAAAACATTTTACCCTATTATTCTCCAGGGACAATTATGGAGTGTTTCAGGTTGTGTCACTGATTACTTGCTACCATTTTGCAACTCCAAATAACTTTAGGTTCCCATAGCAACACACTCTGCTCTGGAAACTGACATTGTTCCCTAATCCATGTGGGAAGGAACAAGAGCTTCTCCTAGAAAACACAGCAGGTGGGAGAAGACATGTCATGGAGTGTGGCGGGTGGGGAATGGTTACTAAGGACTTTGTCCAGCCAAAGACAATGAACTAACATGGTCACTACTGAATGATTAACCAATCCTTGACCATTCTCGATGGGGCCCAAGAAGAGATGTTTGCCAAGAAAGTGTCTTCATGTTGCAAGATGTGTTATGATGCTTGGCAGGACCAAGGCAAGAAATTAAGAACCTAAGCTCCATCAAGTGAAAGAAACTTCCACTAAACTTCATTAAAAGTACACGGTGTTTTTCATAGAAAAGATGTTGCAAACCCAAAAGATTCATGTTGGCAGATAAACTGAAAGGCCTATCACATGCAGAATTATTTGGGAGGTTGTGTACTGATGTCTGCAACTTACTTTGAAATGGATCACAGAAATAAGACGAATTGATTGATGGAGGGATGGATAGACATGTACGAAAGCAAGCATAGTAAAATAATTGTAGAATCCTGGTGGTTGGTATAGGGGTAGTCAATGTGAATTCTTTCAACTTTTCCCTAAGTTTGAAATATTCATAATAAAATGTTGGAATAAACTTAAATGCATATCACATTATGAGAACAGGAAGAAAAAATGAAAGTGTGAGAGAAAAGATAGTTGGGAAAGGAGAAAAAGAGATAAAAAGGGAAAAGAGAGACAGAAGAGATTATCTTCAGTGTCCTTCCTAAGCTGATTCCCTTTCTTACCTCTGCCCTTGAGAACTGATTGAAGCAGATTTTGATTGAATTGGGTTGAAATTATTGAAATATATCACGGTGTCAAAAGGAACCCAAACGAATTTTTGAAAAACACCGAATCACTAATGTCTCTTGATGTTTTGAATTGGCTATTGTTATCCTGAGATGTTTATGTAAAATAAAATAAGCATCTATAAAGGGTGGGGTAGAATTAAACAAGTGTTTTTTAGTCAGGAAGTCCAATATCCCAAAAACAGAAGCTATAGCTGACAGCTTTTGAACATTAGGGCTTATCACTCAAGTCCTGGGGCTAGTGGAATACACAGTTGGAAAATTTCTTCAAGGCTGATGTTCATTCCTTTACACACAAAGTTCAAAACAGTGAGTGTCAAGGTAAAAACCAAACCTAAAATCTTTGATATTTAAAGAAAAATGTCTGTGAGCTACTGACAGTTTCATAAACACACTGTACGTAAATGGGAACGTAGCTCTAGTCTACAAAGCCAGTAAGAGCTATTACATGTGAAAATAGTACCACCTAGTGGACAGAGTGGGAAATAGTCTAACAATGTCTTGCCTACCTACTCATTTTCTTCTCCTTTAGAGGAAGATTGTCTACTAGTCCTTTATTTTTTCCACTGTTCTTAATTATTCAACAAACATACATAAGGAATCTCTGGAATACTAGAAAGAGCACAGGACTTGGAGCTAGAATAACTTGTCACCGTATTTCTACTTCTTTATATACCCTTTGTGTTTCCAGTATTAGTTTTGAACGTAATTTCTCACAAGGACTTGCTCATTAATTATCAAAAGGCCCACAGAATGGCATTTATAGGATGGGATGGAGGTGTTAGCTAATGCCATGGTGGTAATCATTTTGCAATACATAGTGTATCAAATCAAGACTGTACACCTTAAACTTACACAATCTTGTGTGTTAATTATATCTCAAAAAAGCTGGGGGCCAGAGGATGTGGGAGTGGGAAGAGGCCCAGAGATCAAACTGCCTTCCATATACATCTTCATATATTTAAGATGATTGTAGTCACCTTGGTCACGTCATGGGAAATCTCACCTTTAAACAATTCCTTTCTTAGGGTGTGGAAAATTCTCCAGTTTTCTAATTAAATTAAGAATGCCCACGAGGGAATTCCCTGGCGGTCCAGGGGTTAGGACTCCTCGCTCTCACTGCCAAGGTCCAGGGTTCAATCCCTGGTCGGGGAACTAAGATCCCACAAGCCACTCAGTGTGGCCAAATAAATAAATACATAAATAATGTCTATTCTTGAAAGAAAGAAAGAAAGGAAGGGAGGGAGGAAGGAAGGAAGAAAAAAAACGCCCATGGGAAGAGTAACACCTCAAATGAAAATGCCTGGGTTCTGATATCTGCTGTCAGTTTACTAATTGTGTGATTTGGGGAAATAACTCCCTTTGAGTCTGCTTTATTTAGATGTCATCTGCCTACACTACTTCGTAGATTTGTTATTGGATCTTAAATCTCCTTATGTCTTCTAGTAACACCCATCTCTGGGATCAGCAGCCCAGGCCCAGCTTGACTCTCCTCCCTGCTTCCTGGAGCACAGAGGACTCTCTGTGTCAACTCCCTTCCGGATATAGCAGCAGCTATAACAGCAGGGAATTATGGCAGAAACAATACTGCAAGGATGTTATTTTGCTCAAGATCACAAAGTTAATAAGTTTAGATATAGACTGGGCTCCAAAACCCATACATTAAAAAAAAATTTTTTTGGATTGTGAAACATGACACCAGTAGACAAGTGCATTAAACATAGAGCTTAATGAGTAATTATAAAACAAACACCCATGAAGTCACCATGCAAAGCAGAAATAGAACTCTACAAGTCTTCTTTCTTCCACAACATTCTCGTATATGTATCCTGGTGCATGTGTACATGAGTTTCTCTAGGGTATAACTTTAAGGAGTGGCAATACTGTATCATGGGGTATATGTGTATTTATCTTCAAATTTACTAAGACAAACTGTTTATTAAGTGGTTGTTCTAATTTACTCTGCCACCAGCAGCGAATTAAGAGTTCTCATTGCTCCATGTCCTAACACTTACCCTTGTCAGCCATTTCCCTGATTATTAATGAGGATGAGCACTTATTCATATGTTATCACTGGAATATCCTCTTTAAGGTGTGCTGGTTCATGATTCAAGTCTCTTGCCTGGTTTTCTATTGAGTTATCCCATGCTCTTTTTTCTACTCAATGCCTCATGCGGGATTCTAGATATGTCCAAACAGCAAAGAGCAAAGGGAGGACAGGCACTAGGGCTTATTCTTTGTTTGTACTACCCACAGTGCTACACAGAGCTGGCCACAAAGTAGGGCTTAAGAAATACATGCTGACTTTTTTTTTTTTTTTTTTTTAAAGAGTTCTGACTTAGATCTTTATTTATTTATTTATTTATTTATTTTGGCTCTGTTGGGTCTTCGTTTCTGTGCGAGGGCTTTCTCTAGTTGTGGCAAGTGGGGGCCACTCTTCATCGTGGTGCGCGGGCCTCTCACTATCGCGGCCTCTCTTGTTGCGGAGCACAGGCTCCAGACGCGCAGGCTCAGTAGTTGTGGCTCACGGGCCCAGTTGCTCCGCGGCATGTGGGATCTTCCCAGACCAGGGCTCGAACCCGTGTCCCCTGCATTGGCAGGCAGATTCTCAACCACTGCGCCACCAGGGAAGCCCCCATGCTGACTTTTAAAAAAATATTTATTTACTTATTTATTTTGGCTGCACTGGGTCTTAGTTGCGGCACGTGGACTCTTAGTTGCGGCATGCGTGTGGGATCTAGTTCCCCAATGAGGGATTGAACCTGGGCTCCCTGCATTGGGAGCATGGAGTCTTACCCACTGGACCACCAGGGAAGTCTCAATACATGCTGCTTGGTTAGTACAGGTCCATAATCCTTACCAGTAGTCCCAAAACACAAAGTTATGAAAACCAAAATAATTTTTCTAAGTTTGGTACAATATTTATTTGGAGGCAAAACCTGAACTGACACAAGGCTAATTATAGTTTTTACTTATCATATGTTTCCTGCAGAAGTATTAATGGTTAACTATGGATGCTGCCCCAGACCCTGCTGCGAAATAACATAACATACAAGAACCTATGCCCCAGAATAGCTTCCTAAAATCTGAAAATTTCTGAATTCTTGAACACATCTGGCCACAAAGATGTTGAATACAGGATTCTGGACCTGCCATTTATTGAATCCTTGTAATATTTCTAGCACGATGGTTAAGTAGGTGTCTTACATATATAATAGACCTGTTGCAAAGATTAAATAAGGCAGGCATTAGCCTACCTTATTTTACATAGGAGACACCAGAGGCTCAGAGAGGTTAAGTAATTTGCCTAGTCACACAGCAGAGCTGAGATTCATGTTTATCGAAATTAGTATATCCTACAAAATACATAGATGGCATATTAAAGCATAACTGATACTACAGAGTCATTTAAAGGTATCAATGAAACATACTTAACAGTACTTAAATTAGTGAGCCAAACTGAATGCCTGCAGCATATTCACTGGGAAATGTGATTTAGATGGATTAGTCACAGTAACACAAAGTGCACTCTTTTCAGAGATGAACTCTGAGGTCCAGAGAGGTTGAAGGGCATGCCCAGGGCCTCACATCTAGTCAGTCTGAAGAGCTGAAGGTATTAATTTTAGTTTGCTGAACTTCTAACAGGGCTTCCTGACACAGATACCAACAATCAAAACTGCATTCCTCTTCTCATGGACTTTTAAGACAAAGTGAGACTGTTATTTCTGAAAAATTCAATATTTAAAGCAAACACGTTTTAATAAGGTAGACTCAAACCTCCCCTTCTCACCTTGCAAACTTACATATTCTTCCCTCCAGTCTCGGAGGATGAGATTGTCTTTTTGTCCAAGGTCCACTGCTTCATCAGGGCCTTCCATTCCAGTCACTCCCATCTTTTCTGGGGCCTTGGTTTCGTAGTCATCAACCCCTCTCATATTTTTAACATTCCTGCTTTCAGTTGGCTTTTCCAACTTGTAAAAATATAGCATAGAGGGGGATCCTTCCTCCATTCCCTCTAAACATCGGTGTTTTCCCCTTTCCTTTTCAGCAAGCTTAAGAGTAGTCTACACTACCCCATTTTCTCACCTCCCACTTATTCCTCAAAGCACTAGCCATTTGCCTCCCCACCCCCTGCCCCAGTGTTCCTCTGGCGACAGAGTGCCAACTTCTGTGGACACATCTCAGTCACCTTTCTCACTCTGCTGTATTTGGTGCTGTTGACCTTTCCCCTCCTTGAAGCTCCTCTCCCTTGGGCTCAGTGTTGCTCCTGTTTCCCAGATTCTCCTGGAGGTTTATCTACAGCCTTGATCTCTCACTTGAGCTTCAGACTACATTCAGGCAGACAGATTCCAAATTCAAGTTTCTGCTTCTCCAGACACATCAGTCTAATTGTCTTCAAATCCTTAGTTGCTCCTCTTGAGCCCAGGCCCGCTCCTGCATTCCTTATCTCAGGAAATAGCTACTACCTACCAGATAATCTAACTAGAAACCTAGTGGTCACACCTCACCCTTCTCCGGCCTCCAAGCCTCCAAATCAATCCCTAATTCCTGCCTTTACCTTATCAAATAAGCTTGAAGGAGAAGGAAGAGAATTCTCACTCTTCTTGTCAGTTAAGCAAATATTTGTTGAGCACCTTATACACACTTAAAACATATTAGAACCCACCTCAGTGTAGAAATTCAGTAGCCCACGAATCTTAGAAAATGCTAAACACCTACCAATTTATTTATATTTAGGTCAAAATACTTTTGAAGCAATCACTATAGATAACTAAAATGTATCAGGAATCATAAATAGGCATTTCTAAGTGCACATGTCAAGGGCCAGCTTTTATAAACTTGGTTTAATGGGACATCAAATAGCTCAAATTCATCCCAAGTTGTGGCAGCCAGCCCCCAAGAAGGCCCCAATGTCTCACCTCCTGGTAGCCTTGTTCTTGTGTAGTAGTCTCCTCCCACTGAATGGGGTTGACCTGTGTGATCAATGGTGTATTGTGGAAATGACGGGAGCTTGCTACATTATTCCCTCGGTGAGGGGGTTAGCTAGCTGCATGCCAGGAGAACATAGTCAGTCCAATGAAGAGGTCCACTTGGCTAGAAACTGACTTTTCCTGCCAACAACCGGTACTAATTGCCAGGCATATGAGTGAGCCACATCGGAAGCAAATCCTCCAACCTCAATCAAGCCTCTAGATGACCACAACCTCCTGAGAGACCTGAGCCAGATCACTGAACTAAGTCACTCTTGAATTCTTGACCCAGTTTAACTGTATGAAGATAATGTTTGTTTTAAACAGCTAAATTTTGGCACTCATGTAAGAAATGTGGAAAGCTCCGCAGCACAAGCGTTCACATTATTGACCAAATGATGATGAGATGCTCCGGATATAATGATTATGGGAAAGCTTTGAATGTTCTCTCAATTTATACAGATATGAGAATTCATTCTGGAGAGAAAGTCCTATTGAATGTTATCAGTATTGGAAAGTGTTCCATTTTCCCACATGCCTTAGAAAACTTGAGAACTCACACTTCAAAGAAATTTGTGAATATAAAGAATGAGGGAAAGCCTTTAATGATGTCTCTTACATTAGGAAATATATGAAAATCCTCCCCGATGCAAAATCTGTAAGTGTATTAACTTTGGAAAATTTTTCAGTGATTCCTGTCTTCACTGACATGTGAGAACTCATACTGGAGGGGACCCTAGGAATACAATCAATGTGAGGATGTCTTAGCCTCAGTTCTGCACTGAGTGGCCACAAAATAATTTATACTGAGAAAAAAAGTATAAATGTTATGAGAATGGGATTACCTTGATCAATATCCCATTCTTAGTTTGGGCCACTAGCTCATGCCTCTTTAGCCTTTTTGGTTTCATATAAACATTGATGTCTACATCATCAATGCTATCCCCTAAATTAAACCTTATATTCTTAAAAAAACAAAACACTACTAAGTTTTGGAGGTAATTTGTTATGCCACAATATATAATACACAGACTTCCCAAGACATGTGAAAATCTGTTCAATATAATGCATGAAGAGTTTTGTCCTGCAATTTTATCTATTGGAATGGGGAAAACAAAAGACTCTTGGTGGTGAACAGCCAAGAAGAGGCTGAAAATATCTGTCCTTAAGAAGTTATTTTGAAGATTACTCCATAAATCAATCTTTGTAGGACAGTTGATGACCCCCAACTATGGGGGTAGAAGTTAAGCCCTAGAGTATATTAGATAATTCATTTTTTAGAAACTGAGGACCAGACCAAGTACCCTTAAGGTATCAATTTATGATCGTGAGAGTCATACAAGCACTAAAGAACTCAAAACTCAGACTCCTGCTGTCTCCCTATCCTTAGCACTAGCCACGTGTTCATGTTTTTAGACTACTTCTGTCAAAACAACAGCCAACAAGGACATCTCAATTTATCTTTACATTCACATTTCCTACTCCTTTCACTTCAGGTACCACCAAGTCAAGCTGAACAGAACTAATGGCCAGTCCAGAGAATTACACCTTCCTGAAACTACTTCTACACCTCTACCACACTCCTGCGTTTTACACAGATCACACTGTATTGCACTTAAAATCTCTTATTTGATTGCTATTTATAAAAGCAGAGGTCTTGTTTTGCTTTTTGCATATCCAAGGCTTACAGCACAGCACTTGCGCACATGGTAGCTGTTCAGTAAAGGATAGCTGGCATTTATGCTACCATTTATGATCTCAATATTTTAATGCCTTCTGCTCTATCATTTTAGAATATACCCTTCTCGTACACCTCTATTTCTAAAATCCTGGCTTCACTTCAAGTATCATCTCCTAGAAATGTTTTCTGATTTTTACCACCTCCTACCCCCAGCTGTCAGCCGACCTCATATGGAATGGAAGTAATTGCTGTTTCACTGGAAACCTCACAGATCTTTAAGCTATACTTCTTTCATGTTCTGGCATTAAACTCCCTTTTTGCCCAGATAATCTTCCCCATCAAACTGTGAACCAAGCCCAGAATCCGAATCTCCAATTAAGTCAAATCTTAGTTGAATGGATGAAAGAATTGAGTTTAGGAGTTCCCGTCTCCTGGGAGTCTTCTTTGAACCTACCCACCTTTGGTCTATCCCAATGTTCACCAAAATGTATTAAATTGTTTATGTGTATACTTCCACCACTATACCCTTCATTCCCTGAAGGCATCTAGAAAGGATCAAAACGTTTAACTCAACTGGAAGGAAATGTACACATCCTCTCATTCTGACGTTCATTCATTCATCTATTTTCCCCCAAATATTATCACCAGCATATACAGAGCCACCCAGAAGTTTTGTAGAACACTACCAAAGACCTTTATTAATATTCTGCCAATTATATAAGCATTCTCAACTTAGAGCTGCCTCTTCCAACTAAAAATGAATATTCTCTTCCCCTTTAGATATATCAATCTACATTTGAAGAGTTTAAAGGCTAAATAAGCCCACATGCAATAAGACTAATGTTAAAAGAAATGAGGCACCAAGGCCTTGTGAAAGGAAAACACCTTCTTTGCTTCTAGTCAGACACTGCAAGTTGAATTAAGTGAAAGTTCATGTTCCTAATTGTTTACTTTGTAGGCGCCCAAACGTCATCTACAGCCTGCTACTCATTATCACCTGGGAGCTTATCAGAAATGCAGACTCTCAAATGGTACAGCCACTTTAGAAACAGTTTAGCAGTTCCTCAAAATGTTAAAGTTAACATATGACTAAGATCTACTGCACAATGTTGCACCCACAGTTAACAGTACTGTATTGTGTACTTGAAAATTTAAGAGGGTAGATATTGTTAATTGTTACAATTTTTTAAAAAGTTACCAAATGACCCAACAATTCCACCCCTAGTTACATTCTTAACAGAAATGAAAACACATGACCACAAAATATCACACAAATGTTCACAGCAGCATTATTCATGATAGCCAAAAGGTATAAACAACTCAAATGTCCATCAACTGATGAGTATAAACAAAATGTGGCATGTCCATACAATGGAATGTTATTTGGCCATAAAATGAAGTCCCTGGTACATGTTACAACATGGATGAACCCTGAAAACATGCTAAATGAAAGAAGCCAGTTACAGAAATCCACATAATGTATGAATCCATTTATATGAAATGTCCAGAATAGGTACATCCATAGCAACAGAAAGTAGAGACGTGGTTGCCAGAGACTTGGGGTGGTGATGAATGGGGATAACTGCTAATGGACATAGGGTTTCTTTCTGGCATGATGAAAACTGTCCTGAATGGAATTAAGACTGGTGACAGGTGCACAACTCTGCATGCTAGAAAAACCCATTGAATCGTACACTTCTAAGCAGTGAATTCTACATGAATTGTGTTTCAACATGTTTTTTAAAACAGAAATGCAGATTCTCAGGCTTACCCCAGACCTACTGAATCAAAATCTGCATTTTAACAAGATCACCAGGTGATTCCCATATGTATTCAAGTTTGAGAAGCACTGATGTTTAAGAAATACAGTCAAAACTGCTTCTCCAGTTAATTTCATTATTAACCATTATGGAACAGTTAATTTGATTTCACTAGGGCAGATTTTTCTTGTCACAATTGCCTGAGTCATACAATCAACCACCGTTCACAATGATTTTATAACACCAGGTTTTTCCTTTAAAAATTTGCAAAGTTTTAGTAGTACTGGGTGGCACCTGCATTGAGCTAAAAGCAAAGCCTTGGCATATATTTTTTTAAACCCTCAACAATACTAGGTATATAGTAGGTACTCTTACTTTTAAGTAAACCACCGGTTTTGAAAGGGTGGCAATAATATCAAGTGACCAAAGGAGATACACATCCAAATGGGAAATGAGACCAAAAAACCACTCACTTCAGAAAACAGTTTATTAAAGGTCAAATCAGATTTACAGAAATATAAAACAGGGGCAAGAGGTGCAGAGGCTTCAGAAACTATACATACAACAGGAAGTAAATTACCTACCTGGAGTTCTCACAGCAGTTTTTATTTTGTACAGAGCCTAATCTATTTTTAAAGAGTCCTAGGGAAAGTCTCAGCAGTCATATTTTCTCATCATTTAGCAGCTTAAGAAAATGTCCATATTCCAGAAAGAAAGAGGGGTGGACATAAGTGACAATAGGTAGTGAAGAGAAAATATAAGGGTGATAAGCTCTGCTACTCTGTGCCAGCACTTTAAATTTTGTGTGTGTGCACGCACGCTGTTGGGGGGAGTGAGGGGAGGGGGAGGAGGGGAGATCATCATGCAAAATGACTGTCTTGGAGCCAGGAGTTGAAAAAAGGGAAATTCTGGTTCTCTAAAAAGTTGGACAACTATTATCTATAGTAGTTCTATATTACTGAAACTTTCCTTTTTAAAACTAGGCAAATTTTATTAAGAATCTGGAAAAAAAAAAAAAAAAAAGAATCTGGAAAGTCTTGTGGGTACTCCTAGCCAGGTACTGCATATAAATATCACACCCAAACTGAAGAGTACAGGCTCTGCAATCAGCTTGCCTGGGTTCAAGTACTGGTCCTAGATGATAGTTGTGCAAACTTGGGTAAGTTAACTTTTCTGCCTTAATGACTTGGAAAATGGGCTTTAAAAATAGCACCTATCTCATAGGATAGTTATAGGCATTAAATATATATATATATATATATATATATATATATATATATATATATATATATATGTGTGTGTGTGTGTGTATGTATGTATGTATAAAGAGCGTAGAACAGTACCTAGAACATAGGAAGTATTCAGTAAATGTCTCTCACACACATGCAGTGCTGGATCTTTCAAATACAATTTGTCACATATCAGATTAACATGCTAGCTACAGTGGATTGTTGACTGGGAAATGGAATTAGTCTCATTTTATTTGATTCTGATTCCCTAAACTAGAATTCTATCTGTATTGTATCAATAAAAATGAATTTCTTGAGGACATGAACTGTGTGCTAGTCCATCTTTTTATTCCAGGGCCTGGCACAATGCCTATTATATAGGGATTTAATAAATTTGGAACAATTTAATCCTAGTAATTTAAAAATTATCTATAAACCCATATAGGTGGATGTTAATAGAGATCTATAAAACTCCATAATTTTATTCTTATTTGACTACATACAATACAAATGTAGTTCTGGTGGGAACTTTGAAGCATTTAAAAAGTTTTTCTAAACAGTAAGGGGTAAAATTAAAACTCAACTAAAAATAATTTTTTAAGAGAGGATTTGAGCACAAAACAACAAAAACTGGCACTTTGTACACTTCAATGCAAGATCCAGCTTAATTGCTGAGAAGTAGAGGAAAAGCTTTGTGTTGGTTGAAACAACTCCATCTTCTCCACAATTACCGAGAACCATACCAAATGGGGACAAGACTTTCGAAGCCCAGAATAAAGAAGCTGTCCATTTTTACTAATACAGAACTGGTTTAAAAATACCTAATAAAGTCTTTCTTCAAAACAGACATCTCACTTACCTTTTCAGTATATTTCCTAAAAACATTAAAGACAGATGTAAGGCTTAGTTGGTAATTTTCATGAACTCAGTTCTTTTCCTCTGACTGTAGTGGAGTTGACGTGACAAAGCAGGTTTGGGAACGCTAGAAATGAATTCCTACTTCCCCTTGCATTCTTCAGATTCATTTTCCCCCAAATTTCTGCAATGGTTGGCTTCCATTTCAGCATCAGTCACGAAATCTTGAAGGTTAGACACAGTAAACAGGGAAGGACATAAAATTAAGTGATACGGGCGTAGCTTTGAGTCTCACAACTTTAATAGGGATGAGTCATACCTTAAAGTATGTGAAAATGAATTACATACTCTGTTCCTTTATGAAATTCAGCTCTTAGTCAAGCTAAAGGTATTAGTTTGGTACAGCCTAAAATTTTGTTTGTTCCTTTAATAAATGTTGAGTGAAAAAAGATGTAATTCCCATGAAGACCAGACAAAAGTTGATTTAGTATGAGTCTGCACCACTGGTTTATTTTGCACTATAAATGTGTAAAGGAAAAACATGTCTAAGAAAGGGAATGAAAAATACTGGCAAACTGTTCTGATTTTCTAATTTGCCAGTCAAATTTGAAATGAGTATTGTACTTATGTATCACTTAAGTCAGAAAAAAAAAAAGTGAACCGTATCTGATTTTCATTAGTACAAGCTTTAAATTAAGACTTATTCCATTCAATTGCTTTGGTAGGAAATTAGCATTGAAATTAACTTAGTAAGAGAGGAGAAAAAATATTGAATAATTCATGTGGAATTAACAACCAAGAAATGTCTTTATGCTTTGCAAAAATCTAAACTGAAAACCAAAACATTCTACACTTCAAGTAGTTAGCAAACAAAACTATTTTTCTTTCCTTCCTATAAATCATTAAATATGTTTTCTGTACTCACACGCTGACATCTCAATTCCCTTTGACAGCCAAAAGTGACAGAATTAGGGCACTACTTTAGGAATATAAATGAGAGTAGCTAGATTAGGGGAACTCAGGCTCACAAACTTGCTTTTTAGGGGAATGGAGGAGAAAGCCATCGGTATGCCATTAGTTTGAGCATTCTGACCATATATCAGGCAGTTATCCTTGTTGAATGGCTCTGGATTCCAAATGACACATTCTTCCTCAACGTACTCACTCCATCACTGGCTGAGCAGTCCACTCTGGAGACCATTTAAAAACATGCTGTTTGTAATAACCATTATCTATCTTAGCAGCTAGAAAGGTAAAACAAAAGTTAGCATATAAAACTATCTTTAGGGACTAGGGCAGAATACTAATTCATGAATGAGAAATATAATGACCAGAGTAATTTCTCAAAAAGTATAATGAACACATCTGGTACTAAGGAGTTGGCTTTGTTTTTAAGAAATAAAAAAAATTTCTAAATGTCTTTTATTCAAAGTATGGTCCAAGTACCCTCTTTCCTCCTCACAACTTCTATGTCTGAAGTGGCATTCCAGAAGTGCAAGGAATATAAAATATCATGGTTAGGTGTTCGCTAAACAGGAAGGCGAGCCAGTGAATTTATTTACACTGCCCAATTAAATAATAAACATTGGAATCAATATGCCTTCCATCCCAGAAAAGAAAAGTTCATGGATGAAAATCAGACACAGCAACAATTGCTTCTGATGCCAGATTCTAACTGCCAAGGGCAAGAGGGACTCATGTTACCTACTCTTAACTTTACAAAGAAAAAGCAAAATTCAGTTTAAAAAAGAAAAGGCTTTGATATAAAGCAGAAACTAACACACCACTGTAAAGCAATTATACTCCAATAAAGACGTTAAAAAAAAAAAAAGAAATGACCATTTAGAATGATCTGAAAAAAGCTGAGAAATTTTCATAAAACAGAGTTTGAGAACAAGCTGTGTGAATGCTAGGCTCAATGCTTCTTAGTTTGCAGTTAAGAAGTAGTATTCAAAGGGAAGACAAAATGTACATATAAGTTTCTTTTCAAAGTAGGACACTGCTCAAAGCGAAGCAATGGGGCGAGCACTTGCGTTAAACTGGTATCTGGAAATAAGGCAAAAATAAAATACGGTTTGTTGCAGGGTTGAGATGCATCCTGGATTAGATTCGTTAAACTAAGAGCCATGAGTTGGCAACAGCAGACTTCTGCTCTTAAAGACATCCTAGTTTGTAGTATTTTGTTCTTGTTAACAGTCAACAATTTAAGTTTCAGGGTTTGTATTTTGAAGCTGGTTATTCTGACATCTATACTACAAAACACTTCTACTGTTTATATTTCAAATCCTCTAATATAATCTAATATACTTAACCACAGCTTCACTGACATCACAACTGCTCTTACAGACTTAAGAGGGGAGGGGTGGGGGGAAACTGAGAAATGTAATCATTATACCTGTTCCATTATATCAGTTGAAGAGAATAAAGCTCAAGATATGGAGAACTAATTATTTTTTGTTTCTCTTCATGCCTGGTTTATAATAAGTTGACCACTGGACCTAAGAAAAAGTGGAGGTCCTAGCACCAAGTTTTCATCACTCATTTGAAGTAAACACCAAGGATATTGGCTATCTCACACAGAAAGGTGCTTATAATCTCTCACTTCAAAGTTAAATTACCTGGAGCTATGCATATTTGTGTTCTCCTGTAATAGTGTAAATAATCAAGAACCACATGAGTCATACCCTAGTGATAACAGCCATATTTTTTTGGCCTACAACAAATGCAACTACACTTTTAAGTGTTTACATGCTTCTTTAAAATACTAATTTCGAACATATAAAATGAGTAATATTCTTGTTTTATTTAAACCCAATATTCAGTGTCCCTGACTGAGGTGGGCTCAATAACTGGTCTTTCAAAAACAGTACAGTTGATTCATATATATTTTAAGTATAGCTGCTAGCTAGCTTGGTCCCAACACTTCCACTTGGTTCTCTCAACTTGGTTCTCTACTCAAGGACAAAGCCAAAAGCAAAACTGAACCTGTAGACCAGGCCTTGTTAACACTGAGCCAAGATGGCCACCAACTTTAAAGAGGCAATCTCTCCCAATTTGGGGATGCTCTGTACATAACTATAAACAAAGGGTCAAGTGTTAATTATGCCCACGAAATGGAGATTTCCGTAGCCTCAGCTCATGAAAATTCATTTTAAAAGATAACAAGGTGTTACGATTATTTTAGTTGTGAAATGTGAAATATCAAGAGAATAAGAAACCAAAAAAAGAAGTCTTGAGCATAATTTCAACTTTTTTTCTATATAAAATTTCCTGATAATCAAAAGCCATCAAAGTGCCTTTCAAGAAGCCTTATCCTCTCGGTTGGCTGATGATGGTGAAGGTGATCACATTCGTGAATATTTATAGATTTTTCCGTTGGAGATGCTGTTGGTCTTGGACTGAATGCCATCAGAGCCACTGCTACCTGGATAGAGAGCATCTGCTGTAGATCTGTGTCTCCAGCCTGGCTTCCTGTTTTTCCCAAAGTGCATACTTAAGGAATGAAACACTCATTTCATGTTAGTTATAAGTAAACCACATAGGAAGCAAATCAGACTACAGATTACTTAATAGTTATTCATGTCATCTCCTGCCTTCCTAATGCTGACCCCACTACTCCATTTCCTGCAACCTCTTCTCTATTTTCTTTTTTTTTTTTTAATTTAAGAAAAAAATTTTCCCCGTGTAATTCTATTCTCCCAACATTTGTGGGCTTTGCCCACTCCCCTTTCTTCGAAAAAGACATTGACCTAAGTTCTTGGAAATTTCAGGAAAAAAATCAGTGTTAAAACTAAAGGCAGAGTAAAGAGTAAATACTACTTTTCATGTAAATTATTAACAAGAATCAAATTAAAAAGGTGGCAGTTAACCACTTCTAACTCAAACTTCAAAGAATAAGAAATCCTAAATGTGTCACTATCTTTTAATCATTGGCCAATCAGTTATTACACTCTCCCCCTTTCATGAAAATACTAACATGGGCACTCTAATACCATCATACACAACTCCATTAATCAAGCCCTTATTTTCCTATCTAAATTAAACTTTCAAGTCACTTTTTAAAAATTGCTAAGGCAAAGAAAACTAGAAAATCTGTATTTGAATGAACTTTGCCAGTGACTGTGATGTAACCTGGAGTGTCACTTTTAAAAATAAACAGACATAATATTTCTAAGCATCAATAGCCACACTTTTATTAAGTTTCTCCTTGCTTTATGAAATGGGTCAATTTCTAAAAAATC
Source organism: Balaenoptera ricei (assembly GCF_028023285.1). Taxonomy (NCBI): domain Eukaryota; kingdom Metazoa; phylum Chordata; class Mammalia; order Artiodactyla; family Balaenopteridae; genus Balaenoptera; species Balaenoptera ricei. The sequence continues at coordinate 18,133,442 of NC_082639.1, forward strand.
CCATGAATAAACATAAAATTTTGGGGAATTCCCTGGCGGTCCAGTGATTAGGACTCCCCGCTTTCACTGCCAAGGGCCTGGGTTCAATCCCTGGTCGGGCAAACTAGGATCCCACACGCCACGTGGCATGGCCAAAAATAAATAAACAAACATAAAATTTTTATATACCAGATAAATTTCCCACTTACAACAAACTAATTCCAAAGATGCTTTACAACATTTATTTCTGATTGCTATCAACCAGCACCTTCTCCTTCCCTCCACTAGTTTTTTTTCCCAAGTAAATTCTCCAACAGACTAATGGTTCTACCCGATACCTTGGGTGAAATTCCCAATTTGATCTTGCTAAATTAGGTTACTATAAATAAGATGTAAAATGTGGAATTTTAAAAAATGTATTATTGGGAGTTCCCTGGTAGCCCAGTGGTTAGGATTCTGGGCTCTCACTGCCGTGTCCCATGTTCAGTCTCTGGTCAGGGAACTGAGATCCCTCAAGCCGCACGGCCAAAAAAAAAAAAAAAGAAAGTATTCTTTTTCTATAGCTTTTTAAAAGACTGCTATCAGAGCCTGGTTCTCAGAGATTCGATTATCAAGACAAAGAAGAAAAAGAGAGAATGTGTATTATCCATACGTAGAAACTCATGTTCTCACTGACTTTGCGGAAGAACCTAGTCCTTTTCATTCACTGCGAAGTTCTACTTCAAGTAAATGGAGTTTAAGCAAACTTCAAGTAACTCCAAGTAAAAAAATAATTGCAGACATTTAGTTTTCAAAGAACACCTGTTTGACAGAAAAATGTGTTAAAATTTTTGGTGTCACTAAATTAAAAATTTTAAATGTGTAGCATACCTTGTTTCTAAATTAAAATAAAGGATGTTTTAAAACAACTTTATGAGCAGATAAATGACTATGACAATTCCAAGGTTTTTTGCTCTTCCACAACTTCTAGTCATAGAAAAGAACTTGCAGGGTTCACTTTGGCACACCTGGCTCAGATATGTGAGAGATACGATATGGGGTTTATATCCACTGAGGCTTCTGGGGAAGAAAGCATTTCGGACAGAACAGCAGTAAGGCCTGATTCCAATAAATCTAAAATGTTAGTTTTAGATTAGTATTTGCTATTCACTTTACAATTAAGTAGCTCAAGTACCGCATAAAATTTCACACAGAGGGGAAATAAATTTCTAAGTACTTCCTAATATAACATGAGACCACCTTTTTTGACCTGAAGGATTGAGAACTGATATATGTTTATAAAATTAAGAGAATCAAAATATCCATAATCGTTTTGGCAAAACCTATACCACTTAAATTGTTACGTAAATATTTTTCAGATTGAACACAGCAAGTATGCAACTAAAGGAAAATGACTTCATAACCCTAATGTAGAAAATGTTCCATATTATACTTTTTACCTATGTCCTTCTTCAAGTCTGAGGGCTCCAATACATGCTAGTGAAAAAAAAGATCAAAATTAGCATTAGTGTAAGGATTTTCAGTCAATACTACAAACAGAATCACCAGGAGAAAAAAGTCAGAATAAAGAAAACTCAATTATGTGACTTAATGAGAAACTCTTGAGACATACAAAATCAAACTGTATTACTTACCAAACCTCTACACCATCTCCTGACAAATATCCAGGGAAAAAATGTGGGAGATCTAAAATGTATCATAAACATGCAGAGAAAACACTTTAATAGCTCTCCCCCTAAAAAACATAGTTCAAAATGAAAAATTTCAAGACAAGACATAGGTCAATGAAGTATAATTATTTTGAAGTCTTTTATAAAATTTCTAAACTTATGAATAAACTTCCAGTTTACTGCTCCTGATGATGCTGAAATAGTTTGAAAAGGGAGGGGAAAAAAAGTTAAAAATGTGGGGGGGCAGGGAATTTACACAGAACATGGGGTAGAGGTAAGTTGCAGGGAGGAAAGGAAGAGAGAAAACACCAAAATTAAAAATAAAATAAAAACCTTTCTCTACAACATGATGGAGCTCTATTTTTTTTTTTTTTTCTTCTAGTTTATTGAGACGCAGGGTTCTATCTCTGAACAGATCAGTTATTTAGTATTTGAATCATGGCTCTACTACAAACATTCCTGCCTCTCAATGTCCTCATCTGTAAAAGTGAAGCTGTGAAGAGAACACCTGAAAAGCACTTTGAACAGTACCCGACACACAGTAAGCACTTAACTAATGCTAGCCATCAGCATTAAACAGAGCACAGATTCACCTAAATTTTATTTCCTTATCAACTATTATTTTTATTTTTCCAAGGGCAAACGCAGGGATCTCCCCGATGGGCTCCCTTAATGGCTGGAATTTGAGTCCAGGTCTTGCCAGTGTATCTAATGATACTTAACTTTCAGAACAGCTTCAGGCAAATTCTTTCAAACGTTCTTTACGTAGAAATAGCTGATCCAAATATGAGGTAACACTCTTCTTGCCTGGCATCAATTATTATTATTGATATTAGGAGGTGGAAGGCAGTATGCCCTTATATATATAGTGTTATACGTATGTTAAATGTGGTGAACTAAATGTTCAAGTTTGCTGGGAGGATAATCAAAGTGGTCAGACTCTACTTGCAAGTATAAAACCAACTTAACCTCTTGTATCCCTTTCCCCTACAAAACTAAAGCTTTTGTGTATATATATATAAAGAAGCAAACATGTATCAATCACAAAATGTAGAAAAGAAAATATTCTATGAGGCTAAGAGCAGGGCAATAGAAGCACACAATAGCAAATTAAATTTTACAAATTTAAACCTTATATTCTAGAATAAACCTTGTTTTTAGCTTGTAATTCAAAACTCCCCACAATAAATCTAACCTAAGAAACTGCTTTGTCTCTAGCTCTAAAAAGCAAAATATATTTCCAGAGAAAGATAAAAGTGAAAGTTTTTAGCTCGAATACTTGCCTTATTACAAACTAGCTGTACAACCCTGGCGATGTCATTCAGTCCCTCTGGGCCTAAGTTTTCCCACTAGAAATAGGGATACTAGTGCCTAACATGGGAGTTATTGTGAATATTAAAGATAATATAAAGCGCCTAGCTGCATGTGACTGGCACACAGCAGGAACTCAATGAATGGGAGCTATTGCTTGACTACTGTGAGAAGGGTTGGATATCAAGTCAAAAATTAAAAATATCAAGAAGTCTTTCTTTTTGTACTTTAATTTCCCCAGGAAGAGACAGCTAGAGCATGGAACATAGGAAACAGGTCTAACAGGCTTTGTCTAAGGGAGTCTATCACCATGATTAAAGTACAGATTTAAACAGTCTCACTCACAGTATGGATGACTACCACAATATGGACATGTACTGCAATAATATAACAGTACCTTTGCTTTCAGAAAATACAACAGCATGTGAAATTCTATGTACCCACCTATGTAATTTTTAGGCCAAGAATGGCCAACTAGGCTGTTTTTCTGTTTGGTCTGTGTACTTTTAAGAAGTGGAATTCTGAAAACTGTAAAGCAAAAGATTGCTCTTTACCTGTCAAGAGAATTTTAAGTTCCCTGTGAGTCACTAGGTTCATCCTCAAAACCTGATGCAAACTCTCATATCCATATTGACTAAATCTAACCCTTCTGCATTTTCTACTTAGATTTTGTTACCCACTGCATCTAGATAATAAGTTTCAGTACAATTTTGTTGTCAAATTGCCACTTAAGTGATTCCAAGTGCTCCCGGAAGTGGGCCACTGGTTGGAGTCTAGAAATCATTTTGTATATAGCAGTTTTCATAGTATAACCATATATTCCTGTTATTTCATGAATGATAACACATTCCAATCCATGTCTTTAAAAAATGGAATAATCTCCAAAGTAATTGCTAGGAAGTAATGAGTTAAAGCAAGGTGGACAAAGGCAGTCTAACTTTCCTAAGGTTAACAGTAAAGGTTTAACTAGAATGTCAGAATGGGAAAGGAATAAAAGGTTGGAAAGGAAAGATGCCTGGGAAGTATATAAAAGGTCTCAAATTTCAAGAATTCAGATCTGACACCATGATGTGATGGGAATATTGGTATTTGTATGACAATTATTATGGCAACTGTATAGGACAAATAGAATAGTGAGAGAGATCAGGTAGGAAAATTAGGAGAAGAGTTGTAATAATCTAGAAATTGACTTGTAAGACACAAAGCAATGCCTCCTAACTTGTAAGTCTTAGATTTGGGGGTACATCAAGCCAACTTAATGTGAATTTTCTCCCTTAATAGAGTATTAGCTCCATAATGGGAGAAGACTGCCTTATACCCACAGTGTATTTTCAGACCCTAGTACATTATTTAGCATAAAGGTGGCTCTCTAAAAGTACAGTCTAAATCTGAATGTAAATGTTGCTGTAATTAATAAAATAATTCACTTAAAAAGTATTGCTGAATTCCTAGAATCTTTTAATACAAAATTTCCAATCAACAGAAGTAGTGAAGTACAACTGTTAGTTCTTTTTTCAGCCGCCATCGTGTGGAGTGCAGCATGTGGGATCTTAGTTCCCCAACCAGGGATCCAACCCGCGCCCCCTGCATTGGAAGCACAGAGTCTTAACCACTGGACAGCCAGGGAAGTCCCACAACTGTCAGTTTTTATGGTTGGTCCGATATTTTTTCCTACACTGGTTCCAAGTCATTTTCCTGCAAGGTTAAGAACTCCCACCCTAGGATAGTAGATTAACTAGAGAAAGTAAGGAAAAGACGTTGTGGAAGAATCAGTATGACTTAGCAGAAAATCCAACAGGAGAACTATTAAGATTGCAACCCACAGGATCAAAATGTGCTCCCAAAACACGTAATTCTTTCATGGCTATGTCTGTAAGGTTTTGTTCCCTTTGCCACATGCTGCTCCTTGTATCCCCAGTGCCAGGAACACATGTACTCACTAAACGTTTGTTAAATGACTGGTAACTATTTTTCAGCATTATCAGGTTTCAGGTGATCTGGAGGTACATATGAGATTAGAGACTGAAAGAGTGGGGTTAGAGATATAAAATTCAGTAGCCTTAATAGTGGTTGAAATCCCTACAGAGGGACAAAAGACACAGGAAGAGGGCATTACAAGGGACAAGGAAATACACATATTGTGGACCACAGCCAGCCAAAGCCAGAAAAGCTTTGAAGGTTTACTCAATTGTGTCAAAAATAACAAGACGATCAAGGATAATGACTGGGAAAAAGGGCAATTGAAATGGCCTGAAGATCATTGCTGTCATTAGCAATGCTGGCTTTAACTGAGCAGCAATTAAAATGATCTGTAATTATGAATCTCCTAGACAGGACACAGCTGGATGGAACCTCAAAGCAACCCAGGGCACCTTGGTTTGTCAGATACCTATTTGGAATTCTGAACCTGGTCTTGGTGCTAAGTATAACTAGAGCCAGCCTGACTTTGATTAATACCTTCCAGGTCACAAGTCCCAACTCTGATATTGCGAAACTGTTTATTCACCAGCCACATATACATATACGTATATACATATACATATCAGTTACTATCTGAGAACTGATTTTCCCGAAGTTCACAGGCAATCAGGATGCCATTCAACTTTGCTTATGCATACTACACATAGGCTTCTTTCTCCAGGAATCAAAGTGAGTGGAAAACAATAAGGCAATAAGTTCTGGTTCTGCTCTATCTTTAGTCTATGACCCTAGCCTAGGCAAACCATGAGTTAAACAATAATGCCCTACTTCGAAAACACACACAAACAAACAGAACGATAACAATTGCAGGTAATCAGAAAGATGTTAAAAAAAAAAAAAAAGATAATCAACACTACACAAAGCTGGGTTATATATGCACCCATACTTCATGACCTTCCTGCAGCCACTTCAAAGACATGAAAGAAAGCCAGGGAACGTACAAAACAGGGCAGCTAAGAAGTGTTTACAAAAATAAAGTAGCTTTTACCTTCAAAGAGTAAGAACTCCAATCTGGAAAGAAAATTAAGATGGTAAAATTGAATTCCATGTAAAATCATAGTGGTTGCAGATAAGATACCACAGTCTGGCTCCATTTTATTCAAAGTAATTTAAAACAAATCCTGAAACACTAACTACGAAATGTTTTAAAATTGGTAAAAAGAAAAATCACAAGATGATTAGTAAACTTGTGACAAAAGCCACAAATACAAAAAAAAGTTTAAAAAGAGAGTAGTTAACCATAAATAGGTTTAAGAAGGTTCAATTAATGAAGGCTACACTGATAGCAGTATTTATTTACAAAAGGGAAGCTTCTCAGCTATTCAGAGGCTATCATTAGTCTTACCATCACAACACAAAATAATTCTTACGCTGTCATTTCTATGAAACTAGTCTTTGGCCCCACCTATAGTTCTGAGCTGGGGAAACTAATAGTCTAACCAACTAGTTAGTAATACCCCAGTTGTTCAATATTTCAAAGAAGCCTAATGACATTTACCAGATAAGACTGCACACAGCAAGTAAAACCCAGAAGGCAGTACAGAGTGGTGGTTAAAATGCGAGCTCTGGTATCAGACCAACCTGGGGTCAATTCAGGATTGGCCACTTCTAGTCAGGAGGACCTTGGACCAAAATGTCTCTGTCTCAGTTTTCACATTTACACTTATTTAAGACAATGACAGCCCATTGGAAGCATTCAGTATTAGTTCTTCTGCCAAGTTTGTTTTTGACTGAAATTATAACCACTTCAACGTGTTAACCTCAGTTCTCTCTTATTGACTAAAAGTTCTGGCTAACAATTATAGGTCTTAGAACTTCTTAAAAGAGAAAATGTTCATAGGTGAAAAACAGAAATAATAGTGTGTATTATCAGACACTAACCAGTTTTGTTAAGACATCATGGAGTTTGAAACAGCTTGACCTCATGAGGGGCCTTATGAATTACAGGGAATGGAGAAAAAAATTATTTTTAGTGAATCTACTCCATTTGAACAAAGCAACATCTGTATGTCTGTTTCTCTTCAGGGAGGTAAGAAATATTTCAAAGAACTGCCCATTATTTCAACCCTGACCAGGGATTTCTCACTTAAAGGCTCAGTTTTCAGTAAGGGAAAAATAGATACAAATATAAGGAAACCTACCTTCACATTTGTTCTTTCAAATTCATATGGTCACTCCATCTTTACATTTTAAAATTTGAACTGTACAGTGAAAATTCCTAAAATCAAGTTACTTTGATCATATCCAGTGGATACTAAACAATTTTAGTTTAAAAAATTCATGATATATACATTTTACAAGCTCTTCTCTCTAGGAGTAATCCAAATCATACACATTATTCAGGTACTCCAATTATAAGCTGAATATTTTATTATGAGCACAGAACCCCTTTCAAATTTCCAATGGTGTTTTTTCTGGAAGATTTGGTTTGATGATCCCTACTATTTATAAATCTATTATTGCCTCCTGGAATCTCTTCTAAATTCTTTGAGGATAATGATGACTTATTATTTTGTATTTCTAACTCTTGAAACATAAAACACTCAATGGTTGTAAAATGAAGGACAACATATCAATTATCAATGTTAGGTATAGACTAGACTTATTAACCTTTTCAATAAATAACTGACTTTTAGTTGATTATCTAGATTTGGTTGATAATATACAAGATGAATCTATTTGATTATATCCCTTCCTACACATTAACAGGTTGATCAAGATGTTACTGTACTTTCTGAAAAGAAAAAGAAAAGTTAATTACTGTTATAATACTTCTCAAGGACAAAATCCAGTATGGGGAATTTTTGGTAGTTCTTACTGTCATACTGAAAGCCCACACTATGGAGAAAGCAACTGTATATGTGCAATCTTGTTAAGGTGAAAAACATGTTACATTAATAAAAATAAGAGTAAAGTTAATAATTTTCAACAACACGTCATGATGAAGCCTCAATTCGACTTTGCTATTTATTAGAACTATTTAAACATTTTTCCCAAATATTTATTGGTAAGCAAGATCACAAATTATATGCTGAGAATTAATGTCAGTGTTCAGCTGCTGGAATACAGTTAGTCAAACTTCTTTCTTCAAGACTACTATACTATACATCTATAGACTTAAATATTCTGCCCCAGACAGAATCTTTGGGTAAATTTTAAGAAGCACTCATCATTGCTTTGACCTACTTTGCAGATTTAAATATAAAGCAACGCTAAAGCTGATATAAAAATATTATTTTTAAAACAGCAATGATAGTGACTTTTCAGAAAATATTGGCCAGATCCTTTATTAATGTAATATTTCAAATCATTAATCATCTCCTTCTGGGAAACATTTAGTCTACACCAAACAAAACTAATCATGTGAAAATTCCGTTAAGGAGAGAGCTGGTTTTCTTAGAGCCAGATCAACTGATCAGTTATAAACTCAAAGAAATGACTTAAGTTTAGGTATCATAAATAAAAAGTCTTCAGCTAATCCCTTACAGCATCACGTTACCATCATGGTGACTTAAATTCAGGACTGCTGAGTACTGGGAATCCCTGAATCTATTCTGAAATACCCAATTATTTTAAGCAATGGACCCAATTACATAGAATTCTAGAAGCAAGACATTACAGTCCTTAAGAATTAATAGGCTTTTAACAAAAATATTGATATCTGTTTACCTATATACCATTTTTATATAGCTCAGATTTTCATGAAATAGAACAGTAGAGAAAACCCTGAATAATCTAAAGCCATAATTTTTTTTATTTAAAAAAATTTTTTTACAGACCACCTTTCTTTCTGCATCAGGGAAGGAAAATAGGTTCTCTACATGACCAATTTTACGGCTGAATATACTAGCTCCTTTTATATGCTAATTCTGTATCTTGCGTGTGTGTGTGTGTGTGTGCGCGCGCGCACACACGCACACACACACTCACTGAGGTTTGGTTTAAGTGAAGGCCTTTAACAAACTTTTCTACCATGTCCTTGAAAAATGTAGAAGAACTGAAACCAAATGTTAGATAGATGATGGGGATGGCTTAATACAACAACACTTTAAAAAATACTTAGGACTTCCCTGCTGGAGCAGTGGTTAAGAATCCGCCTGCCAACGCAGGGGACACGGGTTTGATCCCTGGTCCAGGAAGATCCCACACGCCGCCGGAACAACTATGCCCGTGTGCCACAACTACTGAGCCTGCGCTCTAGAGCCCGCGAGCCACAACTACTGAGCCCCCGAGCCACAACTACTCAAGCCTGCGCCTAGAGCCCGTGCTCTGCAACAAGAGAGCCACCACAATGAGAAGCCCACGCACCGCAACGAAGAGTAGCCCCTGCTCGCCGCAACTAGAGGAAAAAAGCCCATATGCGCAGCAACAAAGACCCAACACAGCCAAAAATTTTTTAAAAATTAAAAGAATTCAATTTAAAAAAACCCAATACTTTAAACACTAGTATAGACTAAACTCAGGGATGAAGATTAATTTGGATTTTGTGAATAAAATAAGTGAAATTTTAAAATTTTAAGTAAAAAAAAAATTTTGTTTAAGTCAATCGGAAAGTGGCATTCCCTTTCCAAATCAACTGTAAGTTTGCTTAGTTAAAAATGGCTTTTCTGGAGACCAAAGTCCAATATGATATTTTGGCCTAAACTTTTATAAATGAATAATGGAAGAAAAACAAAACAAATGGCAACTGAACTATCAACATCACACAACACACACACACACACACACACACACACACACACACTCCTTTTAGCAATCCTTTTTAATCTAGGACTTTACAGTTGACCCTTGAACAACACAGGTTTGAACTGTATTGGTCTACTTACATGTGAATTTTTTTCAATAGTAAATACTATATAGTACTATATGATCTGTGGTTGGCTGAATCCGAGAATGTGGAATGGCATACACAGAGGAACTGTGCATAAGGAGGGCCAACTGTAAGTTATATGTGAATTTTCCACTACAAGGAGGGCTGGTCCCTGTAAACCCTGTGTTGTTCAAGGATCAAAGCTACTCTAAATTCAAATTAGTGTGACTTTGTTTTAGGCATGAGTTAAAGAGCTTTAAAGTAAACATAAAATTAAACATTTAAGTCTAACCTGACTTCCTAGGCCTATTCCTAACCTAGCAGTTATGAGTGTATACTCAGTCAGGCAGAACAGGGTTTGAATCCTGGCTTTGCCACTTTCTGGAACCACTAGCTATGCAAAAAATATTACTTAAATCTCAATCTCTGAGTTCCTCATATTTAAAGTAGGGACAATACCACCTACCTTAAAGGGTTGTTGATTACATAATACACAAAATATAAAGTGATTCCTTCAGCACAGTGCCTGGTAACACAATACCCACACAGTAGTTAGTATTATTAACCTACCATTAAAAAAAAATGCTTGGCATAAGGAAACAGCAGAATATTTCTTTTCCATACTTCATCTATAATATTTTTTTATTTTTCAAAATAAAGTTTTAGAGTTGAAAGTAAGATATTTTATCAGTTCCCAGGGACTACATCCTAGTCTCTCTTTATATAAAAATGGATACCATTTTTGGTATGGATACCTGCCATTTCTATTCTTTACATTTCCCATCTGTTGACCTTAATCCATATAAATTATTTTTAAAGTCATCTTTAATGATTTTCTTCCTTAATCTGCTTTAACTTTTCACCACCAAAGGCTTACTTTGATCTGATTAATGAATGTTAACTTTTTTTTTAAAGTCAGAGATTTCAAGAAAAATAATACCACATGGCTATTTTTTGTTACCTATTAGCCTTCCCTTCCTGAGCTGTCAGAAGTTATTTTTATTTTATCTTCTATGACTTTTTGTATCTGTTTTCTGATGTAATTCCTAAATAAACATGCCATGACACTTCCTCAGCCACCTAGTCTTTTTTGCTTTTTCCTTCTTATCTTCCATCAGTTCCCTAAAACTATTAATGCCTGATTTTCTAAACTCATTTCATTTTCTTGCAGATTATGCTCTTAACCTTTCCTTGGGATCTAAACACAATTAACATTTGTGGTGGCCATTACCAAAGTTTGTAATCTCCAACTAGATCCCCCTAGACCAACCATCCTACAAACCACTGTAAACATCTGTTGTTGGTATCTTTTCTACTAAGGTCTACTCTCTAAAAACCCCCCAAATGTGATATAATCTATGACCATGTTATTTATTCAAAGTGTAATTAGGGACATTGACATCACCTACGAGCACGTTAGAAGTGAAGATTTTTGCTCCGTCTCAAATTATTGAATCAGAATCTGCATTTTAAAAAAATCCCCAGGGATTCCCATCCACATTAAAGTTTGAGAAACACTGTTGAATGGTGAATTGTGACCTAAAAAGTTAAAATAATCACCAGAAGTTCTTGCAAAATTATTTTGATAAATGCAACAAATGGTCTCATTTATCTTTTTCCCACCTTTGAAAAGTCAAATAAAAACGACATTACAACTAACAAGCATACTTACATTACTCTTCAGGATTTAAAAAGACATTTCAATAACAATATTTATTGTTGGTTATATTTAAATAGATCAAATTGTTTTCCACACCAACTCTACATAGATGATACTTAAATATTATTAATCTGATAAGGTTATATACTTCTTAACAGGAAGCATGGAAAGAAAGTTTCAATATGATAAGCCAATGCTAAACATGTACCATCTAACCAAAATATTTAGTTATACCTAACTTGCCAGAAGTATGCCCAAGTCGTTCTGACCAAAGCAACTGAGGTACTTGAACATAACAAAATATATAAACACATACCATTATAATCAATAGGTTCAAATAAAAACAAGATTTGTCTTGATAATATTTTTCACTTTTTTTCCCACAAAATTTCAAAATAGTGATTTAGCTGATAAACAGTAATGGCCTTTTAGAATATATTAACCTCTGCTTAATCTACTTAAAAACCTAGGCAACTGAAATTTGCAGATTTAAAGGATTCCTGGCGGAAGCTTGAAATTAACAAACCGAGAACCACCTGTATAGATGTCTCCGCCTCCAGATTCTATTAAAAAGTGCTCAATATAGTACACGAGATCTCTAATTATGCAATATTTTCATATTTAAGGAAATATCTTCCCCTTTACATGTTTGAAAACTGAGGCTGAGCTCCTTTTTCACCTGTCTTACTATACTTAACAATATTGGTCCTCACCTTTAACCCTGTGGGAAAAAACTTTTAAGTGATCAAACCTCGCATTATTTTAAAAGGCATGACTAAGTTGTACAATTTTATGACTACTTTAACCTCCTGTCCTCTTAATAAATGGACAGCTAGGCCTAACATCACCCTTAGGGAATTTTAAGTAAATAGGTGAATAAAACACTACTCCTGCTTATTAGTTTTTTGAGGAAATGTCTATACATGATTGTGATTTCAGTCACAGATTTCAAGTCTAAATAAACAGAAATGTGATTTCTTTCACAGCAATAGGAAGATATTCCCCTATGTGAATAAAATATACTCCATAGGGAAAATACTTAATAAAATCTTATTTCTAAAAATAAATAAATTTAGGGCTTTAGGTAGAGCCAAAAGACACCAATAGAGCCTAAGCCTAAAATGATCATCAAAAATCAACCTCCTTTTATTTTTGGAAAACATACACCATAAACCTGTGAGCTGCACCACCCCTGCCCCAATCCGCCCCCATCCCCAGCTCTGCCAACTCCTAAAGGTGTCCAAGTTTAGATATTTTTGCAGTCAGAACATTCCTTACTGTCTCAGTGAGTGACCTCTTGATTTGGGGGAAAAGGAAAATAAAAACAGTAAACACTTTCTGGAAAATACTGACCAAAGAATTTTGTCTACTCTTTCTTAAACAATAGGGTACACTTTTTATTCCCCATAGCTCACATTTACTTAACAGTCTTCATTTAAAAGAGACAAGGCAGAATGTATTACTACTCCTTCTGAATGGCTTCTTACTCGATTTATTTACAAATCATTAGGTCACTTTCCTCCTAAATCCTTATTGTTATTAATGGTACAGTATTCAGAGGAATGAGCACATTACTTCCAGTAAATTTCCATTCTGAGTTGCAGAGCTTCTACCTTTTTGACTGGTAAGGAACTAAGTACACCTTCAAGGAAAAGAAGTCACAAGAAATACTACTAGATTAGGGCTATCTTTCAGACAATGGGATCAGTATGAAACAGAGAGCCCTCTATATGGTATTTCTTACACACTGGAGATATTTCCCAGTGAGGCACCTAAATCCTCCAACATAGCCTTTCTCAAATATTCCCTCACTTCTCCTTCACTTGCTGAAATGTCATGTCAAGGGGTCAAGGACACTGGGAGAATAAAATGCCTACTGAAAGCACTGTACAAGTGTTTCCCTTTGCCCAACTCTATGTTTTCTAGGATCATCTCCAATGTGGATATGCCACAATTTCATCAGAGAAGCTTTATAAGTAGCCTATTATGCCAAAGACAACAATCCCATCTGACACCTGTAGACCCAGTTCTAACCCCAGTAAAGCTACTTCTTGATACTCTAATAAACCCACTAGAGTTCATTCGGTACTTTTATTTTTACTATCCCACTCCTTCACTACCTTCACTTGAACAGGTGCCCAATATCTAGTACTAAATTTGAGGAAAAGAACTCCATTTGACTACAAAAGTCTCAATTATAGTATTATTGAATCTTTTTTGCACAATTGAACCCATCACACCCCACCCAAAATCACCAACACAACACTTTGAACATGTTAGATTTTATTAAAAATATTTAACATTGTACAAATATTCCAACACAGTTATGATACCTGAACACTGTACCAAAAGCATTAATTTTTATTAAACTGCTGATTAAATGGTCTTGCAAATGTTCCTATTTTAATATTCTCATGTTACTGTATGCGTATCAGCAATGTAATGTTTGCAGGAGCTTTCAGCTCAATTATAGAAATAGCCTTATAACAGTACTAAACATCATAATAAGACTCATTAAAGTACAATTCTATCTATGTTACTGAACAGGGTAGAGAAGTCCCCTTTGTTCAACCATCATAAATAAGACATCAAGATACGCAATGTTCATGGGATCCTGACAAAGTTACTACAGAAAATGAAAGCCCTTTTTTATACTTGAGGAATTTAAGTTTTCCCCCATAATGCTTCCTTCTTTTTTGGTCCCATGAAATGTATTTTATTGTTAGTGTATAAAAGCCAGCAAGTTTGCACTGCATTTTCCTTAAGTTATATGAACCCCTCAGCACTACTTGAGTGTTCCTATTGCTAATTATAAAACTTCCCTAGGATAACACGGTATTAAGTGCAATCTAAAAGTTCAACACCCAAATCTTTTCTATCACTGATACATGCATAAAATGTGTCAGAAGAGAAACAAGTACTTTAACACAATGATACAATCACTGCAGTTCTTAAAGTATAATTTCATTGTAGTAATATACAGCTACTCTATAGCAAGCTTACAGATAAAGGTTTACATTCATGACACTGACTAGCCCATTAATACCTAGGAGATTCTCCCTAGACTGATATGCCCAACCAACAAAGAAGGCATAAGAATACTGAGGAGGTTCTAGGCATGAAAATTCATAATTACTTTTAACCAGTGCTTATGTTATACAATTACTTTTTATGTGGTAAATAGTCAGAAATGCCTAATTATTACGTTTAATTTCCTCAATTTATACTTTACCATCATAGAATCCCCTGAGTACGAAATTTTGCTCTTCAGTAATGACCTAAAAATCTACTCTAATTCTATCAATACCTACTAATCCCATCAGCTGTCCTGGGTTTCAGACGAAACACAAGTTGATAGATTTGTGTTACTGCTATATTCAAGGCCCTAATATTTCAGTTATGTAATTTCCTCTTGACGTAAAGTCATCATATCAAATGTACCTTTAAATTGAGCCCACTCTTGTTTGTCAAGTTGCTAAAACTTTTAAGTTTCATTTTATAATATTAGTATCTCTTTTGGAGGACTTTAAAAAATAATTTATCCTGGTGTTTAAACCTTCCATTCTATTAACACCTTCCTATTTTTTACTAACATTCGTGTGCAATAAATATTTTTAAAGATGCATTATATGCTCATCTACCCCCATAAAAATGTAAATATAAGGAAAATATTAGAGGGATTGAAATCACATAAAACAAAGCAAATTTACTGTTTCTCTAAGAGATTTATTTAGAGTCTATCTTGACCACTTAAAATATACCCTGAATATTTCATTACTTCATACTTGCAGGCCTTTCCTGCTAATCTACGAATTTGAGAATAAAGAGTATGAAGTACTTATTATATGTTCCTATTAAGAACCGAATTACCTAATATTAAAGCCTTATTTTTCTACAAGGCTGACATAAATGCCCACTTACAGAATATGGGCATTCTCCCAAACTTAATGACCCACTACTGACCAAAAAAAAAAAAAATAGGAAAAAAAAAAGTTCTTACCAATAATTCCACTGGTTATCGTCCCCAGCGAACCCCACCTAGCAAGTCGACATCATGACATGTCAGGTCAGGGCAGCCTCAACCTCGCTTCCCTGATAGTCAGGTGATAAAAGGAAGGAGTTAAAACAGGAAAAGTACACTTGCAGATTTCTGGATAACATCTGAAAATGATTAAAAAACAGAAACAAAACAAAAAACCCAGAGCTTCTGGTAACCTCTAAATAAAAAGTATATATGTATATATATTTAAAAGGAAAAAAAACTTTCCTAGAAAGATTAATAATGATCACTTCCAATTAAATATTTAAATTACTGACCAATACATTAAATATGCAATATTTTTAAAGTTTAGTGTTTGCATTTCAAAAATAAAAACTAATCAACAAACTTCTAATGCAAAAGTAAACATGCCTGGTCAATGGATTTGTCATTCTGGATTCTCTAGTCAGTCACCCAGTCCACTGTCTTAGAACAACTAAGTTAACAGAAGCTCCCATTCTCAGAGAAACATAAACACAGTTATAAATCCAGTGCACTCTTTCTATAAGGCTTTTTCTTAGCTGCTCACTTAAGTGGCTTCACATGATAAAGGACAACATTAACAATTCTTCTATATACTTCGGTTGGTTTTAAGAATACTGGATAGTTCAATATAATAAAATTCTCTTTGGAAAAGTCAAAATGGTAAATTTTAACATCTTCAGAAGTCTTTTTAATTGACAAGTGATAGCCTTATAGCAAGTATTTACTGGAAGGGTTTGATTTTACAAATAATACACAATTAATAAAACGTAGGTATGATTATCCAAATGGGCAGGAGGCAAATGATGCAATGAGTTTCAAGAATATTATATGGCTTTATGCTAGGAATGGAATTTTACATCCCTTCTCTTCTGGAATTTAATATATATAATTTATTTTGATGCATGCTGACCTTTTTAAAAAGAGGGTTCAACTCCTAAATCACATTTCAAAGTCAAATGAGAGAAAAATTATCTACTAACAGAAAGCATTGGGCTTTCTTATGCAGAATAACCCCAGTAACTAGAATAACTGAAAAACAATTATGCTGAACTCTTTTGCTTAAAAAAACTACCTACAGAACCATAGTAACTCAATTTCCACATCAATTGACCAAATAAACTTGGAATTATTAAAAATCTGGCTACTTATTAGAACTTTTTTGCTTTTAAAAAATTAAAACACCATCATATAAATACATACATTTAAGCAACTGCTATAAATGAGTGATCAAATAAAAATTAGTATTTCATTATGGGGAGGGGGCATATATATGTCAATCTCAGGAAGGTACCTACAAAGAAGAGGTCATCCTCAACATAAAGTAAAAATCTTTCCCAACACACACGTTACTGTAGCAGGCTCAGAAATAAAACCAAATGAATTAGGTTGGGGAACAAAAAAGATGGCAGGAGAGTCGGAAATCAGATTTCCCAGAACTCATAATTTGTGCGTATTTAAGAAAAAACCTCATGCAAATCTAGAATAAAAATCTCCTCAACTGACATTTTTCAGGTTTGTATATTATTTAGATTGTTAAATTTACTTCTGTGAAAATTTCAGCTCTGAAGCTATTTTCTCGTAATAGCTTACAAGAAGACATCAACAAGGGAAAAGCTCTAGAGTGAGATTTAATGCTTATAAAGTTTTGTCTGTCTGTTAAAAAACCTATAAGGCAATATTAGAGGGACACCTCTATAGATATATTTTTAATTGGTGAGAGCGAAATATAATTTGTAATTAAAGAAAAGGATTTTGACAGGGAACCTAGGTTTGATTTTTATGTTCTTGCTAGGGTTTATATTTTAGGATGGGCGGGGGAAGCACATATATTACTTTTTCAGAATCACTTCTATTCCCATTCCTAATTTTGTTCCTAAGAACTTTGTAGCTGGTAACATCTAAGTTGTAAGAAATACAAACAATTCAAATTTTATTTCTAGATCCTCTCTTCTTTCCAAGAAAAATCAAGGTTTTACTTAAGTCTTATTTAGATTTATAGCTATAGCTTCAAATTGTATTTTCAAAGTTTAAAGGCAGAATTTAAAGAATGTTTGGTGTCTTTACTTGCATACATGGGCATAAGAAAAACAACCAGCTCTAAGCTTCATCGAATAGATACCCATGTTAACTTGACACTACTATACACAGCAATTATATATAATTCCTTTATCAGCTTCCAAAACATAAAAGGACTATTAACAAGGTCTGTTAACTTACTGTACTATGTAATAAGTGTACTTTTAAAGAGAAATCAGATATATTGACTTTCATCAGCAAATATTCATTTTCCTCCTCAAAGTCAAAAGAGAAGCCATGAAACCCAAAATATGATCTACCTGAGCTCACAAGGAATTAAGTGGCTTATAATTTTGAAATCTAATACTCCTGTCATAAAAGACACCAAACAAGAACAAAACACAAAATAAAGGTGTGCCCATTTTAATTATTCTCCAATGGCTTATTTTTATAATTTAAAAACATTTTAGATCCACCTAAGAATAGAATAGAAGGGAAAATTTTATTGGTAATTTGAAAGTGACAGAGTTTTCTGCACTGTTAGGGTCAGATTCTTTTGTTCCTTTTATTCTCAAGCAAAAAAAAGTAGTTACAATAAATCAGAATTTCTAAAGGAAATGGAAATAGATGCTATGACTTGGCCAACAAAACTTTAGCCATTCGAGTAGTAAAAAAAATTAAAATAAGAGGTTATTAACAGAAAGCAGAAGTAGGACTACTGGATATTTTTAAGCCTCTCTTAATAAGGCATGAGTGTTTCTCAGAGTAAATTTACATAGCAATAGGAAATTATATTCCTAAACCAGTAGAAGTGGTAGTCACAATCATGTATACTAAAAGTTTACATGAAGTTTAGTCCGCAGAGCAATTGACGCCACAGTACTAACATTTTTTCCTGTTATGTACATTCACTCCAGCAAATAAGGTCTTCAGACAACAAATTATCCTTTATAGAAAGAATGTGGGTCAAAATAAATTGCAGTCTGCTTCCCCAACCCCATTTTATTTAACGCAAATTATCCAATGCCTGCAAGAATGTTCAAAAGCCTTTGAACCTGTTTTTAATAAAAATAAAGGATAAAATTGCCAAATTAGAAAAGACTATGAGAGAACATCAATCAGTGCAGTGCTATTTGGAATAAATACTAGAATTTAGTCTAATTCTCAGTCTGATATCCACGATACATACTGGAATAGACAAGAAATTTTGCATGAATTTGATCACTCACATAGGCAGTTATAGTTTGAAAACAATATTCCTTGCAAGGATTACGAATAAAATAATGTTTTAGGACACAATTGAATTTGAAATAGGTAATGTTTTGAATAGATTTTTGAGTTTTATTGAAATCTTACATGAACAAGAAATTGGAAATACAATCACATCAAAGAACAAATTGTCACGGCTTTGACGTTTAAGCCAAACAAATTTTGTAGGGCAGATTTCAAAAAGGTGTGAAGTTATAACAATTTAAAAACACAGTTGACCTACTTCTAGGAATGCAAAACATACAATCATAGGTTATTTTCAATACAAGAAAACTTAAATTTGTTTGCTTTAATTTCTTAAAACTACTAAGACAAAGCACTAGCTTGTATTTTTATTTACAGCATACTCCATACTGCTAGGTAATCTATCCCAAATCCAAAAAATGAAGCTGTCCAAAACCAAAGGTTCTGCAAAATCATGATTTAACAGTGTGCTCAGCTTGTTTTGAAGCTAAAATGAAGCCTGAAAGGATAAAAGCATTGTAACTCCCAGAATAAGGGAACTCTGCAAGCCCAATAATGTCCAAGAGCATTTATGAAAAGAGGAAAAAATAAAAAGACTTGAGTATATACACAATAGTGATTTCTTCAGCCCAATACAAATGGCAGCAAACTGCTACTTAAAGATGAAACAGATAAGCCAATTTTTTTTTGAAGGATGTAGATCTAGAGCCAATCGTATCTTGCCAGTATCATTTTCAAGCCCTCACTTGTCTATTTCCACTGTTGCCCATAAGTATCCTGATAAAATTCCTGGTTGTCATTATTGTAACCATAGTTACCAGAATAGTCACCACCTTGCTGAAGCGGCTGTTGAGCGATGGGCTGGGAACCCCAGTTCTGTTGGTTGTTGGTCTGACGGCGCTTGGAATCAGGTTGGTTGTACCCATCTGCCTTTCTCTTGCCTCCTACATTGCCCCCACGGTTGCCCCGAGATCCACGGGAACCACGGCCTCTCTGCTGTTGTGCAGGACCCCCTCTGCCACCCCTAGAGCCTCTTGGTGGTCCCAAAGGTGCCCCCCTTTGTGAATAGCCAGCTCTACCTCTTGGAGGTGGTGCTCCCCGCCCCCTTGGTGGTGGTGGAGCACCTCGCCCTCCCCTTCCTCCTCCTCTTCCTCTTACTGCATAGCCATCATCATAGCCGTAGTAGGGATCTTCATAGCCTCCACGATAGTCGTGATAATCATAACCATAGTAATCATCATAGTAATCTTCATAGCCATAGTAATCTGGAGGGTAGCCATATCCACCTCTCCCCCCACCACGACCTCGACCTCTAATTGGAGGTGGCATACGAGGAGGAGGGTGATAGTAATAATCTTCATACCTAGCAATGGAGGGAAGGGAGAAAAGAAAAAACAAGTTAGTTTGCTTCAAGACTCTTCCTGACTTTTTAAATTACCTGATCTCTGTTATCAAGTTATTCTCTGTTCAAAGATGTATTTACTAAAATGTAGACTCACGCAGTGCTTCTGGAGGCCTGTCTAGCAGCTTGGCGCTCTTTCCTTTTCTTGTCTGGTGGCTTGGCTAAGACTATTTCAATTTCTTCCCCTTCTATTTCTTTGCCATTCATTTCATCCATGGCCTATACAAAATTAGGAAATAAATTTACTTTACACATAACAGTACTTTAAACATAACAAACATATCTGTGCCATTAATACACTTGATAAGCAATTTACTTCACAACTATTTTAATTTGCAAGATGAATATACCCACCAAGTTAAAAAAAAATACACAAAGAAAGTACTTGTTCCCCTCAATCTTACATTCTTATGTGTAAATTATGTTGAGAACAAAACTGATGTCCCACCATTATATTTAAAAAGATAAAAGATTGGGGCTTCCCTGGTGGCGCAGTGGTTAAGAATCCACCTGCCAATGCAGGGGACACGGGTTCGAGCCCTGGTCGGGGAAGATCCCACATGCCGCGGAGCAACTAAGCCCGTGCGCCACAACTACTGAGCCTGCGCTCTAGAGCCCGCGAGCCACAACTACTGAAGCCTGTGTGCCACAACTACTGAAGCCCAGGCGCCTAGAGCCTGTGCTCTGCAACAAGAGAAGCCACCGCAATGAGAAGCCCGCACACCACAACGAAGAGTAGCCCCCACTCTCAGCAACCAGAGAAAACCCTCGTGCAGCAGCGAAGACCCAATGGAGCCAAAAATTAAATAAATGAATAAATAAATAAATAATTTAAAATTAAAATAAATAAAAATAAAAATAAAAAAAAGATAAAAGATTGCCAGAGAGCTGCCTGTTGCTGCTACTTAAATCCAAAAACTTAATTCCAAATAACTTCCAAGCTTAGCCAAACCAAAGCAGCAAATTCACATCTGGAAAAAGTGCCAGTAGTAACAAACTTTTCAGGATTCAAATTTTTAAACAAACATGTGGCATTCAACATGTAGGTCTTAAACTGTTGTTCTATAAAAATTTTAAGGATTTGAAACATAAATGAGGTTATCAGTGAAATTCAATAAGATACCAAAAAAAGCCCCACAATGCTTAACCTGGAACATACTTTGCCTGAATAGTTAAAAGCACAAAGCCTAGCAAAGGCCTGAACTAATGAAGATTCAAGTACTCACCTGGAAAGCAGTAATCAAAAGTATTCTAGGCTCTAGTTTTTTAATTTATGTAGTTCCACCTAATAGCCTCTGCCATAGGGTTCAGGGTTCAGGTAACTCAGTAACAAAGTCTCACCTCCTCACCACAGCTTTTCTGTTCCCTATACAACCTTTTCCTCTCTGGATATACATAATAAAATGCTCTATCCATAAAGAACATTTAGTGCTTTACAAGTATCTAGACAAAGATTAAATCAGTATCTTCCTCTAACTAGTTTTTCCCCTTTACCACCTTAGCTTTTGGCTGCTTCAACTGAAGCAACTAAATGAGTCTATAGAAGCTTCCTGGTATAAACGAGAGAATGGGGCATCTGTCTACTCTCCCCTCTGGCCATCCTCTGATTTCCAGTTACTGAGCTAGAAATCTTATAACTTCAGAGACTTCTTTGGCAAACCACCCTTGAAAATTATTTTAAATTAATTAGTTATTTAATACCAACTGATTCAAAAGGAGTATTTAGAAGGTATAAATGTATTAGTTATCTGTCCTTCGTACCATTGGCAATTCAGAAGCCACACATTAAATTCTGTATTAAGCTGTGAATTTTATAAGCAATATTGTCTCACTAATTAGCTTCCATGAAAAAGCAAACCAATAAATTCTAACTAGTCAAAGATTCTGTAAGGCACATTTTAAAGCAGTACCCTGAGCAGGAAACAAAAACTGCTCAAATTAGAGGTGGCATCACTTTAACCGACAGAACATGTAGAAAAAGAACCAGGCCTGAGTCACCAAGGATTTCAGATCTATCTCCCCAATTACATAAAAAAGCTTTTATTTTGTCTTGTCTTTTGTTTTGTCATCCCCCTCCCCTCCACCCCTCCCCCGCCTTCCCCCAGAAAGGAGAGAGGAACAAGAGGAAGAAGAAACCTGAAATTTCACCCACTAAGGATGGTGCTGATCCATTACCATCAGAAAGCAGCAGAGTATTCGGGTTATATGTTCTAGACACCATATGAAAAGGCTTTTTTCACACTTTTCAATACTATCATCAACAAATAAATTAACTATTCCATGCAAGAAATATTTCTAAAAACTACTGAAACTGGCAAAACACAGTCAATACTATGAGAATTCTAAAATGACTAAAGAAAGGCAAAACTATGAAGAACTAACCATTCCCTCAGAGCACAGCTACTGAATTAAATGTGTTGTACTAGGTATGAAGCCATGTACACTGCTCAGTTCCATTCATAGGTCCACAAACCAAGGTAAACAAAGTAGTTACAGTACACTCATTACCATTTTAGTATTTACACCAGCTAATTACTATTCCTTGTAACATTTCCAAGGTATCATGCTATCAAACCTTAGGCTTACAAAAATAATACAGAGATTAAAAATAACTTGCCTGAGATCACAAACCCAGTTAGTAATAATCAGGCTTTGAAATATGGAGTCTTACCTGTTATACTACTACCACTTCACAGAGATTATTAAAAGAAAGTTCCAGAGTTCGGTAAAAGCTGAAAACAATTTTATTTGTTTTTAAAGTCACTTTATGTGTTTAGCAAGTTTCAACAAAATTCAAGTATCAAAAAACAAAATTTTAAATTTTCTACCTTAACAGCTGCTCCTCTGTCTTCGAAATGAACAAATGCATAATCTTTCAACTTCTTCACTCTTTCAAGTTTTCCAAATTCAGAAAACGACTTTTCCAATATTTCTTCTGTCACTGTAGTAGCCAAGTTTCTCACAAATAAAACTTTCACCTAATATAACAAATATACAAATTGGCATTGGCTACTTAATTTTAGCTGAAGTCCTATATTAAAGTATTTCTTCTTATCTTCATGGCATAGGCTTTTCTTCTCTAAAACATTAAGTGTTAAAAGTGCTGTGATCTGGTAACTGACTATACTGCTGAACTGAATAAATAAGCATTTTCAGAACTCTAATGGAAAACTGATGAATTCATAAAAGTGCTAACAAAAGATCAAGATGAAAAATAAATTAATTACATGGGACTGAGCGAACTGATGAGGATGATTATAATTTTTGTGACTTTCTGTTTAAATAAAAAAAAAAAGAAAAAAAAATCCCACAAGGACTGAGAGGCAAAAAGTATACAAATCAATTTTCACTGCAAAGTAAAGGAGCTGTTACAGTGGAGGATTACTGGGGACTGAATGTCAATATTATGACATAGTATGAGTGTGTTTCGTGTTTGGTAATTGCAATCATTGTTGCTTTTGTTGTGGTCATCCATTTACAATGCTTCGTGTCAGTTTATCTCTTGTAAAAATAAAATACAGTGTGTGTGTGTGTGTGTGTGTGTGTGAAAAAAAAAGAAGTATATTGTAACTTGGAGGCTAATGATACTGTGCTACTGTATTTCTGTACACTATTTTTAGTAAGGTAAATGGTATATAGATTAATGCTTAAAAAAAAAGTATACAAAACTGTTCAAAAATACGGTATTGTAAATCTACTAAAATGTTAAGATTATAAAGAAAATAAATGGCAATTTATGGAAGTGTTAAAAAAAAAAAAAAGTGCTGTGATATAGACGTGAAGAACAGACTTGTGCTTGCCAAGGGCTGGGGTCGGGGGGCGGGGGGAAGGGATGGACTGGGAGTTTGGGGTTGGTAGGTGCAAACTATCACATGTAGAATGGATAAACAAGGTCCTACTGTATAGCACAGGGAACTATATTCAATATCCTGTGATAAACCATAATACAAAAGAATATTTAAAAAATTGTATATATGTGTATAACCGAGTCACTCTGCTGTACAGCAGAGACTGGCAAAACATTGTAAATCAACTATACTTCAATAAAAAAAAAAAGTGCTATGATAGAAAGTATGAAAAGTACCAAGAAAATGATTCTATTAGTTACCAATTTATATAAATTATCAGTTCCTTCTCCTGCCATGTCGTTAAAAGTAACTAATACTGTGAACAGGACCTTCAAGGAACCAAAATATATTTATTACTAAGTTAATTTACAAATTTAATATGGTCCCTAAGTCCCCCTAAAACAACAAGTTTTTGTTTTTACCCCCCAGAACTGGATGTGCTGATTCTAAAGTTCATATGAAAAACTAAACAAGCAGGAAGAGCCAGGAAAAAAATAAGAACAAAATTTAGAGACTAGCTCTACTAGACATAACAAACTCTATCAATTCAATGCTTAAATCATTTAATCAGTGTAGTGTTAATCTGAATAAAGATGAAAATTGGATCCATACCTCACATTATACACCGGGATAAAGTCCAAATAGATAAAAAATTTAAAAGGGGGAGATGTTGAAAGCATTAGAAGAAAATAAAGGCAATTCCTTTATGTAACACTGCACTTGGAGAAGGCTTTGTGACTTAAAATCTATAAACTACGAAGGACTGAAAAATTCAACTACTGAAAAGAAATGACTTCTACACAGTAGAAAAATACCATAAGCAAAGTCAGAAAACAACTTATATCACAAAGAGTTAATCTCTTTCATATCAGAGCTCCAGAAAATAAGAAAAAGATCAACAGAAAAACAAAATGAATGGAAAGAGGCAAAATTCATGAATACATGGTTCATACAAAGAAACACAAAATGGTCCTTAAATGTATAAAAAACGTAAACTCACGCATGCTTAGTAAAGAGAAGCAAATCATAACAGCTTTGAGGTACCATTTGTTATGAGATTTGGCAAAACCCAGAAGTTTGATCCTATCCTCTTTTGACAAGGATGAGGAACATCAGCCTGTTGTATTCTGCTGGTGGGGAGCAGAATACAAGTACACCTCCTACAGAGAATATGGTCAATATCTTAATAATTACAGATGCATTTACCCTTTGGCCCACAATTCTATCCTCAAGAATCTATCCTACAGATATATTTGCTCTTGAATTAACTGAAACGATATAAGCTTACTCATTGGAGTACTATAATAACAAAAGATTAGAAACATCCAATGCCCAGCTGGTTGAATATACTATGGTACATCTACAAAACGGAAAATTACGTAGTCAAAAAATTAAGAAGAGCTCTAAGAGCTACTTTGAAAAAAATGCGAGGATACACTGTTGCTAAGATTTTTTCCCCCATTTTTATACCTCCAAATAGGGATCTAATTTACAGTCAATGTGACAGATAAGCACTTGTCATAGTTTAATTGGCAGCATTTTATAATTTCTTAGTGGTACATAAAATAACGGTATACTTCCTTAGAGATGAAATATGACAGTGAATAAAGCAAACATAGATCATTAATACAGCTACCAGTAGCCATTTGTGCAAGAAGTAGGGAAGGAAAGAATATATACTAATATTTGCCTGTGTTTGTCCAAGGAAGCACTAAAAGGACAAACCAGAGACCATTAACACTGGATGTCTACAAGAGACAAGGAGGACATGGTAGATGGGGCTAGAGGTGGAGGTAGGACTTCCTACTTAGGATTTAGGATGAATTTCTATGTATAATTTTGATTTGTGAACTAAGGAAATACATTACTCATTCAAAAAAAAAAAATTAACACACCTACCGAACAAATTGTCGCCTCAGATAAAGGGCTATCTGAGTAAAAAGGATTTGGGGAGAAGACATTAATTCAAGGGAGGAAAGTTTTCCACCTCTATCATTACACCCTTTATCTTTCTCAATGTTGTCATACTGAAGTCTAATTCTACATTAGACAGGCCTCCAATTGGTTTATTTACCTTTTTTTTTAAACTCAACATGGATCTTTTATTCTTTTCTGAGATGAAACCAAAGCATCCTATATAAAAATTACTAGTTGAAACTGTGTTTAAAACATTCAATAGGAAAAAGGTCCCTTTAAGAAAGATATATTTATGTATACCTGAACCTAACATAACACTGTAAATCAAACTATAATCCAATATAAAAATAAAAATTAAAAAAAAAAGAAAGAAAGATACATTTAGGCTCTTTGGTTCTGGTTGATTATAGAAATGACCCAACTTGGCAAAAAAATCTTCAATGAATGATAACACTGATACAGTGAATCAACAGCAGAAGCTTTATACTATTGGGTATACTCCCCCTTGCCCAACCCCGGAATAGAAAACAATAAAGGAGCATTATCCAGTCAAGTTTATTCAAATCGGCATTGTTCAAGTTTATAGAGGCTTCCTTTTCATTCTGAAACTTGTTTTTGATCCAGGAAGAATAGTTACTAGAATAAAATCATGAGGTTTTTCTAATCTTATAAAAAGATTTAGGATGAATTTCAACCTGAAAGGTTACCAGAGGTATGTGAAAAGTGGTCGAATAAGCAAATTACTGGCTATACTTTAGATATTCTAGGGATGTCATTCCCCTCTCAATCTATAAGCTATTTTTAAAATGTTTTTATAGGAAATGAAATACAGGCTACAGTCAGTTTCTACAAGGTAGATTCAAAGTTGTAAGAGATCTTGTAAAGAGATTTATCCAACTCCAATAAAATAGATAACATCCAAATTCAGTAAGTTTGCTCAAAGTCACAATTGTATTAGGAGAAGAAACAAGTGGAATTAAAATCAAGCTAGTAATAAATAAAAATAAAATATCAGGGCTCTTTAGATTCCCAGTCCCTTTCCTTGACACCTATCTACTCAAAGAATATAAGAAAAAGAGTGAGCGACACATCTGAGTCTCTCCAGTTCATTCTCAATGAATCTTCTTTGCTTAATCCAAAAATGCTTTTGCTTACAAAAACTTTTACCATGCTAGTATAAACCAGGGCTCTCCTCCAAACTAATCAAGAGTGAGGACTGTCTCCTCAGAATCTGGAATAAAAAGCTTGAGGAAAAAGACTTCTCAGTCCAGAATAATCCAACCACTCATTTATCACCATCCATAGAGTTGCTGCCTCCGAAAAGGAAAGAGACATACACCAAATTACTTGAAAACTCACTAAAAGCAGCAGAGATGCAACTTCAGATGTGTCCCTTCAACCCCAGGAGTCTCCCAGAGGAAAGCCTAAGAACCAGAACCCTTGGAACCATCCTTTACCAGGCAAAGATACTGGCAATGCAAGTACAGGACTTAGGATGAAAGTGAGGGCCCGCTACAGGACTTGCCATGCATATTTTGCCACTACTGTATAACAGCAAACGTGATAACCCTTTGCCTGTCTTCATGGAGACAATACTCTAAGGGAGCTTGATCATTAAAAAAGAAAAGCTTTAAAAAAAGAAAAAGGAAAGTAAACTATAAATCTCAATGAAATATAGTTCACGGCCATGTAATAAAAGTCATAGTATGGTCAATGAAGATTATAACTCATAATCACTAGAACATTACTTCTCTCTTTATTCAGTAAGACCTTGTCTTTTTTCTTTTCTTCTTAACTTTTTAACCTTGTATCTCTCATAGTGCCTAGCACTAAACAAACACTTAATTGAAGGGATTTTATTTCAGTTCCTTTTACACATTTAATCTGCAGAAAAAGGAATGGTTAATGGAAATTGCTGGATACCAAGACAGACTGTTAAATTTGGTGTCTAAATGGTTAAGATCAAGGGCTACAATTTGTATTTACTGTAAAATTTGAAATATTCGAGCATTATTCTGAGTACAAAATTTAAATGACAACCGCACCCCCAACCCAAGCAATTGCATTTACCTTAGCCATGACTTCTGGATCTGGTTCTTCCACAGGGTCAGCCCATTCAACTGTAACTACATTTCCCCATACTTTTACTTTTCCACTCATCAGCCGGCGTCTGGCTTGTGCTGCTGACTTGTGATCCTCATACTCAAGGAAGCAGAACCCCCGATTCTTCTTTTTGTCATCGGGTTGATGATAGAGAATAACGTCCACCAAACCCTCTGTTAAACCAACAGCCAGATATATAAGCCAAAAGCATCCACCACACATTTAGCGATTAGGCAGACCTAAATCCACTTGCCGAAGAGCAAAAAATAACTGAAGAAGCCTCAAAATGATTTGCTAATTACCTAGTAGACAATTAAATCAGCGTTATTAGATATGGAGCTAGGGACAGTGTTTTATGTTCCCTTTTAAATTTTAGGGATCCTGAAGGTACAGCCATGAACAAATCCAACTACTGTATTCTGACATACATTTTAGAGTGTTTGACATAACGTGAGCTTAAAATTTATGAAAATACTACCAAGGAACTTAAAAACCAAATTATAATATAAATCCAAGAGAACACTCAACAACTAATCATGACCAAAAATCATCCTTGAATCTAACTTTTTAAAAGTTACTATTTTTACCAAGAATAAAAGTAATTGCTTAAAACTGGTGTACCTCTGGTCTTAGTCCTGTACCCTCATCTTTCCATATATGTTCTTTCTAGGTGGTCCCTACTTTTAAATACCATCCATATCCTTAAGAGTGCTTAGATTTTACTCCTAGCAGCAAGATCCAGAATGTGATTTGGATGTGGGAGAGCTGAAGTGAAGGACCAGAGATGAGGCAGTCATAAAACTAGGAGGTTACAGCATTGGATGGTTCATCCACATAGATGTTAAAAGTCCTAACAATAAGTCAATTTCGGGCAGAAGAGAAAGACTGTGAACCAGAAAAAATCTTCAATTAATGCAAGACTGAAACCAGAAGAGCAATAGGTGACAGCTTGAAGGAGGGGGAAAGGATTGTTTATCTGTAGCATATGTCTGGATGACAAAAATGTAAAGAAATAATGGTTTTTATATGGGATGGAGAAGTAATGGTCTAAAAGTGTTTTTTTAAATGCAGCTAGCATTAGTGGATCTCCATTAGCATTTAAAACAATGAAATGGAATAGGAAATGTCAGACTAAATCATATGCAGTAAGTGAAAATATAATTTTGTTAAATTTTGTTTCAGTTATATATAAATGTATATAAATCTGTGATATAAAATGTTCTTTTCAATCACTTCCATGGATTTAGAATTGGAAATCTGGAAAAATCTGATCTAGACAAGGTAAGAGGAAGAAGGCAGATTAAGAACTCTCACCCCCTTAGCCCTAAAGCACACTGAATGTCAAGGGGGAAAAGCCTTCCTTCACTTGAGGGCTACCAGGGCAAAGACTGTGTCAAAAGCTAGGGTTCAATTAAGGCAAAGTAAAGAGGACATTCCAAGAAATTGAGGCTATGAGGGAAGCTGCTTAGTCCAAACCACTAAAAAGAAGAAAGGAGGCAATTTAGACACTGAATAGACATGTGAATTCTTAGATTAAGATACACCTCATTTTTTTGCACTTATAAATAGTACCACAGATTTCCCAAAACTAATTTCTAAATACATTTTTGTTTTACCTGTGACTTTACTGAATTCTTCCAGAATGTTTTCTTTAGTCTTATTCTTCGGAATTGATCCAACAAAAAGCCTGTTGTTTGCCACAGAAATGCACACTCCAAGGTGTTTACCAGGGCGAATTTCATAGCTGTCACACTGAAAGGAAGAAAAGAACCAGACACCCCACAACCACCCCAAACTCAGAACAACTGATCTCAATCTAAAAAAATTGAACAATTTAAGGTCAAACACTCCCTGCTTAATGAACTCACTGAGCTCCCTCATGCTTGCCGTAACATAAAATGTGTATTTTTAAACTTGTTACAGCCTCTCGTTTTAGTTTTAACCTTCACTGCTATTCACTTTATCTTTAAAAAGATCTGATTTCATATTTCAG
Organism: Balaenoptera ricei; assembly: GCF_028023285.1. NCBI lineage: Eukaryota > Metazoa > Chordata > Mammalia > Artiodactyla > Balaenopteridae > Balaenoptera > Balaenoptera ricei. The sequence continues at coordinate 18,163,388 of NC_082639.1, forward strand.
TATTATCTATCTGAAGATTTTCTCCTAGAGAATTTCAGAAAAAATACCTGAGACTGATCATTCATCTGCCCTTGGAGATGAAATTAGATATAAATAAGCCACAGGCAAAATAACAATATATAAAGAACACCAGCTATGTTTAATCAATGTAAAGAAATTTAGAAGAATTTCACATTTTACATAAAACACAGAATTCCAACATCTGAAACTACATATCAAACACAATACTTATAAAATTATATGAAATGATAGGAATAAAAAATGTTTCATTTAAATGGCTATGGTGATGATTTCCTTGATAAACTTTAGCTTTTTAATGGCTTAACATTACTTACCTATTAGTTTACTAAAAGATATGTAATTTTTTCAAAAAAATCATCCATATGTTGTCAGAAACAAGGAAATAAAGCTTTAAAAACTTCTCGGTACTGAATAAACAAACTGGAAGGAAAAGTCCATAATAAAAACTAAAATCTGGGTCAAGCTAGAAGTAGAACTAATTTTGAGGCAACTAATAAAACCAAAAGCCTTGGTGAAAGAGGTTACCATTCTAGAAGAACTAGAACTAGACTAAGTGAGGCCTTTAGCTGTCTGGCAAAAGAGTATGCCAAGGAACAATGATATTGCTATTTTGGGTTACTGAGAGGGTTGTATCTTAACAGAACAGGAGCAAAGATATAGTTAATTGGCATAACTGCTAATACTACTACTACTACTCTGAAATATGTACAAAGGGTAAAAGGCCCTACAGAAAGGAAATTACTAGATTCGTTATAAAACAGTAGAAAAAGAGAGAAAGATTAAAGACAGAGAGAACTGGAGGGCTTGGAAACAAAAAGATAGAAAAGAACAAGAATATACTTAGAAAATAAACTGTATGATTAGGCTATGACAAAAACAAGAGAGATTCACAGCCATTTCCTGAACTGTGTCCTAAAAGTCACTGTTGCCCAGTTATGTTCCCCAGAACCCATCCCAGACTTCATCACACTTTAAGAATCCTACCCTAAAGTTTAACAGCAAGAATTGACATTTTTGTCTAAGATCAAAAGAGAGACCTGCAGAAGCCAAATATTCAATGAAATTTTAGATACTAATCACTCTAATAAATAACTTCTTAGAATTATGGGAGACTTTCTCTAACACCTTATTTCTTGGGTATTTTCATTTCTTTTTTACTTTTATAATCAGAAAAAAATAGCCAACGGTCACATACCAACTCAGTCAATATAAAAACTTTCAAAGCAAAAACTAAAGAAAGTGAAACAATGTTAACTGCAAATGTTTTTAATTGAGGTATTTCTCTCAAATAATGACTTGCTAGACAGTGGGCATTTGCTTATCACATACCAGTTTAACAGCTTCCTGTGCAGCTTCCTTTCCACAGAAGGTGATAAATGCATACCCTCTGTTCTGACCAGACAGTGGATCCATCATAAGACGTAGATCCCAAATGGGACCAGCCTTTTCAAAAAGGGGCACCAACTCATCCTCATATAAATCTCTTGGTATTTTACCTACAAAGACCTGAAATAAAACCTCTGTGTTAGAATCCCAATGTAAGCATTTGATTTTAGAGCCACAAAGCCTAGCTGCCTTTTTTTTAGGGGGTGGGGACAGAAAGATGGTTAAGGAAAAATGGGGACAATTTGAATCTTGCAAAGCTAACCTTAGTTTTTATTATAATGACTTTCAGGGCATCAACACAGAACAATATTCTATATTGAAAATTGGAAAATGATTAATAAAAGTGTGCAAAATTTGTAGTAACAACTCTAAATTTTGAATTTTTATAATTTGTCTTTTTCTCACAAAAAAACAGAATAAAAGGCATGTATGAATCTTCATGGAAACACCTCTGCATTTTTATAAAAACAATAATTGAAAAGAAAGATTGATGAGGTCTTCCTCATATTTTCTCCTCAACTCCAAATTCTTTACTACTTAGAACTCCAGTACTGGGACTTCCCTGGCGGTCCAGTGGTTAAGACTCGGCCCTTCCAATGCAGGGGGCGCGGGTTCAATCCCTGGTCAGGGAACTAAGATCCCACATGCTGCGCGGCTTAAAAAAAAAAAAAACTCCAGTGCTTCAATCTATCCCTTTCTCTATCAGGATATTACATTTTAAGTAAGTATGAAAAAAATTTTTCAACATTTGAAGATTTTGTGTGCTTAGTTAAAATTATATAGTAAGTAGGATTAAGTTATATAAGAATGATAAATTAAATGATAAATTAGAACAATCAAAAACCCTCTCAGTATTTAGTATCAGACTACAATTTTCTTCAAATTTCCACCATGTCAACAACATTGAAAATAATCTTTTATGTTAAAACATTTGCAATCCACACACAAAGTCTTAAAGAGTAAATTAGTGTTTGCATGAGATGAATTTTCTAGTGAAACTCATCTACATCAACATTTCATATTCTGAAATGACCTGATTAATGAAGTAATAATAATAGCAATCCAAAAGATGCCAATATTATTACTAGAGATTAAGTTTCTGCTGTTAAGCTCTACTACAGTTGTGCTATCTTAAGACAATCCTTTTCAAAATAATCAGATTCACCTTCACTGCTACCTGGTAAAACTTGAGGTCTTCTTCTAAATCTCTAGCACAGTTCTCACACGACAGCTATTCTCATTTGTCTACCTCCTTAAAGTCTCCAATCCTCGTTCACTAAACCTCATTCTAAGGAGATCACCTGAAAAGCCACTGGTTTCCTAACATTCTTTCCTCTCAGTGCTAAAAACCTTTCTCAACATCTATTTTCACTTCATTTCTTTATACCTCAGAAATTTACCTCCTTTCCAAAAAAAGGTTAGCTCCTTAACCCTAATAAATAAGCCCATTTCTTCTCACTACCTTCTTCTGGAAATAATCGCAAATCTTCATCTCTTCAACTGTCCTATTTTGCTCAGTGCATTCTTTCCTTCCCAGTGGTTCCTCCATCTTCAAACATGCCAAATCTCCCATAACAAAACAAAATACAAACAAAAAAACCCTTCTTTAGCCTATATCTTTCGTTTCACTTTTAAATGCTTTGAACACATGGCCCATATCTGTTTTATTTCACTCATGCAGTTATTCCTTTCAACACATCTACTGTATGCTTAGTACTGTGCAGCTACGAGAAGTATAAATAAGACATCAGGCATCATCTGAGTGACATCCCTACAGAACCATCTTTCTAATAAAAGCTCACTCTGAAAAGCACTTGCATCTACGCTCTCTTTAACTCTCTAAAAATTGGCTTCTTCTTCTATCACTAAACTGTATGCCCTAACGTCACTAATGGACTTCTAAGGACCAAATTCAGAAGTCTTTCTTTCCTCAGTCTCATCATCCTTGCCTTCTCAACAAGCATTAACACTGGTGATCTTATCTTCTGAAAATTCTCTTCCCTTAAGCTTTCAGAATCCTCCACTAACCTGGTCTTATCTTTAACTACTCCTCTATCCTTTCCATGGTGATTCGTCTATCCATCTAATAATAATCTGCATGTTTCCCAAAGTTATGGCCCTATTTCCCATAATTCACTGTATTTTCTTCACTCGTAAGGATCATAACCATTCCCAAAGGCTACAACTCTACAGTCATCTCTCAATACATCCCATACATCCCAGGACCTAATTCTAGATCTCCAACTACCTATTAAACATTTCCTCTGGTAGTCCTGATTTTACCCCAAATCATCAGTAAGTTTAGCAATGCCAATTTCTGTTTTTTGATTATAAATGTATGTATAGATAAGAATGACTATGTATCAGAATATTAAAAGTTGTTATCAATGCATGAAAAAAACTACTCTAATTTTATTTTCCTTATTATATTTTCTAAATATTTTACAATAAAGGTATAATATATTTGTAACAAACGTTTCCTTTATCCAAAAATCAAAATGACTAAAACCTACCCTTGTCAGTCGGCTCCTCTGATTTTCCCCACATTTCTCTTGGGAGAACCTAATTTCTGCTCCCCCCTCCACCCCAAGATGACTGAGGAAATAATACTCTCATAAATAAAAACCTCAGATATTTTTAATCCCTCCCATTCCCATCCATATCCAATTTATTTTTAAAATATAAGCTGAAGTCGCTCCAATGTATAATGCTACCCTATACAGATAACTGGCTCCCTTCCTATTCAGAGAACTTGTCCAGACCTCTCACGAGACATGGACTCATAAGCCATGTATTTTTCTACATTCTAGAGATAAGAGTGAACACCACAGACAGGTCTAGGCATTAATGAGGCTTATATTCTACTGATAAGACAAAAAAAATTTAAAAGATAAACAATATGATTTCAGGAGGTGTTAAAGGCTAAGTAAAATAAAAGCAAAGGGACTTCCCTGGTGGTGCAGTGGTTAAGAATCCGCCTGCCAATGCAGGGGACATGGGTTCGAGCCCTGGTCCGGGAAGATCCCACATGCCACAGAGCAACTAAGCCGGTGCGCCACAACTACTGAGTCCGCATGCCACAACTACTGAAGCCCGTGCGCCTCGAGCCCACGCTCCACAACAAGAGAAGCCACCGCAATGAGAAGCCTGCACACCACAATGAAGAGTAGCCCCCGCCCGCCAAAACTAGAGAAAGCCCACACACAGCAACGAAGACCCAACACAGCCAAAAATAAATAAATTTATTTTTAAAAAATTTTTAAAAGAAAAGGGGGACTTCCCTGGTGGTCCAGTCGCTAAGACTCCATATTCCCAATGCAGGGGGCCCGGGTTCGATACCTGGTCAGGGAACTAGATCTCACATGCATGTCGCAACTAAGAGTTCACATGCCACAACTAAAAGATCCCACATGCTGCAACTACAAAAAAAAAAAAGGTCCTGCGAGCCCCAACTAAGACCTGGCGCAGCCAAATAAATAAATAAAAATTTTTTTTAAAAAGAAAAGAAAAGGGATAAAGAAAGAAGAGGTTGTATTTTAATAGAAGGGCCTCCCTGAGAAGGTGAATTTGAACTGAGACCTAAGAGAGAAAATTAAGTAAAAATCTGAGGAAAGAGCATTCCAAGGTGATAGAACAAGTACAAAAAGATGGGGAGTACAACTGACATATATGAAGAACAGCAAATAGGCCAGTGATTAAAATAAAAGATCTGGGACTTCCCTGGTGGCGCACTGGGTAAGACTCCACGCTCCCAATGCAGGGGGTCCAGGTTTGATCCCTGGTCAGCGAACTAGATCCCACATGCATGCCGCAACTAAGAGTTTGCATGCCACACCTAAGGAGCCCACCAGCTGCAACTAAGATCTGGTGCAACCAAATAAATAAATACTTATTTATTTTAAAAAATTAAAATAAAATAAAATGTCCACACAGGAGACAGTGATGGGAAAGGGAGAACAGGGGCCAGATTAAGTTAAACCATGGTTAGAAGTTTGAGTTTTATTTCTTAGGAAGACAGAGGATTTGAGCAGACAAATAACTGAGTATTACCTATGTTCTAAAAGGAATATTCTGGGGCTTCCCTGGTGGCGCAGTGGTTAAGAATCCGCCTGCTAATGCAGGGGACACGGCTTCGAGCCCTGGTCAGGGAAGATCCCACATGCCGCGGAGCAACGAAGCCTGTGCACCACAACTACTGAGCCTGTGCTCTAGAGCCCACCAGCCACAACTACTGAAGCCCGCGCACCTAGAGCCCGTGCTCCACAGCAAGAGAAGCCACTGCAGTGAGAAGCCCACTCACCGCAATGAAGAGTAGCCCCCGCTCGCCGCAACTAGAGAAAAGCCCACGCACAGCAACCAAGACCCAACGCAGCCAAAAATAAAATTAATTAATTAAAAGAAAAAAAAAAAAAGGAATATTCTGGCAGCTGGATAGAAAGTGGACTGTATGGAAAAACAGGCTGACCAGTCAGCTTAATAGGGCAAGGGATGATGGTGGCTTGGTGTAGTAGGATGACAGCTTAAAGGTAGGGAGAATTTGAGAAACAGTGAGTTTTTAGTTATGTGGGATTCAAATCTACATTTTAGTTACCTTGAGCAAGTTTCTCAATTAGTGAGTCTCAAGATCCTTATCTGGGAATAACATCAGCAAGAGGGTTCAATTTCCATGTGAGCAGAGAGCCCACATCTTGATCCTCATTTTATTCCCAGCACTGAACACAGTGCCAGGGACACAACAGCTGCTCATCTTTGAAAGAATATATGAATGAACATCTACCTCATACTGTAACTTATGCGCTAGATCCCATCCTTTCTTTCTTACTCAAGGACACTTGGTCCGGCAACAATTTTATCATCAATTTCCCCCTTTATACGTGGACCATTCCTATCAGCACATAGTATGTTATAATTTCTCCCTTAAAATTTAAATTAAAATTAAAAATATATCTTGATTATAACACCTTTTAGCTATTGCCCCGTTTCTCTGCTACCCTTTGTAGCAAAATTGCTCAAAAGAGCCATATATACTTGCTGCCTCAAATTTCTCATCTCCTTAGTCTCTTGAATCTTCTCCAAATCTGGCTTTTACCACCATTCCAGTCAAAGTCATTAATGCCATCAACGCTGTCACAATCAAATGTCAATTCTTAGTCCTCATCTTACTTGGGAAGTTTGATATAATTAACCATTCTTCCTTCTATGAAAACTTTCTTCACTTGACTTCTGGGACACCCTACTCCTGGTTTTTCTTACCTCACTGGCTCTTTCTTCTCAGTCCCCTTTGCTAGTTCCTCCTTGTCTCCCCAAACTCTAAATGTTGAAGGGCTGCAGGAATCAGGTCTTAGACCTTTTCTCTAGCTACACACACTTCCTTGGTGACACATCCAAACTCATGGTTTTAAAATACCATCTAGAGACTTTCCTGGTAGTCCAGTGGTTAAGAATCCGCCTTCCAATGCAGGGGATGCAGGCTCGATCCCTGGTCGGGGAACTAAGATCCCACATGCCGCAGGGCAACTAAGCCCGTGCTGCAACTACTGAGCCCGCACGCTCTAGAGCCTGTGTGCCACAACTAGAGAGCCTGCGTGCCGGAATTACAGAGCCCACACACTCTGGAGCCTGCACACCACAACTAGAGAGAAGTCTGCACGTCACAACTAAGACCCAAGGCAGAAATAAATAAATAAACAAACAAATAAATAAATAACCCATCTAGATGCTTATGCCTCCCACATTTATAATCTCCAGCCAGAATTCTCCTATGAACTCCATGATATAAGCAACTGCTCACTCAACAGCTCCATCTGGATGTCTAAGAGACATCTAACTCATAACATGTCCAGAACTGAACTACTATCTTTCAGTCCTGCTAATTTGCTCTTCTTTATAGCCTTCCTCATTTCAACAAATGGCAATTCCATCCTTCCAGCCGCTCAGGTCATAAGTCTTAAAGTCATCTTTGGCTCCTTTCTCTCATATCTCCATATCCAACTCATCAATAAATCCTGTTAGATATGCTTTCAAATTATCCAGAATCTGACCACTTCTCACTAGCTTCAGCCATATCACCCTACAACATTATCAACTCTATAAATCAGCATTCATTAACAGGGCACGGCACTTAAAAAAAAAAAAAAAAAAGCTACTGATAAAAGGTATCCTGAAACAAAAAATACACAAGAGTAATTGGTATTAATTTTGAAATGTATTTTTTGGTGTGGCTAGGTTCTCTGGCCACACTAGGCCTAGCCTGGTTTGAATATTTTTAAATTTGAGAAAATCTGTATTTGAGTATTTTAAAACTGTTCTGGGAAGTAAATTCTGCTTTATATTGTTTCTATTAACATAATGCAGTTGTGCTTCATAATTACATCATTCACCATCCATATTTTCTCCCTACCCATTACAAATACAGGCAAAAGCAAAGAAAGCACATGCAGTGGCACTGTGAAAATACAGTTGAGGGGCTTCCCTGGTGGCGCAGTGGTTAAGAATCCACCTCCCAATGCAGGAGACACGGGTTCGAGCCCTGGTCCAGGAAGATCCCACATGCCGCGGAGCAACTAAGCCCGTGCGCCACAACTACTGAGCCTGCACTCTAGAGCCCGTGAGCCACAACTACTGAAGCCCGCGTGCCTAGAGCCCACGCTCCGCAACAAGAGAAGCCACCGCATGAGAAGCCCACACACCGCAACAAAGAGTAGCCCCCGCTCACCGCAACTAGGGAAAGCCCGCGGGCAGCAACAAAGACCCAACGCAGCCAAAAATAAATAAATTTTAAAAAAAAAATAGTTGAACACACCTAAGTGAGGAAGCTAAGTGTCAGATTATTATACTTCTTTCGTAACACATGTCTATATTTTTAGAACCATTCAGGTTTGCTTCATTAAGCATACCTAAAATGAAAAAAATCTGTATTTTCAGGAAAAGCAATTTAATGATTACCTTACAGAAAGAATTCATAACAGCAAGCTCCTCATACTCTAAATTATCATTTGAATTTTAGAAGTCCAACTTATAGCTTTTCCATAAGAATACTGTTCTATTTTAAAAGAAACATCAGGGAATCCCCTGGTGGTTCAGTGGTTAGGACTCCATGCATTTACTGCAGGGGGCATGGGTTTGATCCCTGGTCGGGGAACTAAGATCCCACATGCCCCGTGGCACGGCCAAAACAAAACAAAAAATTAAAATTAAAAATATAAATAAATGAAAGAAACATCCACAAACCTATGGTTAACAAAGTGCCCAATATTATAATCACTGGGGTCCATGAAGAAACATGCCAAAAATACTGATTCGTTTGAGAAATAGGAGATGGTCTCATTTCAAGATCAATTTAACTTAGGACATTAAAAGAACTTAAAAAGGCTGAAAATAAATAGTATTCAAAAACTAAGATCACTCTTTTTAAAGTTTTTAAGCTCAATTTTTAATTAACTAAAATGTAACATAAATGTTTTCCTTTTATTAACTTGTTGAGCCATTCTGGCTCCATATGAGCTGTTCAGAGTAACCACTCAATCATGTGCAGGTTAATCCTCCCCCTCCAGGACCAACAGAAACTAGTGAATACCCTCACAACAGTTCTTCCTTTACTCACTAGGCATTAAGGCTTTGAAAGTTTTGGCTGTCTATTATCTATCCACTCATTACTTCAACAGTAATAGAGGAAGCCCTCTGAGACTCTGGAAGGAATCAACAGAAGTAACCAGACAGCTCAACAGTGTCTTTTTTTGGGGGGCAGGGGGCTGCATAGGGTCCTAGTTGTAGCACGCGGGGGGGGGTCTTCATTGAGGGGTACGGGATCTTTCGTTGCGGCACGGGCTCTTTGCTGTGGCACACGGGCTCCAGGGTGCGTGGACTCTGTAGTTTGCGGCACTCGGGCTCTCTAGCTGAGGTGTGCGGGCTTAGCTGCCCCACTGCATGTGGGATCTTAGTTCCCCAAAAAGGGATCGAACCCGCGTCCCCTGCATTGGAAGGTGGATTCTTTATCACTGGACCACCAGAGAAGTCCCTCAACAGTGTCTTTTGATTATCTACTAGGGTAGTTCCATTATCCAGCTCCTATTCGCTATTTTGCAAACAAAGCAGCTTTTCTTTATATGTAATTCAAGTCAGATGCTACAAAGTCATATACTTACAGGTCTGTTAAATACACTGGTTCTTTAACACTTCAACTAGCTAATACACCAAAGAGTTAGATCCCAATCTACCATTTCCTTTGAATTCCTCCACAGATCATCAGTGCTATGCTCTTTAAACAAGAGTTTATTACATAGACGTGATCTCCACAGAGATTACATTTGTCAATGGAAACAAAATTAAAACAGTTTTACAATACCAGCTGAAGAATACAAAGATACTGTGACACATGGTAACTAGACTTACCATGGTAATCATTTTGAAACTACAGAAATATCAATATATTTATCAATATTACTGTGTTGTGCACCTGGAACTAACATAGTGTTGAAAGTCAACTGTACTTCAAAAACAAACAAACAAACTCATAGAAAAAGAGATTAATCTGTGGTTACCAGAGGCAGGGTTGAGGAGAGGATGAACTAGATGAAGGTAGTCAAAAGGTACAAACTTCCAGTTATAAGTACTAGGGATGTAATGTACAACATAATATAATTAGCACGGCTGTATGTTATATAAGAAAGTTGCTAAGAGAGTAAATCCTAAGAGTTCTCATCACAAGGAAAAATCATTTTTTTCTATTTCTTTAATTTTATGAGATGATGGACGCCCACTAAACTTAGTGTGCTCATCATTTCATGATGTATGTAAGTGAAACCATTATGCTGTACACCTTAAGTTTATATAGTGCTGTATGTGAAGTATTTCTCAATAAAACTGGAAGAAAAAGGAAAAAAAAAGGATACAAAGACACTATAACCAGACTAAGTCTGAGAGCCAAGGCACACTAAAAAAAAAAACGCATTTCAAAATTGATACTTATCATTCTTGTGTATTTCTCATCTCAAGGTCAATGCTTAGCAACTATGTCCATTAATGAGTACTCACTTATAGGGTTAATTTACAGTAGATTTTCATTTATTTATTTATTTATGGCTGCATTGGGTCTTCGTTGCTGTGCTTGGGCTTTCTTTAGTTGCGGTGAGCAGGGGCTATTCTTCGTTGCAGTGCGCGGGCTTACGGTGGTGGCTTCTCTTGTTGCAGAACACGGGCTCTAGGTACGCGGGCTTCAGTAGTTGTGGCTCTTGGGCTCTGGAGTTGCTCCACGGCATGTGGAATCTTCCCGGACCAGGGCTTGAACCCGTGTCCCCTGCACTGGCAGGCAGATTCTTAACCAATGCACCACCAGGGAAGCCCTTTACAGTAGCTTTTATCCAAAGATAAAACCTCGTAGTCTTCTCATAGCTTAATTTTAATAATGTCAGTCTCATGCACTGACCCTAATTTCAACTTCCTCAGTCAAGAGCTAATAATAATTTTGGGGGACTTCCCTGGTGGTCCAGTGGTTAAGAATCCGCCTTCAGCAGTGGTTAAGAATCTGCCTGCCAATGCAGGGGACACGGGTTCGAGCCCTGGTCTGGGAAGATCCCACATGCCGCGGAGCAACTAAGCCCGTGAGCCACAACAACTGAGCCTGCGCGTCTGGAGCCTGTGCTCCGCAACGGGAGAGGCCACGACAGTGAGAGGCCCGCGCACCGCGATGAAGAGTGGCCCCCGCTTGCCGCAACTAGAGAAAGGCCTTGCACAGAAACGAAGACCCAACACAGCCAAAAATAAATAAATTAATTAAAAAAAAAAAAAAGAATCCGCCTTCCGATGCAGGGGACGTGGGTTCGATACCTGGTCGGGAAACTAAGATCTCACATGCTGTGGAGCAACTAAGCCCATGCGCCTCAAATAGAGAGCACAAGTGCCGCAAACTACAGAGTCCACACGCTCTGGAGCCCGCGCACCACAACTAGGAACAGAAAACCCACATGCCACACCTAGAGAGAAGCCCGCGCACTGCAACGAAGAGCCTGAGTGCTGCAACGAAGACCCGACACAGCCAAAAATAAAAATAAATAAATAAATAAAATAAAACATTAAAAGAAAGAGCTAATAATAATTTTTAGTAACTGTAATGAACCATAAAAGAAAACCCAAACCTTAGAGCATCAATATGACACCAATTAAAACCAATTATGTACTAAACCTATCATCAACCCAGTATGTTAAAAACTTTAATTTTCAAAACATATAGGCCAAATCTCATGAAATCTAAATTTAAGGGAGAAATCCAAACTTTTACACTGCACTCTTATTGCAACAAACTGCTTGACAAGAGTGGCTTAGGCTGGTGATCTCATATAGGGATTTTTGCTGCAACCATATCTGCTGTATGTAGTGATATCTAACATACAGAAAAACGCATCTTTCTGCTAAAGAGGGAGTGCAATATAAGAGAATGTATACATATTTTACAATTAGCATACTATTTGTTTCTAACTGGATACTCAAAAGTTTACTCTATTAAATTGTTCAAATACTTTCAGTGAAATCTTAAAGTACTAGCAAACTCCTTCCTTATCTACATAAAGCAAAGATAAAACAAGTTTCCATTAAAGAGCTCATTAATGAAACCAATCTAATAAAAAAAGTTTATTTCTATAATTATGAGATAGATACAACCAACTAATTTTACACCAGGCTATATTTGACATTGTGAAGAACAGAACCATATGATACAAACAATTTTTACTCCTAAGGATTTTATAATTAGTCAAAGAAACAAAACTAAGAAAATGTAGCAATAATTGATAAGGATATCACATGGTATACTACAGATAACTTTTTCAAAATGTATTCTCCTCTTGGAGGTGTTTCAAGCTGCCTCAAGAACAAGAAAAAAGGCAAAGCATCAATTCCATTTTTATTCATTTTATATGAGGGCTTAAGGTAAGGGAAAAAAAAATCCTGATGCCAGGAACAAAATTTAAAACCATTAGAAAAAAATACATATGGTGTAGGAGTCCCTGTAAGAAAGCTGAACTATATTTCCATATTGTTTAAAAATAAAATATAAATGTAGATTTTAAAGGGTTCACAACATAAATAGAACATTAAAGATAAAGGATGGTGGAGGGGGATTAATGAGAGGACAAAAGTGAGTGAAAGGCTAAAGATATCATTCACTTGTATATTGTTTCAATGACACTTGCTCCTGTAAGGAATGTAGATGGTTTAGAGTCCCAATCCCAACTCTATCAATAATTATATAGCATTAAGTAATTTACAGTAGTTTTTTGAGACTCAAAACAAACATATGTAGCTGATACAGGTATCAAAAAAACCAAAAATGCTTAGAGCCCTTTTAATAATGTTAAATATCAAGAAACAGAACATTAACTGTAATAACGTATAAAAGAAGTTCAGGGAACAAAGACCAGTAACTGTAAACATTTACATACAGAGAACATTCTACATACAGAGAACATAATTAGAATTAGCTCTGATATACATCTAAAGTGTTATGTTAAATGGTGATGTCTTTATCTATTCACAAACCAGAAATAATAATCTTTGCTTTTGGCTACCTGAAAAGTTAAGTTTCAGCTTTTAGAAGGGTGCTATTGACAACGTTTGAGTAAAGTTTTAAGATTTCTTAGAATTCTAATATAAGTAGGAGATACATAACAATACCACCTAAATATTTTAACTGACATCATCACCTAAGGAAGCTACCGCCATCACTTTGTTTTAAAGAAAATCCTATAAGATTATCATTTAACCTAGTTTAAATTTTAAGTTACGAAGTCAGGATTACAGTACTCAAAGAAAAAAACCATAACCAATTATTTGTCAAATACTATGTGCCTACTATACTCCCGGCATTATGCTAGGTACTAAATAGACACCAAACAGAAAAGGTCCGTGCAATAACAGGGTTTACCTTTTGGCACACAGTTTTTTCCATTTAAAGGATGAGAATAGGCTAGCACAAAGGTATATGAAGAGACCTTCATGAAAACACAGATGGAGGATGGATTCCTTCTTTGTTCAAGTATAGACCAATGTGCTCAACCTTTTATCTGATTCTACATCCTTCCCTTGTGCAACCCACTCCCTTCAATAAATCTTTCTGTAAACACTGAGTATCTTCTATGTGATGAAGGGGAGGGTCAAGGAGGGAGGACAAGCACCATTCAAAATTACTGACATAAAACAAAAACAAAAACAGAATAAAGCAATTGTTTCTCCTTAATAACCTCACCCCAAGGACCTAAAATGGTGTGTTGTTAGTTGCATAGTTTTAGTAGCCAGTTCCAAAAACTCTACATTCCTTTACAAAGTGTCTGGGTATCTACCAGTCACATGATTATCCCTACTTATGATGGCAGCAAAATACAGATGGATATCCAAAAAAATAATAATAGCTACTCTTTGAAAAAAATCAATTTTTTCCCCCATCATACAATAGGCAGAATTATTTACAAACTGGAAAGATTTTAGCGAACAGCTGAAGAACACTTACTTCTGTTCCAATTCCAGGTTGCATGCCAGAGTACACACTGTCTGGTGGAGGACCACCATACTTCCTCTGTCCTGTGGTTACATCCAGGGTATAACCAGTCCTCTCAAGCAAGGCCTAAAGATAATTATACATAATTATTTATAGTTGAATATTAAATATCATATACACACAAATCAAAATATAAATCTTTTCCAAAAGGTTCCCTAACATCTTAGGTTATGTATTTTAGTTAGGGGAAAAAAATCACAAAGTTCACACTGGTTCCTCTCACACGGGTTGACTTTTACTTCTCCTTTCCATACACTTAATGGAAGGAGTTGCAGGCAAGTTAAGTCTCCAAGCACACATCACATTTTTGTTATGAGAACAGAAAAAAGGGGAAAGGATTACTAAAACTTTGACATAAGCTGACCCCAGGCTACCTATTCATACTTATGTACCACAGTATTCCTCATTTTGCACCCCCTCTATGTCAATTAGATTTTTTCCTTATTTGCTCCCTTTACATAGCATACTTACATCCAGTGACTCTTTTCAAATGAAATGTTCTCTATCCCCTTTAAAGAACATTATGGAAAGGTTGTATTAATTCCAGTGAGGATGCTGGCATTAAAGGATCTCAAAGTGATTTGAGTGTCCATATCATACTGGCAATAATAAATTCATAATACAACTAACAAAAAAAAAGTTCTCTATCCTTAAAAAAATCAAGTCCTAGCTCTTTTATGCAGCTTCTCTAATTTACTATTTCTCACATCGTCCTACTCTTTCCACTGTACTCAAATAACTTAACCTTTATTTTGTTTAATCCTGTTGTTTTGTACTCCTACTATACCATAAGCTCCATAAAAACCAGACCATTTCTCATACAGCACAGACTCAAAACATCTGGCAATTACCAAATGAATATACTCTCAGGTTTCAAAAACCAAACTATGTTTCCTGATTTCCAACCTCCCTCACAACATTATATTAGGTATTAAGAGGAATCATAGAAAAGAAGATAATGTCCTTGCCCTTAAGGGTTTGTGTTCATATGAAAGGCCTACAGAACAAAGACACATGGAAAAAAAGAAATGGAATCTACCTAGAAAGGAGAATTTTACACTTCAGGTTTTTAAAATCACAGCATGTCAGAGCAGCAAGAGACTTCAGACATCACCAAGTTCAATATTTTCCAAAAATATCTCTGGAGGAACCCCGGGATTCCAGTTACCTTAGATTCTCCATTCTTCTACCTTTGACTATTTTAACCACAGAAATACACGTAATATAGAATACACACAAAACATATTACATATTATACATTACTTGTATAATATGTAATATACTCATATTACATATTATACATTACTTGTATAATATGTAATATACTCATATTACATATATAATATGCACCTTCTCAAGAGCAAATAGCCAGCTTTAGGGAAATAATACAGATCTATCCAATGAACAGCAATAAGTTTTTTAAAAAACAACCATTACAGCAAATAGAGTTTTCATCTATTAGTTAAAAGATATAAGAATGGGATTGTGCCATTTTACAGATGAGGGAAAAAAGGTACAAAGGAGCTTTATATAAGCTAGTTACATGATAAAAACTATGTTATATTTCTTGTCTAAAACATAGAATTGTACAAACTTCAACATTAAATAAATTAACTATTTCAAACCCAAAAGTCCATCACTGCAGCAAAACATCAATATCCATTTAATTCTTTTACTAAAAGCCCTATATTCACCTTTTAGTTTATCTAAATAATAATAGTAATAATAATAATGGCTCATAGTTACACTGTTCTCGCTACATTCCAGGCATTACTCTAAGCACTTTACCTATCTTAATTCCTTTAACCTTCACACTTCATGAGGTAGGTACTATTACTGTTCCCAGTTTACAAACAAAGAAACTGAAGTAAATAAAAACTGAGAAGGAGGAAAGCAGTTATTAAAACACCTCTTCAGCAAGAGAAAAGACACAAAATACTTGGAAAGAAACTGAAGAGACATGATTGAATCAATCTAAAAAACTATTATTGGAAGTATCAATAAATATGTCATTCATAGCCAAAAGAACAAGGAATAAGGGAGAGTATGTTTAGGAATTTTCACCAAACATATAATTAAATGTCTGCCCCCAAAATTCTTCTTACTTTATTTTCCCTAAATTATCTCATTTCCAAACATTAGTTTTTCTTTTTCTTTTTTTTTTACGTGCAATAAAAGCTGTTTCTAGGAAACATGAAAAGAAGCATTTGATCTCATAATTAAATTTAATTTCATTACAACTATCCAAGTCAAGTTTTACCTTGATCTTTGCTTCATCGGGTCCCTTTGTAGACTCTTGCACCTTGCTCCCCTGTTTCTCCCTTTGCCTGTAGGTCTTCATAACTCCACATAAAAATGCACTTTTGTTCTAGAACAGCCAAGTAATTCAATGAAAAAGAATCACCAGGAATTGATGAAGGGTCAAATACATAATTAACTTTAAATTTCAGAAGACCAGAATTTTAACAAAATATTTACTCATTTATTCACTCAACAAATATTTGCAGAGTGGTTGTTACATGCCAAACTGGAGCAGACAGCAGTTAAGACACACAAGACCTCTAGGGAGTTTACCTGCTACACTGGCACAACAGTCTTCCATTGGTTGATATTTAAATGTATCTGGGCTACTTTGCCAGGTATCCTGAATCTATTCCTCCCACCAACATTATTTCCCTCCAAGATAATAAAACAGGATCACATAATCCAAAAATATTACAAAGGAGTGGGGGACTTTTACTTTATGCTTGTGTTTCTGAAAACTCTCTGCCATGTAGATCTTTTTTTCTTTAAGCTAATTTTTTAAAAGAAGCAGAGGTAGTCAGAAACAAAAATACCACTCCTCCACAGGAAAAAAAGTAACAGTAAAATAATTTCAGATCATTAGTTGTTCAAAGACATTTCTGAATAATGACCTTACCTGAACATGTGATAAGTCACTTTCCTTGAACTGCTGTAGTACAGACAGAGCTCCTTCTTCATTAAATTCCCTGAGAGCATCAATGGCTCTTTCATCAAGATCGACATAAGCTACCAATCCTAAAAATTAAATTGAAAAGGGGTAACATTATTGCAACAAAGGGGAAAATCTAAACTGTGTTATCAGTGTTTAATCAAGAATTGTTATATTCAATACTATCACTAACTAAATTTTCATTTAACTATATGCATATAGGCAGCTATACAAATACTATACAGAAAGGTCAAGAGTACAAGTATGAAAACAAAAGATAAAATGTCAACACTTGTAAACATAAATTTCAATCCCCATATTCCCCAAAAAACCAAAAAAATCCTAACCCCATTTCCCACTCCCCAAAACGTTTAAGTTCCGGAACTTAAATCTGATGTACACACTGTACTACAGATTAAGCATTAATATAACAAGTTATGTTAGGGTGATTAAAAACACACTGTATTTCCCAAGGAGCAACCTTCAAATTACATGCACTGTTGGAGTTATTGCTAACCACACAAGAAGTGGGGAAAAAAATAAGAGAGAACCTCTTTTACTAAATAATTCTTTCCACTCTCCAAAAAGTGTCACAGGTTTTCCCTCCTTAACACCTAAGATAAAATGAAATTCATCTGTTTATCTGAACATCTATTTTGCTGCAGTCAGAATGTGGAAAGGCATAATTTTAAACTTTTCTATAAATGCCAGTGCAGCTTGATTAATCAATTCTGAAAGTCATATTTTAAGGCATTTTTCTGTTCTTCAGAAGTGTCACAATGAGATTTTAAAAGATGCTGTGGCATTCACAACACTGTCAACAATGACAATTTTTGCAAATGGCATTAAAAGGACTTTACTGTGGACTTAACGAGCAAACTATACAGAAAATATATGCACTGCATTCTATATATATACAGTATATTTAACTGCACACAGAACATTTACTAAGTTTAAGTATAATTTCTTAAGTTTGTTAAATTTTATATTTCTCAATATATTTCAGAATTGATCCAAAGTAAAATGGAAATATTTGGCAGATTAAAACCCCCAAATCCATATGAACTAACATCAAAAGTGACTCCATTTTGGTAAAGCCAAAAAGAACTTTACTCCATAATATATACTGTCACTTGCGAAGTTACTTTTAAAAAAATGTTGCCATGATTTAAGAGCTCAAAATGAGCATGCCTAAATAATTGGAGTTTCCTTACTTGAATATTCCATATCACCACCTAAAGCCACAACTCAGGATACCCATCAGTCCGTTCTGTCAATCCAACCCTACACCCAAACCATCGGCCTCTTACTAGTAACAGAACACTCTACAAGAGAGTATCTCAAAGCAGATCACTGCCAATTCTCTATGGCAGAATGTCACAGAAAGTTCCTGAGGACTGATTTTCAAATGGGACCATCACCCAGGAGTCATTTTGAGAAGTCATTTTAATGTCTAAAATTATCTTGAGCTTCTCAGATTAAAAAAAAAAAAAATGTTTTAAGGACAAAAAAACCCCAGAAATTTGTTACTACGGTACTTAAGACACATTTGTGAGACAGTTCAATTCTCTCTCCCAGAATCTGGATAGGCACACAAAACACAGAGGAAGAAAGTTTCCATCTATGGTCCCAAAGGGGGAGGACACATTTATTTATGAACAACACTTCCTAAGGGGATATATTTCTCTCCCTCTTTAGAACTTCAAACCACTTACAACCACCATATTAAAATGTTCAAATTTCCTTAAGCACTTAAGCATGGGACTCCTAGATTTAAAAAAAAAAAAAAAAAGAAAGAAAAAAAAAAAAGCAGCTGTTACAAACCAAACACTTCCAAATTACTGAGAGTTGGGGATTTCTGTCTGTTAGAAACTAGACAGGCCACAAACTCTCAAGGAGTCTGACATTTATTATCATTTCAGACAATACACTCTAACTAGTCCTCTTATTATGCCACCTAATCAGACCTAAGCTGTTTTAACAATCACTTTAAGAAGCTAAAGTAGAAAAGTAAAAGCAAAATGATGACTGATTTAGATTAAGAAAAAATGTAAAATTTGATATGCTGAAACATATATATTAACTGATGGTAAATCTAAGAAATTGATGTACTGTTCTGAAACAACTAAGACTGCATATTCAACACTAAGAAGGCTTGGAAATAATGAAATAAGAATATCAAAGTCAAACCCAATATGCCCTCAATGAAGGGAAAGTAACATTCAGCTCTATATAGATCAGAAACAATAATATTTAACCTTAAAAAAAGTCTATAAAATTCAAAGTGGTTTGCCCTCACTTTCATAACCAGTCAGAAACAAGAAATGTATATTATACCTGTCTGAAATATTTCATCAAGTCTTTCTGCCACCTTCTGTGGGAGGCCTGCCTCTATCAGTGTCTTGTAGTGTTCTGTGTGAGTTACACTGGAAGTATCCATTGGTTCTTCCTCTTCTTTTAACTGTACCGCATTACCATTCACCTGATTAGCCATTTTATTATGCTGCTGGAAAAAATTCAGGAGCTATATTACATTAAGCCAGAAATAACTAGTTTGTAGGACAATGCATGATTTATCTAAACTAATTTGTATACATGCTGCTAATAACTTCTATCAAAATATTATTTTATGATGCCTTTTCTGATGTATCTGACCTAAATTTGCATAATAATTCTGTAAAACCATGGAAAATGTACATGGAAGTGTTATTTAAGGAACTTCATGTACACTAGGTTAAATAAAGCCTTGAATTTACTTAAGGTAGAATCACTGATTAACAAAAGCAGCTGTTGTGTCCTGACGAGCTTATCAACAAATCACCACAAAATCCTAAAAAGCCCCTCAAGCTCTCAATTCTTACACAGTTTTAAAAAGTTTGGTTTAAAAACAGAATGAACACCCACAGACAACTTAAGGTTCAAGGACTTTCAAATTTTCCTAGCTCTGCTTCAAATCCAAGATAGGTGTGAAATAAATGCCCTGCTGTCTCTAGTTCAACATTCTGGTGATTTGGGTTTTCTCCGCCTCACTTAAAACAAAGCAAAAAACACAACTTGACATTAATTTTTGTTCTAAAATTAATTTGCTATTCCCATTCACAGATTTAAAAGAAAAAATGACCAGGTTTAAAAGCTAAATGATTGTTTTAAGTCCACATAAAATAAAAAGTGAGCTATAGTTAAGGTTGCTTCTTAAAAAAAAAAAATCATGAGTGTATACTGAATTTTTCATATCAGTAAAATAAACCTAAAAAACATATTTTAGAACGGATAACTAATTCCTTCCAAATAGTTTCAACAAACATTACCTAATTAGGATAAACTTAGGTCAGATGTCTCAGATTAACCTACCCAAATCATTTTGGGTGTTCAACCTGTATGTAATGCTGAAATGGATCAACTCCCCGAAGAGAGAGATTAAATAATAAAACCATACAAGGCCAGTCTCTATACTACCTCTTCAAAAGACGGAATTAAAGTTAAAGTGCATTTGTCTGTGGTGAAATTATAATGTGATGAAGATAATAAGCACCAGAATAAAGACATTGCAACGAATACTGAAATAAAGGACATGAAGGTGGATTTCAAGGAAAAGCCTACTTTTCTTGATGAAACTCAAGATACCTAGTCAGCTATAAAGAAAATACAAGTTTCCTAAAAAGCACTAAAACCCATACGTAAGATAACCACACCTCCAGACTGCTTATCAAAACACTGTGCAAATGCACCAGGTACAGTTTTCCGACTTAAAACAACTTCATTTCAAAGTCCACCGATATTTAGCTGAAGTTAATGAAAAAGGGAAGAAGACCGAGAAGGAGGTAATACAGCGTAGGAAGAGAGCAGAAAGGGTTACTTTGAAAATGGGATAAACAATATCATGACTTATGATTACAAAACATTATTAAGACTTAGTAACCCTCTAATGTCTATACAGACGCAGACTCCGTGGTTAATCGCTGGGTGGATAAATGTTTCTCAAGGCAAGCCTCAAATTCTGATGAACTTGCAAAAACGAAAACATTCAAAACTGGCACTTTTCATCAAGAAACTACTTATAGTGTAAGATGAACAGTTTACTGATAAATACAACCTACTTCTATAAAGATGCATCCTAAAGTCCAAAACATCTTTGTGAACATAGAGTTTTCCATGCTCCCCCACCCCCAAATACGACCATAAGATCATCAGAACTCAAAAGTTCTCCGTATCACAAGACCCTTGCAGTATTGCACCTTGGAATACTATTAGTCACGGAAAGAAAGCAAATTTTTAACAGAAAAGTTCAACGAACATCTGTTAAGGTGGTATTTTTTTAAAGTATGTGTAAAGCAAAAAGACAAGTTGCATATTAAGCACAAGACAGAAATATTTATGACTACCATTCATTGCAAAGGCTCTCTACAAGTTGATTCTGAAATTGTTTGAAATTTACCAAAAAAAGTCTGTAAACTTTAACAACAACAAAAAAGTACAACTATTAGAGTCCAGAAAATAAAACCTTTCGGATCAAGGAACAAGCTCTCTTCAAGCCAAATACAATGTGCTCATTTAAAAAAAGACTTTCATGTCATATGAGACCATTTAAAACTCTTGTGTGTATTCAATATGATGCCACACAGCCAAACCATATTTCTGGATGCAGCAAATACACTAATGTGACTTAAGTCATTTGATCTAAACTTTTTTGCGAAAAGTAGAAATTTAAATAAGGGCTGCTGGGAGATTTGGGAAGTCTGACACTAGCCCCTCTCTGATTTTTTCTGAACATCTCGTGAAAATTCTTCACATTTAAGAGACCGGCTTTAAAAGAACCAACGCAATGAAGACTAATGGTTATCTCATGGCTTAGGAGTGTCAAGCCCTTAACCTACAACTGACTCATGAGACATAAATTCAGCCTCCGGAGGACAGCAAAAATCTGAAACAGGTAGTGTGAAAGGACTGAACCCTTCAAGAGCCCCGTGGCTTCAAGTTTTAAATTTTGGCAATTACGGTTTCTACCGCAGAAAAAAAAGAATCGCCTTTCCAATTTCGTGCGCCTATGACAGTCTTAGAATTAGGTATCTCAGGCGCCGCTCGAAGGCTAAGTTTCATGGCCTCTAGTAGTCATTTTTTCCTTCAAATCTCGACTCGCAGCATGCAGAATGGGGGAGGGGAGGGAGGCTTCCTACACAAACCAGCCTTTTGGCCTCTGCTTCACACAAAAGTTTTCTCCCGGCTCAGGTCACCCGGGGTTTGCATCCCGCCCTCTGCCCACCCCCTCCCCGTGCCGGTCCGGATCATCAACACATCCCACTCGTGGCTAGGCCGGATGAGACGGGAGCGAGACGGCTCCGGCGGGGAGAGGCAATGGGGCCGCGGGCGCCCCAGGCCGCCGGCCCGGCCCGGCCGCGTGGAGCAGCGGGCGGAGGCGGGAAAAGCGCGCCCGGACCGGC
The DNA here is from genome assembly GCF_028023285.1 of Balaenoptera ricei. NCBI lineage: Eukaryota > Metazoa > Chordata > Mammalia > Artiodactyla > Balaenopteridae > Balaenoptera > Balaenoptera ricei. The sequence goes on from NC_082639.1 coordinate 18,185,733, forward strand.
AGCCTGCGCGGAGGGCGCCAGGCCGGCCGGACCGCGGGCCGGGGGTTGGAGGGGCGGGGGGAGGATGAGCGAAGGCGAGGAGGCGCCTCGGCTGGGCCAGGCCCTCAACTGAGCGGCCGGACGAGGCTGAAGCCACCACCAGCCCATCCCCACCCCCACCCCGGGGCCTCGGAACGAAAACGAAACTGGGGACAAGGCGCCGTGCCCCGGCCGGGCCCAGTAGGGTCGGATCGGGGCTCCCGGCCCCTCCCCCCGCGGGCCGGCGCGAGACTCACCGGGGCAGAGCTGGGGCCGGAGGCCGGGCCCGTGAGAATCAGCGCGAGGCGCTTTGAAAACGACTAGAAATGGCGCGCGCGCCACCCCCTCCCCCCCTCATGGACAGAGACGCGATCCCGGCAGCACGCGGGGTTTCCCGGAACTGCTTCCAGGGACTCCGACCGGCCGGGCAATCACCGCGCGCGGCGGCCTGAGGAGCAGCTCAGATGACCAATAGTAGCGAGAAGAGGCGCACCACGCCGGACGACTTGGGAGCCAATCGATGAAGCCGTCGGCTGAGCCAATGAGGGAACTCAGCGCCGCCGGCTGGGGCGCCTCCGGGGCGGGGGCAGGAACACAAAGGGGTCTGTGGCGAAGCCTCGGGTGGAGGCGAGGCTACGGTGCTCCAGTCCCAGGGTGCCGAGGCTCCTCCCTCTTCGTCTGCCGCCGGCGCGAGGCCGAAAAAGTAGGCCGCCTCCGGAGCCCCGCCCCCTACCGTGCGCACCGGCTTGTTCGGCCGCGGCCCTCCCGCCCCTTGGCTGGCGCCACAGCGCCGGTAATCCCCCCGGGAGCCGCCGCCGCCGGCGTTCGCCCCAGACACGCCCACCGCCACGCGGTCCGGCCTCCCTCTAGGTCGTCTTTTGGGCTCTAGTTAGAACGCGGTTTAAGGATTTGGCTCGTCTGTTTTGTTGGAGAATTTCTTCGTGTAGAAAGTCGTCCCTTGGAACGCTCGGAAAGCTGACTCCCAGGCTCCCTTCCACACATCGTTGGGAGCAGCTCAGAATGTGAGGGAAATCGCTGAAGTGGGCGTTTCTCAAGAGCAATGTTACCTACAAATGACAGAGCAGAGACCTTTCTTCACGGGGTTTGGAGCTAATGAATATTCACAAGGTAGATAGGGCAGATGTATGCATCTATGAAACCAAAGGAGCCGTGCAAGGAAAAGGGCTCATTCCCAAAGGAGACTAATTCCCGTTATTCCTAAGCATTTCTCACCTTCCACCCCTTACTGGCTTGTTCCCTGTCTTGCCTTAGTCCAAACCTATCTCATCCCACGGCCCTTCCTTCCCGACCCCATCTCCACTGCCCCATCCCTCTCGGGAAGTGGAGGAAGCCAAGCGGTGGTCTGCAAGATTTCCAGATAACTTCGAGGATCGTTTAAATTTCCCAGAAGCTATCAACCAAAAATTAATTATGGAAAACCTATGTGCCCGGTACTGGGCTAAACGTCACGGTGAATCCAACTTTTGTATTATGGGGTGTGAAACTTATACAAATGCTGGGATCCTTTAGAAAAATAATATAAAATGATGAATACAAATTTAGGAACAGAGTCTTGGAAGGGCATGGTAAAGGGACTTTGAAGCTTAACCTTTATTTGCTTCACATAAATCTGCTTCTAGCTCGAGGGTTCTTAACCTATTTTGTGCCATTCGACAGTCTGGTAAAAGCTATGGATCTTTTAGGTTTTTAAATGCGTAAAATACGTAGCATTACAAATGTTGAAATAGAATCAGGAAATACATTTTTAAAACTCTTGTGACATAGTAATCTTTTTCTTTAAATATTAAATATCAAGATTGTGAAGCAGGTCAAAGAACTATTGAAATGTAAGCAATGAGGAGATATTTCAAGAAATCCCACAACTATAATGTGTATGAAAATATCTGTGATTCCTATTGGTGACAGAGTGAAAAGTACTGCTAATTCTCTGGTTTGTTGCCTACATTCACAATGGGGAAAATGCTTAATTTTGGCAGTATATTAGTGAAAATAAAGTTATTTTTTTCCCTTCCAAGTTGAAGGGCCAGTGAATTCCATTCAGAGATTCTTTCAAGTCCATTTAACACAGGATAAGAACCCCTGGACTGGATACTGTAATTAAAGTGATTCTATCACCCAATATTTTCTGAGATAATATTTCAAATATTCACCCATATGGTCCTCCTAAGTATACTCCACCTTTTCAGACCATATATCTTGATTTTTTTGATTTGGAAAATATGGTCATCTGAGCTTTGCATTTCAAAAACAATTGTGTGTGTGTGCATTCGTGAATGCAATATTATACAGTTATTTGTTGTACACCCTCTACATATAAATCACTGTGTTGAAAGCAGGAAATATAAAATGAATAAAACAATCTCTGTCCTCTGAGAGCTTACATTCTAGCTGACAAGTCAGGACAAGTATACAAATAGATATAATAAAAATGAGTTGCTAGGGAGAGCTCCAGCTATGTCTCTTTTTTTTTTTTTTTTTTTTTTTATTTATTTTTGGCTGTGTTGGATCTTCGTTTCTGTGCGAGGGCTTTCTCTCGTTGCGGCAAGCGGGGGCCACTCTTCATCGCGGTGCGCGGGCCTCTCACTATCGCAGCCTCTCTTATTGAGGAGCACAGGCTCCAGACGCGCAGGCTCAGTAGTTGTGGCACACGGGCCTAGTTGCTCCGCGGCATGTGGGATCTTCCCAGACCAGGGCTCGAACCCGCGTGCCCTGCGTCCCCTGCATTAGCAGGCAAATTCTCAACCACTGCGCCACCAGGGAAGCCCCAGCTATATCTCTTAACCTTTTTTTTTTTTTTTTTTTTTTACTAGCTGTACGTTTTTAGTAGATGTTCTTTATTACTTTGAAGAACTTCCCTTTTATTCCTAATTTGTTGAGAGTTTTTTAGAATGGATGTTGGATTTTCCCAAATGTTTTTTGTCTATTGATCATGTGGTTTTTGTCCTTTATTAGTACAGTAAATGATTTTGGATTTTAAACAAATCTTGTATCCAATTTGTTTTTGAGCTTCTTAGATGTGTAGATTAGTGTTTTCTATTAATTTGGGGATTTTTTTTGGCCATTATTATTTTTTCTTCTTTTTTTTATTTTTATACAGCAGGTTCTTATTAGTCATCAATTTTATACGCATCACTGTATACATGTCAATCCCAATCGCCCAATTCAGCACACCCCCACCCCCACCCCCCCGGCTTTCCCCCCTTGGTGTCCATACGTTTGTTCTCTACATCTGTGTCTCTATTTCTGCCCTGCAGACTGGTTCATCTGTACCATTTTTCTAGGTTCCACATATATGCATTAATATATGATATTTGTTTTTCTCTTTCTGACTTACTTCACTCTGTATGACAGTCTCTAGATCCATCCATATCTCAACAAATGACCCAATTTCATTCCTTTTTATGGCTGAGTAATATTCCATTGTATATATGTACCACATCTTCTTTATCCATTCGTCTGTCGATGGGCATTTAGGTTGCTTCCATGACCTGGCTATTGTAAATAGCGCTGCAATGAACATTGGGGTGCATGTGTCTTTTTGAATTGTGGTTTTCTCTGGGTATATGCCCAGTAGTGGGATTGCTGGATCATCTGGTAATTTTATTCTTAGTTTTTTAAGGAACCTCCATACTGTTCTCCATGGTGGCTGTATCAGTTTACATTCGCACCAACAGTGCAAGAGGGTTCCCTTTTCTCCACACCCTCTCCAGCATTTGTTGTTTGTAGATTTTCTGATGAAGCCCATTCTAACTGGTGTGAGGTGATACCTGATTGTAGTTTTGATTTGCATTTCTCTAATAATTAGTGATGTTGAGTAGCTTTTCATGTGCTTCTTGGCCATCTGTATGTCTTCTTTGGAGAAATGTCTATTTAGGTCTGCTGCCCATTTTTGGATTGGGTTGTTTGTTTTTTAATATCAAGCTGCATGAGCTGTTTATATATTTTGGAGATTAATCCTTTGTCCGTTGATTTGTTTGCAAATATTTTCTCCCATTCTGAGGGTTGTCTTTTCGTCTTGTTTATGGTTTCCTTTGCTGTGCAAAAGCTTTTAAGTTTCATTAGGTCCCATTTGTTTATTTTTGTTTTTATTTCCACTACTCTAGGAGGTGGTTCAAAAAAGATCTTGCTGTGATTTATGTCAAAGAGTGTTCTTCCTATGTTTTCCTCTAAGAGTTTTATAGTGTCCGGTCTTACATTTAGGTCTAGAATCCATTTTGAGTTTATTTTTGTGTATGGTGTTAGGGAGTGTTCTAATTTCATTCTTTTACATGTAGCTGTCCAGTTTTCCCAGCACCACTTATTGAAGAGACTGTCTTTTCTCCATTGTATATCTTTGCCTCCTTTGTCATAGACTAGTTGACCATAGGTGCGTGGGTTTATCCCTGGGCTTTCTATCCTGTTCCGTTGACCTATATTTCTGTTTTTTGTGCCAGTACCATACTGTCTTGATTACTATAGCTTTGTAGTATAGTCTGAAGTCAGGGAGTCTGATTCCTCCAGCTCCGTTTTTTTCCCTCAAGACTGCTTTGGCTATTCGGGGTCTTTTGTGTCTCCATACAAATTTTAAGATTTTTTGTTCTAGTTCCGTAAAAAGTGCCATTGGTAATTTGATAGGGATTGCATTAAATCTGTAGATTGCTTTGGGTAGTATAGTCATTTTCACAATATTGATTCTTCCAATCCAAGAACATGGTATATCTCTCCATCTGCTTTTATCATCTTTAATTTCTTTCATCAGTGTCTTATAGTTTTCATTGTCATTTGTCGCTAGGTATTTTTTGATTTCCTCTTTGATTTCTTCAGTGATCTCTTGGTTATTTGGTAGCGTAGTGTTTAGCCTCCATGTGTTTGTGTTTTTTACGTTTTTTCCCCCTGTAATTCATTTCTAATCTCATAGCGTTGTGGTCAGAAAAGATGCTTGATATGATTTCAATTTTCTTAAATTTACTGAGGCTTGATTTGTGACCCAAGATGTGATCTATCCTGGAGAATGTTCCATGCGCACTTGAGAAGAAAGTGTAATCTGCTGATTTTGGATGGAATGTCCTATAAATATCAATTAAATCTATCTGGTCTATTGTGTCATTTAAAGCTTCTGTTTCCTTATTTATTTTCATTTTGGATGATCTGTCCATTGGTGTAAGTGAGGTGTTAAAGTCCCCTACTATTATTGTGTTACTGTCGATTTCCTCTTTTACAGCTGTTAGCAGTTGCCTTATGTATTGAGGTGCTCCTATGTTGGGTGCATATATATTTATAATTGTTATATCTTCTTCTTGGATTGATCCCTTGATCATTATGTAGTGTCCTTCCTTGTCTCTTGTAACATACTTTATTTTAAAGTCTATTTTATCTGATATGAGTATTGCTACTCCAGCTTTCTTTTGATTTCCATTCGCATGGAATATCTCTTTCCATCCCCTCACTTTCAGTCTGTATGTGTCCCTAGGTCTGAAGCGGGTCTCTTGTAGACAGCATATATATGGGTCTTGTTTTTGTATCCATTCAGCAAGCCTGTGTCTTTTGGTTGGAGCATTTAATCCATTCACGTTTAAGGTAATTATCGATATGTATGTTCCTATGACCATTTTCTTAATTGTTTTGGGTTTGTTTTTGAAGGTCCTTTTCTTCTCTTGTGTTTCCCACTTAGAGAAGTTCCTTTAGCATTTGTTGTAGACCTGGTTTGGTGGTGCTGAATTCTCTTAGCTTTTGCTTGTCTGTAAAGCTTTTGATTTCTCCATCGAATCTGAATGAGATCCTTGCCGGGTAGAGTAATCTTGGTTGTAGATTCTTCCCTTTCATCACTTTAAATATGTCATGCCACTCCCTTCTGGCTTGTAGAGTTTCTGCTGAGAAATCAGCTGTTAACCTTATGGGAGTTCCCTTGTATGTTATTTGTCGTTTTTCCCTTGCTGCTTTCAATAATTTTTCTTTGTCTTTAGTTTTTGCCAATTTGATTACTGTGTGTCTCGGTGTGTTTCTCCTTGGGTTTATCCTGTATGGGACTCGCTGCGCTTCCTGGACTTGGGTGGCTATTTCCTTCCCCATGTTAGGGAAGTTTTCGACTATAATCTCTTCAGATATTTTCTCGGGTCCTTTCTCTCTCTCTTCTCCTTCTGGGACCTGTATAATGTGAATGTTGTTGCGTTTAATGTTGTCCCAGAGGTCTCTTAGGCTGTCTCCATTTCTTTTCATTTTTTTTTTTCTTTATTCTGTTCTGCAGCAGTGAATTCCACCATTCTGTCTTCCAGGTCACTTATCCGTTCTTCTGCCTCAGTTATTCTGCTATTGATTCCTTCTAGTGTAGTTTTCATTTCAGTTATTGTATTGTTCATCTCTGTTTGTTTGTTCTTTAATTCTTCTAGGTCTCTGTTAAACATTTCTTGCATCTTCTCGGTCTTTGCCTCCATTGTTTTTCCGAGGTCCTGAATTATTTTCACTATCATTATTCTGAATTCTTTTTCTGGAAGGTTGCCTATCTCCACTTCATTTAGTTGTTTTTCTGGGGTTTTATCTTGTTCCTTCATCTGGTACATAGCCCTCTGCCTTTTCATCTTGTCTATCTTTCTGTGAATGTGGTTTTTGTTCCACAGGCTGCAGGATTGTAGTTCTTCTTCCTTCTGCTGTCTGCCCTCTGGTGGATGAGGCTATCTAAGAGGCTTGTGCAGGTTTCCTGATGGGAGGGACTGGTGGTGGGTAGCTATCTCTAACCTTTTAAGATGAGGTAACACAGCACAGCGAGAGTCCACAGCCCTGCCCTGTGACAGACCAAATCTGTGGTCTGACTGGTATGTCAATGAACAATATGCTTTTGCTTCTTAAAACAATTACAGGGCACCAGAATATTCAAACTGAAGCTTTGACTTTTACCACTTACAACCTGAACTAACAAAGAATGTTTAAAATTACCAAACCTTTTTATTGGATCCTTAGATTAATCTTCATCTTGCTTGTCCCTTTCATGATTCTAAAAGAAACAGTCTATTCCTCAGACTCCAAACAAGATTACATCAATTCAGCCTCTTCAAAATGCCTTCACTTGCTACTAACAAGGTTAAGCCATCCCAGACACAGTTCAAAGTCACACACTAGGGAAAGGAAAAAAGAAATAATATAGAGGGACTTCCCTGGTGGTCCAGTGGTAAAGGATCTGCCTTACAATGCAGGGGACGCGGGTTCGATCCCTGGTCAGGGAACAAAGATTCCACACGCTGCGGGCCAATTAAGCCCACGTGCCACAACTACTGAGCTCACACGCCTCAACTAGAGCCTGCGTGCGGTAAACTACAGAGTCCACGTGCTCTGGAACCCACGCGCCACAACTAGAGAAGAGAAAACCTGCACGCCACAACTAGAGAGAAGCCCGCACTGCAAGGAAAGATCCTGCATGCCTCAGCGAAGATCCCGCGTGCTGCAACTAAGACCCAACGCAGCCAAAAATAAAATAAATAAATAAATAATAAATGTCTTTATTTACCATTTTCCAAAATGGTAGTGCTCCAATCAAGACTGGCCAGAGCTGAACACTGTCTCTCATTTTTACCTCCTAGGATTATGCTTCTTTTAAAAAATAAATTGCCATATGGGTGGCTTGCAATAGCTTGTAGTCAACTTACCCCAAGGCCCGCTTTATCATCATTTTTGCGTGCCTGCTTTATCATCATTTTTGCATTTTTTCTTTTGAAGATTATCCTAGCTGGCCCAATGAGTTCCCTTCTAATTCTCAAATTCATCAAGCTGTTTTAAAGTAGAAAGAGTGTTTCTTCATCTTAGTGACACAACGTTTTAAACAATAATCACTACCATTTATGGAGCTCTTACTATGTTCCAGTGTTTTACAAATGCTGTTGCTGATCCTCTCATGAAATCTTAAAGGCTAGTAATATTATCCCATTTTATTGAAGAAACAAGGCTCAGGGAGGTTAAAACATTTGCTGAAAGCCACACAGGCGAACAAAGACTCAAACCGAGTTTTGAGCTACTTCATCAAGCTCCTTTTCTTTTTTTTTTTTTTCCCCTTTTCAATTAAAGTCTTAGTATTGGCAGATTCTTCATTTGTAGAGGTAGACATTTTTACCAGTCAAAAAGCCATCATTGTCAATCTGATGAATAAGTTAGAAAATACTGTTTAGAGCCCAAAGCAAACTGTGATATAAGATAATGAGAACATTTTCCTTATGTGCTTTGCAAATTGGCTTTGCAATGCAGTTTGGACATGTTCTGAGAAATGACAGTATCTAAGAACAAAACTGTGGCCTCACAAGGTCTCAACATTGAGCAACAACCGTTTGGGTAGCTTTGTTAGAAAAGAAAACATCCCATGGAGATTATACCTACATAGACTTCATAATACTAGTTAACGTTTTAAAGCATTTGCCATGCTATATCATTTAATGCTCACAATATATGAGGCAAGTACCAAAAGGTATCATCTCCCTTTTGCAGATGAAGAAACTAATTCCCAGGTCAGAGTTGAGACTCAGACTCTGATGTAACTCCAAATTCCAGTCTCATAATCATTATGGTACACAGCCAGAAGAGATGAATGAAACCCAATAAAGTTAAACTTTTGTCTTTTTAAGCCTTCATATTTCCAAACCTGAAGTTGGTAGTCTCCGAATTTGAAATTATTTTTGTCCTTTTTTAAAAAATGAGTTCTCTGCTCTCCTTGGGTTCTGTTGAGGGAATATAGAAAAAGTGGCGGGGGGGAAAGTGAAAAGAAAGTTAGCAAAATGAGCTCTCCTTTCCAACCTTCCATTTCCTCAATCAAACTCAGGAAAACAAGAATTGGACTTCCCTGGTGGCGCAGTGGTTGAGAATCTGCCTGCCAATGCAGGGGACACGGGTTCGAGCCCTGGTCTGGGAAGATCCCACATGCCGCGGAGCAACTAGGCCCGTGAGCCACAATTACTGAGCCTGCGCGTCTGGAGCCTGTGCTCCGCAACAAGAGAGGCCGCGATAGTGAGAGGCCCGCGCACCGTGATGAAGAGTGGCCCCCACTTGCCGCAACTAGAGAAAGCCCTCACACAGAAACGAAGACCCAACACAGCCATCAATAAATAAATAAATAACAAAAAAGTGAAAAAAAAAAAAAAAAAAAAAAAAAGAATTGGACTTCCCTGGTGGCGCAGTGGTTAAGAATCCACCTGCCAACGCAGGGGACAGGGGTTCGAGCCCTGGTATGGGAAGATCCCACATGCTGCGGAGCAACTAAGCCCGTGAGCCACAACTACTGAGCCTGTGCTCTAGAGCCCATGTGCCACAACTACTGAAGCCTGCAAGCCTAGAGCCCGTGCTCCACAATGAGAAGCCACCGAAATGAGAAGCCCGCCCACCAGAACGAAGAGTAGCCCCCGCTCACGGCAACTAGAGAAAGCCCACGCGCAGCGACGGAGACCCAACGCAGCCAAAAATAAATAAATAAATTTAATTTTAAAAAAATAGAAAGAAAGAAAACAAGAATCAGGAATTCCCTGATGGTCCAGTGATTAGGACTCCACGCTTCCACTGCAGAGGGCAGGGGTTTGATCCCTGGTTGGGGAACTAAGATCCCGCATAACACGTGGTGTGGCAACAACAACAACAAAAAAAAAGAATCAACTTTCAAGTTCAATTAGGTTTGTTAAGTCCAATTTAACAGTGATGAACACTTGGTCTTTGGAAGAATTTAACATCACATTTTCCCGCTTAGCAACAGCAGGATTCCCTGGAGACTCACCATCAGCACCTTGGTGCATCTACCCACTAACACTGAACTCTGCAGCCGTTAAAGAGACTGGCACAGGCGGTGGCAGCAGCTGCCACCTAAATTCCAGAAATCAAATTCTAGGAGACTGTTGAACATAATATTTGGTCCATTGAGTTTTAATTATTTTAAGGCTTCCCTATAGGCAGACAGAAGAATTATGTGTGACAAACCTTAGGAAGTGTTACTGTAAGCTTTTAACCAAAATCCAGTAGAATTCTACGATTATTACCCATATACCAATATACATGTTATACTGTTACACAAATCAGATTTAATAGGGATTGTGAGTCCTGCTCCCTCAGTATAACTTACTTATGTTTGTTTTGTTTTGAAAGTGCAATAAAATAGTAAGAATTGATTATAAATAGACTACGTGTGTATAACTAAATTTTCATTACTTTTAAGTTAAAATAACCATTAGAGGAAGGGGGAAAGTGCTCTCTGATTATCATTAATATTAACAATAATATAATACCTATGCTTGCATGGAGTTTTTCCATTTACAAAGAGTTTCAAATACAGTATCTCACTAGACATCTGCTACATTTAGACATCTTGAAATATGTCACACGTCCTTTGCCCCCTGACCCTCCTCTCCTGATTTTTCTCTGGGTTCTGTAATACTCCTCTCCTCTGCCCATCATTACCTATTGGTGCTCCCAGGATTCCATCCTTGATGTTGTTCTCACACTCAATCAGGGCCACCCCATTCACTTGCATGGTTTTCACTGCTCATTTCCATACTCACTATTCCCATTTCTTTATCCACAAGCCCATTTGGGGTCCTGAGCTCTGGACTCATATTTTCAACTACCTGCTGGGCATATGAACATGTGTTTGGATGTAACAGGTGCTTCAAACTCCTCAACAAGTCTCTAAAGATGGTTTTTATCTCCCACCATTTGCCCCCTTCCTCCCTGACCTCCACCTACCCCAGTCTGGTTCCTCCAGTATGCCAACCGCTGCCTAGCACCTTACATTTGCTCTTTGGTAAATTAAGTACTTAGAACACTTTCCTCCAGATATCCTGACAGCTCCTTCAGAACTCTGCTCTAATGTCACCCCTTTAGAGAGTCTTGACCATCCTGTCTAAAATAGCAGTCCCCCTTCACTCCCCTTCCCTTACTCTATTTTTCTTTATTGTACTCATTACCACCTGATGTTATGTATACCTTTGTTGGTTGTCCACCTCCCCCACAGAATACAAGTTCAACAAGGGCAGAGTCTTTGCCTCATTCATTTCTATGCCAGGTACATTGTTGGTGCTCAACAAATTTTTGTTAAATGACTTAACTAACTTCTATCCTTTATACCCACCCCAGATTCCTCCTCTTTGTGTGTTTTGGTTCCATCCATAGCATACTCATCCATCCAACAAATTACTCACCTCAGGAATCTGGATATCATAGGTTCTGACTCCTTATAAGTCACTGGTAAAAACAGTTGATAGTATGCCTGGAGGCTAGGACTAGGAGTTGAGCAAGAGTACAAATAAGGGACTTCCCTGGTGGTACAGTGTTTAAGACTCCACGCTTCCAATGCAGGGGTGCAGGTTTGATCCCTGGTCTGGAAACTAACATCCCACATGCAGCATGGCCAAAAAAAAAATACAGATGAAAGCTTGCCCCCTTCTTTTCCTGTTCTGGCTTCGTCCTATTCCAGGAGGGCCCTCAGGTCCACGTGTGGCTGCAGGTCCAATCTCTGTCCATCCTCCCAAACCAAGGGCTATGGGTACACACATGGAGATTGGTTTGCCCTCAAGAGAACAAACTTGGGGAAGAGGCTTGAAGTGGACTGGCTGGGCAAAGGATTCCAAGGTCCTAGATAGTTGAGGTTTGTGATCTAGAAGGGGAGGGAGGAGTATGAGCTCTAGATGGGCACATCCCCTTGGCCTAGTGGGTAAAGGTGCAACTTTAAAGTGCAGGGCTCAGGGAGATGGCCCTGTTGCTCTGGTATAATGGCAGTACTACCTGGGCTAAAATCCGAACTCCAATAGAGTGGACATAACCAAATGAGGGTGAAGTCTAGAAAGCATTCTTCTTCCCTCCCTTGCCTAAAAACCAAAGATTGAAGTCTTGTAACTCAAGAACTATCAATATGGAGATTTAGAAAAGGAAATCTTGGGTAAAAATCCTATTAGAAAACAGAACTTCATCAAAATTTAAAACTTTGGTTCTTTGGGGTTTTTTTTAAATATAAATGTATTTATTTATTTATCTTTGGCTGTGTTGGGTCTTTGTTGCTGCACATGGGCTTCCTCTAGTTGTGGGGAGTGGGGGCTACTCTTCGTTGTGGTGCGCAGGCTTCTCATCACGGTGGCTTCTCTTGTTGCAGAGCATGGGCTCTAGGTGCACGGGCTTCAGTAGTTGTGGCACGTGGGCTCAGTAGTTGTGGCTCACGGGCTCTAGAGCGCAGGCTCCGTAGTTGTGGTGCACGGGCTTAGTTGCTCCACAGCATGTGGGATCTTCCTGGACCAGGGCTCGAACCCATGTCCCCTGCATTGGCAGGCGTATTCTTAACCACTGTGCCACCAGGGAAGTCCCAAAACTTTGGTTCTTTGAAAGGCACTGTTAAGGGAATGGAAAGCCAAAGACTAGGAAAAATACTTGCAAATCATATCTGATAAAGGACTTGTAAGCAAAATAAAGAACTCTCAAACAAAAGATCCAAAACTTTCATTAGATTCTCAAAGGAATCTGAATCCTCCTGAAAATATTAACAACTATTGGCTTATGTGCTCAGCTTGGAGAATTCAGAGGTTGACCAACAGCCAAAACTGCAGCTGGGAGCTTAGAATCCTGCCCAAGCTTCCTGTATTGAGAGCTTGCCTTGTAAACATGTCACCAAAGTTGCCATGATGTCTAATCCTAGATAACCCTCCAAAGATGACAATGATTCAAGTACTGGAGCATGAGGGGCCGGTGACTTTATCCCAGCTTTACCTTGGGAGGGGGTGTCTTAGTTGGGCCACATTGCCTTTAGGTGCCTTTTTCCTCTTGCATTAGGCCTCACCAGATATGCAATGAGAGAATATCTACCGTTTCTACAGAATTTCTTTTACGAATAGCTTGTGCAGTGACAAATCAGAAATGAAGTCACCAGTCCTGATGAAGGGAATGAAGTTTATACATATTCTCCTCTCATTTATCCAAGAAATATTTGTTGCCTGCCTACTCTAAGTCAAATATTTTGCTAGGGGCTGAAGATACAATGATGAGCAAGACACAGTGATTTCTTCAAGGATATCAAAGTCTAATGGAGGAGATGAAAAAGTGAACAGGCAATTACAAAATGAATAAAGTGCTTCCAGTGGGATAATCCCAGGCAACACTGAACAGGAACACCTGATCCAGTCTCACGGGATCGGGAAAGGTTCCCTAGAACAAGTTAGGTATGAGACCTGAAGGATGAGGAGGAGTTGACCAGAAGAGTGGAGAGAAAGAGGTGCAGCTTGAAGAGCGTTTCAAGTACAGGGAAAGTGCAGAGAACTGAAGCTGACGAGGGCAGCAGAGGCCAGATCTTGATGACCTACATCACACTGTATGCTGCTGGCAATGGAAAGCATGAGAAAGTTTTGCACAGAAGAGTGGCCTGAAGGGATTTGCCCTTCAGAAAGATCATTCTAGCTGCAGCAAGGGAGAATAGATGGAAGGGGGTTGAAAATAGATGAGACTCATTAAGAGGTTGTTTCAGTAAGCAGGATGTGGCTTGCTGATGGTCTGAATAACTGCAGCTAATATTTTGAGCCCCATTATTTAATTTAATCTTTGCAACTCTGTGAGATGGATATAATTACCCCCATTTTACAGATGGGCAATCCAAGGAACAGAGAAGCTAAGTAACTTGCCCAAGGTCACATGATAAGTGGTGGCAGTACAGAGAGCAGGTAGACAGATTTGAGAACTATTTAGGAGGTGGTATGTCATAAGACTAATTATTCAACTAATTTTCATTATTGATTTTGGGAAGGTGGCTAAAGGAGAAGCTTTCAAGTATGATATGCAAGTTTCTAGCTTGGATGACTAGGCCATGACTGAGTTAGGAAATACGTGAGAAGCAGGTGAGGGGGGATGGTGATAGAACAAAGTGGTATATTCAGTTTGGGGTCTGCCTGGGTAATTTCCAAGTGGAGACATCTACAGGGCAGCCGCAGGGGCTGGTGTGAAATTCAAAGTGAGATTTTGATGTTATCAGCCTCAGTCTCTGCCAGAGGGAAAAAAAGCACCTTTGAAGAAGCTGAAAATGATACAAACTTGGAATATGAAGCATTTAGGAAAACAGATAATACAATGGGATTCACCATGAAACTGTTTTAGGTCATTACAGGGTCATTTTCTTCTATTCATTTTACTCAATTGTTTTTCACTAACAACTTTTTATTTTCTCCAGTCCTTTTCTCTCCACTAATTTTCTCCCCTTTGCCTATTCACGTATCACAGTGTTCTCTGTCCTTAAACGAAAACCTTTTCCATTGCTTTATTTCCAGGACTTATTCCTTACTTCTTTGCATACAGACTTCTCTCTCATCTTCACAAAAAGTCTGAAGTAATTTCAGCTGGCTGCTTCTGATTCCTTATCTTCCATCTATTTTTTTTTTTTTTACATCTTTATTGGAGTATAACTGCTTTACAATTTTTTTTTAAGATTTTTTTTTCTGATGTGGACCATTTTTTAAAATCTTTATTGAATTTGTTACAATATTGCTCCTGTTTTATGTTTTGGTGTTTTGGCCGTGAGGCATGTGGGATCTTAGTTCCCCGACCAGGGCTCGGGCCCACACCCCCTGCATTGGAAGGCAAAGTCTTAACCACCGGACCACCAGGGAAGTCCCACACTAACAACTTTTCATCTTGAAGTCTCCTATAGATAAGCAGGTCCCAGTCGGCTACTCCATTACAGAGTTAGGTATCTAACCAATGCTTCAAAGAGGTGCGTTTCTCCCACGGCATAGGAACTCCTTTTTCAGCAGGAACACTAACCTTTGAAACACTAGGGAACCATTTAACAAATTATCATTTCAGTAGACTCAGTGGGGTCCTAATGGGCTGGAAGCACAGCCATAACAAAGGGCTAGCCTCCTAGAGAAAATTCAAAGAAGGAAATCTGCCTCTACTATAATAATGGCGAAACATTAACATGTTAAATGCCCTGAAGGAAAGGTTCCAGGTGAATTTCTCCAGCATTTTCCTTAAACTTTCCTACCCAGTAATAAAAAATGCTGAACATGTAGAAAGGAGAAAAGGAGTTTTAAAAAATGTTTACAGGAACTCCCTGGAGGTCCAGTGGTTAGGACTCCATGCTTTCACTGCCAAGGGCACGGGTTCGATCCCTGGTCCGGGAACTAAGATCCCGCAAGCCATGAGGTGCAGCCAAAAAAAAAAAAAAGGTTTGATAAAATCTTTCTTTTTCCAGTCTTGGCCATAGGGCTAATTAAAACTTTTCTTTCGTATTTGTATTTTTCCCCGATTTAAAGCACTTCCACTTCCTACCTCTGCCTAGACTGGCCTTCCATTTAAAAAAATGTTTCGTAAGATAAAATTACGTGTAAGTAATTTGAAAATAATGGCCACACCCTAGTAGAACATAATCACTGCCTTAGGCAGACTGCACAATCATTTCATGAATATAGAGCCTTTGCTTCTAAGACGTATCTCTGTTCTAGGATCCTAATACTAATTTAATAGAAATTGTTTTAGTTTCCTTAACAGATACTCAAAAATATCTCCTTAAAGCAATATGGCTTCCTCTCATTTTTCCGTTAGGATTTTTTTTTTTTTTTTTGCTTCTGTTTCCCTTCGCCAAAGCTAATGAGTTACCCATATCAAATATTTCCATGTTGCTTTGCCACCAGCCTAATCTTCATAGGGAACTGTCCAGGTTTTTGCACTTGCCAAAATATGGCAATATCCAGAGGGCTCACCAATATGTGAAGACACAGTATTCCCAAATTCCCACAAGAACATCTGTACAAATGCATCAATATAAAAACAATTGTGCCCAATTTTAATAAACCTGATGAAAAGCCGTTTTATGAATTGGTGCTGGATTACTAAAATAATTCTCAGCTTTTTGATTTTAAAAATTATACTTTTAATTACAGGATATTGTTAGAATAATACAGATATAGATAGACACAAGAAAACTGTGACCAATACCATAAGGAAAACTGCTGTACATACTTACGTGTTCACTCACTCTCCACAACCATAGAAAACAGGCACAATGTGTTCAGGGTGTGTGCAGAAGCAGCCAGAGACTTGGGAGCAGAAGGCATGCAGAAAGCTTTAGCAAAGAGAGACTGAGGCATAACTTTACACAGAGTTCAACACAGCAAATGGGCAACAATTGGCAGGAAGAGAGGAGACAGAGCTGGTCCGGCCCTTGCCCTTTTAACTTCCCAACTGAAGTGTACATGTCTGGAGAGATGGCTGGGGCACTCAGAAGCCAAAAGCAGCAGAAGGAACAGCTTGGGGGTGGGGCAGGGGAGTAGGGAAGGAAAAGGGGGTGAAATAGTTAGGTCATGGAGATGCTGTCTTCTTCTACAGCCACTCCGAAGCTGATGCCCCTAGTGGCTCACAGAAACAACAGGAGAACTTTGATATTCATTAAAACCACCAGCAACACTGATATGGGAAAAAGACATTTGAGTTTAGTCATCAAGAACATGTAAGTCATTCAACAATTAAAATATGAATACCCAAAGTCAGCTAGATATTGTATAGAACAAAAAATATGCTCCCTGCCCGAGTTTGTATTTAAATAAGAGTGACAACATAAAGACACCTACTTGGTGGAGTGTTTTTTCATTGTTACTTCTGAGGTTGTGTCATTTGCAAGGGATGCAGACCCACATGGTTGTGGGTCATAATAAATCACTATAGTACACTACCCAAGGGAGACCACTGGCTCCTTTAACGCCAAGTCCCAAAGAGCTATGGCAAAAGTTTTTCAAATGTTACAACACTCACAATACAGTAGAAAAAACATGGGGCAGGCTCAAAAAATATATATTCCTCACTCTAGTCCCATCTCCTGGGCATCAGTTCCCTCCCACTCCCACCCCCAAATGCTTGGATAAGCATCAACATTTGGGATATTTCTTAATTCCTATTTGGGCTGAGATAAGGAGAACTGACACTACTGGGCTTAAATTGGGTCAACTCTTATATTAACCACTTAAATCTGTAGGCTGGGAGAATGGAAATACATTCCTATCTAGTTTTATTAATTCCCTGTGACTAGGCCAAAGAGAAGATAATTCAGTCTGAGAACAGGACAATCAACCTATTTGTCTGGTAATAATCTCCAACTGACTGATACATATAAACAAGTGCTTGGTTCTGTACAAAGACAGATCTTACAGGAGAGTACACATTAGAGCACTAGTGTTTCAATTTTTTTTCATAAAGAATGAAAGGACATTTCTCACATTGGAGTTATGTCTGTAGTTCTGTCACATGATCAATATCACCCAAGAACATGCTAATTCAGTGTGAATTCAGTTTCTGCTATTGGAAAAACAACAGGAATACACATTTTACATGTACATACACATGCCCTTATGCAAGCTAAGATAAACACTGGGACGTGGCCCTTATCAAATCCTAGAGTTAGCAGTATAGGGAGAATTGATCTTAAAGGGTAGAGGGGAAAGAACAGAGAAATGACCTGTGTTCCTTGGGAAGGGACTCCGTTTCCTTCCCTGAAGTGGTCAATTCCACTTGTTCCTTACACTCCACCATCACTTATGGTCCTATCTTTCCTTGAAGATATTTTCCCTACAATATTCCCTACAGTGATCCCCAAAGAAAATTAATAAATTCTGATTAATGGCAATAACAGTGGGCATCTCTTGCTAAAGTCACCACTGTTGATGAGTCCTTGGTCCCCAAACCTGTGTCTCATTTTTCCTTTCAATCTGTATCTTCAGTTAGCTTTCACAATCATGAAAGCTTTAAAAAAGTTAATTATAAACAATGAGGCAAAAAGTTATGATCATTGCCTTCATCATGCAGAATCCTGCTCTTAGGAAGACAGAAAGATACAAATGCATGAGCAACTCAAGGAGAAAGCCCTTTGAAGGGAAGATGTGTGTGCCCAGCTACTATGGTGAGTGAATAGGTGTGGCAATTCAGGCAAAGTCTCTGGTTGTCTTTTACCAAAGCAGCTGTGACAACCCTATCACAGGTCAATATTTCCCCTAGCATAGTTCTTTGGGCCAAGGACAGGAGAAATTACTTTTAAAGATTTACTCCATTTCCAGGCCTGAGCATTTACCAGCATTTAGCACCTGGTCTTCAGATTTCCAGTTACTTGTGGGGCTGATTTTGATGAAATAATTCATTAATACTGGGTGAATAAAAATCACTATTTTGGAGGAAGGAATACCATTCCCAAAGCCATGGATCAGAATTTCAAGTGGCTTGTCTTCTTCGATGTTTTAAACTGTGGCCCACAACAAGGAAATTCAGTACAGTAAAAGCAGCTCAGTCTTGAGAGAGCTCTTTGATATCAAATAAAATTGTACCTTCAAATGACTCATTTCTCAGTCGTAATTTCAGGACTTAGTCAGTGTGAACTCTCTTATGTTTAATGAGAGCTGAGCTCCGGCTGAAACTCTTCTCACATTCGGTACATTCATAAGGCTTCTCTCCCGTATGAACTCTTTGATGTGTGATGAGGTTGGAGCTCTGGGTGAAACCTTTTCCACACTGCACACACTCATAGGGTTTCTCTCCTGTGTGGGTTCTCTGGTGTTTAATTAGGTCTGACCTTTCACCAAAGCTTCGCCAACATTCGTTGCACTCATAGGGCTTCTCTCCAGTGTGAATTTTCTGGTGTGTGATAAGATGAGAGCTCCGGCTGAAGCTTTTCCCACAGGCGTTACATTCATATGGCTTTTCCCCAGTATGGGTTCTCTGGTGCTGAACCAAGTGTGAGATGCGGCTGAAATTCTCCCCACATTCATTACAGTGGTACGGCTTTTCCCCTGTGTGGGCTCTGCGATGGCGCACAAGGTCGGAGTTCTGACTGAAATTCTTCCCACACTCATCACACTTGTAGGGCCTTTCCCCCGTGTGGACACGATAGTGTTTGATCAGATCAGATCTCTCACTGAAGCCTCGCCCACATTCATTACATTCGTAAGGCTTCTCACCTGTGTGGGTCCTCTGGTGCTGAGCTAGGTGAGAGCTCCGGCTGAAGCTTTTCCCACACTCCTCACACTCATAGGGTTTTTCCCCACTGTGGGTCCTTTGGTGCTGGATTAGGTGAGAGAGCCGGCAGAAACTTTTTCCACACTCGTTACATTTGTGGGGCTTTTCTCCAGTGTGGATTGTCTGATGCTGAATGAGGTGAGAGCTTCTTCCAAAACTTTTCCCACACTCATTACAGTCATAGGGCCTCTCTCCAGTGTGTGTTCTTTGATGCTGAATAAGGTGGGAACTCCGACTGAAGCCCTTTCCACATTCATAACACTTATAGGGTCTGTCACCGGTGTGGGTTTTCTGATGTCGATTAAGGTCTGCGATCTGACTAAAGGCCTTTCCACAATGAGAACATATATGATATCGGATGCTTGTATGGACTTCTTTGTGGACAAGCAGATCGGTGACTTGTTGGAGAGGATAGCTTACCCACTCTTCTGCTGTTAGATCTCCCCATTGTCTTTCTGATCTATCCCTGTTTTCAAAGGCCTCTTCGCTTTCAGGACTGTCCTCAGTATTCCCAACAGGTCTTTCAGATGCAGTCCCAAATTCCACATCTTCACTAATCTCTTGCTTTGGATTCACCTCGTTTTCACTCCTGATTTCAAAATCTGTAATAAAAGGTGAAGAATAATACTGGTAAACACACACAAAAATTATCTACTGTGTGCTGGGCACTGTGCTAAGTTCTTTTTTTTTTTTTTTTTTAAAGGACTTTTATATATATATATTTTTATATTTATTTTTGGCTGTGTTGGGTCTTTCTTTCTGTGCGAGGGCTTTCTCTAGTTGCGGCGAGCGGGGGCCACTCTTCATCGCGGTGCGCGGGCCTCTCACTATCGTGGCCTCTCTTGTTGCGGAGCACAGGCTCCAGACGCGCAGGCTCAGCAGTTGTGGCTCACAGGCCTAGCTGTTCCGCGGCATGTGGGATCTTCCCAGACCAGGGCTCGAACCCGTGTCCCCTGCATTAGCAGGCAGATTCTCAACCACTGCACCACCAGGGAAGCCCGTGCTAAGTTCTTTATGTGAATTACCTCAGCCACCCTGAGAGCCAGGCATTATGATGATTTCTACTTTATGAATGAGAGATTCAAGGCCCACAGAAGTGACTCGCAAAAGGTCATACAGTAGTAAATGGTGAAGCTAAGATTCAAATCCAGTTCTGTCTGATAAAAGTTCATGCTCTATATCACTACAGTTAATGGTTCCTTATGAATATTGTATGTGTTCCTGGTGTTTCAAAAGAAGAAAACCATAAACAGAAAACATAAAACTCTAAATTAGAATTTCTAAAAGCCAAGAGCCTAGATATTTTATATGTGAATGAATGTGCGTGTATGTGTATGTTCTTAACTTGTCAAGCCTTCTTCATTACCGTTATATAATATTTACTAAGAACCTACTGGGTTAGCATGGAGAAAAACAAATTTTTATCAATCTGTATCAGGTCTCAGTTGACAGGAAAAATGACTGCCAAATGTTACTTGCTACTTTTCAGTGGCTTTTTTTTTTTTTTTTGGCCGCGCTATGTGGCTTGCGGGGAGCTCCACCAGGGATCAAACCCAGGCCCAGCGCAGTGAAATTAAGGAGTCCTAACCACGGGACCGCCAAGGAATTCCCTCAGTGGCCTTTTAATGAAAATAGAGGTGGGAAGGTTGGAGAAGGCAAAAAAGATGCCTGGCTCAGAATATTCTTGGCATTGACTAGGTAAAGACTTTAAATGAAAATCAAAATATACAAAGTCACTGTCTACAAGAAACCTTCTACCAGACACTGCTTTTTCCAAGTTGTGTTTCTTGGTACACTCTTCAGAAAGAGATTACTAGGTATGCTGGGAGAAAAGGGTCCAGGGATAAATCAGTTTGGTAAGTGGTGCGTACAACATCATCTTCTTAGAAATTCAAAATGCCTGATATCACATTAAAGGTTCTGAAGAGTCTTGAGGTAAAGAAGTCTTGTAAACGTTATCTAACCCACTCCCAAACTTATATGGGCAAGAAACATTTGTGTGTGTGTGTGTGTGTGTGTGTTTCCATGCTTCCATCCTTCCAAAATGTGCTCCTTGGGCTGGACCACTGACATATAAATTCACATTTCTTTAAGATTCTCATTTCTTGCTTTTGTTAGATTGAGTGGAATATTTGGGTTACTGACTACAATAGATCTAGGTAGATAACTTCACTTCTGGTTGCATTTTGAAAGGAAGGATCCAAGAAAGTTGGGACATCAGAGAGAGCCCAATTTAAAAAGGAAACCCTTCACAGTTTGCCTTTTGTTTGTTAAAAGCTATAGGAATAAAGATTTCATAAAAAGGAATAATCCTAATGAATGGCAGATGACCTAGTCAACCATACATGATTGCTAACTTCTGTCAAGTCCTAACAGGAGACAAAGTGAGTCAAAAGACTTTCAGCTCAAGAATACCCTGTTTATTCTAGTTACACCCAGACCAAAGGATATCTAAGAGAAAAGACAGGTTTGCAGACCACCAAAAAAATTAGCTTCCCTCTCTAATAGAATCTGTGATCTCATTTAGTTCAGGATTCTTCTGCAACAACATCATCTGACACACTCAAAATCTATGATCAACTCTGAAACGTCTCTAGACAAGTACCTGCTCTGGATAAATAAAGGACCTGAGGCAAAGCTACAGCTCTGAAGCCAAAGCAAACACAAAAAGGTGGCTTTTGCCTTCCCATGAACCTGGGTCAGAACCCCTTTATCTTCTAGTAAAAGCACCATTTACAGGGGCATTTATATCCTGGCAAGCACCATTATGTCAGACCTGTTTGGTCAGTGATCTGTACAGACAGGCTGGAGAATGGCAAATGACTCAGGGCGCAAGAAATCTGAGTGTTTCTAAGATGTGCAGGAACGATCTTTCATTTTAGACCATATGACCTTGATATTCCCGCATTCAAAGATCTGCCTGAGGACTCAACTCAAGCCAAAATCCAATTAAGTGCTTTAAGAATCAACTAACTAGGTTGTGTTGAAAGAGCTAAGGCATTTTTGACAGTCTCAAAAACGTGGGGTGGAGAAAGACAGAGAATCCTTACCTAATGAGACAACATTGCCATAATTCTCCTGCATAACATCCCTGTAAAGGTCCCTTTGTGTAGGGTCCAGAGGTCTCCATTCTTCCCGGGTGAGATACATGGCCATATCTTCAAATGTCACAGGTGCCTGAAATCACACATTGCTTCCTCAATACTTGGTATCTAGGAGGTTAGTACCAGTTTTTCTTCTCGAAATTAGAGACATGGCTAGAATTGTTGAGGAGGCAAAAGGTATTAGGTCTGATATGCAGAGTCCAAGCGAGAAATAAACAAGCAACAAAGAGATGTGGTAAAGGAGAGAGCAATTTATGAGCTGATTGCTTTGGTCCCATGGCCAGATATCCCTGCCCTACTCCAAACCTTACCCTCTAGTAGTAGTTTTCTCAAAATACAACTAGCACCTACATCATTCCATACCTTTACCCACAATGTTCCTATTTTCTTGGAATATCTTTCTCAGGGTAGTGAAATCCTACTGTTCCTTAAGGCCCTGTTCCAGCACCGACTGTTCTTCAATGCGCCCCATCTCGCTGCTCTGCTCCACTCCTCCCTCCCTCCCTCCCACACCTCAGAGAGAATTAATACTCCCACTTCTTGGTTCCCACAGCATGTTGCTCCTACAGAAAATAGTGCTCTTATCATGTAGTTTCATGGTTAACCGGATGCATCTGTCTTCCTACTGATTGTGAGCAGGCAAGGAGGGCATGCCTCATGCATCTTTTGTCTCCCCAGTATTTAAAGGCAAACAGCAGGTGTTCAATAAATGCTTGTTTGTGTCTATACTGTCCTGATACTGGGTCTCTGGAGGCAGAATACCGAAGCAAGCGAATTACTAATCTCAGGGAATTTCCCACAGAGATTCGCGGAGCAAAGAAACGCAGGGACGACGTGGGTAAGCACAGGCAGGGTCCGAGAAGCCACCCCCGGCTTACCTGGGACCCAGCCATGAGCAGGGTGGCTGCCATCTCGGGCTCAAGGATTCGCCTCCCAGGAGAGAGAGAGAGAGCAGGAAAAGCAGCTAGCAGACAGCGCTAAAGGAGGCGAAAAGCAGGGCGTGAGGCACAGAAACAGGCCCTGCCCACTCCCCGGGGCTGGAGTTCTGGCCGCCAGGCGACTGGGGAGGGCCCTGAATCCGGGCCGGGTCACTCTCCTCCCTGACCCTCGAGCGCGACCCGCCCTCCGTGTCTCCACCACCAAGGGGTGGAGGCTCCCGGAATTACTAAGACAGCCCCCTGGCTCGGTCCCTCCCGGGCCGGGGGTCAAGCCGAGGCTGTCTCAGGGAGGAGGCTCTCAGCCCAGCCCACAGAACGCCTCTGCTCTTCCATGTCGAGGCTGGGCCCTTTCCGGCAGCTGCCTCAGCCAATCAGCGAGCGAAGCGAATACGAGGCCCGCCTCTTGTAGCACGGCCGAGCACCTTTATCACGCCTGCGCCCGCCCCCGTGGCCTGTCGGGAGTTGGAGTTCCATTCGGGCGTACAAAGGCCAGTCAGAGGCCAAAAGCCACGGAGGGAAAAGAACAAAAGGGTGAAGAAAAAAGCGCGTCCTCCTAGCCAGGGCGGAGTATCTTCCGCTCTCCTCTCTTGGAGACCACAGCCGGATTAAGCCAGGGAGGTTGCCTTGCTTCTCCTCACGTCCCTAGAAGCTTATCTTGAGTCGGACCTTAACTGCGACGTCGAGCCTAATTTAGGCGCTGGCCTGTGTTGAGTTCAGCTGGGATTAGCTCTCATTTGACATCCTGGGCCTGAGAGGAAAGCAGCAGCCGCCCACTCCCCAGGGGAGACTCAGCGGCCGCGCTGGAACTTTGAGCTCCACCCACGCACTACATCACCCAGCAGCGACTGCGGCATTCTCACACTGCTACGCAGACTACAATTCCTAGGGGGCAACGCGCCGCCCGTCCGCCAGCAAGTGTGGTCCGCGGCTGGGCCAGGCTTGTGTCCCGGCTCCATCGCTGTTAACCCTGTAGGGGCGTCCTTCTAAAGAGGGCGCTCCTTGAGGGGCAGGCTGAGTTGCGCTTAGCGGAGGGGACGCAAAAGCCGGAGGGAAATCAGAAGCGAGGGTGGAGTATAGGGGCGCGTAAGGTGGAGCGAGCCAGATCCCAGGGTTGGGAAGGACCGTCTTTATCATCCCTGAGGGCTTGCCTGCTAAAAGGGTTCCTGGCGGCCTCCCGCATCGATGGGATCG
Source organism: Balaenoptera ricei (assembly GCF_028023285.1). Lineage (NCBI taxonomy): Eukaryota > Metazoa > Chordata > Mammalia > Artiodactyla > Balaenopteridae > Balaenoptera > Balaenoptera ricei. The sequence continues at coordinate 18,209,968 of NC_082639.1, forward strand.
TGGGCCTCTATAACGGCCCACGCCCGGTGGACCCTTAGGTTGTTAGCAGTCCCTGACCGGCTGAAGGTGGGAAGCCGAAAACCCGAACTGGGAACGAACAGACCTACCTCCTGGCCCGCAAAAGATCCGCTAGGTCGCCGGCTCCAAGATCCAAGAGGCCTCAAACAGATTTCAAATCCGCAGGCAGGGTTCTCTGAGACTACAGACGTTCGGAAAGATTCTGGGGGTCACTGGCAGATCCTGTCTATCTCAGATCTGCAGGTAGACCTCGAATCCGTAGACGTGCAGGCAAAGCCCAGAGATCGTAGGCGGATCCCAAAGACTCACAGATTCTCGAGACCTCAGACTCTCAGACAGCTCAGAGAAACCACAGGCTCATAGGCAGATTCCTGAGACCACAGCAGCTAGCCAAGAAACACCACCAGCAGCTAAGCTACATTCAACTGGAGTTCTTCCGAACAGAAGGACTTGCAGCCTTCCCTTTCCCCAGCCAGGATGAGAAAATTAGACAATGGAAGCCGAGCACTAGGGAAAGCAGGCATTCTGCGTGGGGAAGAGCTCTGAGCTCGCTGTAGCCTTGGAGAGGGAAGTGATGGAAAAAGAATATAGCAGCTTATTAGGGACTCCCACCCTCTTCAAGTTATAAATATCCCCAGAACCTTGGCTACGTGCCCAGAAGCCTGTTGTCTCTAACCGTACAGGAGACTTCTCTGCCTGGGCTGGGAAAGGGGCTTTTCTTTTGTTTTGCAGCTATGTCCACCCACTAAGTGACTTGAAATTTTTTTTTCAAACGTGACTCTAGGCTATGCTTTTATTAGTGAGTGTCCTGTTCCCAGTGCCCAGTTATTTATGGTTAAATTACTCAAGTGTCTAAAAAGAACTAAGACCCTACCCAGCCATGAGGCAGACTCTCCCACTCCCGCTCCTCTTCTCACTCCCAACTGTGAGGCAAGGAATTTTTTTAGATACCACAGAATTGTACCATCCTACCCCATCTAAAATTAATATGGGAACCACAAAAAATAGAATCGCAGAGGGTCCCCAAGAGGCAGTGTCCTGAGTGGGAAGTGTGTGGGCACCAAGGTCAGACAGACCTGGGTTGGAATCCAGGCTGTGTATCCCTTGGAAAGACATTTAGTCTCTCCAGGCCTATTTCCCTTTCTGTGAAATTGGGTAATCGTACCTAAGGTGGTGGTGAGCAGTAAGTGAGATGACTTAAAGCATTCGACACAGAGTGAGCACTCAGATGATAGTTGGTATTATTATTAATCCTGCCTTTGGTGGCAGGAGAGAGTTTCAGAAAGGCCTGTGGATATTTTCACTGGCTCAGAACATCTGGGCAGTCAGAGTAGCTGGATAGCTTTGAGGATCTGCTGATGACTGTATTATCCATAGTGTTTCTGCTGAAAATCCAGAGGAAGTTGAGCCAGTTAGTTGGGTTCAAGAGAACTGGTGTATTGAGCCGAGTAGAGCAGAGGTATTTGGGGCTGCCAAAAACCCAGCAAGGTGAGGCCTTGCACTCCCAGGGAAACCTCCGGGACAAGGAAGAGGGAGATTGGTTCAGACTTTGGCCAAGTAATTGCAGGTTTCTAACTGGGCCGAAGGTGAGGTGAGTGCCTGAGCCCCTCAGCTCAGTGGGGCTCCCTTTTCATCCCTTCTCTGACAGATTGCTTTGTAAACTTTGTTAGGCCTTTTCTTTCCCCTTGTTCCAGAGCTTTAAGTCCTTCTTTGTCCTCTCGCCATTCCTTTTATTCCTCAGGCCTGCCTGGGGGCAGGACGACTCTCCAAGCCCAGCTTGGCTGCTTGCCTCCTTCTGTGAGTAAGTGCTTTTCTCTTTCTTCACCTGGGACCCTCCAGAGGCTAGAGGAGAAGAGGGGCTGAGAGCGGATGGAAAGCATGAGTGCATTTGGTGCCCCTGGGTGGGGGTGGCCCCTGAGTGGGGAAGAGAGGGAGGAAAGACAGTGGGTGAGGGGTTTCCTGTTGCAGCCTTCAGCTGGACTCTTGAGAGTTGGGGGTCACTGGAGGAGGAGGTGGCTTCCTGCCCCATTGTTCAGGACTTCATTGTTTCCCAGGAATACTTATTGTGTGTGGGTTTTCAATAACCAACTTGGAAAGCTGTGTTTGTTACCATTATTCAGCAAACAATGCGCACCTACTGTGTGTAGAGGCAGCAGCACAGCCTACCACTGGGGAAAGGGGCCAGGAGTACCATTTCATCAGGGTCTCCAATTTAGGCTTTTGACTTTATCTGCAAATGGGGTTTTACATTATGTCAGATCCACTGACCAATTTGATCAAAGAGCCTCCTTGGGACCTCCCTGGTGGCGCAGTGTTTAAGAATTCGCCTGCAATGCAGGGGACACGGGTTCGAGCCCTGGTCCAGGAAGATCCCACATGCCGCGGAGCAACTAAGCCCGTGTGCCACAACCACTGAGCCTGCGCTCTAGAGCCCGTGAGCCACAACTACTGAGCCCGCATGCTGCAACTACTGAAGCCTGTGCACCTAGAGCCCATGCTCTGCAACAAGAGGAGCCATCTCAATGAGAAGCCTGCGCACCACAACAAAGAGTAGACCCCTGCTCGCCACAACTAGAGAAAGCCCGTGCGCAGCAACGAAGACCCAAGACCCAACGCAGCCAAAAAAAAAAAAAAAAAAGAGCCTCCTTGTATATCCTGAAGCTTGTTTCTTATTAACAGACCACTGTGCCTGGGGAGCACTATAAATTATTATATTTTAATAAATCCTATAATTATCTTGTGAGCAGCACAATTATAATTTTTTGTATTGGAAGCATTAATTTGCTAGACATTGAAAAATATGCCTCAATATTTGAGATCTTGTTTTGTTATCTCTTCATTTTCAAATATACCAAGAACATTGAAAAAAAAATCAGTGATCCGGGCTTCTCTTTATCCCTGCTCAGAGCAGAGATGAAGCCTCATCTCAGCACAAGGAGCTGGGGACATCCTGACTTACAAACAGTCATTGCAGTCCAACTGCTAGAGCATTTGGAGGAGCCAGCTACTGGGCTTCGAGGAGGGGCGGGCTCACAGCTGGGGGGCGGGTAGGGGAGGAGTCTTCACACGGGAGGTGACTTCGGAGCTGGCTTGCAAAGACTGTAGGAGTCTCGGAGGTGGAGAACGAGGGGAGGGAAAGCATTCCAGGCTTCGAGAACAGCATGTGCAAAGTCACGGAGGCGTGAAAGGACAGAGCGCGTTCCAGAATGGTCAGGATTGGGTATGGTTAGAGGAAGAGTATGGGGGTGGAGAGGCAGGGGGAGGAAGCAGAGCAGGGACAGCCTCTTATGTCCCTTTGCCTGCCTGCCTGTTTGTCTCTGGCTTTGGCTGTGGATCAGCAATGCTGGTGATGAAGTGCAGATTGGGGGGGTGGCCTGGGGTGAGAAGAGCAGATTGACTCTGCAGGAGGAGAGGGGAGTGGCGAGGATCGGGAAGCTCTTTATGACCTCATGCATTTCAGCTGGTTTTCTCCTTAGAGAGTCAACATTTTCAAGTAATGTAAACAATTGCATTAAAAATGTACAACAAACTTATTTAGTATTGTTTAACCCATTTAAAGGCATCAAATAGGCCTATATTCACTGAACACGTTTACTGTCTCTGTCCTGTACTGGCACTGTGCTGGGAGATAGGATACTGCCCCTCACAGTGACCGCAGGGCTGCTGTGAGGATTAAATGTGAGAATGGCTGCAAAATGTAAAATGCACGGGCACAGAGGAGGGCCTTGTCACACAGTGGCCATCATGGTTGTAGGAGAGGTAAAACGCATCACAGATGATTTTTCACCTCCCATCTGTGAGGTGAAATCATATTTCAAAGTGACTCAGAGCATGAACGGGGGCCCAGGTTCAAGTCCAGATTCTGTCTCATAGAAGCAAATTACTCTCTGAGCCTCGGTTTTTTTGGTTTGTAAAAAGAATATAATAATACAGTTCATAGAGACAGAAAGTAAAATAGTGCTTGCCAGGGGCGGGGGAAGGGGGAAATGGGGAATTGTTTAATAGGAATAGAAGTTCAGGGGTTTTTTTAAAATATTTATTTTATTTACTTATTTATTTGGTTACATTTTATTTATTTATTTGGTTGTGCTGGGTCTTAGATGCAGCAGGTGGACTCCTTAGTTCTGGCTCACCGGCTCCTTAGTTGTGGCATGGGAACTGTTAGTTGTGGCATGCATGTGGGATCTAGTTCCCTGACCAGGGATCGAACCCGGGCCCCCTACATTGGGAACGCGGAGTGTTAACCACTGCTCCACCAGGGAAGCCCCAGAAGTTCAGTTTTGCGAAATGAAAAGAGTTCCTGGAGATTGGCTGCACAACGATGTGAATGTACTTAACACTACTGGACTTTATGTACACTTAAAAATGGTTAAGATGGTAAATTTTTTGTTATGTATATTTTCTCACAATTTAAAAAATTTATTTTATTTTATTTTTATTTTTATTTATTTATTTATTTTTTAAAATAAATTTATAAATTTATTTATTTATTTATTTATTTTTGGCTGTGTTGGGTCTTCGCTTCTGTGCGAGGGCTTTCTCCAGTTGCGGCGAGCGGGGGCCACTCTTCATTGCGGTGCGCAGGCCTCTCACTGTCGCGGCCTCTCGTTGCGGAGCACAGGCTCCAGACGCGCAGGCTCAGTAGTTGTGGCTCACGGGCCCAGTTGCTCCGCGGCATGTGGGATCTTCCCAGACCAGGGCTCGAACCCGTGTCCCCTGCATTGGCAGGCAGATTCTCAACCACTGCGCCACCAGGGAAGCCCTTATTTTATTTTTTTAATAAATTTATTTTATTTATTTATTTTTGGCTGTATTGGGTCTTTGTTGCTGCGCGCGGACTTTCTCTAGTTGCGGTGAGCAGGGGCTACTCTTTGTTGCGGTGCGTGGGCTTCTCATTGCGGTGGCTTTTCTTGTTGTGGAGCATGGGCTCTAGGCACGTGGGCTTCAGTAGTTGTATCACGTGGGCTCAGTAGTTGTGGCTCACGGGCTCTAGAGTGCAGGCTCAGTAGTTGTGGCACATGGGCTTAGTTGCTCTGTGGCGTGTGGGATCTTCCCGGACCACGGCTGAACCTGTGTGCCTGCATTGGCAGGCGGATTCTTAACCACTGCGCCACCAGGGAAGCCCTCCCACAATTTTTTTTTGCACACAAGTTCATTTAATCTAAAACTCACCAGTTCTCAACCCACAAATTTTTTTAAAAAGAACCTAGTTCAGGGGGTCTGAGGATTAGTTGAGACAATATAAAGTACCCCTATACTCATAGCAATAGCTAATGTTCACTAATCAGGTACTTTGTGTCAGGTATAATTCTAATGAATCCTCACAACAGCCCTATGAGCTAGATGCTATTATTACCATCATTTTATAGATGAAAGACAAAGGCATGAATTTACATAATGTGCCCAAGATACCCAGCTAGTAAATGCTCAAAAATTAATAGATATTATTTTTTTAAATTAATATTTATTTATTTATTTTGGCTGCGCTGTGCCAGGTCTTCGTTGCAGCACGTGGGATCTTCACTGCAGCATGTGGGATCTTTAGTTGCGGCATGCGGACTCTTAGTTGCAACATCCATGTGGGATCTAGTTCCCCGACCAGGGATGGAACCCAGGCCCCCTGCATTGGGAGTGTGGAGTCTTACCCACTGGACTACCAGGGAAGTCCCCTTAATAGATATTATTGACACTGTCATACAAAGAAATTATCATCATCATGGTAGAATGCACTGTAATTATTGGCATTTCACAGTGCTGTGGGAGTTCTGAGGAACCATCTCTTGTGGCCAGGGGATCAGAGAAGACTTCGTAGAAGACATGTATCTGAGGTGAGCCTTGAAGAATGGGTAAGATTTGGACTGGGGTGGAGGAGGGGGAATCGGAATAGGCAGTCACAGTTGGGAAGGTCCATCAGGTTTTCAAGAACAGGACAAATACCTCCCTTAGGCTGGAGCATAAGGGGCAGCAGGGGTGGAAGATAAATCACTAAAGACGGGCAGATGGAAGGGAGCTTTGAAAGTCAGACCAAGTACAGCTGGTGAAAATCCACTGAAAATGATTGGGGGAATGATGCTCAGAGCCATGCATGGCTCATGCAGGTAAGGTAGGGACTGTTTTTTGTTTGCTTGTTTATTTGTTTTTGTTTTTTTGGCTGCACCACGCGGCATGTGGTATCTTAGTTCCGAGACCAGGGATGGAACCTGTGCCCCCTGCATTGGAAGCGCAGCGTCTTAACCACTGGACTGCCAGGGAAGTCCCGGTAGGGAGTGTTTTGAGTTGGGAGACCAGTAGAAGGCCTTGGCATCAGCTGGAGAAAAAAGAAGACCTGAGAGAAAATGTTGATGGTGATGGCAATGGAGAGAAGGATTGGGTAAGGGAGAGACTGTAGAACTGATAAAATGAAGAGGGCAAGGGGAAAGGGTCAAAGATGGTTCTAAGTAATGAACTAGTTGACAAATAGAAAAGAAGAGGGGATTTAAGAAAGAGAAGATGTGAATTCAGTTTGTGATTAATTGTATTGAGAGGGCCGTGGGGTACTTGGAGTAGATATCCACATAGGCACTTGGTGACTTAAGTCTCAAGCTCAAAAAAAAAAAAACCTCAGAACTAAAGACAGAAATTTGGTAGTCTGGATGAGACTACTAAGAAAGACTTGTCTGTAGTATTTCAGGTTTCTGTAACATTTGAAATCCTCTTCTAAACTGGTCATAGGATCTTGACTCTGGTTTTCAAGGTCATTTGGCCCTAACATTCCTGGTGAGACCTTCTTTCCTCCATCCCAACCACGTTGCTTCTCTGTTTCACCTAATGTTGTCTTTTTCCTCCTGTAAGGTAGCAGCAATCTCCCTCCCCCTAGGAAGCCTTTCAGGGAGGTAGAGTTAACGCTAACTCCCTTGAAGCTCGCACCCTCTTCATCTTTTTTTTTTTTTTTCTCTTCATCTTTGATATTAGGGAGGCGATGGGGTTAAACCATGTATTCTGGCCGACAGCATGTGCAAAGCCTGTGTGACGAGGAGGAGCACAGCACGGCCAGTGCGGCTGGAGCACAGAGTGTCGGGGAGAGGCAGAGGCCAGCCCTGCAGGGCCTTATAGGCCCTGCCAAGAGTCGTGGGAAAAAATGGAAGGTTGCAAATGGGGGTGGTGGAATGGGGGGGCAGGGGCTGTAACATGATCAGACTTGCAATTTTGAAAAGCCTATTCTGGTCAGCGCAGTGGAGAGCATGAACTGGAGGGGGTCTTGGGTGGACACAGGAAGACCAGCGGGCAGGGTATTGACGCCTGCTGATGAACACAGTCTGAGGCCTATTCATGCTTTTCTGTGTCCTTTTGCGAATGTAGATGTGTACTGTATAGATGTGCGAACTGGAGCCGACTTGTTCTCCTGCTGTTTAATCTGACTCATCTCCTTTGTAAACGGTAAGGTTATTGAGGGTAGAGATTCAGTTTTGTATTTTTTCCTATGCTGTAAATCCTAGTGACACCGGGAGCGCAACGGACATTTAGACCGTGACTATTGAAGATCGCCCCAGGGTGCCATCTTTAAAAAGCCCAAAAGTAACATTTATTGATATTATTATATTAATAGTGGTTGCTATTTTGTTCTGCTTTTGACTTCTAGACGTTTGGATGGAGGATTAGATAATGCAGAGAAAAATCTGGATATCTCAACCAGTACTACTCCAGTGTGGTCTGTGGACCAGCAGCGTTGGCATCACCTGGGAGCTCGTTAGAAAAGAAGAAAATCTCAGGCCCCACCCCAGACCCACTGAATCAGAATCTGCATTTTAACATGATCCCCAGGGGATTCCCACCTATATTACAGTTTAAGAAGCACCTTGGTATCTAAGCAACATCCTTCTACACTTCTGTGGGTAATATTCATACCTCAGGCATTTATCACACCCCATCTGGTGTGGAAGTCTGTGCCTGTGGCTTCTTCCCCTGCCAGGCTGGGAGCTCCTGGAAGGTAGGGGCCGAGCACTGCGTATGGCCCTGGATCTCTCATAGCACAGAGCACAATGACAGGAAGCAGGAGACCTGGGTTTCCGTCCTGGATCTGCCATTTATGAGCTGCGTGTATTGTATCTCCTGTGAGAGGATTTTCAGTCCTTCCAAAGGACCCACCCCAAATCTGACTGCTGAGAAGCTGGAGATGGTGGCAGGTTTCTGTACACAGTTTATTTACAGGCTTCATCTACAGAAGGAGGCACTTGGGTGGAAGGAGGAAGGTGATAACCAATTCCGCCAGGGCACATAAGAAACTTGGGCTGAAGTTACCCCAACAGCTACCCTAAGTGTGAACCAAGGCAGATGGAAACTCTATGAAGCAGGCACTAGTACCACTCCCATTTTTAATGGGTAAGGAAATGGCTCAGAGAGGTTAAGTGACTTGCCCAAGCTCCCAGGAGTTCACAAGCTCCTACGCATTAATTATTTTAGAAAACACAGTCCAGGAGTCTCAGCCTGGGGCTGCTGGAAGGCCAGGGACAGTCAGAGACTGAGACCCAGGACAGACCCACCAGACCTGCCCCCAAGGCTTTTCCAGACGGTTCCAGATTTGCCTAAAATTCCTATCAGCTTAAAAAGCAAGCCAATTTCATCACGGGAGAAACACAACAAGGGCCCTTGTGCCCTGCAGAATTCCTCTGTAGCTGGGGCCACAGTAGAGCTGTGAGGAACGCATTGCCTGGGTCTGGATGGGTTCCAAGGCTCAGGACCTCCCAGGGGCCACAAAACTCGGGCACCACTGTACTCTTCACTCAGAAACCCTCAGCTCAAGACGATGTGTCCCCTGCCTAGAGGGACCAGGTCTGGAGTCCTCAAAGGCCCCCAAACAAGCTAGGAACAGGGAATAGCAGAGAGTCTGGGAAGAGATGAGTGGGGAAGAAATCTTTCTACATGATGTGGAAGTCATATCTGCCTAAGCCAAACCATGTGCCAACTGTTCTGCACGTGTGATTCATGGTGGGCTGGGTAAGATTTGAGTCGGTCTGGTAGTTTTCAACTCAGAAAAGGCCGAGAGGTTCAGATGTGAAGGAAGGGACTCAAAGCAAAGGTCTGCCAGTCACTGTCAAAGATACGGCACCTCAGCTCTGAGGCTCTGAGTTTCTACAAGAGGTCTGTCAACACGGACTAAGCATTGTACCCCAATTAGCCTCCCCCTATTAGTCAATCACTATTAATAACTGATTATTAAGTTGTAAAAGCATTCTCCCTCTGATCCCTAATGCCCCATTCAGAGTTAAGTTCTTTTCTTCATTTTAATTTTTATTTTTCTCCAGTTACGATGGCTTAGTGCTTTCTCTTTGTTCTTCCTCACCTTGTTCACTGAAATTCTGGCTGGTGGTTCTATCAGCAGAACTACAAAACCAAAAAGGCAACAATGTTTTAGAACTTTCTTTGCCGTGACTCAAGGAGGCTAGAGGCAGGTGGAGGGACATGAAAAGGAAGGTGGGGTCTGGAGCCACACGGACCAGAGTCCAGATCCCAGCTCTGCTATTATTAGCAGTGTGACCCCGAACAAATCACTCATCTGCATAATGGGATCATAATGCCGATCAATGCAGAAAAGCATATCAAGTAATGAATGGAGATTCGATGGCGGACATGCAGTAGGCTCTCAATTTATGGTCAGAAATAACACCGTGATTATTACTAATAGCTTGGTTAGAATTTAGGTCTCCCACATGGCAATGGACACTACCTGAAAATTTTGTCAGAAGCCATGTAGCGGCCACCTCTAGTGGGACCTGCCTCTCCAACTTGCAAATTCCAGTTTCTCTCCAGGAATCAGGGAGGAGGAGCTGGGTCTGGAGCATGTAGAATGTCCTTTGCCCAATAGTAACACAATAGCTACAATTTGTTGAGCACTTACTCTGGGCTAGGCAGTATTAACGTATATTAACTCATTTCATCCTCACAGTCACCCTGTGAGATAGGCACTATCATATCTCTTCCATTTTCACAGGTAAAGAAGCAGTTCAGCCAGGTTAAATGACTTGCCGAAGCTCCCATAATACTAATAGGTAACAAACTCAGAATAATAAGAATGGTGGTTTCTATGTACCAGGCACGTATGTGCTCAGGGCTTTTTTGTATGGCTGTACAGGTTGTTCACTGCACAAGAGAGCTTGGCCAAAGGGGCAGGTTGGGGCTGAAACTCAGCCCCTGCTCTTTGCCAAGCTCTGTACCCTGGTGCAGGGCTGTGTCTACCTGGAGGCAAGGACACTTCTTTCTAATTTGACAAAGACACCACATGAGCTATCAGAGGCCCTGTTAATTCTTTATGTGTATTACCTTCTCAATCCTCAAAACAACTCTGTGGGCTAAGTATTCCTACCCTTATTTTATAGATGAGGAAATCCAGACCTAGAGAGTTCAGGTCACTTAGCAAAGTCACCTTGTAAGTCATAAAGCTAGGATTTGAGCCTGATACCAAAGCCCATGCTCTAAACCAGTAGGCCATTATACTGGCCCCATCCCTAAATGCTCAATAAGTGAATAAAAGAAAAATACATAATTGTCTGACTTTTACCCTAAAATACATGGCAGTTCTTATGAGGCCCCATGGCTGTTGAGGCCCTACATAAAGTTGTAGAAAACTCAATCAATCAGGAATTTGGAGTACTGTCTTTCAGTGCTCGAAACTCTGCGACTTTATGCTTGTTAACCATTTCAGTAGCTCAATTTCCTTATCTGAAAATAAGAGTAATATTATAAAGGAACATTTCTCTTAGTTGTTGCAAAGTGTGTGTGCATATGTAATAATCGTCACATCAACCATGGGAGGTGAGTGACACGCTCAGGATCACGCAGCGAGTAGGGCAGAGCGGAGACCTGAAACCAGGGCTCCCGACTCCCAGTCCCATGCTCAGTCCTTGCTAAGTACCTTACAATTTTAGGAGCACCTGCAGCCTGCCCGGTGGCCCAGACATTACACAGTACACATGCAAGTCAGATGGTACTGTAGACGGACATTAATCATGTGACCACACTCAGTTGTTTCAGAAGACGAGGCAGGAAGGAGCACTCTGAGAGGAGTCTTTGCTTGGCTCCCGTGCCTGAAAACAAAACCGCTGCCCTTGCAGGAGCTGGGGCCCACCTGGGTTACAGCCTTGGGTAATGTAAGGCTTTTCCAGAGCTGCTTTAGGAGGGGAGGATGACCTGGGAGCATCTGGGGGCAACGCTGTCTCCTCATCCCTGGCTGTGACCAGGTTCAAAGGAACCATCTGTGGAAGCACTTTGCAGAGAGGCGTTGTCCAAATGCAGAGTGCTATTGTTTTTCCTCCCCTCTGTGGATCTCAGGAGGCTGATTCCATCTGTGTTCAAATGACAGACTTGCCCTTCCTGTGATAAAATGCGGGCTGCTGTCCCCACCCCAGCTGGGTGCTTTCCAAAAAAAAAAACATGCACATACACATGTACACTGTCCCCACCTCCCCAAAACAACCCACCACTATCTCCAGCTCTGCAGGCCTGCTCTGTGGAGGCTGGCAAGCCCCCCATGAGGCCCCTTTTGGGCTGTGGGCATCCTACTCCTTATGTGGGCAGCATCTGTGGATGACAGGGAATGAAGAAAGATACAGACATACAGACCTTCCAGCGATTGCCACATTCATTGCATAAGACAAAGGTAGTCATGGGCTCATCAGCACTGCGTGTCTGCACCTGAGAGAAAAAGAGAGCAGGGACCACTCATGAAGTCACTTTCCTGCTCTAGGACCTGCTATGGCTCCCACTGTCTGTAGAAGTAGGTCCAAATCCCAGAGGTTGGCACCATTACTCCCACTCCACTTTGGCAATTCCCTTATCACTAAGAATTCCATTGTGTATTCATATGTTTTCCATCAGCTCACTTCCAGTATCTCCCTGGCTCAACCTGACCTTTGCACTCTCAGTCTTGTTGTTGATTCTTCTGAACTGATCTGTCTTCTCTTGCTTCAAGACTCATCTCCTACAGGAAAAATGAACACATCCTATTGGATGTACCTCTCTGATCAGAACTGAGTGAGCTGGAAGCACCCTTAGGGATCATCCAGTTTGTTCTTTATTTTACAGGTGGAAGAACTGAGACCCAGAGAGGAAAAGGGATTTGAAGATCATTGGGGATATTTAATATTGTTTTCTAGTTTCTCATCCCCTTAACCAGACCATTCAGGTGCAGAAACCAGGTTTCCCACAGCAAATCCCTGGTATTTCCAGATTTAACAATTGCTGTTCTGATTTTCTGCAGCCAACCCTGGACGGCCATGACATGTAGCAAGTTGTTGCTTTGTGGACACTCAGCTATGAACATGTCAGCTGGAGTCTGTGGAGTGGGGGGAAGTCCCCCTGCTAATGGGTGAGTCCAGCAGTGGGCCAGGAGGACACAGCCTAGCACAGCCTTGTCACTGCAGAGCAATGACACCTGAGGAAGGATACCACTGGGGTCTCTCTGTGGAGAGAGAACTTTGCGAATGGGCATTTGACTTCTGGTGGGAGGCGATGCACAGGAGGCATGTCATTCCACAGGGAAACGTGCTTGGAAGGGAGCAGGAACTTGCACACACACCTCCAGATTCCTGAACTAGAATTCTCCGAGGGACTCCTGAAAGGCAAGGCTCACTATTTCTGCTGTAGCCACAGATCCCCAAGGGCAAGGTGCTCTGATAAATCTTGCTTGAGAGCAGATGGGGGAATGAATAGAGTTCTAGAGTGACAAAGCACCAATTAGAATCCAAGAATATTGGTGCCCCAAGGGCATAACGCGTACAACCCAGAAACAGCTTTTAAGTCTCAGAGAAGAGGCCTCCACAGCCTCCCACGGCTCCCCATGCCAGGGCAGTGGTCTTCACCCTTACGACTCGGGGCTAAATCCCTTAGGCTTTACTACCAAGTTGGCTGTATTGTAGGCAGAAAGGTCTGGATCTGGGTTTATTAACATCTCTGCCACTGTCTTTGCCACTTTAGACAAAGCCGCAAAACTTGTCCCCGTCTGGACCTCGGCTTCCCTGTGTGTAAAGTGAGGGAGCAGAGTTTTTATTGCTAAGTTCCCTTCCAACCATCTGTGACTCTACAGTTGTTCTGTGCCCTGTGAGTCTGGTCCCTCTTATTCTTGCTTCAGGGAAGGCCAGAACACGCTGGCCAAGCCTCACAGACTCAGATCTGGGTGCTTCTGCGTGTATCTTTTCTAGAAGCCACAGATGTATCATGTTGGTGTACCAAGACTTGCCCTTCTCTCTGCAGCCCAGAGTTTTAGCCTTTTCTCCCCGCTGGCTTCTCCCTAAGCTCCTCCTGGCCCCTGTCGCCTCCTCCCCCCCTGGCCCCTCCCCCACCCCATACCTGGTTATAGGTGCAGTTTTTCTTCTTGCATTTGCTGCACTGGAAGAGGTCGGTGGTGGTGCCGCCTGTCTTGGCCATCTGGTGCTCTCGGATGGCCTCTTGAGTCATGGCATTCCTCAACTCCCTCAGCTCATCACTGGCCATTTCCTGGCGAGAAATGAGTCTGCCCTTCAGGGCCAGGGAGCCCCAGGAGCCCTGGCCCTGTCCCAGCTGGGAAAAGGCTTTATCAGAAGAGTCCCCATTCTGCCTTTGGGTGGAAGGTCAAACCTGGGTGCTCCAACTGGGCCAAGTACAGTAGGGCACATATAGGAGAGTACAAGGCAAATAGCTCCCCCCAGGATCAACACTCTTGTGTACATTGCCTCAGGTACTCTTGTGTACCTTCCTGCATAAGCTGACTTCATTACTGACCACCTGATCTATGATGTTCCCCTTGTCCTTCCAGTCTGGACTTGACCCACTGCCCGTCTGAGCTGGGATCCCTGCCCGGCCAGGCCATTCTGCCTGGTGGGAACCTTGGTCTCGACTATTCATGACTTACTGCTGTTACCCCCACCCAAGCAGGACCTGAAGCTCCTGGGTTCACACAACTAACTGCTCACCTGTGATTGCATCATGGAATATCTTTTTCTATAAGTTCCTACAGAACAGAGCCTCCTGTCTCTCGTCAGCTCACTGTAGGCACTTAGTGTCTGCATTATTCAGGTCTTCCCCTTTTCTGTCCCTCCCCTGGCCATTGGACTTGCCTTGAACTTCTTCCAGAAGAGAGCAGAGAGGGAGACACTCAAACCGGAGAGAGCTCTAGTTAGTGTTGGTTTTGGGGGAGGAAGATGGCTGAAGCTAATTTTTTTCCTTTTTAAGATTTTTTTGATGTGGACCATTTCTAAAGTCTTTATTCAATCTGTCACAACACTGCCTCCTCTTCTATGCTTTGGTTTTTCGGCCGAGAGGCATGGGGGATCCCAGCTCCCCAGCCAGGGATGGAACACGCACCCCTTGCACTGGAAGGCAAAGTCCCAGCCACTGGACCGCTGGGGAAGTCCCGAAGCTAATGTTAAAAGAAGATTTGGGTTGTTCCCTGGTGGTCTACTGGTTAGGATTCAGTGCTTTCACTGCTGCGGCCTGGGTTCAATCCCGGATCAGGGAACTAAGATCCCGCAAGCCACGAGGCATGGTCAAAAAAAAACGAAACAAAAAAACTTTTTTTTTTTAAAAGATGATTTGGCACTGGCTAAACATTTTAATTATTGCCATCTGGCATGACCCCTTAAACTGTGTAGAACAGAGTTGGTACAAAGGTCAAACGAATTTAGTATGCTGACTGCTACATTATAACCACTTGGGTTTCTTGACAAAATGCATTTTCCTATGAATCCAAAACCCTAAGGGCAGGTCCAGGAATATGCATTTTTATTAGTGCCCCCAAGTTATCCTAGTACACACGAATGTCCTACTGTGTCAAATTCAAGGACTAGGTCCTAACCAATGGCAGGGGTATATACAAAAACAAGTCAACCCCAGGCCATATAAGCAAAAAGCAGCTAACTTTAATGTTGGGGGACTTTCCAGAGCATAATACATTTATTCATTCAAAATGTATTGGATGTCAATTTCTTGAATGCCTTTGGCTGCAGGGGTGGCTAATTTGTAGCATGTACGATTTCCATGGTGTAAACACTCCCACCATGGCCATTTTCAAGCTACTATGTGATACAACTGAATGCAGAGTTGGGAAGAGCTACACATAATCATCTCTCTTGAGCTGGTAGGAGCTGGCTCCAGCCCACCACTGCCTCTAAGCCCTAAGGATTCAGACCTGATTTGGTTCCTGTCCCCAGGTAATGCTAATCTAGTAGAACAGCCAAGCATTTGAACAAGATTGCAAGATAGTGTAGGAGGTACTAAAGCAAAGGTATACAAAGTGTAGGGAAAGCCCATATGGTGGCTAACTGCCTGGGGGCAGGGAGGCTCATTAAAGAAGCTGACACCTTCCCCAGTCTTGAAAGATAAGCAGGACTTCCTGAGGGGGATGGCACAAGAGAATAATAGATGCCAGAGATCAGAGGACAAGAATAACATGTTTGGGGAAGGGTACTCAGTGTGGGTCAAGGTGAGGAGTGTGGGAGATGTGGCTGTGGGTCAGACTGTGCCAGCTAAGAAATAGAGAACAGGAAATCGACTATGCTTCAATTAAAAAAAAAAAAAAAAGAAAAAAGAAATAGAGATCAGGAAAACTCTATCCACTTACCAATCCATTTACCTATCTCTTCCTGCCTCATTTAGGAGGCAGCATCAAAGACACATGGGGTCAGTACAGTAATATAGAAAATAAGGTCGAAAATGAGGAAAATAAGTGTAGAGATGACACTGGATCTTCACGTCATGTACAATGTGAATTTGCTAAATATTTGTTGAGTACTTATGACACACCAGACACTGGCTTTGACGCTGGGAACAAAACCCCTCTCCTTGTGGGCTGCCAGTATGTCCACTCAACAGCTCTAATGGGTATCTCAGAATCTGCCCCATTCTTTGAATCATCTGGGTTTGAGAGAAAAAGAGAGAAGGAGGAAGAATGAGGGAATCAGGTGGACCAGGAAAGAGACATAAAAAGGGAGTTAGGGAGACACAGGAGGCAGAGAGGGATGTCCACTCACTCACACAGGCATCGGCTGCCCCAGGCTCTGCCTGACGGGAGCCCCTGGCCTCTGAGCCACAGCATAGCAGGCAGCCCAACCCCAAGCTGTTATTTTTCTTTTTTCTTTTTTTAAATATTTATTTATTTGGCTGTGTCGGGTCTTCGTTGTGGCACACGGGATCTTCGTTGCGGCACGTGGGATCTTGCACTCGTTGCGGTGCGTGGGCTCCTCTCTAGTTGTGGTGCGCGGGCTTCTCTCTAGTTGTGGCATGCGGGCTCAGTAGTTGTGGCGCATGGGCTTAGCTGCTCTGCAGCATGTGGAATCTTAGTTCCCTGACCAGGGATCGAACCTGCACCCCCTGCATTGGAAGGCGGATTCTTTACCACTGGACCACCAGGGAAGTCCCTGTTATTTTTCTTCCTGGAGCAAAAATGGTCCTATATTTCTTTCTTTTTTTTTTTTAAGAATTTTATTTATTTATTTATTTGGCTGCAACATGCGGGATCTTTTAGTTGCAGCATGCGGGATCTAGTTCCCTGACCAGGGATCGAACGTGGGCCCCCTGCATTGGGAGCACGGAGTCTTAACCACTGGACCACCAGGGAAGTCCGATCCTCTATCTCGTATAAAAACTTCCTGCCTAGAGCAAAAGTTGACCCCAGGAAGGAGGGCTCCTGGGCCTCCGTTGCCTGGGTTGCGGGCAGGGGGCTCCTCAGCGGCTGGCACTGGCAGTCCCTGTGGAGGGCATGATGCAGTCCTGGCTTGCTGCCCTTGGCCTGGTCAGCCTCTTCTTGGGCCTGGGTTGATCACCCAATTCTCTTGCCCTGTTCTAGTGAATAGTCCTTGGATGGGGCCAGACTTGGCCGGTTCCTTTGCTGAGACTTCTGGGGCCTGTCTTTGTCCTAATTCAGTCACCCAGCTCTCTTCTGGCCTCCAGCTTCTGGGAACTTGCTGGGTTTGGCTCACACCTGTGCCTACACCTTGCTCTTGGTTCTCCGGGCCCTGGTTTCCCAATGTTTCTGGAACTGCCTGTAAGACAGTCTCTTGATAGCATTCCCACGACACACACACAAAGAGAAGCAGAGGGACCCCAGAGCCACAGAGTGAGGGACAGAGAGAAGGAAATGCAGGCTGGGTTCCCATCAAAGTCACAGCTTCACCTCACAGGGAAGGATAATACTCTGTTAAGTCAAGTTGCAATTTGTAACTCTGGGTATATGTTGTTATTTGCCTAAAAAGAGCATATATTTTAGATTAAGCCAAAAGATATCCCTGTCCACCTGTGCAAAGTTCCCCATTTTATCCTAAAGCCAGGGCTCTTTGTAAAATTTTGGGTATTTGAGGAAAGCAGCAAACCCTCTTCTCAGAAAAATGTACACGTACACATTACATAACACACACACCACACACCTGCATACACCACACACTAACCACACACACCACACACACATACACTACATCACACAAACCACACATACATACACATCACGCACACCATAAACACACAGAGGCACACTCTTGACAATAGTTTCAGAGGGTTCCCAGACACCCCAAGGCACACCCAGACTCCAGGACGTCAGTGCATTTCCCCTCCCCTTCTCTGGGCCGCTTGGATCCAGTAGCGCTTTAGCAGTGCCATTGCCACGTGCTTGCGGGGAATCCACTGAGTTAGCTCTGGCAGCAAAGAGCCACTCATACCTGAGGGTGTACAAAGGTCTTTCCAAGATAGAGACTCTGAAATAAACAGATCTGGGATCAAATCCTCATCATCACTTATGAGTTGAGGGTGGCCTCAGTTTTCTCATCCACAAAATGGGGATAATATTTCCTCTTTGATAGCACTGTGATGAAATGGCCAGTGAATGGGCCTAACATATACTAATTCCTGGGAGGGCTTTGCTTGCCTTAACCTTCTAAACACTTCACATGTGTTAACTCATTCAATCCTTCATGGGATAGCTGTTATTACTTCCACTTTATGGATGAGAAAACTGAGACACAAAGAGGTTAAGTGGCTGGTCTAAGATCACACAGCTAAGTGGCACAGGCAGAAGTCAAACCCGGGCAGTTCGGCGCAGGCCCCGAGCTTCTAACCACTGCACATACTTCCTCAAACAGGCTTGTTCCCTTTACCTTCCCTTACTGATCCCTTCAAGCTGGGTCAATCCTTCCCTCCTGTAAGTTCCCATGGTGGCTCTGTCATGGCAGCCACCACCGCTGTATTATATGTATTTGTACACATGTCTGCCCCCGCACCTTGGGCTGTGCTCCATGGAGTCAGGGACTCCGATTCTGGCTTCGGCCCAGAGCTGAGTAATGGGATATAGGACTGAACGAGGCAGAAGAGGGAGGCAGATCACAAGGCAGGGAGGAGAGGGTGCTCCGGGGCCAGACAGCTTGGCTCCTGGCATCGACCTTTTCTAGCTGTGTGCACGGGCAGATCACTTAAGTCCTCTGAGCCTCAGTATCCTCACCTATAAGATGGAGATGATAAACATTTCTGTCTCGGGTGGCGTGAAGCTAGAATTGGCCGACACACCAAAGCGATTAGCACAGTGCTGAAGACATGGTAGCTGTGTTCACTGTCCTGATGGTCCAGGGGCCCTGAGGGATGGGGAGTCTTAGATGGTCCGGCTAGGGAAGCCCCTGTTTCATCACTGAGTTACAAGCCAGTGCCTCTCAGACTTGGGCAAGGCTGGAGGGGCCCGGCCCCTTGTCCCACCACGCAGAGGTCCCGGCCCCGACCCTCACCTCTGCCGTCATCTTGGCAATGAGCCCAGAGGAGATGGCCCCACTGAGCACGTTCCGCCTCAGGCCGGGGTTCCTGGGGTCCTTGAGGTTGCTGATTCGGCTGCGCACGCGGTTCCGGTACTTCATATCTGTGCTCTTGAGCTCCTGGTAGATATGTGACACAGTCAAGGGCCAGCCACTCGCAGAGGAGCACAGAAGGACGGGGAGCCTGTCCCTGAAGCCCGAGGAGCTGCAAGGCCACCTCTTCCTTTCCTTGGACTTTTACAAGGGGTCAGGCACCTTTGTGGCCTCTGACTCCCCAAGTAGGGGGTCTCACTTGGGCATTTGGGGTCAGTCACATATCAAGGAAAGGAAATAGCCTCCAAGGTGACAGCAGGTCATCTCAAGCACTGTGGTGTCAGGGACCCCAGGAATGGGCAGCCTGGGTTTGTCTAAGCCTCTTGTGTGACCTCAGGTGAGTCCCATGACCTCTTTGTGCCTCGGCTTCCTTATTTATAAATAAAAGGCCGTTATGAGGATTCCGTGAGCTAAGCTGCATGAGGCACCAGCGTGGTGTCTGGGGCATGTCAAGTGCTCAACATTTGGGGGCTAAGATGATAGTGACGACGATAACCTCTAGTTTGAAAGGGCCTCTGGAGGTTGTAAGTCCAGCCGTCAGAGGAAAACATAAGATTAGGGGCCACATGTCTAAGGCTCTAGGCAGTATTGCAATAAAGAAATCGTCGAGTTTTGTTTACTCTGGTGTTCCCAAAATATTAGAGCATAGACCCACCTGCCTGCCCCTCCTCCCTTTTCTCTGGGAATACTTTTCGCGGAACCCACTTTGGGAATTGCTGGTCAGAGTTACTTCGCTCATTAATAGATGAGGAAGCTGAGGCTTCGAAAGGGTGCAGGCCCTTGCTCAAGGTCACAGGGCACATTCCCGGCAGAGTCAGGGCTGAAAGCCAGACCCCCTCCTAACGGTAATGCTCTCTCCACTCACCCGGCAGGAAGTCGCCCCTGGCCACCGACCACAGTGAGTTATCTGTCCAGACACTGCATCCCAGACAGGCCTCCCACCCCCTCCTCCCTTCTCCATCCTCTGGAGGACCTCAGGGAACAAAGCCACATTTTCTTGGTCTCCTAAGCTAAGAAGAATCAGGAAGATGAAGCCTTTGCTGGGAAAAACCATATACAAGAAAGAGAACGTGGGGAATGTGGGAAAATGGACACAGCTGGCTTTCTCGAAGTGGTGGGAGGGAAGGTGGTATTATTTATGTTTTCCTTGATTGTTGTTTGTACAATACAAATGTGAAAAGAAAGAATATGCCCTAATGCATCTGAAAGCCAAAATATTTGTTTAAAAATCTGTGTTTGAGATTCTTGGAGGTGGGGATCTGCTTGATATGTGGGGACAGCAGGGCTGGTAATCCTTTCATCAGCCTCTTCCTGAGTCTGCCTCCATTTCCTGAGGTCACAGAGGGGGATGAGGTGGAGTGCAGACCTAGGATCATAGGCCCCTACCCCCCCAGACGAGCACATGTGAGCCCCACGGCTGCCATGTTAGTCCAGGGTCGCTGCAAAGAGGTCAGATCTTTTTTAGGACATAGAGCTTTCAAGCCCCCAAACTTATCCTTCCCCTGACCTCCCACCACCTAAGAACAAAGAGCTAAAGGGTTGGTGCAGCTTTGATTTCCTTTCCTTCAGAAGAGGGTCGTTCAATGAGGGAAGGCCAGCAGTGGAACTATGGACTGGATCACCCACCTTTGTCTCTAACTGGGCTTGAAGGTGGAGGGACCTGCTTGGAGGGACAACTGTTTGGGAGAAAACAAAGATGAAGCTCCTGAGAGTTCTGATACCTCATGTTCTGTGTTACTGAATTAATTGGAAATTATGAAAATGTACTTGGAGAGGTGTTAGATTAGCTCAAGAAGTGCTGGTTAATAACTAAATGATGGTGGAGGGAAACTCCCAGATATGTTGAAAGATAATAGGGTGGTTCTCAGGCAGGAGATGGAAGCAGGAAGTTTGTTTTCTGAGATCGGCCCCTGTACCTTCCCAACCCCAGCTGAGCCCCTAGGTAGAGCCTGGAAGGCCAGAAAAGGGCCTTAATGGGACACTCAGACCCCTGTTCCCTGGGGATTCTGTTCCCACCCTCCATACCTTTTTGATATGCAAAGCTTTGTCTCCAGTAAAAGGAATTCCATGCATTCATTCAGTGGGGCACAGTGTGGAGGGATTCCCCCTCCAAGACAGAAATCTTGGGAATTCCCCGGTGGTCCAGTGGTTAGGACTCCACACTACCACTGCAGGGGGCCCGGGTTCGATACCTGGTCAGGGAACTAAGATCCCTGAATGCTGTGTGGTGCAACCAAAAAAAAAAAAAAAAAATCTTCCGGTGCAATCGGCCATATCACATGGTAGTCACTTCCTCTGTCTAGACAAGGCTGCTTTCAGACAGTGGAGGCATGGCGCATAAAGGAAGAACTCAGGACATGGAATCCAAAGACCAAGGTTTTCAGTTCAGCTTTGATATCCAGTAGTTCCTGAGCCTCAGTTTCCTCATCTGTAAAATGGGAACAACAGCCCCTGCCTCACAG
Source organism: Balaenoptera ricei (assembly GCF_028023285.1). Taxonomy (NCBI): domain Eukaryota; kingdom Metazoa; phylum Chordata; class Mammalia; order Artiodactyla; family Balaenopteridae; genus Balaenoptera; species Balaenoptera ricei. The sequence continues at coordinate 18,231,275 of NC_082639.1, forward strand.
AGATTATTGCAAGTATTAACAGAGGTAGGAAGTGTCAATTGCCCAGGACACAGTGCCTGGTACATATTAGGGGGTCAAACATGGGAGCTGTTATCTTCAGAGGAGGAAGAGAGGGAAGGGCTGAGCGCAAGGAATGCTGTCCTCTCTCTCTGTCTCGACTCATTGACAATGTCACAACCCAGGCACGTCAAGACACAGCCTGGGGACTTCCCTGGAGGTCCAGTGGTTAAGACTTCGCCTTCCAATGTAGGGGATGCAGGTTCGATCCCTGGTTGGGGAGCTAAGATCCCACATGCCTCATGGCCAAAAACCAAAACATAAAACAGAAGCAATATTGTAACAAATTCAACAAAGACTTCAAAAAATGGTCCACATCAAAAAAAAAAAATCTTAAAAAAAGAAAAAAGACACAGCCTGTCTGAGCCCTCAGGTTCTACAGTCACATTTTCTGGGTTCAAATCATCCCAACTCTGCCACTACTATTAACTGTATGAGCTTGGGCATGTAACTTAGCTGCTCTAAGCCTCAGTTACCTCATCTGTAAAATGGGATTAATCCCACAGGGAACCTACCTTGTGGGATTGTTCTCAACGTGAAATGATGTACTGCTCGTAAAGAGCTTATCAAAAGGCCGGCAGGTGCCAAACTTAATAGATGTTAGCTAGAATTAAGAACTCAGGTTCAGGGGCAGAGCAGGGGCCTATGCCTGAGTCCTTCCACTGCCCACTCACTGTCCTGGATCCCTTGTACTTGGGAGACCTGTCGCTGGACAGTTCAGGCACCCACAGCCCTGGCACAGCTCAAGGATATGGTCTTCGATTTCTGATGCCATCTTGTCACAGTTGACCCCATAGTCCTTGTAATCGTCTAAAAGAGATTCGGGAAACACAGGCATCAGCTGGAGATGACGTTGGCAGTGAGGCCTGCTTGGACAGGGGACTCTAACATCCTGTAGCACTTTCAGGGTGCTGAGAAAGACCAGCTCTCCCTGACCTTGGGAAGCCCTCCCTCCCCCGTCCCTGGCCCAGGCCCTCTCACCGTCCGCCTTCAGGGCCGCGGAGAGCATCTCCACACACTTGTCCCGGACGGAGTCCCCCGTGAGATAGCAGGGCGCCAGGAGGCAGACAGAGGGGGCAAAGCTGGGGCTCGAGGGGCTGCTGGGTGTTCTGGGAGTCTCTGCTTTCGATTTGCCGCTGTTTGATCTGAGGATGACAATCAGTAATAGACATTTTGACATTAAGTGAATAAAGCATTTACTGAGCACCATTCTAGATGTTTTTATGGATGATCTCCTTTAATCCTCATAAAAACCATATGAGGAAAGCACTATATATATATGTATTTCTTTTGGCTGTGCGGCGTGTGGGACCTTATTTCCCCAACCAGGGATTGAACCCGCGTCCCCTGCATTGGAAGCGTGCAGTCTTAACCACTGAACCGCCAGGGAAGTCCGGAAGGTACTATTTTAGGCACTTGACATGGATCATCTCATTTAATCCTCCTAACAACCCCATGAGGTCTGTACTATACGTAGCCCCATTTTAGAGTTATATTTTAAAGTGCATTTTAGAGAGAGAGATGCATTTAAAATAATATGACAGGTCACATATCTGGAAATCAGTAGAACCAGAATTGAAACCCAAGAGGGTGAACTCTGGTACCCAGGCACTTAGCCAAACACTGTGCTCTACTGAGAGGTTACAGAAAGTGTAACGATGCCAATAACTCTATCATCCACCAGGCACCATGCTAGCTGCTCTCTCTATCTGCTCTCATAGAACCATCTATTCACTCATTCAATAAATATTAGGCACCTATTTTCCAGGTACTGTGCTAAGAACAAGGGATAAAGCAGACAAACCAGAAAAGTTCCCTCACTACAGTCCAGTGAATAATGAATTTACCACCACTTAAGAGAATTGTCTTTAACCATGTGCCAGGAACTGTGCCAGGCACTTTAGGAGCATTTTCTAATTTGATCCTCACAGCAGTCCTTGGAAGTAGGTACTGTAATCATCCCCATTTGCAGATGAGGAAACAGAGTTACACTACTGAGATCTGCCTAAAGTTACAACGCTAAGATTTGAACCTAGATCTATCTGATTCCAGTGTCTATGCTCTTAACTCCTATGATACACTGTCTAAGAATGATCCCATTATGGTTTTGGCTTAAAAGACCACAAATATATATGAACTGGAAGGATAACCATGTGTCTTAGCTCGGGCTGCCGTAACAAAGTACTATAGACTGCATGACCTAACAGAAATTCTTTTCTCACAATTCTAGAGACTGCAAAGTCCAAGATCAAGGTGTCGGTTTATTTGGTTTCTGGTGAGAGCTCTCTTCCTGGCTTGTAGACAGCCTCTTTCTTGTTAAGCCCTCACGTGGTGGAGAGAGAACAAGTGAGCTCTCGAGGTGTCTCTTATAAAGATGCTAATCCTATTGGATCAGGGTTCCACCCTCATGACCTCATTTAACCTTAATTACCTCCGTAAAGGCCGTATCTCCAAATACAGTCATATTGGGGGTTGGGGCTTTAACATATGAATTTTGAGGGACCACACATATTCAGACCATAACCCCATATTAATAGCAATTATCTCTCTGAGATGGGATTATAGGAGATTTTCAGTTTCTTCTTTCACTTATACATATTTTCTAAGTCTTCTATAAAGAATATATCTATTGATACTTTTGTCATGAGAAACACTTTTTTTGTTTGCTAACATTTGACAATCATGAGTGGTCCCTCTGTGCTGATGGCTCAGACCGGAAGCTTCCTGTCTTCCTGTTCTCAAGAAGCCGCCAGCAAAAGGTGGAAGCAACCCAAGTGTCCATCAGTAGATGAATGTATGAATAAAATGTGGTATATAACACAATGGAATATTATTCAGCTATAAAAGGAATGAAATTCTGAAACATGCTACAACTTTGAAGACATTATGATAAGTGAAGTAAGCCAGATACAAAAGGACAAATATTGTAAGCGTCCACTAATATGAAGTACCTAGAGCAGTCAGATTCATAGAGTAGAATGGGGCTGGGGGAGGGGAGAATGGGGAGTTATTATTTAATGAGTATAGAGTTTCAGTTTCAGATGATGAAAAAGTTCTGGAGATGGATGGCGGTGATGGTTGTACAGCAATATGAACGTACTTAATACTAGTGAAGATGATGCTGGGCTTCTGAAAAGTCAAGCCCAAGAAATTGTGTCTGGGAGTGAGGCTGGCTGAGTAGCTCAAGCTTCCCAGTGTTAAAAACCTGGGGTTACAAGAGAATCCCATCCGACAACTTGCTGAACACTGATCAGTGTGAATTCTGCCGTCCGCCTCCTCATCCCCCAACTTGTGCTATTTGCCCTAACCTTGGATCCCCTCTGTCACCATAGATACCCTTGGACCACTGAGAGTTTTGTGTTCTCTGGAGCCTTGAGGTTCCTCAAAGGTGTCTCAGTGCTGCCACAGGAGTGGGGTGGTCTGAGGAGGGGAGGCTCTGCCCTTTTAAGGTTTATGGGTTTTTTTTTTCATAGTTCCCCAACCTGAGATTGAACCCAGACCCAGGGCAGTGAAAGCACCAAGTCCTAACCACTGGACCGCCAGGGAACTCCCAAGGTTTACATTTTGAATTCCCAAAAATTTTGTCCAAAGGGATTCCCTAGCTTTTATTTTTTTAATGCAGTTTGAACTTTACTCTTCTAGATTAATTTACCCTGGATGCTACCCAGCTCTGTCTGACAACTGGGTTGCCTGGCAGCAGAGCACAGGGAGGGATAGGGAAGCTGAGATCCAGCCAGCTCCTCCCGTAGTCAGATTTCAGCGGGAGTAAAGGTGTGGGTGCGGGAAGGCTGGGAAGGGCATAAACTCTAAAGTCTAAGGGCTGCCTGCGACCAAAATGAATCCCCCTGCACCCAACCCTGGTCTCGGCCCCTGGGCTCTCACCTGCACAGCCACAATAGCCCCAAAGCTGGTCTCCTCTTGCCCTCCTTACAATCTATTTGCCACACAGCAGCCTGGGGGGTCCTGATCCCATCGCTCCCCTGCTTCTGACCCTCTAACAGCTTCCAATCATTTTCAGCTTAAAGTCAAACTCCTCACCATGGCCTCCTACCCTCCCCTCTACATCTGGCCCCTGCCTCCCCTTCTGACCTAATCTCATGCCCCACTCCCCTCACAGTTCACTGAAGTCCCCCACTGCACTGCTGCTTTCTGTTTCTTAAATACACCTATCACTCCCACTGCAGTGCCTTTGCACTGGCTGGTCCCTCCTCCTGGAAAGCTCTTCCTCCTCCAGCTTTTCCTACAACTGATGACTGGTGCTTTCCCACCAGGCAGGTCTCAGCTCAAATGTCACATCCTCAGCGAGGCCTTCCCTGACCACCCCAGCCAAGCCGACTGTCCTGCCCTGTAACTCTCTAGCACATGACCTGATTTCTTTCATTCACAGCACTTATCCAAGTCTAAAATTAACTTGTTTATGTGTTTATAAACACTGTCTGCCTCCATCTCCAGATTACAGGTTCCAGAGTATGAGGACCCCATCAGCTGGTTCACCATTGTCTTCCAGCACCTGTGATAAGGCTCTAGGTAGACACATGATAAATCTTTGTCAAATGAATGAATAGATGAGGAATTGAGGGAGTTGGCCACAAAGAGATGAAAGGCACATCCAGGGGTCTAGACAGAGCTGAAATGGGCAGGGGCAGGTCCTCTTTGGAAAACCAGCTGCCCCACTTCTCTAGGCTTAAGAGAGGGATCTCCCTCTGAGCCAGCATCTGTCAACTCCCACAACCTGGGCCAACCTATCTCCTACAGCTGGGATGGAGCCCCAGATTCTTCCTGGTGCTGCCCTTCACTGACCTGTGTGCCCATCACCACACCCTCAATGTCTAGCACTCACCAATGGGGAACCACCAGGAGTCAGTAGCGCACTGCTTGGAAGGAGGCATAATAGTAAGAAACATTAACAACAGTTGTCATTTTGGGGACAGCTACACTGGGGTGGTATATTTATTAAGAACCCAGGCTCCAGAGCCAAACTCCCAGGTTCAGTGTCTGACACTACCACCTTGTAGCTATTTGACCTTGGGTCAGTTCCTTAACCTCTAGGTGCCTCAGTTTTCCCACATGTAAATGGAGAAAACACTAGTACCCACATTATAGAGTTGCTTAGAAGATTAAAGCACCTAAGAGAGTTCCAGACACAGACTATTTACAGAGATTGCCACATTAAGTGTGAGTATTATTACTAAGCATTATGCATCTATTGAGTACTCATTTGGGTTAGGGATGGTGCTAAGCATTTCGTTATCTCATTTGATCCTCACAGTGACCTTGAGAGGTGGGGTCATAGTTATCCCCATCTTACAGTTCAATAGACTGAGGCTCAGAGAGTTGAACTGACTCTCTCAAGGTTATCCAACTTGCAAATGGCAGAGTCAGACCACACATCTAGCTCTGTCTGCCTTCCAAATTCTTTTCAACACATCTCACTGTGTCCCTAAAAAGCGGAGAGTTTTCCAGAGTCCCCTTACCTGGACTAGGCTGGGCTGCCTGCTGCATTTTCCCCCCCACCTTCCTGGCAAGGCACTTCCAGCCTTAGTCCCTCCTCTTGGCTAGGAGCTGGCTGGCTGGCTGGGATTCGTGTCTGGACGGCATATCAGGCAGCCACGGTCATTTTGCTTTCAATGCACATGATTGGGAACTGCGCCAAGTTGCAGAGAGGGCATCATCGGCGGGGGCGGGGGTGGGGGTGTTGGATGTGTCAGCAGCTTCCTTCTGCTCCCCGGATGTGCCAGTGCCAGCACCAGCCTGTGGTCTGACATCACCAAGTTCTTAAAAAATCCTCCTGCCCCAGGACTGAGCAGAGGCACCTGGAGGCCCGTCTTGCTGCTCCTATGCGCCACCTCGAGGGCATTTTGGTTACTGCACCACCAAGCCTGCGGAAACTGCTCAGGTGAAAACAAAAGTCAACCGATTAAGACAAATGGTCCTAAGGGCAGCTGGCAAAGTGCAACCTTATTCTCTGTCACAGTGGTGGCCTTTGTGGTCTGTCCCCTGGTACTCCAGCTACAGTTCTCCAAGCACCATGCTCACTCATACTGCCACACCTCTGCATGTGCCATTCCCTCTGCCTGGGATGCCCTCAATTGGCTTGTCTACCAGGCAATTCATCTTTCACTTCTCAGCACAAATACTCTCTCTTCCCTGAAGTCTCCTTTGACTTCTCCAGTCATGTTGAGATACTGTGTTCCCATTACACGTTATATCTTCGAAAAACAAGCATTTTTTGGTGTCTGCCTCCACACTAGTGATTAGCTGTGTGAAGGCAGAGATCATGAGTTTGTATCTTTGCCTGGCTTTAGAGGCCACAAACTGGTTGGCTACAGATGTGTTTTGTTTGCCCTACTGTGTCTTAGAAAAATCTGAATATGTTGCCAACATATAAAATTGGGTGTTTCTTATGAAAATCTAATTGGCCAGCTTTCCTTAAAAAATTGGAAGGCATGGCACTCTGGGCCAGCATTCCCATAAAGCATCAACCAGCTGGGGCTGGGTAGTGGGTATCCCCTTCAGACGGGTAGGCACTCTCCACTAGTCACCCAGTGTGTAAACATGCCCTTGACCCCTGGAGGATGTTGAGTTTGCAAGAAGGTGCTCAACAAATATGCTTGCTGAATAAATGAATGAATGAGAAAGATAAAATAGAGAGGTAGAGAGTGCAGGAAACAGTCTGGGTAGTGGATAAAGTGAATTCACAAGACTTGTTTCTCTTCCTTTGGGTTGCCCACCCCCAATACTGAACCAGCAAGAAATGGCACAACTACTGGAAGGCCAAACATACTCTGCTTGACTGACCTTCAGAGAAAGAATGCATTATGGGAAGGGTGCCAAGAGACTTCCAGGCCACAAGGCAAAGTAAGGAGAGGAGCCTGAAGGTATAAATCCTTACACAAATGCCAAATGTATTTATTATAACATCGAACCCAGAAATGGGTTAGTGGTCAGTGCTTCATTTTCAGATAGGACAGTCCTTCTTTATGCAGGGCTGTCCTTTACATCTGGGACATTTAGCATCTCTGGCCCTTGCCTACTAAATTCCAGTAGTGCTCTTCTCCTCCCTCCCATTATTACATTATATTATAGACCAGAGGTTTGTGTCTCCCCCAAATTCATATGTTGAAGCCCTAACTGCCAGTGTGATAGTATTTGGAGGTGGGGCCTCTGAGAGATAATTTGGTTTAGATGAGGTCATAAGGGTGGGGCCCCATGATGGGATTAATGCCCTTATAAGAAGAAAAGAGATCACAGCCTGAAAGCTCCCTCTCTCTGTCATGTGCAGTCACAGCGAGAAGGTCTGCAAGCCAGGAAGAGGCTGCTTTAGAACCAGGATGATGCTGGAGCCTCAATTCCTAGGCCTCACCCATGGCAGACGTTGCTAACTGACTATAAAACTCCTTTCTTCTGACGTAGGATGCAGCCTCAGATTCGCTCTCCAAGCAGCAGTCCAGAGAGCCTCCACTCAATGGCTGGAGCTGGCACTCGGCTGCCAGGGTTGGGTTACGCAACACAGCAGCACCATCAACATACGGGCCTGTTTTATCTTCATGAAACCTTAAACGACCTAATATTTGCACCTCTTCTTTTCTTTCCAATGTCAGTCTTACTGGTGCGTTAGGCCTAACGTAACTGGGCAGCTCCCACACACACTCCCCTAGAAGCCAGCACCCTTACCACTCCCTCTGGTCACCCCAGCATCCAGTATGGCCCCTGGACCTTAATCATTTGCCTTGATAGACCTTTAAGCCACTTCCTCCCCTCGCCCTGCTTCTCCTGCTCTGACCTCTGACCTCCCTCCTGGACGACAGTTCATGCTCCTCTCTCGATCCACAATCTCTCCTTGGTGATCTCATCCAGGTTTGTGGCTTCAAATGCTATCTACACATTAATGACTGAAATTTATATTTCCAGCCCAGGATTTCTTCCTGAATTCCAGCCTCGTTTAAGCTATTGCCTATTCAACTTCTTCACCTGAATGATTTATACACCCCTAAATCCAACATATCCAAACCTGAACCCTTGATCTCCCACCTCAAGCCTGATGTACACAGAGTCCTCCCCATACCAATCCACGGCAACGCCATCCTTGCAGACACTCAGGTGAAAAGTCCTGGAGTCATCCTGACACGTATTCTTCTCTCGTACCCCACATCCAATCCATCAGAAAATCCTGACAGCTCTCCCTTCAGAATATACCCGGGGTCCCCCACTTCTCCCCACCTCCACTGCTGCCACTCTGATCCAAGCCACCATCATATCTTGCCTGAATTATGGAAACAGTCTCCCAGCTGGTCTGTCTGCTTCTGCCCCTGGCCCTAACAACCTAGCACAGCAGCTAGAGGGATCCTGATAAATTCGGTCATAGAATTTCCACGCTCAGCACCCTCCAGGGGCTCCTGTTTCACTCCATCTTCCAACTCCCCACCTCACTTATTCACTCCAGACCCACTGGCCACCTCACTGCCCCTTGACCCTGCCAGGCACACTCCCACTTCCGAGCACTTGGTTTGGAATGACCCCGATGTCTGCCAGGCTAATTCCTTTCATTTCTTTCACGTTTTTGCTCAAAGGTCACCTCCTCAACGAGGGCTCTCCTGACCACTGCAGTGACCATCCTTCCCAATCCCCCTCACTCTGCCCTATTGTTTTCCATAGCATTTATCACCTTTTGAACCATTGTGTGATTTACTTATCATATGTATTTCCTGTCTCCCCCATGAGAAAATAGGCCTCATGCCTGTGGGGATTTTTGTTTCTTTTGTTCACTGCTATATCCTCGGCACCTAGAACAGTTCTTGGCACATAGTAGGCCCTCAATAAACATTTGATGAATGAGTGACTTGATGATTTAGGGTAGATACCCTAACCAGTTCTGCCCAAACCCAGAGATCCCAGCCCAGGTACAGTCTCTCAAGACCCGTTCTCACTGGGTTCAACTTGACCTTGAGAATGTTCCCCAAACAGTGATGGGGCAATAGTGATTGGTCAGCCACCCCAGTGAAGGAGCCACACCTCTGATTCAGAGGCCCACCCAGTCTTACTGTGCGGTCTTAGAAATCAGAGGCAACGTAAGAGATGACGTTTCCTCCTCTCCCCTGCCTCGGGCTTCCTCCAGTAAAACAGAGAGAGACACACACGCTGAACGGGACTGCTGGGGTGGAGAAGTCCATGGCTCCCTTTACCTTTCCATCGATGGTCTTTTTGGAGAGGAGGTGGCCGAAGACTTGGAGTCCACAGAGTCTCTCCTGAAAGAAAAGAAACTGGAGATGACATACTCTCGTAGGCTAGCATGAGTACTGGTCTAGAGAGCTCAGAGGCCGGAGAGAAGGCATCCTGGAGCCAGGCCTGCCGCGCTGAGGATGACGAAGCCCATCTGGGCCACAGCTGCCTGGGAGGGAGAGCTCCAGGGGGTGCTGGCTGGTCACCCTCACCTACCCTCCATCAAATGAAGTAATACGAGGGAAGGAAACCAAGATCTGCCAAGCACCTAATACGTGTCAGATATGTTACATGTGTTATGTCATGTGTTACTAATTATTAATAACTAATTCTCAGCAGGCCCTTCCTCCTTGCTGTCAGGCAGGCCTTGGCTAGCTGGAATCGATGGATTGGAATTCCTGGGATTGTCAATTCTCATGAGGAGCTGGAGAAGATCAGCTTCAGACTCTCCTGTGGGCACCTTAAGAGGAGGAGAGAAGCATGTGGGCCTTGGAGCTAGAAGAGCTGGGTTTAAAACGGCAAGTGAAAAAGCAGGATACAGGACTTTGCTGGTGGTCTAGTGGTTAAGACTCTGTGCTTCCGCGGCAGCGGGGCACAGGTTCAATCCCAGGTTGGGGAAGTTTCACATGCCACACAGTGCGGCCAAAAAGAAAAAGAAAAAAGCAGGGCCCAAATTTAGCTGCATACTGTGTCTGAAGTCAGGCAAGAAAAGTAATGCTTAGGAGGGGAAAAGATGAAAAGAAAATACATCCAAATGCTAACCATGGTTATATCAGGGTGATGGGATTAGAAGGGAAAAGTTTCCCCCCATTTTCCAAAATACATGTAGCTACAGTCTTTATACGGTAGAATGCATTTTCCCCTTTTTTTGGTTTTATCATTTTAATCTGCTTGTAAATTGTAACTCCCCAGGTCACTTACCCAGCTCTCCTTTTTATTTTTAAATTTTTATTTATTTATTTATTTATGGCTGCATTGGGTCTTTGTTGCTGCACGTGGGCTTTCTCCAGTTGCAGTGAGCAGGGGCTACACTTCATTAGAGTGCGCAGGCTTCTCATTGCAGTGGCTTCTCTTGTTGCGGAGCATGGGCTCTAGGCGCGCGAGCTTCAGTAGCTGCGGCACACAGGCTCAGTAGTTGTGGCTCGCAGGCTCCAGAGCGCAGGCTCAATAGTTGTGGCACCTGGGCTCAGTTGCTCCGCAGCATGTGGGATCTTCCCAGACCAGGGCTTGAACCCGTGTCCCCTGCATTGGCAGGCAGATTCCCAACCACTGCGCCACCAGGGAAGTCCCCCAGCTCTCCTTTTAATTCCAGCACAAGTATCACCTTCTAACAGACTATTTGTTTACTTATTTTATGCATTGTCTGAGCACCCCTCATGTAAATTTCAAAAGAGCAGAATTTGGTGGGTTTTGTTCACTGTGGTGAACGCTGTCTCTGCTGGGCCCACATCACTCCTTGGGCACTCCTTCTCCCAAGTGCACTGGGGCCCAAGGGCTTCCTCCTGCAAAATCCCCTGGGCCTCTGACCCAGGGAGTTCTCCGTGCCAGCCAGCGCCAGGAGGCCGGTGGGCAGGAAGTGCTGGGGAGTTAGCCCCAGGAGCAGCCCTCAACCAGACACGTGGAAATAGGTGGGCAAATACCCCAGCTTCCTCAGCCCTCAAGAGGGTCAGTTGAGGTGTGTTCTCCACTGCTCTCCAGCGGGATTTAAGCCCTGGTGACCCAGGGCAGTAACCTGCTCACGAACACACCCTGTGCCAGTTCCCTTCCCTTCCCTGTCTCACTTCCTCACTCCTCTGTCTGCATTTCCTGAAATCACTTCCCAAATAAGCCTCTTGCACTTGAATCCGTGTCTCAGGGTCTGCTTCTGGGAGGCCCAATCTAATACATTCAACTGACTTCTCCCAAGTGAATAGAACAGTGCCTGGCACAGAGTAGGTGCTTTATAAATGTTTGTTGCTGAATGCTATGAAGTCAAACAGTAAAGAAATATTTAAAAAAGTGGAAAAAGAAACCTGCCCAGAGGTAACAACTGTTAGGTTTAATGTCCTTCCTTCCAAATCTTTTTCTACACGCATACAAACATATATGACATTTATCATTCTAAAAAGGGAGGCAACGACATGCCTTGTAATCCCAGCCCTGCCCCTGGGCAGGTCATGTTCTCTGAGCATCAGTTCCCTCATCTGTCAAATGGAGAGAAAAGGACCTATGTCTTGGGGCTGGCTGGGAAGAATTTAGATCATTAACATCCCTACAGCAGTTCCCACCACAAAGCTGTCCTCAATACTCCATAATCCTAGGTATCTGATTTCTGGTCTTCCAGATTATGCAAGGTTCCTGCATGGATTTCCAGCTCCCATCTCATCCTCCAGGTGGTCCGGGAGACAGTGGGTGAGGAAGGTTCAGGGGCCAGCTCTAACTATCCTGTGGACCAGACTCATCCAGCTCCGGACCTTTGCCCCAGCTTAAACACAGGGGGAGGCAGCAGAAAGGGAGAGGAGCAGAGACCCTCCTTCACAGTCCCACACGGGGCCCTGGAAGTTCCTCTGCGGGGTTCCTCCCCGAGTGCCCCATGGGGATGGACAGGTGCAGGCAGAGCCGGAAGCTGAAATTCTTGCAGCGGGAGAAAGGAGGGAAGATGTGAGCCTCTCCCCACATCTCCCGAGACTCCCCATCTTCTGGCCCTTCCTCATTGCTTTTCCTTTCAGAACAAACCGGAAATATTCTGCAGTTTTTGCAAATGATCATTATGAAAACTATTCAGGAACGTGAGAAAATGCCTAGAATACACTAGGAAGATAAATGAACAGGGATGTAATAGTTTGTAGACTCTGCCTACAGGAATTGGGAAATTATGTATGTAAGTAGATCAGGACTGGGAGGGAAGAGAAGAAAATGAAAGCTGTTTCATTTGTCAGAAGTGGCAAACTGTGAAGAAATATTTTTAATTCTTACTTTACATTTCACTAATGTGGTTATAGTGTTTATATAAAAAATAATGATAATGAATTGTCATTAAGAAAACTAAAAAGAAAGGAAGTTCATCAACTGAGCTGAAATAGGACCCCTGCCCACTAGATTCTCCCAGCAAGGTGGGGGGACCACTGTCTGCTCAGCCGTGGTGACAGCTTTATCTCATAGCTCCAGCTGTGAAAAGTGAGCTGGCATTAACAATTCAATGCCCCAGGATGTTGTTAAATGTAAAATGCTGGTTACAACACAGTACATAGTGAGGTCCCAATTTTATTAAGAGAATACAACTCTCTCTCTATATGTTCTTAAAAAAGATGAGAAAGATATACATCAAAATGTTAACAGTGTTGTTATTTTCTTCTTGTGTTTGACTTTCTAAACTTTTTATAAAATGTGACTCACCGTTGATATAAATAAATATATTATGTGAAAATGCTACAAAATAGAACATAGAGTTTAATTCCATTTTATTAATACAATAAGTATTTCATGGGTAAATGCATAGGAAAAATTCTAGAAGGATATATATATATGTGTATGTATACACACACACACACACACACACACACACACTTTATATATAGTGAGATAATGACGCTTAGGCCATAATACTGAGTCTCAGAGTCTAAGGGTGTGTGTAAGTGATTAAGTTCAGCCCAGAATTTGGCTTTCTGCTTTCCAACCGTCTCCTTGCCATTACCTATTGTCCTTGTAGGCCTTTAAAAGAAATCCCTTTGCTGATCATTCAGTGGGATTTGGGGACAGAGCAAAAGGAAACACCTGTGTTCAGGCTGCCATCTGTTCCCGGACGTCTACACTCGCTATTCCACAGATTAGTCCCATATACCATTTGGTCACCTCAGCCTCTGTCTTTCAACTACATCTCACAAGATCCTGAGGCTTCATTTGCTAAGGTGCTCAGAACCAAACAGTTGCTCCAGACATGGCCAGACCAGCCAGAGCATGAATTTTCCACAGGGGACTGCAATGGTACAGCCAGCCCTAGCAGTATTCAATAAATGCTCGCTCCGTGCGGGGCACGGTGGCTCACAGGATCCCTGGCAAACCTTCTAACCCGTTTGGGAAAACCAAACACACCATGTGAAAAGTTAAATGCCAATCAGGATTTCTCCAAGTGGGATACAATTGCAAAGTTAGCAAAATGAAAGCAATAGAACATACAAAAGATTACAGAATCATTTGACAAGTACTGCATTTTAAAAAGCAGACTATAAAATTGATGATGACTATAGAAAACAAAGAGAAAATAGAAAAAACATAGACCAAAATATTAATAGTGATTGTTGTGGGGTGGCGGGGATGTGAGTGATTTTTTTCCTACTTTTTATTATTGATTTATTAAAATTTATTTTATTTATTTATTTTTGGCTGCATTGGGTCTTCGCTGCTGCATGCGGGCTTTCTCTAGTTGCTGCGAGCAGGGGCTATTCTTTGTTGTGGTGCGCAGGCTTCTCTTTGAGGTGGCTTCTCTTGTTGCAGAGCACGGGCTCTAGGCGCTCAGGCTTCAGTAGTTGTGGTGCATAGGCTCAGTAGTTGTGGCTCGTGGGCTCTAGAGCGCAGGCTCAGTAGTTGTGGTGCACGGGCTTAGTTGCTCCACAGCATGTGGGATCTTCCTGGACCAGGGCTCGAACCTGTGTCCCCTGCATTGGCAGGCGGATTCTTAACCACTGCGCCACCAGGAAGACCCTAAAAGTACTGTTGTTCTGATTTCAAAAGCAATACAGAATCATTGTGAATAAAACAATACAGATGAAAAAATTTTATTGTAAAACATAGAATATGAAGCTCTTCTTAATTACAATCACACAGATACATTTTTGTTTTTTTAAAGATGGTTTCATTATTTTTTCTCATTTCAAAATTGGTACATATTTATTGGGAAAATATTAGGAATACAGAAATTTGCAAAAAGAAGAAGAAGGACTTCCCTGGTGGTCCAGTGGTAAAGAATCTGCCTTACAACGCAGAGGGCACGGGTTCAATCCCTGGTCAGGGAACTAAGATCCCACATGCCGCGGGGCAACTAAGCCTGCGCGCCACAACTACTGAGCTTGCACGCCTCAACTAGAGCCCGCATGCTGCAAACTACAGAGCCCACACGCCCTGGAGCCTGAGCGCCACAACTAGAGAGAGAAAACCCGCACGCCACAACTAGAGAGAAGCCCGCGCACCGCAATGAAGACTGAGCACCGCAACGAAAGATCCCACATGCCTCAACGAAGATCCCGCATACCGCAGCTAAGACCCGATGCAGCCAAAAATAAATAATAAATAAATAAAAATAAATCTTAAAAAAATTACATCTTAAAAAAAAAAAAGAAGACGACGAAGAAAACAAGGAAAAAAACCTCTCAATCCTACCACCCAGAAATAATCACTATTACCATCCTGGTGTATATCCTTCATGTCTTTTTTCCTATGCATGTACATAAAATTCACTTATTTAATTTTTATAAACATGGAATCATACTATATAGTACACTATATAGTACACAGCTTCTCTTAATACTTAGTGAATATTTTTCCATGTCATTAAATATTCTTCCATTCTCTCCATGGGGGCCCTATTGGCATTTTGAACATAATAAATGGTTCTTTGGTGTGTAGGACTATTCTGTGCATTGCGGGAAGAGTAGCATGGAACATCTCCTCTGCCCCACAGTTATTTTTACAACTAAAAATGGGAGTAGTGTGGTGGAGGTATATCTCCCTCCTGGTCAAGAAACACTCCCCTTATAGCATCATTTCCTAAAAACACTTATTTCATAGAATTATAATAAACATTCATTTAAAAAGGGTTCAGAGGAAAAAATGTTTCAGTAATGTCAGCTGAAAAATGTTACACACAGAACATATCATCTGTATGTTTAATCTGATTAATTCCTTAAAATGAATTCCTTGTAGTGGATATACTTGGCAAAAAAGGTATGTACATTAAAAATGTCGGTATATCACGATACTATCTGTATTATCTAGTACGATCAGGTACCATTCAGTGTTATCTAGTCTCACCCCCTTATCTATTAGATGACCCCCTCCCTAAGGAATTAAGTGATCTGTCTAGTCACACAGGGAATAGGTAGGATTTACTAATCCATCCATGAAGGCTTTTATCTACTGTCATGGATAAGGCATTTGGGTCTATCAGAAAGTCATGCATTTTGGGGGACCCTGGCTGGGGTGGGCAAAGGGGAATGGGCACGGTGTTGAGACCTCAGCAGAGGTCTGGGGGTCTGACAGACAAAGATGGGAATCCCACTCTGTCACATAATGGCTGTGTGATCTTGGGAAAGGCCCTGCTCCCCAACCTTCAGCTTCCGCATCGCTAAATGGCAATTTGAATAAAGAGCCAACAAAACACTTTTCCTTCTCGGTGGACAAGTAAGTTCCTAGCCCCATTTACCTGGAACCCTGACAAAGGTGGAACGTCAGCTGTACTACTAGGCAGCGTTGCTTCTAGTGCAAATGAGCGCTGATTGGTAAACTGTGTCTAGACAGGAAGGGTTATGAAAGAACTATAAATGATTAGTGGAAAACCACGGCTTTTGGGCTACCCTGAGTGCAGTGGTCATTGCTCTTGTAACTGGTCATTGCCCTTGCTGGGATCCTGGAAACTTTGTCTATGGGACTGTTATAAGATTTAGGATGTGGGGCTTCTAAGTCAGGGGGTTCCCACCCATTGTGGTCTCATTCTCTGCACCTGAGAATGTCACCTGGGTGGGCCAGAGAATAGCTCTGGACGCTGCGTGGTCCCCTATGAGAACTCTTGGTGATGAGAAACACCTGAGGCTACCCTGCTGGCACAGTGCATCTCCTGTCCCTGAATCCTTCTAGGCAAAGCCTGTGTCAGGGATGGCCTGTTTGGGTCTTGTGAGTCTGTCTCGTTGAGCCAAGAAGACCCCCAGAGGGGGCACTGTAGGAGATAATAACAATAACCACCTTCTGGTGTGTGAGGATTAAATGAAGTTATATAAACAGAGGTGTTGCCATAGGATGTGACAAGTGTCAGCTCCCTTCTCTCCATCCCAGAAAAAATACCTGTCTTTAGGCTCTTCCACTCGTTTTTTCCTTGGTGGAGAAAGGCTTGTCTCTGGCTTCCAATCTGAACAGTCAAGCCCTTTTTCCTTCTTCTTTGCTTTTACTCTTTCCTCTCTTTTTTCTCCTTTGGGGGGTGCTGGGGAGTGTAAAAACAAAATGGTGATATTGTTCCTTAACTCTCTGTCTCAGCCCAACCCAGGACTTGGGGAGGAAGGAGCAAAGGTCAGGGACTGAGATAGCCTCCCCCTCCCCCAACAAATACCTGTTTAGAAACAAGTGCATATCCAATATGCACATGTGTGTGCAAACTGAAGCTGACACATGGGGACAGAAAGACCTTTGCACACACCTATGCACATATTCATATCAATGTGTATATATAGATATGTATAAACACCCAAGCACACAGATATATATACATAGGAACATGTACAGGAAAACCCACCCATCTACAAATCTCCCACTTGTTTAGACAAGCATTGGCAGTCCCACTAGAGGCCATCTGTCACTTATTAAGTCATTCAACAACCATACACTGAGTGCCTGTTGTAAGCCGGGCACTGACCATCCAGGTGCTGGGAGGAAAACTTGGCCCAAGCGACCCTGCCCCTCTCACCCAGCAGCTGCTTCCAGTTTCTGATGAGGACTTTGGCCAAGGACACCACCTCCTTGTCAGAGCAGTGCTTGCGGACCCCATTCACGGCAACTCCAATCCTGGTGGTCTGCAAAGCGAGAGGGTTAGTGGCCGGTCTGGAAATCAGGACCCACTGGACTGGCTGCCCTAATTGGCAAGACCTGCCCCAGCTCAATCACCCCCTTCCCCTGGCCCAGCCTCTCCCGAGTCCCAGCCTGGACCTGTGGCTGAGGTAATAACCCTGACCTTATAACCGAGGCCCTGACCTGCTGTCCTGAGTGAGGTCAGTGCCCAAGGCCCAGCGCCCTGCAGGGATGGGTAACTGCGGCTCTGGTGAAAAGCTGGAGCAGTGGCGGTGGGTCTGGCTGATGACCAGGACTCCTCCCCATTCTCTGCCCCTTGGTGTCTTTGAGTTCAAGTTTCAGCTTAAGACACAGCTCTGGCTACTACAGCTTGGGTATGTGCTAATTTTTCAGGGTCAAGAGCTTCTGGTAAAGTTTGGGGGCTACATGGGTAACACATGGAGGATCTAAAAATGGGGGGCTTTTCCCTCTCCCTGAGTCACTGGCCTCTTGGATCCCACAGGCCCAGGGCCTTGGGAATTGGGGTACACAAGGAAAGCAAGTCAGTCTTTCCCCCAGACCCAGAGGGCCCCGAGGGCTTAGAAGCTACCCTGCCATCATCTAAAGGCCTGGGTTCCCACCCCCAGAGTACCTCAAGATCCCATCCTGCCGCCTTCCCTTCAGAAGTTCCTCCCAGACCCCATCCTTGGAGGGCTCCCCCTAAAGGGTCTTTCCCTGCCCCACAAAGTCACCCTCCACTCCAGGCACTGGCCATCCCCACCCACCTGGAGTAGCTGGATGGACATCTGCCAGCTGTTCAGCTTCTTCAGGAGGTCGAGGGCCCCTTCCTGTGGGAGGCCACAAGGTGAGGGCTGAGGCCCGTGGGGTCTGCCCCAGGCCCCTCTCTGACCATTGTGTGGTCTCAGTGGGAAGGAGGGTGGCAGGAGGTAGGGAGGAGACTTTTCCAGTGACAGGATACAGGCAGCCAAGTGGTCGAAGGACAGACAAGGAACAGAAGGAGGAGAGAAGAAAAAGCTTCTGCCCCAAACCAGCCCTCTAACTTCACCTCCCACCACCCAGCTGGGTTCAAGCCCCTCTGAGCCAGGGTCCAGCCCTACCCACTCACCCTGACCCCCAGCCATTGGTTCTGCTGTTCCTTCCACTGGGCATGCTCTTCCCTTCTCCATCTCTTCCTCTAAAATTAACTGCTTCATGGCTTATTGCTTCTGCTTTTATGTCTGTATCTGCCTCCCTTCACTTCCCAACTGGGAACGTCTGTAGGTTGAGGACTGTGGCTTTTTCTAAACAGCTTTATAGAAGTATAGCTGACATACAATAAAACGCACATGTTGTAGGCTACAATGTGATGAGTTTTGACCTACATATACCCCCCTGAAGCCATCACCACAGTCAAGATAAGGACATAGGGCTTCCCTGGTGGCGCAGTGGTTGAGAATCTGCTTGTCAGTGCAGGGGACACGGGTTCGAGCCCTGGTCTGGGAGGATCCCACATGCCGCGGAGCGGCTGGGCCCGTGAGCCACAACTACTGAGCCTGAGCGTCTGGAGCCTCTGCTCCGCAACAAGAGAGGCCGCGATAGTGAGAGGCCCGCGCACCGCGATGAAGAGTGGCCCCCACTCGCCGCAACTGGAGAAAGCCCTCACACAGAAACGAAGACCCAACACAGCCAAAAATAAACATAATAAATAAATAATAAATAAAAATTAAAAAAAAAAGATAAGGACATAGTCAGCATCCCCGACATTCTCCTTGTGCCCCTTTGTTATACATCCCTCGCTGCACCCCCAACCCCTCTAGATGAGCTTGCATTTTTTTAAGGATTTTATAGAAAGTGACTGTAATGGAATTTCGCATCTGGCTTCTTTCACTCAGTGTAATCATTTTGAGATTCATGCACATTGTTGCACAGATCCACAGTTCCTTTTTATTTCTGAGTTGTTTGCCATTGCATGTATATACCACAATTTGTTTATCCATTCACCTGTTAATGGGACTGTTAGGTAGTTTCCAGTTTGCAGCAATTACAAATAAAGCTGCTGGGAACGTTCATGTACAAGCGTTTGCGTGGACATGTACTTTCTTTTCTCTCCGGTGAAGAGGACTGTTTAATCTCTGAGACCTCCGGCTTCAGCATACTGATCTCATCACTCAGGGAGCATCTCCCTGAGTGAATGAATAAAGCAGAAAGCAGAAGGCAGGAGGGGAGAGTGGGAGGGGAAGAAAGGAGACTCGGATGTGAAAAGCTGTTGGCTGCCAGGCCCTGAACAACCCCGCACCCATTTCAGCCTTCTCTTTCTTTCCACCCACTTCCTAGAAGCCAGCCCCGGCCTCCTGTCCTGAGACAGGTTCCCTGGGGAGCACCAGCTGACTGTGTTCTGTATGCCCCGAGTCCTGGTCCCACTGTGCACTGCCAGCCGCCAAGCCCCTCCCTATCAGTCTTCCTGGGCCACATCCCAAGAGCTGCCCTCTGTCAGTCCTCAGCCTCCCTTAGAACTTGGGTTCGTAGTCTGTTTTCCAAGGTGTGACCTGTGGATGTGTGTGCATGTGAACTTGTGGGCACATAAGCCTGCATGTACCACTAATTAAAGGCTTATTATCTGCTGGACACGGTTCTAAGTATTTTACATGCAACATCTCTTCTAACTCTCTCAATGACCCCATGAAGTAGGTCCTATTACTATTCCCATTTTTACAGAATCATTATCCCATTTTCAGAGAAGAGAAATAGGAACTGAGCTGGGATTCAAACTTAGGCCCTTCGGGTTCCACCCAATATACAACCATGTAGGTAGGTATGGACATAGGTCTGGCTAGACGTGTGCAATCATGAAATATCAACATGGGTAAGTGCAGTGGTATGTTGGTCAATGTTTAACGACAAGTTCTCAAAGGAAAAAAATTGATTCGTAGTGTTTGCCCATTTCTGTGGTGTCAATACTCCTCCCATGGCCAATGTCAAGATACCAATATGCTGTGACTGACCTGAAGGAGGTATTCGGAAGAGATGTGTGATGCGAAACCATATTGATACAACAGAAGTAAATAACCTCCAGACCATAGATGACAGTAAAATGCAATAAAATAATAAGGAAGTGATGATTTTGGAGTATTTATGACCTATGTTTTTAATATAATTTATTTAATTGTAAGCATATAATTTAATGTTAAAAATAATGGCTGTATTTAACAACTGGCTTGCAAAATTCCTGAAAGTTCAACAGTGTTAAGCCAGTTCCAGCTCACCACTGGGCGTGTGCCTCTGCATGTCATACTGTATAACTGGGTCATGTTGGAGAACAGCCATGAGCCTGGGTTGTAGCTGGACTCACAAAGCCTTGTGCAAATGTTGCCAGCTGTGTCTCTCTGCATGCACGAATGGGATGCGCAGCCAGCAGTATCTCTGGTCCAGGTGCGGAGCTGCTGTGTGTACGCTGCTCGAAGCATAATGTGTTTATTTGTCTTTGAGGGATGATGGTCGTGTCATAACATGTCTGAACGTGTAAGTGTGGCTGTCTGCTAAGTTTGTAGATTTGCATGTTGGGGTGTAGCTTATTGTGTGCATGCACACGTGTAGGCATGTGTGTAGTTGTCTTTGTGTATCCTTCTGCAAATATAATGGTCAGTGTGTCAGTCATGTCATGGTCAGTAACCACATCTTTTATGTAGTTATGTTCATAGTTGCTTGTTTAGCTATATTGTGTGTGGCTGCATGTACGTAGTTATGTTTGTTGTGTGTGATCATGAGGCTGTTTGGCTGTAAGTCTGAAGCTGTTACAGTTGCTGTGTGCTCCCAGCATCTGACAAAAGCCCTAAGTTGCTGGGACTTCAGTAATTGGCAGTAAACCCCGGGCCTGAGCTGCAACGTGGAAGATCCGTCTTATTACAGGAAGTGTGTCCTCCTCTCCCTAACCACCACTGGGCGGGCCCACTTTCGCTCCCAGAGCAGGCCCCACCTTACTAGGTCACATGCCCAGAGCTCTGTGCCCACCCAGATGCTGCCAAGAACCCAGGCGCAGACGTGGCTGCAGGCTGGCTCTGTGCTACAGGGACCCTGAGGCCAGACTTGCATCTTTCCTGGAGAAAGCTCTGGGTACTTCCACAGGAATCCTTGCCAAGGGACACCATTTCCTCTTCCCATTTCACAGAAGAGGAAATCGAGGCCAGAGAGGGAAAGTAGAGTGGTGGGTTTAGGTCCATAAAAGGAGTGAGAGGAGGCCAGGGCAGGTCCCTTCCTCCGCAGGCAAGCTGCCTTTCTCAGGTCCCCTAAGCTGCCCCCGCACCCCTCACCCAGAGGCCCAGAATCTCCTGGCCCAAACCTGGGGTCAGCAAGGGGCAGGGCTGGGATAACCTGTCTACTTGAGTTGGAATTTGGTTCAGAAGCCCCGGGCTGGGCTCTGCCGCCCCCAGTTGAGCCTGATGACTTGAGGCTCAGTTTCACTGACTTTGGAGCATCCTGGAATGGGGGCTCCCAACACTGCAGGTTTCTGTGTTTCCTCTGGCTGTGCAAAAGCAGGAGTCACTCTCTAAGCCTTCGCAAGCACCAGTCCAGGTCTTCCTAAGGGTTTCACATCTCTTCCACCCTCACCACCACCAGCAGAGACAAAAATGCAGTGACATCCCTTCCCAGGAGGTAGGTAATCTCATCTTCTTACAGATGAAGAAACTGAGGCTCTGGTCTTTATATGGACACCAACTCATTACTGCCCACGTCTACTGGAGAGCTCCCTGACACTCCATCGATCCAGCGACCCCTCCCTCTTCCCTGCTCTAAAACCACCCTTAGGGTCCATCCCTCTCTCAAGCTCCTAGGATTACAGAATGTGCTGGAAACGCAGGTCCTGCTCCAGCACATGCCTACAGATGGTGGGAGGAGGAGGGCTCTGGGACAGGGCAAAGTGAGGGACCTGCCTGCTGGACTACCCTCCTCTCTCTTCCCTCTCCTGGTGAGCTCCAGCCCTCTCCGTCCCAAGGCCAAGTTTGCTTGTCTAGGCAACAGGGTGGCAGCCAACTTGAGCAAAGATCACAGGGAGGATCAAACATTAACTTCAAGTCGGCCCGCAGTAAGGGCTCCTGGCACTGAGCGCTCAGGGATCCGCAGGTAAGGCCTCCATTCCTGATTCCCCGCAACCTCCGGGCCCTTCTCTCCCCCCAGCCTCCCCCGCCCCTCAGCCCGGGCCTGCAGCCGGTCCCCCTTCCCCCGCCCCGCGGGCCCCATGGGCGCAGCGGCTGCCCGACACCTGTTCGGCCCCCGCCCGCCTGGGCCCCAACCCGCGGCCAAGGAAAGGGAGAGTTGCAAACAGAGCAGCTCCTGGAGCCTCAAGCTGTGGGGTTGCGGGATCCGAGGCCCTTCGCCCTTCGCTTTTCTCTGCCAGATCCACTCCCGGGGTGTGGGGTGGACGCGGCTCAGCACCCCTCATCAGTTTAAGTTTCTTTTCCCCTTCTCGGGTCACCCAGGATTTTGTTTTCCCCCGTCTCCGGCTCCCCCGTCCTGCAGTCGCCGCCGCTCCCCGGGCTTTGCACACGCCGAGTCCCGGGGCTTCGAGAGTCCTTTTCCAGCTGCCGGTCTCTTCACTCTCTTTCCCGGGCCCTGCACAAGCTAGCCAGGGGCCCCAACCCTGCAGGTCCAGGCGTACGTGCACAAGCCCAGTCTTTGGGGCCGGCACGGTCCACCCCGGAGCCCCGGGCCATGCACACGCCCACCCCGAGGTATCAGCAGTCGCCAAGGGGCGCCGAGCCCTGCCCCGGCCGTGCCTCCCTCCGGTCCCCTAGTCCCGCACGCGCCTCCCGGGCGCCCAGCCAGCACGCGCCCCCGGGACTCCCGGGCTCGCACGCGCCGCGCCTCCCGGGGGCTGGGGCTGTGGCCCGAACTCTGCAGCCTCACCGTGTTCTTCCTGGCCACCATCTTCTCCAGCTTCTTGGCGATCCTCAGCAGCTCCTCTTCCTGGCCCATGTTGGCCCGCGACGCCCGGCGGGACGAGGGGCGCAGGGGCGGCAGCCGGGTTCCGGGGGCCGGAGGCGCAAAGGCTGAGGGCGCGCAAGCCGCGCGGGCCCCAGACGCACCCGACACACACGCCCGGCGGGGGCGGGGCTCTCCCCCCACACCCCCTCGGCCGCCTGCCTCCCGACAGTGGGGGAGGGGTGGCGTGCACTAAATATAGACTTCAAGGACTCGCCGGGGCAAAGATTGCCCGCGCCCGCCAGTCGGGCCACCCGAGAGAGGGACGAGGCTGCGAGAGCGGGCCCTTCACCTCGGGCCGGTCCTGGGGCGCCGGGAGCTGAAGGGAGATTTGGGAAGGAGGGCTCTCTGGTGAATGGGGAGGCCGTCGTCCCTGGCCATAAGAGGCTGTTGTTGTCCCGAGGGTGCCCCGGGAGCTTCCAGAAGAGTTCTGGGCTCCCGTGTCTCTGCACCGTTGCAGCTCAAAGCCGGCGGACCTAGTTCATGCCTATGCCCAGGTGGAGGCAGTTTGGTACGCTTGAATCACATTATTTTGCATGATCATTAAATCCAATTCTGTCCTACCCTGTGCTCACTATTCGTGCACACGCGTGTATCCAGGCCCACTGTTGCCCTCAATTTTGTTTGTTACAGTGAGGTTTTGCATTTCTAACAAGCTCCCCTAGTGCTGCTGGCCCCACAACTACACTTTGAGTAATGAGGGCTTGGGAAATTCTTAAGTGCACCAGACTTTGAGAAATCCGTGTCCAGGTGCATGTGCCCTTTATTTAGTCAGGGTCAGGACACTGCCTCCCCAATGAGATTAGATCTGGAAGGGAGGAAACAGAATCATGCCTCCACAGCTGTGCACACACATCTGTGTTCCTGTGGAAGGACCTTCCAAGTGTCCCCAGCAGACCCAGATCCCTTCCTCAACGTGAGTTTAACTGATAGAAAATGACCTGTGTGTGTGTGGAGTGTGTGTGGGGGTGCTTATGGGCCTGGAAGGGAGGCATGAAAAGTGGTCTGCAGTGTGTGGGGATGGGAAGTTGTGGCTTGGAGCGTTCAGTGAAAGCTCCAGACTTTCCTGAGAGAACCTTGGAGAACCTCGTCCTCCATCACAGGGTGGACTCACCTGGCTTCTGATGACAAATTGAAATTCAAATAGAGTGATCACAGTTCGGGCAAACAAAAATGCAGTCCAGCAGCAGCTGAGGATCTGGTTTCAGACGCATCTCTGCATCACTGAAAGCCTGAACTTTCTTTGAGCTGTACCAGGTCCACGGTCATCACCAGAGTACTCAGAACCACACTTGCCAGCTGCAAACCTTATGGTCTCAAGGTCTCCCCTTGTAATTATGCAACCATTTTGGACCCCAACCAATCCTTATTTAATAAGCACCTTTACTTCTGGCCAGCTCCAATTGTAATTCTTTTTTTTTTTTTTTAAGGAATTAGTTTTTAATTTATTTTTATTTATCTTATTTTTGGCTGTATTGGGTCTTCGTTTCTGTTCGAGGGCTTTCTCTAGTTGCAGCGAGCGGGGGCCACTCTTCATCGCGGTGCACGGGCCTCTCACTATCGTGGCCTCTCTTGTTGCGGAGCACAGGCTCCAGACGCGCAGGCTCAGTAGTTGTGGCTCACAGGCCCAGTTGCTCCGCGGCATGTGGGATCCTCCCAGACCAGGGCTCGAACCTGTGTCCCCTGCATTAGCAGGCAGATTCTCAACCACTGCGCCACCAGGGAAGCCCTCCAATTGTAATTCTTGATAAACAACTCCTGTAACTAACTGTAACCTTGCGGTTTCTGCCTTTATAAGCCTTCCCATTTTGTAGTCCTGCAGAACACAATTGAAGCGCTTCTTTATATATATATATATACATACACACACACACACACACACACACACACACATTTATTTATTTATTTATTTTATTTATTTATTTGTTTTGGGCTCCCTTGGGCGGAGAAAGCTGCGGGCGGGCTTTCTCTAGTTCTGGCGAGCGGAGGCCACTCTTCCTTGCAGTGGCTTCTCCTGTTGCGGAGCGTGGATTCTTAACCTCTGCGCCACCAGGGAAGCCCTGATGCGCTTCTTGAATCTGTGTCTCCAGGAGTGCAGTGCTAACAAACCCCAAATAAGCACCTTTTGTTTCAATCAGGTCTCCACTTCTAAAATTTTGGTTAAATCTTCTAACTGTGCTGGGACCAAGGTAGGAAGGGGTGGGTTTCTCATTCATTCAACAGATACGCATTGAATGTCCAAGCAATGAATAAGACAGACCCAGTCCCAGCAAGCTTGAGACTCAGTCTATGGGTAAGAAAAACCTTAAACAAATACGGACACCATCAATTCTGTGTTATCACAACTGGGGTGAGGGTCAGGAAGAAGTAGAGGATAACTTGCAGACATCTGAGGGGACTTGCACCATTTGGGGTGTCATGTTCTCTGAAGAAATGAAGTTTAACTTTGGGTGGAAGTGCTGAGTGGGAGCTGGGGGGAGGAGGAGGAGAGTGTTAAAGTAAGAGAAGAAACATTTATACATATATGTATTGAGCACCTACTAGGTGCCAGAACTTTTAGCCCTGAGCATCCTGAGAGGTACAAATCAGTCCTCCTGGAGTTCCGAATGTGCAAAGCTTGGGGAAGGGAGGGTGCTTCACGTGTCGGGGTTGAAGGAAAAACTGGTGTGGCTACAGCACAGCGGTGAGAGGGGTGTTCAGAGGGGAGGTGGGTGGGGCCTGACCATGAAAAGCGCTGTAGGCCACTTTTAGGAGGTTAGACTAAAACTTCTTGGCCAACCCCCAAGCAAGCCCCTCTGGGTTGAAGAGACAGCTGTCTGCAATTACTTAGGATTGCCTTTTAGAAAAAGCAGATTTGAGTTTCCTCAAACTTCCACCCAACTCCCACTGTGAGTTGAGTGACATCAAAAGAAGCCAAGACTTCAGGGCTTGAAGGACCCTAAGAAAACATCAAGTCCAAACCTTTCTTTGTACAGACTGGAAGACTGAGGCCCAGTGAGGCCCAGGATTGCACTGCTCAACCGTATCAGACACGTCAGTACCCTCTACATCCCCTCTGCCTACCCATCCACCTCGGAGGTCACCAGCAGGCAATTCCTGGACACACCTCTGACAGCTTCCTGCATCTCTCTGAGGGCTTCAGGGCAGCCTGGAAGTAGAGAATTAGGAATTGACACCCCCAGAAAGGACGCTTGAACCAGCGAGAGACCAGAGTTGGTAGTAAATACACCAATTTCTTCACTCCTGATGGGATAACTTGAAGGCACGTTCCTTTTTTTTTCACATCCCTACTACCCATTGTGCTTCCTGGGATCACCTCACAAATAAGCAGGGACTGTGGCAGAGTTAAACTGCAGGTCTCCAGACTCCTAGTCCAGTGCTCTTTCCTCACACCAGGGTTTCTCAACCTCGGCACTATTACCATTTTGGGCTGGATAATTCACTGTTCGCGGGGGCTGGCCTGTGTACTGAAGAATGTTTAGCAGCATCCCTGAACTCTAGCCACTAGATGCCAGCAGCACCCTCCAGTTGGGAACAGTAAAAAATGTCTCTTCCTTGTCAAATGTTCCCTGGGGGAAAATCACCCCTGGTTGCAAACCACTGCTCTACACCAGGCTGTCCCTCTTAGCAGGTCTACAGAAAGAATTCCAAGCCCTAAGAATCCCTCTCCTTCCCGATGGCTCTTCAAAGAACATAAATGAAACCACTGAAATTTACTCTGAAAAATCTTTTATTAGAGATGAGTGAAATAACAAGACACTGGGGGCTCTGAAGACAACCTCGCTCCTGTGGGATCACACACCTGTCAGGTCTCCAGGGTAAACAGCGCAGCCTCCCGGACCAGGCTGCTGCATTGGCCATTGGCATCCTCTGGCCTCCCCTGTTTGTCCTGGTCCATCCCTGCCAGGTCCCAGTGCCCAGCGCCTATAAAGCTGACCTGTTAAGAGACTGATGATGGCTTAGGTGTATCTGTTTTCCAATACGGGCCTGAAAGCGACTGTGGAATTTCTGGCGCTGGGAAGTAGAACCTTTAAGTCTCCACCCTCCATTTCTATCACTCTCCTTTCTCCTTTCTTGGCCCTTTCCTCCCCCGAGACTGGAAGGTTCCTGAGTTGACTGACAGAAAGAGGAGAGAAGTGAGGATAATCATCCCAGACCATTCCTTTCATTCTTGCTAAATCAAGGAGAGTAAGCGAATGGGGGTGAACCCTCCTCTACTTCCTGGCTGGGAATCTGTTACAACAGAGGTCCCCAGCAAGGCTGTGCTGTCCCTCAAAAGGAGTGATATTCAGAATATTTATTTAACAGCCAGTATAGCACGGGCACTGAGCAACCAGAATGGATACAGGCTGTAGACAACTGCAATGTTATTCAGGTGTAAGCCAGCTGATTGTCAGTCTGCCCCTAAGCCCAGAACCATCCTCTGGAATCTAGCCCTGCCCATTTCCAAGCCTAACTCGTGGGACCAGCTGCCCGGAAAGGGACCACATCTGCAGGACCTTTGTCTTATTCCTGTGACATCTGCAGTGCCTAGCACAGGAATGGACAAAGAGCCAGAACTCAGTCAAAGAATACTAGGCTAATGAATGGCTGAGAAGACAGTCCCTAGTCTGGCAGAATCCCTGGCCTGCAGAATGATGAAGGCAGGTTAGAGCCCCCCAGACTGATGGAAGAAACACAGTCCTGGTCTGATGAGGGATTGAAGGTTCTGCAGTTGGAGCTGGGTCAGGAGCACTCGGGTCCAGCCATAGGGCTCCCTGGTCCCTGGCAGGTATGAGATGGAGACAAACGGCCATCAGCCCTAACATGGAGGGGCCCAGTGCCCTTGGCAGGGGCATGGGCCCATGTCAGGGAGGAAGGCCAGCCACAGAGGCACAAGGGACAGAGACAGCAAGACCCCAGGGCATAAACACCTCAGCTCCCCAGTCTTGTGGGCTCAAGTCCTAGCTCTGAATCTGGGGTCCAGCATGGGGGTGGTTCAGGCATGCAAGGGCTAGTAAGGAGCTAGTCTTGCAAAAGCTGCACAGAACTTGCTGGGAGAACCCCAGTCCTTGAACCGTCTCCTTCAGTGAAGCCAACCTGGGGAGAGAAGGATGAAAATTGACATTTCTTAAGCACCTGTTATATACCAGCTGTTTATCTCACTCAGTTTCAAAAGGTCCTATTGTGGGACCATGAAATTATCCCTATTTTACAGATGAAGCTGAAGCTTGAAGAAGTGAAGCCACTTTTCCAAGACCTCCACGCTTCAAAGCCCAGGCTCTTATTATCACACATGTCTCAACAACAGGCATCAACTAAATGCTGGGTGATGGACACCTGGTTGTAGACACACATTTGTGTCTGGTGCCTGACTCTGATAGACTGAGGATGATGATTCCCTAGAGAGACCCAGCTCTTTCCATCCCCTACTTTCAACACAGACAACTAATGCCAACCCCGACAAATCCCCAGGGGAATCAGGAACAGAGATGGCTTCCTTCTCGGCACAACTGCCTCTGTCCTATGCCCACTCCCAGGCTCCTCATCTAAATATGTATGATTGTGCGAGACTCTGTGATTCAGCAGGGAGAAGCTGGATTAAGGATGACAGCTCTTGCCTTGTCCCTGTCACATCCCTCTATGCCTGGAAGTTTCAGTGGATTCCAGGAGACTCCTGTACAAGGGGAGAGTTATGCAAACCAAAGGCTGGAACACGGCCACCCTAATCCTTCCTCGTCTGCAGGGAGTGCTTCCTTCTCTGAGCGACCAGCCTGGCTGACACAGCTTTGCTCACCCTCCCCTGGGGAACAGTCAGAGCTTGGGCCTTGTCACCTCTGATGCCTCTCAAGGCCTGGGCTCTCCCCAGCTGCACCCATCCTGGGCTGGGGAAGGAGGAACACCAGGACAGGGACTGGTCAAACGATGGCTGCCCCCAGTCCTGGAGAGAGGTCTGCCGCCCTAATACACTTACTCTTGACCAGCTCTGCCTCCCACGTACCCTATCACCGCCCTTCAAACCACAGTCCCGGAGTCTTACCGGCATGTTCCTTCTGGGTAGAGGCTGCCGGGCTGAAGGACAGTCCTCCGGGCTCCGGCCCCCCCGCCGATAGGAGCGAGTGCTCTCAGAGCTGGAAGACAGGGAAAGGCCAAGGTGACCCCTGCACCCAGAGAGCCCCTTAGAGTAGGGGGAAGGGCTCAGGGATAGAGCAAGGCTGGGGGCTTGGACTGGGTGGGCAGAGAGTCTACGAGGCCCCCAGGCTGGGTGCATCACAGGCCCCAGAGGCCCAGAACTGACCTCCACACTGAAAATTTCACCATATCTACTCCCCAAACTCCAAACTGAAAGGGTTTGCAAGGAAGAGAGGACTGGATCCTGGGTTGGAGGTGGGGACAGAGTGAAAACCCCACTGTGAACCTGTAGAACAAGCCACAGTTGGCACTAGGCCTTCGCTCTTCCAGCTTCAGCAGCCTGAGCCCCAGACTCCTCCCCAGCTCTCCAGGCCAGACACAGGAGCAGGTGTGTGAAGGGGGAAGGGGTCCAATCACCCTCCACTTAAGGTCTAGCATTTCTGCATTGTTCATGGGCCTCAGCGCTGGAAGGTATCCCAGGCTTCAGGCAGGCACCGTTTAGAGGTGGCGAAGTAAATGGATGCTCAGAGAGGTCAGGAGACTTGCTGAGACTGCACAGCTGGGCTTTCACCAACCTGAACCTGACAGGGGGATACATCTCTGAAGGGGTGGTTCCAGATGTCAGGCTGGGTCGGGAGGGGCCCGGGGGCTCCCAGAGGGCCTCTTCAGAGCTGGGTAGGGTTTGGTTGGGACCCCCAGGTTCCACGGGGCTTGTGAGGCTGGAGGAGGAGGAGGCTGGACTGCTCAGGTTCTCAGGGACCCCAGCAGACTCCGAGCTCAGGCTGGGAACTTCAGAACGATCTGAAATCAGAAGTGATAAAGACCGGCTTTATCACTTACCCTGTGCTCAATTTCAAAGCAGCTTTTGGCCTCTGGAATCTATCATGGTTCTCTCCCAATTCCCCACCTCTCATCTATCTCTCCAGCACTCTCCTTCAACTCTTCCCCATCATGCTTCAGTCTCATGGTTTATGATGTTCATTCCTGATGGCCAGGGCCACACTGACTAGCACTGTTTCACTTCTGCTCACACCCTCTCCTCAATCTGGACTCTCCTGCTTGTCCCTCAGGCTCAGCTCTGATGCTGCCCCCACCAGGAAGCCTTCCTAACCCACCTACCAATCCCAGCAGGATAGGCTCCCTCCCTCTCCTGAGTTCCCAGAACAAGCCTGTTCATTCATGCAACAAATAGTTCTTGACAGCAGCCAGGCACTGTGCTAGGTGCTGGAGAAATAGTAGTCAACAAAACTTGCTTCCGTCCTTTTGGGATTTATCTTCTATGTCACACTGTGCCTTATATTATAATGAATTACATTCCAGTTTTTCTCTCTCCCACTAGACTGTGTCTCAGTAGCCCCCAAGGGACTCAAGACACAGTGGATGCTTAAAAAATGCTTCTCTCTCTTTTTATTTCAGTGAAGCATTGAGGAATTTGGAATAAGACAGACCCGGGTTGGAAGCCCACATCAGGGACTTAGCTGTGGGATCTTGGGCATGTTACTGAACATCTCTCTTCCTTTACCTGTAAGGCGGAGACGATCACCCCTACCTGACGGTGACAGTGAGGGTGGTATGGACTAACACAGCGCTCTGAGCTCAGTGCCCCAGCACATAGCAGGCCCTCAGTGAATGGCAGGAGAGCATCTGTCTGGGCAGCCAAACATACCTCCACTGGCATGTCCCGCACGCCCTTGGGCCATGGTCCGAGAAGGGTTTTTGACCGGCAAAGGTGGGGGGCAATCCTCACTCTGGATCTTAGGGGCAGCTGGTCCCAGGCTGGCGATGGTCTCGTAGGTCTTGTTGCTGATGTCCAGCCTCCCACTGGCCCAGCGGACCTGGGCTGGGGGCTTCAGCGGGCAGCGCTGCCGGGGCAAAAGTGTGGGAGGGAGGACGCCCTTGGTTCCTCCAGCTCAGCCCCGCCCCTCCCCACATCAGGTCCCATTTGGACCTGGAAGACCATCAGGTCTTCCCTTCGGCTGTCTGGAGGCCTGAGAGACGAGGGCTGGGACGCACCTTCTCTTCCTCATCCTCCTCACTGTCAGAGCCAGGCTCTGTGGAAATCCCCCAGGGGTAGTCCAGGTGCAGGGGGAAGGCGAGGGTCCCGGCATGGGCCTGCTCCAGCTGCCAAAAACAAAGCCTTGGCAGTTCAGAAGGTCAGGGGCTCAGTGGAGAGACAGAAAGGGTCAGGGGCTCCCTCTCCTTCCCTAGACCTCACCAGCTCCTCACACTCTTTGTGCTGCTTCTTCCTGGCTATGTCCAGAGCTGTCTCTCCTGCCTCGTTCACTGTGAGGGACAAAGTCAGGGGTCATGGTCAGGGTCAAAGAGGCATTATAACTTAGAGGTTAGGATGAGTCTTTGGAATCAAGATTGTCTGGGTTTGAATCCTGGCTCTGCTACTTCCTGGCTGTGTGACTTTGGACAAGTGACTTAACCTCTCTGGGCCTTAATTTTCTCATCTATAAAATGAGTATGACACTTGTAACTACTGACGAGGTTGTTATGAGGATTAAATGAGTTAATATACACAGAGCACTTGGCACATTACCAGGTACACATTAAACAGTAAATCATAGCTATTACAAGCACTATTATTCAGATTCAGTTAATGTTTATTTGTCTAGGTACTTTAAGAAAAGTTGTTTTATTTTATCCTTTCAGCAGGTCTGCTAGGTCAGTGGTATTATTCCCATTTTACAGATGAAGAAGCTGAGGTTCAAGAGATGAATGGACAAACCCCAAAGTCACAAAGGTGGTCAGAAGCAAGCCAGGATTAGAACCCAAGTCTGTGTGCAAAGTCCATGCTTGTTACCAGTGTTCTCTGTCTGGAAATAAGGCAGGAAGTCCCCCACGAGGGGTAGTCAGGAATGGGAGTCTGATGGAGGAGTTGTCGGAGCCCCACCTGTGCCAACTGAGGCTCTCCCTTTCAGCAGCAGCTTGAGGCAGTCGGGTTGGTTGTAGAGAGCAGCGCAGTGCAGGGCGCTGTTTCCGTCAGCAGCCTTGGCATCCAGGTGACCACTGTGGCGGGGTGTGGGGGGGTGGGCCAGGGAGGAAGGAAGGGAACAGACAGGTGAAGGGGTCAAAGTCAGGGGGAAAAGAGAGAGGGGAAAGGAGGGAGGAGAGGGGGAGAAGAGGAAGGCAAGGGGAGCGTGAGGAGGTGGGCAGGGAGGTTCTCACCCGTTTTGGATGATGAAATCCACCAGGGGCAGGGAGGCCTGGTTGGTGACTCTGACAGCCAAGTGCAGGGCGAGCTCTCCAGGTGCCTGAATACATGTCCACACCTCTGAGTTTACCCCAGTTCACCTGCCCCCCAATATTACCCTCTTAAACTCTTGCTGCCTCCTGACACCTCCAGATATGAAGCTTCCAGAACCCCTGAGAGAGGAAACTGAATGGGGAAACCTCATGTTTGGGAGGAGGATGAAAGGCCATCCCTTCACTGCTTCCTTCAGTGGTTCTACCTCCTCCTCCCCAGTGGAAGGTGTTTCTCAAACTTGGTTCTTGGCCTTGGACTCTTCTCTCTGCTCCTCTCTCACTGCCCCCAGAGACGTCGAATAACCTCAAGCTTTCAGTTAACACTCACGGGTAGGCTGTTCCAAATTCTTACCCCGTCTAAGTGCTACACCCACCCTGCCCACTGGAGAGCCCACAAGATATCAGGCAGACAGCTCAAAGACATGGCATCCAATTTTTGATGTCCAGTCAGTGTCAATTTATTCCTTCAAATGTCTCTGATATCCTTTCCCCCTTGGCTCACGTGATGTTTGTTACTAGAATCACCAATGCAATGGCCTTCCTTGCTCTGATCTGACCCACCCCTCCCCATTTCTAAGGCTATTCAAGGGAAAAAAAGATTCCAACATTTATCGCACATATATTATGCACCAGGCCCTTTCATACGGGACTTAATTCTCACTTCAACCCCATGGGTGCTATCATTAACCCGTTTTACAGATGAGAAAATGAGACTCAGAGTTCAGTAACTTGCTCAGGATCACACAGCTAGGAAAAGACAGAGCCAGGATTTTGGCTCAGAATTGCCTGACTTAAGTTGTGCTCTCTCCCATTTACCCCTCTGATGGGTGGGGTTTGAGCAGATGTCAGAGGTGGGGCATGGGGGAGTAACAGCCAGCCCTGGAGGAGGACTGGGGTGTGCTAAGTGTGGCTGGGTTATAAGTGGCCCTTGGAGA
Source organism: Balaenoptera ricei (assembly GCF_028023285.1). NCBI lineage: Eukaryota > Metazoa > Chordata > Mammalia > Artiodactyla > Balaenopteridae > Balaenoptera > Balaenoptera ricei. The sequence continues at coordinate 18,264,553 of NC_082639.1, forward strand.
GGGTTCTCACCTGCCCCTCAGGCCCCGGCAGTGGCTGTCCAAAGTCCTGCCCATTAGCGAAGGCTTCCAGTACAGACAGGAGGTCCCGGTTGCAAATGGCCATCCAGAGTCTCTGAGGCTCGGGGGTGGATCGCCGGGCAAACCTGTGTTCCACATACTTGGCCACGATATAGTCCCTGCGGGTGCTCCTGCCAAAAATAACCGCGGGATGTCAGAGCAAGGACCGTTTCTACTCAGCTGACCCTTGAAACCACCCCACATGTCCTGGACTCTTCCAGATCTGAGGCTCCCCTCTCCCCAGACTTCTCCCTGGGAGCCAGGGAAGCAGAATCCCCCGGCCAGAATCCGCCCCCAGCTGAGAATCGCCTTACATGTCACTCTCAGTTGAGGGTTTAGGGCCGCCGTGCGAGGGCAGCTGGGCCTCCATGACCTCATTGAAGCGAGTGTTTCCGATGTTCAAGGCCAACTGGGTTCGCAGGAAAGTAGTGGGGGTAAGACGCGGTGGTTAGGACAGCGCCCCCTGGAGGACTGAGCTTCCAGAGGTCCCGCCCCTCAGCCTCCCTCCTCGTCCAGGCTCGGCTCCGCCCCGCCCATCCTCTTTTTGGCTCCTCTGGGTCCTGCCCCAACTTGGCCCTGCCTCACCTTGGCCCCGCCCCATCCGACCACACAGGCTCCAGCTGAGCCCTTCGGGCCCAAGCCCCGCCTCTCATCAGACCACGCCCCGAATCGCCATCCGGCCCCGCCCCGCCCTCACCAATAGCTCGGAGGGGCCCAGTAGGTCCAAGGTGAGGGACTGCATGCGTGAGAAGCGCACGCCCAGCTCGCGGTGGACTCCGGAACACTGGATGCAGGTGAGCACGCCCAGGTTGGTGCTGAGCCAAGTGGGGTCTGCAAAGTAACGCAGCTCGTGCCTGGAGGCGCAGGCCCCTCCCCTCCGTTTCCACCTCCCTCCTCGTCCGGCCCCACCTGCAGCCCCGCAGTCGCAGCACTGGCCATTCCCGGGCCTGCTCTTGACCTCGGCGATGAGCAGCTTGGTGAGGTCCTGGGGCTCCCCGTCCAGCCCGGCGCCCCCCCAGGGCCCCGGGCCGCCGCTGGGCTCCCCCAGAAAGGCACTACTCAAGGCTTCGTCCTTGCTGTTCTGCAGCACAGACACCCACCTGCGGAGAGTGCGGCGTGGCGTGGGGATGACGCCCGCGGTGGTGCGGTCCTGTATCGGGCCGGAGGCTGCTCCCCTAACCCCCACCCCCGGGCTAGCCGTGGGGGGCACTCACGCCTCACACTCATGTTCGTCCTCCGCCTGGAAGTGGTATGTCCTGTTGTCTGTGGGGAGAGGGGCGTTGTCTGGCTCACAGAGATCCTGCTGTCCTTGCTGCCCTGGGCCTGGGAAGCCCTCACCCCCACCGCCGGCTCCAGACGGAGGTTTTGTTCCTTGGGGCCAGGCTCTGCTAAGCTACAGCGGGCGGGTGATGACAGTGGCCAGCAGAGGGGGCAGTTTCTCAGAAGAAACCTCCAAAGTAGGACCCCAAGAAGGCCCTCTAGTGTGAAGCCCAGCTTCCAGGGTCGGGCGAGGTTTCCCAGGGCACAGGACCCCCTTCAGCTCACGGGCAGAGGAGCCTCTGAACCTACGGCCACCTCCCCTCCCAGCCCCACAGTCTCCCTTCTGGTCTTCCTGCTCCCCACCTCTCCCCCTCGTCCCCCAGCCCGCACCAGCTGCCAGATTGCTGGGCCAAAGGTTCTGCTCAAATCACACCACTTCCCTGCTCCAAGGCCTCCTATGACCTCCAAACCTTTAAGAGGCGGTCCCAGGCTTCATCTCCCACTACTGCTATGGGAACCCTGCACCCTGTCTAAACTGGAAGACCCACTCTCCTACTTCCATGCCTTTCATCTCCTGAAACATCCTCCCCCAGACTCTATGTTCTGTGTCCTTCAACGCTAAACTCCGAGAAGGCTTTCCTGATTCCTCACAGCAGGGCAGGCCTTCCCTCGCTCTAATATATCTTTTTAAATTTTTATTTATTTATTTGTTTATTTATTTTTGGCCACGCCGCATGGCTTGCGGGATCTTAGTTCCCTGACCAGGGATTGAACCCAGGCCCTCGGCAGTGAGAGCACTGAGTCCTAAACACGGGACCCGACAGGGAATTCCCCCCTCACTCTAATCTCTGATGGTGCTATATCTGCACCTCTCTTCTGGACATTCCCCATCACCTTGCAGTTCCAGGTCCCCACCTCACACCCCTGCCAGAGAGAGCTCCCTGAAGACCAGATCTAGGTCTTTCTCAGCCTGTGCTGGTGCTCATGAAAAGCCTGTCACCAAGACCCCAAAAGATGAAAACTGAACATTTTAAAGTAATAATTTTGAAAGCCAAATTACCCAAATCCATTTAAATATGCTTTACAGAAATCATATTTAATGTGGGGTGTGGGTGCATTTTAATGTTTAATGTGACATGGGGTGAAGCCTCTAAAAAGTGTGTCCAGAGCTTAAGGAGTCTGATGCCTGCCGTAGCAACTATTTGATAAACACATGTGGAATTGGACACAGGCCCCTACTTGGAGCCTCCCAGGAGCTGACAGGTCTCTCAGAGAAGCCCTGGGCAGTTGCTGGGTAGGGGGCAGGGACTACTCACGGGTCACCAGGTCAAAGCACTTTTTCTCCTCGGGGTTTGGCCTCACTTGGCATGTCAGCAAGGTCAGCTTCACTGGTGGCCGGTTTATCTGTGCGAAGTTGGGGATGGAGGATGTACATGTTACCCTCTGGGCCTCCCAAACTCTTAGGCTTGTTTCCCAATCTGTTAAATGGGCACAATAATCGCGCTCCAGTTTATGTCTCCCCTCTCCTAGCACCTCAAGGATGTGGAGTGTGAGGCTTTGGATCCCCTCCTTCCTCCCACAGGGAGTCTCCAGTTCCCTGGATCCAGGTTTGCAACCAGTCTTAGAGGGAGGGTTTGACATCTGTCTGCTCTGAACACCAGGAGGAGAGGACCTATCATGTCCTTAGACCCCGCACCCCTCCAGGCCTCACCGTGCTGTGTGAGATGGTCAGGCAGCCATACTTGACTCCACACTTCCTTTTCTGCCAGACTCTTCGAATTCTAGGGCCCAGAGGGATAGAAAGACAGTCACTCAAGGCTCACACCTAATTCCCCTGTATCAGTGAACAAGAGTCCTGGACCAGGACTCACTTCTTCACCTCTTCCGTCCCGTGACCCCTATGCCCCTCACTCCCTGGGCTCCCTTCTGCTGGAGGGGACACAGCCCTGCCATTAGGAAGCTCCCAGTCAGACAGCCCCACTCTCTAGGAATCTTTATTCTAAAGGGGCATGTGACCTTGGCCCTCTGAGAGCTTCCAGTCTGATGGAGGAGACAGTTCCCAACCTTAGGGACCTCCTAGTCTGAGAGGAGGAACAGGTTCTTGACCACAACAGATGAATTATGGTTAAAGACAAAGCAAGATAAATATCGAGCCCTCAAAAATAAAATTAGCAAATCCATGATCAAAGCTACTTGACACTTTTCCTCTAAGAGGTAAATATTAATTGGTTTAACAAAGGTATTCTTCTCTGATAAAAACTGATTAGTAAGTAAAAAAATTAACAGATTCCCATAAAGGCCTTTGCATTTCACAGACTGATTTTTTTTTACACCAGGGAGCAGGGCACAGTCAACAGTTTCATTTCCAGGCATACTCAATGTATTATAGAGATTACGGGTGAGGCCATGGAGACTGTCTAGTGCATAATAAGTGCTCAAAAATTGTTCGCTGCCGCTATTCTTCTTCTTTACGTTAAGAACAAGCAGCAACTTTAGCAGAAATTCACAAGCCCAGGATTCTGATGATTTTGCACTGCCAGAGTGGAGGGTCCTGGAACCCTCAGGGTCTACACAAATGATAGGAACAGTCCCTTCAGGCAGCTCACCCAACCCTATCATTTACTGGCTGGGTGGCTTTGGGCAAGTTACTTGAGCTCTCTGAGTCACTTACCCATCACTTTTCTTGTACAGAAAGCCCACCTTCTCTGTCCCAAACTGCTTGTTGCCTTGGTGCTGGTGGATGCTGTAGCCACCTCCTGAGTTCTTCCGGCTCAGAGTCTCCTGTTCCTCGGACATGCAAAGGAGACCTCAGGGCATGTGGGTGGGAAGAGCCCCAATCTGCAGGGGTCTCACTCAGGGAGACTTCTCAAGGGGATGCTATGGGGTCTTCCTTCTCTCCCTCCCTCCAGGGTGGGCCTTGGGAGTGGGCACTTGGTTGGGTATGATTCAGGGGCTGACTTCTCTGCTCTCAAGCTGCAGCGTCCCTCGGAGGGAGTCCCGGAGCTGGGTCAGCTTCTGTAGCTCCTCCTCCTGGGCTTGATGCAGCTATGGGGCAAAGGGCAGGACCCCATCACCAGCCAGCGGATGTGCCAGGCACAGAGCCCAGACCCAGAGCAGCAGGGCAGTAGCCGCCTTGCTCTCTGGACAGGAGCCAGCAATTCCACGGCCACAGATTCTCCCGGAAGGACAGGGGACTTGACCACAAGCTCAAGGGTGAGGCCCAACTTACTGCGTGTACTGAGGCCGCCAGCTTCTCAATGAAGGGGGACAGGCTCTGAGCAGCCTTCCAGCCATCTTGGAAAAAGCTAAGGGTGTGAGGCCAAACAAGGGACCAGAGAGAGAGATGAAAATGAGAGGGGAAGTGTGGGAGAAGGTGCTCTAAAGATCGCAGGGCACCTGGGGGCAATATAGTGTGATGGCCACGAGCAGGCACCCCGGAGTCAGAGTGTCTGGGCCAGATCCCACTTCCTAGCTGTGTGATCTTAGTAAATCTGAGCCTAAGTTTTCTCATCTATAAAATGGGGATAATATCAGTAGCTGCTCACAGGGGTGTGTGTAGGGTACGTAGTGCTTGATATGTGGTGAGCATTCAATAAAGAGCAGCCGTAAAAAGCATTACCAATGAGGTACAGACACACACGGAAGCCTCAAGGGTCAGCCAGACCCTGGGGATGGCCTTGTTCTCGGTTGCCTGAAGGGTTAAGGGGCAAGGGACCGTGGGGATGGGGGTGGGACACAGGGAGAAACCTACTTGTGCTGGGCGTGGAAGAACTTGATGAGGCTCTGCAGGAAATCAGGACCTTGCTTCATCTGGCTCTCCCCGGCTTTCAGCAGGTACTGGGGAGAGGGCAGGGAAAGGTGTGTGATGTGAGCAAAGCTGAATCCTGGGGACAAGGGGCTGCTGTCCCCATCCCAGGCTAATCCTTTTGGCCATGACTGAACCTTGGTGACATCTCAAGGGCCATCTGGCAAGGACCTGGGCTGAGACTGTGACTGGGCCCCCGGGGGGGGTTCAGGGATGCAGACAGGAAGACACATCCCACCCCTCCCTCGGCCTGGGGCACCCCTTACCTCACACATGTGCAGCTGGAAGACGCGTCGCTCTCTCTGGGTGTCCTGCGCCACCTCCCCGGCACTCCCTCCTGTCACCCTGGCCCGGTCCCTCTCCTTCTCCAGCCTGGCCCTAGGCCCCAAGGAAAGAGAGGCCTGAACAACTCTCACTATCCCCTTGCATGTCCCACCATCCCTACATGCTCCTGTCTGTACGGGCACACGAGAGTGAGGGGACCCTCCTCTGTGCAGCTGTGTGGTGGGGCTGGGGTACAACGGTCAACAGTGTGGATTCAGGGAATCTACAGGCTGGTGAGGGGGATGGCAGCCCTGTGAATCAAATCACAGCCTTGAAGAGAGCAATGGGAGAGTAAAATGGGGGATCCGACCTCATCCAGCTACTCAGGAAGTGATGCTGGAGCTGAGATCTGAAGTCAGAGGAAGCTAGGGCTGGGTGGGAGGATCAGACCACGTGACAGCCCGGAGGCAGGAGAGATCAGGGATCACAGCAGAAGTGGAGAGGGAGGTGGTTCCAGGTGAGGTAAAGAGAGGCCAGACCACGCAGGGCCTGAGTCAGACCATGTTGACGTTCTTGCTCTTTATCCCAAGAGCAATGGGAAGGAATTGATGATTTCTAGGCAGGGAGGGGATGGGCTCAGATAGGGCCAGGTGGGATTGGGGGTGACCAGTTCTGATTTTTCTGGAAGGGATTTAGGACCATGTGGGTTAAAAGACCACAAGGTGCCTTCATTCTTCTGAGCCATGGAGCTTCCCATTTAAAGCTTAAAAATCCTTGATTCTTTTCTTTGTAGGTGAAGACAGAAAGCGCTTCCCATCCTGCAGCTAAGAGTAACCTGGGCTTTCTCCCCTAAGGATCTCAGAGTTGGTGGTTTCTCCTGTTTGTGGATGGGTGGAACTGTGTATAAATGGTTTCCTGGAAATCCCACACCCATCAGACCACCCACTCCCAGCCAGGAGAGTATTTCTAAATCTGGGGCTGGACGCATGAGACCGTGAATCCCGTGTAAAGGAGACAGCTTGTGTATAGTTTTGCTCCCAGTGGGTGCCAGCCCTGAGCAAAGAAAAGAGACGTGGGATAACCTTACATCTGCATTACTTCCCCTCTCCAAGCCCCAGTCTCCTCATCTGGAAAATGGGGACCTCTATCTGTACCCAGATGAGATAAAGTATGCAAAAGACTTAGCAGACAGAAGACATTACAGTATAATATTATAGGCCCCTTTAAGCTTCAGTTTTCCCATCAGTAAACTGAGGAAGCAACGGCCCAGACTGAGTTCTCAGGCCCCTTCTGGTTCTAAAGTTCTAGACCTTACTGACGTCAGACCTCTGGAATGGTGTTTATTTGTAGAATCTGTCCCTGGAGACCCAGAGAGCAGTTTCTCAACCTTGGAACTACAGACATTTTGACTAGACAGTTCTTTGCTGTGGGGGCCGTCCTGTGCACTGTAAGATATTTAGCAGGATCCCTGGCCTCTGCCCACTAGATGCCAGTAGCATCTGCCCCGTTGTGACGACCACAAATGTCTCCTGGGGGTGCAAAATCACCCCTGGGTGAAACCCACTGCTCTAGAGCAGAGTTCTGCAGGGGTTTTTTTTTTTGTGTGTGTGTGGTTTTGTTTGTTTTTAATTTTCTCAGAAGTGGTTACTCTTCATTTCCCTAAAGCTTTATGATACCCCAAGAGGGAATCTGTGGCAGGGGAGTGGAGTTAGGTGAGGACTGACCCTGTGAACGGGCCTGGGGGTCAGGGCAGATGCTTTTTTGGGATCTGAAGATGAGCAGCAGAGAGAGAAGTGATGGCCAGGCCTGAGCAACAATGAGCCTGGCAGCTTGCTAAGGAGGGCGGGAGACTGAGGGGGCAGAGCAGCTGGGAGAGGGCAAGGGCAGCTCCTGTCTTACATTGTTACCATATCTGCAAAAAGTGAGAGGGACTTCCCTGGTGCTCCAGATTTAACAGACTCTGCGCTTCCACTGCAAGGAGCATGGGTTCGATCCCTGGTGGGGGAACTAAGATCCCACATGATACGTGGCATGCCCCCCCCCAAAAAATAAGTAAATAAATAGGGAGAAATGAAAAAATAAGCTCAATATTTATCAACAGGAAGTAGTTAAATAAATCATGCTACGTGCACATATAGGAATACTATGCAGCTGTTAAAAAGGATGGGGGAAATCTATATATACTGGCGTGGAAAGAAGTCTGCTCCAGAGTATATGGACAAAAAGGAAGCCACAGTATAGTACAGTGGCTAGAAATGTGGATTCTGGATTTGAATGGCAGCTCCCTTGCTTACTTAACCTTATAAATCTTTCTAAGCTTCAGTTTCCCCATTTCAAATATGAGACTAATACTGCCTACTTCTCAGATGATTTAATGCATTGGAAACATTTAGTACAGTCCCTGGTGTATGGTAAGCCCTCAATAAATGACAGGATTATGATGATGCTAATGATACTGATGATTATAGTAATAACTTGATGATTCCCTTAGATAATTTATTTTTATTTATTTATGCATTTATTTATCTATCTACCTATGGCTGCACCATGTGGCTTGTGGGATCTTAGTTCCCCGACCAGGGATCGAACCTGGCCCCCGGCAGTGAAAGCGCTGAGTCCTAACCACTGCAACGTCAGGGAATTCCCTAGATAATTTTTTTAGTGTAGCATACTTCCTATTTATTTATTTAATATTTTTTATGCAAGGTCTAGTGGAGGCTAGAAGCTACTTAGCTCAGGATGAAGATAAGCTGTGAAGTATGATACATGGCCTTGTGAATTACCATAGCTCTGTCCCTCAGCCTCAGCTATGGTAATTTACAAAGATTTCCCTACAAAGTCTGAGAGTCACCTGAAATGACCTGATACACCTCAAACTAACAGCTGGGAGTGCTTTCATTCCACTGCATACAACCCCACAAAGAAAATAGCAAATCCCATTCCCTCCCTGTCCTCAAAGTATGACCAATGTTTCATAAACATTTCAAATGTTAGGAATATTTTTATTTTCTTTGAATGGAGTTGCAGCAGGAGTGAAAAGTGCTGAAAGGCTAGTTACTAAGAAGACAAAGATAACTAGAGAAGGGGACCACAGCCACAGTCTAACATTATTCAGGGGATGAGGAACAGGTACCAGTGGAGTGAGGAGGTCAGGGGGGAGGGAGATGGGGGAGGAAAGGAATCAAAACGAATCATGCACCTGCCAACCTGACACCTTGAACCACCTCTCCTATGATGCCTTTTCCAACCACCCTTCCCTCCACCCCAAAACTGCCTGCCTGTTCTGCCACCTCTGTGCTGATGCCTTCATTATAGCACTGTCACTTTGTATTTTCATTATTTTGGGACCCACCTCTCTTCTTGCTTACAAACCAGTGGGATCCACTAAGGCAGGGATTGTGGTGATATTTTTTCCCTCACTACTTACCTATAAATTGGGGATAATAGCACCTTTCCCTTCCAAGATGAATAACTGATGACAGATGTAAAGAGCTTATCACAGCAGTTGGCACAAAGGAAGCTCTTAAGTAAGTATAAGTATTAGCTGCTATTATTAATAATTATTTTTAAGTGCTAATTTTGTGCTGAGTGCTCTGCTAGGCCCTTCACACACTAAAGCAATAATCTCATGAGGCAGGAGTCATTACTCCATTTTACAGATAAGTGACTTGTCCAAGGCACACAGCTTCTAAGTACTAGAGGATTTGAACCCAAGTCAGCCTGATGCTAGAGCCTTAGGGACAGCACTGGTAACGAACACTGTGGCTCAGATTTGTTCCATCCCCCCTTCCCTGCCTGGTTCCCCCAGCTGGTGACAGTCACAGTGTCTTTTCTGATAGATCATGGTCAGGGACTATTTTCCAAAAGATGAAGCTGAGATCAGAGAAGGGAGGTAATTGCCCAAGATCCCAGGCTGGTCGGGGAAATGCTAGGAGCAGAGGTCTGGGCTTCTGCCTCTGAACCCCTTGCTGTGTTATTCTGGCCCCAGTTCTGGCTCAGAAAGATGGCCAATAAGTACGTGTTGAACTGCAGTGCCAGGTGCTGTATATGCACTGCACTTATTTCATCTCCACATCAACCCTGCAAGGTATCGTTGGCCCCATTTTTCAGATGAGGAAACATCCCTGAAAATGGAACAGCCTTGATAACTGTGTCCCCTGCACAGGGCCTGGGATGCCTTTCTTAGCAGCCCCAGGTGGAGAGGGGAGCCCCATATATAAACAACCAGGGGGTGAGGATCCCGGTGGTATTCAACAGATGCTATCAGGGCCCTTGGGCCCTTGCAGTTGCTGCCCAGACTGGTTCGGTAAGAATGAGGTGGAATTACACAGCAACTCATGGCTCGCTAATATCTAGCTATACCTGGAGCCCTCATAAAACGAATGTACACAGACACCTGTGCCAGGACATGTAGCTTGACCTATGTTATAGAAGCAGGAGCCAGGAGACCACTGGAAGAAGAAGGCCAGACTCAGAAGTCCTGGGTTCTAGCCCAGGCCCTATCGATAACTCACTGCGTAACCTCAGACAAGCCCCTTTCCCCATCATTACACACAGTCTTTTCTTTAAACGAAACCTTATAGGCAAGATCAATATATCAATCTGGTAAAAGCAGAGCTACTTGGGGAAGGTCAGCAAGGTAGGGCTTATTCTTTCTATTTAGTACATGATGCCCTGAAAGGCTAAAAGGCTAAGGGCTTAGTCAAGGTCACTCAGGAAGATGAAGACCATGTGATTACACATCAAATCATAAAGAGAAAGATCACCTGCCTGCGTGGCCACACCCCTCCCTGGGCCTCTGATGAGAACAGATGGCCACGCTCATCACAGCTCCCACACCCTTCACCACAAGATCTACACCCACACCGGGAGTGTAGATGGAGATCCTCGTTGGGGGGGAGGAGGAGTTTCGGCCTCCTTCAGACTCAGGGAGGTCCCCATGGTGCTTGGAGCCTGAGGAACAATAAAGCTCCAGGATCTACTTCTTGGAAGGATTTTACAGAAATAATTATGGGTGGGAGCAAGGATTTAGTTCCAAGGATGCTTCCCCAACAACAGGGGCAGATTAAATACATTGTGGATTATGCATATGTTGACACACAGTGCACCCATTTAAGTGACGTTGTATAAAAATATGTAATGATGTAGAAAGATGGTCACAATGTATTTTTAAGCAAAAAAACTCCAGTATGATTATTATGATCTCGGTTTTGTAAAAATATTTCTTTATATATAGAAAAATGACTAGAAAGATGTTAATACTTTAGGCTTGGAAATGAAGGATCTTCTTTCTGGTTTTTGGTAGTTTCCCCTCCCCCTGCTTCCCCCTCCCAACCCCCGGCCTCAACATGCCGCTTGTGGGATCTTAGTTCTCTGATCAGGGATTGAACCTGGGCCACGGCAGGGAAAGCACCGCGTCCTAACCACTGGACCACCAGGGAACTCTCCCCCACCCTCCACTTTTTTAAAATGATGAAATTACAGTGCTACACACACTATGTAAAAAAATTCTAACAACAGAGAAGTACTAGAACCTACTAGTAGTACTAGTATTCCCCCACATGACCCTCATCTTCTCCTAGAGATAATTAAAAATGTTTCCTCTTCTACTTCTCCATATTTTCTAAGTTATTCATAATGAACACATTGCTTTTGCAAAATGCAAGAGAAGCCAAAATTTTACAAAGAAGAGCAAACGGTGCCCTGAGGTACAGTGGGCCCAGCTGGGTCCTGGCTGAGGGCTGGGGCCAGGACCTGGACAGAGTTTGGCAGGCAGAACCCGAGGAGTCCCTGCTCAGGGGCAGTTGGTTACTGGGTACCTGGGACTCCTTCTGTCTCCCTAATGTCCCAGTAGCTAGTGAGAAATCTGGAGTATTGTGTGTTGCACACAAGAGGCCCGGGTATGGCCTTTCGTCCTTTATGTCCAGCTAAATGTTTATAGATACTGCCTGGTGCTGCAGAAACAGGATCAACGAACGTGAATCCCAGCTCTGCCTCTGCCTAGCTGTATGGTCTCGGGCAAGTAACTTAACCACTCTGAACCTCTAATTCCTCCTCTGATAATTGGGATACTACTATCTCCTTCACAGGGCTGGGTGAGCGTGAGGATGGATGTCTGGCACATGGAGGTGTTGAGTAAATGGATGCTCCTTTCCATCTCTCTGCCCATGTCTGGCACCACTGAGCAGATGGGTCTCTGAAAGCAGCATCTTGGGGTCCCTTCACAATAGCTCCCCTTTAGTCATCTCGTGGTCCAGCCCCCAGACTCCCGTCAGGCCTGGGCATAAACCAGCCCCCATAAACATTTCTAGAGAGCGAGGTGCCATGCACTTCTGGGTGACGTGCCCTGGCAGCACTTAGGTTCTTCCGCATATCCAGCCTCCCGCTGCAACAGAAACATTGCTCTCCTGGACAAACCACTCTGGCCGCAGCCACTTACATTTTGGCTTCGTAGTCCTTCCATGCCTTCTCCAGTTGCTTTTTGGAATCCTGTAGTTCAGAAAGAACAATTTGCCCAAAGGGGCTCTTGGGGTCTGGAATCTACAGTACACTTTGCTACCATGAGGGGGACCCTGCACTTGCATGCTCCCCTGTGCCGCTCAGAGACACAATCCAACCACCCCCTGCCCACATAGCCCTGACTGCAAACCTGACCCCCCAAAATAGACCCAACCAACCCCATTTCTCAGAGCTGAGCCCCTTCTCCCAACTGACCTCTTCCCGCAGTTGCCAGTAATCCGTCTGAATTGGTAGGCTCAGGCCTAGGGTATTGGGGAGATTTTGGGGGGTCTGCCCTGAGTCCCCTCCCTTAGAAGATGGAGATCACCATGAGGAAAAGGATGGAGGATAAAGATCAGAATCCTCCCCTAACTTTACCCCACTGTTTTCTCCTGCCTGGTACTTGCTCACCCTTTCAACAGGAAGGTACAGGTGGAGGGACACATGCACAGAGAGGCTAAGAAGTCTACCCGAGGCCACACAGCAAGCCGGAGAGACCTGGCTGATCCCTGGCCTAGTTTGCCTGGGCCTCATCCAGCAGGCTGCTCACACCCTTCAGAACAGCCCCCCTCCCCCCACCCCCAAACTTCCAAGGTGCCCCAGTCTACCAGGAGAAAAAGCTGCTGGTCTGGTTTGGGTGGTTCCTGGGGCAAGGAGGAAAGCCTCTGCGGGGAGAACCTCTCAGGGGCCTTCTGGGGCAGACTTCCCAGGGAGATTATTCTGTTACTCTCTTTGAGTTCTACTTTGCCTCGAGCCAGGAGCTGCCTGCTGCAGAGACAGCAGCCAAGCATGGGAGTCAGGAGGCCTGACTCTCACACTGGCTCCTCCGCTGACCAGCTGTGTAAACTGTAAGCAGGTACCAAACTCCCTGAGCCTCAGTTTCCTCAACTGCAAAATGGGGATAACAGCACCTACAGAACCCCCCACATTGGGTTGCTGTAAAGGGCCCTGGCAGACAGTAAGTCAGCCATCCTAGGCTCACCCCAGGGCCAGGTCCTCCTGTCATCCTGAGGGTCAGTAATATGGGGTCAGCACACCCACTGTGACAGCCTCGCTTGGCCTCCGTCCTCAGCCCAGCCTTGCCTCCCCTATGGTCTCCTGCCCACCCCTGTCTTGCTCCATCCCACCACCTCTGCACTCCCCCTGCTGCCCACATGGAAACTCACCTGTCGCCCGTCCCTCAGCTGCCCCTTCAACAGACTGTCCAGGGGGAAAGAGACAATGTTGTTCAGGTTCTGAACCTGGAAAAAGCAGAGACCCCCATACCCCACCTTGGGTGACCGTCCATCCAGCCCCAAGGGGCTCAGGGTACGGTGAAGCATCGCAAGGCCAAGGACAGCACTGGGGTAAAGGAGGCAGGGGAGAGAAAGACAAGAAGGTGAAGGAGTACAAGGGGTGGCGGGGTCGGCCTCCTGTGAAAGCTCTTCCCCTCCCCTGACTAATCCGCCTTATCACCTCACTGCTCAATCCACGGCATCCATGGTCAGCCTGTCTTTGTCCCTTTGCCAGAGGGACACCCTCACCTCTCTTCTCGGACCCTCTGAGGTCCACCTGTAGCACCCATCTGTTGTTTCTGTCTGGCTAGTTCCTCCACTCCCCTTATAATGTGGGGAACCCATTCCCTATGGTCACATGGGGTGAACACAGGAGTCAGAGGTGACCAGAGTGCCCCACCCTCTGGCTACTGTGATTGGATCAGAAACAGGCACGTGACCCAAGCCAGCCAATCAGAATACTTCCTGGGACTTTTCTGCCAAAGTCACGGAAGAAAGATTGTCTTTCTTATGTAAGGTGTGAATTTGGGCCTGCCCACTGAGCAGAGACAGAGAGAAACTCTTTAAGAGAAAGAAAAGGAGCCTAAGACCAGCTGCCTACCTGGACTTCCCATTACAGGGGCCAGTGAATTCTCTTTTCAAAAATTAACCTAGGGAATTCCCTGGTGGTCCAATGGTTAGGACTCGGTGCTTTCACTGCTGGGGCTGGGTGGGCCCAGGTTCAATCACTAGTCGGGGAACTAAGATCCCACAAGTTATGTGGCGTGGCCAAAAAAAAAAAAAAAAAGATTGAAAGAGAGAAAAAGACATAAAAAAAAAAAATTTACCTAGTTTGAGTTGAATTTCTGTCATTTGGCAACTCAGAACAGCCTATCTAATATTTCAGCCCACCTTTCAAGGTACAGCTCTGGCCTCCCCTCCTCCAGGAAGCCTTCCTGACTACTTCCTCCTGTGGCCTATCCTGACCTCCCCTTTTCTGAGCCATGGCAGCCCTACGCCTCTGACCCAAGCCGCTGGGTCCTTGAGTTTGTGCCACACTGCTGGTCTTGCTTGGTGTCATTTCACATCTCAGTTCCTCGACTAGGCTGTGGCTCTCCGAGGCAGTCTGACTCTTCCCTGTGTCACCAGCCCCTGGTACATCGCCCACCACTGAGAAGACCCTCAGCAAACACTAGTTTGACTGAAACAAGGGGAGGAGAGGTAAAGACAAAAGACGTCACTGATTCAGTTGAACCCAAACACTGTTAAAGGCCTCTACATGCAGGACAGGGTGCGAGGCAGTGCTACGCAAAGAGACAAAATGATGACAGACGGCAATATTAGCTAATGTTAACTGAGCGCTACCCCGGAGCAGGCACTTAACTTGCGAAATCCTCATCACCACTCTGTGAGGTGGGGACCATTGTTATCCCCATTTTACAGATGAGGCTTGAGCAGACTGAGGGACTTGCCGAGGGTCATACACTTAGTGAGCAGCAAAGCAGGGATTCAAGGCCTGAGTCTAAGCCTGAGGTGTGGGTGCTTGATCACTAAGCAAACTGCCTCGTAGAGATGATGTGGTCCCCGCCAGCCAGGAAGGGCCCTGGGTGGAGCTTGAGCCACGAAAGCTGGGCCAAAAGCTATGGAGCCTAGAGGGAGAAGGGAGAGAGGCTTTCCTGGGAGGTGGTACAGCCAGGCTTGTGCTCGGATGCTGGGCTCAAATCAGCTGTGTGACCTCGGGCAAGGTGCTTAACCTCATGTCTTAGCTTCCTAGCCTGTACAGGGGGGACAATAGTAAAAACAACCCCACAGAGCTGTGCTCCAGGATGAAATGTTAACACACGTGAAGTACTGAGAACCATGCCTGCACCAGGAAAGAGCTCATGTCTTGGGGTAGCCTTGAGGCGGGGACTTGGCTGACGGGGAGGAGGCCATCTCAGGAAGGAACCTGAGGCCACTGGGCTACGTGCAGGAGCTGAGAGGCTTGCTGAGGCAAGGCACGTTCTTGCCTTTGAGGACAAAGCAGGTATGGTTGGGAAAGCAGAGGACAAAGAAGGTGAAGGAGAGGCAGTGGTGCAAAGACAGGAACCTCAGCCTGCCCTCCCTTGAGTGGGGCTCCTCCCCACTGTGAGACCCCCTTTGCTCCTGGGTGCTCACCACAGAGGAGAAGGAGGAGGGCAGGGAGGGAGGGAGAGAGGGGAGAGGAGACGCCGGCCGGAAGGAAGTCAGAGGGGAAGAAGAATGCAAATAGGAGGTCAGAACTGGAAAGGGGGACTTCCCTGGTGGTCCAGTGGGTAAGACTCTGCGCTCCCAATGCAGGGGGCCCGGGTTCAATCCCTGGTCAGGGAACTACATCCCACACGCACGCCGCAACTAAGAAGTCCGCATGCCGCAACTAAAGATCCTGCATGCTGCAACTAAGACCCAGCGCAGCCAAAATAAATAAATAAATATTAAAATTAAAAAAAAAAAAAAAGAACTGGAAAGGAACCTCGGGTCATGAGTCAGAGGTCAAGGGAGACTCGAGGTCAAGGGAAACCTGGAAGAAGGGTGGAAACCAACCCTTTCCCAGTCGGGTTTTTAAGTCACTGATTAGATTTGCCTTGAGCCTGGGCTGAGGCTGAGTGAAAGAGGAGCAGGGCCTCACCAGGTTCTTGAAGAGCGCGGCCACCTCGCGGGTGAACACGGCCAAGTTCAGGAAGCCGGTGGACAGCTCGTGACTGTTTTGAGACAGGTGGCTGTTGCCCAAGGACTCCACGGCCTCTCGGTACTGCTCCTCGTTCTCCACGTGCCCTGTGGAGCAGGGAGGCGCAGAGTTAGTTCCAGGCTGGAGCTGGGGAAAGGGCTGCCTCGCCAGGCTGGCACCAAGCAGGCTCACTCACCGAGGCCGGAGCTATGGACCGCCCGCACAGCCTTCTTTATTCTCTGTAGGATGGCCTGGTCTCCTTCCAGCATCTGGAAGCAAATGTGGACAGAGGTTCAGGGATGCTCAGCCGGGAAGGGTGCCTGACTCTGCGATCCCACCCTCCAAACACACCCATAGTTCCCTCCCTAGGGTCCCCCTGCACCCCGACGAAACATAAACAGACCACCCTCCCCCACCCAGGCCACGTGGGAAGCCACAGATCAGTCACACCACACCAGGAAGGCCAAGCTTTTCTCCTCATGCGGGACAAGAAACACAGCAATTCCAAGGCACGTGGCATCGTGGGGTATGCCAGACCGGGGTTTGAATCTCGGCTCTGGCACTAACTAGTGTGTCAACCTAGATAAATCTGTTTGCCTCTCTGAGCCTAGGGTGCCTCGTCTGCAAAATGAGGGTGACACTACAGAGTTGCTGAGAGAATGATTTTACGATACATACACGACGCTTAGCAAAATACCAGAGGAAAACATGGACGTCTCTATATTCTCGAAAGACTCAGATGGGGAAAGACTTGTTCCCCAAACCCCAGGCTCAGTAAGCAGCCACGTGAGGATAAGGAGGAAGAGGCTGGGACACCATCGGTGGGCAGTGAGATGAGGAGGGTAGAGGTGGACACTCAGCCCCCCCTGGAGAGAACTGCTGGGACGATATCAGGCAACCCCAAATTCCAGGGGTTGCAGAACAAACAGCAGACTGTGGGGAAGCCAGAAGATGTGACAGCATCACGTGCAGGAGTCACATACCCCAGGCGGCTCAGCCCGGATGGAAACCTCCCAGACACACTCCTCTTTCAGTGGGGTATAGAAGCTGCCAACCTCATGAAATCCTCATGAAATCCTCATGAAATGCATAGTTAAGTGGGAAATTATAGAATTAGGGCTGCAAAGGGCCCAAAGAGCCACAGATGAGGAAACTGAGGCCAAGAGAGGGGAGGGTCTTGCCTAGAGTCAAATAGTGGGGAATCAGCAGAGCTGGGCTTCCAGGGGTGCCCTAATACAGCGCTCCATCCACACACAATGGCTGCACCCTGACCCCAGCACCCCCCTATTTTGTCCAGTGACGATAATGGGATCAAAATTTGATCGCCAAAGAGTTACTTCAATGTGGCAAGAGTTAGCAAACATTTGGAATGGTATCTGCAAAGATTCTAAACCAAACTCACAGGAGGACAAGCACAAGGCAGTCCTTGGAGGCAATGCGGAGTGTTTTCAGACGCCTTGGGCACACGGGAAGCCTCTGGAGGGAGAGGGGTCTGGTTTTGAAGCCCAGCTCCACTGCCCAGACGCTGTGTGACTTTGGGCAAGTTGCCTATTCTTTCTGAGCTCCCTGATTAGCTATCTGTAAAATGAGGGAAATAGTGCCTACCTCTCAGGGTTATTATGAGGACTGTATGTATGAGACGATGCACATAAAGGGTTTAGTTTGGTGCTGAGCACAGAGTGTGTCCTAAATGAACAGTACCTCTGATTGTCAGCAGTTGCTCCTGATGCTAAAAAGTACCCATCAAATTCTGGGTACTTTTCCTCCAGGGAATAGAAACCTAACAGTCTGTCCCCTGAGTATGACCTTGAGATACTTTCATGTTTGGGACCAGTGGAGGCCCATCCCAGAGCTGAAGAAAGAAAGTTGAGGACTTAGGGAGATTGGGGAGAGGGGGCCATAACTGACTCAGCTAAAGAACTAAGACGTTTCTATCTGAGAGACAAAGACAAGAGGGGAGAACGCGGACATGTCTGTAGTTCCCAAAGACCTAGACGGGGAAACACGTGTTTGCCAAAGCCCTTGACTCCCACCTTGAAACTTGAAAGGGAAAGATAAGAGTTGATTAATTTAAGGAGCTAGGACTTCACTCCAAAAGACAGTGCAGGTTAAAGATATGAACAAATTCCAAAGAGATTTAGAAAACTCCCTAGAAGGCAGATCCATGTGCCTAGCATACAAAAGGTGCTCAATAATTGTTTACCTAAATGAATGATGGTTTGCAAAGCCCTGGGACACAGACCTGAGAGGTTTATGTCCATGCTCTACATACCCTTTGGGGAGTCTTCCTATCCCATGACACCCGTTCTCTGAAAACCCCTCTACAATTGGGCCCTTGCTGCCTTGTTTGTCCAGCCAGAGTTGACTGGACCAGGTTGACACTTGACCTAAGCTGGGCCAATCAGATTCTCTCTCCAAGGAATTTGGAATCAGGCTCTGGAAAGCTAGCTAATTGATTGGAAGTGTTTAAGCAAAGGGAAAAGAACAAAGTAGATGTGTAGAAAGAAGCAAATGAGACCCATGCTGCCACAGAGAAGCACAAGAGAAGAGCGGCCCTGGTTTCTGGCAACTTTCCAGATCCTTCACCCTCAGAGGCCCTTCCATACTTCCTGTCCTTGGGCCTCCATGAAATACCCCTGAACCTAGCAAACAAATTCCCTTTAGTGCTTAAGCTAGTTTGAGAGGATCTCTCTTCCCTGCAGTGTAGCAGAGGCTGCTGGTTGGCTCCCAATCCATTCTCTCTTCCTCCTTAGCAATTAGAACTCTGACTTTTCAGATGGCCACTTGGCCTCTCACAATAAAGACTACATTTCTGGGGCTTCCCTAGTGGCGCAGTGGTTAAGAATCCGCCTGCCAATGCAGGAGACACAGGTTCGAGCCCTGGGCCGGGAAGATCCCACATGCCACGGAGCAACTAAGCCTGCGCACCACAGCTACTGAGCCTGCGCTCTAGAGCCTGCAAGCCACAGCTACTGAGTCCATGTGCCACAACTACTGAAGCCCGTGCGCCTAGAGCCCATGCTCCGCAGCAAGAGAAGCCGCTGCAATGAGAAGACCGCGCACCACAACGAAGAGTAGCCCCTGTTCACCGCAGCCCGCGCACAGCAATGAAGACCCAACGCAGCCAAAAAAAAAAGACTACATTTCCCAGCCTAACTTGCAGCTAAATGTGGTCATGTGACAGTTCTAACCAATGGTATGTAATGGATATATCATTTGTTAGCTTCCAGAAAGTAGTTTTAAAAGGAAGGGAGGGGGCTTCCCTGGTGGCACAGTGGTTGAGAGTCCGCCTGCCAGTGCAGGGGACACGGGCTCAAGCCCTGGTCCAGGAGGATCCCGTGTGCAGCGGAGCAACTGAGCCCGTGCGCCACAGCTACTGAACCTGTGCTCTGGAGCCCGCGAGCCACAACTACTGAAGCGCATACTCTGCAACGAGAGGCCACCGCAATGAGAGGCCCGTGCACAGCAACGAGGACCCAACGCAGCCAAAAGATAAATAAATAAAATAAATGGATTTATAAAAAAAAAGGAAGGGAGGGATTACACACCTATTAGGATGACCAAAACCCAAAACACTGACACCACCAAATGCTGGTGAAGTTGTGGAACAACAGGAACTTTCATACATTGCTGGTGGGAATGCAAAAGGGCACAGCCACTTTGGAATCCAATTTTGCAGTTTCCTACAAAACTAAACATACATTTACCATATGATCCAGCAACTGCTCTCCTTGGTATTTACCAAATGAGTTGAAACTTATTTCCACATAAAGACTTGCACATGGATGTTTATAGCAACTTTATTCATAACTGCCAAAACTTGGAAGACAATGTACTATTATTTAGTGCTAAAAAGAAGTGAGCTATCAAGCCACAAAAGACATGAAGGAAACTGAAATGCACATTACTAAGTGAAAGAAGCGAATATGAAAAGGCTACAGACTGTAGGATTCCAACTATATGACATTCTGGAAAAGGCAAAACTATGGAAACTGTAAAAAATCAGTGGTTGCCAGGAGTTGGGGGAAGGGAGGGATGAATAGGTGGAGCACAAAGGAGTTTTAGGCAGTGAAACTATTCTGTATGATACCAGGATAGTGGATACATGTCACTATACAGTTGTCAAAACTCATAGAATGTACCTTAAGGGACTTCCCTGGTGAAGCAGTGAACCTTAAGGGACTTCCCTGGTGGAGCAGTGGTTAAGAATCTGCCTGCCAATGCAGGGGACACGGGTTCAATCCCTGGTCCGGGAAGATCCCACATGCCGTGGAGCAACTAAGCCC
The DNA here is from genome assembly GCF_028023285.1 of Balaenoptera ricei. Taxonomy (NCBI): domain Eukaryota; kingdom Metazoa; phylum Chordata; class Mammalia; order Artiodactyla; family Balaenopteridae; genus Balaenoptera; species Balaenoptera ricei. Next base: position 18,284,662 of record NC_082639.1, read on the forward strand.
CTGCGCCACAGCTACTGAGCCTGCGAGCCACATCTACTGAGCCCACGTGCCACAACTACTGAAGCCCGTGTGCCTAGAGCCTGTGCTCTGCAACAAGAGAAGCCACCACAATGAGAAGCTGGCGCACCGCAATGAAGAGTAGCCCCTAAAAAAAAAAAAAAAAAAAAAAAGAGTAGCCCCTGCTCGCCGCAACTAGAGAAAGCAACGAAGACCCAATGCAGCCAAAAATAAATAAATAAATAAATTTTAAAAAAGAGTGAACCTTAATGTAAACTATGGACTTTGGGTGATAATGATGCGTCAGTGTAGGTTCATTGATTATAACAAATGTACCACGCTGGTGTGGGATGGTAATAGTAGGGGAGGCTGTGCCTGTGTAGGGCCAGGGGTGTTTGGGAACTCTCTATACTTTCCACTCAATTTTGCTGTGAACCTAAAACTACTCCAAAAATAAAGAAAAAAAAATTTAATAAAGAAAAGAAAAAAAAGGGAGGGGTGTCCTGTCATACTTTTCTCCTATCTAGAATGCATTTGTGATGTCTAGAGCTCAGGCAGCCATCTTGGACCATGAGGTAGAAGCCACATATTATGGATGGTGGAGCAACAAAGTAGTAGCCTTGTCCCTGGTGACTGTGGAGCCACCCTGTCAGCTCTGGACTACTTATCTGTAGATGTTTTTTATATGAAAGAAAAGTAAATGTCTATCTTATTTGAGCCACTGTTATGCTAGGTATTCTGTCACTTATAGCTGAACCTAGCTCTTACTGGTACAGGCAGGCAAGTCATCCTAATCACCCACAAACTGTCCCTTGATGCCCTTGTCAGAAATGTATCAGGAAATGGCTTCCTGGCAAGATACCATTCCTGCCCCTACTGCTCTTAGCAACCAAGGTTCACACAGCTATTCATTCATTCATTCACCTAGTTATTGAGTGTCTGCTATGTGTTCACATCCTGCATAAGAGACACAATCTCAGCTCTTAGGGACACTACCATCTAAGGGAAGAAAGAGCCAAGTAAATAGATATTTATAATGCAATGTGATTAGGGTTATAATGGAAGATGGACAAGGTACCTCAGAGCCCAGGGAAAGCAGAGCTGTGTCTGCTTAGGAGGAACAGGGAAAGCTTTAAGCTGTGGTGCTTGGCCGTGAGCACTGGACTAAGAGGCTGTGCTGTGACGCGGTGTGGGGGAGTACTAGGTATAAATGGTAGAAGTGCTAGAGGAGGGAGGCTTGCTCTGGGAAGGATGGGCAAGGAGAGGATCATTCATTCATTTCAACAAGCATCTCCTGGCACCTATTTTATGGCCCCTTCCTTCAAAAGGCTCACAGACATATAAACACAAAGTGCCCGAAGGGGAAACAAAGAGGGGGGAATTCTAATCACCCTTTTCTCAAGAAAATATTTGAAAATCATTCACACTGGGGTATAAATGACTGATAACACCTACCCTCTATGATACAGTGGGGCAAAAATTTAACCTAAAGAAATACCGTTTTAAGGAGAAAATTCAGATCAAAGCCTGGGGATGGGAAGGGATTTGGAGAAAGGCACAGAGGTTTTTAGAACTCCAGTAATGAGGCTACCACAGCACGATGAGTCCCAAGTTACGATTCTAGCCCCAGTCCCCCGAAAACTATCTCCCTGGGTGATACTAGTCCAGCCAGATCTCTAAACCTCCCCTTCTTTAAAATGGGAGAAAGATAATATCACAAGGGGAAAAAAATCCATTCTCCACTTAACTCACAGAGTTACTGTGAGGCTTAGATGAGATCACAGACATTAACAGCATGGTGCCAAGGCTTGGGGCATTTGGAAAATATGAGTATGATTTTTACTGTGATTTGTTTTCTGCCTCTGTATGAGATCAGCCCTCATTCCCCATGCCTGTGACTGGATAGGTTAACAAAACCCAAAAACCAGCCTCTGGACTCAGGGAGTCCTTTTAATCCCCAGTAGTCAGTGATTCTCAAAGTAGGGAATTGACAGCTTCACCTGGGAACGTGTTAGAAATGCAGATTCTTCAGCTGACTCAGAAAATCTGGAGGTGGGGCCCAGCGATTTGAGTTGCAATGAGCCCTCCCGGTGATTCCGACGCATGCTCCAGTTTGGGGATCACTGGTCTAATTCCACCTTTCAGAGATGCAGTAAATCATCATTGCTAAAAGTATGAGGCTGGCCCCAAACTACCTGGTTTAGAATTCTAGCTCCATTTTGGTATTTGCTATGTGACCTCTCTGTGCCTCAATTTCCCCATTCATGAAATGAGGATGATAATAGTTTCTACTGTATAGGGTTGTTGGGGAGATTAAATGAACTCACATAGGTAAAGTGCTTAGAACATTATTATTTGACTGCTAATGATGTTATCCATTGCAAAATTAAACGGAATTTGGTTTAGGAATTTCTCAACTTTCCTTGAGCTAATTAAAGATACCTCCCCCCACCCCCATGATCCTGCTCAGCAAGATGTGGGAACCACAGGTACAGAGGGACTGCAGTGAAACCTCTGTCACTGGGCAGACACAGAGTGCAAGATGTTACATGTCCTGAGTGCCTGAGTAAGGGCTCTGGGCCAGACTCTTACTTGTCACCCTCCCAGCCACCGTTTGAGACAGGCATCACCATCTGCGTTTTTATAGATGAAGCTGTCAGGGGAAGGAACATGTCCAGGTGTGTCCAGGTCACATAATGCTGAACAGTAGCAGAGTCATAATTTAGACCCCGGTCTGGTCAAATCCAGGGCCAATGTTCTTTCCATAACACCAAGCTGCCCCACAGAGGTTAAGGGACACAGCTTCTTTGACCCTGGGACTGGATCTGCCTCTGAGCCTGAATTTCAGCTCAACCATCTCTACCATATCCCCTCAACATCCCCTCACACAGGAAGGGAGGAGGGAGGGACAGAGGGAGACCTGTCCAAAGAAAAGGAAGTTGACAGCAGTGTCAGGGCCCCAACTGCAAATACTCCAAGGGCTGTCCTACTAGAGAGAAAACAGATTTATTGAAGTTGGCCCTGAAGAGGATTTCCAGGACTGAGAGGTAGAATTAGAGACACAGAAACAGATTTCAGCTCAAACACAGGAAGAAGTTCCTAAGCAAGAATCAGTGACCCTGGAGGGAGTGACCTTGAAGTATTTAGGGACTTCAGGTGGTAGAGCATGATTCAGGCACCAGATTTTGGATTAGTAGTGATGGCCATTTAGATTTCTCTCAAAGCTAAGAGTCCCTGCAAGAGCCTGGGCAGGCACTGGGCAAAGGCAGGCGAAACTCAGAGTACCAGGGACATGTCTGAACTTGGAAAACCAACTGGAGTCCTTCAGGCAGCCTTGCCTGGCTAGGCCTGGACAAAGTCTGAATTCCAGTTGGTGATACTGCCCTTTGTGGCCCCCACACCCCCTCCACACACACACACACACACACACACACACACACACACACTGTGCTCTCGCTCTCTGAAGGCAAAAGATCATAGATGGCAGCACTAGGGCCATGCCCAGCTGCCTTGCTTGGAAGGGCCTTCTGTATGCCCCCTTCCTGGGTCAGGATTCATCAATAGGAGCCATTCTTCATTCCTGTGATTTCTCGGAGCCAGCTGAGGTAACCATGGCGACCCAGCCCAGGGGGCAGAGCTGCTAAAGCTAAGGCCTTGAGAGCTGCAGATTAAATTTCACCATTAGACATTCACTCCTTTGGACCATTATAATACGGGGCATAGGCACCCCTTTTGTGGCATCCCATGACCATTGGAGCCATCATTAATCAGTCACAGTATTTTTCCCATTGACTCTGGTTTTGTTCCATCATTCTGTTGAGGCAGCTCTTCAGGTAGCCTCTACCAATTAAAGTATAGTTGGCACAGGAGAAGAAAACCAGTTTCTAGCTTTGTTTTAGACCATGATGTTGTCCCTTGAGAGACTAAATCACAGAATATTGGAGATAATCTAACATTACCTCCTCGTTTTACAGACTGCAAAACAAAAGCTCAGATGAGTTTCTTGCCCCAGGTCTCATAGGAAATGCAAACAAACTAAGGAAAGAATACAATCCAAAACTTGCACAGGGCTTTACAGTTTGTAAAGCAATTTGACATCCACCCTTTAAGACTCATAGCATCCTGATAAGACAGTCATTGCTTTTATTCCCATCTGGCTGATGAGTCAGTGAGGCTCAGAGAAGTAAAGACAGTTGCCTGAGCTCACACAGCCAGGAAGTGGCCGAGATAGACCTGGGACAGTTGGACTCTAACTCCCTTGTTTATTCCCAGTCTGTGGGCCCCAGGCCCTGGAGGTCCAAGGAGTTACTACCATGGCCCTATGAAGGCACACTTATATAGTAAGCACTACAGACCAATAAAAAAGTCTCACAAATTAGTATGACCACATTCCAGATATGAATGCAGCTGTTATGATCAATAAGACACAAATCTTTAAACGTATTTTTGAATTCATGGTAGCTTTTTGTCCTTTTCCATATTTCTTAATCAATCAATCAATCAATACTAAAAGTACAAGTGTAAAGGAAAGGTCAGTGAAACCTTGACATTAAAAAGGGTTCCTTCGGGCTTCCCTGGTGGCGCAGTGGTTGAGAATCTGACTGCCAACGCAGGGGACTTGGGTTCGAGCCCTGGTCTGGGAAGATCCCACGTGCTGCAGAGCAGCTGGGCCCGTGAGCCACAATTGCTGAGCCTGCGCGTCTGGAGCCTGTGCTCCACAACAAGAGAGGCCGCGATAGTGAGAGGCCCGCGCACCGCGATGAAGAGTGGCCCCCGCTTGCCACAGCTAGAGAAAGCCCTCGCACAGAAACGAAGACCCAACACAGCCATAAATAAATAAATAAAAATAAAACAAATACTTAAAAAAAAAAAAAAAAAAAAGGGTTCCTTCTGTCGTAGAGAACAGACTTGTGTTTGCCAAGGGGAGAGGTGAAGGAGGGATGGCCTGGGAGTTTGGGATTAGCAGATGCAAACAGTTATATATACAATGGATAAACAACAAGGTCCTACTGTATAGCACAGAGAACTATTCAGTATCTTCTGATAAACCATAATGGAAAAGAATATGAAAAAGAATATGTGTGTGTAACTCTCTCTCTCTCTCTCTCTCTATATATATATATAGATACGTATAACTGAATCACTTTGCTATACAGCAGAAATTGACACAACACCGTAAATCGACTATACTTGAATAAGATAAATTTTTAAGAAAGGGGGGGGTCCTTCTGTGAGGTGGCAGAATCCTGGCTCCTTTGATCTTTGATGTACGAGAGAAGATGAAATTATATGTACTAACTACATGTTAACTGTGAAAAATAAAATACAATATTTTATTTTATTTTTTATTTTATTCATTTATTTGGTTGTGCCGGGTCTTAGTTGCGGCAGGCAGGCTCCTTAGTTGTGGCATGTGAATTCTCAGTTGCAGCATGCATGTGGGATCTAGTTCCCTGACCAGGGATCGAACCCGGCCCCCCTGCTTTGGGAGCACGGAGTCTTAACCACTGCGCCACCAGGGAAGTCCCAAAATACAATATTTTAATGAGCAAACCGAGTTACATTTCAAATATTTAATGAAATGACAAAAAATGCACAGAAAACCCTGAGGCTTTTCATTTCTAACTACTGATTTATTTACAGAAAGTGCAGAAGATGGAGAAACTCATTAAACCACACCTGGGGAACGCAACAGTGAGCACAGTCAGACGATGTGACACTACAGAATAGGCCACTGGTTTGTTTTCCTGTGGACTACAAAAAACGAAACCAAAAATGATGGAGGGGGAATCTTAGGAGCCTGAAAACATCCATCAACAAATGGACTTTACTTGAATCCTGCTTTTTAAAAAATAAACTGTAAAAGTTAGGATAATTATGAGACAACTGGAAATTTGAAAACTGGATAGTTGATGATTTAGGGATTATTATTAATGTTTCAGGGTACGAGAATGGCATCCCATTTTAGTTATGTAAGCAAAAAAAGAAGTCCTTACTGTTTAGAGCTATGTATTGAAATATTTAAGACTGAAACAATATGATGTTTGGGATTTGCTTCAAAACAAGATGAGAGTTGGGGAAGCAGGTTGGGATGGGAACGGGGCAGCACTGGGTTATGAGCAAATGGAGGTTCATTATTTTCTTCTGTTTTCTGTGAATATACCAAATTCTCCATAAGAAAAAATGAGGGCTAGTAGATGAAAACATAAAATTGGCAAAATAAGTTGTTGAAGCTGGGTGAGTCTACTTTTGTGTGTTTGAAAATTTCTACAACGTGAAGTTAATGAAAGAAGACGGGGGTTCCTATGTTCAGAAAAGTTGAGGACCACTGCACTGTTACCTGAAACCCCTTGACACCTTAGTATATGAGCGGGCCCCTTTCAATGGACAGCTGTCTGGGCACAGCTTTTGATAAGAGGAATGGGATGGGAGAGAGTGGGGTTTGGAGAAGTCGGCCTGAGAGAGGCAAAGGAGGGCAAGGGCCAGGCGGGAGGGTCCTTGAGGGGCAGACAGGAAGGGCTTAAGGCTGACCTGCTGGCTAAAGGAAGTTGCACAAGCTCTGCTGCCTAATTCCAAAGAGGGCACGTAGTAGAAAGAGCACAGGATGTAGAGAGAGGAGACTGGGGTTCTATTCTGGACCCAATACCAAGACCCTGAGCAAGTCTGCAATCTCTTCAGTCTCTGGGCCCCAGGGTCCGCATCTGCAAAATGGGAATGATAGTCAGTGACGTTCCAGCCACCTCCCACTGGGAATCGAATCAATAAGGACTGGCTAAGTTTGTAGCCCTTGCAAACGTGAGCTGTCCTGTTCACATCATGCTCAAAGTTTGCTTTTGCTCACCCACCTGCCCAATTAGCAGATCCAAAGAAAGCAGGGAGCCCCACAGGGCCCTTTGTGGGTGGCCAGCAAGGAGGGGCAAGGGTGGGACTGGGAAGTATTTGCTAGCATCCCTCCTCCAGGCAATCCCAGCTCAGCTCTACTCCCTGAACAAGCATCTCCCCTGGAACCTCAAATCTGCAAGCCTGCCCCTCTCCACCCAGTGGGGTAGAGGGAGGGGCTGGGGCAAGGTCTCCAACAGAGTCACTGGCACACAGTAGGGGCTCGTCCACACATACTGAGTGTCCAGCTGTACCTTGCCCGGCCGTGAAGGTGCTGGGAAGAGAGGAAGGTCAGGCTGGGCCCTGCCCTCAAGGTGCTCACAGCCCAGTGGGGAAGACAGAACATAGACAAGGATGTGCTTGCCAAGGGCTGAGGAGGCCTGGGTGAGGCTGGAGCAGAAGAGAAGCCTGTGGGGGGCACAGACCAGGAGCGCCCACCCCACCCTGGGATGAAGTGATGCTTCACCAGAGCCTTGAAAAATGAGGAGACACTGGTGGAGCAAAGTAGGATGGGGAAGGTGACTCTAAGAGGGGAGAGGCGCCTCGGTAAAGTCCCCAGGTAGAAGTGTCAGCACATTTGGGGAGCAGCCTGGAGCTTATGGGGCAGGCACCTACCAGGGCCGGTGAGGAAGTGGTGAGCAGTGAGGCCTCAGGCTAAGCAGGGCCCCGAATGACCCTCTGGGAGTCCATGCTTCTAATGAGAGGCGAGGGGATGCTTTTGTATCACTGCCACATGCCAGGCTTCTTCTAAGCACCTGACAGACTTTGCATTATTTCACCAAATCCTGTCCACAACCCCAGGAGGTTTTACAGATGAGGAACCTCAGGCCCAGGGTAAGGCATCTGTCCAGCTCACATAGCTGATAAGTGGTGGAACCTAGACTCCAGCCCAGGGTGTCAGGCTCCAGAATCCATGTTTTTAACCCAAACCTCTAGGTTTTATCCCACAGGTGATGAGGAGCTCCTGCAGGGTTCTGAACAAGAGAGGAGTGATTCAATAAATTCTCATGGTAGATGGGACTTCCCCAGCGGTCCAGTGGTTAGGACTCCACGTTTCTGCTGCAGGGGGCACAAGTTTGATCCCTGGTCAGGGAGCTAAGATCCTGCCAGCCGTGTGGCGTGGCCAAAAAAAAATTCTTGTGGTAGAAAGACTGACTCTGGGGCTCATCTGCAGACCCAGGCCAAGTGGGAGAAAGGGGGTGCAGCCCTGAACCCCAGGCTCGACTGGGTGACGGAGAGCACAGCCCAGCCCAGCTCAAAGCAGATGGCCAACAGGAGACACTCGGATTCCAAGCTCCCAGGCTGATCTGATTACATGAATCCAACCGCCACCCCACTTGCTAAGTGCTCGTTTTATTTTTGTTACCTTGTTTATTCCTGTGAGGTAGTTAATATCTTCCCCATTTTACAGATGAGAAAACCGAGGCTGAGGGAGGCGAGGCAACCGGCTCAGGGACATGTCAGTAGCTCTAGGAAGTGTAGAGCCCTCTGCCTCCAGAGCCTTCTCTCACTATCACACCTCTCTGAGCCCCACTTATCTCTGTAAGGATCACTGTGAAGATTAAATTAGGTCATATTTTTTTCTAACGGTGGAAGTCAGGCATCTTCAGAAGCAATGCAGAAACACTTTGGGGGAAGGGAGGGGAGGCACTGAATTTTAGGCTTGCCTCTGCCATTAGGCCCTCTGTATCCCTCTGAGCAAGTTCCTTCCTCCGTCTGTGCCTCCGTTTCCCCACCTATACAATTTAGAGCTGACAGACATGACCCTTCCAGGTCAAAGCTCCGGGACTCAGAGGCGGGGTTAATCATATCCTGCAAGACTGCCCCAACTTCAGCCACCAGCAGGAGCAAAAGTCTCCAAATGGTTTTCATCTGGATAATCCCCCAGCCCCAGCCCCCAAGAGTCCAGGCTGGGACAGTCAGGAGGAGCTACACTGCAAGGCCTGGAGCAGGACCTGGGGCCAGCCCCAGGTCTCCCCCGGCCCCTGGTACGAACTTGAGCAGTCTCCTTCCCTCCCTGGGCCGACTCCCTGTCTGGAACGAGGGGTTGGGCGGTGACGTGGAAGGCTCCTGCCAGCTCTGACATTTATTATTTCAGGATCCCTCAGTCTCTCGCTGTTTTCCTTCCTGCGCTGCTGGAGCCTGTGGCGGGCTGTGCGCCCCTTCAGTTGGGCCCCTGAAGCCGTCTCCCCAGCCCGGGAACCCGGCCAGCCCTGCCAGCTCAGCCCCTTGCAGCATGGTGGGAAGCGGGGAGGAAGAGGGGTTGCAGGAAGGGAGCCGCACCCTCTGTGTGTGCTGAGGCCTCCACAAACCCCAAGTTTCCTGGCTGGGATTTTCCTCGGGAGACTGCTCGGCGGTGATGAGCTAAGAGACCAAGAACTCTGCAGGAGGATCGCTGAAGATTCCCATCTGACCCCTGGCCCCAAGCCCTGAATTCCACCCAACCCTGGGGAGAACCAGCCTGCCCTCCTGGACACAGCAGCAGAGGGCCCCACGCCGCCCATCCTCTGGGTTCCCTTGTTGGCCTGGATGAATCCCTCCCTGCCCCAACTCGATAGTCATCATGAATCCCTTAAACCAGGGGTCCCCAATCCCCCGGGTCGCAGACCGGTACCGCACAGCAGGAGGTGAGCGGCGGGAGAGCCAGCGAAGCTTCATCTGCCGGTCCCCATCGCTCCCCATCACCCGCATTACCGCCTGAACCATCCCCCGCTCCCCCTGTCCGTGGAAAAACTGTCTTCCACAAAACCGGTCCCTGGTGCCAAACAGGTTGGGGACCGCTGCCTTAAACCCCAGTCCTCCCCAACTCTGCAGTTTCCTCAACGTGCCACACTGTTTCCAGCCGCTAGACCTCTGCCAGGAAAGCCTTTTTCCCATTCTGCCTAGTAAACACTCCATCTTTCCCTTCTCAGCTTACAGGGTACCCCCTCCCCATCACGGCAAAACTGACTTTATGCCATCCTGTGCCCACTACAGCCTTCTATCAGAGCATTCGTGGCCCTTATTTACCACGTCTGAATCTCTATGGCGCTGAAAATGCTAAAAGGGCAAGGATTGGCTCATTTGCCTTTATAGCCACAGCACCCAGCACAGGACCTGGCACATGAGTAGCAGTAAACGTTTGTGGAATGAATGAGTGAGTAAATGAATGAATAGATACTAGCAAGGCCTTGTGGGAACACAGAAAAGGCAGCAAGGGTTAAGAATTCAGGACATCACACTGTTCTGAGGTCCAAATTCTAGTTCCAGTACTCTTAGTTGTGTGACCTAGGGCAAGTGACTTAGTTTCTCTGAGCCTCCATTTTCGCACCTGTCAAATGGGATAATAATAGCACTTACCTCATGAGACTGAATGTGATCGGGCATTTAAGTACCTAGCCCAGTGCCAGGTATACAGGGAGGGCTGCATGATACCCATCTTGCCCAGCAGACATCTCTGTATTCCCAGGCCCTGCGACACATCCCCAGGCTGCCAGGGGAATCAGCTGGGGTGCTTAAAAAAATAAGGGTTCCAGAGCCTCACTTCAGACCTGTTAAGTCAGAGTCCCTGAGTAGGAAGAAGAGGAGTGAGAGGTAAGGCACACAAGTGTGCTTTGAACTGCCCAGGTCCAAATCCTGGCTCTGCCACTTACTGCTAGCAGAGTTGCCCAATTTATCAAAAATAAATACAGGACATGCAGTTATATTTGAATTTCAGATAATCAGTGAATAATTTTTAGTATAAGCATGTCCCATACCTTGCACGCACATCCTGTATGTTCTTTGGCAATCCTGTTTACTGGGTTATCTCTCTGTGCCTTTGATGGGGATTACATGAGTTAAAATGTATATGGGAAATGCTTACAACACTGCCTAGTGTGTTTGCTATTCCTATTTTTATTGCTTTAAAAGCAATCCAGACGATATGGAAGAAACTTGAAAACCTTATGCTAACTGAAAGAAGCCAGACACAAAAGTCCACATATTGTAGGATTCCACTGACATGAAATGTCCAGAATAGGCAAATTCGTAGAGACTGAAAGTTGCCAGAGGCTGGGGAAGTGAAAGTGGGGAGTGACTTCTAATGAGCACAGTATTTCTTTTTGGGCTGATGGAAATGTTCTAGAACTAGTGGTAATGATTGCACAATACTGTGAATAAAGACTGCCGAACTGTACACTTTAAAATGGTTAAAATGGTACATTTTATGTAATATGAATTTTGTCTCTATTTAAAAAAATCTACCTAAAAGCAACCCAGGGGATTGTAACGTGTAGCCAGGACTGAGAATGGGGTAGGCTCTCAACGAATGTTTGATGAAGAAATGAATGGATGGGAGAGAGGAGAGAGCAAAGGGCAGAGCAGAGGGGAGAACCTGCCTTATCCAGACCTAGGCTCAGCTATTCATTCCCGGACACCCACAAGGTACACAGATTTCTCTTTTTGCTCTGGTGTCAGGACTGCACAATTTTAGTGCTTACTCACAGTAATTACCTCATTCCTGTTGCAATTATCCTCCCCTTTTCTCTGTGGTTCCTAATCTATTTAACCATCCTATATGCAGGTGTACTTGTGTTTTTAGTAAAAGAGAATTAAATAAAATTAAGTATCTGTTAGGCGCCAGGTAGATGCTAGATGCTTTATATGTAATCCCCTCAAACAACCCCATAAGATAGTTATTATCACCCTGATTTGCAGATGGGGAAACCGAGGTTCGGAAAATTCAAATCATGTGCCCGAGGTCACACAACCAATAGGAATTCAAACCCAGGTCTGCCTGACTTCACTTACGGGACAGTCTCCACAGATCTCAGCCACACCCCTCTATGCTGTGGGCTGTCAATCATCTTTTTTTTGGAATTAATTAATTAATTTATTTATTTATTTTTGGCTGTGTTGGATCTTCGTTTCTGTGCACAGGCTTTCTCTAGTTGTGGCGAGTGGGGGCTACTCTTCATCGCGGTGCGCGGGCTTCTCATTGTCGTGGCTTCTCTCGTTGTGGAGCACAGGCTCTAGATGTGCAGGCTCAGTAGCTGTGGCTCACGGGCTTAGTTGCTCCGTGGCATGTGGGATCTTCCCAGACCAGGGCCCGAACCCGTGTCCCCTGCATTGGCAGGCAGATTCTTAACCACTGCGCCACCAGGGAAGCCCTGTCAATCATCTTTTCATGGGCATGAGTCTTTCTTCCCAGATGGGGACCTTGTCTTGTCATCTCCATCCCCTCAGAACCTACCATCTCGCCTTCGTACACAGCAGGTGTTCAATAAATAGTGTTTAATGAATAACTAACCTTAAGGGGGCATGCAATAGCTCACCACAGTAGTTTTCACTCTGACTGCTCATAAGTTGCCCGGGAACCTTCTAACTGTTCCCTTGCCCAGGCCTCACCCTTGGGAGATTCTGATTTGTAGGTCTGCGTGGAGCCAACAGCATCTGAAGTTCTTGAAAGCTCGGTCAAGGTCAAAACCCAACCCAGTTAGAAAACCTTTAGCAGCTGTTCCCAGCTCAGCCTCCTGTACCCTTCACAGTGAGGCCCACTCTCTGACCTCAGTGATGCCCACTCACAAAGTTCCCAGGACAAAGGGGGCCCAGGGCCCTGCCCCAGACTCTGGGGATCTCATTGTGCCTCCGTGGGCTTCACTGCCTCATGTACTCTGGGCCCATCAAAGGGACTTTCTAGCAGAGATGTCTGAGGACTATACTACCAAATTGCTTTTGAGGAAAGCATTTTCCTTCTGCTCTGACCTTAAGCTCCAGTTTCTGTCCCCAAATATGCCTGTGTCACCTCGGTGGCCAGAACAGCTGAATACCAGGCAAGGAAGTTGGACTCAAAGACGGCCATTTGGGGAGGTGAGGAGCCTTTGTGAGACTGGGCTTGAGGCTGACGCTCCAGGAGAACCCTGTGTCCTTGTGCAGAGGCAGCCTGGAATGGGAAGAGGCTAGGCTCAGATGGAGCTGGGTTCTAAGTCTGGCCTGGAAAACCCTCTTGGCCCAGGTCCCTGGCCACCATCCCATGTCTCTACTTCCCTTCTCAGGAAAAATTCTCATCTGCCTCCTCCTCAAATACAGTCCAGGCCAGTGTGGAGGGGAAAATAGCACTAAATCTGTTTTTTTTTTTTCCCCTAAATCAGTTCTCAAGGTCATCAATGACCTCCGTGTCGCTGACGTCAGGGGTCGTGTCTCTGTCATTTTCTTATGTGACCTCTGGACATCTAGGCAGCATCCTACAAAGCTGAGCGTGGCTCCCTCATCGAAACATTCCTCCCCTGGCTTCTGAGGCACGGACCTCTCTTGATTTCCTTCCTTCCTCATCAGCAGCTCCTTCTCAGTCTCCTTCATTAACTACTCTTCCCATCCTAATCTCTCGATCCTGAGCTCCCCAGAGCTTGGGCCCAGGTCCTCTTCATTCCTTTCCTTGGGTGATTTTATCCACTCCCACTTCTTTAAAACCAGCTAATGTACTATACGCATTATGTGGTTCATGGACCACGTGCATGAGCAACTCTTGGGGGTGCTGGTTAAGATGCAGATTCCCAGACACCCTCCTGCAGGCTGGTGAACCTGCCAAGGACATTTGTCATTTTTTAAAATTAATTAATTAAATTAATTATTATTAATTAAATAACAATTAATTTATAATTAATTATAAATCATTTATTTATCTTTGGCTGCATTGGGTCTTCGTTGTTGAGCGTGGGCTTTTCTCTAGTTGCGGTGAGTAGGGGCTACTCTTCGTTGCGGTGCGTGGGCTTCTCATTGCGGTGGCTTTTCTTGTTGCGGAGTACGGCCTCTAGGCGTGCAGGCTTCAGTAGTTGTGGCTTGCAGGCTCTAGAGCACAGACTCAGTAGTTGTGGCGCACGGGCTTAGTTGCTCCGCAGCATGTGGGATCTTCCCGGACCGGAGCTTGAACCTGTGTCCCCTGCATTGACAGGCAGGTTCTTAACCACTGTGCCACCAGGGAAGTCCCGGACACTTGTCATTTTTGCCAGACTGGTATCTGAACCTCTCTCCTACATCTGGGAAACTACTTGCTGCACAAGTCTCAGCAGAGCTTGCCTCCTACAAAAGCTGACGAGACCAAATTCATGCTTTTCCAGACTCCTTTGCAGCTAGGGTACAGGTAAGTATGAGCTAGCCTTGGCCAATCAGAGGCACTCACTACAGACTTTGAATCAGGAGCAGAGAGAGTGGAAGAGCATTCTTATGCTGATGGCAACAGCAGTGAAGGTGCCCAGTCCCCAGGGGACAGTGGTGGTATATGCTGTGGCATTTAGTGCAAGGCAGTAATGTCCTCGCCAGACTGGCTCAGTGGAGTGATTTTGGCTGAGATCCCCCCTGCTGCCTCGCCCCAGTTCTCTAGCTTCCCAGAAATCCTGTGAACTACTGAATATTCCCTTTCAGGGAACTCCTCTTCTGTCTAAATCGGCTCAGGTTGGTTTCTGTTACTTGCAATAATAAGCCTAAGTAAGAAACAGCTACTGAATTGGACTCTCTGGGAATGATGCCAGGTGATTCTTACACAGATCCAAGTTTGAAACCCACTATCTCAATGCTGACAATTCTCAAATGTGTATCTCCAGCCCACCCACTCCTTTGACCTCCAAACTCATATATCTAAATGTCTTCTTGATTTCTCCCCTTGTATGTCTCAAAGACCTGTAAGATGTAAAAACAGAATTCTTGACTCTCCTCCAAACCTGTTCCTCTCCCAGATTTCCCCTTTCTAGGAAGGGGCAATGGCATTCTTCCATTAGGAATTTGGGAACCATTCTTGACCACTCCCCACATGCACCCCATCAACAAATCTTGATGCTACTACTTATAAAATACTTCTAGAATCTGTCCACTTCTCCACCAACCACGGCCCTATCCACAGCACCATCGTCTCTTCCATGGACAACTGCCAACAGCCTCCTTGGGTCCTCTCCTGCCCCCTCCAATATCATCTCCACACAGCAGCTTATATGACTGTCCTAAAATATAAATTGGATCATGTTGCTTGCCTGCAAAATAAATAAAATCCAAACTTGCCACCAGGGCCTACAAACTTGAATATGATCTGGCTCCAGCCTACCTTCCCAAACTCATCTGTTGTCACTCTTCCATTTGCCATCGCTATGTTTCTGCTCCTCTGGCCTCCTTTCAGTGTCACAAATACTTTAGGTTCTTTACTGACTCAGGGCCTTTGCCTAAGATGTTCCCTCCAACTGGAGCACCCTCACACCATTATTCTCTATTAATGCTCCTTCTAAGGTTTCTTCTTTTATTTGTTACTCCCATCGATATTTTCTGAGCTCCTACTATGGTGCTGTGGTAAATACTAGGGATAAAATGGTGAGATAGGTTATTTTCTCATGGAAGTCAAAATCTAGTCAGAAATCAGATTTTAACAAAGTAATTATGCAAATAAATGTAAAATTTATCTAGGATGTGTGCTGCAAAGGAGACACACAGTGCTATTAGGGAGAACTGAGCTATAGAATAAATGTGGAAAGACAAGTTCAGAGGCCAGTGCAGTGTTCCAGGGGAGAGGTGATGATGGGGACTAGGGTAGCGATGTAGAGAAGTAGAGGGACGGCAGAGATGTTTAGAAGGTAACACTGATGACCCTTGGTGATGAAGGGAGCATGTGGAGCTTCTGGCTTGCTTACCGGAAGAGAGGGAGGGCCCACTCTCTGAGAAGGGAACACCAGAATGGCCAGCCTGGGGGGGAAGTCATGAATGTGGCTTTGACGTGTCCAAATGAAACAGCTGAGTGAGCAGCTGGACATGAGGGTCTGGGCTAAAGGTACAAATGTGTGAGTCATCTGAAGATGGAAGAGGACTGAACCCATGGGTGTGGATGAGATTGCCTGGGGAGAGAGGCTAGCATGCCAAGAGATGAGGACCCAGGACCAAACCTCAAGGCAGGCCTGGACAGGGAGAATGAGCCTTCATGACATTTATTACACGTGCAATTACTGACTTGTTTGTTTACCTGTTTACTGCCTGTCTTCCCCAGAAGACCGTAAGCTCAGTAGAGCAGGGACTGCGTCTCTTAACAAGTAATGTGTCTACCCAGTGCCTAATACAGGGCCTGGCATGGAGCAGTTCCCATGCATGATGCTGGCTACTATGTCCCTCGGCAGGGCCGGCCTCATCCATTCCTTAGATAACATGGTCTCCACTGGTCTCCACTGTCCAGCAAAAAGCCCAAATGCCTAAATGACATTCAAGGCCCTCCAAGTCATGCTGTACCCCCTGAGCTCTCCAATCCATCTTTTTAATTCCACTACACCTGAGCTTTCCAAACTGGGGTTCCTTTACACCTGGATAACCAGAGGCACAAAACAGGATGAACACAGTGCCTCTCCCTGGAGCCTAGATTGTGCCAAATGAAGAGAAATGGCCATGGACACATGGGGGTGCGGGTAGGGACTTTCCAGGCCCTGCTCCTCTTCTCCGAGAAGTGTCCCCTCCCACAGTGTAGGTCTCTGTGGCCATGTTTCCCTGCCTGAGTCAATCCCTCCATGACCTCTGCTGATGAAACCAGGGGTGGGGACCCAGCTTCTGGAACCAATCCAGAAGCTAGGCTGGGCCATCAACCTCTCTGCCAGGAACTTGGACGCAAGACTGGCTTGGTTGCCTTTAGATGCTGGACCAGTGAGGTCACGTGAATGTGGGGGCTGAAGATGCCTGACTTCCCCAGAAGACTGTGTGATGCCCTTTGGGGCCTGTGTGATGACAAGTGAGCAAAAGCACTGTTTAGCTGTGCAGAAAGAAACAAGAGGCAAGAGACAGCGGGAATGAGGAAGCAGCTGCCTTTGTTCCTGATGACTTCCCAGATTCAAATGAGGCCCTGGTGAGGCCCGGGTGAGGTCTACTTTGACTTATACTGTTCTTCAGTCCCATGAGGCACCTCTAGATCCTTAAAACAAATTTCCCTTCAACATAAGCTTTAGAGGGTTTCTGTTTCTTGCAGACAAAAAAATCTCTAAGACTACATAATTTTTATTATTTTTTGCAAAATAAAAATGTTATTATTTTGGTAAAACAAACATCAACACATGATGAAGCAGAATGGAAAATTCACAAGAATATTAAGAATTAAGAATGAAATCCTTTCTAAAATAAGATTCGAAAACACTGAAGTCACAAAGGAAAAGATAAATTTGACTCCAATGAAACTTAAAACTATGCATTATAAGACACGATACCGACTTAGGCAAACATTCCTCTTAACCACCACCCCTTTATTGATAATACATTTTCTCTGAGGACAGATATTGGGAAGCATGCACATTTCCATAGCAGTTACCTCTGGGGAGAGTACAGGGATCGTGAGACATGGTCAGAGGTGACTTTAGTCTTTTCTGTTATATATTTTAAATTTTTAATTAAAAATTAGTATGTCTTTTGTTCAATTACAACTTCATTAAATCTCAAAAAATATATATAAAACACAAGCCTTTGAAGATCCCCTGTTTGTGGTGGACTGCTTCATCCAAGACCCACTGGGAGATTTAAGTTCACTAGTAGTTTGAGACACATGACATAGTATGAATTCTCAGCACTGTCACAGTGGCTTACTTGGTTCCTGAATATGCTTTCTTCCCATCTGTCTCCAAATTCACTCACTTGTCCTCTCCACTTAATGGAGTTCTTCCATCCTTCAAGACCCATCTGGAAGTGTCACCTCCTCCAGGAAGCTCTCCCTGACTGCACCAGTCCTCACTGCTCTCTCTCTCTCCCTCGCTCCACTGGCCTCTTATGGCACTAACCATACCTTCTCTGTGTACTCTGGACAGACTCCTGGGGTTCCACTTACCTCGCTAAGACAGGCTACTTCTCTCCAACCAGCCAGCAAAGCTAAGCAGCATCTTTATGTTCTTGGTGCCTAGCAGAGAAATGCCATGGAGAACTGACATAGCACAGGCCTTAAAGTCAGACAAAGCCACTATGTGGCACAAGGCAACTGCCTTAACTTCCCTGGGCCCATTTTCACCTGTGTTATTGTGAATATCAATGAAATGATGGATGTAAAGGGCCCAGGACAGGAAGACGACGGTTGACAGAATGATTATCTGTCATAATACTCCCTCACATTTGAGCAGCTTTTAATTAAAAACAAAAAACATTTAACAACCCAGAGAGGTAAGCAAGGAAGGTGAAATAGGGTGAAATTTTAAGGGTGAAATAACTAAGGTTCAGAGAAATTACATAGGGACTTTAGAAGGAAAGAGAATAGGACCAGGGGTTAGAACATTTGGGTAGAAATGCCAGTTCTTCCACTACCCAGCTGTGGGAGCTTAGATAAGTCTGTAGCACTCTCTGGACATCAGTTTCCCCATCTTAAATGAGAGAGTTCCTAGGTGATCTCTATCTTAAAGGGTCCCTCAGCACTGACATTCTAGCTTCCTGTAACCTGCCCAGGGTCCTTCCTAGCAGGACTGCAAAAAAAGACCGCAAGTCCCAGGACAGAGTCCCTAGTTACTCCCAGGAAACCAGCTGGGACTGGAACACTTGCTTTGAGAATCAGTCAAATTTTGATTCTGCCAAATGGAGCTTCAAGCCTGGGGGTTAGTCATGCCCAGAACTGAGATCGGGGTAATGACAGCATCAAACTACATGTAAATATAAACACAAATGCAAAGCCAAACAGGAAACCTCAGGAAAGTCCAATCCAAAGGTCAGATTCTAACTTTTGAGGCACTGAAATGCTGAAGAGCAAAACTGTATTTGGGTGTCAGAAACCTTTCTATTGCAAAAATGAACCTTTGCGCTCACCAAACTAAAGTCCCAAAGGCAAAGGAGACTGGGTTTTGTCTGGCTTAACCTGGGGTTAAAGTTGAGCCCTGACGGGAGTCTGCTGTGGCCTCCAGATCCATCCTAAGGGCTCTCTCCCCCAGGCACGCACAAGTGCTTACACACACGAAGCCAGGCAAGGCCAGATGCACGGGCATAAATGGGCATTTCTGTCCCTGGAGAAGGGTTCATAGTACAGCCCTTTCTCCTGATCCTGCTCTAACATTTTAATGAACAACCCAGAGAAGAGTGTGAACTGTGAAAGCCCTAAGGATGCTGATCGTACTGACCTCTTCTAGGTCACAAAATGAAGACAAACCTCAGGTAGCTCTCTCTCCTCAGGATGAGGCTCTGAGGCAGTTTCCCTGTGAGCCTCCAGTAAAATACAGTCTACATTCATAGGCGGTGGACTCTAAGCTACTGGTTCTGCCCAAGGAAGGAAGCCAAAGCTTCTTATTTTAATTAAAACCTGTACCCCCACTATATGCAAAGCACTAGGCTAGGCTCTGTGAGAGAAATGAGGACAAAAGAGACCCAGTCCCTGTCTAAAGAGGTCTGTCAATTAACCCCATAATCATTCCACTAATCAAAATGCATGCCTTACATACATGGCTTCATGTAATACCATAGTCCTGTGAGGTAAACATTATTATCCCCATTTTATAGATGCCAAAAGTGGGGCGCAAACAGATCAGGTCACGTGCCCAAGCTCACACGGCTGGCAAACTGCAGAGCCAAAATTTGAACACAGGTCTGCCTTCCCCAAAGTGGGTGATCTTTCCACAGTCCTCTATCACCCTTACCAAGTGATACACACAGACTGTGGGATGGGGGTTCAGACTGCTGGGGAGAGGAGGAGAAGAAGAGATATCCCAAGACATTGGCCCAGGGTATTATGAACTATAAATCTTTGTATCTACCACGCAGTAGGTGCTCAATATTCTTATGGTGAAGGATGGAAGGTGAGAGCTGCTGTTGAGGTCCAAAATGCCACCCCAATTTAGGGCATCTTCTGAAAGGGAGCTGCAAAAACACATTATTCTCCTTTGGCCCAAAGCCTCAGGGTGTCTGCCCTAGAATATTCCTGCAGAGGAGGCCGGGGAAACTGCAGCGGGTCTGGAGAAAAGGAACTAACTCCAATGAGCAGGGGAACGGGGTGGGGCAGCCTGCAAGGGCCAAAGAAAAGGCCTGGGATGCATTTCTGGAAAAGACAAAGAGGAGGGGAGGGGAGAGGAGACTGTAAACTTGTGAACAGCCTGGCCAAGGTGAACCCCGGCTCCTGGCGCCTTCTCATTCGCATTCATTCCACAAACACCGGCCAAATCTCAGAACCAGCAGTCTGGGGGAGGGCGCCTCACTGCTCCCAGGGAGAAGTTAAGTTCAGGACTGAGGCTGGAAGGTCTGCTTCCCAGAAGGGGAGTGACTTGGGGGGCGAACTTGTGGGGCGAACTTGTGGGGCTCCAAAGATGAAAACCCAAACAGATGCAGTGAGGCGCTGAGCAAACCTGCAAGCGACGGCGCGGCAGGTCACTAAGAGCACTAGGGGTATGTCCCTCGACCTGTGAAGTCTGTCGTCGAGGTGACCTCGAGGACCCCCAAATGGTCCCTCGGGCCCTCCCCCAAACACTCGACGGTGAGGACGCAGATGTTTGAGATGCACTCTGTTCTCACAGCTCTAGGGAGGGGGAAGGTTTCTGGGGCGCGGTAAGGAGGGCCATCGCAGCTCCGGTCACGCCTGTGAAGGTCAAGGCGAAGCCCTGCCGAGACCCTAGACCCCTCCCGCCTCGGCCCTCTCACCTCCTCCCGCGCCAGTGCTGCCCCGCGGCACCGGGGCATCTTGGCGGCGAAGGCGGCAGCCCCGGCCGGGGAGCTGAGGTCCTCTGCAGTGACGGCCAGGAACTCGGCGACGCTGAGCTGCTCGGGCATGGCGGGCGCGTGGTGGGGTCGCCGGGGCTGCCGGAGTGGGGCCCGGGGGGCGCTCGCCGCAGTGCTCTGGGCCGGCCTCCCAGCCCGCCACGGGCGCCGTCCTGGCCTCCGCGCCGCCCCGCCCCCTCCGCGCCGCCCCGCCCCCGACTGCTTTTGCCCCGCACAGCCGCGTCCCCTCTAGTCCTGGGAGCCCAGACCTTTCCCACTCCGCCCGCTTCTCGGCCCCGCCCACGGCCTTCCAGCCTCGCTCCCCACCTTAGCCTGGACCGCCCGTCTCCCGCCCTCGCGGGCCTCCCAGCCCTGAGAGTCCCGCCCCTGGCCCCTCGCCCGGCTCCTCGGCCCACCCCTCTGGCCTCCCATCCCCAGAGAGCTCCGCCCCTGGCTCACTGCCCCGCCCGCGACCCATCGACCCAGCCACCTGGCCTCCCAGCCCCTGAGAGCTCCGCCCCTGGCTCACTGCCCCGCCCGCGACCCATCGACCCAGCCACCTGGCCTCCCAGCCCCTGAGAGCTCCGCCCCTGGCTCACTTCCCCGCCCTCGGTCCCTCTCCCGGCTCCGCGGTCCCGCCCCATGCCTCTCTGCAGGGTCCTTTGGCCTCCCTTTCTTAAAGCTACCTCCCTCTCGGCGCGTCTACGGCTCCGCCCCTTTGTCCCGCTCCCGGGCCTCCGAAGTCACCCTGCCTCCCAAAGCCTCGGTGCCGTATCTCCGCATCCCTCCTTAATGCGCCTTGCGTCTTCCTCTCCTACCCATTAGTTCCCAGTCCTCATGACCTCACCCCTTCAGCTTCGCCCTCACCCAGCCCCTCGTCTCTCTCCCAAGCCCGGGGTGGGGGGGAGGAGGATCTCGGTGCCCCGCTCCGCCCCGAGTCGCCCCACCCCTCCCTTGCTCCGCATACCCCGCTCTCGGCCTCCGCTCAGCGTCCAGCCAGGGCCGTCCAACGGCCCCTTCGCTCCTCCCCTAAATAGTGTGCCCCGCCTCCAGGGTCTTTGTGGCTCGGCGCCTCGGATAGCTGTGTGATTTGGGGAAAATTATATCCCTTCTTGGAACCTCATTTTTCTTCTCTGCAAAATGGGAAGTCTAATGCCCACTTGGTTGTGATGTTACGAGGAGGGAACCTTACACGTGCGTGTACTCAATAGGCGCTCAGGAACTGGCTCCCTCTTATCCGGCCTTCTCACCCACACCTTCATTCTTCCTGGGCTCAGTCTCCTGCCTTTCACTCCTCAACCTGGCTCACCAACCCCACCAGGCTAAAGATTGCCCCTCCTCCCCACCCACTATCCTCTGCCTCTTGGGAACCACCTATATATTTGGGTGGATGAGGGATGGTGTTCAGGATAAAAATCCACTTAGATTTAGTTCTGGAGCCCGAAGTCCTCTGGAAAATATCAGGGAAGCACTGCGGTGAAGAACATTGGCTTTGGAGTCAGATAGGTCTAAGTCCCCAACCTGGTGCTGCTGTTGACCAGCTGTGTACAGCTGAGTAAATTGCTTGCTTCTCTAAGCCTGAATTTTCCACCTCTTGAAATGGCCTAATGGTATTTCACCCCACTAAGTGACTGAGAGGATTATGTAGTTTAAGTGGAAAAAAAAAAA
Source organism: Balaenoptera ricei (assembly GCF_028023285.1). NCBI lineage: Eukaryota > Metazoa > Chordata > Mammalia > Artiodactyla > Balaenopteridae > Balaenoptera > Balaenoptera ricei. The sequence goes on from NC_082639.1 coordinate 18,306,823, forward strand.
ACCTGAAAAGATATACACTAAAATATTACCGGCTGAGGATGTTATGAGTAATTTCTTCTTTTAGCTAGTCTGTCTATCCTAACGTTTTGGTAATGAATTTATACTGTTTGTGGAATAGAATTGAAAGTTGGAAAAAATGTGTACAATCTGGTGGAGGAGACAGGACCAATAGGCTGTGAAATACAACTCTGGTTCACCCCTCAGTCACCCTTCAACCCACTCTAGCCTGTTTTCAGCCCGAACTACAGCAAACAGTAATTTCATTTTTTTGAAAAAGGACCATTTTCCTCGGTGGTCCTCCTCCTCTCTGACTGCTCCTTCTTAGGGCCCTTTCTGAGGTGCACTTCCTCTGCGTGTATCTTAAATGCTGGACCCTCTGCTCTTCTCACTCTACTCAGGCTTCCTGAACACCTTCATCCAACTCCACCAGTTCTCTTTACACCATTGATGTTGATGTCTCCTATATTCGACTCCTGTAACAACGCAAACTTGGTGGCTTAAAACAACACATTTATTATCTTACAATCCTGGAGGTTAGAAGTCTGAAGTGAGTTTCACTGGACTGAAGTCAAGGTATCAGCAGGGCCGCACTCCCTCCAAATGCTCTAGGGGAGCATCTGTTTCCTCACCTTTTCCAGCTTCTAGAACTGCATTCCTTGCATTCTTTGGCCTGTGGCCAAGTTCCTCCATCTTAAAGGGCATCTTGCTTCTGTGTCACATTACCTACCTTTCTGTGGTCAAATCTCCCTTGATCTCCATATTATAAGCACATTTATGGTTACATTTTTGGCCCATCCAGATGATCCAGGATAATCTCCCCATCTCAGGAACCTTAAATTAATCACATCTGCAAAATTCCTTTTGCCATATAAGATAACATTTACAGGTTCCAGGGATTAGGACCTGGGTATCTTTGTGGGCCATCACTGAGCCTACCACATTTTCCAAGGCTTAAGATCTATGTATCCAACCATTTATAGGATGGTTTCATGTGACTATCTCACAGACAGTCTATATGTCCAAAACCGAACTGGGCATCTTGTACCTCACTTCTGGTCCCAGCTCCTTCTCTGTCCCTGTCTTGGTGGAAGGCACCACTGTGCACTCCCTGACGATCATCCTCCCCATCTCCTTCCACCAACCTACACTCAATCATTATCACTACCTCCTGAATGTCTCACAAATACAGCCACCTTCTCCAGCTCCTGGCCAACCCCAGTCCAGGCCACACTACCTCTGACCTCCTCACCAGTCTCTCTGTGCCCAGTCTTGCATATCTGATCTGTTGCTCCCCTGGTTAGAACTCTTCAATGGCCCCCATTGCTCTCTGGATGAAAGACAAACTTTTTTCATGGCTACCTGGTCCTGCATGATCTTTTGCTCCTGCCGTTTTCATTTTCTTCCTTACCTCTCACCCCTCCTTTCCTGCCATGAGCCAAGCTCTCTCATTATTCTTCCTTCTGCCCATAACACTCCCCGACCTCCTTTCAGCTGCTCATATTGGATGTCAATTCCTCCAGGAAGCCTTCCCCAATGTCCTTCTTGGAACTCCCACAGGACCCGGTATCCCCTGCCCCAGCACTTCTCACTGAGAACTGTAATCACCTGTTTGCTGGTCTGGGTCTCTGGCTCACTTATTTATTTATTGAGCACTTACTATGTACTAGTCACAGTGCCAAGGGCTATACAAGCAATAGCTCACTCAATATCCACAGCAACCCAAGGAGTCGGGGAACATTATTCTTCCCATCTCTGTGTTATAGGCGGGAAAACCAAGGCTTAGAGGGGTTAATTTGTATAAAGTCAGAATGAAAATATAACCAAGATTTCAACCAAAGTCTGCATGACTCCAAAGCTTTTGTTTCATTATTAATCACCAAACTATGCTACCTAACTAGAAAATATTGCCTCTTATAAGCAGATATACATGTTCCATATATTCTCTTCTATAATTAAAACATGCCACCAACCAGAGGCAGAATACTATCGTAATATCTTGCAGGCTAACAAATTATTAATATTTTGTAAAGCAACTTCTTCAATGTCAAATCCTCTATCAGATACTCAAACCAAGAGACACATACTGCTGAGGGCGGGCCACTTTCTGAAGCATAATTTTTATTTCAAGACTTCTGGGAGAAACTGAATAATAAATGGTAAGTAAATTACAGTATTATTTGGAAATAAGATAAACCCAGAGCTATATCAGGGTAGGTTGCAAAAGTTTTAGGAATTTTCAGAGAAAACATGTGCCTTCAAGAAAATTTCAGTTGCTTCTAGTTATTTCCCCAGACCATCCTACATAAACATTCACTTTACGAAGGCTATTTCAAGGAAAGAATTTGAGACACACTACTTATAAAATTGCTGTTTCTAGGTCCCTGGACCAGCCAGTGCAAATCCAGCTCCCTGGAATTCACTTGTTCACTCAATAAACATTTATCAAGCAGTTCTAGGTGTATTTCTGAGTGGAAAATGACAAGTGGGGAGGCTTTGGATACAAAGGTGTGCAAGATATGGAGCAGTTCTCAGGAAACTTGTACCCAAATAATCATACAATGCAAATTATAAATGCCCTTAACAAGGTGCTACGGGAATTAGGGGTGGGGAGGGGAAAAGAGTCCTTTCCCTGTCTGGCTCAGGGAAGATGGGGCAGCTTCAGAGAAGAACGGAGCCTGAGCTGAGCCCTGAAGGATCCGAGGGAGTTGGGACAGAATGAGCAAAGAAAAAGACAGTACAGAAAAGTCCGTTCCCATCAGTGTGGACACATACTGTAATGTCTCCCATAATTAAAACAATTCCTCTTGAATTCTAACTCCTCCCTCCAGCTACTGCCCCATTTCTCTGCTCCCCTTTCAGAAGTCCTTGAAAAGTCGTCACTATATTTACAGTATCGAATTCCTTTCTTCTGATATTTTTCTTTTCAGTAAAATAACATTTTGCTTTTATTTAAATATTATGTGAACAATTCAATTACAGTGAAATTTTCCCTAAATTTCTAGGTTGGGGTAATCTTTAAGTAATCTATAGATGTTTGATATCACGTCATGCCCAAGATTATGTTTATATTGGGTTAAAATAGACAGAGGATAAAAATGTAAGAATCCCAGTGTTTGATGTACCTAATGCAAATACTCTCTTTTAGCTTCATAACATTTATTTATTTTTATTATTATTATTTTTTAATTTATTTATTTAATTAATTTATTTTTGACTGTGTTGGGTCTTCATTGCTGTTCGCGGGGTTTCTCTCGTTGTGGCGAGCGGGGGCTACTCTTCGTTGCGGTGCGTGGCTTCTCATTGCAGTGGCTTCTCTCGTTGCGGGGCACGGGCTCTAGGCACGCGGGCTTCAGTAGTTGTGGCGTGCGGGCTCAGTAGTTGTGGTGCATGGGCTTAGTTGCTCCGCAGCATGTGGGATCTTCGCGGACCAAGGCTTGAACCCGTGTCCCCTGCATTGGCAGGTGGATTCTTAACCACTGCGCCTCCAGGGAAGCCCCGCTTCATAACTTTTAAAATAGAACCTCTTAAGATAGCTTCTCTTTATTTCTGCCTGCAACCAGTAGTATAGAGTCAGGAGCAGCTGCTTGGACAATTGTTCACCGGCATCATTGGATTATTTTGCTTCATTTTGGGTCATGGGCAAACTGCCATCTGTCAAGAGGAGAATCCAGGATGTTGCTGGGACTGAGCAGCGGGGAGGGTGAGAAATGAACTCAGAGTGGCCCTGGAGGCAGCTCCAAGGAGCCAGTGGGCAGAGCAGTAGGAGTTTAGGAAGGAGTCCATGCCTGTACTCTGATATTCTCTTAAACTACCACTGATCAGGCTTCTGCTCCCACTAACCACTGAAACTGCTCTCATCAAGGTCACCAGAGACCACCACGGTCCTGAACCCAATAATCACTGCTCAGTTCTCACCACGCTTGGCCTCCCAGCAGCTTCCTCCATGCTACACTTTCTTCACTTGGCCCCCAGGACACCACACTATTTTGATTTTCTTCCTCCCTCACTGATGCCTCCTTCTTGATCTCCCTTTCTGGTTCTTCCTGTTCTTTGTGATTTCTTAACACTGAGGACGCAGTCCTTGGTCTTCTACTCCCCTACCTCCATGCTCACTCCCTTGATGATCTCATCCAGTCCCATGGCTTTAAATACCATTTAGATCCTGATGATTCCCAAACTTATAACTCCAGCCTGGACCTCTCCCCTGAACTCCAGACTCCCATATCCCACCACCTCCTTGACACTCCCACCGGGAAATCTAATAGGGCATCTTGAACTTAATATGTTCAAAGCTGAGCTCCTGATTTCCCTTCCCAAACCTCTTTCCCCACATCAGGAGATCTGTTGGCTCTTCCCCCAAATAGATTCAGAATCCACCACCCCACATCACTGATCCAAGCCACATCATCTCTTGCCTGCATTCCTTCGGGTGCCTTCTGATTGGTCTCTCTGCTTCCACCCTTTGCTCCTCTACAGGCTATTCTCAACAGAGCAGCAAGTGAGCCTTTGAAATGTCATGTCAGGGGCTTCCCTGGTGGCACTGTGGTTAAGAATCCACCTGCCAACGCAGGGGACATGGGTTTGAGCCATGGTTGGGGAAGATCCCACATGCCATGGAGCAACTAAGCCCGTGTGCCACAACTACTGAGCCTGCGCTCTAGACCCCATGCGCTGCAACTACTGAAGCCTGTGCACCTAGAACCCATGCTCCACAAAAAGAGAAGCCACCACAATGAGAAGCCCGTGCACCGCAAAGAAGAGTAGCCCCCGCTCGCTGCAACTAGAGAAAGTCTGCATGCAGCAACAAAGACCCAATGCAGCCAAAAATAAAATAAATAAATAAAATTTAAAAATACGTCATGTCAGATTATGTAGTTTCACACCTCAAAACCCTCTAATGGCTCCTCATTTCACCCAGACTAAAAGCCAAGTCCTTGCATGGCCTGCAAGCCCTATATAATCTGTCACTCTCTGACCTCATCCACTCTTCCCCATGTTCTCCACCTCTGTTCCAGTCACACTGACATCCTTGTTCCTTGAATGCACTAGGCACACTCCTGCCTCAGGACCTTTGCACTGGCTGCTCCTCCTGCCTAGAATGCTCTTCCCCTGGATATCCACATGGCCAACTCCCTCTCTTTTTTTCAAGTCTTAGCTTAACTGTCACCACCTGACCATCCTATTTAAAACTGCAGTCTCCTGCCTCTTCCGCACACTCTCGATCACACTTACCCTGCTCTATTTTTCCCTATTGAGCACCTTTTAATACTTGTACCTTTTCACATGCTGCTTTTCTTATTGGTTTATTGTTTGCTCCCTCCATTAGAATGTAAGTTCTGTGAGAGTAGGAGCTTCTTTGTCCTGATTAGGGCTTTGTGGGGAACCAGGTTATGTGCCTAGGCTTTGGAGCCAGACTGCCTGGGTTTGAATCCTGGCTTTGCCATCAACCTTGGGTAAATAGCTTGATCTCTGTGAGCCTCAGTTTCCTCATCTGCAAAATGGGGGAATAATGGTGCCTCCCTCAAAGGGTTATAGAAATGATTAAGTGAGCTAACGGATGTACAGGATTTAGCAGTAGTTCCTGGCATACAGTATATGTCTTAGCTCAATATGTGTTAGTTATTGTCCATTCCCATGTCTGGTGCATAGAAGGCCTGCAATAAATATTTGATCAATCCAGTAGGTGTTATTAACCCCCATTTTACTGATGCCCAAAGTTACATGACCAGTGAGTGGCAGGGGCAGGTTTAGAATCCAGGCTTATTTGCGGTCAAAATCCCTGCTTCAGGGCCTTCCCTGGTGGCGCAGTGGTTAAGAATCTGCCTGCTAATGCAGGGGACATGGGTTCGAGCCCTGGTCTGGGAAGATCCCATACACCGTGGAGCAACTAAGCCCGTGCGCCACAACTACTGAGCCTGCACTCTAGAGCTCGCGTGCCACAACTACTGAGCCCATGTGCCACAACTACTGAAGCCCGCGCTCCTAGAGCCCGTGCTCGGCAACAAGAGAAGCCACCGCAATGAGAAGCCTGCACACTGCAACGAAGCGTGGCCCCCGCTCGCCACAACTAGAGAAAGCCTGCACGCAGCAACGGAGACCCAATGCAGCCAAATAAATAAAATAAAATATATAAATAAATTTATTTTTTAAAAAAATCCCTGCTTTATCCACTGATCCATAATCTACCTTCTGGTGGTAGGTTCTAGGCTCACCTCCAGGGAGTGGAGAGTTCATGTTTCATGTCATGGACGAGATGACCAGAGACCAGAAGAAGTGAAAATGAGGACCGCCAAGGGAAGTGGATACAATGAGGGGCTCCACCTCCCCCTTAGGATCAAGCCCATGCTCCTTTGCGTGGCCACAAGCCCCTTCCCCACCTAGCCCCATCTGCCTCTCCAATCCTCTCTCAGGAGAAGAAAACCAACCTCAGCCCAGTTCCTGAGGTTACCTCTCTTCTCATGCACAGCCTGTTCCTTCTGCCTGCATTACTTTTCCAGCTTCTTTGCCTGCTGACCTCCTATTCATTCTCATAACTCAGATGTCACAGATGTCACTGCCTCAGGAAGCCTCCCCTGATGCCCTGAGATGGTTTGGTACCCTTCCCTTTGGTACCCCTGTGCTTCCTCATCATGTCTCACTTTGTTTCCTTGCTTCCCCCTCACTCCCTGTGTATAAAGACCCACCCCTATCTACCCTTCGCTAGAACGAGAGCTATATGACCCTGTGACCTCAAGTTGCGCAAGACGTTTCCTACCCAAAGATCCCCCAGGAACTGGAAAGTACCCAAGAGCCAAAGGAAGCTACTCTTCAGGGCCAAATGGTCTTTGTTTGCATATCCTCAGTTCAAGCCACCAGCAGAGACTAATCTCAGAATCTCAACTCTTAAATTCCCTTGAGAGAGAGTTGGATGGCCCCAGCCTGCCTCAGAAGAAGCTCCCAAGCCTCCCTGCTGCACACTTGACTGTGAATTGCAGTCTACATCATGGCGCCCCCTAGAGGGGAGCACTGCACAGCCGGCCCAGCTGGAAGGCTGGGCACAGTAACACTGAGTGTCCACTAGGGTGGGCCAGGCTCCCTGGGAGCTGTGGGAGCTGCCTACACCATGAGTACAAATATAGACTGCAGGGCACCTATAGGGGCAATTTGCAGAGAAGTGTGGACTGATCAGATTTACAAAGATCTGTAGCTGTCATCGGATTCCCAAATGGTTCACAAACCCATAAGAGGTTTAAAATTCCTAAGGAGATATTTGGTGAACACATAGAAATATTCATATTAAAAGGGTATGTACGTGGGCTTCCCTGGTGGCACAGTGGTTTAGAATCCGCCTGCCAATGCAGGGGACACGGGTTCAAGCCCTGGTCTGGGAAGATCCCACATGCTACGGAGCAACTAAGCCCATGCGCCACAACTACTGAGCCCACGTGCCACAACTACTGAAGCCCACACGCCTAGAGCCCATGCTCCGCAACAAGAGAAGCCACTGCAATGAGAAGCCTGCACACCACAACGAAGAGTAGCCCCTGCTCGCCGCTACTAGAGAAAGCCCGTGCGCAGCAACGAAGACCCAATGCAGCCAAAAATAAATAAGTAAAATAAATAAATTTATATATTAAAAAAAAAGGGTATGTACGTGAATCCATCTGCACAGCCCGCCACCACCATTGTTTCTGAGAAGGGTGCCTGAGATGGGGTGGGTTTCCCAGATATGAAATAAAAATGAAAATAATATCAGTTATCAGATTTACTCAGTGTAGGTACTTTTCTAAGCCCATTACATACAATAACTCATAGAATGCTCTCATAGGTAGGTACTGTTATTATACCCATTTTGTAGAATAGGAAACTAAGATAGGAGCAGTAAGGAACTTACCCAAGGTTACCAGTACTCAAGTGATGGAACCAGGGGACAAACGCAGGGAATGTGGCTGTAAACCGGTGTCCAGTGCCTGTGCATCTACGTCCCGGCCTAGATGAAAGCAGATTCAAGCCGGGCTGGATAACTAAGTCCAAGTTGTCTTCACCAACTTCCTCATTGGAGGGGGAGGATAGCCAGTCTTCCAAGCCTCTGCCCCTGCTCCAGACAGGAAGGGCCCCAGCACCTTTGGCTGAAGCCCATCCAGGCAACTTGGAGCAGAGACTATCATGCAAAGTCTTTTCTCAAGCCTAGTGGGGACAACCTTTGGAGACAGGCCTGCGTTTCCATCCTGGCTGTGCTCCTTATTAGCATGGGCAAGCCTCCATTTCTCCAATGGAAAATGGAGAGAATAGTGCCTGTCTCATGGGGTTGTTGTGAGGATTAAAGGAGAGCATGCTCATAAAGTACACAACGCCGTAAGCACTCAGAAAGCAGTCATAGCTCTTTTCATTCACCTTTGGTTGAAGAAAAGAAAACTCCTTATGATTTTTTGGAGGTCTATCTTATAGCTCTGGAGGTTGGAAGTCTGAAATGGGTTGCTGGGCTAAAATCAAGATGTTGGATGGACTGTGTTCCTTCTGGAAGCTCTAGGGAAAAATCCATTTCCTTGCTTTTCCAGCTTCTAGAGGCTGTCTACCTTCCTGGTCGTGGCCCCTTCCTCCATCTTCAAAGCCAGCAGTTTAGCACCTTGAAATCTCTCACTGACTCTGACACTGACTCTCCTTCCTTTTTCACATATAACGAATCTTGTGATTCCATTGGGCCCACCTAGATAATCCAGGATACTCTCTCCATCCCAAGGTCAGCTGATTAGCAACCTTAATTCTATCTGTGATTATAAATTCCCCTTGCTATGTAATATAACATATTCATAGGCTCTGGGGATTAGGACATGGACATCTTTGGAAGGCCATTACTCTGTCTACCACAGTGATAAGTAAGAAAACAAGTGTTGTTGGGCAATGACATACTGGGACTTCGAGCCATGAGCACACCTGTGCTCAAAAACCTACATGGCTCCCACTGCCTCCAGGAAAAGGGCCAGACTTCTCAGCCTGGCAGGCAAGGCCTTTCATGAACTGGCCTCCATCCCATTTGTGAACAGGCACTTTCTGGTCTCCTTGCCTCTGCTCTACCTGAAAGGCCTTTTCTTCCAGTTATGATCATTAAAGTCCTTCCATTCATCATCGCCAAGTTCAAATCTCATCTTTTCCATGAAACCTCTTCAGAACCCCCAGAACGACTCTCCCTCCTCTGACACTATTACAGAATGTCTGGACTGGAGTTATTTGTGTATGTCCCGGTTTGGGTTGGTCCCCATCTGACTGTGGGCAGCTGAAGTACAGAGACTACTGTAGCAACGGCCTGTGGTTCTCACACTTGAGTGTGCATCAGAATCACCTGGAGGGCTTGTTAAAATACAGGCTTCAGGGCCCAACATCCAGAATTTCAGATTGAGTAGATCTGCAGTGGGACCTGGTAATCTGCATTTCTAACAAGTGCCCAGGTGACCCTGATGCTGTTGGTCTGGGGAACACACTTCAAGGACCACAAGCATGGAAGTTGAGGTGATGGCATGAGGCTAGACTTGGATCTCAGCTCTGCCTTTCATTGCATGACTTTGGATACATCCCTTGCTCTCTCCAAGCTGCTCGCTCATCTCTAAAAGGATTCCACGCATTTGGATTCCCTCCCTACCCCATTGGGTTGATGTAAGGAGTAACAGGCTTAGGACAGTGCTATGCACCTTTCTGGTACTGAGTAAATGGCATAGAGCTCTATGTCTATAATTTCCCTCTCCCTGTATTTTGGCTTCCTAGTGGGTGTTCAATAAAAACTTGTGAGTTAGTTTTAGGGAAAACTACTGACTTGGACCCTGATGAAAAATGTCGGCAAAATGAGAAGAGCTAAAATAGCCAAGTTGCATATGTCTGGGTCAAAGGAATGCTAATTACCTTCACACTGGGGAGCATTTTCCTTCCATGACTAGTGACCACACAGTACAATAACAATCATGTGTATCATCACAACGGACTGCAGATCAACTGTGTTCTAAGTTCATGGGCATTTATCCAACAAATGCTTCCCCAGCACGTCCAAGGAGCCAGCCTGGTGCCCACTGGCTTGGCTCAGGGGATGCACTGCCTGGAGAAGAAGACTCCTTGTGGCTGGGACATTGCCTTCAAGCTTCCCTGAGGACCTGTTCCCTTAGGATGCCAAACACACACACTCACACACACACAAACACACACACACACACACACACACACACACAACCACACACACACACACAACCATGCTTCTTTTGCTGCTCCTGGAGCAGAGCATCTTCTCCCGACTTACATTTGTCGGACAGAAGTCTTGATCTTCATGGGCAAAGGGCTGTGTCTGTTTCCCCAGCATCTAGCATTGTTCACACACAGGAAACGTCCAAGGTCAGAATGCAACCCCCACAAGGCCAGTCAGGAGACTGGGCACATGATGGTTAAGACCATGAGTCTTGGAGTTCAGTTGACCAGATTCCAGTCCCATCCCATTTTCTCCCTTGCCTCACCCTAGTCACAATCCTGTCTACTACATCTAGCTGTGTGACCTCAGGCAAGTAACTTCATCTCCCTGAGCCTCACTGGGGATAATAATACCTATTCTATAAGGTTTTGGGGAGATAAAACAAAACCGGTCCTGAATGGTCTCCATAGGGAGAGTTGTTTTCCCAATTTCGGCTTTTGGCAGAGTGGCCACCAGAGGGCAGTGGTCCCCATGCTGGGAAAATAACCTGCCTGGTGATCTGTGATTCCTTTGAAGGAACACACACACACACGCACATCTGCACACGCGTACACCAGGAGGGTATGTGGCCTTGATTGGGTCAACACAGCCCCTGGCCAACAGATGAGCACCCTTCTGGTCACTCTCCTCTGTGGTCACTTGAGGATTGGCATGAGCCTGAGACCAGTGTATCGGCATTTACTGGGACATTCTGTTCTTTATACCCTAACCATAGGGCCACCTGGCCTTTTCCAAAGTGGTTCCTTCTGCTTGCTCTGCAGCCTTTCCCCCCCTCTTTGCTTTGGCAAATGTCCTATTCAGGTCCATCCCACCATGCCCTCTCTGAGCTCATTCTTCCATAGATGGGTCCATCTAGGTTCCCAAAACACTCTATTGCCTCCTTAATGGTAGCATTTAGAACACACATTAAATTACTTATGTCCAGTTTAACTGGAGGTTAAGAGTAAGGACTCTTGGGGACCTGCAGCCTGGGTTCTGTCACTTACTGTGTAACTGTGTGCACATTACCTAACCTCTCCTAAGTCTCAGTTTCCTCATTTGTAAAATGGGGCTAATAAAAATATTCAGCACATAGGGTTTTCCTGAAAACTACACAATATTATGAATGCAAAGCCCTGGTTTGATGAACAAATGAATGAGTGAGTGAGTGAATGCCTATTAAAACCCATGGAGTTGTGAAAACTATAAAACATTGATAAGGGATATTGAAGATGATTCAAAGAAATGGAAAGATATCCCATGCTCTTGTGTTGGAAGAATTAATATTGATAAATATTAATACTACCCAGAGCAATTTACAGATTTAATGCAATCTCTATCAAAATACCTATGACATTTCCCACAGAATTAGAACAAATAATCCTAAAATTTATATGGAACCACAAAGGACCCAGAACTGCCAAAGCAATCCTGAGGAAAAAGAACAAAGCTGGAGGCATAACCCTTCCAGTCTTCAGACTATACTACAAAGCTACAGTAATCAAAACAGCTTGGTATTATGGCCAAAAGCTACATGAAAAGATGCTCAATATATACACATAACTGAATCACTTTTTTGTACACCTGAAACTAACACTACACTGTAGATCAGCTATACTTAAAAAAGAAACAAACAAACAAAATAAACCAGCATGGTATTGGCACAAAAACAGACACATAGATCATTGGAACAGAATAGAGAGGCCAGAAATAAACCCATACACCTATGATCAATCAATCTGCAACAAAGGAGGCAAAAATATACAATGGAGAAAAGACAGTCTCTTCAGCAAGTGGTGTTGGGAAAGCTGTACAGCTACATGTAAATCAATGAAATTAGAACACTCCCTCACACGATATACAAAAATAAACTCAAAATGGTTTAAAGAGCTAAATATGGGACTTCCTTGGTGGTCCAGTGGTAAAGCATCCACCTTTCAATGCAGGGGACGTGGGTTCAATCCCTGGTCAGGGAACTAAGATCCCACATGCCGTGGGGCAAATAAGCCCGTGCGCCACAACTACTGAGCTCATGTGCCTCAACAAGAGAGCCTGCGTGCTGCACCCTACAGAGCCCATACGCTCTGGACCCACGCACCACAACTAGAGAGAGAAAAAAACCCTCACGCCATAACTAGAGAGAAGCCCACATGTCGCAACGAAGAGCACACGCTCTGCAACGAGAGATCCTGCATGCCTCAATGAAGATCCCGCGTGCTGCAACTAAGACCCGACGCAGCCAAAAAAAAAAAAAAAATATATATATATATATATATATATATATATATATATATATATACACATATATATATATATATATATAGAGAGAGAGAGAGAGAGAGGGAGAGAGAGAGAGAGAGAGAGAGACACATGATACCATAAAACTCCTAGAAGAGAACATAGGCAAACATTCTCGGACATAAATCATAGCAATATTTTCTTACATCAGTCTCCCAAGGCAAAATAAATAAAAGCAAAAACAAACAAATGGAACCTAATCAAACTTAAAAACTTTTGCACAGCAAAGGAAACTATCAACAAAACAAAAAGACAACCTATGCAATGGGAGAAAATACTTGCAAAAGATGTGACTGACAAGGGGTTAATATCCAAAATATACAAACAGCTCATACAACTTAATATAAAAAAAACCCAAACAACCCAATTTAAAAAACGGGCAGAAGACCTAAATAGACTTTTCTCCAAAGAAGACATACGGATGGCCATCAGGCGCATGAAAAGATGCTCAACATCACTAATTAGAGAAATGCAAATCAAAACCACAGTGAGATATCACCTCACACTGGTCAGAATGGTCATCATCAAAAAGTCTACAAATAATAAATGCTGGAGAGGGTGTGGAGAAAAGGAAACCCTCCTACACTGTTGGTGGGAATATAACTTGGTAAAGCCACGATGGAGAACAGTGTGGAGGTTCCTTAAAAAACTAAAAATAGAGCTACCATATGATCCAGCAATCCCATTCCTGGGCATATATCTGGAAAAGATGAAAACTCTAATTCAAAAAGAAACATGCACCCCAATGTTCATAGCAGCACTATTCACAATAGCCAAGACATGGAAACAACCCAAGTGCCCATCAACAGATTATTGGTTTAAGAAGATGTGGTATATACGCACAATGGAATATTACTCAGCCATAAAAAAGAATGAAATATTGCCATTTGCAGCAACATGGATGGACCTAGAGAATATTATACTTAGTGAAGTAAGTCAGACAAAGACAAATATTATATGATATCACTTATATGTGGAATCTAAAAGATAGTACAAATGAATCTATACACAAAACAGAAACAGACTCACAGATATAGAAAACAAACTTATGGTTACCAAAGGGGAAAGGGAGGTGGGGAGGGATAAATTAGGAGTAAACAAACAAACAAACCCCATGGAGCTGTAAGCTTCTCACGGGTAGGAAGTTTTCTTTCTTTTTTATATTGTGTAATGCCTGAAACCCAGTGTGGGCACGTTACTAGTGCAATGGTTCTCAAAGTAGTGTCCTCCCTGACCAGCAGCCTCAGCATTACCTTGGAGCTTGTCAGAAATGCACATTTTTAGGTCCCACCCCTGACCTACTGACTCAGAAACTCTGGAGATGGGGCCCAGTAATTTGTGCTTTAATTAGCCCTCCATGTGATTCTGATGTGTGCTAAAGTTTGTGATCCACTGGCCTAGAACATAGAGGCTCAGAAGTGTTTCTTTAAATGGATGTACCAACCTATAAAATATGTGATTTGAATTAGAATAGGCTGTAAGCTCCATGAAGGCAGCAGGGGCCATGGTTTCCCTAGCACCTAGCAGATGCAGGCACATAGTAGGTGCTCAAAAAATGTTTGTAAAACAAATAAGTGAAAATCCCTTCCAGTTCTTTTTGTGGTTCTAAGTATCTTAAACTTTCCAAATTTCAGTTTTATTACCTGTCCTCTCTCCCAGGATTGATGGAAGGATCAAGAGGCAAATGAAATATATGAATATACATAACAAAATAGTATTGTCATACTGCTAAGCCCCATCAGAAATTCTCCTTTAGAACCCCCTGAGAGGTCTGGGCTTCTATCCCTGCTCTAATCTAGAACCTCAGTCACCTTAAGAGTTCTGTGTGCAGACACACACCTGCCAGGCCTTGTCCATTCATGGAAAGAGGAAGCCAACTCCTAAAGCAGGTCAACACTCTTGACAAGGAATTAGCAGTAGTTATGACCCTACCCTGGCACCCTGGCAGAGTACACTGTAGTTAATTGCATGGGTTTTGAGCCGTCAGATCTGGGCTTTTTTCTCCCTCTTGTCCTATTGCTTTGTCCAGGATCACCAGCATGATGTTGAGTTGTAGGTGTCCTGGTCTTGTTTCTAAGGTTTTACTCTTAAGTATGATATTTGCTGTGGAATAGTAATTACTGTGTATTCTGATTTACCTATCGGGTTTCTAAAAATCATAAATGAGTGTTGAATTTTTCCAGTGCTTTTCCTGTATCTATGGAGATGATTACATGGGTTTTTCCTTTAGTTTGTTAACATGGGGATTGCATAGATTGCTTTCTTTCCATTTTTGAGGGCAGGAGTTTGTGTTATGCGTGGTGTCAGAACAGCACCCAGCACTTAATAGGCACCTAAATATGTTTGCTGAATAAATAAACGAGGAACAGATTCCTAGGAAAACTTCCAAAAAAAGTAGCATTTCTAGCTCATATTCTACACATAAGAAAAGCTTGGAGTTTTGCAGCAAATGTGCTGACAACGTGTTTGCATGCCTGGGGTCAATCCAAGTTGGCTGTGATTTATTTTTATTTTGCAAGGCTATATTTAACTGGCTAATATGTATTTAGGATTTGTGTCTCTACGTTTGAGAGAATTCCTCTGGCATTTTCTTTTCTTGCATTGTCCTTGTCTGGTTTGGGGATCAAGGTTATCCTAGCCTCATGAAACACATTAAATGACTTTTGTTTCTCATTCTCTGAAAAATGTGTAAGTTCAAGATTAAGGTTTAATAAAACTTGTAAACTCCATCTGGCTCTGGTATCATTTGGAGTCAGAAACTCCTGAATGCCCATTCAAGCTAGTTAACGATTTGTATTTCTTCTTGAGCCAGTTTGGGTAAATTTATTATTTTCTAGAAAATTTTCCCTTTCACATACATTTTCAGCTCTGCCTCTCATTGGCTGTGTTATCTGGGAACTCTTTTTTTTTTAAACAACTTTATTGAGGTATATTTTACATAATCTAAATTTCACCTATTTCGGGTGTACAGTGCATTGATATCTAGAAATTGTATCAAGTAACTACAACTATTACCATAAATTTTCATGTCCCTATGTCCACTTGTAAAACAATAGATTTATTGAGATATAATTCATATACCATACAATTCAACTACTTAAAGTATACAATTCAGCGGTTTTTAGGGTATTCATGGAGTTGTGCAATCATCACCACACCGATTTTAGAATATTTCCATTGCCCCTTCTCAAACCCCTGTACATTAGCAGTCATTCCTCTTCCTCCTTCCTCCAAAGCCTTAAGCAACCACTAATCTACTTTCAGTCTCTAGATAGGCCTACTCTGGACATTTCATATAAATGAAATAATATCCTATGTTGTCATTTGTGTCTGGCTTCTTTCATTTAGCATGTTTTCAAGGTTCATTCATGTTGTAGCATATATCAGTAGTTCATGTCTTTTTATTTGCTAAATAATGTTCCATTACTATATGAATATACTATATTTTATTTATCCATTCATCAATTGATAGACATTTGAGTTGTTGCACTCTTGGATTATTACGAATAATGCTGCAATGAACATTTGTGCACAAGTTTTTGTGTGAATATATTTTCAATTCTCTTGGGTATATATGGGGTGGAATTACTTCGGTTGCATGGTGGTTTTATGTTTAAACTTTTGAGGAACTGCCAAACTTTTTCCCAAAGTGGTTGTAGTATTTTACATTCCCACTAGCAGTGTACAAGAGTTCCAATTTCTCCACATCCTCACTGGAGCTTTGTTATTATCTGTCTTTTTGATTATTGCCATCCTAGTAGGTATGAGGTATCTCTTAGTTTTGATGTGCATCTCCCTGAAGGGTGGTTAATGATGTTGTGAATCTTTTCATGCACTTAATGGCCATTTGTATATCTTCTTTGGAGAAAAGTCTATTCGTATCCTTTGTACAGTTTTTTTTAGTTTGGTGATATATATATTTATTATTAAGTTGTAAGAGTTCATTCTATATTCTGGATACAAGTCCCTAATTAGATATATGATTTACAAATATTTTCTCCCATCCTGTAGGTTGTCTTTTCACTTTCTTGATGATATCCTTTTCAACAAAAAAAGTTCTAAAGTTTGATAAAGTCAAATTTGTCTATTTTTTTTATTTTGTTGCTTGTGCTTCTGGTGTCATATCTAAGAAATTATTGCCTAATCCAAGGCCATGAAGATTTATGCCTATGCTTTTTTCTAGGCATTTTATAGTTTTAGCCCTTATATTTAGGTCTTTGAGTTAAATTTTGTAGATGGTATGTGTTAGGGGTTCAACTTCATTCCTTTGCATATGGATATCCAGTTGTCCCAGAACCGTTTGTTGAAAAAATTATTCTTTCCCCAATGAGTTGTCTTGGCATCCTTGGCAACAATCAATTGACTGTGAATGTGAGGGCTTATTTCTGGACACTAAATTCTATTCCATTCATCTATATGTCTATCCTTATGCTTATATTGACTACTGTAGCTTTGTAATAAGCCTTGAAATTGGGAAGTGTGAGTCCTCCAACGCTGTTTTTTTTTTCTTTTTTGAGATTGTTTTGGCTATTCTGGGTCCCTTGGATTTCCATGTTAATTTTAGGATCAGCTTATTGATTTCTGCCAAGAAACCAGCTAGAATTTTGATGGAGCCTGGGTTGAATTTATAAATCAATTTAGGGAATATTGCCATCTTAACAATATTAAGTCTTCCAATCCATTAACATGAGATGTCTTTTTACTTATTTAGATATTCTTTAATTTCTGTCAACAATGCTTTGTAATTTTCAGAACATAAGTTTTGTACTGCTTTTATTATATTTATTCCCAAGTATTTCATTATTCTTGATGCTATTCTAAATGAAATTGCTTTCTTAATTTTGTTTTTTGCATTGTACACTACTAGTGTATAGAAATATAACTTATTTTTGTATGCTGATTTTGTATCCTACAACCTTACTGAACTCATTTATTAGTTTTATATTTTTTAATGGATTCCTTAGGATTTTCTATACACAAGATCATGTTATCTGCAAATAAAGCTAGTTTTTCTTCTTTCCAATCTGGGTGCCTTTTATTTTCTTGCCTAATTGTCCTGGCTAGAACTTCCAGTACGATGTTGAATAGAAATGGAGGGAGTAGACATCCTTGTCTTGTTTCTGATCTATGGGAAAATGCATTCAGTATTTCACAATGAAGTCTGGTGCTAGCTGTGGGTTCTTCATAGATGTTTTTTATCAGATTGAGAAAGTTTCCTTCTATTCCTAGTGTGCTGAGTTTTTTTTTTTTTTTTTTAATCATGAAGGGGTGTGGAATTTAGTTAAATGTTTTTTTCTGCACCTATAGAGATGATCATTTTCGACCTTTATTCTATTGATATGGTGTATTCCATTAACTGATTTTCAGATTTTAAACCAACCTTGCCTTCCTGGGATAAATCCCATGGTATATAATCCTTATTTATATGTTGATAAATTTGGTTTGCTAGTATTTTGTTGAGGATTTTTGCATTTCTATTCAGAAGAGCCCTCGTGCCCATTTACAGTTCATCTCATTCCCACCTCCAGTCTTAGGCAACCACCAGTTTACTTTTTGTCTCTACAGATTTGCCTATTCTGGACATTTCATACAAATGGAATTAACAATAGGTGCTCTTTTGTGACTAGCTTCTTTCACTTAGCGTATTGTTTTTGAAGACAATCTCATCCATATTGCATCAGTACTTCATTCCTTTTTGTGGCTGAATACTATTCCTTTGTCTAGATCAAATATTTTCTCTCTTCACCGGTTGATAGATATTTAGATAGTTCCCATTTGGGCTATTATGAATTATGCTGCTATGAACATTCATGTGCAAGTCTTGTCTTTGCATGGACACGTTTTCATTTCCCTTGAGCAGACACCTAGGAGTGGAATTTACTGGGTCCTACGGTACTTTTATATTTTTGAGAAACTGCCAAATTTCAAAAATAGCTTGTACCATCTTACATCCCTACTAGCAAAGTACAAGGGTTACCTGGGAACTTATTCAAACTGAGTGTTTCCTCATCTATAAAGTGGTGATAATAATAACACTGACTTCATAAAGTGAACATTAAATGAAATTATCATGTGTGAAGGATTGAGCACACTGCTGTGTCCAGACACATGTGAAGGCTTAAAAAATGGCATCTTTTTTGTTCCTTTGTCTATGCTAATGTCTCAAACCTCAGCCCTTGCTTTGCTTACGTGGATGAGATTGTCTTCATGCCCTCCATGTAAACTGACATCTTGGTGTCAAGTTCAAGACGCTCCTCATTAATCAGTCCCCTGTGGCCTAACAGGACCCCCAGACCTAGTCTCCCGATCCCACTGCCCTTAAGGTCTGTGTCAACCACTTTGGCTCAGCAGGCTTTCACAGGGCAAGAGCTCCAAATTGGCAGAGTTGGGGCAGCAGGCAGTGCTCTGTGATGCCACCCTTGTCTGCTGGATGGCAGGACAGAAGGTATTGATTGCTCTGCTTGGAAGGAAGTCTCCCATCCCTCATTTACCCTAACTCCAGGCTACTCTTATGTATCTGTTAAGACATAATTTGGGCATCACCTCCTCCAGGAAGCCTTCCCTAATGAGTGCCCCTCCCAACTCTTATAATGTATATTATTGCAACTGACACATCATTTGTAATTTTTTTTGGTCATGCTGCACGGCATGCAGGATCTTTAGTTCCCCAACCAGGGACTGAACCCAAGCCCCCTGCAGTAGAAGCATGGAGTCTTAACCACTGGACCGCCAGGGAAGCCCTGTAATTATATTTTTATGTGTCTGTGTCTTGTGAGCATACTGAGGATGGGGACTATTCTTATTTATCTCTATCTCCCCAGTTCCTAGCACACAGTAGGTATTCAATAACCCATAAATGGCCATATCCGTGTACAAAGTATTAATGGCTAAACATTAGTGTCAAGGAAAAACTCTACAAAAAAACTGAACTGGGCCTTGAAGAATAAGCAGGAGGGCTTCCCTGGTGGCGCAGTGGTTAAGAATCCACCTGCCAATGCAGGGGAGACGGGTCTGAGCCCTGGTCCAGGAAGATCCCACATGCCGCGGAGCAACTAAGCCCATGCGCCACAACTACTGAGCCTGCGCTCTAGAGCCCGTGAGCCACAACTACTGAAGCCCACACGCCTAGAGCCCATGCTCCGCAACATGAGAAGCCACTGCAACGAGAAGCCCGTGAAGAGTAGCCCCCACTCGCCGCAACTAGAGAAAGCCCGTGCGCAGCAACCAAGACCCAACTCAGCCAAATAAATAAATATATTAAAAAAAAGAATAAGCAGGAGCCTGCCCATGTGAATTGCAGAGAAGGGGGAAAACATGTTGTTTTCAGGAACTGACAAAGAAGTCCAGTGTGGCTATGGGTGGTGGGAAGGAGTGGCCAGTGAGGCTGGAAAGGTAGGCTAAGCCAGTTGCAAGGTTAGAAATGGACGTTCACACCAAGTGAAAGGGCACTTCATCCTGAGGGCAGAGAGAAGCCATCCATTAAGAAGGGGAGTGACGTGATGAGAGCTGTTTTAGAAGGATCTCTCTGGATTAGTGGGGTCATGGTTCTCAAACGTCACCTGCACTAGAATCACCTGGAGGGCTCATTAAGACACAGATTCTGGGTCCCATCCCCTGAGTTTCTTATTCAGAAGGTCTGGTGTGGGGCCTGAGAATATGCATTTCTCACAAGTTCCCAGGGAATGCTGGTTTGAGGGCCATACTTTGAGAACCACTGATATAGAGGATGGGGTGGAGAAGAATGGGTAGCAGTGAGAATATTAAGGAAGCTACTGAAATTGCTCAGGTGAGCGGTGATGGAGGCAGACGCAGGGCAGGGGCTCACATTTTAGATCTGGGTGCTGCTAACTTCAGGGTCTTATTGGTGAGATTTCAGGCATGGTCCTAAGCCCACGTGGGGAAGGGAGGCTGTTTCTGGGGATAGATCAGCCAGTCGGTCAGAACCGTCTCCACCCCCGACCTGGGAGGACCAGACCCACACTTGGTAATGACCTTCAGAAAGCACAACAGAGACAAGGGGCCCAGGTTTGTCATTTAATGCCCAATCATCACAACACGTGGAGGTTTACATGGTGCTCGTCAAGGCAGGACGCAGGGCAAAACCAGAAACCCGGCCAGAGGTGAGTGACCCGAATGGAATCCCAGCACAGAGACCAGGGTCCCTCTAGACACATGTGCCACATACAAGGCTTCAGCACTTACCCAGGAGCCAGCAGGCTGGCTGGGCTTCTGCTCACCGAGGGTCCCCATGGTAGGCTAGGGTCCTAGGATGAGGTGGGGACCTCAGGACACAGTGATGAGAACCAGAAAGCTGCTTGCAAACAACCCCAAAAGTCTTTCACTTCAAGTGCTTTAAGCCACACAATGCTTGGACGCAGGAGCACCCAAACTCTTTCACTAAAAACTAAACACGGCGCAGAACTGAGGCTGAACACCTGGAAAGAGGAAATAAAGTCAAAACCACACTACAGCCAGTTTTAACACGCTCCGCCATCCCCCTCTTCTTCCCTGTAGCCGCACTGCTCAGACCACAGCGTGGCTGTGGAGGAGAGATGCTACTCTGGTTTTAAGAAATCTCTTTGAATCTCCAACTCTACTGAACAATTTAGTGCTACTGGGTTCCCGGGAGTCCCTGAGCCTTTGATGCCCCTGGGGACACGAGTGACGGGGTGGGGTGGGGGGCTGCCAGAGCGGCTGGGAAATTTCCTGGCAGAAATAATTTATCTCAGAAAGAAACTGGCTTTTCTTCTACCCTGGTTTTAAAGTTTACCTGGGCCCTGAAGGGAATTCCACTCAAAATGTTTCTTAAAGTACTTGACGGAACTTGGGAGGTTTCAGGCATCACCGGGAAGAAAGAGGCACAAGCTTGTTTCCTACACCAAGCCTGAGGCTTGGCCTGGGTGGTCCCGCCGCTGGGCCAGGACAGGTGTGGAGGGGACAGGACGGCGGGAGTGCCAGCTGCTCTGGATATAGGTCATGGGTCCAAGGGACAGCCTCTCTGTCCAGCCCTTTGGCTGGGCTTTGGGGATGAGCTTCAATTCTGGCTGGACTTCACTATTAAATTCATTTCCCTTTTCTATGATTTAATTCTAGGAGAAAGCTCTAGAGAGAGCCCAAGGCATGGAAGTCAGACAGCTCTGTCCTCAGATATGGCGCATGGCTAGATGGCGGCCCAGCAGAGAGCTCACAACAGCTATGCCATCTCCAGCCCCACCCGCCCCAAACCAGATCCCAGGCAGCACCCCTTCCCCCCACCCAAGGGCCAAGGTGGTCCCTTGGCCCTAGGCATGCTGGGCTTCAAAATTGCCTTCTGATGAGACCCCTGTGAGTATTTAGAGAATAGAGACCAAAGTCACCTCTGTAAAGCATAAAAAACTAGCCCTGTTTATAGAGCAGGGTATCTGTGACCATTCCTGAGAGGGCACTAACTTGGGGACCCAGGAAGTTGAGCAAATGACAAGGCCTGACTGTCCCCAGCTGGGCATTAGCTCACATTGGACCCCACCCCCAAAGAAGCCTGCCTTCCAAACTTCAGAAGCCAGTAGGTCAGCTCAGGAGCAATCTCATGGAGCCAACTTCATATTTGAAACCAACTTAATGCTACAAACTTAAAAAAATAAAAGTGCTGCCCAGCTGAGCCCCTGAGGAAACCTAGCTCCCTGAGGGTGGGCGGTGGGTCTCTCAGACCACCACCCCCGGCTGCCTCTCTCAGGAAGGCACAGCCTTGGCTCAGTCCAGAGCACCCCCCCCACCCCAAGTTGGGAGGGGGAGGAGAGTTGACTGCCCCATACCCAGCTGGGCTACGGGGACAATGTGGGATGGTCAAGCCTCTGGGGGATGCGGTGAGGTCAAAAGACCTTCTTAGGACCCCAAGCCTGAAGAGGTAACATGAGCCCGTCTCCCCATTAGCTGCCAACGTCTGGTCTGCAATGAAGACTCTTCCCTGTCACCCCTGCAGCATCCTGTGACAAAAGGAGCCAACATGCCATCAAGCCGTGGTCACTTCTGTCCCTGGGGGTCTCTGTGACAGCTGGGGGGAAGGGGAGGTCCTTAAAGAATCACCCCCTTCAACAGATGCGGCAAAAAAAAATCCTTCTAGGGAAGGGGAGGACGATACCAGCAGCTACCAGCAGAGGTGCTTTCTGGCAGTTTCTTAGTTCATTCGTACCCTTGTCCATAGTGGGGCTGTCTCTGCCGCCCAGGTCCTCAGTGTAAAACAGCCCCTGTCCCAGCAAGAGGCAACAACGGAGGAAAGGTGCCCACAGCAGCGGACAGCTGCTTCCACGTTTGTGCCCCAGTTTCCCCAAGACCTCTTCTCGGCTGACTCCCTGGAACCAGCTCTGGGACAGAGGAGACCAGGAATCCTGCAGCCCCCGCTCGAGAGAATTAGGAGGCTGAAGTGCAACTGGCATTCCAGCAGACTGGATGGCCCCTGAGGCCCAGTCCCCACTGCTGGGGGGAGTCAGGGAGTTGGCCTGGGCCCCTGCAAGCCCCGGCCTGCCCTTGGACCTGTCTGAGGAGACGTCTTCCTAGGAACTAGAACAACCTCCCTGCTAAAACTCAGGGAAGGCAAACAAACAAAACTCAACCTGAAATAAATACAAAGGCATTAAGTGCTTCTTGATAAACAGAGGGTCCTAACTGCCCCTCTAAAGGCAGTTGCAGGGCCTCTCCTTGGACCTGGTCACCTCCCCTGTGGCCCTTCACATGAGAGGTCGGAGGTCAGAAGACTGGCTGGGTCTTCCCAGGCCCAGTTTCCATGAAGAAGGACAGGACCCAACCCCTGACAGGCTCCTCCCCCGTATCCTCCACGTTCCCCCGACAGCGTTGGCCGGCAGGTGGTAGGTAGGAAAGGAAAAG
Source organism: Balaenoptera ricei (assembly GCF_028023285.1). Lineage (NCBI taxonomy): Eukaryota > Metazoa > Chordata > Mammalia > Artiodactyla > Balaenopteridae > Balaenoptera > Balaenoptera ricei. The sequence goes on from NC_082639.1 coordinate 18,330,167, forward strand.
GGGGGACCCCCATACCCTGAGGGCAGCACCTCGTGTCACATCCTGTGCAGGCAGAGGGCCTGTCAGTCTGCCTGTGAGGAGGTGGAGACTGGCGGGGTTGCCGGGGGGCAGGCAGGGGCCATTCAGTTAATCAGCAGGTCCCCGAGGTCATAGGTGTCGAAGAGGTCACTGATGCCCTCCCCGCCGTCCAGGCCCCACAGGTAGTCGTCCTGGTCCAAGGGCGGGGAGAAGCTGATCAGAGGGGAGCCGCACGGCGGTGTCGGGGACAGGAGCTGGTCTTCGGTCTGCTGCAGGAGTGGGTGTGACGGCTCCAGCATGCTGTCGGTGGCCTCCAGCGGGACAAGGGACGGCGGGAGTGGCGGCAGGACCTGCTGGGACATCAGCGCTGGTGCTGGAGACAAATCGACAAGGGTCATGCCTGATGCTGGTGCCCGAAAGCCTCTGGTCAGACCTCCGAGAACAAAAACAGCCTCTGGTCTCTCCTACCCTGGCTCACGCCTGACAGCACAGGACACCCTGCCCTTTCCCGCCCCAGCTCCAGCAGCCTCCCTCCTTCACCCACACTCTCTCCCCTCCCCTCTCCTGTCTCCACACCCACCCCCAGCTTCTGCAGTCACCCTACCCCCTTTCACCATCAAGGTCCTGGCCCCTGAAGTCACTGTCTCTTTCTCCTGCATCATCAATTCCTCTCACTCTCCTAGATCATTCCTGTCAACACACAGACATCCTCTAATAACTCTTATCTTTATTATGTTTTTTTGGCCGCACCACGCAGCATGAGGGATCTTAGTTCCCCGACCAGGGATCGAACCCACGCCCCTTGCGTTGGAAGCGCGGAGTCTTAACCACGGGACCGCCAGGGAAGTCCCTAATAGCTCTGATCTTTAAAGAGCATCCTCCCCTGACCTCACGACTCTCTCCAATTACCAGCCCACTGTACTGCTCCCTTTCACAGTGAAGTTTCTTAAGAGTTACCCGTGCTCACTCCCTACTTCCCCACCACTATTCACGCTTCAACCCACTCCGACCTGGGGTCTGTCTGAACCAGCGCTAAATGTTGCTAAACCCAGGGGTCAGCTCTCTGGCCTCATCCCATGTGACATCCAGCAGAATCTGATGCAGTCATTGGTACTAGATTCTCCTGGTTTTCTTCCTACCTCTTTGGCTGCTTCTTCTTGGTCTCCTTTCCTGGATCCTCCTCCTCTTCTCAACTTCTAAACCCTGAAGCCCAGGGGCTCCATCCTCCGATTCTTCTCTCCTCTGGCTGCACTCCTCGCCAGGTGATCTCAGCCGGCCCCATGGCTTTAAATCCGTCTCCAGATCTACTGCTCCCAAATGGATGCCTCTGGCACAGACCCCACCCACCGGCTCTGGGCTCCTGCTACATCTCTACTTGATGGCTACACTAGGTCAGAACTCAGCATGTCAAAACCAAACTCCCGGTCTTCCCCCAAACCTGAGTCTTCCCCCATTGTATTTAATGAACCCCCGCCCACTCAGCTGCTTAGGCCAGAAGGCCCAAGAATCACCTGTAATCCTGCCATTTCCCCGCATCCGACCCAGCAGCAAGTTCAGTCACCTCCACAACCAAATCAACCCTCTAAGCTGCCCATCTCTCTTCAGTCCCGCTGCTGTGATCTGTGGCTCGCCCCTTCCTCTCACCCAGGCCCCTGCAGAAGCCTTCTCACCAGTCACCTTGCTTCGACTCTTGGCCCTTGCAGTCTGTGCTCTGACTTAAAAATGGCTTAGAGGGACTTCCCTGGCGGTCCAGTGGTTAAGACCCCGCGCTTCCAATGCAGGGGGCACGGGTTCGATCCCTGGTCGGGGAATAAGATCCCACGTGCCAAGTGGCGCAGCCAAAAAAAAAATGTGGCTTAGAATAAAATCCAAGTTCCCACCAGGACTGAGCAGGCCTGGCGTGACTTGGTCCCGGCCTCCCTTTCTGCTGCCTCTCCCGCCTCCCTCCCATAGCTGACACTCACCTCTCCAGACACACCGGCCATCACCTACTCTTCAGCACACCAGCTCATTTCCATTTAGAGGTAAGGACGTGATTCCCTATGCAGGCACGTGGAGCAGGGCACCGGAAATCCCCTGCCAAATATACCCTGATGCCCAGAATCTCACCATCTGAGTCGTTCCTTACCAACCAAGCATTGCTTTGAAAATACAACCATGTCAGTGTGCCAGACCACCTGATCAACCTTGAGCTAGCTGTGTAACTTTGGGCAAGTGACAACGTTCATAGGTCTCCGTTTCCTCACCCCTAAAATGGGGATGATGATTATACCTGCCTCGGGTTGTTGAGAGGCTTAAATGGTAAGTGCAGATAAAGAACAGCTGGTCTGCAGGCTGCCCTTCTTAAAAACAAAAATAGCTCCCATTTCCCAAGGGCTTACTCCCGTCAGCTCTGATCTCAAGGAGAGGCCTGTTTCACCTACTTGGACACTCCAGAAGCCCCAGGGGGAGGCACTGTTGTTATGTCTATTTACAGATGAGGAAACTGAAGCTCAAAGAAGCCAATTAAATGTAGTATTTGAATGAAAAAAAATCAAATGTTTGTTTAGCACATTGCAGAGGCCTGCGCCTGTTAGAGTACAAGGCCTGGCTTGGGAGTGAGGAAGAGGTTGGGGGCTCAGTCCTCAGCCCCTCACCAGCTACAGGACCCGGCACCTCAGTTTTCCCAGCAGGAAAAATAAGGACCCACCACCCTGAGTTGTGGAAGCAGTAACTGAGCTATCACATGTGAGAGCCTCTACCTCAGGTCCGACCCCTTCCACCCATCCATCCATCCATCCTCTCTCTCTCCCTCTTTCTCTGTCTCACTGTTTATCACATCCAGAAGAGAACTGCTCTTTGTAACATCTGTGCCTCCACTGCACCCTGAATGGCTCATATTCACTTAAATATCTCCAAACCCACACATAATAGGTGTCCAGTTCACATAAGCTTTTAAAAAGTCACATTCACGCTGTATCATCACCTGAAACGCACTCAATAATCACGAGGGAGTTTTAGTGTCCCCCTTTTTGGAGACGTGGGAACAGAGGCTCGGAGGGGTTAAAGTGACTCCCCCACAGTCACCCCATCATAGGAGGTGAGATGCAGACTCACACCCGAGTGTCCCAGCTTCAGCTCCTGTGCCCTCAGCCACATGTAGGTTTAAGTCAGAAAGTCACAGCCCGGAGGGATGTTCAATGACTCAGGTTCAGATTCGTCCCATTACAGGTGAGGGAAACGAGGTCCCCAAGCAAGAATGATTCCCCTGGTGGCGCCAGAACTAGGACGGGAACCTGGGTCCTAAGACTGTAGTGGCCTCCTCTTTGGACCAGGCCCTTGGTGCTTGTATCTCAGAATGACCCTGCTTCAGGCCAGAACGTGGAGCACGTGCGAGTGCATGTGTGTGTGTGTACACCTTCTAGAAAACTTCCTCCTGCTCTTTTCAGCAGGGACATCACTAAGAGACCACGTGGCAAGGGTGAAGAGGGGCAGCAAGGGCATGGGCCCTGGCACAGAGCTGACTTCTGGGCTGGCCCCTCCATCTACTGTTCCGTAAGCCTCTATCTAAGCTTTTCGGGCCTCAGCCTCTTGACTTGTACAACTGAGGTAAAATCCTTGTCCTTGCTTATGCGGTAGGGTCCTCCACCTCTGCCCAAGGTCTCAGATGACAACTGAAGGTTCTAACTCTGGAGAGCCGTGCACATGTTGACAGTGGAGCGAGAAAGCAGAGCGCGGGAGGAGGAGGGAGAACAGGGTGGGGCACAGGTCTGGACTGGGAGATAGGCACTGGGAGGTTCCCAAAGGGACAGATGGTCGGTTCAGGGAGAGCCCTGGTCCTGGGACCAGGCTGGAACACAGGAGAGATCGCTAGAGAAGAACTGGGAGTCTGGGCTCTTGTCTGAGCTCTGCCACTAACTTGCTGTGTGACCTTAGGAAAGTTACTTGCCCTCTCTGGGCCTCAGTTTATTCATGTGTAAAATGAAGTGTTGAGTTAAATCAGGGGTCAACAAACTTCTGTAAAGGGCTAGATAGTATTTTAGGCTTTGCAGGACACGTACGGTCTCTGTCACACAGTCACTTGCCCTACGCCGAGCCCCCAACTCTTTAAAAATGTGAAAACCATTCTTAGCTCATGGGTCATATAAAAACAGGCCAGATTTGGCCTGCAGGCAATAGTTTTATTAACCCTTGAGTTAAAGAAATGGAATCCAATCTGGGTTCTGTGGATACCTGCCTCCACCACCACACACACAAAAAGCCTCTTCCACCAGACCAGTTCTAGCTCTGCATTTGTTTAAACACTAGCGTTCTACTTAGGGGAATTCTGCTGCTAAGAAAACAAAAGCGGAACACTGGCCTACATGGCCTCGAAGGAGCCTACCGATCTAACCTGATCTCAGTAAAGGGCAAAAAACATTCTGGGGGAGGGGCCTTCATAGGCTCCCATTTCTACTCCTGCCCAACTCCCAGTCTCCCTGGGGAGACCTCGGGGACTCTCCCACCTCTTTCCTCCTTGGCAACGGCCTCATACTACTTCCTGCCAGGCATAGACAGCTTTTAGCTCTACCACCCACCTCCCAGCCACCGTCCTTCCTTGATTTGTTCTGTGCCTCGTGGAGAGAGCCCTGGGCTAGAGTGTGGAGACCAAGGTTCAAGACACAGCTCTGCTGCCTCCCAGCTAGGAGGCCTTGGGCAGCTCACATCACCTCTGTTTCAGTTTATCTATCTCTAAACTGGGAACAATAAAACCTACCTCAAGAACCGCTGTGAGGAGTAATGTGATAATGGATGTACCTGGTACACAGCCGTGGTTAAAACACCTTAGTTATTATCTCCTAAGAAAGTGCTGAGCCTTCCTCAGAAAATCTATAGTTTCCATTTACTACGGGCTTATTGAGTGTCAGGAGCTCTGCCGTTAGGAGCTGTTACAGAAGTAGCAGTACTAGTGGCAGTGGCCGTAATAATGATAATAATAGCTAACAGTTATTGCCAGGCACCGTGCTAAATGCTTTACCTATATTAACTCATTTAATGTTCACAAACTATGAAGTAGATACTATGCCCAAATTACAGATGAGGAAATTAAGGCAAAGAGAGGTAAAGTAACTTGTCCAAGATCATACAGCTGGTAAGTGGAAGAGGTGGGATTCAAACCCAGGCGCCCCTCTGCCCAGAGCAGCAACAATCTCCGCACTGAGACAAGGAACGTGCATGTGCTTTATAAAGTGTAAAGGGCAATGCACACATGTGTGGGTGAAGGACTGTATCCCCTGCTGCTGGGTAGAAGGTAGGTACCCAACAAATGCTGACACGGAAGAGGGAAACTCTAAGGCTGGTCCCTCTCGGCATCCCTTGTCCCTCTGGACAGAGGGTCTCACCTGAGGATGCCGTGGATTCCGTGATTCCAGGGTTGATGCTGCTGCTGGGCTGGGTGGCGTCAGGGCTGGGACTGAGGGCGGAGGTGGAGGGGAGGGGCTCCTTGGCAGGACTGTTGGGCTCCTGCACCTCTTCTGGGCACAGGTAGACTTCGATGGGGCCCTGCGTGCTCTTCAGATATATCTGCAGGTTCTCCTGGAGAAGGAAGAGAAGCCAGGTCATGGCTCTGGGCAGCTGGACTTACTCATGGCTCAGTGGGTATGGACGGACACATGAGGCTCCCACCGTCCATATAAGCACGCTCGGCTCCTGAGCTGGGTGCTGGACCTGCCCCACGTGGTCTGTGGTAGACATCTGCCTGGCCCCGAGACCCCCTTCTTTTAGGGAGAGTGCCTTGATTTTCCTTTGGGAAATCACTCCTCCCCCACTCTCAGGCCTGAGCTGGTATCATAAAAGCTATCTTTGCCACGGCAAGGGGAGAGCCCACCTGGGAACGGAGTTGGCACAGAAAATGGCAGAGTGAGATGGAGAGTGTGAGGCCGACTTTACGACACGGTTTGAGCCTCTGCATCCAGCCTTGCCAGCAATCCCCAAATCTCCCCCTGGACCTGTCACTTGGTTCCCCCCGGGTCCCCCTCACTTAAGCCAGTTGGACTTGGCTTTCTGTTATTTGTAACCAAGAGACCGATACTTGGCTTTCCTGCCCTTGCCTCCTGCTTACCTCGTACCCGCAGCTTGAGCCACAACCGGCAACGCACATGCTGCTGCCGATCGCATTCAGGTGTCTACACCTGCGCCCAGGCAGTCCCTCTGCCTGCCCCTACGGGCCTTATATAGCTTAATGTTTGTCCACTAAACAAATTATTTCTGGAGCCCTTATCAGACTCTGGGCTGGGGGTACCACATGGGTGGAACACGGCTTTGTGGAGGTTACACTCTAACAGATGAAGCAGAACATAATTATGTAATCACCAATATATCCCGGCAAATGGAGGTTAAGTGCGATGGAAAAGAACACGTGGTTATGAAGTCTGGAGGTAATCAGGGAAGGCTTCTTGAGGAGGTGATGTTCAAGTTGCGACCTGTAGGATGAATAGCAGTAAACCAGGCAGAGAGAGGGAAGAGCATTTCGGCTGGAGGGAATAGCGTGTGAGAAGGTCTTGTACTGAGGTCGAGCTTAGTGTGGTGGGGAAACGGCAGGCAGGTCAGTGTGGCTGAAGTAAAGACAGAACGGGGTCAGCATGCGAGAGGAGGTGGGTGAGGTCAGAGCACAGACAGCCTCATAGGGAGTGTAAGAATTCTGGTCTTTAAACTAGGTTAACATGGAAGGATTGCTGTGAGTACTGACACTGCTGTGTGTGAGTGCACGTGCGCGGGAATGCAGGGGCTGGTGGGATGCGGAGAGGAACCAGGAACAGAGATTTTCTCAGGCTGGTACCTAATGCCTGATACCCTTTCCAGCTTCCGCCACTTCTGCCCCAGCTCGGAGACCATCAGTCTTGCCATGGCCACCAGCATGGACCAGGGAAGCTTGGGACTAGGCAGTGCCAGGAACGGAACCTGCAGAGCTGTCTGGAATGTTCCTAACCCTGCTCTCCACTAAATGCTTCCCCTCTCACCTCGCTCCTGTCAGGCACTTCCAGTCTCGTCTGCGGAGGGGCCTTGACAGCGATCACCGTCTGCTCCTTAAAGTTGCCCACAGCACGGATGTCCTGGTAAGTCACGTAGGCCAGTGTAGGGGCAGGAGAGTCAAGAGAAGTGACTGTCTGGTCAAAATTAAAACTCCCGGCCTGCCCGGAAGGGATCTAACCCACCTCTCAAAGACTCTGAACACCCCAAAACTGTAACCTGTTCTTTTAATCTCATAAGCTACCTTGGACCCCTTTAGAAATGGGGGTATGAATCATTAAAAAAAATGCTGCCTTATATCAGCTTTTTACATAAAGACTTCATCTGCCAAGCTAGATTTTTAGCTCTGAGAGGTCAGGAAGACATGTCTTATTTCTTTTTATTTCTCACAATGCCTACTATCCTTCCAGAAATACAAGGTCAGATCCAAATACCAATTAGATGGTCCAACCATTTGGAAAAAGTATATGTAAAGCCATATGCAAAGTCTATGCTCTCTGACCTCATTGTTTCAATCCTAGGAATCTAACCTAGGGAAATAAGTAAAAAACCTGGGAAAAGTTTCTACCTATGAAGATATTTGGGACTTCCCTGTTGGCACAGTGGTTAAGAATCTTTCTGCCAATGCAGGGGACACGGGTTCGAGCCCTGGTCCGGGAAGATCCCACATGCTGCGGAGCAACTAAGCCCGTGCACCACAACTACTGAGCCTGCGCTCTAGAGCCCGCAAGCCACAGCTACTGAAGCCTGCACACCCTAGAGCCCGAGTGCCGCAACTACTGAGCCCGCGTGCCACAACTACTGAGCCCATGTGCTGCAACTACTGAAGCCCGCATGCTTAGAGCCTGTGCTCTGCAACAAGAGAAGCCACTGCAATGAGAAGCCCGGGCACCGCAACAAAGACCCAATGCAGCCAAAAAATAAAAAAATAAAAATAAATAAAGATACTCATCACAATGTCGCTTTATAAAACAGAAATCTAGAATTGATCTAAATGCCCATTCTAGGCCTATCAACAAACCATAGTGGTCTGAGTAGGACATTCTCAAACCATTTAAATATTCCCTGGCGGTCCAGTGGTTAGGACTCTGCACTTCCACTGCAGGAGGCACGGGTTCGATCCCTGGTCGGGGAAGTAAGATCCTGCAAGCTGTGCGGTGTGGCAAAACAAAAAAAAACAAACAAAAATATATATGACGTTAAACCATATGAAACTGCTGTTTTTATAGGAAAAAAAAAAAAAGGTCCAATATCAGCAATTTCATGTGGATCAACCAAATAGTTAGGAAGGATATGTAACAACATAAAAACCACCTATGGTAGTATACTAAGTGGAGAAAAGCAGAATATAAAACGTTGTGTACAGCAGGTACACACAGTATTTAAATAACACACACCCTGTGTATAGCTAAGGAATGATGGCTGTGTTAGGGTGGCAGCTCTTTTTTCTTTTCTCCATTTTCCAGATTTACAGAAATGTACTTGTCTTATTTTTATAATGAGAAAGTAACTTCAAGAGACCCAAGAGGTGGACTTCCCTGCTGGCGCAGTGGTTGAGAATCTGCCTGCCAATGCAGGGGACACGGGTTCGAGCCCTGGTCTGGGAAGATCCCACATGCCGCAGAGCAACTGGGCCCGTGCGCCACAACTACTGAGCCTGCGCGTCTGGAGCCTGTGCTCCGCAACAAGAGAGGCCGTGATAGTGAGAGGCCCGTGCACCGCGATGAAGAGTGGCCCCCGCTCGCCGCAACTAGAGAAAGCCCTCGCACAGAAACGAAGACCCAACACAGTCAAAAATAAATAAATAAATAAAAAAAAAAAAAAAAAAAAGAGACCCAAGAGGAAAAGCCACTGAGGAAGGAAGACACAGATATGCCAGACCCCTAGGGTGGATCAGTCCCTGCAGGGAGGTACTGCCTCAACTCTGGGTAGTTATGAGCAGGCAACAGGCCCCCTGCTCCCGGACCCCTTCCCCCCAACCAAAGAGGATATCTCTTGTTGGCCTTGTCCTCCGTCAGGTGCTTGAAGTTCAGAGAGCAGCTCTGGATGAGCTGGTCCAAGGCCTGCTCCATGCTCATTAGCTCCTTCAACTCCTGCCCCAGCTGCTGCTGCTTCCCAGGCCGGGTGGGGTCTTCAAACAGTCCTCTGCCTCTGGGGACAGAGCAGTCCCCCAGTGTCAGTCTCAGTCTACATCCAGGGACCCCAACCCCAGGGCTGCTGTGCAAAGCTGCACAGACGGTGTGGGCAAAACTCCAGGAAGAGGCCATTCACATGGTCTATGATGGTGCCTCCTGGCTTGTACAAATCAGTGGTCCTGCCTAGCTCCCAGGGAGCTGCCAGGGATTGGAACTTGATGTTTGGGGGTTGGGCTAGGGAAAAGAAACAAGTCAGGGCCTGACACCACTTTTGGGGGGCTTTCAACTCTACCCACCCTACTCCCCCAAATGGCAGGGAGCTGGAGTGACCTCACTCCTGACTTCTCTGCCTGCGTTCTCTTAGAGTTCATGCTAGGGGTTGCAGGTCTGTTCTTTAAGACCTTACAGAAGTGAGGAACAGAGTCTGTAGTACTTATATCTCAGCTGGAAGGAGTCTGGGTTACTACTGCGCAGATCCCAGAGGACTTTCCTAAGTTAGAAGAGGGCAATATTGAGACCCCTGACTAAAGAGGATCTGGGGTCCTCTTAGCCTTTACACGTCCTATAAATCATTCTCTGACCCTGCCATGCTCTCCTAATACTACTTCAGCATATACACCTGCTCTTCCATCCCCCTCTTAAATACATTGGCTCCACCCGCAGCGTGTAAGCTTACTGGATGTTGCCCTTGATTTCCCCCGCCAGCACTTGTGCCCATTGGATGTTGCTCTCAGGCCCGCCCCCTACGTTCACAACCTCAGGATATTGCCCCTGGCTCCGCCCACAGCACGCGCACTCATTGGTGCCATCGGCCCCAGCCCAGGCACTCACACCCACTGGATGTTGTTCTTGGCCTTCTTGCGGATGAGCTGGATGCCCTCCAGCACATTGGTTATGTCGTAGATGCGCCGCTTCTGCACGTCCAGCACCTCAGCCGCCCAGTTAAGGTCCAGGACCCCATCCTCAGACTCGCTCAGGAGGTAAATGAATTTCTTGGTGAGCAGCCCCAGCGACGTGTCATAGCGAGTCTTCTCCCCAGGCGACTTGGGGGCTGACGAGGAAAGGGGCTCAGCCACTGCTCAGAGAGGGCCCCCTGGGGAACTTCCTCCATTGACCTGGACCCACTTTCCAGTTTACACCCTCCATGTAAGCACCCACTTTCCAGTTTACAGAGCACTGGGAGGGAGGGGGGTCATTCACCACCATTGTTCAAACAGGGAATCTGATAACTAGAGAGGCAAAGTGACTTGCTTAAGGTTTCACAATCGGGGGCAGCGTCGGGGCTGGAAACCAAATATTCTAACTCTTGGTTCGCACCTTTCCACCAAAGCTCAGGGCAGCCATACCGCCACCACCACTAACAACAACAAATGCTTACTGTGTGCAGCTCACTGTTCTAAGCACTTTCCATATACAACAAATTTAATCCTTAACAGCACCCTATAAGTTTGTTGTATAACCATCCCCATTTTACAGGTGAGAATACTGAGGCACAGACAGATTAAGTAACTTGCTCAATTCACTCAGCTAGAAAGTGGCAAAGCTGGGACTTAAATCCAGGCAGTCTGGCTCCAGAGTCTCCCTTCCTAACCTTTACCCTATCATGCCAGTTATGTCAGGAATTTGGAATTAGGGTAGGGAGGGAATGACAAGAACATGTTTATAGACTTGTTTTTTCCTTCCCTTCCAGTTTTATTGAGATATAATTGACATACAGCACTGACATACAGACTTGCTCTTTCTTTCTATGTGTCATGCAATGATTATCTGAGAGGAATCAGTCCTATTATGTCACATGTGGCAGGTTCATGAAAAAGGTCCCTTTCTTAATGAGGTCGATGTCACAAGACCACATCTCAGCTGCAGCATCTTAAACCACAAGAAGACTTTTGCAATCTAGTGACTTGCAAGTCATATAGCAAGTTAATGGCTAAACTAGTTCTGGAAACTGAATTTTAGAGAGTCTCAGATTCCTCTAGAAGGGGACTTTAGAACCCCTTAATAGATAGACAGCAAGTATTTGGCACACAGACAGTGTTGTCAATTTTTGCATTCATGGCAGATATTACTAACTGATAGTGCACTTGGGATCCTTCAATAAAGAGCTCTGGGCAGCCTCTACTAATCCGTTGGAGACGAAACTTTCTTGCTATTCCTGATCTAGCTGTGCCTTGCTTTACAGATGAGACAGCTAAGATTCACAGAAGAGGAGTGACCAGTCAGGTCAGAACAGAGTCCTGACTAGACCCTCAAGCTTACCACCCAATAACATACCTTCTTTATTAGGTCTCTTTCCCCCCAAATTAGAATTCCTCCCTAACACAGTTGCTTAAACTCCCTCTCAAACCAGAATATTGACTGAAAATATCAAGAGGCAGAAACTGGGCTCTGGTCCTGACTCCACTGACGAGCAGTGTGACCTTGGGTAAGTCACTGAAACTCTGAGTCTCCAGTTGCCTCATCAGTAAAAGGGGGATAATCCACCTGCCTGGCAGGATCCAGTGAGAAGGCACAGGAAACTGCTGTGTAAACCAGAAAGTGTGCTACAAATATTAGCCCTGGTGATTTGGGCAGGGCTGCTGCCCTCTGCCCCTGCCCACCCCACCCCACCTCCAGTCTCCTGAGCCTGCCCTTAGATACCCCATCGGCGTGGCTTACTTTTGGGGCTGGGGAGGCCATCCACTCTAATGCACTTCCGCTTGGGAGTCCGGAATTCAGGGACCACAGGCCTCCCGATCCCCTCCAGGTCCAGCTTCCTTTTGGCCTTGGGGAGAGAGAGGGGAGAGAGGCAGAGTTTGAGAATCATTCGTCCTTTAGCTTTTCCCCGACTTGGGGCCGAAGCACTGAGGCCACCAGCAGCCACCGCCTGCCTCAATTTGCCACCAGTCCTGGGTGAAAAAAATCACTGGACCTGGTAAGGAAATATCAGTGACCTGAAAAATGAGCTTTCAGGGGAAGGAAGTCCTATTTCTGAGGGGCACACAACACTCCCATCTTCCGAGGCCCAGGCGCTTGAGGCTACCAAAGCCAGTCTGGGTTTTAATACAGGGTTCCTCAATAACTGGACCCGACACCCGCCTCTCTACCCCCCTCCCCCAGGATGATACAGGGAGGAAGGAGAGGGGAGGGCCTAAAGCACACCAGGCTGGGGAGAGCCCCCGCACCTCCACTGCAGAAGCAGCTGGCTCAGCCAGACTGAGTGCCCATCACAGCCTCACAGCTGGCCCTTATCAGGGCGGGGCTGGGCATCCGCCCAGGCCCAGGGGACTTCCTGGCTCAGTGCCACACCCCAGGGAGGTGTCCACATCGGGAAGCAGTGCAAACATCCCCCACCCCCCTGTTTGGGCTCCAGCTCAAGGGCCCCAGGGCCTCCTGAATAGACTCTATTTGCCATTCTTTCTTTGCCGAGAGGGGCAGACAATGAATCCTTCCCCTGTGTCTTAAGGACAAGCAGCTGAGGTCCCCCTGCTCCCCCTCCCTGTTCCCGCCAAGCTTGGGAAACACCTGCTGGGGAAATCAAACCACAGACCCATCTGCTCCTCTCCACTCCACTGCCACCCGGCCTCAATTACGCCCAGAAGCTGGGCTGGCCCGGAAGGGGCCTCCCTCCTTGTTAGGGCTGGGCAGAGGCAGGGCTGGGGCACTGGGACACAGGTCAGAGATCCAGGCGTGAGTCTCCCTGCTCCTTCACGGGCTCGCTGTGTGACTTGAGGAAATGCTCCACATCTAGGAGCCTCAGTTTCCTCCTCTGTAAAAGGGGGTAGAAAATACCTGCCAGGGGCTGTTGTAAGGATTCAAGGAGATAACTTTTGTAAAGCACTCAACCTGTGGCTCAGCATTCAGTAGGCGTTCAGGAAATGCAGAGTCCCTTCCCTAAAATCCAAACTCGGCCTCTTCCTAGACAAACTATTCTGGGGGTCACTGAGCCCATTTCCTTCTTCTTCCCTTCCTCCAGTCACCCAGACACCCCTACCTTAGTTGGGACAGAGAGGTCTATTTTAACTTTTGATGGTGAGGTCATGCTCGGCAGGGCTGAGACTTCTAACTGCTGCTGAGCACAGGTGGGCTGACATGCGTGGGAGGTGGTGATGGCTCTTCCTGCTGTCAGCTCCCTTCCCCCTTATCGTGCCTCCTCCAGGAAGTCTTCCTGGACTGATTTGAGGAGCCCTGCTCCTCGGTTGGAGGAGCCTGGATAAGAGGATCCTCTCCTCCACCTCCACCCAGGCCTGGACATGATCCAAACACCGCATCTCCCTGCTCATTCCTCTTTAAGTCCTTCTGGAAAATATTCCTTTTCTAACCTCCCAGCCGGTGAGATGCTAGATTCTAGGGAAAGTGACCTGCTCTAGTCCCATCTTGTTTAGAGGAAAAGTCCTAATCATTCACTGAGACCTTCCACCGGCCCTAGACCAAGCCCCAATGTTCATCACCTCACTGAATCTTCCCAACGCCACGAACACCCATTTTACAGCTGAAGCAACTGAGACCTGGTGAGCCCAGGACAAGGAGAGGAAGGGAAGTCAGGCTGAGTTCTACCTGAGGCAGAGGTGGCAGCCCAGAGTCTCCCCAGCCCCACTCACCTCCCTCACCTGACGGAAGCCAGCCCCTGCTGAGTTCACAGAACACACCAGGAAGAACCTCACTACCTGCAGAGTGGGGAGGAGGGGAGGACCTTGAACAGAGAACCTGCGCAGGGCCTATCACATGCTCATCAGTCCTAACTCAGTACTGCACTCTCTCTTGGTGGATGAGAAATGGAGACTCATAGAGGTTAAGCCACGTGCCCAAGGCCACACAGACAAAGAGCAAAGCCAGAGTTTGAACCCAGGTCTGTCTGACTCCAAAACCAGGTATCAGGCTGTTCAGCGCCATCCCGTACACGTTGCCCCAGAACTTGCTGAAATTTGAGCCAAGGCCTGGTTATGTCTACCTGCCCCCATCACTTTACTTCACACAGACACACACACACTGGCCCCCTCCCTTTTCTTCCTCTCCTTCACCCTTATCCTACACTCTCAGGGTCCCTAAGCAGCAAACTGTCCCCCACCTGAGGACATCTCTCTGACACCTCTGAGCACTGCCCAGAGAAAAGCCAGCTCATCATGGATGGGCCTGAGCCTGCAGAACAGAAGTGGCAGAGGACAAGCCCAGGAGGACAAGGACCAAGGAGAGGCTGAGCACAGGCCTTGGAGTCAGAGCCGCCTGGGTTCCCATCCAGGCTGGGTGAGCTGGGCAAGTCCGCTGACCTCTTGAGCTGCACCTGTAAAAGGGGGCTGCTCTGCTCCTCCCTCCTGGAGGATTCAGTGAGGGGGCAGCAAAGCGCTTGCTCACGCGGGGGAGCTGCGATCACTAATGCACCAGGGCCACCAGCGAGGGGGAGGTTCAGGGCTGAGCTGAAAAACATCCGGGGATGTGCTGAGGGCAAAGGCCAGCTTGGCTCCAACCTGACCCTCTTAGGCAGCCCCTTTGGCTGTTTCTTAAAGGCCTGGTTAAGATTCAAGCCCACCATGCCAACCCCGAGGGAGAAGAACGAAGCTCCTTCCTCAGGCAGCTCTAGAAGTGAGAGGGCCAGAGACCCCAGACACCACCCCCTTGCAGGCAGCCAGGTGAGGTAACCGGGGCTCAGAGGCGGGGAAGTGACTTGCCGGAAATCACACAGGGAGTGGAGCCAGGTCTCTCCTAAGCCCCAAGCCCTGAGTTAGACGGTGGGGGTAGGAGCCAGTGGAAGGAGTTGAGAGCCTTGCTTCCAGATCCCCGCTCTGCCTCGCGGCGGCCTGGGAGGGACTCGCTGCCTTGCCTCCCTAAGCCTACATTTCCTCATCTGACCCGCCTTGTACGGTTGTTCATTAAAATGTTCATTTTCTTCCCTGGTTCTCAGAGGAAATTTGGAAAAGACAGACAAATGAAAAGAAAAGGAGAACTCTGCAGAATCCCACCCTCTTCACAGGTTCCTGCAGGAATGACACAGGGTGAGGCCGTGTGCCCGGCTGGGGCCGGAGCATCCCACCCACGCCTCCTCCAGAGGTGGTGGAAAGAGCTCTAGTCAGGGAATGAGGAGACCTGGGTTCCCGCCTTCATTCTGCCGTTGATCTTGGTCGCCGTCCCTGGGCAGTGCCTAAGGTCCCTTTAAACAGCAGTTCCCCAACAAATCCTGCTCACCCTGCACTTTGCAGCCTGGGCACAAAGCAAGTGGCCACACCCAGGGTTGGGTTTGGAGCTGCTCCAGGTCACACCCTGTTAAAATGAGTAAGCAGGGGGCCAAGGCCTGCCCACCGGGTTTTGGGGCACAGGGCAGCCGGGGACTGACAGGAAAGGGGGCTCTGGGCCCCAGAGGCCTTTAGGGTGGTCTGATGCAAAGAGATGCTCCCACGTCTTGGCTTAGGACTTGGACAAGTGACTTCACGTCTCTGCTCAGGTTCCTCATCTGTAAGATGCCTCATCCCGGGCATCTTGGCATCTTGACCAAGATAAGGAATGTGAAGAGTGCCAAGCAGTGCCTGGCACACGAGAGGCATTCAGTAAAAGAGCCATTCTTGCTGTGATCACTCAGCCCCTCCGGGAGGGAGGTACAGACAGATGCACTCAGCTCCTCTGGGAGGGAAGCAGTTCAAAACCACAGCTGTTACTGAAACTCTGCCGGGTCTCCTGAAAGCAGCTGGCCAGAGGAGAGACTGGGCCCACCACTGAGCGCCCTCCCTGGGGGTACCCAGCTCCTAAATCAGGTGGTACTGGGGAAAGTCAAGGCTGCAGAGAAGAGACTAATGATAACCTGCCTTGTGGGTCATTATCTCCCTATATGATCTTGGACAGTTCACATCCCCTCTCTGAGCCTCAGTTTCCCCCTGCAACATGGAGCTACTAAAACCATCTACTTCATAGGGTACAAAACTATTTTAGACTGTAAAATGCTGAACTAAAGATCGGTAAAAACTCCCGGTTATCTTTGGCTGCTTGACTTGTAAAATAGGAATAGCAGTCCTGCCACCTTCCTCCTAGTTGGAAATAATGTAC
Organism: Balaenoptera ricei; assembly: GCF_028023285.1. Lineage (NCBI taxonomy): Eukaryota > Metazoa > Chordata > Mammalia > Artiodactyla > Balaenopteridae > Balaenoptera > Balaenoptera ricei. Next base: position 18,346,318 of record NC_082639.1, read on the forward strand.
AGGAAGGGGTTCTGAAAGTTTAAAGCCTTGAGCATTGACACAGCAGGATTCCAGTAGCAGGGAGTGGGGCTCTGCCTGCAGCCAGCAGTGGCTGGAGGCCAAGCCTGCTGATTGACACAGGTCAGATCAGTGCCTCTAGGGCAGAGGGGGTGGTCTTCTCCCTGTACTTGAACTTAACTCACCACTCACAACAAAGCCAACCTACAACATCCCCATCTCCCCTTCCTGGATCCTGCTTCCAAAACCCAGGACCTGGAAGAGACTTGAGATTAGTTAGTCCCACAGCTACTTCGTGCACACACACATTTTCAAGACAAGGAAATGGCTCAGACCAGGGCCAAGACTTGTCCAAGGACATGCAGTGAATTAGCGGCAATCAGGACCAGAAATCAGGCTCCCTAACTATCACCCCCACCTCCCAGGGCTCTTCCCACTCCACCCCACCCTATGGTTGTTTCGATTCTCATGGGCTCCAGGGATTCCACTCCCAAAAAACACACCCTGTGCCTGGTGCCACCACATTTTGGGCCCTCCCTGGCAACGGTCCTGCGGCTTTGAGAAAAGAACAGTCAATCTGAACAGGAACCTCAGAGGGCTGCCCCCACCTTGCACCTGCTACTAGCTGTCTGGGACAGAAGACTGGGCCTGGGGGAGGACCTAGGGCAGAAAATTGGGAAAGAGTTGGCTGGATGGAAAATTAGGAGTCTCAGCCAAACTGGACCTGAGAGACCTCCCCCTATTTTAAAGCTCCCATGGTATCCCCAGGCTCAGTTCTGTGCTTGGACAATAGCAGGTGCCCAGTACTGGTTTCTGGGCCAAACAATGAATGAAAGAATGAATGAATGACAGCAAATTGACTCCGTAGACTTCCCCAAGGTCACAGGGTGCACTGGGGGTAGGGCGTTGGGTCTCCACACTCCTGATCCAGCGCTCATTCCATTCCACCCCAGTGGATGAGGTTATTTCATCCCAAGTCTGAAAATGAAAGGCTCTTCTACTTAGATATTGGGGCAATGGGTTGTTCTGGAAGCTGAAAGCTCCCCTTCTCCCTCCCCGGACTCGACCTGCCTCACTCAGACTAGCTCCCAGGCGTCCCGCCCGCCTTTCCCACACCCGTAAAAGCAGAGAGGGAAGAGGTGCGGGGGCGGGGGGTCCCCAGCATTACCGGCAGCCGGCCAGCAGGCACGCATCGCACAGCTTGGCCCTCCGGTCCGTGGGGGGTAGCGTCGAGGCAGGTGCCCGGCGCCGCAGCGGGAGGCACAGTCTGCGGGTACAGCTGGGTGTAGTAGGTGGTGGTGGCCGGGCAGAGCTGAGGGCTGCTGAGGCCGGGCGGCCACAGCTCCGTGGGGCTCATCGTGGGCAGACCCTTGGGGGGCGGCCCCGCGGCCGGAGCCAGGGCCCGCGGCCCTCGCAGCATGGCGAGCGCAGCGCCCCCCTCCCCAGCCGGGCCTGGCGCGCCCGCCGGCACCTGCGGGCTTCGGAGCCCGCGGCGGCTCACACGGCCCGCGGCATGGCGCGGAGGCCGGGCAAGGCCGGACCCTCCCCTCCTGGCCCGCCGCCGAGCCGGGCAGTGCTTGGAGATCGCCGCTTGGAGATCGCCCCGCGCCGCCGGCGGCGGCGGCGGCACGGCCAGGGGATGCCCCGCCGCGAGGGCTGCTGCGACCAGCAAGGGCCCCGCGCCCCCTAAGGCTTCAGCGCCTGGGGTCTGGCCCGCTTCGGGAGGGGTCTCTGGGATGCCCACGGGCTCCGCAGAAACGCGATGTGCTCGGACGGGGGAGGGGGACCGATTGCACCGACTCCCTCTCGCCTCGCTCTCGAGTCCTTGAGCTTTTCTCTGCTTTTTTTTTTTTCTGTTTTTTTTTTTTTTTTTTAGCGCGAAACTGCGTGCCGCGAAATTCGGATCTCCCGCGGAAAATGCCGCGCTTCGGTTGGTCGCTGCAACAGGCACAGGCTCCACCCCCCGGAAGGACCCGTCCCCGAGGCGGTGATTGCAACACGAGCTGGATGCTTAAAGGGGACGCCACAGCTGCTGTGGCCCGGCGCCCGCCCGCGCTGACAGCCAGAGAAACAGACTGGGAGGGTGGTTCCCTCACAGAGCTGAGGCCTGGGCCCGAATTCCCTGGGGGTGGGGGGAACATTTTGGCGCGGAGTCTTGACCTGAGCCCAGACCCAGCAGTACGTTGCCCAGGCCACAGACCTTTTGCTAGTTTGCATTATAGCTCAGCCAACGATAACATATAGGTATTTATACCCTTTTCCCCCCCGCTAAAATGAAAGCCAGGAAACTGTTCTCTTTCTTGGCAAAGGGGCTGAGGGACGGAGCCTAACGTTTATACCTCTTCATAGGGGGATACTAACATCAACTGAGTGCCCACAGTATGCTTAGCACTCTGGAGATGATTACGTCTTATTTAATTTGATCCAACAGTCGTCAGAAGAGGAATGATGATCTTCGTGGTAAAGATGGACAGTCTGAGAGGCTAGGTAACTTGCCCAGGGTCACACAGAGAGATTCGCTGATTTGAGATCTGGCAGTTCAGTCTGGGACAGGCCCGGTCCTGAGCCCTTGCTTGTTCCAATAAGAGGCTCCTTCCCTGCTCTCCCAAGCTCTGCCCCTTGCAGGCTTGGGTGGGGGTCCAGAGTGCACAGTTCTGATTTGTTCACAGTTGTATTCCCAGAGCCCAACACTCAGTAAATATTTGAACATCTCCAGGTTTCTCCTCAACAATCCTTTTGTCACAGGTCTTCCCTCCCTCATTGCCGATAATCCATTTACATTCCTCATCTCTCCAGCTTAGAGAGGTCAAGGCTCAGAGAAGTGACCTTGGCTAGTGGGTGGCAGAGCTGCTAAAAGCTGCTTCTTAATTCCAGGTCTGCTGATTCCTGCCTGGTGCTGTGTGATTTTTATGCAAGGCTGAGCCTGGCATTCAGAGCACTTCCAGAGTCAGTCCCCAGCTTAACACCTGATCCTCAGATCTGGAGGATGAGGTGGCAATAATGCATAGTGGTGAAGAGCCCAGACCTTGAAGTAGACAGCCCTGGGTTCAAACCCAGGCCTGGCCACTTTACTGTGTGACCCCAGGGAAGTTTTGTAAACTCTCTGAGCTTGGTTTTCTTATCCCTTACCACTCACTTCATAAGGTTGTGGGGAAATCTCATGAGATAATGCATGTAAAGCACTCAGCACAGAGTGTGGTTCATAAGGAACCCCAAGAAATGGCAGCTGTGGTTACATCTCTGGCCTTATCTCCAGTACACAGACCCCTTTACTCCTGTCTACACATTTCACTGGTCTTTCGTGGCCCAGTTTATTTATTTATTATTATTATTATTTTATTTGAAAGAAAACAGACTTTATTGCCCAGCAATTAAAACCATTTGAACATGTATTTTTCTACATAACTTCTTGTGAGGTGATCAGTGTTCACTAAAATATTAATTTTCATCATTTGCTTCAATTCATGTCTTCTTGACCAATTCTTCATTTTTCTTTCCAAAATACTGTATGCCACACCTTTCAGGCAATGAAGAATTTTTAAACACCACAGCCAAGGACTTGAACTTTCATCTGCAAGTCCCTATACGCTTATTACATGCAGTTGTGCTCCCAGTGGTTTTCTCACAGCCATCGTCTACAACAAGTTTTTGGAAAACACTTATCATGACAACCTTCATTCACCTTCAACTCATAGGCTCTGTTGCACCTTGAAGAGCCTGGTGACAGGCCTCCAGGCGCTGCTGCCCTGCCCACACAGCTGATGGTGTCTCTGGTGACTTCTTTCCTCAGCGGCCACACGGGAAAAAGTTTCATAGCCTAGTGTAAACATCACCTCCTCCAGGAAGCCTTCCCTGCCCGCCTCCCCTCTCCCAGTCAGAGTGCCTCTCTCCCTCTTTAGACCCTTCGTGTGTTCTGCCTCAAAAAACAAGGCTTTGTTTTCATGCCTTGTTTATCTGTTGGGTTCTAAGCTCTCTCAAGGGACCAGGTGGTATCTCTCTCTGAATGCCCCTCAGCATCTAGGGCCTGGCGTGGCATGCTGAAGATGGGAAATAAATAGATTAAATGATTCACTCATCTTCCCAGCAAAGAGTGGCAGAAGTTAATGAGATCTGAAGTCAGAGGCTCAGCAGGCCCAGATTCAAGTCCCACCCCCCACCTGCCATCTGAGCGCCGCTGGACAGGCTGCTGCTCTACCTCTCAACATCAATTTCCTCAACCATCAAATACCGATAATGCTTCCACTTGGCCAATGTCACAGGACTTCAGGGATATCATTAAGAGGATGATGGTGATGACGATCGTTAATATTTACAGAACCTACTGTGTGCTGGGCTCCAAACACTTGGGCATCTCCTCTGATCCTCACGTCACCCCTGTGGGACAGGCACGATTATTAACCCCATTTTACAGATGAGGGAACCTGGAAGGAATTGTGGCCGAGTAGGTTTGGGGAAGGAGCAGGGCCCCAGGGCCAGAAAGGGAAATGGGGGTGGCAGGGTGGGGCTGGGATGAAAGAAGGGAGCCGGCAAGGGGGCCGTGAGCCAGCTCTCCATGGTTGAGAACCGGGCAGCTGGGGCTGGCTTTAGAGTTTCACTGCCTGGGAACTAATTCCTGCCAGAGGTGTGAGATGCAGATCTGCACTGGGTCACCCTGAACGTGAATTCCTGCCACATCCATTCCTAGTGTAGGGCTCTTAAGTCAGGTTGCTGGATCTCTCTGAGCCTCAAATTACTCATCTTTGAAATGGGAATGGCAAAAGTGACCTTTGCATTTACCATGAAGATTCAATAAGGGATTGGATACAAAGTCCTCAGAGGGGCGCATAGCAGGTATTTAATATATTTTCACTGAGATTTGTGTGAGATGGACTGGAGAGGCCCTCACATGGAACTGAATTAAAATACTTGCAGTTTTCCCTTCACGCCCTACACGCTCCCATTTCCCAGGCTTGGCATCCATGGCTCCATATCCACAAGGCCTCTCCTCCCTCCCAACCCCATGTGACAAATCTGACCCGCCCTTCAAGGCCCAACTCAAATGGTGGAGTGACAGGAACAAAGAGTCTGAAGTCAGACATCTTCAAAGTCCTTGGGAACACGACCCATGCTGTGTTTTCACCTTCATGCCCTCCTCCCTGAGAGTGCCGGGCACACAGTAGGTCTGCAGTAAGTGATGATGGTGTTAAGAGCTCACGTTTCCTGAACACTTCCTCAGTGTAAAGCACCAGACAGGCACTTTACATGCGTTATTATATTGAAACCTCCCAACTATCCTACAACGTAGGTACAATAAGGAAACTGAGGCTCAAACATGTAGGGGATTTGAGCAAGGGTTGGTTAAAGAGGAAACCAGGATCTGAACTCAGATCTCTATCTCCCAAGGCACTGAGCCATTCTGAGCAAAGAACTCAGCCCCAGAACCAACCCCACTGAAGGAGGGTATGTTCTGCCAGTGAACCCGGAGTTCCAGTGCTGCAGGCGTCGTTGGGGGTGGGAAGAGTGTGCCCACAACTAGATAAGTTAGGGATGCTTAGTCCCATTTTCCAGATGAGGAAGCTGAGGCACGGGGGACATTAAATGAGACCGTACAGTTGGTAAAGGAGAAAGCCCTGTTCCAGCCAGGCCCAAAAGCCCTAGAAAAGCCCCCAAACCAAAGCAAACTTCCATCGCAGCTGGTGTACCTCATCCCTGGTATATCTTCTCCTGAAAAATGCCTCTGATTCCCTCTACTCAAAGCCCTACTTTTCAAAATACAAAATGCTTGACAGAAACTTCCTGAAGGCACAGACCTCCCGTTCTGGGGCTCCCCAGTGTGTTATCTGTTCACATAAATCCAAAATCAGACAGAAGCCAAATCAGAGCTGTGGGAAGGAAGAGGGAAAAAAATCTCTGCTCCATCATATTTGTGCTTCTCTGTAAAGTCTTTTCCAACTATTCTAAAATGTGTTACTTTGGTAATTGGAGAGAAAAAGTTATTTTTTTTTAAAAAGAAATAAGTTGCTGCTTCAGGGAAGTTCTGCTATTGATAATGATCCTTTCACTGGAAAACTGTTGGAATGTGAGGTTCACAGGTTCATAGACTGGCACATAGTAAATACTATATGAATGTTTGTTAAGTAAGTAAAACTCTGGGCCCTGACACTCTGTAAGCTGTGGGCTCTTGGGCATACCATTGCACTACTCTGAGCCTCAGTTTCTTCACCTGAGAAGTGGGGCAAATCATGGCTTCCTCAAAGAGTTGTTGTGATAGTTGAAGTAAATCCGGGATGGTACGAGAATGTGCTGTGTGTGTGTGTGTGTGCGCACACGTTTGGCATATTACCAAAATGTATTGAGAAGATAAAGGATTTGAATGGACAATTCTCCAAAGAAGATATACAGAGGCCAATAAGCACATAAAAAGGTGCCCAATATCATTAGACATTAAGAAGTGAAAATCAAAGCCACAACAAGAGGGACTTCCCTGGTGGTCCAGTGGTGAGGACTCCGCACTTCCACGGCAGGGGGCATGGGTTTGATCCCTGATCAGGGAACTAAGATTCTGCATGCCGTGTGGAGCGGCCAAAAGAAAAAAAAAAAAAAAACCCACAACAAGTTTCACACATACTAGAATGGCTATAATCAAAAAGAATGACAATAACAAGTATTGGCCAGGACATGTAGAAATTGGAGCCCTCATATATTGCTGGTGGGAATGTAAATTGGTGTAGCAACGTTGGAAAACAGTTTGGCAGTTCCTCAAAAAGTTATACACAGAGTTACCATATGACCCAGGAATTCCACTCCTAGATATATTCCCAAGAGAACTAATGACAAATGTTTTCATAGCAGCATTATTCATAATAAGCAAAACCTGGAAACAACCCAAATGTCCATCAACTGATGACTGTTTAAATAAATGTGGTATATCCATACAGAGGGACATTATTCAGTCATAAAAAGAAATGAAGGGGACTTCCCTGGTGGTCCAGTGGTTAAGAATCTGCCTTCCAATGCAGGGGATGTGGGTTCGATCCCTGGTTGGGGAACTAAGATTCCTACATGCCGTTGGGCAACTAAGCCCACACGCACAACTAAAGAGCCTGCATGCCGCAACAAAGATTCTGCGTGCTGTGACTAAGACCCCACGCAGCCTAATTAATTAATTAATTAAAACAAAACAAAGCAAAAAAGAAATGAAGTACTGATACCTGCTACAATGTGGTCGAGTCTTGAAAACATCATGCTAAGTGAAAGAAACGAGACACAAAAGGCTACATATTATATTATTACATTTATGTGAGATGTCTAGAATAGGCAAACCTATAGAGACAGAAAGTTGATTAGTGTTGCCCGTGTGGGTCGGTTTCATCTTACAGATGAGGAAACTGAAGCTTAGAGAGGCTAAGTTCCACTATGCCCACCTATCTGTGTGACTTTGGACTGGTGGCTTCACCTTCTAGAGGCTTAGTTTTCTCATCTATAAAATGGAGGTGATGACGAGCACCTGAAAGGGTGGTTGCACATCCTTCATATTTGTTAGTTCATTTTCCCTTCTCTCTGGCCTTTGGGTGGAAGCTGGTGGGGTTGAAGGGTTAAGGCTGCCATCTAGCGGTGAACTCCAGTACCTGCCAAAAGCCTGCGAGGCTATCTATTAACAAGTTAACCCCCTACGGACTTAGGACTTAGGGAGGAGAAAAAGAATGTGAAAGATGCAGCCCCGCTGGGAAGGCCAGGGCTACCAGATTGGCCAAATTCTTTCCAGATGTTTCCAGACCCTGTAGATGCTTTTCACAGATGTTGAGTCTCGTGGGTCTCATTGGAGGAGGACAATCGGATTTAGGTCCCTGTAGAGTTGCCCAGAGGAGCTTGGGGAAGCACAACCTACAATTCATGGGATTATCAATTTATTCCTTTTCCCGAAGGAACTCTTTAGGGTTTTTTTAAGATTTATTTATTATTTATTTATTTATTTATTTTTGGCTGCGTCGGGTCTTAGTTGCAGCACGCGGGATCTCCATTGATGCATGCGGGATATTTTGATGCTGCACGTGGGCTTCTCTCTAATTGTGGCGGCGGGTTTTCTCTTCTCCAGCTGTGGCGCGCAGGTTCCAGAGCGTGTGGGCTCTGTAGTTTGAGGCATGGGGGCTCTCTAGCTGAGGTGAGTGAGCTCAGTAGTTGTGGCACGCGGGCTTAGTTGCCCCATTGCAAGTGGGATCTTAGTTCCCTGACCAGGGATCGAACCCACATCCCCTGCATTGTAAGGCAGATTCTTTACCACTGGACCACCGGGGAAGTCCCCCAAGGAACTCTTTAAAACACACATTTGCTTATGGTGTTGCAAATAGCTCCCAGCATGGCCTGATCACCCCACCCCCTGCCAGCCCCTCTGATCTTCAGCCTCCTTCACACAGGGACCTTAGGCTCTCATAAAACACACTTTTTCCGACAACCCTTCTGACATCCCTGCTCTCCCTGTAAGCCCACAGTATTCTCTCTGCTTGGGATGCTTCTCTCCACCTCTTCTACCAGGAAAAAAAGAGGTCTGCTCTCAGACACAAGTTTCTCAGATACACAGCTCATTGAGAATGCTGTATACCCCATATGCACATGTGATCTCAAACAATGCTTGGTAAAAATGGGTGTACTTTCCATTGACAGATGAATGGATAAAGAGGATGTGGTACATATATACAACTGAATATTACTCCTCCATTAAAAAGAATGAAATAATGCCATTTGCAGCAACATGGGTGGACCTGCAGATTATCATACTAAGTGAAGTAAGTCAGAGAAAGACAAATATGATATTGCTTGCATGTGGAATCTAAAAAAAAGATACAAATGAACTTATTTACGAGACAGAAACAGACTCACAGACTTACAGAATGAACTTATGGTTACCAGGAAGAAAGGTGGTAACCAGGGGGCGGGATAGATTGGGAGTCTGGGATTGACATGTACACAGTGATATATTTAAAATAGATAACCAACAAGGACCTACTGTATAGCACAGGGAACGATGCTCAATATTCTGTAATAACCTAAATGGGAAAAGAATTTGAAAAAGAATAGATACATGTATATGTAAAACTGAACCACTTTGCTGTACACCTAAAACTAACACAACATTGTTAATTAACTATGCTCCAATATAAAATAAAAAAAGTTTTTAAATGGGTGTATTTTAACTCTTTAGTTGAACAGAATTGAAGCCTGGGACAGCAACATCAAGAATCCAGATCAATTATTAACATAAAAAAATAAGACTCAGAAGTATTTTGAAATAAGCAAGACATCCAGTCTTTGGAGTCCAAGTGGTATTGGCCACAGTATGAGTATGGGTGGTGATAGCTTACAGCACCCATTTCTCAGAAGCTGACTCTGATCCCTGCCCCCCACCTCCTGTTAGGAATCTCAATCTGTCATCATTTCATATTGTAATTGTTTTTCTGTTCTGTCCTTCCCCACCAGATTTAAGTCACTCCTTGTCTTCTTTATCTTCACACCCCTGTATCCAGCCCAGTGCCCATCGTGGAATAGAAGCCCAAGAATTGCTTATTGAACTGAACTCAGTGAAAGATTTTTGGAATAGTTGAGAGGCCACTTGGCCACTGTCAGAGGCTCTGTGACTCTGCAAGCCAAAGAGGTCACCAGGGTCAGAATTCTCAGGTATCTCCTATTCCTGGTTTATGGAGAGAGGAGAAGTATCCCTCTGCCCACCCCTCTGCCCCCATGATCATTCCTCCCCCAAAATGCAGATAAAAATGATGCAAATAGTAGCAAATCAAGTATATTCATACCCCAAATCCACTTCAGTTACCATGAAGTGGTACCATAGCCCTAAGAAGAAGCCACAATTAGCCCCATTTTACAGGTGATAGAACTGAGGCCAGGAGTAGCTAAAGAGAAACTGAGACTCAGAGAGTTTAGGTACTTTTCCCAAGATCACAGGGCTGGTGATGGTGGAGCAGGTTTTGAGCGAGGGCAGTCTGGGTTCACCCTCTCAACCACTCTGCTACCTTTCCTTCCTTCTGGATGTCGTCTGAAAGCCTTGGCTTCAGCATGTATAAGTAGGATAAGAACACCCACATCTCAAAGTGGCTGTGAGGATTAGACCTGCGTGTGGGCGTCTGGAGCACACTAGATACCAAGGAAAAAGAGGTAATAATTTTTGCTCCTCTTGAGAGCCGAAGCTGACAATTGCAGCAACTGGCCACCAGGGGGAAATCATGCGCTGAAGACCTAATACCTTCCCAGGCCCTGGTTCCATGGTTAAGAATTTCGCTGACACCTTACTTTCCCTGTGCCCAACCCTGTAATCAATGACATCTCACCAGTGCAGAACCTCACAGAACTAACCTTCTTACAAAAGAAATAAGGTTTAGGCCTTAAACGCATCCAAGGCCCCTTTGCCAACACCAGTTCTGAGAGGATGTATGTTGGGGAGAGCCCAGCTGTGTCCCACTTGGTGGTGGCAGTGGTGGGGGGTGGTGATTATCAGGATTGCCCCTTCTGCTGGAGGCTGGGCTCCTGGAGCCACAGCTGCAGGGTGAAGGGTGGCAGGGAGGGCTTTGAAATTGTCTCCCTAGGGATTTCCATGGTTACAGATTAATGCTGGCAGAGCACTAGACTGGGTCCTTTATCTGTATTGTCTCCTGGGGAGACAATGGGCTTTAGGGATGGGGGGGCCCTCCATGCAGATCACTGCTGCAGCAGGGTCCTTGTGTGCCCCGCTCTGTGAATCCCCTGACCCCGGCTGCTGGGGCTGAGAGACTGGGGCATGGGGGTCAGCCTTGGCAATCACTCCTTGCTGTAGGGTACAACACTACTGCTGCAAAGACTTGGGAGAGGCCATCTTTCAGGCTCCAAAACAGCAAAGCTGCAGAGGCCACAGGGTGTTCAATAAAAAGCACACATTTTGGAGTCAGCCCTGATTATATCATGATTCTGACTTGGACAAGTTATTTTACCTGCCTGAGTCTCAGTTTCCTCATCTGGAAAGTGGGGGCAGCACCTGCTTTATAAAATTACTGTGAGGAAGCATTAAGCACAAAGCCTGGTGTCAAGATGCTCAGAGAGGACCTGAGCTCAGACGGGCTCATAGCATATCCGGGTCATAGGACCAGCTCTGTCACTCACTCTGTGGCCTTAACCAAGGCCCTCCTCCTCTCTGGGCCCTAGCTGCCCCATGTGACTTGGGGACTTTGAAAGGTTTATCAAGGATGAGATGAAATGATGATAAGAAAATGCTTGGAAAAATAGAAATCAAACCCTGAACACACAACTCTGCCTTCCAGGACTTAAAGGTACTTGTAATATACAGCACATGATCATAGGGGGCATGTGGCATTTGGATGAGCTGAATCTTTGGAGCTATGGCAGAAAAGGGAGATTATTTAGGAGGCGGGACACGGAGGGTCTCAGAATCAGGGAGTTATTCCAGAAAGATCTGCCACCCTGATTAACAAAAGAAACAAAAGCACAGAGAGGGAATTCCCTGGCGGTCCAGTGGTTAGGACTCCGTGCTTTTCACTGCTGAGGACATGGGTTTGATCCCCAGTGGGGGAACTAAGATCCCACAAGCCTCGGGGAACAGCCAAAAAAAAAAAAAAAAGCACAGAGAACTGAAGGGACTCAGCTCTCTGCCACCCAGTTTAATCACCCTGTCCTGTCACCAGCTTCTTCTCCAAGGAAAGGGTGTGTCTAGGTGGAGAAGAAAGGAAGGAGTAAGGGAAAGTTACTGTCACTTATGGGACACGTTTAAATGAGGTTAAGTTGATCGTTAGCCCCATTTTACAGATAAGGAAACTAAAGATTGCTATTATGGTTATTCAACTGGATTGGCCAACCAATGTATAAGACCCCAAAATAAAAATAATTTGCCTGCAGAATGGAAGACAGAACTTGCTCAAGGGAAAAGTAAAACAATCCTTTCACCTTTAAATAATCAGCAGAGGGACTTCCCTGGTGGTGCAGTAGATGGGACTCTGTGCTCCCAATGCAGGGGGCCCGAGTTCGATCCCTGGTCAGGGAACTAGATCCTACCTGCATGACGCAACTAAGAGTTCGCATGCTGCAACTAAGGAGCCCACGTGCTGCAACTAAAGAGCCCACCTGCCACAACTAAGACCCGGTGCAACCAAATAAATAAATAAATACATATTTTAAAAAATAAATAAATAAATAATCAGCAGAGGGAATCAAAAACTTTTAAATGTTTATCACTCATCCTTCCATTAAGATGCACTTAGCCCAGAGTCTTGCACAGAGTAAGTGTTCAGGAAATGAAAGTTCTTATCACCATTACTGTTTTTATTAAATTCACTGCTACACATTCAATGCAGGGGATACAAAGGTAAATAAAACTCCCTCCTGTCTTTGAGGAATTCAGCCTAGTGAGAGAGAAAGGGGGGTGCAAAAAATAATCTCTTACACTTGCTGGACTTTACAACGTACAAAAACCACTTCTACATGCACCATCTCACTGAATTCTCAAAACCACCTCATAAGGAAGGCATTCTTCCCATTTTAGAGATAAGGAAACTGAGGCTCGGTGGGCTCCAATGACTTGCCCAGACATTGTAAAATATGAATAAAAGAGGAAAGAAAATAATTTTAGGAGGAAAACCACCTTTATTGGATTAACAGATGTGTTTTAAAAGCAATAAAGAAAAAAAAAAGCAATAAAAAGCAATAAAGTGTATTAATTATATAAGGCACAAAGACCATAATCCTGTTTTATTAAAGAATATAAAAAAGCTACCTCTTACCGAGTTAAAAAACCAGCCAGGCTTTGAAGAACTCTCACTTATGGAGCAATGACTACGTGCCAGGCACTTTTTGTGCATTTCTCTAATCCTCACAGCAACCCTGAAAGGTAGAAACGGTTAGCCCCCCTTCACGGATGAGAAGCCAAAGCTCAGAGAGGTGAAGCTAGTGCACAGCAAGGAGGGGAGAGAACGAGGACTGAGACCTGGGCTCTGATACTCAGGTTACGAGCTAGAGCCAGGGCTTCCTCCCAGGTCAGTTTTGCCAAGGAAATCTCCTGCTGAGAGGTGAGCACAGCTTCTTGTCTCCCTCCACAGAGCACAGTGAGTGGGAGGGAGGTGCAGGCAGCTCTCCAAGGTAAGAGAAAGCAGCACAGCATAACATGCCCTTCTTCACAGTGTGCGTGCGTGTGTCTTCACGTATGTGTGTGTGTACACGCACATGAGGTGTGTGAAGTTGTGTGGAGGTGGCTGTGTGTGAAGTTGGCTGGGCTCTGGGTCTCACAAAACCATATGATTTATCTGTACTTCTTCCTGAAATGTCAATTTTATTTTTTAAAAATTGAGACATTACGATTCTATATAAAAGCACAGATGGCTATAGAATGTATGAGAACACACTTCACATGGTATGCTAAGATAAGGAATGACAGCTAGCATTTGGGGGGTTCCTATTACGTGCCAAGCATTAGACGGAGAGTGCTATGTGTTAACTAATTTAATCCTCACAAAGTAGGGACTTTTATTATCCCCATTTTATAGGTGCAGACACTGAGGATGAAGGAAGCTAAGGAATTTGTCCAAGTTCACACTGCTAGTGGGGGACTACAGGCACTCACAGGCATTTCAGTAGCCAAATATTGTTATGTTCAATCAAAAGTTTACAAAAAGATTCACAAGGACTTCCCTGGCGGTCCAGTGGTTAAAACTCCATGCTTCCAAGGCAGGGGGGTGCGGGTTAGATCCCTGGTCAGGGAACTAAGATCCCACATGCTGCGTGGCAGGGCCAAAAAAAAAAAAAAAAAAAAAAAAAAAATCCAAAAAGATTCACAGATGAGGATGATGACAAAGAAGCAGGTGGTTCCCGCTCCACTAGATCTTGGTAAAATTATAAGGGCTGCCAATTTCAAGCATCTCATCTGTGCCAGGTACTCTATCTCTGCTGTCTTATTTAACTCCTACAACAACCCTATGAAAGAGGTACTATTGGGAGCTTCAGATGAAAAACTGAGGCTCAGAGAGGTGGTCACACAGCTAAGAAGTGGCAGAGACAGGTCTGTCTGATCACAAAGCTCCTGCTCATACCCGTAAATATGCCACGTTCAGCCTCCAGGTCCTCTGGCCTCTGGGTCATGTCCTTCCTACCCCAAACCCCAACCCCCATTCTCTTCTAAAAAGGGGTGCTTTCATGAGTAAGCTGGCTCTGGATCAGGCTGAGCCTGGGTCTAAAGCTCTGTCCTTCCACCAGCTGAAAACACATTTGTCATGAAATAATTACAAATCCCAATAATGAGAAAGGAGTAGCTGGGCACGGATTGGGAGTGTGAAGATCTGGTTTTTAATCTCTAGGTCTGTGAGGGGTTCTTTCCCTATGACATTGGATGAGTTGCTTACCCCTTCTGGGACTCCAGTTTCCATCTGTGAAACGGGACTATTCCTAACTCCAACTGTGACTTACTGAGTGCCTCCATTTGCTGGCAGCCTTCTCAGTGCTTTACCTTCAGTTCCTCACTAAATACTCAGCGGGACTCTGTGGTGGCCCTGTGCTGGTTCTCTGAGGCTCAGAGAGGTAAAGGAGTTTGTCCAAGGTGGCAGAGCCTGGGAGTGGAGATGCTGGACTGCGGCCCTGCTTTTTAAGTCCCTGCACTATTCCTCAAGGCACCAAGCTGTCGGGCTGATCAGATACTCCTGTGTGTGTGTGAAAGGCCCCTGAAGAGCACACATGCTAGACAGGCAGTGCTGAGATGCTGGGATTGGATTATGCCAACAATACTGCCATCCGGAAAGATGAGGGAGGAATTATGTGAGGAATCTGACAACCATGCCCACCAAGCTCTGCGGATGGCGTCACCCACGGCCTACCAAGTGCCAGGCGCTTTACATATGTCGTCTGCTTTAATCATCACAGCAGCCATCTAAGGCTCTGAGAGGGTAAATAACTTACCTGTGATGGCATAGCTGACACATGACAAAGCTGGGATTTCAGCCAGCATCTGATTCCCAAACTCACAGAAAGTACGGGAGGGCTGTGGGGTCTGGCTGAGGCCAATTCTGTGTGACCATTGGTTTGTACAAAGTGAAAAGAACTGCAGGGAATTCCCTGGCGGTCCAGTGGTTAGGACTCGGCGCTTTCACTGCTGTGGCTCGGGTTCAGTCCCTGGCTGGGGAACTAAGATCCTGCAAGCCGTGCGGCACGACCAAAAAATATATAAAATTAAATAAAATTTAAAACTGCAGACATCAACAGGACTGGATGTGGAAGCTATGTTGGAGACCTGGGCTCTGACACTTACTCCAGGGACCTCTGGCAGGTCCCTTAATATCTGTGAGCCTCACAGGGGTGAAATGGAGGCAGTCCCCCGGTCTCGCATTACCACATAGACTAAAATGCTGTATACTAGTGAATGGCCTCTTTTGAACACTTTCTTGCTGCTGTCTTTGAACGTGGAGTCAAACTTGCCGAGGGAAACGTGATGAACAGGAGTCAGGACCAACGTTTAGGCCCCTCAGGGCCCACCTGGATGAACCCTGGATGGAAGCTGGGATCAACCCTTCATGCATCTGGACCCAACGCAAAAACTGCCAAGGGCCCTGATGGGGAAGAGACGTGCGTGAGTGGTGGTGCAGGGGACTGTCTGTCTTGACGGTCCCTAAGTACTTGTCTCCTCCCCCCAGAACCTACAGTGGCCAAGTACCCAGTGTCTTGAAACCTTTTTTTTTTTTTTTTAATGCTAAAAACGGCATAGACTGGAAACAAAACCAGGTTCAGGAAGAACCTGGATCGGTGAGCGGGCAGGTTATTCTGGGGAGTCTGCCTTGGGTACCCTCATTGCCACACAACACACACTTTTAGCCCCAAACCGACCAACTGCCAGCTGGCCAGCGACCACCTCGACTTAGGGTAATGAGTTCCATATGTTTCCATAAGAACCCAGCTAAGCTTTTCCCCAGCAGTTCTTAAAAAGTGTTCTCTCTCCTCCCTGGCTTCACTTGGCCACCCTTGTTTCATTTGCTCCGAATGAGGGCGCGAGGGAGGGGGCTGGGTGGCAATGACAAGGACACAATGCTTTAGGGAGTCACCATTCCCTGACTTCACATTTCCAGATCCTCAGGTGGGGGGCTGTGCAGTCCACCAGCCCCTGGCAGTCCCTCTGTGAGAGCTGTGTGATTCCTGAAGCCTCTCAGGGCCTCAGCTGCCCCATCTCTAAAGTGGGAATAACAATCCTTGCTCTGGGGAGGCAGAGTATCACACGAAGTTTCCTAGATACAAAGTTAGGAGGCATGGGTTCGAGTCCTGTCTTTTTTTTTTTTTTTGGCCATGCTTGCGGGACATTAGTTCCCCAACCAGGGATTGAACCTGGGTCACGGCAGTGAAAGTGCTGAGTCCTAACCACTGGACCGCCAGGGAATTCCCTCAAGTTCTGTCTTGACCACGAATTTACTGTGTGTCCCTGGGCAGGCTCCTTCCCCTCTTGGGCCACATGTGTGACCTCTAAGGGTCCTTCCATCCCTGACGGCCTTTAGGTTTATGAACAAATGACAGAAAGGTACAGGGAAGAGCATCAACTTACCTGTTAAACACGGGTGGCTCCAAGGCCGGATCCCTTGGAAGCCCAAGGCCTCCCTGCCACGGCCAGTGTTACTGCCAGTCTGACCATGGTCTGGCCCAATGAGGGTTTTGCCTCCAGGCTCTGGCACAAGGTAGGAGCAGGGTGGAGCTGAGGACAGGGAGTGTCCCAGATGGAAGGGCAGCTCCACAGCCTGGGTGATGCAGGGAGAGGCTATGGTCAGCCCCCAGCCATGGAGGGATATGAATCCGAGTTCAGAGAGCTACAGCGCCCCCTTCCCCTTATCTGGCTTACCAAAGGCAACCCCTAAATCCTGGTCTCTGGGTGACCTACTACCCTGATCCAGACTGTCCACTGACTCTACCCAAAGACTGACTCACTAGCCTTGGCCGCTGATGCTATTCAGACTAACCCTCACACCCTGTCTATTAAGCCCAGCCACAGACTGCCGGTTGCCAACTTCTACCCACACTATCTCCAAACCTTGCCAGTCTGGCTGAACCCCAATTCTGGCCACACTCTGACCCCTCACTCTACTTTCAGGCTGACCCCTGATTTCGGTCACAAAGTGACCCCCTGACCTTGCCACTGACTGACCCTTAACAGCAGAAATAATCAGAGAACAATTAAATGCTAAACTCTAAGTGAAATAGGACAGGGAGGAGAGTCGGGCGGGGTGGGGAGGGAGACTGGGCGGAGGGCAGAGGCTTGGCGGAGGGCACAGGCTTCCCGGAGGACCCCGGTGGGCCTGGGGCCACACTCGGAAGGTCGGAAAGGCCTTGTGCGGGGCACGTCGCAGGCGCTCGAGGAATGCGAGTTGCCTGAAAGAATGAAGGAAGGAAGGAACGGGGTGCGATCCAGGGCGGCCGCCCGGCCCGGGCAAAGCTGCCGAGGCAGGAAGCAGGGTGGGGGCGCGCCGAGGCTGCAGCGGCCCGAGCGCAGCTGGGGGCAGCGGGAGAGCAGTCGGGTCAGCAACTCCGCTGGGTGGGGGGCCCCCCCCGGCCGGGAGGCTGGGAACCGGGAGGCCGCGCTGCTGGCAGAGTGGCTGGGGCGCCGCGAGGCTCCGGATGGGCTGGGAGCCCCGCCCGCAGGCTGCGGAGAGAGCCGGAGCCAGAGCGGAGCCAGAGCTCAGACATCCGGGCGCCAGCGAACACCTGCGAGCGGCCCCCAGGGCCCGCGGGGGGAGCGCGGGTCGCCGGGCCTGGGGCGGGGCCAGCTAGGCTCCGCCCATCCGGGCTCTAGGCCACGTGGGCCGAGGCTCCGCCCCTGCCCCGGCGCAGAGAAGAGGCTGCGGGGAACGCCTCTCTCAGTAGAGCAGGGAGCGGGCAGAGCCGACCCGGAGGCGCAGTTCTGCGAGAAAGAGAGAGCGAAAGGATTTAGGATGTAGCCTGGGGAATGGAGAAGAGTGGTAGCCGTGAGAGGCGATGAGACCGGGAAGACAGATTATTGACGGTTGTCCGGGCACATCCACAGCTAAGGAGAGCTGTAACTGGCCTTCTCGGAAAGGGCACCATCTCCGGTGTCACAGGCATGAATTTGAATCCCTGCTTTGTTACTTAGGAGCCGTGTGGCCACGGGCAAGTTACTTCGCCTGTTCTGAACCTGTTTTTTTATTTACACAGTAAGAATCCCTTCCAAAAGTCCGTTTTTCAGAGCTGATGCAGTAGTGAACTGTAAGACTCAGTTAATAGTGAATCTTGTATTTTCAGGGAGCCTGGTAGATGCTTTACGCATGTTATTTTTAATCCGAACCACAGACCTGCAAAGAGAGTACCATCATCCCATTTCACAAATAAGAGGGAGACCTGGGGTGGGCTTAGGTCTTTCATTCAGCAAGCACTTACTGGGGACCAAATATGTGCCAGGTAAGGGAACGGTGAGGGGAAAAAATTGGCCTGGAGTAGAGATAGGAACATGGACTTCGAAGCTAGATGGTGCTGGATGGTGCCTTGTTGTGGCACTTCCTTGCTTTGTGACCTGGATCAAGTTAATCAGCCTCTCTGAATCTGTTTCCTCTGTAAAATGGGAATAATGATACCCACTTTGCTGGGTTGTGGTGAGGATTAGAAAAAATTAAGATAAAATAGAGCCTGGCACCTGGTAGGCATTTGATAGGTGTTTACGACAGAAGACAACTATCCTGAGTTTTCTCACCTAGGGCCAAATTGCTTTCACTCCCTAATGACTAATGAATTGGTGTGCTGGTTTCAGCTTTTGTCCCAGCCACCTGACCAGCTCAGTCTCGGAGGACCTTACAGGCAATTTCCTTGGAATTAGCTTAATAATACCTTGTAGGTGTGTGATGCATTTCAAAGAACTTTCCCACCATTATCTCTGTCCAGGGAGGCAGCAGTACAAGAACCACCAGCTGCTGAGCAAGGGAGGAGAGAGGCTTGGAGAGGTGAGATGTCTTGCTCAAGCGCACATGGCAGATGAGCGATTCAGCTCTTCCTAGCCTTCCACAGTCCCGCAACTTCCGAGCAGGAAGCAGCATACTGTGGCAGAAAGGGCACAGGACGTTGAGTGCCTGGCTTTACTGCAATTAATGGTGTAATGTGGGGCCGGGTGCCTCAGAACTCTTTTCTCAATATCAGCAGTCTCATACAGATGTGGAAACTGAGGCTGAATAGACGCAGTTGCTAACTTGCAGTCAAACTGCTAGTATGTAGCAGACAAGGATTTGCACCCTTGTGTGGCTGACTCCAGAGCCAGCAGGGGACACAGAACAAATGATCCAAGGTAGACCCAGCCTAGGTCTTGTGCTTACTTGGTTTGAAGTAAGAGTTCCTCACATGGGGTCTGAGGGCTTCCCAGGGCATTGGAGGTATGCTATTGCTCTGCAAAGTGTGTGTGTTTGTGTGTGTGTGTATCTTCTGAAGAGAGCATTCATACCTTACATCAGATCATCTGAGAAGACCAGGAAACAGGTTAAGAACACTGGTCAGCTAGGAGGGTGGTTTGCAGAGACAAAGGTTGCCTCCTCTCCACGTGCCCCTGTTCGCCCCTGAAAGCTCACCAGGGTTAAGGCATGAAGGTGGGTGATGACGTGACCTGTTTGTTATGAAATATTGAAGTAACTCATGCCAGTGGCCAACACACATATGAGATCATATCATAAACAGGAATCTAGTGAGGCCAGGTGCCTGGTGGAACCCACCTGGGGAAATGCCAGGTGGGGGCAAAGGAGGATGGCATGGTTTGGGGGTCTTGCCCTCTGCCTCTCAGGCCTGGCTCCCTGGAATAGCCGGTCTCAGACCCTGCTCCTGTCCACTACAATCACAGTCACTGTAGTTAAGGTTAAAATCCCATCTCTGCCTCTCCAGGGGTTGTGTGAACCTGGCTCCAACGCATTATCCATGAGCCTCAATTTGTCCATCTCTGAAATAAAGCTAAAGATGCTTACAGAATAGGCTCCCAATGGAGATGTTATGAGAAGGATATACCAGAAATACGGGCTGTAGGGACTCTTCCTCAAATTCCCAGTCTAGGCTCAGTCTTCAACTACCTGGTGGTAGAGGGATTTGTTCCCATATTTCCCAACCAGCACCAAAATCCTTCTGATCAGAGTGGCTGAGGATTTGAAGGAAGAGACCCCTCTCCTATTTTCTCCAACTTTGAAGGCCCAAAAGAAAATTAAAACAGAATGTGAAGAGGGAAATGAAACCAAGCCCAATGATCCATTTATTCAATTCTGAAATGGGTCTATCAACCACCAACCCTGCCTGGGCACCAGGTGAGGCTTCTCTTCCACATCCTCTGCTATAAAGACATCATGAATAATTAATGGCATTGAAGAGGACAGCCATCTGCTAGTTAGCAAAACAGCTCTCAAAGTACCTAAGAACTGAGACTCAGGAGACCCGATTTCTATCCTGAGCCCCCAACTTGCTGGGTGAGCTTGTGCCAGTCACTTCCCTTCTCCAGTCTTCCCTCACTTGTTAAGTGAGACAGGACAAGGCTCTTCTTTGCACCCAATGGATGTGGGGCTCCCCTCCCCCCCTTCCCCAGCCTGAGCTGGGTATTCTCCCATCTCCCTTTTAAGGGAATAATAAGCAAGTTTGCTTTTCCCAAGCTCCAAGACATTTAGTCCCCCTAAATTCAGTCTTGTGAGAGTGTTAGCACTTAAGGAATCAAATTACATAAGTGTTTAAAAACCGTTTATTATGCAAAATGTTAACTTTTATAAAAAGTTTAATATACATCGCATGGTTACAGAAAGTCACCTTCCTGCAAAAAAGGTACAAAAGCTAAATACTCTATTATAGAGTTCATAATCAGGGCAACAGAGCCTTTCTCCAAGGAGACCAGAAGACCAGCTCTACCGCTGCCTTGCCAGAGTTTGGAGAGCAGCCAGCCCCGCCCCCCATACACCTCCACACACTGAAAGACAGTCTTTAAACTTGGGGGTGGGGTGAGGGCTGGGGGAGGTTGCCCAGCTGGTGCCCAGAGCTAGCTCTGGCTCTTTAGGCCACCCAAGTTCACAGTCCTTCGCTCCCGGGCGCAGGTCCAGCCTCGAGGCAGGGGTTTGGGGAAGTCAAGTGGGCAGGGCGAGGTTGGGGCCCATCCATGCCCTCGGGCTTCCGGCCGTAGAGGGTCCCGGGTCCCAGGCGGAACGGGCGCCAACACCTGCGTTCTGGGCGGGGGAGGAAAGAAGACCAGGGAGCCGTCAGTTTCCGCCGAGCGCGCCGAGGCGGGGGCCGGCCGCAGACTGGCCGGCGCCAAGGAGGAAACTTGGTCTCTACCTCCAGCTGATAACTCCGCGCCCCTCGCTGCCCCCATCCAGTTGGCGCCAAAGGACCACAGGCGGAGCTTGCACCATCCCTCCCTCTTGGAATTAACACTAGCTGGGAGGGGGCTGAGGAAAACACGGATCCTTTAAGGACTCCAAGCTACAAACAGACTGGCTATTTTATTTAGTCGGACCCGCGCCTTTCTCGCGTCTTTGGCCACTAGGGAAGGCAGGGACACCGTGTGTTTAAGGTTGAAACGAACACTGGATGGGAATTGGTTCCGTCATTCATTTGATGTGACCACGGTCAAGTCACTTTCACCTCTCTGGACTCGGTTTCCCTAAACCGAGGGAGCGCGGGAATCCCTTAAAAGGCCTACCAACTCCAGGATTTGCCGTTTAAGCACTAGCTGCCCCTCTTCCCCGCCCCCGGGAGAAGGCGTGGATACTCACCTGGCGGCACCAGGACGTCCAGGTCAGTGGCAGAAGCTCCTTTGGTCGTTGGAGATCACAAGTTCCGGAGCAAGCTCGGCTGTCTGAGAGAAGGAAAACGGGAGAGTTACGCACGGCGCTAGGAAGTTCTAGGGGTCCCGCAGCATCCCAGCCCTGGAGCTCAGCCCCGCCCCTGCTCCAAGCACGCCCACGCGCACCTGGATGGGAAGATGCGGGCCGTCTGGGGGTCCAGGAGCGGGCTCGGCCAGAACCACCTGCAGGTCGAGGATGTAGTCGATGACGCGCTGCAGGATTTCCACCTGGCTAAGCTGAGTGCCTCGCGGGACTCCGGGTACCAGTTCCCGCAGACGCGAGTAGCAGTGGTTCATGTCGTCAAGCAGGCTCAGCGGCTCCTCAGCTGCCGGGCTCTTGCCGCGGCCCCGCGCGATGGCCAGGCTGCGTTCCGACAGGCAGCACACCGCCTCGTAGCAGCCGCGAACCGGGCTCAGCGCCTTCATACTGAGGAATGAGGTTGGAAGTGCCGAAAGAAGCAAAAACCCAAAGAATCTCTTGAGCAGCTAGCAACGCGCGCTCTCACGGAGGTCCGCAGTTATAGAGCCCGCCTGGAAGACACGCCCCTTTATGCAAAACAGCCCGCCTTGGCCCCGCCTCCGTCGACCCTGGGCGTTCACAGCCCGGGTAAATTGCAAACAGGCTTCCTCTGGCGGGTCTGACGCCGAATACCGCGGAGCCGCGGATTCAAAGAATGAGGAAGCGCTGATACAGAGGAGAGGCGGGCCTCTTTGCCAGAAAGGATTTAAAAAATCTCTTAAAACCATTAACTTTAAGAATTTGCCTTTTCCTGGCAGCGCCCCAGATCTTAGAGAGCTCCCCTGCCCCCTGCCAGTCCACCCACAGCCCAACACTGGTTCGAACTTCGAACTCACAGTCCTCCGAGGTCGTAAATCCCCGAACAGCAAAGAAGCTTTTTTTTTTTGGTAAGCAAAAGATTTTTCAAGGGAAACTTGTAAGGAATTAGTGCCGCCTTGTTCCCCAATTTGCTGTTCGTCTGACCTCCAGACTCACTGGCGTCAGGAATTATCTTGTGACCAGAGGGGAAAAAAATTAATTGCGGTGAAGCTGAGGTTACAATGAAGAAAACAGATTTGGGCTAGGCGCTGAGATTGCAGAAGGAGGAGGGGAAGGGGGTTTGAGCAAAGAACACTATTTATTTGAGCAACAGGGGGAAAGAAAAAAAAAAAAAGAAGAAGAAAGCAGCCTGAATCGTGCTTTTTGCATGGGGAAGGAAGAGAGCTCCCATTCTCGGGCCCCATGCACTCCATAAGGAGCCAAATATATGCCCAGTTATATTTTGGAAGCGAGTTTGATTAGAATTTTGGACAGGGTTTTGAATTGGGGTGCAGAAGGGATGATTTCTAAATAACCTTTTTAGGAGCTCCCGTTAGGTCAGCAAATCTCTTTTAACTCTCACTTCTCCCTTCCCCCATTCTCCACACACCTCTATGCGGAAAACAATAGTTTGGTAATTTCATCACTCTATTGTCTATCCCTCTGCTATGGAAGGGCAGGCCACCTGGACTGGATTATTCTTAGCCTTGCTGAAATGGCTCCAGCTCTATCTGAGAGCCCAGGAAAGGGACCACGGGACAGGCAAGTAAGCCCCGTATCGCAACGGGACATTGCATTCAGTATTCTTTGCTTGTCATCTTGTCATTTCCAAGGACTTTTGGGAATCTGCAGCCTCAGAATGCTGGTTTCCATCATGGAACTGGCCAGGTGGGATCCCCCAATGGTTGCTTCCTTAATCAGTCAGTTGGTAAATATTTATGGAGTCGCTTCACACAAAACAGTGGCTCCTGCTCTCAAGAATCTCACAATTTGGGGAGACAAGATTAACACAGGAAACAATTAAGAGTTCTATAGTATGTGGCACTGATTAACAGGACAATGGGAGCTCAGAGCTAGGACAGTCTCAAAATAGTCATAGTAAAAAGGACACTGGACTGGGAATTAGGAGTCCTAGATTGAACATACCAGCCTTCCCAATAATTTGTCATGTGATCTTGAACAAGACCAGGTACCCTGGCCTTAGTTGCCTTGTGAACAAAATGGGGAAATGGTGCTAAGTGATTATTTAAAATCCTTTCCAGCTCTAGAAGTCTAATGCTTTATGAAATTTGGACAGGCAGGTGTGGGATGGTAAAGGGTACAGAAAGGAGTTATAAAATATTTCCAAGGTCACACCCCAAGTAATGGTAGAGCCAGCCCTGAATCCTTGTTCTTTGCTGTCATACCACAGGACTCTGTGTCCCAAGAAAGAGTCGAAAGACTTCTTCCTGAAATATAAATGTTTTCCAGGACAGCCTCGTTGGTATAAGAAAATATCCCATGAATGGACAGATCAGTCTATATAGGCTACAGATGTCAAGTGAAGAGCATGCCAGCTATTTGGTCTTGGGAAGGGAATATGGTGGCTATGCGGACTCCTGAATGACCAAATAGAAAACACTTTTCTGTCACGCAGACTTCCGTGGTTTGTGAAAAATAGTCAAGCCCAGGTTCTGGAAAATATCACGGCCTTCAGAGCTAGGCAGATTTATGTTCAAATTCCCATCCTTTTTTACTAATAATGTGAACTTTGGGTAAGTCACCTCTGTGCCTCAATTTTCCAGTTTATAAAATGGAGCTAACTAGACCTACCTCATTCCTTCAACAAATAATTACTAAACGCCTCTTCTCTGCAAGGCGCTTGACATACTGTCTCCCTCACATCCATTAGTCTCCTTGGTGCCCGAGGACCCAGCAAGTGGCCGGTTGAGTGGTCTGTGCTCAGTTCACAGGACCACACAGATTCCTCTCTCTCCTTTTCCCTCCCCCATTACTACCCACTGCTGCCTCAGGCTTGTGCAGCCATTTGCAAAGCACCTTCACATTATCTCCCCAGAAGCTTTCAGGCTGAAATGCCCATGAGCTCGGTGACATAGGCAGGAGAGGGATGCCGGGATCAGCAAGCAGAATTCTGTCCTGGTCATGTCAGTAACTTGCAATGTGGCCTTGGAAGAATTTCTTTCCTTCCTGGGCTTCATTTTCTGTAAAATTGAGGGAGGGAGGAACAAATGACCTCTAAGGGTACTCTCCAATGTAAGATTCTAATTCTGAAAGAAATGGGTTACGGTTGAGAACACTGAATAAAGTTTGAGCCCAAAAGACTTCTTTTTCCCAACAGCGGACTGGAGGGCTAGCTCAGGCCTTCTGCAACTTGTTTAGCGGTGGTGGGGCCTCAGTCTCTTATTCCAAATGCCTCTGAACTTTCTGTTCCCAGTTCTGCTCCTTTTACCAGCTTTTTCCCCCCTCTTGCATTTTTTATTTTTATGAAAGGATGTCATTAAGGCTTTTGTCTGCGCTGTTTTTGTTTCAGAACTTTTCTCACAATCCTATTTTTTGTTGAGGAATCCGCTCCTTTGCCCAGCTGTGGGTCCCGGTCCCACAGCTGTGTTGATCTAAGACTCAGCCCCAGACAGCCTGGCGCCAGGGTGGGACGTCATGCGTTCACACAGGGATGCGTGTCCCAGGCAACCTTTCCTCGGGCAGTCACCGGCCGGCGACTGCCGTCCCCACCAATGAGCGTCCGACACCCGAGAAAGGGGAGGGGTCTGCGCCGCCCCGACCCGCAAGCGGCTTGTGAATTGCAGATGCTGAGAACTTGATAACGTTCCTTGAATTGGGGCCCTTTAAAGTCTTTTTTCCTTCTATCTCTTTTAGTTCTTTCTTTTCTTTCTTTTGTTTATTCTCTTTCTTGCCACCTTTTGCCTTTATCTGTATATGTTTATAAGTTTTCGTCTTCTTCCTTTTTTAACTATCTCCTCCCAGTGTCAGGAATCATTTTGTAAGCATTTCCAGGAACTGAATCTTTCTTTGCCAAAATAAAAAAAAAAAAAAAAAAAAGAAGAAAAGGAAAAAAAAGTCAGTGTTGTGCTCTCTGATTTTTTTAAGAGTTGGCAGAACTATTAAGTTATACTGCTTTTTCTTTAAAATTTTGAAAAGTGGTCGGGGGTCTCTGAGCTGTCGATTTCAAAGCCAAAATAATGATGATGAGAATTGCAGATGTCTTTTTGCCTAAACTGAGCTTCTATCTATTTGTCTACCTTTCTATTTTTTGCCATTAATGTTGAAAGTGGGGATCAAGGGAACTTCCAAATCTTGCCCAAGGTTACTCTGGATGTCAGTTGCTGACCTGTAGTCAGGACCCAGACCTCCCGCTCATTTGGCTTCCTGTGCATTCTGCCCTCTAACTCTCCTTAGCATTAGGGTGGTCTGCTGTAGTCTCAGGACATCCCCAGATGCTGCATTTTTTAATGCGTACCTGTTTGCTCACAAAGTACATGTAAAGGTGTGCGGAGGACGTCCCAGCCATACACTTAGAACATACCCCTTCTCCTCCCCCAAGCAAGGCTAGACCTCAAACTACTGCTTGAGACTCATGTGATACAAGAAGAGCATGGGGAATTCAGAATCAAGGCTCAAACCCTTGGATGGACTACTTATTCTTCCCTCTGCCTCAGTTGTCTCCTTGTAAAATGGGGTGAAAAATAATATCCACCGACCTTATTTACAGCTGGGAGGATCAAGAGGACAAGGGATGGAAAGTGCCGTAGGAACCAATTAGTTATTTTCATGTGCTATGATGTGATGTAGCCCCTGGTGAGTGAGATAGGTGGTACCAAGCGAGCTTAATGGTTCCTGCTGAGTCTGGTCTCAGGAACATGTGAAATACTGCGAAGGGGACTATGGAACATCTGGATCTAAGGCATGAGTCCTTATAGGAATGGGGATTTCAGGGGCCTCCAAGATGAGCTACTCTACAGTTCAAAGGACTTGGTGCCGCCACTGCCACCGCCACCACCATCATCATCATCCTTCATTGAATCTTAACTATTTGCCAAGTCCCACTTGCCTTCTCATACATTATCTCATTGACCCATTTTACGCACCAGGAGACTGAGGCTCAGAGAGGTTAATGTGCTTGCCCACGGTCATCATGCTAATAAGTTGCAGATCCAAGATTTGCACCCAGGTCTGCCTGTCTCAAAACTTCTATCCTTCTGTGTTTATGCTTTTCCTTCTGCCCTTTCAAGGGACCTCCTAGGAAGGTAGTTTGGACCTGAGAGGGTTTTATTCCACCGTATAGAGAAAAGCAAGGGGGGGCATGCATTAGGTTGGAAGACAGACACTAAGGTATTAGGAAATGTCTTCTAAGTAGAGAGACTCAGAGAGCATTGGAAATTTCTTGGAAATGTGAAGCTTTTTTTCCCCCCTAAAAAACCTTCCTGTCCATGCTTTCAGGGATGTTTATTCTTAAACAAAGTGCAGGCTGACTACTCCTGTTTTTAGGAGTCAACTTGGGAGTTGAGTTTCCTCCCTCTCTCCTTCTTTCAACCCAAAGCCAGCCTAGCTTGGTCCAGCCATACCACCCTGAAGTTAACTAACCCCTTATGTCAGCAGGTAGGCAGTGACCATGGGATGTCCAGGGGCTGGCTTGGCATCTGGGGTGTGTGTGGGTGGACAACCACAGGAAAGTAGGAAGAGAGTTTGTTTTCTGAGAACCTATCTTGTGCTGCTGCTTTATAAATTCTGTCTTATATAATCTTCTCTAGAGTCTTTGAGGGTAGATATCGTGACAAAGGTACTGAGGTCAAAGAGATCTGTCCACAGAGCTAGCAGGCACAAAACTACAAAAATCAAAATTTGAACTCAAGCCTGTGACTCAAACATTGATGCATACAAGGATGGAGACAAACATTCAAACTGCACACAGCGCCTAGACACACAAGGACTAGTTTCCTCACCCTAGCATTTCTAGGCTAATGAGGACAGACAGGGACAACCTCATTTCCCTGTTAAGAAAAGTTTGGAACTTCTAGACTTTGGAGAGCATCAGTAAGTTATGTAGGAGTTTAACTCTGATTTAACAAATAGCAAAAGGCAAAGAATATGTTGCAGAGGTTTTGCTATTTCCAAAGCACTTTCATTCATGGTTTCATTGAACACTTCCAACCACCATATGGGGCTTATAGCTCACCTGCTTTGTAATCATGTCATATCTGTCTTCCTGGTCTCAGTATCCCTCACAGTGCCTGGCACAGAGTGGGCAATTAGTAAAGATGTACTGAATTAAGTTCCACCCCAGTAATCACTTTTGGGAGACCACTTAGGGGATGTTCTTTGTCGCAGACAGAGGCTGACAGTTGGATTTGGGCTCCCACTAATGGGGTTCAGGAAAGGCTTTAGAAAGAT
Organism: Balaenoptera ricei; assembly: GCF_028023285.1. Classification (NCBI taxonomy): domain Eukaryota; kingdom Metazoa; phylum Chordata; class Mammalia; order Artiodactyla; family Balaenopteridae; genus Balaenoptera; species Balaenoptera ricei. The sequence continues at coordinate 18,374,328 of NC_082639.1, forward strand.
GATGGAATCCAAGGCAAGAAAAGATGAAGGCAAAAAAAAAAGGCCTTGAAAAGCAACATTCACCCTGCTCAGATACTGTCTTGTGTTGGCCTAGATCCCAGCAGCAGTTCAAAAGCTGCGAGGGTAGGTATGGGAGGGATCCCGCCTGCAGACAGAGCTGACCCTGTCAGAGAGGAAAAGTCTCCCCCACGCCCAATGGGGCACTGAGGTGGAAATGCAGGGGTGCCAGAAAGCAGAGGCAGAGGCTGCAGCTCAGAGAGAGCCTCCTGCCGGCCAAAGCCACCCTTGACTGTCATCATTACAGCAGCCTACGCATCAGCAGGCTCATAAGGGATAACTTTTGCCAAGTGCCAACAACGAGTCAGGCATCTTTATATTATCTCTCTCAACCCTCGTATGGATTGAAGCTCAGAGTGGTGAGGTGACTTGCCCAAGGTCACACAGCTGTTGGGAGGCAGAGCAGGGCTGCCTGAGTCCAGAGCTTGTGCTTTGAAGCATGAGCCAGGCTACCAACTGGAGGGAGAAAGGAAGCAAATGCTGGAGAATGGGGGCCTGTCTTAAGGAGAAATTGGGGTTGGAAGGAGAAGGAAATTCATATCGGAAAACCATTTTGTTCAACAGAGCTTTATGGCGTTAGGCTGTGTGTGTGTGTGTGTGTGTGTGTGTGTGTGTGTGTGTCTGAGTAAGTGGGTTGTTCTCTGAATGTGTGTTCCTCCCTGTGTGTTGTTGGCCTCTCTCTGGCTGTGGGACCCTTCCTGAGGGTTGTGTGTCTGTGTCCCTGGTGAGAGTGAGAGTGTGTGTGTGTGTGTGTCTCCCTGATTGTTGCTTAAATGTGTGGTGTGTCTCCCAGAGTTCTCGTGGCCCCCTGCCTGAGTATACGACCTCCTCCGGGTGTGCAGCCTTCTCCCCATCTGCCCTTTCAACGAGTGTCCATCTTCCCCCAATCTCCGGCCCTGGTGCAGAACACGGCCAAGAGGACAATGGGCTTGCGCGCCCGGGTGGCCTTTTTCTCCACCCCCTCAGCCCCTGCGACCCTCCCGCCCGCACCCCGCGACCCAGCTGCCCCCACTCCGGCCCGTCGTCCTGCCCAGGCCGTCCGCGCCCGCGCCCGCGCCCCTGCGCCCCACCCCTGCCCGGCTCGACCTCCGGGCCCTCCGCGCCCGCGCTCCGGCCCCGGGCCCCGTAGGCCCCACCCCGGCGGCCCCAGGCGCGCAGCTGCGGGACACACAATCGCCGGCGCCCCCGCCCGGCCCTCCGCGCAGCCCCTTGCCCAACAAAAGCCGCTTTCTTTCCCCACAACAGATTAAAGACCAGGAGGGGGTGAAAAATAGTTTCTCCGGCCCTGGTGGGGGAGGGGCGCGGGAAAAGCCGGGGCTTTGGGGCTCTTTGATGGCAAGTGTGTGGGAAACCCGGAGGAATGTGGCTGCTCGGACCGCCGCGGCGGGGAGAGGCGCCGGGAGGAGGGCCCGCCCCCCGGGACCCCCGCGGCCAGGGCACCTCAGATCGCTGCGCGTCTCCCCTCGCGCTCTCCTTGTCCCCCCTCCTACTCTCCCCCATCGCGCCCCTGCTCCTTCGATCTCTCCCTCAAATTCTAGTTTCTCTATCTTCTCTCTACTTTCCCTTATTCTAATTTTCCTTTTCAGGCGTCCCTTTTTAATCTCCACCTCCTTTTTCACTTTTTCTTATTTCTCGTCTCTTCGTCTCTCGCTCCGTGCCTTTCTCTTGATCTAAACATCCATCCTTTCCCTTCTCTTTGTCTTGGACACACTCTCTGCCCCTTTGTGTCCCTGTTTCTCTGTTTCTTGGCGGCTCCTTCTCTGTGCCTCTGGCTAGGTCCCTCCTGGGTTGGCTCATAGGAATGGTTCTGGGTTTAGTACGTCTCTGGTCGCCCTTTCTCCTGCCTGTTTGGAGAGGCTGGGAAGAGGGAACAGGGATGTGGGCAGTCTGTTTATACATCCCTCTCCCTACACACGTGTGAGTGGAGATGGGAGCTGGCAGGGGAAGTCTGGGGGAGCCCAGAAGATGGCAGAGAGGAGATTTGGGGAGGCCTGGCCTGCTGGACCCAGGTGGAGTAGGAATAGGAGCTCTTGGAGGCTTCCAAGGGTTCAGCATTATTTTCGGCTCAGTTTAATTCAGTCTGTGAAAGGAATTCCTGGCCCAGGACCGGATGGTGGCCTTGGGACCCTGATGGGAAATGGGTTGGGTCTCCTGGCCCCCTCCTCTCTAGTCTTTGGGACAGACTTGGGAGAGGAAGGGGGCTGCTTCAAGACAAAAGGCTTCCAGGTGGCTGGGGGCAGGGGCCTTCCATGTAAAGACAGTGAGGTACATGCAAGACACAGCCTGGGAGCCTAGAAACCGGGCTTTTGCATTTGGCTCTCCCACTCGCTGACAACCCTGGACAAATCTTCTCCTTTTTGGGCATCAGGTTCCCCACCTGCCAAATGAGATATTTAGATCAGTGGTCTTCCACCTTTTACTACACCCACAGATCCCAAGATCTGATTTATTCCAAATGCATTGTTTATATTAATTAATCTGCTTTCTCATTTTGTATTTATGAAAGGCAAGCATTCAGTCAGAGTTTCTGATTAGCATGATTCATTACCATGCAGAGCTGTTCTAATTCCAGCCAAAGGCACCCCAGGAGACCCCCAAAGCCCTTGGTGCTTTAGTAGTCTGTGCAGCAAAATTCGATGGAAGACTATGGGCTTTGGAGGCAGACAACTTGGATTTGAATCCTGAGTCTGCTAGTGTCCAGCTGTGTGACTTTGGGGGAGGTCACACCCTCCCTCTGTATCCTTATCTGTAAAAAGGAGATATTCATAATATCAACCCCACAGGATTGCGCTGAGCATTATGTCAGATAACAGATACAACAGTGTAAGAAATTAGGTGCTCAATAAATAGCAGCTGTTAGGATGTTGATGCTCTTTACCAATGCTGTCCAGTAGAACTAGACTTTAGCCGCAGACGTGAGCCACATGTGTAATTTAAGGTTTTCTAGAAGCTACATTTTTAAAAAGTGAGAACAAGTGAAATTAATTTCAATAATGTATTTTACCTAACCCATATACCCCAAATACTATTTGAACATGTAATTAATACAAAAAAACTATTAATTTTATATTATTTTCATACTAAGCCCTCAAAATCTGGTGTATATTTTATAATTCAGCACACCTTAGTTCAGACTAGCCACATTTCAGGTGTTCAACAGCCCGTAGACAGCACTGGTCTACTTAGTTAGAAAGTCAAGATAGACCTTGGAGAGGAAAGGACACCTGAGTTGAGTCTTGAAAGCCAAGTGGGATTTTAATACTCAAAGAGAAGGCAGGAGGAAGGCAGGGGGGAGAGGGCAGAGAATGGTATGAGCAGAGGTGCTGATCAGCTTGGCTGGGCAGAAGCTAGAGGGTAAAGTGAATGCTGGCCAAGATTGGACAGGTAGATGGAGGTGGGGGTGTGGAGAGCCTTGAATGCCAGGCTAAGAGCATATAGGATGTGGGCATTAATACTGCAGAGTGACTGCCTCTTGGAGATCCACTTTCTTTTCAGGGAAGGAGGCAGCAGTACTGTGGTTTCTAGCACTACAGCTGATTCTATTAAGACCTCTATTAATACTAGCTATCATTTATTGAAGATTCAGGCACAATGCTAAGCATTTCATGTTAATTATCTCATTTAATTCTCTCAACAAATCCTCATACATTACTGATGGGAATGTAAAACTTTGAAACACTGTTTGGCAGTTTCTTAAAAAGTTAAATATAAATTGACCATATGACTTAGCAATTCTATTAGGTATTTACCCAAGAGAAGTGAAAATATATGTCTACTCAAAACCTTGTAGGGGGATAGTCATAGCAGCATTGTTCATTGTAGCCCCAAACTGGAAACAACCCAAATGTCTATCTGATGAATGCATAAATAAAATGTAGTATTGTCATATGATGGAATATTATTCAGCAATAAAAAGGAACAAACTAGGGAATTCCCTGGCAGTTCAGTGGTTAGGACTCAGTGCTTTCACTGTCTTGGGTCTGAGTTCAATTTCTGGTCTGGGAACTAAGATCCCGCAAGCGATGTGGCGTGGCCCAAAAAAAAAAAAAAAAAAAGGAACAAACTACTGATGTATACAATCCATAGATGGACCTCAAAAATATTAGACTAAGTGGAAGGAGCAAGGCACAAAGGACCACATATTGTATAATTCCATTTACATGAAATTTCCAGAAAAGGTAAATTTATAGAGATAGAATGTAGATTAGTGGTTGCCTAAGGCTGAAAAGAGAAAGGGGAGTGGCTGCTAATGGGTACAGGGGTTTTTTTGGAGGGGTGATGAAAATGTTCTAAGACTGATGTGGTGATGATTGTGCAATTCTTTAAATATGCTAATAATCACTTAATTGTATACTTAAAGCAGGTAAATATTATGGTATATAAATTATACCTCAATAAAGCGCTTTTAAAAAAGAAAAGCATCCCCAAAACATTTGCGATAGATACTATGGCTATCCCATTTCACATATGTGGAAACCTCAGAAAGGTGAATCCCACGGCTACTCAGCTAGGAAGTGGAAAAGCCAGGTTTGAAACCTACAAGGCTGTGCTCTTGATCGGTGGGCACTCCCACTTCCTGAAGTTGGCTTGGGCAGTGCCCTCCATCTTTCCAGGGCATTTAACTCCCATGTTTGGTGCCAGACATGTTTTCAAGCTGCAACAACTGCTCCTTAGATGACGAGGGTCAGGGGGGAGGCAGCAGAGGGCCTGGGGTGGATTTGGGACACTGGGAGAGCCTCCTTCGTGAGAAAGCTCAGGCAGCAGCTGGGCCGGGGTCATCCACGGCAACCCCCATGCTCTGACACCCCTTCCCCAACCCTGTATCCCTCCCAGGGGAGAGAGGAACTTGGCTCCAAAGCTGAGGCCAGAATGTGAGCCAGAGACCTGACCTGACCCCCACCTTAGAATCTACTGGATCGGGGGCTATGACAGGGGAGGGGCTGTCCCCAAACCAAACTAACAAACTGAAATCCAACTGCCCCACTCAGCCCTGTTATTTTATGATCACACCATATAATCACACCATAGGACAAGCTTGAATTGAAAGTCGTGGGAACTGGAATCTTGATATCCTGGTTCAAGCCTCTATCTTCTCTCTGTCCAAACTCAATGTCCTTGAGCAACTTGCTTACGTTCTCCAGGCCTCAGTTTCCTTATCTATGAAATGGAGACAATGATATTCCCTTGAGAGTGTGGTTGTAAGAATTTGGGGGACCAGAGGTTAAATTCACTTCATTTTAGATCACCTACATTACATGTCTTAAGTTGTTATGGTTTTAATAATTGCCCCACTCAAAATAAACAAGGTTAAAAGAGAATAGTAAAAATAGTTAATAATAAGAGTCAGTATTTTTGGACACTGACTTTGTGCTGTTTCAAGTGCTTTACAGGCATTCACTCATTAATCTTCATAACAACCCATGAAATTGGTATTATTACCCCCATTTTACAGATGTGGAAACTGAGGCTCAGAGAGGTTAAGCACATTGACTCAAGGTCACCAGTGTGGAAGGGGCAAGCTGACTGACTCTAGAGTCTTAGCTTTTTGCCATTCAGAATGCAATAGAATAGAACTTAAGACACCAGTCTGATTTACTGAGTCCCGGTGTGTGAGGATAAGGAAAAGCAGCAGTTAAGATGATGGATCCAGGGGACTTACCTGGTGGCGCAGTGGTTAGGAATCCACCTGCCAATGCAGGGGACACGGGTTCGATCCCTGGTCTGGGAAGATCCCACATGCCGCGGAGCAACTAAGTCCGTGCGCCACAACTACTGAGCCTGCTATCTAGAGCCCGCGAGCCACAACTGCTGAGCCTGCATGCCACAACTACTGAAGCCTGCGCACCTAGAGCCCGTGCTCCGCAGCAAGAGAAGCCACCGCAATGAGAAGCCCGCACACCTCAGTGAAGAGTAGCCCCCGCTTGCCGCAACTAGAGAAAGCCCGCGATCAGCAACGAAGACCCAACACAACCAAAAATAAATAAATTAATTACAAATTTAAAAAGACGATGGATCCAAAGTAATTGGCCAAATTTATTAACATTTATTCACATTTCCATTTCTTCCTGCAGTGAGGTCACACATCCCATCTTCACGAAAGTGCAGTAGAGTCTCCATGACAGCTGCATTCATGTTTTTACCTTTAACGTAAACTATTGTAGTTTAAAATATTTTAAAATGAATAAAAGGATTTCACGTCAATGTTTTAAATAGGTAGCACTTTCACCTGGTTCAAAATTCAAAAATCTTTCATGAAAAGCCTCCTCCTCACCCCACCCCTGCCATGCCCCAGCCCACCGGTCTCCACACAGCCAGCCAGTATCGCTAGTGCCTTCAGGGGGAAGGGAAGAACTGATACCTTTTGAAATTAGAAAGGGTCTGCTTGATTTGTTCTGAAGCCACAAGGCATAAAGCCTACCTCAGCCTGGTTGATTTCTTCAGGTCTGCCTCTGTCTGATTTCCTGTACCCTTTGATGCACCACTGCTTCCTGCAGGTGATGGTTGGTCTCTTAGGGAAATGGTTGGTCCCTTCTCCCTCTAAACTTTCCCCCGAGGCACCCGCTGCAGTATCTGCTATGCTCCTGACCACGTTCCCTCCCACCTCCAGACCCAGCTGGTTCCTCATCCCCCAGAGCCTGCAGAGCCTGTAAATGCCAGAGAACATCTCTTCATCTCATCACGGTTGACCGGGTGGAGCTGAATTCAGAGGTCACACCTGGGTGGCCTCAGGCCAAATCTAGCCCACAAAAAAAATTTTTTGGCCTGCCCAGTGATTTCAAAATTGGAAAACTTCACCTGAAAAATCTAATTTTCCAGCTTGAAATATTGGCAGATCCAGCCACACTGAACCTCTATTCATGCATGAATGATGAGATCATCTGGGGCTGAGTAAGTGCCCCCTGTAGAAGGGATGTGTACTCTCTGGGTAGTCATGGTCTCCACCACTCCCTGTTGGTTAATGTGGTAGACAGATTAATGGCCGCTTCGAAGGTATCCACATCCTAGAAAAGGGAACCCTCCTACACCGTCGGTGGGAATGTAAGTTAGTGTAGCCACTGTGGAACAGTATTGAGGTTCCTCAGAAAACTAAAAATTGAGTTACCATATGATCCAGCAATCCCACTCCTGGGCATATATCCAGACAAAACTCTAATCCAAAAAGGTACATGCACCCCTATGTTCATAGCAGCACTATTCGCAATAGCCAAGACATGGAAACAACCTAAATATCCATCGACAGATGAATGGATCAAGAAGATGTGGTATATATATACAATGGAATACTACTCAGCCATAAAAAAAGAACAAAATAATGACATTTGCAGCAATGTGGGTGCGACTAGAGATTATCATACTAAGTGAAGTAAGAACAAGAAAGACAAATACCATATGATATCACTTATACGTGGAATCTATAATATGACACAAATGAACTTATCTACGAAATAGAAACAGACACAGATATAGAGAACAGACTTGGGGTTGCCAAGGGGGCGGGGGTTGGAGGAGGGGTGGATTGGGAGGCTGGGATTAGCAGATGTAAGCTATTATATATGGAATGGATAAACAACAAGGTCCTACTGTATAGCACAGAAAACTATATTGAGTATCTTATGATAAACCATAATGGAAAAGAATATAAAAAAAAGAATGTGTATATATGTATAACTGAATCACTTTGCTGTATAGCAGAAATTAACACAACATTGTAAATCAACTATACTTCAATAAAAAAAGAAGGCATCCACCTCCTAATCCCTGGAACATGAATATGTTATGTGAATATGTTACATTACATGGCAAGTGGGAGTCAAGTTTGCAGATGGAGTTAAGGTTGTTAATCAGCTGATCTTAAATTAGGGAGGTTGTCCTGGATTTTTTATTGCGTCCAATGTAATCACAAGGGTCCTTAAAAAGTGGAAGAGGGAGACAGAAGAAGAGAGTCAGAGATGTAACAATGGAAGTAGGGTCAGAGAGGTGTCATGTTGCTTGCTTTGAAAATGGAGGAAGAGGTCACAGAACAAGGAATGTCAGCAGCCTCTAGAAGCTGGAAAAAGCAAAGAAATGGATGCTCCTCTAGAGCCTCCAGAAAGAAACACAGCCCTGTAGACACCTTGATTTTGTCCCAGTGAGATCTTTGTCGAGCTTCTAATCTACAGAACTGTAAGATAATAAATTTGTGTCATTTTAAGCCACTAAATTGTAGTAATTTGTTATAGCAATAAGAGGCAACTAATACAGTTTATATGGGGGGGGGGTTCTCTTAGGTCTCTGGGGATGGGGGAGTGGGGCACAGCAGGCAAGGGCTGTTGTAAGTATGTAAGACACTTAGCTTAAGATGCTCAAGAAATGGCACCTAACAACTCCTGAACCCGTGAGCCACAACTACTGAAGCCTGATCACCTAGAGCCCGTGCTCCGCAACAAGAGAAGCCACCGCAAGGAGAAGCCCGCGCACCGCAACGAAGAGTAGCCCCCGCTCGCTGCAACTAGAGAAAAGCCCACACGCAGCAGCGAAGACCCAACGCAGCCAAAAAATAAATAAATAAAATTGATTCTTAAAAAAAAAAAAAGAAATGCCATCGATTGTTATAAGGAATAGGCTTGTCAGGTGGGCTCAGCAGAGGGGAGATGTGGGGGGTTCTTGCTTTGGCTTTTCCTCTGTCTGCTCTCATAACACTCCTCTGCCTGGTTTCCTTCCCAGAGCCCACGGCTCGCTGAGAGAGCAGCTAGGTCTTGGAGGATGTGCATGGTGAACACTCAGAGAGTTAGCAGGTGTCAGCAGCCAGTGGAGCCATCTGATTCCTGATTGAGGACAGGGTTAGAGGGTCAAAGCAGAAAAGCAAGGACTAGGCCCCTGGCTGGGTAAAGCGGCCATCGGAGCTGCAGGTGGGAGGATCAGTAGCAGGCCCTGAAGTGGGGTGCAAGGTGGGACAGGGCACAGAGTTGGTCCGGGCTGGAGGCCTGTTCGAGGTGGTGCTGGCTGTTGTGGGCATGACTGATGGTTAGGAGTCCCAAGGCGGGCAGTAGCCTGACTTGCTGGGAGGGAGCTAAACTAATTTGTCCTGAACAATTACTGATGACGGCTTTGGCTTACCGTGTCAGACTTGCCAAAACTATTCATGTTTAACAGTGCATATCACTTCTGCATAAAACGATGAAGTTGCATTTCAGGTAGCAGTGTCTGAGAAGGAAAACCTCGCGGCCAGGGAGATGTAGGTTGCCACGTGGATGGCCACATGACTCACCTGCTCTCAGGGCCCTACACCCCCAGAAGGTCTCCCATCTTCTAGTTCCCATACCCTTAAATGTCTTCAGGATTTCACCACAATTCTTTCACTTATTTTCTGTGTATTTTGGACAAGTTTGTTTATTTATTTTTATTTTATTATTTTTAGCAAATACTCATACAATACTTAATAGGTGTTAAGGCACTGTTCTAAGTACTTTACAAATATTAGTTTGTTTAATCATCATAACAACCATTGACAGAAGTACTGTTATCTCTATTTTATATTATAGATGAGGAAACTGAGGCACAGAGAGGTTAAGTAATTTTCCCCGGACCACATACTTAGTGAATGGCTGTACATTCTGAGGCTCAGCTTTCTTGTCTGTTAAATTGGGTTGTATTATAGAAGAGTGCCCTCCAAATAACAGAGTTTCTCAGCTCTGGCACTACTGACATTTGGGGCCAGATAATTCTTTGTTGTGAGGGCTGTCTTGTCCATTGTAGGATGTTAAGCTGTATCCCTGGCCTCTACCCATGAGAGGCTGGTAGCAACCTCCCCTCCTAATGACAATGTCTCTAAACCTTGCCCAGTGTCTCCTGGGGGCACAGTCAACCCTGGATGGGAACTCTTGCTCTAATAGGATCTGGGGAGGATTAAATGAGGTAATGCATCTAAGATACTTCCATAGATTCCTTTCCCCATCCTTCTATGCCTATACTGGGTGAATTCTGCCTCCTCAGAACCGTCTTTATCTTTCTGTTCCTTTACAGATCTTGATAGATGTGCCCACCTAAATGTAGACTGGGTGCTTGAGAGCCTCTCGCAAAGCCGAAGCTGGCTTCAGGAGTCAGACCTGCGTTCTGGTCCCATCACTTCCACTGACACTGTGTGTGACCTTAGCTGAACCCCTTTCCCTCCCCCAGCCTCAGTTTCCCCATGTGTGCAATGAGGGGGTTGACCTAAAAGCCTTCCAAAAGATCTTCTAGCTGCAGAGATCAGTGCCTGGGTGATTCATACCAGATACAAATTCCCCTTACAAAGTCCAAATTCTTCCAGAGACTTAGTCATTCCACGGTTTGAACTTTCTCGCAAAAGCCATTTGAAAAATTCCTCCAGCTTAAAAAAAAAAAGCTATTAAAAGAAAGTAAAAGTTTCAAAACCAAATCCTAAGCAAACACCCCTGAAAACAATACACACACATGCACGCACACAACACCCAAGGTAACTCCGAGAACAGGATATGAAACCTCGCAGGCTGGCGCTAAGAAATGATTCACAGGCCTTTCGAGATGCTTCTATTTCAAGGCATGATCCGCCCACTGGATCTGGTGGCTCCAAAAACAAAATAAACCTTAAAGAAGCTGCCGTTTCTTATCTCAACAGAGTTAGCCCAGCCAGCATCCTCAGGTCTCAAGGGCTCCAGCCAGAAGACAAGGTTGAGTCCTGTGAATTCCCTTTCTGTTCTATTTCAAGTCTCAAGCTGCAGGCTTGCTTAAAGTCTTTTGCATCCACCTTTGGTTGGCTGACCCCGAGTTTAAAGCAACACAGCCTAATGGGTTTACAGCACAGCCTGGGAGTTCATAAGTTTAGTTTAGCAATGTCTCTGTATGACTCTGTCCTACTACATTCTGGGCTGATCATTCCGATAACTGTCTCCAACTAAACAATCCTACCTGGCTTGGGGATTGTGCTAACAATATTACACTTGTCCAGGAAGCATGAATTATAGCACACCATTCAAAATATCATGCTCTTATGTAAAACAAAAATATAAAAGTAATTTATTCATTCAGTGAAATGCTTATTGAACGCTTACTATATACCAAGCCCTGGGACGTACTGGTGCTAAGATCCAGCCCCTGCCTTCAAGGAGTTTTGTGAATAGGAAAATCTGACAAGTTAAATGTAGTAGAAACATATGGAACTATTTCTTATAGGAAAAGGCCTGCATAAAAAGTGATACCAAAGTTGGAGCAAAATTTAAAGAAATGCAAATGCTTGTGATATGGTTAAGTACATTCTCATCTGTGCTTACCCTTGATTTTTTTGTTTGAAATATAGAAAAGTTCTACCCTTCATGATGCTTCAGTTGCTCCCTAGAATCCTGCAGAAAAGGTCACCATCTGGGCCAAACCTACACTTCTTGCCAATAAATTTCCTCACCCCAATCATATGTTCACACCACCATTGCTACATGGTGTCATCCCTCCTCTTCTTCTTGTCTCTGAGGTCTGACTCAAAAGCCCACTTCCCCCAGGAGGTATTTTCAGAGCTATCTGGCCATGTTGTCACTATTCCTAAACACACAGGTCTCATGCTCTCTACTTGGCTTTTAGCCTGTCCTGCTTTTGACGTCTCTTGTATTTCTGTCCTGAACTTTTACCTAACTTGTGAATCAGGGGAAAGAGGATGAGAACTGGCATTTATTAAATGCTTTCTTGGTGCCAGGCTAGCCCCTTCCTGCACATTTTGTGCCTGGCACAGAGAAAATATTCAATAAATACTTGTTGAATGAATGCTTGGGTGGTTTCACTTCAACCTAATAATAACTCTTTGAGGCAAATGCTATTAGTATTCCCATTTTAGAAATGAGGAAATTGAGGCACAGACGGGTTAAAGCCTGCATTTGAGGTCTTTCTGCCTCCAAAGCTAACGTTCAGGTTCATTCTCCTACTCTGTATTGTTTTTCTTTCACATACATATTTTTTTCCCTAAAGTATCTTGCACATAGCAAGTGCTTAATAAATAGCTACTGATTGATAGGACACACCATGCTCTCTACTTTACCCCATCCCAGATGCTACTACTTGCTCTCTTTTATGGGTCCATATGCTTTATTTCTACACATAGTTTAAAAACCATCCTGCTGTTATCTGTGCCTGTCTGCCTCTCCCACTAGACTGTTGGCAGCATTAATGCAGTATGCCTTCTGTGTGCCTGGCTGGCACATGGTTCATGCTCCGTGAAGATTTGCTGAACTGGGGTGGTGGTGGCGACAGGGTGGGTTGAATTATGCCTTTAAAAAGATAGGGGCTTCCCTGGTGGCGCAGTGGTTAAGAATCCGCCTGACAATGCAGGGGACAGGGGTACGATCCCTGGTTGGGGAAGATCCCACATGCCACGGAGCAACTAAGCCCATGCGCCACAACTACTGAGCCTGTGCTCTAGAGCCTGCAAGCCGCAACTACTGAGCCCACGTGCCACAGCTACTGAAGCCCGAGCGCTACAGCCAGTGCTCCGCAACAAGAGGAGCCACCGCAATGAGGAGCCCATGCACCATAGGGAAGAGTAGCCCCCGGTTGCCACAACTAGAGAAACCTCGCGCACAGAAATGAAGACCCGGGCTTCCCTGGTGGCGCAGTGGTTGAGAATCTGCCTGCTAATGCAGGGGACACGGGTTCGAGCCCTGGTCTGGGAAGATCCCACATGCCACGGAGCAGCTGGACCCGTGAGCCACAACTACTGAGCCTGCGAGTCTGGAGCCTGTGCCCCGCAACGAGAGGGGCCGCGATAGTGAAAAGGCCCGCGCACCGCAATGAAGAGCGGTCCCCGCACCGCGATGAAGAGTGGCCCCCGCTTGCCGCAACTAGAGAAAGCCCTCGCACGAACCGAAGACCCAAACACAAAAAAAACAAAAATAAATAAATAAATAATAAAGTAGCTATTAAAAAAAAAAAAAAATAAAAATAAAAAAAAAAAAAAAAAAAAAAAAAAAAAAAAGAAATGAAGACCCAACGCAGCCAAAAATAAATAAATAAATTTATAAAAAATAAAAAAAAATTTAAAAAGATATGTCTAAGTTCTAACCGCAAGTATCTGTGAATGTGGCTTATTTGGAAATAGAGTATTTACAGATGTAATTAAGGTAAGGATGCCAAAATGAGCTCCTCCTGCATTCAGGGTGGGCCCTAAATCCAAGGACTGGTATCCTTATAGGAGAAAGGAAAGCAAGATTTGAGGCAGAGAGAAGAAGGCCGAGTGAAGACAGAGGCAGAGACTGGTGTCGTGAAGCCCAAAGCCGAGGAACACTAAGGACTGCGGTCAGCCATCACAAGCCAGAAGAGAGGCATGGAATGGATTCTCCCTCTGAGCCTCCGGAAGGAACTAGCCCTGCTGACACCTTGATTCTGGGCTGCTAGTCTCCAGAACTGTGAGAGAATAAATTTCTGCTGTTTTAAGCTACAAAGTTTGTTACAGCAGCCCCAGGAGAATAATAGGGGTGGAGCAAGAGAAGAATCCTGGCTAAGAAATTCAGGGCTTGAGAGAAACAGCTTTGACTTTGGGGTCTTGTATACCTGGCTTTGGCACCTACCTGTTCTATGGTCTTAATTAATGGACTCTGCTCCTCTGAGCCTCAGTTTCCTTCTTTGTAAAATGTGGACAGTCATAGTGATAGCTAACATCTATAGGGTGCCAGGGAGTGTGCTAAGCCCTTTCCATGCATCCTAAGACTCGGCCTGAATAACAGTCCAGGAAAAACCATTAATAAAATAAACTGGGTTGGGCTTCCCTGGTGGCGCAGTGGTTAAGAATCTGCCTGCCAATGCAGGGGACACGGGTTCGAGCCCTGGTCTGGGAAGATCCCACATGCCGCGGAGCGACTAAGCCCGTGAGCCACAACTACTGAGCCTGCGCGTCTGGAGCCTGTGCTCCGCAACAAGAGAGGCCGCGACGGTGAGAGGCCCGCGCACCGCGATGAAGAGTGGCCCCCGCTCTCCGCAACTGGAGGAAGCCCCCGCACAGAAACGAAGACCCAACACAGCCAAAAATAAATATAAATAAATAAATAAATTTATTAAAAAAAATAAATAAACTGGGTTTGAAATTTACAATCTCACCTTGCCATGCCTGAAGATTCTGCACCTGGCATTGTTTGGCTCTGAATCTGACATTGTGATAATGCATGACAAGAGCACAGACGGAGTCAGACAAAGCCAGGTTCAAATCCTGGCTCTGGCGTTTAGTAGCTGGGTAAACTTGTGCCATCTGTTTTGCCCCTCTGAGCCTCAGTTTCACCATCTGTAAAATGGCCATGGTACTGGTCTCTACTTCATAATGTTGATGTGATGATTGGATTAAATGATATAAGGGAATGTATGCAATTATGAGCTGTTCCGTGAAGGGTTCCAAAAGTGCAGTTCTGGCACATAGTAGGTCGTCAATGAGAGGAAGTGTCTGCTGTGCTGAAAATGATGGTTCAGGAGGGGACAACCCAGAAGAGCAAGGGAGTGAGAAGAGGACTACAACAGCTGGTGGCTGATTTTCCCAGCGGAGGACTGAGGGACAGCGAGGGCCTCTCGGGCAGCTGCTTCCTGGGGTTGTGATGTCACCAGCCCATCCAGGAGGCCATGGTACCCGCGCCTGTCACTGCCTCCCAGCTGGCCGGCTCCACTTCCTGCGCCCCGAGCCTGCCCTTGCCTTCTTTCTCATGACCCTGGGGAGGCAGCTGGACTGCAGCTCAAGGAACAACTCCCATCTGCAAGTTGGGAGAGCATGAGCCCCTCCTTCTTCCCCAGGGTTCCTGCATCTTGGGAGGGACCCTAAAGAGTGACTCTTGTCCAGTGGTTTTCAAACTGGGTTCCTCCAAGCCCTGGGATTCTGCAGAAGTGCCTCAGGGACCACTGAGGGTAGGGGGGGAGCGTGGTGGAAACAAGGGGTACACTAAGCAGGGTACCTTTTCAGGCCACCCCCTCCACTCCTCAGAACAGCCCCACTTTTTGTCTTGTTTACATATTGGGACTTCATATAAAATTTAAGTTCGGAAAAAAAGATTCTGCGAGAAAAGAAAGTTGAAAAACCTTTGATCTTCTGTGGTATGTGAGTTATATCTCAGTTTTTAAAAAACCCTCTGATCTATTCTACCACTTTCATTTTCTAGATGGGAGGCTGAGGCCAAGCGAGGAGAAACAGCCCATGCATGGTCACCCAACAAGTCGGCGATAGAATTGGGAACCGGGTCACCTGTTACAAGCCAGATGCTGTTTCTACATCATGTGGTACCAGGAGTGGGATGGAGGGCAGAGAGCTCTGGTTGCCACATCTGACAATCACCACCTCATCCCGTCACTCTCTGGGACACAGCTCAGATGCAAAGTGAGGCCGCTCAGTGACTAAGACAGGCAAGCTTGAGGCTAAACCACCAATCATCTTGTCTCCCTGAGCCTGCATTACCTTCCTCTGTAAAAAGGAGATACATGGTGCCTAAAGAGGGGTAAAGGGAAGAGCAAATTTATTAGTTGTTCTTTGAACAATTTTTTTTTTTTTTTGGCAGCACGTCTTGCGGGGTCTTAGTTCCCTGACCAGGGATCAAACCCAGCCCTGGCAGTGAAAGCACCAAGTCCTAACCACTGGACCACCAGGGAATTCCCTGAACAAATGTTTTTTCAGTGCCTACTATGTGCCAGGCATTGTACTTGGCTTTGAAAAATTGAGAAGGGACCAGGATGTCACGCTCCCACCCTCATGGAAACTTACATTTTTATGGGAGAGGCATGAGCATAAGTAAATAAACAAATGACAACAGGAATGTGTCAGAGAATGGTAAGTTCTACGATGAAAATAAAAAGGATGACAAGGTAGAGACAGAGCACCTTTCTGATTAGATTGGGCAGTTGGAGAGGATCCTCTAAAGAGGCGATATTTGAACTGAGACCTCAAAGAGGTGAGGACCTAGCGAATTCATGCTAAGCAAGGGTGCGGTGTCAGTGCTGAAGAGCGCATGTGAGGGATGAAACTGCCTACCATGAGTATCCATCTGTATCACAATTGCATTATTATTATACATATGCAAATGTGATGTGAACATGTCACATGTGTGTTTCTCTACTTGTGTTTGATGATGGTAATGACTGTTAACCGTTTTCGCACACTCACAACGTGCTGTGTCCTCTTCTAAGCATTTAGATGTGTTGCTTCATTCTCATAGCAACCCTGTCAGGGAGGCACTATTATTTCTAACATTTTACCCATAAGGAAACTGAGGCTCAGAGAGGTAAACTGACTTGCCTGAAGTCACACAGCCAGAAAGTGGTAGAGCTGGAACTTGAATCCAGTCAATCCAGGGTCTGGTTTTAACCACTGCCCAACTTTGCTTAATCAACTGTCTGCCCACAGTAGGTGCTCAATGAAATGGATGTCTGCTTGTGTTTGGGGAGACGAAACTCTGACCAGACCTTTGGCACGACTGCCCCTTGAGTGGCCCATAATGTCCTGTGCTTACCTTTCTCTGCCTTGCTCCCACCAACCTTCCAAAATAAATCCCTGATGTCCCAAATGGGGGGGGGGAGGGGGGAGAAATGACTGTCGAAAATGTTCTGGCAGGAGACACGATAGTGTCTGCAATCATCTGTGTGGATTGTGAAACCTAGACAGGTTCTGAGACCGTGACTCACAAATTTTACATCAAGAAGGAAATTACAAAGAAGTAATAAGTATGAGCATCGTTTCGCAGAGCATCCTTCCCAGGCTGTGTCACCCTGGGCCCCGGATCCTATATTTTAGTCACAGCAGGCATCTGGAATACAGATGGGAGCCTCGCAGCCCCTCCCCCGAGCTCAAGACATCCTCCTCCCAGGTCCTCTCACTCCAGAGAGTTGGGTTTGGCTCTTCCCAAGCTGCCCCCCCATCCTCCTGTAGTTTTCTAAGATGATGATTCCTGCTGGGAAGCCTGGGTTCAGATCTTGGCTCAGCCATTTACCAGCTGAGTGCCTTTGGCAAGTTTCTGGACCTCAATAGCCTTATTCAAGGACAAACTAGGATCACAGATGTTCTTCTCCTAGGGCTCCAAGAGGGCAGTGTTCTTTTTTTTTTTTAATACATTTATTTATTTTACTTTATTTATTTATTTTTGGCTGCGTTGGGTTTTCATTGCTGCATGCGGGCTTTTCTCTAGTTGCGGTGAGTGGGGGCTACTCTTCGTTGCGGTGCAAGGGCTTCTCATTGTGGTGGCTCCTCTTGTTGGGAGCATGGGCTCTAGGTGCGCGGGCTTCAGAAGTTGTGGCACGTGGGCTCAGTAGTTGTGGCTTGTGGGCTCTAGAACGCAGGCTCAGTAGCTGTGGCTTACAGGCTTAGTTGCGCCGCGGCATGTGGGATCTTCCCTGACCAGGGCTCAAACCCATGTCTCCTGCATTGGCGGGCGGATTCTTAACCACTGCGCCACCAGGGAAGCCCGAGGGCAGTGTTCTTATCTGTTGTGTTCATGGCCATATCCCCACGGCTTAGAATGGTACCCAGCATATAGTAGACCCTTAATAAATATTTGCTGAATGAATGAATGAATGAAAGTTCTAGCACAGTGCCTAGACACATAGTAGGTGCTCAGTATCTGGTCACTCTTATTATCACTACTGATTCCTGAAAGAGAACCTTCTGACCAGCTGACCTCAGGATTCTTGCCACTCAGCCTGTATCTCTCTCAGGATCAATGAATATGCTGGTTTGGGGTATACTGGCTGGTCCTGGGTGGGTTTACTAGCGTGAGTCAGGGTCCCAGACCCTGGACACTGGGCCTGGTAGAAGGGAGTTGGATAGACAAGTGTCAGCTCTGCAGAGACTCCCCTCCCAGGCCTCCTCTCCCAACTGGGGTCTCACTCCTCTGAAGACTTCCTCAAAACTGGTCTATCCTTTGGGATACAGGGACCTTCTTTCTGCAGCGGGGTGCAGGACAGGCAGGGAGAGCACCTGCAGGGAAAGTGGTTCCTCGCATCAGTCAAGGTTCCAGCAGGAAGCAGATGGCCCCCTGGAAGGGGCACCTGGAGAGAGTTTAATAAAGGGCCTTAATCTCTGAAAGGGTTGGCAGGGGTAAGGGTTGGATGGGCACCTAGGGACTAGCAACAGCCCTGAAGGGGTGAAGGGAAGGAGTGGGGAGACTGTAGCTACAGGAAAGGAGCTGTGACCTTAGGTAGACAAACTCAACACAGTCAACCCAGCCCAGCAGGGCAAAGGGAGCGAGGACAATAAATACCTGACTCCTCTCTCTCCCTTTAGACACCAGTCTTCTGCCGGTGCTTCCACTGGCCAATTCCAGAGAGCAGAGAAGCCCAGATGCTTCCCCAGGTGGAAAAGGGAGAGCCAATCTGGAGGGGCAAATGGAGAAGACACAGCCTGTTTTGTTTTTAGCACAACTACTAGTGAGGGGCTTTATATACATTATTATATTATTATATGTATTACATGTATTCTGACAGTCACTCTGGGAGGTGAGGAAACCAAGACTCAGAGGGGTAGAGTGACTTGTCCAGATCTTCTGACTGTAAAACCAGTTTCTTTCTTCCTTTTTTTTTTTTTTTTGGCCTCACTGCTTGGCTTGTGGGATCTTAGTTCCCTGACCAGGGATCAAACCCGGGCCTCCTGCAGTGGAAGGGCAGAGTCCTAACCACTGGACCACCAGGGAATTCCCTCTTCCTTTCTTAAAAAAGATGTTTTAATGAAGTCTTTAGAGTTATATGGGAAATGGGGGTATATTTCAATATCTTAAAAGCCAAAGAGATGCAAAGCACAGCCTCAGCCTAGACCAGTGTCACCAGAGCTTGGAAGCCAGGCATGTTTGAATGGGGCAGCCCTATGTAGGCTGAAGAAGGGAGTCCCAGCAACGAAGCTCCAGGAAGCCCATTGCTTTGCAGTGGGCAGGGCCAATGTTACTAATAGGTTACCAGTTTATTATAAAAGGATATAACTCAGGAACAGCCAGATGGAAGACTTGAGTAGGGCAAGGTATGTGGGAACAGGCGTGGAGCTTCCATACACTTTCCGAGGGCCACTCCCCACAAACCTCCAGATATTGACTAACCCAGAAGCTCCCCGTGTTCTTTCCTTGTGGCATGATTCTGACAGAGCTCGCACTGACTTTCTGGCTGTGTTCGACTTCCCAAGGGAAATCTCCCTTGACCAGGTAATGCTAAGGTTCACACGGGAGGAGATTCAGGAGACAGGGTGGATGGAGAAGATGTTTTATACCACAGAGCTTCTTTGGTGCTTACCAAACCATTCCAGGGACCATCCCTGAGGAGGAGTCTCATTCATTCTGTGATTCAATAGTTATGAAACTGACAAGGTGAAGGGATCAGGGGCTCTGCTTGGGAGGGGCATCGCCCATGGAGGTCAGTGAGTAATTAGGTAATTAACACCTGTCTGTTCCACTGGCTAAAGAAATACACATATGTACAAAGAGGCATATGCAAGATGATCACTGCATCTTTTTCTGTAACAGTGGAAAATTGAAAACCTCTAAATGTCCATCATTCTGTGTTTTTATTGTACCTGGGGTTAATTTATAGAGATGATTGCATGACAACAGTAAGGCCAATGCCACTGAAAGAAGTTTTATGACTTACAGTTCCAAAGAGATGGGGGGGCACACCACACCACATAAGGCTACATGAGGAAGCACCAGGGTCAGTCAGGAAGCAGAAGAAGCAAGTGAGATCGTGGCCCAGAGCCTTTATTGTGGTTCCCCTGGGAAGGAATGGGCAAGGTAGGGTGGGCAAGTTTGAACCACTTAGGATTGCTAGTTTGAATGTTAGTAATCTCCGGGCTATAGGAGTGGTTCCTGGGTGTCCAGTACCTGGCCCTGGGGTGATTTAGGGCAGGGAAAATATTGACTTGATGTGTGAGAGTTAGATAGAAGAGGTGATTGGGGATATGGGTTTTGAATTGGTTGGTTTGTATATAAAAGGGGTGTTCTCAGGCAAGTTGTTTACTATTGATACCTAGGAAATTGCTAGCCCTGTGAGGAGCAATCTATCCAGGATTAGCAAGGCTCTAGAATGTGAAAGCATCATAAAACACAGAAAATTTAAAACATGATTAATACATTTAGGGAACGGCTAAAAAAAGACAGTACAGTCATATTTTGGAATATTATAGGGTAGTTAAAAACAGTAAGGTAGGTCTCCATGTTCTGACATAGATGACCTCCAAGACACTGTTAAGTAAAGAAAACAAGTTACTGAACAATTCTTACCCATATGATTCCATTTACAAATGAAAAAAACCTTAAAATGAACCTTTAACGTCTGTACACCTATACGTATGTGCGCAATGCACCCAAAAATGTATGAATGGACAGCAAACGGGCATCCAAGAGGAGATCTTTCACTGTGTCTGTATGTTTGAAAATTTTATAATAAGTACATGTTCATGTATTACCTGTGTAATTAAACAGAAAAGAATTCATTTAAAAAACAACCTGGGGGTGGGGGGAAATTGAATGAAGGTGGTCAAAAGGTACAAACTTCCAGTTATAAGAGAAATAAGTTCTGGGGATGTAATGTGCAGCTTGGTGGCTGAAGTTTACTGTATTGTATCTTTGAAAGTTGCTAGGTCAGTAAGCAGCTCTTAAAAGTTCTCATCACAAGAAAAAATAAATTTGTAACTATGTGAGGCGATGGATGTTAACTAAACTTACTGTGGCGATCATTTCACAACACGTACATACACAAATCATTATGTTGTATACCTTAATCTAATACAATGTTATATGTCAATTATATCTCAATAGAACTGGAAATAAAAATAAAAGTAAAAACAACCTTTCTTCCCTCAGATAATGTCAAACCTACGTGATGAACACAATGATGGGGAAGCATGGGGGCTGGTTGGTGTGGAGGCAGAGACGTGGGGTCGGGCACCCTAACTAGGCAATCAGGGAGGACTTCCTGAAGGAGGGAGTTGTGTTTTGAAGGAGGGGTGAAAATTAGCCAGCTGAAGAAGTGGAGAAATAGTATTCTAGACAAAGAGAACAGAATGTTTGGAGGAGTTCAGGAACATCTGTTATTTAGGAGCGTAAGATTTGAAAGGGAGAAGGGTGAGGGATGAGGCTGGAGAGGTAGGTGAGGGCAGATCTTGAGGGGTCTCATAAGCCCAGCTGAGAGGTTTTAATTTCAGCCAGAGGGCAACGAGAAGCTTTGGGAGGGCTTTCAGCTTTGCCTTGAGTGGGCCAGGATGGTGAGGCCAGGAGGAGGCAAGGCAGTGAATGAATGGGCTAGAAGGAGGCCAAGGATCAGGGGATACCCCTCTCCCTGCCACCACACTCCAGCCACAAGACTTTCTTCCTGAGCACCAATGCAGTGACCCTCAAATTTTAAGGTGCATCAGAATCACCTGGAGGACTTATTAAAAACTCAGCCTGCTAGGGTCCACCCTTAAAGGTTTTTAGTAGGTCTGGAGTAGGTCCCAAGAACTTACATTTCTAACTGGTTCCCAGGGGATGCTGCTGGTTGGGGACCCATGTGGAGAACCCCTGCTCTAACATACCTTTCCATTCCCCCCTCAAGGCCTTTGCACTTGCTCTTCTCTCTCCTTGGGATGCTCTTTCTCAAATCTGTCACCTCCTCAGAGAAGCCTTCCTTGACCACTCTGTGTGGAGTAGCCACTCAAGTCACTAACTTCTCAGCCTGTTTTATTTTCTTTATAGCACTGGTCACCATTAGAAATTATCTTGTTACTGAATTTGTTGACTCATCCATTTGTTGTCTGTCTGCCTCCATTAAAATGAAAGCTCCAGGAAGGCAGGGATCTATCCTTGGGGGCCGAGGACAGTGCTTGCCGTGCAGTAGATGCTCAGGAATTCTTTATCAAATTAAAAGCAGCTAGGGTGGGTTCCTCCTACCTGGGGGAGTCTGCTGGGGCTGGTGTTTTCTGGTGGAGGCCCTGATGATGGGCACCAGGAGAGAAAGATGTTTGGGTACTGAACTGAGCTGTTGACACAGGTTAGAAAAACCCATCCTCTTTTGGGGGGAGGGACAGGGTGGGGTGAGGAAGAGTTTAAAATAGGTGACCTTTTCAAGCAGATGTGGGAGGAAGGAAGGGCCCTGACATCACAGCTGAGAGGCCCAGAGCTCCGTTGTGGCCCAGGGGCCAGGGCCACCAGAGTGGGCCCCGGGCCTGAGTCACTCTCACCTGTAAGTCAGGCGACCAGGCCAAGCCTGGGGGTGGGGGAGTGGTCCTGGGAGGAGTGGGCAGTGGGCGGGCAAGCGGGGAGAGGTGGCAGCTGCTGCCCAACCTGCATCTCCTTTCTTCCCTCAGCCCCCCTCCAGCAGGCCACCCGCCCACTGCATTATGGAGGACTGGGCGAGCCACAGGTCCTCAGTTTCCTCATCTGGGAAGTGGGGGGAGGGAGAAGGCTCAAGTCCAGGCTTCTCTGCTTGTCACAGATGACCTCACCCCAGCTCATCACCTCCACTCATTGCACTCACACCTGCTAGGAGTTCTGGAACCTTAGGCCTCCATTCAAGCTCTTTATTCCCCATCCCCACCCCGACCCCAGGACCTCCTCTTCTAAGGCAGTGCTCTCCATCCCCCAGGCGCTGGGTGCGGGCAAGGGAAGAGCATGGGCTTTGGGTCCTGACAGACCTGGTCCCAGATCCAGCTCTCTCCCTGACACCCTGGTGAATCTTCACCTTTCTGACCTCAGTTGTCCTTTCTATCCTTTCTATAGAGTGGGTATATCTACCTTCTAGATTGTGGTGAAGATAAAAAAGATCCTACTATGAAAGTTGGTTTCCTTTGCCTTTTTTTCTCAATTTTTTTATTGTGGTAAAATACACAAACAGAAAATTTACCATCTTAACCATTTTTAAGTATACAGTTCAGTGGCATTAAATATATTTATAATCTGCTCTTCTCACTACCATCCATTTCCATAACTTTTCATTTTGTAAAACTGAAACTCTGTACCCATTAAACAATAACTCCCCATTCCCCCTCACCCCAGCCTCTGGCAACCACCATTCTACTTTCTGTCTCTATGAATTCATTTATTTTATTTTATTTTTTATAATTTATTTATTTAATTTATTTATTTTTGGCTGCGTTGGGTGTTTGTTGCTGCACGCGGGCTTTCTCTAGTTGCGGCGAGCAGGGTCTACTCTTCGTTGCGGTGCGCGGGCTTATTGCGGTGGCTTCTCTTGTTGCGGAGCACAGTCTCTAGGCGCGCGGGCTTCAGTAGTTGTGGCGCAAGGGCTTAGTTGCTCCGCAGCATGTGGGATCTTCCCCGACCAGGGATCGAACCCGTGTCCCCTGCATTGGCAGGCAGATTCTTAACCACTGCACCACCAAGGAAGTCCCTGTCTCTATGAATTTAGTCAACTCCTCTAAGTTCCTCGTGTAAGTGGAATCATATGGTTATTTGTCTTTTTGTGATGACTTATTTCACTTAGCATAATGCCCTCCACGGTTCCTCCATGCTGTACCATGTGTCAGAATTTCCTTCCTTTTTGAGGCTAAATAGTATTCCATTATATGGATAGACCACATTTTGTTTGTCCATTCATCCATAGATGGACATTTGAGTTGCTTCCATGTTTAGTTATTGTGCATAATGCTGCTATGTACATGGGTGTTCAGATATCTCTTTGAGACCCTGCTTTCAATTCTTTGGGGTATGTACCCAGAAGTGGAATTGCTGGATCATATGGCACTTCTATTTTTAATTTTTTGAAGAATCACTATACCGTTTTCCACAGTGGTTGTACCATTTTACATTCTCATCAACAGTTCATTTACCTCCCCCGCCCCTACCCCAGTTCCAACTGCTGCTGCCCTGAAGCCTTTCAGAATTTCTCAAACTGATGAATTCCAACCGTACTGACAGTCCTTGGCTGGCTCACCACAAAGCCCTTGACCCCAGCTTGGCTGCAAACAGAGACCGTTTCACTCACCACTGACTCTGCCTCAGCCTCTGGCTAAGAGCTGGCAGTGGGGCAGGAAGGTTTACTAAACACCAACAATGCACCAAGTGCTCTCCTAGGTGCTCTGCGTGCATCAGCTCCTCCATTCTCCTCACTGCACAGAGGTGTTATCAGCCTACCAAGGGACAGAGCCCCGGGAGGTCTCCTGACCTGCCCCAGCAAAGATTGGTGAGCTATGAAGCTAGAGAAATGGGCAGGGCCCAGTTTACAAAGGGCCTTGAATACACTCTATCTTGAGGGCAATGGGGAGCCACTGCAGGTTTCAGACAGGAAGGCAACACGATCAGACTTGGGCTGAAAGCTGAGCAGAGTTGAGATAGGTAGGGAAGAGAGGAGGATTATGGTTTAATTTCTGCTTCCCAGAGCAGTAAGAAGGGAGATCTTACCTTGGCAAAAAGGCAATGTGATTTAGGCAAGGTAAATGGCAACCGAGCTGGCACATCTGCCATGGAATGAGCCATTTGAGCTGGGATTGGGTGGGGAGCTTGAGGAGGGTCCACATTGTCAAATACAGGGCCTGTGTGGTTTTAGGCAAGTTACTTTGCTTCTCTGATTCTCAAGTTCCTCATCTGTAAAATGGGCTTAATCATGGTACAACCTCCCGGGGAGCTGTGAGAGTTCAATGAGATCATTAAGACATGCAAAGCACTTAATTAGGCCAATCCCTGGCACACAGCAAGTGCTCAGAACCACCGAGCACTGTGGAATCCTCACTGTTCCTGGGACAGCCTTCCGTAGGCTGGGGTCTTCAACCCCCAGGAATATTCCCAAGTCCGGCTATTTCAGGTGGGCTCTATTGAATGACCTTTCTCTGCTTCCTGGCGGGGAGAGTGGGAATGGGAGCCACGTGCCTGGGGCGAACCAGGCAGGTGCTATCTCCCTGCCCCCCACTCCTTGCCCCCACCCTGCCCTCCCCGCCCCCCTCCGCAGCTCCTGCTCTTCGCCCCATGTCTATTTCCAGCAACACGGCTGCCTGAGGCCGCAGGCAGGTGTGGGTGGTGAGTCAGAGCCGGGCTGAGAGGACATGGTGGCCCTGGGGGCCTGAAACTGTCACAGCCTCCCTCCCTCGGCCTTTCCCAGCAGCCCTATGAGCACTGTGATGGCAGGGAAAGCTGAACCAGTTCCAAAGTTTCCCCTAGCAGTGTCACCAAGAAGACATGGGGACAGAGCCCCAACATGCCCCAAATCAACCTCTTTGCTGGCTGGAGGTGGGGGCAGGGACCCTGTCCTGTTCATCTCCACTCCCAACGTACCTAGGACTGGGCTTGGCACCTGGCAAGGATGCAATAAGTGTTCACTGACTGAATGCGCCAACATTTGTAGGGGACTTTGTTTTTTTTTTTCAATTTAAAAAAAAATTTTGTATTGAAGTATAGGTGATTTACAATGTTGTGGGTTTTTAAAAATATATTTATTTATTTATTTATTTAGCTGCACCTGGTCTTAGTTGCAGCACGTGGGGTGTTCGTTGTGGCATGTTGGATCCTTTTTCTTTTTTTAGTTGTGGCATGCAGGATCTTTAGTTGTGCATGCAAACTCTTAGTTGTGGCATGCGGGATCTAGTTCCCTGACCAGGGATCAAACCCGGGCCCCCTGCATTGGGAGCACAGTCTTAGCCACTGGACCACCAGGGAAGTCCCCATATGGGACTTTGGAGAAACAGGATTTGCTGAGTTCAGGGTGCTTATGAGGACAGAGCAAGGGTTCTGGAGACAGATGCACAGAGTTTATGTGACCCTGGGCAGGTGACTTGGCCTCTCCAAGCCTCAGTTTGCTCATCAGTGAAATGGGGATAACAACACGTACCTTGTAAAGAACGATTGTGAGGTGTAAATGAGGCCATCTCAGAGAACTGTCTGCTGAGCCTCAGATCGTATCTATAATAATATGAATCACGTTTCGTTACAAGCGTGCTACCATATGTGCTCCTCTTCCCTGGATGGCGAGTAGCTCCTGAGTCAGGGCTGGCTCTCATTCACGTTTGCTCCCCTGGGCCAGGCATAGAGCCAGTCCCCCATACATGTTTGTTGCACAACTGACTGACCCCCCATCCATGCCTGGAGCTTGTTGGATTGTGAATAGTGGTAACTGTGACAACAAGCCACAGGCTATTTGAGTGCACAGAATTTCTACCCAAAAGAGAAGCCTGCGTTTGGCTTACCATTTCTTAAGCACTTGTATGCCAAGAGCTTTGTAGCTGATTTCATCAAATTCTTACAGCACCGCTCAAGCTGGTACTATTATTATTCCCATTTTACAGATGAGGGAACTAAGGTTCAGAAACATGAAGTCACTTGCTTCTGGTCATGTGTTGACCTAGAGGTGGAGCTGAGTCCAGTCCCAGGGCTGTCTGGTCTCCCGAGGTTCTTAATCGTCCCTGATATCGCTGGTGTAGACAGAAGACGGAGTCGGGAAAGCACCACTAATGGATTTCCTTGCTGACCTGTGCTGTCTTGAGGTGGCCAGGACCTCGGGACTGGAATGGCCTGTCTGCGTGTCTGTGTGCCCCCACCAGTGCTGAGGACTTTTAGGGATGAGACTATGTCTCCTTCAGCTCGGCAGCTCCAGGGTTCAGCACAGGGTCTGGCATATCTTATATTAAGATATAAGTCTCCTGAGAGAATGAATGGCCTTCGGCCTTCTCTCTTGATTGGGTCCCACAGTGGTGAGACAGCATAACTGCTTTACATGAAGGCAGTGCATTTCTGGGCACCAACGCAACCCGGCTGGCAACAGCGAGTGCCTGAGAGGGTCGACCACCTGCCCCCTGCCCGGCTGAGCTGGCTCTTTAGTCATAGTCAGCACCTCCCTCCATTTCGGATTCTCCTTGTCCAGCCCCAGGTCAGGCCTCTCTCTCTCTGCTTCCGAAGACTCTGTAGTTCTTCCCTGTCCCACACCCAGCTCTTGCACCTGGCCAAGCAGGACTTGCTTTTTGGGGTCACTGAAGTAGTTCTGTGTCGGGTGGTCGGGGCCTTTTACTTAATTCCTTTGAGTCCCACTGCCTTTAGTCATTGCCTAATCCCCAGTTCCTAGCACAGTGCCAGACACATAATAGGTGCTCAATAAATACTTGTTCAATGAATGAACATATCTCAGGACTCAGCACATCTGCAGCTCTATTGAGCTCTCTGCTGCCAAAGCTCTGGATTGATGTGTGTATGTGGGCTTGCCATTTCTAGGCCTTGGTTTTTCCATCTTTGAAATGGATGGATTTGATGGAACCAGCCCTGTCCACCCCAGGATCCACAGCAGCACGCTGGACAGATGGTGGGCGTTCCTACATCTAACCTCTCTACCACCCCCCCAAACCCCCCCTCAACGTGCACACCCAGATTTTGACGAACCTCAAAAATTGCTGTAGGGGAAGCAAAGCCCTAAAATGATTTGTGATCATCACAATTATTGACCTGGGAACTAGCCACTCACTGGGGTTTGGGGCTTTAGAATTGTCAGTGCAAGAGCAAGACTCTTTTGTTCTCTTCAAGGAAGCAGATTGCAGAGCATCGGGTGTGAATGACATTATTGCAGGGATTCAGTTGTTCATCTCTTTATCTATTTACCAACTATTTATGGAGCATCTTCTAAGTACCCGGCCCTGGGGATACAGCAATGAACAAAAAGCCCTTTTGGAGCTTACATTCTGGTGGGAGAGACAGGAAATTAAAAAATAAGGCTATATATTAAGTGGGAAGATTTCTAATTACAATAAGTGCCATGAAGGAAATCGTTGGGGTGCTGGGCTAAAGGGGGCAAGGGATTGGGGGTTACCTTAGCTGGGGGCAGGGTTGAAGCTGGTCCTAAAACTTCATTGAAGAGCTTTTTAGGGCTGCAACTAGAGGATGAGAAGGACCAACCTTGCAAAAAGCAGAGGGAAGAGTATGTGCAACATCTCTGAAGGGGGAGAGGGATAATGGTGGATCCTTCTAATTTTCTTTAAAAAAAGAGAATAAATGTAAAACTTAACTCTTCAGTTATTAGTAGTGCCAGATTAATTTCTTCATTCAACAAACAAGCCCCTACTGTGTAGCTGGCCCAGTGCTAGGCCCCAGGGGACAAACAGTGATGCATGAAAGCAACATTCTGGTCACACACATCCTGGACCTGGCACCCCATGGAGATGAGCTGGTCTGATGTTTGCGAAGGGCTCCCAGCTTGGATCCTTGGGGAATCCAAATAAACCCCGCAGGTTCTGGCATCCCAGGCCTCCCGCCAGCCGGCCAGCCAGCCGCTCCTGGCCTCCATAGGAGGGAGGCTTCTGTTTCCTGCTTCTCCCTCCCCCACCCACCTGGGCACAGAGGGTCTTTCATCCATTGTTACTGCTTCCTGCCCATCCATCTCCAGCTGCTGGTCTGAACCCTGCAGATTTACACTGACAAGCGGATGCTTTTACCAGGACCCTTGAGGGGGATAGGGAGGGGAGTGGCCTGGGGTGGGGGGAGAGGGGGAAGCTAGAGCTTTGTGACAAGGAAGAGTTTCCTGCCCTAAAGAGGTGTCAGTCCCTGAGGGCTGAAAGGACGGGAAGCAGGCCTCTGTCCCCAAAGGCTCCCCCATGCTTGGGGAGGGAGTGATTAATGACCACTGACTCAGCAGGGCCTCCATGCCCCTTGGACTGGGTTTGGGTTCAGCAACGTCTCCCCTGGCCCCATTTCTCATGTGTGGAATGAGCACTGAGCTTGGAGTCAAGAGTTTGGGGTTTATGTCCATGTCCGCCAACTCTTAGCTGGGTGACTTCTTAGGCAAATTCTGTAGCCTCTCTGGGCTTCTGCGTCCTCATTTGACAGGTGAGTCTAATAATCCACGCCCAGCAGTGTTGTGAAAATGGATGTGATCATGTAGGATAGATGATTGCCAAACACCATAAAATGAAAAGCATTTCCTCCCCTCGGGCTCCCCTATCCAAAGTAGGAAGGTTACAAACTGGCTCCTGTTCTAGAAGGCTTGGTTGAACACCTACTGTGTGCCAGCATTGAAGATAAGGAGCAACAAGACCCAGTTCTAAGTGAGACAGACAAGCAGACAGACATGCATCAGACAATTGGTTGAAGCATTTGAATAAAACAGTCAAGAATGTGGCTTTGGAGCCATCCTGCTTGGCTCTGCCACTTACTGGCTGTGTGGCTGTATGCAAGTCACTTACTCTCTCTGGGCCTCAGTTTCCTAAATCTGTAAAATGGGGGGAATAATTACCCACCTCGTAAGATTGTTGTGAGGATTAAATTATTTAATATTTGTAAAGCACCTAGGACAGTACCTGTCACATAGTAAGTCTCAAGAAGTAGAAGTTATTATGGGGACTGCATTTCACCCAGAACGTCAGGAGCCCTGTCCCTGAGTGGAACTGCTGTAGCCAAAGCAGAAGGGACAGTGATGCTGGGTGAGTAGCTGGTCAGGCATCTGTTCTCCACGCGGTTGTGTCTGTCTGTCCGGGACGGTGCAGGATCAGGGACCATCAGTCCCGCCAAGGCCATTTGCACGAAGTTGGGGCCGACCCTGAACCCCGAGGTGCTGGAGCTGCTCGTGGAGAGCAGTGGCCACATATCCCACCGGGCAGTGGAGGTGCATTTCCGCGCGGCCGTGGTGTGCTCTCGCTTCCAGGGACTGAGCCCCCTGCAATGGCACTGGCTCATCCACACTGCGCTATCTGAGGGGCTGGTGGGGCTGGCCCATGCTCTGACCATCTAGTCACAGACCCCTGCCCAGTGGAGTGAGAACCCCCAACTGGACATGAGGGTTCAGTCCCCCACTGTCTGGGAGCGAGCAAGGAAGGACCAGGATGGGAATGCACTGGGGGAGAATAAAGTACTGGGGCCTGGGATTTGTAAGGGATGAGGATCCTGGACCCTTTTCTACTGGCACGTACATATTCTCCAGACATAGCGACTCATTCCCATCAAAGCTGACCCAGGGGAAGAGCAGAATCTCTGACTACTGCTCTTGCCCCGGACTATCAGGAAAAGCTGCCCAGTTGTTTCATGTTCAATTGTGACTAAGGAACCACCAGACCTGGCAAGTTGGAAATAATCCTGTACATTGAAAGAGAAATTATATGAAAAAAAAGTTCTTATGATGTATAGGTGCCGATGAAGCCAACACAGAGTGGAGAAGAGGTGGCCTGAGGGGTCCCAATCCAGCTGGTACTGGAGTGTAGGACGGTATGAAGAGCTGAGCCTTAAATGGTGAGTGTGGAAGAACCAGCACCAGGAAGGGCAGTCCTGGAGGAGGGCACAACTCCAGCAAAGGGACGGAGGCAAGAAACAGCATTGGATGCTCCAGGGAACGGTGAGTGGAGACTCAGACGAGGCACAGTGGGAGATGAGGCAGAGCTGGAACTCAGGGTACTGTAAGCTACGTGGAGGCGATGGGTCATGATCCTGTAGACGATGAGAAGATTTTAAGTGGAGGAGGACAGATCAGATTTTGATTCTTCTCATACCGCCCTGGTTGAAGTATGGCGGATGGATTGGAGGGTGGAGCCTGAAGGCAGGGAGATTACACAGCATGTTAGTGTAGTAGTGCCGTGGGAAGTCAAATGGGGGAAGGTTAGATGAGAATAATATACTCATAAAGGGCCTAGCACAGTGCCTGGCACACAGTAGGCACTCAGTTAAAGGTCACACACACACAAAAAATAAAATAAATCTTTATGTTAAATTAATATTTCTATGGCAAAAATGAATCAGCCCTAGGATTTTTTCAAAAAAATCATTCATGTTGCCCTAAAATTTTATTTCTACAAAATCCTTTAGGTCTATCTTTCTCCAAAAGATGGTGTAACCCACCTCCGATTATTTCCATTTCAAGGGGTAGGTGGGCATTTCCTTCTCTCTATTAGTGCCTCAAATGTGCCATATGTATATAGTTGGATATCAATAAATGACTGTGGATGATGAAAAAAAAAAAGGTCGCCATTAATGTTGTTAAATGCTGAGGGTCTGAATTAGGACTGGTTTGGGAAACACTAAGAAAGTCACATCTGCAGGAATCTTTGACTGACTGGATGGGGGTGGGGGTGAGAGAAGAGGAGTCAAAGAATTCCTGAAATATTTATTAAACACTCATCATGTCATGAGCCAATTCACCCAGCTGGTGGTCCAGCTCCATTCATACACCACTTCTCCTTGAGCACCTACTATGCGCAAGGCAGTTTCCTAGGTGCCGGAGGTACAAAACCACCCAGAGCTTGTCCCTGGTCCCCTGGAGCTCACTGTTCAGACTTCCTCAACGATGGAAGGACCCACTGTCTGCTTCATCAGATGACCTGAGACTGCTAGGGCCTCTGGAACTGCCTCCTGGCAATCTGCAAATGCCTCAAACCCACATGCCCCGAACCAGGTTCCCACCCCTGCCCCTCCTACCTGCACGGTTCCCCACCTCAGGAAATGGCACTGCCACCCACCAGGTGCTCAGGCCAGAGACCCGGGTGTGCCCTCCAGTGCCCTCTTCCTCTCTTCCCTCCACCCCACCCCCGATCCAATCCATCTGCAGCTTCTTGGAAGTTTATTTCCAAAACATATTTTGAATCCATCTAGCTCTCTCTGTTTTTCCTTTCCCATCTTAGTCCAAGCCACTGGCACTCCTATCTGGATACCATGTCCGTTGGTCTTCTTGCCACTAGCCCCCTCCATCATTACCCCACACAGCAGGCAAGAGCAAGCTTCTTCAAAGGCAAGCCATGCCCCATGAGTACACTGCTGAAAGCCTTGCTTCAGGAGCTTCCCATTGACCTCGAATCTAATCCATAAGCCCAAGCAGATTCTCAAAGCCAGCACAGGTCTTGCCCTGCTCCCTTCCAAGCTCCTCCTGCAAGGCTACAGCCCTTTTCCCCTCTTTCCCCCTGCACTGGCCTTCCAGTTTCTTGAACCACCGAGCGCCTTCCCACCTTCGGGCTTTTGCGCATGCTGCTCTCTCTTGAGATGCCCTTCCCTCCATTCTTCGCTGGGCTGGCTCCTTCTCCCTCTCCTGGTCACAGTTTAAATGTCCCCTCCTTCCAGAGGCCCCCCTGCCCGTCCTGGTCTCTCCGTTAGTCTTCATCTCAGCACTGCTCATTCCCTCATAGCACTTATCCCAATTTGCAATGATTTTATTTGTCCAATTTTGTGACCTGGCTCCCCCATCATTTGACTCGATCTCTTGAAGGCAGCGTCCCATGTCTGCGTCCCACTCATGGTGTTCCTACAGCCTAGCGCAGTACCTGCCCTGCCGCCGGCCCTGTATTGACAGTGGCTGAATACTGAGTTCCATGGGTCCAGCCAGCACATCAACCCCCTGCAGCACCTCCCAGCTCCCTTTCCGTTCAAACAGCATCACACTCTCTCGTCTCCCTGGCCTCCATGGAAGAACTTGTGGGTTATCTTGTCATCTATCCATCTCTAATAAACCAGGTTATTTTTAGAACAGGTGAAAGCAACGATCTAACATCTCTGAGAGGATTTTCCACTCCCATCTGACTTTCTACTACAATTTGGTTTCCTGTGGTGGTTGCAGAGGCTGCCAAGCCAGCAGGCTTTGTTATTCTGGGGTGCAGGGAAGGGCCTAGAAAGAACACTAAGCCCTCCTTGCACCTTCTTCCACCCTGCATGGTGAGAAATTTGAGGTGCCTAGTACAGTCTCCTGGCACACAGTGGGAGGCCTGGGCGGAGCCGGCTGCTCCTCTCTCGCTCTGTGACCTTGGGCTCCTCGCTTTCCCTTTCTGAGCCTCAGTTACTCATCTGTAAAAAGAGGGGTTGGAGGTTTAATTAGTAAAGACTCTGACTGCTAAAATTTGGATGAAACCATGAGCTAGTGAGTCTTTTCCATCCCTGGACATCAATTAGATGCCGGTCTCAATTCTCTCTATGAATGAAATGTAGTCAGTGCCTCTTATAGCACTTATGCAAATGTATGCAAATTAATGTAAAAATAAAGGGCCCCAGAAGCTCTTGTTTACAGGACCAAGGTTTGGCCAGACCTGGGGTGGAGGGAAAAACTTAGCTCATGCTTTCACCCTGCTTAGATGTATTTCCCCACGTCCCACTCTACAGAGAGGAAACTGAGGCCCACAGAGGGAAAGAGACTTGCCCAAGGTCACCAAGCAAGACGCTGGCAAAGGGTATTAGCAGCCAGGTCAACGTTCTGGCACTTTTCTCACCTGCTCTTCCTGCCATTCTGCTGCAGGCCTGGGACTAGGACCTGGCTCTAAGGGAAGGGAGGTGCATCCTCAGGTCAATACAATATGGACTGGAATAAACTTCAGAAAGAAGTTCAACCAAAATGCTCTATGTTTGGAGCGGGGAGGTACCCTTTTGGTTATATGATCAGGGTGAAGATGTCCTTTGAGTCAGATGTTGGAAAATAGAGATTTGGAGAGAGCATTCCATGTAGAAGGAACAGCATATGCCAAGGAGCAGATGCAGAAAAGAGGGCAGCACAGCCATGCTCAGGTGTTCCTGCTTATGAAGACAACTTTAAGACAAGCTCCCTGCTGTATCCCCTTCCAACCAGAATGCACCCCACCACTCTCTTTAAATGGAAATTCTGGAAACTTCACTCCCTGCAAGACAGAGCATATGTAGGGAAAGAGTGAAAAACAAGCTGGAGAGCAACGTGGTGACCAACTTGGACAAGGCCTGAAATGTTAGGCTGAGAGATCTGGACTTTATTCTGAGAACAATAGGGAGCCATTGAAGGTTTTATGGCAGTGAGAGAAGTCATCAGATTCATGTTTAGGATGACCTGATTGGCTGCTGGCGGCAGGGAAATCAGTCTGAAGACTCTGGCCATAGTCCCAGTGGTTAAGGCAAAGGCCTGAACCAAATGGAGGAGGCAGGGATAGAGTATGGACGCTGGTCTGAATGGAGCAATCTGAGCCTGTTGGGATGGGGAAGCAAGGGAGAGGACTGAGAACAGTGAGTTCTGTTTAATCCAGGGGGGAAAGAGGCTCAGGCCTCTTCTCTCCTTCTCAGGACTGGCTATTCCCCAAGCTGGTGCCCAGGCAGGAGGGGAAGGAGGTGCCCAGGTCAGTAGAGCAGCTGCTCATCAGGAATCCAGGACAGAGGGCAGCTTGACTTGGTTCTCTGGGGACTTTTATTCTATTTCTCTAAGTTGTTAAGGAAAGACCTGAGGGCCTTATGGGACCACAAGTCAATATTTCTCAAACATTTATTTAGTACTCACTAGGGCAAAGTATTAGTGTGGGGGACAGATACGCTGAGGCCATATTTTCTGAATCTCAAAGTGGGACATGCAATCTGCCTAAGACTTTTTCAAATCTGAGATTTATCTATAGGACAAGCACTTTAATGACATCTGTTATGGGTTGAATTGTGTCCCCCCAAAAGACACATTGAAGTACTAACCCTCAGTACTTCAGAATGTGACCTTATTTGGGAATAAGTTTGTTGCAAATATAAGATGAGATCATGCAGGAATAGGGTTGGCCCTTAATCTAATATAACTGGTGTCTTTACAAGAAGAGGAGATGCACAGGGAGAACGCCATGTGATGACAGAGGCTGAGATTAGAGTGATGCAGCTGAAAACCACAGAATGCCACGGACTGACGGCCACCACCAGAAGCTAGGAAGAGACAAGAAAGGATTCTACCCAGAGTCTCAGACAACATGGCTCCGACAACGCCTTGATTTCAGTCCTCTAACCTGCAGAACAGTGAGAGAGAATAAATTTCTGTTATCGTAAGCCACCTGGTTTGTGGTACGGTGTTACAGTAGCCTTAGGAAACTAACAAAACATTGAAATAAATCACATTTCACTTTTGTCCATTTCAGCCCTGATCACCACTTTAAAGGAGGGAATCTTTTTCGAGCAATCATGTCCATGTCACTCCCTTGCTCAAAACTTGTCCATAGCTCCCCAGTGCCCCGGGCAAGGCTTTGGGGACTTCTTGTCGGGCCCTGGCTGCTCCCCAGCCCCACCACTCAGCACCTTCCCCTCCCCTCTCAGCGCCAACACACCATCTCCTCTTTGGGCCTTTCCTCTTGTTACTCCGTCCACACCTCCCCATCTGCCCCCAACACCTGCTCCCTCTTCCTTTCCTTGGTGGAGCAGTTAAGAACAGACTACCTGGTTTTGAATCCTGGCTCTGCCGTTTCCTAGCTTCTAGCAGTGAGACCTTGCGTAAATTCTTACCTCAATGCCTCAATTTCCTCACCTATAAAATGGGACTACTAGCACTCCCTATCTCATAGGTTTGTTTGAGGATGGAAAGGTACAAAAGCCTCTAAAGACTTAGCCCTTTAATCTGGCTTGTAGGAAGCACATGAAAGGATGGTTAATATCACCTCCCTTATGCTTGGCGTGCTATCCTCCAGAAAACCTCCCCGACCGCCGCCCTGGCCCCCTGCTGGATTGTGTCACCTGGGTCTTGCGCCTGTCTCGTCATGTTTGTGTCTCCACCGAATTGTGTACTTCTCAGGTTGGGGAAGAAGCCATTCTGCATCCCTGCATCTGAGCACACAGCAGGTGCTCAATAAATGCTTGTTGCACGAACTATGGAGCAGAGAATTAGTAGTAGCCAAGGAGATCTGGGAGGTAGAGCTTGGGGACAGCTTTCATAGGACAGTCTGCCCATCCTTCTGGAAGTGGAAGTCTTACTGTTAGTTCTGAGAGCATGAGAAAGAAAGTGAGAACCAGAGAGAAAAAGGCAGTGGGCAGGGTGCAGGGGGCAGAACCCGAACTCCACTCTGCACACCTGACCTTGCCCCTCAGCCTCGGCACATCCTGCCCCCCGAGGTGCCCCTCCACAAGCTGTCACCCACGCACACCTACCCTGTCCCCAGCCGGCAGCTTCCTCTGACACACATTTTCCATTGCTGGGTGGGGCAGAGCAGGTTACAGGTGAAAACAATCTCCGAGGTTTCCTCTCCAGGATCCCAGCCCCTCCCCTGGGTTTTGTTTCTGTCCGTGCTGGACCCATGTATCCACAGCCCCTCACTTCAATGGCACAGGATCAGCCGGGGGCCAGAACATTCAAGACCACGTGAGGTATCGCCTGGTGTCCTGGATCAGGTACAGGACGGGGAGTCGGGTTGCTGGCTCTGCTGTGTTTGAGCTGCGTGATGCTGGGCGAGCCCCTTGCCCTCTCTGAGACTTCCTTTCCCCCATCTGTAAAAAGGAGGAGCAATTCCAGTCCCCAGGGACTGTTGTGGGAATTAAATGGAGCAATGGGAAGAGCATGAGTGAGCTCTACCAATCTGATTATTTGTGGGGACAGGGCAGGAGTCCAGTGGCAATAGGGAAGCTCCCTTTCTCTGGGCCCAACACCGTGCCAGGCACTGAGGGGGTGTAAGGGTTTAGACTCCAGAGTTTGTTGAGTGTGGGGGGAGTTGGGGTCTAGAGTCTAATGGAAAGAACCCCAGAATGTACTGGAGTTAGAGACCTGGGCTTGGGGACCTCCTCACTCTCTATGTGACTTTGGCACATCAGTTTCTCTGATACAATAAGGGGAATAACTTAGATGCTCTCTAGGTCTTCTGGGTCTGACATCCCAGACTCTGTGCTAAGAGAAGGCCAGGCCAGGTAAGGTTGGGATGGACTTCTGTGTTGTTACCATTTTTAAGCCACTTGTGAGAGCCTGGGATGAAACCTTGGCTCAAGGCCAGTCCTCCTTCATTTCCTCCCACCAGCTTCTGTTGCAGGTTCTTTTGTGTCACTGGCCAGCCCGCATCACTGACCATCTCATCAGCCAGGCTTCCTTCATCTGGCTTTACAGGCCCCTGTTCCTCTTTCAAGACCAGCTTGGGTGTTCCTTCCTCAGGCAGCCTTCCTGACTCTTGGTCACAGTTGGGCATTTCCTCCTTGGAGCTCCTAGAACCCTCCATCACCACACTTGCTCCCTTGCTTAGACTAAGTGCTGTCTGCTCACCAGGCCTGAAGGAAGGCCTGCGTCTTACTCACTGTTGCACGTCGAACATTCAGCACAGGGTTGGGTGCAGAGTTGATGGTGATAGACGGGTAGGTGACAGGATGGGGGAAGAATGAATGAATGGTGGGTGAAGGAATGAAGGAATTGAGAGATGGATGCATGGATAGGCATACAGGACCGTGAATGGGTGGTTGGGTGGATGATTCTCTGGGTGGATGGATAATTGATGAATAATAAATAGGTCAGGGGCTTCCCTGGTGGCACAGTGGTTAAGAACCTGCCTGCCAACGCAGGGGACACAAGTTTGAGCCCTGGTCCGGGAAGATCCCACATGCTGCGGAGCAACAAAGCCCATGGGCCACAGCTACTGAAGCCTGCACGCTTAGAGCTCGTGCTCCGCAGCAAGAGAAGCCACCGCAATGAGAAGCCCTCGCACGGCAACCAAGAGTAGCCCCCGCTCGCCGCAACTAGAGAAAGCCCGCGTGCAACAACGAAGACCCAATGCAGCCAAAAATAAAAATAAATAAATTTATTTTTAAAAAAAAATAATAAATAGGTCAGGAATACTCAGCTACTGATCATTATTCTTAACATCACACAACATCTCTGGAGTCACCAAACACACACCCTGGACATGCCAGGGAACTCCCCTTGCTTCCGGCCATTCTTCCATGGCTCTGGTTTCCCCTCCAAGGCATGAATGTGGGTCTGAGAATCTTCCCACGAGAGCCTGGGGTAAGCTGCCCACCAGAATGTCTTACCTTTATCATCCCATTATAATTTCCCAAGCATCAGTGTGAAAATGATGGTGAAGAATTCACTGTGAACTCTACCTACATCCCTAGGCTCCAGGAGTGAGCATTTCTGGATAATCCAGTGTTTGGGCTCGGAAGGAAGTGCTGACCATGGCGTTGGCAAAGATACCAGGATCACCTGCAGCCACTTTCCAGTGTGCCTAGTCTAGTTGCCACCATGGCCCTCCCCATCCCCTGCAGCCCCTGCCTTCCACCACTTAACAACCCCCTCCCCCCAAAAAGAGAATTTATCAACTTACCAGAAGTCCTCAGTTCTCTTCTGCCACCCTACCCCCATGCCTTCTCAAGGACCTAGAAGAATAGGGGTCAGAACCCATTTTAGAGGGTTATTACTTCCCCCTAATCTGTCCCCTGGAATCAGCTGAGGTAGAAACATTGCAGGATTTGGGGTCAGAGGACTTCAGTTAAAGTTTTGACTTCAGCCCTCGTCAGCTGCTTCACTCTGGGGAGAAGGGGTTGGTTCAGAGACAGAACAGGCAGCAGGAAGAGACAGGCGTTGGAGATACACAGATGCAGGTTCAAATCCTGCCCCACCAGGGAGTAACGGTGACTCTGGGCAAGATACTCCTCTGAGTCTCTGCTTCCTTGTCTGCAAAATGGGAGAAACAGCACCACTTAGCTCCCAGAGCTGTTGTGAGGATTGAATGAGATGTTGCTCCAAACTAGCCACACGGGGCTACTGAGCCCTGAAATGGGGCCAGGCTGAACTGAGATGCACCGTAAATGTAAAACACACATCGGATTTGGAAGACTCAGAAAAAGATGTAAAAAACTCTAGAATTTTTCTATCGATTTTAATTGATAATATTATATGTCGATATTTTGAAATGTTGGGTTAAATAAAATGTTATTAAATTTTTTAAAAAGATGCTGCTCAAAAGTTCTTCCGCGGTGCAGTCTTCCCAGCCTCTCCGAGCGTGACAGCTTCCCTTCTGCCTTGCCGCAGGGTTCGTCCATGCCTCTATTATGGCTTTTAGCAAATATTGTGGTTGTCTGTTAAGGTATGTGTCTCCCTGACTAGCCCCTGGGCTCCTTGAGGTCAGGGACTCTATCTTGGTCATCTTTGCCCCTGGCTCCCTGCACAGATACTCAGCAAAAAATAATTGAGTGGATAAATACCAGTACGTGAAAGCCACGTGAATTTTTATTATTCTACCATACCTGGAGTCCTAGATGAATACCTCAGGGTACAAGTCACACATGATCAGGGCCCTGGCAGGAAACAGATGGTGCACTCAAATTGAGTAATTTGAAGAGAGTTTAATCAAGGGTCTATTAACAAAGACGTGGGCAGGATGCAGGGAAACCAGGAGGGGTGGCGCCATATCCCGGGGCTGGCAACAAGGTGGGGCTGTTAGCACCCGTGGCCTGAAGGGTGGGGAGGGAGAGCTTACCTGGACCCAGGGCCAGACATGTATGCACAGGGCCACTGACAGGAGCTGTAGCCTTTGGGTGAGGGACCCAGACAGCCTGTGCGAACCCTGAAGGAAGGGGCTGGGGGGATAAATAAGCTGTCCTCGCTGTCCACCTGCCTCTGCCCTCCTGCCCCACCCAACCAGAAGCCAGAGGGCAAAGGAGGCCGTTGATACCACCCACAAAGGTCACCTACCAGGCACAGAACAGATGGAGATGGGCAGATGACAGTTCTGGAGGGACAAACAGAGAAATCCAGCACTAGAGAGAACATTCGGCCCCCAGAATCTTTGAGGGCCTCTGGACATCCTTAGAAAGTACAAGAAATGGTCACAGCCAACCACAGTCGTTAGTTAAGCAACTACTGTGTGTTGGGTGCTGTGCTAATCCTTTTCCAGGCTCAGAGAGTCTTAAGAAACTTGCCCAAGGTCACACAGCAGGAAACGGCCAGGACTGGAACATAGGTCGGCCTCCAAATTTTGGTTCTCGTTGCCTCTTCGTGACTCCATGTCAGGCGCTATGCTAAGCACTCTGTCTACGTTCTCTCTCATGTAGGTCATGTCCTTTTCCTGTCTCAGAGAGGTCTAGTGATTTCTCCAGAGCTGCACAGCTCGTGGGAGGTAGGGGTGGGGCAGGGAAGCAGGGTGGAAGAGTTTGCCATTAACTGGGGCAGGTGACTGGCAGATTGCACGGTGGCAGCCTCAGGGATTTTTTTAGCCCCACTAGACCCAACGGGTGGAGCCACCTCTCACCAGGTGCCTCCTGGAGTCGCTCCCCAGCTGCAACCACAGGACTTAGATTTTCAGAGCTGGGCAGGGTCCTCAGCATCCTCCAGGCTGGCGCTTGCTTGTGACTCTAAAACTAATAATAATTATGGCAGCGACAGCCATGGCTTCCTGAGCCTCTGGTATATTCATTCATTGTCTTTCTCTACATTGTCACTAAATCTGGCTACAACACTCCCTTAGGATGGTCTGATACCTGTAGGCAGGTATTACAGGCTGCTCACTTTGCAGATCAAGAACTGAGGCTGAGAAGGCAACGGACTTGTCCACGGTCACAAGTCCACACAGCAAATCAGACCCTACAGAGCCAGACCTGCCCCCAAGGCAGTGTATGCAGCTCAGAGCACTGATTCTGGATCCAGACAGGCTGAGCTCATCCTGGCTCTGCACCTACCGGATGTGTTGACCTCAAGCAAGTCATTTTTCTGGATCTAAGTTTCCTCATCTGTAAAATAGGGACGACATAGTATCTACTTCATTTGGTTGTGCTAAGGATGAAATGAGTTACTCTATGTAAAAGCACTTAAAATATCGGCTAGGGGCTTTCCTGGTGGCACAGTGGTTAAGAATCCGCCTGCCAATGCAGGGGACACAGGTTCGAGCTGTGCTCTGGGAAGATCCCACATGCCACGGGGCAACTAAGCCCGTGCGCCACAACTACTGAGCCTGCGCTCTAGAGCCCGCGAGCCACAACTAGAGAAAGCCCGCACGCAGCAACGAAGACCCAACGCAGCCAAAAATAAATAAATAAATAAATAAGATTAAAAAAAAAAAAAACCACAAAACATTGGCTAGAACATACCAAGGGCTTTAGGATTATTTTACCTCCCAGTCCACTGAGCTTTCCAACCCCACCTGCAGAAGCTCTTAAAATTGTGTTCCTGCGTGATCCTGGCTTTCATAGTAACTGACTGAGTAGCTGCCACCCCACCGGGGCGTGCCTGTGCTTTCCATGCTCATGCTTGCCTCATCCAGCCCTCACCACGACCCCATCCCCACTTTACAGACAAGGAAACTGACGCCCAGAGAGAAGGAATGACCTGGCCAGGCCTTCACACCTCAGAAATCTCAGAGCCAGGATGGCCGCTCCCAAGTGCAAGCTGGTAATCCCCCCTTCTCCCAACTGCAGGAAACCCAAATTGTTATGATTATTGGTATTGTTGTCCAAAACAATACTCGAGACAATAACAATACGACAATCATGGAGGGTGCTTATTTCCATTGGCTCCACAATCATCCTGCCACCCATGGGCAGGGAACCTGGGGCTTTAAGAAGAGGCTCCTAGAGAGGCAGGATGAAAAAACAAGCAGTGAAAACCCTGCAGCTGGGCCCCAGGTGCTGGGAGAGAGAGTGGGGCAGGAAGCGGGCAGGCCATTTCTTTCTTTCCTCTTCTTTCTTATTTGTTTGAGAAGCAACTTTACTTTCTAAATCGGTCATTGTCACCCGTTGGCCTCGGCCCCACCTGGGCCAGCGCCTCTGGTGACGGGGGCTCAAGAGGAAGCTCTAGGGGGCAGGCGGGACGATGGTACTAGGTGTGGCAGGGCCCGGGCCCAGCTGGACTTGGGGGAGCCTATTACCCTCCTTCGGGTGATCAGAGCCTGGCAGACAGTGCCTGCCTGAGGTGGGACCTGGGTCCTCCCGGTTCAGCTGCCAGGGGGCTGGGGTCCATCCTAAACAGGGAGGTGGTGGGGCAGCAGTTCCAGGCAAGGCTCTCGAGTCAGATCCCTTTAGCTTCCAAGCTCTGTGACCTCATTTCTCTGAGCCTCTGTTTTCTCACCTGTAAAATGGGAGGGGTTGTTGTGAAGATTAAACATCATTAAATAACATGGCCAGGATTAAGCATTTAGCACATTTACTAGCACTTAGCATATTCACTAGCTGGAGATTCACTTAAGAGGTCAATAGTTATTGGGCATTTCCTATGTGCCAGGCGCTTTTAAAGCATTCTACACATATTCATTCATTTAATCAGCACAATAACACTTTCCTCACTAAAGACATGCGAAAACTGAGGTACACGGAGAGACCAAATGCATTGCACACACAGGGGCAGATCCACATTTCGCAGGATGTCAGTAGAGCTTACACAATATTGTGGGGTCCCTTTAAGGAAAAGAATATAAAATTATGAATATAAAATGAGGTATAAGGCCATGCAAGTGAGAGACCTGAGGCTTAAACTTCACGAGCCCCACCCTAAATCTCCCTTTAAGCTCTAGAGCACCCTGCTAGCAAGTGGCAGAGCCCAGGCGGCCAGCTCCAGAACCCACAGTTGTTATAAAAGCAGTACTGCTGGTAGACAAGGCAGTCACTGCAAAATGCCATACAAGATGCCAGCAAATAAGAGGCAACACTTCCACCATGCTCGCCATGTGCCACACACTCTTCTAATCTAACCCTCCCAATGAACCAATGAGGTGAGCCCATTATTACCATCCCCATTATACAGATGAGGAAATTGAGGCTCAGAGAGGACCAATGACTTGCCTGAGGACAGAGCAGGATTCAAACCCAGGCAGCCTGACTGCAGGGGCCTAACGTTTAGCCACTACAATAACTGTTACCTCCCTCATCGCTGGGGATCAGAGCCTTCTGTCATCACTCCTCACCTCCCTTTGCAGGTCCCTCCATCTCTTATCCAACAGCAGCTTGGGCTGGGGACTCTGGCTTTGGAGTCAGAGATGCTTGGATACTAATCCCCACGTTGTCACTTCCTAGCTGTGAGTCCCTGAGGCAGACTTCTCACATCTCTGAACCCCAGTTTTCTCATCTGTAAGACAGGATTGCACAATTTATAGGGTGGTTATAAAGTCTAGATGCATTGATTATTTTTTTTTAATTTATTATTATTTTTTATTTTTGGCTGTGTTGGGTCTTTGTTGCTGCACGTGGGCTTTCTCTAGTTGCGACAGGTGGGGGCTACTCTTTGTTGCAGTGTGTGGGCTTCTCATTGCGGTGGCTTCCCTTGTTGCGGAGCATGGGCTCTAGGCGCGCGGGCTTCAGTAGTTGTGGCAGGGGGGCTCAGTAGTTGTGGCTCGCAGGCTCTAGAGCGCAGGCTCCGTAGTTGTGGCACACGGGCTTAGTTGCTCTGCAGCATGTGGGATCTTCCCGGACTAGGAATCGAACCTGTGTCACCTGCATTGGCAGGTGGATTCTTAACCACTGCGCCACTAGGGAAGTCCTGATGCATTGATCATTATTTGACATGTTTTCTAATATACAATCAATGAACCATATATTGTGTATGTATATTTGCCTCTGTTTCTAGACCTTATGGCTGCCCTGGATAACACTCCACAGGGTGG
Source organism: Balaenoptera ricei (assembly GCF_028023285.1). Classification (NCBI taxonomy): domain Eukaryota; kingdom Metazoa; phylum Chordata; class Mammalia; order Artiodactyla; family Balaenopteridae; genus Balaenoptera; species Balaenoptera ricei. Next base: position 18,417,481 of record NC_082639.1, read on the forward strand.
CTTGGAGGACGAGAGATAAAGAAAGGTGAAGTGCCTGGTCCATATTAACTGTTAAGGACCGGTAGAGATTGCTATCGCAGAGGCAAGGTGAGAGGTCATTTGTAAGGAGTGGAGTGCGGAATGGAGAAAGGGCACAGAACCAGGTGCCAGGCGAGCTGCACTCTGGATGGATCTCTACCACAGCTCATTGTGTGACCTTGAACAAGATGCTCCCCTCTTTCTGGGCTCAGTTTCTGCATCTGCAAGTTGCATGCATTCTCCCCAGTGCATGAATGAAATTTTCTCGAAGGTCTTTAAGAGACTGAATTTCTGAATAGGAGCACAGGACTGTTTTCTGGGTTGCCCTGAGGGCTGCTCCCATGGAGGCTCCTGCTTCTCTTGGGGTGCTGCTTGTGGCTACCAGCCTTGAGACAGAGAGGAGGGTTTGCAGCGAACTTTCACGCCTCATCTGCACTGGTAGCAGCAATGCCACAGTGCTGTGGCCCCGGCCCGTGAGCTCCGCAGCCAGAAGGCTTTGATCTAATCTCTGTTTCCTCATCTGTAAAATGGGGATGGAGATACTAGACTTGCTCATCCCCATTGTACAGATAAGGAGACTGAGGTTCCAGGAGGCACAGAGCTTGCTGGAGGTCACGGCTCCCATCTTTCCGTGTCCTACTCTCCCATCTTTCCTTGTCCTCGGGTGAGGGCTTTCCCAGTGTGGGACCCCTGGCTCCCTCTCCCCGTCCCAGAGGCTGGGTCATGTTTTCTTTCTCTCTCTGCCCGCCATCCTGCCCCTCCTCTCTTCTCCACCTGGTAAACTCATCCGGTGGGGTCAGGCCAGCCCTGGTGCCCCCACTTATAAACGCTGTGACTTTGAGCAAGCCACCTAACCCTTCTGGGCCCCTACTGCCTCATCCATGAAATGGGGACAGCAGTCCTCACCTCGTATGTGGAAATACTCAGGACACCCAGCACCTGACCCGTTGTGACGTGCACAGAATGTCAGCTTTTTTGTCCTCATCAGTTTTCTTTTGGACCCACCTCAGATGTTGCCTTCCTGTGGGGCTGCCCCGGTGCCTCCATATGGACCGCGTTTCTCCGGCTCTCACAGCCCAGTCCCTGCGGCACTTATCACCCCGCATGGTAGCTACTCGCCATCACATCATATCCCATGCTGCCTCAGACGCCTGTGTTCTAGCCTCCTTGACATCTGCTGTGTCTGGCATGGCGGCTGGTATACCGCAGGTGCTCCGTTAAGGACTGTTGAATGGGTAAATGAATGAGGCCTCAGTGGTGCTGAATGTATGAGCTAAACTTTCTACCCTATCAGGGTAGCAGGCTTCTGGGTACTAGGACCACTGCCACTACTAACTATTTCTTCCACCAGCCCAATAAGTAGCTACCAATTATTGAGCATTTAGCATGTGCCAGGCATTGGGGTAAGCATTTCTCAGTGCCATCTTGCTTGTACCTCTCACCCGTTCTATGGGGTGGGTGTTCTGTCAGTTTCCTCATTTCACAGATAGGGAAATGGGCTCTGCTGGGGGCGGTGGTAGAATCTGTACTGGTCCATCAGGGCCCACAGCCTTTTTCCACTCCGGGGGAGGGTGGATTGTTGGAGCCCAGAACCGTGGGAGCCTGTCACCCCTTCCAGAATTAGCCTTTGCCCATTGCTTCCTTGTAGAACTTCTCTCCTCCCTTGAAGACCTTACTTCTCCCAGAACCTCTCTCAGACTCCTCAGTTTCCTTCCTAAGTTATGTCCAACCTGGAAATGTTGGTGTTCCCCAGGGTTCTGGCCTCAAACCTGCGGGCTGGTGGGGTGTCCAAACAGGTTCCTACCCACTGGGAAAGGCAAGTAGACCAATCACCGGGCCCCATTCTCCTTGATACAATGGTTGGGTTGGGCTTGGATGTGTGATGCAGGCTGGTCCGTTAAGGGCCCCCCGGGACTGTCGATGCAGCTAGTGGGGACCATAGGCTTTCTCCTTCTGAAGTGTGAGCTGATGGAATGTGAACATGTGAGTATCTTTCCTGGGACTGGAGAGGGCCCGTCTGCCATGGGAGAGAAAGAGAAGAAAGCCCATTCTTAAAGAAAGGCAGAAACACACAGAATAGATGGATGGAGGTGGTGGGGAGATAATCCAATGACATTATCAGGAATCCCGGATCCAGCAATGCCTGAAGTTGACACTCCCTTGAAACTCCAAGAAAACAGAGCCACTAGATTCTTAATCTCTCTCTTTCTCCTTAAAAAAAAATTTTTTTAACCTAGTTTGAATTGAGTTCTGTCACTTATAATGAAAAGATTCCTGACTAATATTCTCTTCTCTCTAGCCTCTCCCTGGAAGATGTTGGGTCTTATCTACTCCCACATCTGGGGGTTTAGCACAGACAGTCCTTGAAGAAATGGATGTCTGACCCATACCTCAAAGATGACCTCACCCTGCTCCCTTCCTGGGTTCCCCATCACAATTAATTTGTCCCCAACCATCTCAAGCTCCAGAGAAAGAAAATTCAGTCACCTTTACCTTCTCTCCCTCAAATCATTTTACTGTAAGTACTGCTGTTCTGTTTCAGAAAGTTCTCGCCCATCTGTCCCTTGCCATTGCCTTGGTTCAGGCCACCTTCAACTCAAAGCCACAGCTTCAGTCTGTCTTCTATTCCCTCTTCTTGCCTTTATCCATTCTCTGCAGCTACCACAGTGATCTTTCTAGAACCCACACCTGACCACATGGTTCCCCTGCTTCGAAGCCTGCATGCGTCCCCATCAACCTCAGGACAGAGTCTGAGCTCCCTAGGGAGCCACTGGAAGCCCCGCCCAGTTTGCCTTCATCTGAACTCCTCCCTCCTTCCCGCCCTGCTCTTCAGCCACATTTCATGCCCTTTCCCTGAACACACTACACACTTTCTCATCCCTGGATTTCTCTGCTGGAATTTGTCTCTGCCTGGAATACACCTCCCCTTCTCCTCATGGGAACCACAACCATCCCTCAAAGAGTCCTCTCAAGGCTGACTCCTCCGGGAAGTCCTCCTCCTTGTCACCCCTTCCCTGCCTCACCCATTCCTCTCTCCTCTGTGCTTCCACAACACTTTTACCTCTGGCTAACTGGACCCTGAACCCCCTGATGGTAGGATCTCCCTCCCCACCTCTGTGCCAGTGTGGCATGACAAGGTGGGCTCCATGAGCGAAGGTAAAGTCCAGTGGCCTTTCTTGAGGGGACCCTCGGTAACTCACTGGCTGAATCTGGTTTGGTTCTTGACCAATCCTTGACCCTGTAGGACAAAATTATAAAATTTTTTTTTGCATGTGGACAGCACTTCACAATTTACAAGTGTTTCCAGGTTTATTTTCTCATTTCGTCTTTACATCTCGGTGGACCGTTAGGGAGGACGTTATCAACCCCATTTTACAGATGGAAAATTTGATTCAGAGAGTTAGGGATGGAACCAATCCCCAGGCCTGGGCAAGCGCCTGACTCTCTCAGATCCTCAGACTTTTCCCATCCGAGCCTCCCCCATCCTCCCCATTTCCCAGATAGGGGCTGAGAACCAAGGAAGCCCAGAGTACCTGAGTGAGAGGAGGGAATGCCTGCCTCTGGATTGGGCAGTAAGAGATGCTGACCCCAACGATAGCTGCTGCCCTCACTGTGTACCGTGGTCTAGGCACTTCGTGAGCATTATCTGCTCATGAAGAAGGGTTAATCATACCTATTTCACAAATGAGGACACTGAGGCCCAGAGCAGTTAGATTTGCCTCTCTTAGGTTCTTCCTGACGCCTCCGCATTGTACAGCGCTTTAGAGTTTATAACGTTCACGTCTCTTCCCCATCTCATGAGCCTGACACTGGGAGGTGGGCATTCTCCCATTTTACAGAGGTGGCAACTGAGGCTCAGCAGTCAGCGGCGGAGCTGGGAGACAGCACCAGGCCTTCTGACGGGGGAGCGCGCCCAGAGTCAGGGGGCGCAACCGGGGTTGGGGGGGCGGCAGGGCCGCGAGTGGGTGTCCCCGCCCCCCCCCCACCGCCGCCCCGCAGCACGCGCGCCAGGTACGTGGCCGGTGGGCACGGCGCAGCGGGTGCGCCCGTGTGGGCGCGGGCGAGGGACGCAAGCAGGCGGAGCCCCACGCCCATCCTCCCTCCCACCAGCCCTTTCTCCCGTGGCTGGTGGCAGGTGAGTGGGTGTCGAGGAACCGCCAGGCAGCAGAGAAAACAGGACGCCGCAGAAATCAGATTACTCACCTGCAGCTGCGACTACCCAGGGCTAATAAAAGCTGAGCTTCCTGTTGTTTCTTTATTACCACCCTCTGCCTCCCCCAGCCCCAGCTCGCTCCCAGCTGCAGCCCAGAGCCCTAACCGATTGCCAGAAACCAGTAGCTTCGGGGTCCAGGACCACTCTGCTGCCTGAATTTGGACCATGTGTGCAGCATACCACTGGGTTAATGTTTCCTCAAGGGTGGCCCTCCGTCACCTGCATGGGAATCACCTGGGGTGCTGGTTAATAAAATAGGTCCCCAGACACTGCTTCGCACCTGCTGAATCAGAATCTCTGCAGTTTGGGGCCTAAGAATCTGCGAATTCACACCAGTCTCTGGTGTTTTGCATGCAGGCTAAAGTTTGAGAACCACCGAGTTCAGGTATTGGAGGTTCAGATGCTATGAGTTTATTTTCCTGTCTGCCACCCATGAGTTAGGGATGGAACCTGGCCCCGATCTTAGCCAAGTAAGTCCACCCCACTCTCAGGGCCTTCAGGTGAGCCTCAGTTTGCTAAGTGGGGATGAAAATAATACAGATTTCTTGAAACTGAAACGAGGCTCAAATGAAATAGCATGTTTAGCACAATTCCTGGTGGTTGCTCCTGAGTTTACAACCAACCAGGAATAGACATTGAACAAATATGATGAGTGAGACCTAAGGGGTGAGCAGGATAGACAGGAGCTGTAGGGGGAGCATTAAAGGGGCCATAATTCACTCTGGGAACATTGAGAAAAGCTTCTCCAAGTTCAGTCCCCACAATGCGACAAAATGTTCCTGCCCAGGGCATTGACAACTCGTTATGGCCAGATCTGGTGGCTTCTTCTCAGTCTCTCTGTGACTCTGGGGCAGGCCACCCCCTCCTCCTTCAAGGTGAGAACCTCCCTCAGCTTCAAGGAGACCTCACAGTCCTATTTCCTCCTCCCCCCTTAGCAGCTCCTCCTCCTCCTGCCCCTGGGAATGTGGGCAACTCAGCCTGCTGCACGCCCTCCATTACCTTTCTAGATAGACAACCTCACTCACTCCTAGTTACCTTCTCCAAGCTCACCTCTGCCCTGAGCTCCCAGTGTGTAAATACAGCACCTCCTAGACATCTCCACTTAGTGACTCCCAAGCACCCCAACTCAACTAAACCAACTCCGAACTCATCCTCCTGCTCTCCCCTCCAACCTGCTTCTCCTTCTCGGCTCCCTGTCTCAGGGCATCACACCTAGATATTGTTGCATGTGATTTCTGCTCCTTTGCCCCCAAATACAGTCTTCAGTCCAATCCATTTTATCTCCCCAATAGCTCTAGAATCCATCCCTTTCTTTCCAGCCCTCCTGTCCCTGTGCACTCCACACCCCCTAGTTCAGGACTCTATAATCTCTCACCTGGATTATTTTAACAGCCTCTTAAACAGGCTTCCTGGCTCAGGTCTTACCCCTCGCTTTAGCCAGGGGGATCTTTTTGAGACACAAATCTTGTCCCTGCCTTGCCTCAAAACTTCAGTGATCCCTCTGAGCCTTAAGTGTTCAATCCAAACTCCTTCTCCTCCCATTCAGCACTCACGTGGGCAGACTGACACCCTCCTCTCCACCCCACCTCCTCAGCATGTTGCACAAACAGCAACATTGACTGAGCTCTTACTAAATGCTTTTATCATGGCGAGCCAGTTATCTTTAAAGCTTTATCTAAGCCTTATAGCATCCCATGACTGTTATTCCTGACATTGATGAGAAAACTGAGGAGGAGGGAGGCTGGGTATGTTACCCAAGGTCACACAGCTAGTAAATAGCAAAGTTGGGATTTGCACCCAAGTCTCCCTACCACCAAAGCTGGTGCTCTGCACTGCTCTGATCTTGAGCTACTTCCTCCCAACTGGGTCATGTTCTCATTTTTTGTGTCTTCCAAGAGGATGACTGGTATATGGTGGATGCTTGTTGAATGAATGAAACCACTCTATCCACATTCCGATTTGATTCTTACAACAGCCCTGAAAACTGCAGAAGTTAAGAAGCCTTTATTATGTAATATTTCGTGAATACAAAAAAATGTGTGATGAACGTCTGGTTTATGAAGACAAACAACTATGAACCTACTGCCCCAACTTGGGCACTAGAACTTTACCAGCACCGTTGAAGCCAGCTACGTGCTTCCCCAATTCTCTTCCTTGCCTTTCTCCAGAGTTCAACACAATCCTGAATTTTGTGATCACCATTCACTTGCTTTGGAAAAAAAAATACTGTCACCCTATGGGAATGGATCCTACACAACATATTGTTTTGTTGGCTTTTTTACTTTTATGTAAATAATATGATGCATAGATATTCCTCTTTGGCCTGATTTTTTTTCACACATCACTAGGTTTCTAAAATACATACATGATTTTGCATTTTAGCTGACATTCATTCATTTTCTCAGCAGTCTTGTACTCCATCGTCTAAATTAGACCTCAGCTTCTTTATCCATTCTCCAGTCAATGACCATGTAGGTTGTTCCTAGTTTTTTGCTATAACTACTAAGGCTGCCGTGATCATTCTTTTACCTGTCTCTTGGTGCACACATGTGGGAGTTTCTCTAAGCTACATATCTGAGATTGAAATTGTGGGTCATCCAGGTATGTCCATGTTTAACTTTACAAGTGGTGCCAAGTTGTTTTCCAAAGTGCTTATACCCATGAACACTCTCCCCTCCTGCTGCCACAGAGGATGAGAGTTCCAGTGGCTCCACGTCTTCCCCAACACTTACTAACAGGTCCTCGCCAACACCAGACATCTTCACGGTGCCCAATATGTCAGTCATCATTTGCATTTCCCTAATAAGATGTAGCATCTTTTCATTTGTTTATTTTCCATCCTGGTTTCTTTTTCAGTGAACTGCATGTTCAAGCCTTTTGCCCACTTTTCTATTAGGTTGTTTTGTTGTTTTTTCTTATTGCTTTGAGGCATTCTCAGGGAGTTTCTTGGTTTTGTTCCTTTTTCTTTTCTTTTTTAAATTAATTAATTAATTAATTTATTTTTGGCTACGTTGGATCTTCGTTGCTGCACATGGGCTTTCTCTAGTTGCAGCGAGCAGGGGCTACTCTTTGTTGTGGTGCGCAGGCTTCTCATTGTGGTGGCTTCTCTTGTTGTGGAGCACGGGCTCTAGGTGCACGGGCTTCAGTAGTTGTGGCATGTGGACTCAGTAGTTGTGGCGCACGGGCTTAGTTGCTCCGCGGCACATGGGATCTTCCCAGAGCAGGGCTCGAACCCATGTCCCCTGAATTGGCAGGCGGATTCTTAACCACTGCGCCACCAGGGAAGCCCCTGGTTTTGTTCCTTAATAGAGTTAGAATCTGAGACCCAAGTTCAGAGAGGACAGAGCTGGGTCCCAATCCCACACCCATCTGATTCCAGGACCCTTTGTACCAATCCCTTTGCTTCTCATTCATTCATTCATTCATTCACTCTTTAACTGTCTACTGATGACCTTCTCAATAAATATTGGAGAAGGAGGAGAGAGTTGTGGTTAAGAGTGTAGACTCTGGAGCCCCCCTGCCTGAATTGTAATCTCTTCTCTACCACTCACTAGCTATAACCTTGGGTAAATTTCTAACCAATCTGTACCTTAGTTTCCTTAACTATAAAATAAGGATGATACTAACAGTACCTCTTTTCCAGGGTTGATGTGTGGGGACTGAATGGGTAAATTCATACAAAAGGGTTTAGGACTATATCCAGCACAGTCAGTGCTGAATAAATAGTTAGCACATGCTAGGCACTAAGCTGGCAGGGTAACTGTTCTGGGGACGTGGGGATGAAAAGACAGTCAAGGACACTGACCTCATGGAGCTCACTGTCCAGCAGAAGGAGACAGACACAAAACAAGCTGATTAATTAATCAATCAATCAATCAATCAATTAATTATTATGGCTTATAATAAGGGCAAGGAAGAAAAGCATGGGTGACAAGACAGAGTGACCAGGCACTGACTCAGCTGTGTGGTCATGCAGGGAAAGCCCCCTGAAAGAGATGACATTTAGGCTGAGGTGTGGAGGGTGAGAAAGAGCCACCCAGGCAAAGAGCAGAGAGGAGAGTAGCCCAGCGGAGGGAAGGGTACATGCAAAGTCTCCAAGACAGGAAGAGCAGGGCATGTCCTAAAGACTGCCAGGAGAGCAGCATGGTTGGAGCCAAGTGAGCAAGGAGGTGAGGGGCAGGAGAGGAGGGTGGGGAAACCACCAGCGTGAAGAGTCCAAGTTTTACTACAAGTGCAGTGGGAGGTTTTGGAAAGTAAAGTGTTGTTTACGTTTTTAAAAGATGACTCTGACTGCTGCGTGAAGATCAACTATCTATGAATTCATCTAAATAGTTCTTGTAGCCACTAGTATTTTTAGCCACTACCCCCTCTGTGCAAAGCAAAACTTCCCTTTATTGGTCTTAAATTTACTGCTTTCAGGTTTCAAGGGGAGCCCCCTTCTGCCTTGTATCTGAGGGTTATTGGGCCCCATGTGGGATCTCCGGTCAAGATTTTTAGAGTGGTTGAGAGCAAGGTCTCCCAGCTTGCTCCTTACCTGCTCTGTGATGTTTCCCCACCTGTGAAATGGAAAGGATGAGAGTGGTCACCTCAGAGAGGCTGTGAGGATGAAGCGAGATGCAGCTTGGCCACAGGGATTGATCGATGCAGGCTAGCTGCCATGAAGATGATAATGGTGCTGATGGCGATGATGATGATGAGAGCAGTGATGGGGGTGGTGGGGATCCTGCTGCACGATCTGGGGTGAGTCACTGAACCTCTCCAGCCTGAGCTGAGAAATAAGATAAAATCAAGGTGCTGTAAAATAAGGGTGCTGGACCAGATGGTCTGCGGGGACCCACCCTGCCCTGATGTCCCAGGATTCCCTGATTTAGACCCTCTCTTCCTCCTTTCAGCCTGGTCACTCTCCTCCCTGCAATTTTGCTGTTCCCTACTGATGTGATGAGAGATGGAGCAGCTTGGCAGAGAGAAAACTGGCCTGGAGTCAGGAGGCCTGAGATTCCGGCTGTGCCATTATGCCGGAGTCCTCACCACAGTGCCTTTAACTTACATTTAAACACACACGTAGAAGGAGAGAAGAGAGAGTGCAGTGTGCAGGAATCACGGCTACGGAGTCACACTCCCATCCCATCCCATGAGCACTCACACCTTCATGGGGACATGACCTAGTGTGACCTGCCCTGGTCCCCCAGTTGGTCCTAGTTGCCCCACATCCAGCAAAGTGTGAGCTCTCACCATGCCCAGGGTGATCCTGGCATTCAAAGGGTTTTTATACTGTGTGGCCCTAAATACAAGCCAACCTTTTCATCTGGTGGTCAGCGGAAGCCACAGCTATCTGTAACAACACAGAAGAATGAACCCCCCATATTCCCCGTCAGCTGATGGATGACCCTGTTTCCTGTTTCACTGGAAAAACAGAAGCAATCAGAAGGAGGCTTCCCCAGACTCCTGCCTCACCCTCCGCTCACCTGCTGTCCTCTGTGTCCTTTCTCTGCCTCTGCCCCATTGCACGGATGCCTCGAGGGTACTTCTAAGACTACACCCTCCACTTGGGCTCTGCACTGTCCCTCTTGCTGACGCCGGGACACATCCAGCAATTCCTCCTGTTTCTCCTGCAGCGTCGGGTTTCCTCCCCTTCTACTGGTTATTCCCATCAACACACAACTATGCTGCAATTCTCCTGGTCTTAAGCATACATACGCACCTGCAAACACACACACACTTTTCTTTGCTTCCCTTTACGGTAAAACTTCTCCAAGAGTTTTCCAGATTGACACTCTGTATTGCTCTTTTCCTTTTCTCTCTTGAACTCACTCTAGTTGGGCTTTCACCCCCACCACTCCATGGAAACTGCTCTTGTCAAGGTTATCAATGACCTCCTGCTGCCCAATGCAATGGTCAGTTTTCAGTGTCCTCCTCAGCAGTATCTGACCAGGTGATCGAGCCCTCCTCCTTGTACACATCCTTCCTGGATCCTCCTGGATCCCACTCTCTTGGTTCCCCTCCCAACTCAGAGGATTCCTTTCCAGTCTCCTTCTCCCTCATCTTCCCGACATCCACATGCTGGAGTTCCCTTGGACCTCTCCTCTCCTCTGGCTCACTCTCCAGGTGCCCTCATCCTTCCTGAGACTTTAAATACATTCTTAAATACTAATGACTATAGATTTGTTTCTCCAGCCCAGACCTTCCCACTCAACTCCAGAATCATATATCTCTACTCAGATATTCAGCAAGAAACTCAAACTCCATATGTGCACAATGGAACTCTTCACTTTTACCCTCAAACCTGACCCTCTGTTGGTCTTCTCGTCTCAGCAAGTAGCAACTCCATCCTTCCCGTTGCTCAGGCCACAATGAGGGTCATCCTTGACTCCTCTCTATCACACCTACATCTGACTCAGCACAAATACCCCGGCCCTACCTTCAAAAGATGTCCAGAGGGAATTCCCTGGTGGTCCAGTGGTTAGGACTCGGTGCTTTCACTGCCAGGGCCCAGGTTTAATCCCTGGTCGGGGAACTAAGATGCTGAAAGCCACGTGGCGTGGCCAAAGGAAAAAAAAAAAAAGATGTCCAGAATCTGACCCTCTCCACAGCTACTACCTGTGTCCAAGGCACTGTTTTTTCCTGCCTGGTTTTGTGTAAAAGCCTCCCAGTGGGGCTCTGCTTCCTTCCTTGCCCCTCCCCCCATGTTCCATTTTCCATATCATAGCCAGCATCATCTTTTAAAACATGAGTCAAATCACTTCATTCCAGTGGCTCCCTTCTCACTTGAAGAAAATCTTAACACCTTACCGAGACCTAGAAGGTCCTACTTGAGCTGTGCACACCTCTTCACCTTACCTCCTCTGGCTTTCTGCTCCCTCACTTCAGCTACCCTGGCATCCCTGCTGTTCTTTGAGCAGCCAAGCACAACTGCACCTCAGGGCCTTTGCACTTGCTGTTCCCTTCCCTCTGGCCCATTTATCCATCCACAGGGCTCACTTCTGCTCATCAATAAAGAGGCCTTCCCTGGCCACCTTACATAAAATAGCTCCCTGTCCTCCCCCACTCACCTCTGCCACTTTCAAGCCCCCTCTCCTGCTTGACTTTTCTTCATAGCACTCGTCATTATTGAGCGGACATACTAAGCATTTTCTTGTTTATTTGTTTATTGTATGTCTGACCCCTAGAATGTCAGCTCCACAAAAGCAAAGACTTTGTTTCATCCTCTGCTGTATTATCCAGAACAGTGCCTGGCTCCTAGTGGCTGCTGAATAAATATATGTTAAATGAATGAAAGTGTGTGAATAACTCAGAAGCTATTTTTTAGTATCCACTGGACATCTTCCTAAAGGATTTTCAAGCATTTGCTCATTCAACAAACATTTTGTGGGGTATTTTATTTATGTGCCAACCTAAAAACCCAACTTCCAGTAAGATGAATTTCCACCGTGTTCTCTGTGTCATGGCCCTCCCTAGGTTCCTTTGGTGAGATGCAGAAACCATATATTCAACATGAATTTGTTGAGCATCTGTCACGTGCTGACTATTGTGCCAGGGTCTGAAATTCAAAAACAGTCCAGGAATTCCCTGGTGGTCCAGTGGTTAAGACTTGGTTCTTTCACTGCTGTGGGCCCGGGTTCCATCCCTGGTCGGGGAAGTAAAAGATCCTGCAAGGTGCGGAGTGGCGAAAAAAAAAAAAAAACAACCCACAAAAAACAAACAAACAAAACAGAAAGGAGAGCTCAAAATAAGATCATCTCTGGAGAGAGAGGCAGAGACGAAAATGGTATAATGTAAACACACAATTGCCCTAAGAGTAAAAATATTGGTGAGGATGTGGGTAACATCACAGGTGGAAATGTAAATCGGCAGGACCTTGTGGAAGGCAGGTCCTTTTGCTCCTGAATCTCCAGTCTAGGAATTTACCCTCAGGAAATTATCACCCAAAGACAAAAAGACACAGGGAAGTTCACTGAACTTTTTTTTTTCCATCATAGTGAAAAGTTGGAAACACCAATGTCCAAACCATAGGGGTTGGTTATGAAAGTTATGATAGATCCATACAATGGATACTAAGAGGCCATAAACATGAGGTTGTGGAGGAATATTTCGTGAAACTTGAGACGATATTTGCAATATATTATTAAAAGTAAAAAATTTTTTAAAAACAGATTGCAGGGCTTCCCTGGTGGCGCAGTGGTTGGGAATCCACCTGCCAGTGCAGGGGACATGGGTTCGAGCCCTGGTCCGGGAAGATCCCACATGCCGCGGAGCAGCTAGGCCCGTGCACCATGGCTGCTGAGCCTGTGCTCTAGAGCCCACAAGCCACAGCTACTGAAGCCTGCGTGCCTAGAGCCCGAGCCCTGCAGCAGGAGAAACCACTACAATGAGAGGCCTGCGCACTGCAGCGAAGAGTGGCCCCCGCTCGCCGCAACTGGAGCAAGCTGCGCGCAGCAACAGAGACCCAATGCAGCCAAAAAATAAATAATAAATAAATAAATAAATTTATTTTAAAAAAAACAGATTGCAAAACAACATGTATGTTATTCTTATATACACACATTTGTATGTGTTTAGTTCCAGGAGGATGTCTAGAGGGACAGCTCCCACATGTTGAAATGGGATGGTTTCAGTTATCGAATTGGGGTGGTGCATGTGTGGGTGTTTATTGTGTTACTTTTTCAAACTTTCTGCGTGTTTGAAAAAATCTTACAAGAAAAAGTTGAAAGAAAATGTAGTTATTTTGGAGTAGAATGATTTGGGGAGATTTTTTTTTCTTCTTTGTAATTTATGTATTTCATTGAATTTTCTATAATGAGCATGTACTACTTTTACAAAAATAATGAAGTTATTTCAAAATAAAAGATAGTTTGGGAGTTCCCTGGTGGTCCAGTGGTTAGGACTCAGCGCTTTCACTGACGTGGCCTGAGTTCAATCCCAGGTCGGGGAACTAAGATCCTGCAAGCCGCTCGGTGCGGCCAATCAATCAATCAATCAATAATAGCTCTTGTCATACAAAAAAAAATTTTTATTAAAAGAAATAAATAATAGCTGCCCTGATAGTTTAAAAAGAAAAAGGAAGACAATACCAATACTTGCAAATAGAGAATTGGGTAAATAAATCATGGGAGTCATATAAATACTGTGCTACTGTTTAAAAAGGTGTAATAGAAAAGATATTTATAGTACTTTGATAAGCAGAAAAACAGGCCATAAAATAGTCTGTACAGTATTAACTCATTTTCAAAAAAAACAATATATATATAATGCCCACCCATAGAGAAAACTGGAAATATCCACTCCAAAATGTTAGCAGTAGTTTTCTTTGGGAAATGGAATTACAGGTTGTTTTTTCCCCCTTCCTTTTGCTTATTTGTATGTCATAAGTCAGTTTTGTCCAATAGAACTTTCTGCGGTGATGGAAATGTTTTATATTTGCACTGTCCAATATGGTAGCCACTAGCCACGTGTAGCTACTGACCCTTGAAATGTGGCTAGTGAGACTGAAGAATTGAATTTTAAATTTTATTTAATTGTAATTAATTTAAATCTAAATGACCACGTGTAGTAAGTGTCTGTTGCATCGGGCAGCACAGTTCTGAAGTGTTTACAAGGAACACGCATAGGCTTTGCAAAGAGGAAAAAGAGCTTTTCTTTCTTGTTTGTTTTGTTTGTTCATTTGCTCTGCCATGCTGCTTGCAGAGCTCCCTTGAGATCTCAGCAAGAGGCAGTGAGTGTGAGGGCTTTACAGACTGTAAAGTGCTGTGCTCAGGAGCTGCTTCTGTACATGACTCTTCTTCCTCTTGCCTGGGCCCTTTTTCTTCCCCACCTCTGGGCTCTGATATGGAGCCCCGATGACAGAAAGCATCTCTGAGTGGCTCCTGGAAGTGGGGAAGGGTGTCCTGAGATCTGGCCTCTGCACCTAAGGAGGAATTCATTCACTCATGCATTCATTCAACAGCCATTGCACACCTTCTCCCTGCTGCCCAGGCCCTGCACTAGGCCCCAGGTATAGAGGGGCCATGGCATGTGGAATCTGCCCACATGGAGATTAAAGTCAGGCTTGGGAGGCATGGAGTGGAGAGTCACAGGGCATGGACACTGAAGGCCTGAATTCGGGCCCCAGCTCAGCCTCCTCTGGGCAGGCCATTTCATCTTCCTAAACCTCCATTTTTTTCTTGTGTAAAAGTGGGAAAATAGTGACACTGCCCTGCTGATCCCACGGGGTTGATCAGGGCTGGGAAAGTGAATTGCAAAGGCCTGCGGAGATGTTTATGGTCAAAGAACATTCTCTACTGGGGAATAAGTGGGCAGTGACAGCCAATTCAATGCCCACTGTAGGTATTATTATTGTTAATATTTGATCACAACACACCATAGTTTCTTTAAGCATAGTTGAAATATCAACCTTAGGAAGGCCAGAAAAAGATGTAACCGTTCATCCATGGGACATTTACTGATCCCCTATGGTGTTCCAAGCCAAGGTGGGGTAGTGGTTCTGTCTGGAAATACGGACCTGGATTATGGCCCTTCCCTTGGAAACCTGGCAAGAGGGCAGAGGGGACACGAGGAGACAGACGAACTCCATTCGGCCAGGCCACTGGGGACGCAATGGAACAAGGCAGCCTCCGCTCTCAGGAAGCTTTCAAAGGAAGTGAGGGAGGCAGATATTCATCAAATAGCCACCCAAATATACAATTACGAACTGTGATACGGGCAAGAGGAGGAAGCACAGAGTGCTATGAAGGCATATCGTGGGCGATCTTGATTCAGTGGCGGTGGGAGGGTCAGAGGTGTCTCTGAGGACCTGAAGGAGTTTAATAGGAGGTGAAGGGGTGCGGAAAGAGGTTCCAGGTGGAAGAAACAGTATGTGCAAAGGCCCGAGGTGGGAGGGGGAAGAGCGTTCCTGAGGCCAGTGTGGCTGGAACCCAGTGTGCAGAACAGATGGACTATATTATGTGGCTGGGGACAGAGCAGAGCCCACAGGGTCTGGTGGACCATGCTTGGGAGCCAATGAAGGGTTTGAGGGGAGGGGCAGTGAGGGTAGCCGTCCATTCGTGGAAGAACACTGAAGGGGTAAGGGAGGTGGCATTGGGGATGTGGACCAGGGGAGAGATGTGAGAGCTGTATGGGAGGTAAATAACTTGGTGTTGGATTCACCCTGGGGGAGGTGGCAAGAGGGATCCTAGTGTGAGAAGCTCTGTGAGCAAGAAAGTTCTGATTAAAGCGGACTTGAGGGGCCTGGGGCAGGCCTCCCAGGTGGAGCGGGTCTCTCTGGGCTGTGGAATGGGTTGCAGCACCCCTGGTGGAGAGACAGGGGAAGGACAGTCTCCACAGATGAACCCATGGAGCAAAACTTGTGTGTGCTTGGGGATCTGGGGGTGAAATGAAACTAACATTAATTGAGTACTGGCCGTTTGGCCAGGCCCTATTCCAAATGCTTTACCTTCACCACCTCATTTAATCCCCACAACAACCCTACAAGGTCGGTGTTATTATCATTCCCATTTTACAGATGAGGACACTGAGGCTGGAAGAGGCTCTGCCACTGGGGCATGAACTCCAACCAGGCTGACCCCAGACCTGCCTTTGGGCCATGGGGTCAAACTGCTCATGTAGTTTGGGGTGACTAGAGCTGGAAGAGTTGGAGAAGCGAGAGGGATGAGGCCGAGGCTGGAGAGATGGGCTGGGACCAAACCCTGAAGGGCTGCATGTGTGGGGCTGGGGGATCTGGACTTTATTGTAGCAGAATAGGTAGCACGTTCTTAGGGTGAGGATGATGAGATCAGATGTGCTTTTTTGAGAAGTCACTGTAGAACCAGACAGGCAGAGAAAAGCCAGAGGGGGTGGGGAGACAGGCAGGGGAGAGACCACTGCAACAGTGGAGGGGAGAGTGGGAGGGCGAGGCTGCAGCTGCAGGGCTCCGGCAGGGGTGGACCCCAGCCAGACAGTTCCAGGTTCCATTCAACAGGGTGGCTGGCAGGTGGGATGTGAGGGGAGAGCAATCAAACTTGAGTAACTGGGTGGTGCTGATTATTTTATTCATGCGAGAGCAAACTTTTATTGAGCACCTACTAAGTGCCAGGTCCTGAGCAATGCACAGAGAGCACAGAGAAAAAAGATAGGATTGCTGGCCTGGAGAAGCCAAGAAGGGAAGTGGGAAACAATGGAAGAGAGGAAGGGAAGGGGAGGCAATGATGAGTTTGGTTGGGGGTGCTCTGCGTTAGAGGGGCCAGGGGTAGCCATGTGGCAATGTCCGGGGGACTCTGGAGAGAGGGTCCGGGACTCGGGAGAGAGGTCGAATTTGAGATACACGATTTTAAAAATCAAATCTTGAGCACTGCCCTGCACACCGCCCCCCCCTCAAAGGGAAGACTTCATGTTGTTTATTGCCAGTTTTTTGTTTGCTTTTCAGGTTTGTACTACAAGGCTTAATAACAAAATCAAAGTTTTTTGGGAAAAAAAAAAAAACTTCCTGAAAATTATTGAACTGTACGCTTAAAATGAGTAAATTTATAACGTATAAATTATAGCTCAATAAGGTTTAAACATGCAATTAGGAAAAAACTGAGTCTTGAATTTTCTAGGAAGTCACGAAACACAGATGCGGAGAACACTCCCCACAGAGGGCAGGAGTGAAAGCCTGGTGACGTGACTGGACGTGGGTAACGCGGTGTGGCTGAATTCGGGCAGCTTGGGAGGGAACAGGAGTTGGTGCCTCTCTCTGAAGCCATCTGTTCTAGTCACATCACTGAGCACTGACCCCCTGCAGGTGCTGCAACACGAGCCTTTCATCCTAGATGGAATCAATCCTCCAGACAACCCCAGAAGGAAAGATGCCATCCTCATCTTACAGATGGGGAAACTGAGGTTCAGAGAAGTTAAGCCAGTTACCCAAAGTCACATTGCCTTTATCAAAGGAGTAGAATCAGTCCAGTCCGGCTCTGTCAGCTCCAAAGTTTGGCTCCCAATGAACATTCTAGACCAAGTTTTGTCGCATACAGCAAACATCCCCATCCAAGCAGAGGCAAGCAGTGCAGATGGGACCTGGGAGCCCAGCGTAGGGAGGCGAGGGGCCGAGACACTGGTGCTGCGATGGCTCCACCTGCTGGCTAAGGTGTGGAGCTAGGCCGCAAGGGGAAGGCGCTCATTCCTAACACAGTTCTCTTTTTCTGCCCCTCTTCTCAACGCGGTTTCCTCCCTACAGCCCTGGGGGGCTAGTGGGCAGGGATTGTTGTCTGGCTTCAATTTACCAATAAGGAGACCAGGGCTCAGAGAGGAGAAGTGACTTCTCCAAGATGACTCAGAGAAGTAAAGGAAGACCCAGGATTCAAATGCATGTCAGTGAGATGCACTCCACATTCCACCTGCCCCCGGTGTGGACTTAGCCCCCAGCGTGTCCCCTGAGGGCATCTAGGGGCATCTAGGTCAATCCCCTCTCTTTCTGGTTCACAGATGGAAAACAGGTCAGGTAGTGACCTGATCGACCCAGCTTTGTCTCTGCGGGATTATGCCTTGCAGAGGCTACCTCAGGATTCGCACGGGGTTTTCTAGGTTCTCTGTCTGGGCAGAAGTCCCTCCCCCTCCCTGCTTGGGAATCTAAGCCAGGCGGCATTTCGCTTTGAGAAGTGGCTTCCCTTTCTCCTTCCGCAGCCCCTCAGGTATTCTGGGTCTCAGCTTCAGGAAGTAGGAAAGGGAGAAAAAGAAGGGAAGCTCAGTAGAAGTGGTGGTCGGGGAGCAGTGAGCTAGGAGGAGAGGCAGCGGCAGGGGCATTGCAGGAGGCAGAAGCGTGGGGCCAGAGCAAGGCCAAGGTCAGCGGTGATGACAGCAAGGACCCTAGGGTGAGCTACCACTATTAAGGGACCTGCACGAGGTAGGTGCTTTTCGGGGATATCACCCTTAACCCTCTCAATGACCCTGAGAGGCAGGAAGGATTATTACCTTCATTTACAGCTGAGGAGCAGTATCAGGGGATTGGAGTAACGTGCCCAAGGTTACACGCAAGTGAGTATTTTAGCTGGAATCTGAAAACAGGAAATGTGACTCCAGGAGAAAGGGATTGATGGAAAGCAGATGGGCTACCCAGACATCAGGCTAGGAGCGGGGAGCAAAGCTGCTGGGGGATCTTGCCGTTGTGCATATGAATGTATATGTGGCAGGGAGGGAGAGTGTCTGAGAGTCTGTTTTCACACCTTGGTGACAGCCCTGGGGCATGAGTTGTCTGACTGTGGCTGAGCAAGCTGGGATTGGTGAGGGGCCAGAAAGGCTTCTTGTCGCCCACATCCCTGGGCCGACTCCTAGTCACACTTCCCAACTCAGCTTAAAAGTCACCTCCTCTGGGAAGCCCTCCCGCATTGCTAAAACAGGGTGAGATCCCCATGTTACACACATGCAATGCTTCTCCTGCCAAGCATTCATCCTGTGTGTTAGTGTTTAACTCTTTGTATTTACTCAGTAAATGCAAATTTGCCTCTGACCCAATGGGGATTGGTAGTGGGCAGGTACCAAAAAACTCTAGACAAAAAATAGACATGTGGGGCAGATTGCAGAGAGACCCACTAACCTTGAATACTCAGTGCCTCCTGAGCTCCAGGCTCTGAGTTTTAATGAGAGAATGGAGAGCGACGGCTAATCTTCCCGTGGGTTAACTGGAGTTATATCAAAGCAGCTTCCACTCGGTCTGCTTAATATCCATCTTTCCACCCTATTTGCCAGCCTGTGAAGGTCCAGATAACTGTCTTGATTCCTGTTGTATCCTCAGCACTTAACACAAAACCTCACATGTGGTCCTGGCATTAGGTAAACACTTGTTGAACAAATGAGTGAATGAATGAATGAGGGCCATGAGTCTGGGCACCGGCTGGGGAGGCCAGGTTTGTTGTGAGGGTGTGAGGGGAAGGGACCCAGGAAGGACTTGCACAGGGTGGTGGCAGGGGGCCACCAGGCCACTTGTGGTCCCCTCTGCAATGACCTCACCTGGAGTTGGGCAGTGGGGGCTACATCCGGGGGCCCTGAGACAGCACCTCTGTGCTGGGCTGGCTTCCCTGAAAGGCAACTGGGAGAGAAAGCCTGGAGAAGGCAAGCAGTGTGTCCCCCTTCCTCCCCAACCCCCAACCCAGATGGCTGGTCCCCTCTTTGCCCAACCCCTCCTGGGGAAACCGAGGAGGCTAAGCAGCCCATCCCGGGGCAGCGGGCCAGGCCACCCCACCAGCACCTGGCCAGGTACTGCCCTTGAGGCTGTTACCTGCAGCCTCCCTGGGAACAGTGGTAACGGAAATAGAAAACTCCCCCCCAGCCCCCATTCCCACGCCTGATCTGGAAGTAGGACTTAGGGATAGTGACAGCGGGGAGAAAGCGGCGGAGTCAGACAGATGCCACTGTTCATCTGCAAGAGGCACGTGAGCCTCAGCCCCCTCATCTGGAAAGGGGGATAATAATAGCCACCATTTCAGAGTTTGCTGTGAGGATTACATATTTTCCGGAGCATAGCTCGGTAGGTGACACCACTACCAATATAAACGGTGAGGAGTCAACCTCTCATCGTCTGCCCCTCACTAACATTAATACCTCATCTTTATCGAGCACTTCCTATGTGCCAGGTACACTCTTAGCACTTTGCCTGCATTAATCATTTAATCCTCATACAAGGTTGTGCCTGTTTTGTAATAAAGACAAGGAGTCTTAGGCACAGCAGGGCACACAGCTAGTAAGGAGTGGAGCTGGGATTTGAACCCAGACAGTTTGGCTCCAGAGCAGGTGTCCCTAACCACTTTGCCACATACTTGTATTGTCTGGTCAGGAGCATTTTTCACATTGCTGCGTCATTAGGGGTGATAATCTTCTTAGCCTCGCTGCAGTTGGTTCAGCTCAGCATTTTCTGATCACTTATTGGTGCCAGGCCCCATGCTGGGATAGAAAAGGAGGCCAAAGAGAGCTCTCAGTTGGGTTGGAGACAGACACTTACACAAATACCCACACTAGCAAGTGGTGGGTTCAGTGATAGTGCTTCTACAAGGCACAGAGGAGGGAAGGATATACCTTAGGACAGATTTGACTGAAAGCAGAATGATTGGCTCAAAGAGAATGAATGTTTGTAACCTGAGCAGGGTCTTGAAGGATGAATAAGAGTTTGCCAGGCAAAGAAGTGGAAAGAACACTTCAGATAGAGAGAAGAGCATGTGCAAAGGCGGCATGAAACACCATGGTAGGTTCAGAGCAGCAATCATTTAGTAAAACTGGAGCATAAAGAGGAGGGGGATGGTGTGTGGATGTTTCCAGGAATCAGGGTTTTTCACTCTATAGCTAATGGCAGCATTATAGGGCAATCTTGTAAAAGCCAGCTGTGTGGACTTGGGCAAGTTCCTTTACTTCTCTGAGCCTCTACTTTCTTTTCTGTAAATTGGGATACAATAAAAACTTCCTCATAGGACTGTAGTGAGAGTGAAGTGAAATAATATCTGTTAGGTGTCTAAAACAAAGTGCTCAGTAAATGTGAGTTGTTGTTATTGTTACAATTATTATGAATATATGTAAAACATTTACTTTAAAAAAAAAAAAAAGCAACAAGCAAATCTCCTTTTTTCAGATGGACTCCCAGAAGTGAGGGAGGAATTTAACAGATCAGATAGCACATGTTGAATAAATGAAGTTGAATTATTTTTTTTATATAAATTTATTCTATTTATTTATTTTTGACTGCATTGGGTCTTCATTGCTGTGCGCAGGCTTTCTCTAGTTGCCGCAAGCAGGGGCTACTCTTCGTTGGGGTGCGCGGGCTTCTCATTGCGGTGGCTTCTCTTGTTGCAGAGCACGGGCTCTAGGTGCACAGGCTTCAGTAGTTGTGGCACGTGAGCTCAGTAGTTGTGGCTCGCGGGCTCTAGAGCGCAGGCTCAGTAGTTGTGGCTCACAGGCTTAGTTGCTCCGCGGCATGTGGGATCTTCCTGGACCAGGGCTCAAACCCGTCTCCCCTGCATTGGCAGGTGGATTCTTAACCACTGCGCCACCAGGGAAGCCCCGAAGTTGAATTATTTACACAGAATTTTCCTCCCGCAAACTTAAAGGCAAAGTTCACAGTTTTGTTTTAAACCCCCAGGAGCATGTAAAACCAGGGAACATGGGAAGAAACCCAGTGTCTGCAATAACCCTGGAGTTTTGTTTCAAAGCATTTACTATAATCCATAGTAATGTATCGATCTGTGCAATTTATCTTTTTAACCTTTTCTTGAAGTATAATAAACACACACAAAAGCACACAAATCCTAAGTGTACGGTTCAATGCATTGTCACAAAATGAACACACCAGCATAGGGAATTCCTTGGCGGTCCAGTGGTTAGGACTCGGCGCTTTCACTGCCTGGGCTCGGGTTCAATCCCTGGTCCGGGAACTAAGATCCCACAAGCTGTGCAGCACAGCCAAAAAAAGAAATTTAAAAAATTTAAAAAATGAACACACCAGCATAACCTGAGCCCAGATCAAGAAACAAAAATGAGGGACCTCCCTGGCAATTTCGTGGTTAAGACTCCACGCTTCCACTGAAGGGGGCACGGGTTCAATCCCTGATCTGGTAATTAGGATCCTGCATGTTGCGCTGAAAGAAACAAATACGACCAGCTCCCCCAGAAGCCCCCTTCTCACACCTCCCAGTCACCCCCTCTCCCACAGGTAGCTACTAGTGGGTAATTATTTATCCACATAGAAAGCATCTGTATCCCCTATGTATTATTTTCTTAGGGCTGCTGTCATAACAAAGTACCACAAACTTGGTGCTTTAAAACACCAGAAATTTCTTCTCTTGTAGTTCTGGAGGCCAGAAGTCCAAATTCAAGGTGTTTGCAGAGTCGGTTCCTTCTGAAGATTCTGTGGGAGACCCCATTCCATGACTTTCTCCTGGCGTCTGGGGGCTGCCAGCAAAATCCTTGGTGTCCCTGGGAAGGGTGACTGCCCTCCAGTCTCTGCTGCCTCCACAAGGCCTTTTCCTCTGTGTCTTTCTCAGTCCTGTTTTGTCTTCTACAAGGACATTCTCATTGGGTTTAGGGCCCTCCCTAATCCAGTCTGATCTCACTCCATCCTTATCTTAATTACATCTGCAAAGACCCAAATAAGGTCACATTCTGAGGTTCCAGGTGGACATGAATTTTGGGGGAGACACTATTCAACCCACTACACCTTACAAGAGTGCAAGCCCCAGGAGGGCAAGGGGTGTCACTCATGTTTGGATGCCCAGAACCCAGCCCAGGGCCTGGCATATATGAGCTGCTCACGAAATACTGGCTGAATAGATGAATAAGCAGTACATCTTCACATCAGGGGCACCAGCACTGCATGACTGACACGCGGTGGGTGGTCAGTAATTGACTGATGAGCAAATGAGATTTGAACACGAGTTGAGAATGAATGCAGAGGGTAGAAATGATAATAGGTGCTGTTCATTGCGCACTTACTTTGTGCTCCCTGGTTTCTGTGTCTGCTTCCACGAAATCTCATTTTACATATAATAGAGGGACCATATTTCCCCTTTACATGGGACAGTGCCAGTTTACATGTATTGTCCCAGCATAGTGAGTATTTCATTCTCACTCTCCCCTTTCATTCTCAGAAGTCAATAAAGTATGTGGTCACCCTACAGATAAGGCAAGTGAGGCTTTCCAAAGTGCTGAAGGGAATAAATTCAGCACCTGATTTGCACACTCAGAGGCTCTGAAGTCCTTGCCCTCAACTGCTAGTAGCGGTGGGGTGTGGATTAGGAGAGGTTGCTTGGCAGAGATAAGCTGGTGTCATCCAATCAACTCAAGAGAGAGGTCACAGCGTGGACGGGCATCTTCCTGGGACTACAAGGCCAGCTCCCTCACTGCTCCCATCCAGTGATTCGTGGGGAGAAGAGGTGCCTCGTGAGAAGGAAGGGAGAGCCCAGAGGATCCCTTTGGAGGACACGGACAAGACCTCAGAGAAGGAGGTTGAAAAGAGGGGCTTCCCCCTGGCCAGGTAACCCCTCAGGAGAAAGGTCTCTACAGGAGAAAGCCCCCCAGAGGACACTGTCCCCCTTTTCCTGCTGCCCAAGGAAAAGATTCCTGCAGAAAAGACTGGAAAGCTTCTGAATTTTGGTAAGAGAAAGGGCTCACTCTGAACTCTGCATCTTCTTCCCCAAACTCCTCCTTCTCCAGACTCCCCATCTTGGTCCACAAATCCCCACCCACACAGACTGGCTACCTAATTGGCAGGGCCCAGTGCAAAATAAAAATGCAAGGCCCCTTGTTTAAAAAGTATTAATAACTTCAGGACTGCGGCAGCAGGGCATTAAACCAGCACTGGGCCTTTCTGAGTATGGGGCTGTGCAGGTCACATGCCCGTAAAGCTGGCCCTGCAGCCACCTATCACCCAGGCTGGAAACCTGACTGTCATCCTTGGCTTCTCCCCCTCCTTCACCCCCACTTCAAGTCCTGTAGATTCAAGTTCACCAAACAGCTGCCCCCCTCCATCCTAAATGCCATTCCTCTGATCCAGGCAGCACTTCTCACCTCTGGACAAGAGCATCCGTTCAAATAGCTTCCAGTCTCGCCTGCTCTGGCCCATCCTCCCGAAGGAAAGCCACAGAAAGCTCCCCGAAGGCTAGTCTCACCCTAGCACCTCCCTGCCTAAAACCTTCAATGGCATCTGCTATGAACTGAACTGTGTCCCCCCAGCCGCAAACTCATATGTTAAAACTCTAACCCCCAATGTGACTTATTTGGAAATAGGACCTTTAGGAGGTAACTAAGATTAAATGAGATCATAAGGTTGGGTTCCCTGATCCAATAGGATTGGTGTCCTTATAAGAAGAGACACCAGAGAGCTTGCCTCCACCCCGTCCCCAGCACAAGCACAGAGAAAAGGCCATGTGAGGCCCCAGGGAGAAGGTGGCCGTCTGCAAGCCAAGAAGAGAGTGTCACCAGAAATCGGATCTGCTGCCACCTTGATCTTGGACCTCTGGCCTCCAGAGCTGTAAGAAAATACATTTCTATTGTTTAAGTTACTGAGTCTGTG
Organism: Balaenoptera ricei; assembly: GCF_028023285.1. NCBI lineage: Eukaryota > Metazoa > Chordata > Mammalia > Artiodactyla > Balaenopteridae > Balaenoptera > Balaenoptera ricei. The sequence continues at coordinate 18,441,711 of NC_082639.1, forward strand.
GTATTTTGTTATGGCAGTCCGAGCTAATAGAGCTCCCCTCTGCCTAAGCTCTGGTCATGGTCTTTGTGGCCCTGTGTGGTCGGGACCCACCTCTCCAGACCATCTTCTTTCCTGTCTCTGGGGGTCCACAAGCTCTCTCTCCTCTGGGTCTTCCAACATGCTCTTCCTCTGCTTGAAACAGTCTTCTCCATCTCTTCATCTGGCCAAACGCTGCTCTACTTTCAGTCCAGCTTAGAAATGAAGCATCCCTGACCTCCCCCACCCGTGAACTGCCAGGTTGGGACCCTTCCTCCCTTCCCCTACAGACTTTCCACGCTCCCTCTCTTGTCAGTAAGATTTGTCACTCATGTCACTACATATTTGGGGCCTCTCTTACTTGCTAGTTCAGGATCTCCCTGAGTACTGGGACTTATTCTGTTCATCCTTCTGTCTGAAGCACCTGCTGGTCCCAGGGCCTTTTAACCCTGGTGGCTACTGCAGGAAGTTTGAGGCCAAAGAACGGGGCCGGAGAAGCAGGGCTGAGGGTGTAGGGAGAGAGTTTGGTTAACCTTTCACTCCCAGGGAGAATTTCAGTTAGATATGCTTGGAATGGGTCGTTCATTTATTCAGTCAACAAACATTCATTTCTCTCCCAATTAGTGCTGGGCCTTGGGCCAGGAGCTAGGATGCTGCGGGGAAGGCACCTGGGTCCCCACCAGGAAACACACAGACACGAGTCATTACATTGATCTGCCGGGTGAATAGCGGGAAAGAGAGGATTCAGAGGTCAGACGATCCTAGATGCGAATGCAGGCTTCGTTCCTCATTAGCTGGTGACACTGGGCAATCCGTGCACCCCACCTTTTATACCTTGAAAGTGGCCCTGACATCCATCTGTTTGGATTAGTGATTCTCAAACTCCTTGGTCTCAGGAGCATTGTTAAGGACCCTACAGACATTTTGTTTATGTGGGTTATTTCTTTTCAGTATTTGCCATATTGAAAATTAAAATTGAGAAATGCTTAAAACACAGGAATACACAAACACACATTCCTTTTCCCATCAGAGCAATGGCACAGTCATGCCCCAGGACCTGTGCTCAAGCAGAAGAGCAAGAACCAAAGCCCCAGCCCCCAGGTCCAACTTTACGAGAAGCAGAGGCAAACCTTAAAAAAAAAATTAGTTTTTAAAACTGGCATTACAGATGGGCAATATGGCAGAACCAGTTGGAGAACTATGGAGATATTTCTCCTCTGGTGGATAAATAGCAGCTACCCCAAACCCCATGGGTGCCCTGAGCACCCTGGCAGCCTCAGCCCACCCCAGAGACCCTCCCACTATTGTAAATAATCCTAGAAAGAATACCCCTGTGATTATATTTCCTTTCAATAAATACCTAGAATTGAATTACTGAGTCAAAAGGATACACATTTTAAGGCTTTAGAGTCATATTCCCAAAGTGCCCTGCAGAATGTTTCCGTCAATTGAAATTCCCACCAAGCAAGTATGAGAGTACCCACATCCCCACGTCTTTCCCCAGCGATGGTCTTTATACTTTTTCTAATGCTTGAAAACCCAGAAGGTAAAAAATAGTATGTTGCTTTAATCTGCATTTCTTTGATGCTTAGAAATGTTGACTATTCTTTCTTCGTTTATTGCCTATTGACAGGGCCTCTTTTTATTGATTTCAAACAAATTTTTATATTAAGATGACGCAGGGAATTCCCTGGCGGTCCAGTGGTTAGGACTCGGCACTTTTAGTCACAGGCCCGGGTTCCATCCCTGGTCGGGGAACTAAGATCTTGCAATTGTGCGGCGCAGCCAAAAAAAAGATGATGCAACTGCAAAGTAAACTCTTGTTTCCGACCTGATTTGGGTACTGCGTCTTCCTCTCCTACCCCCTCTAACCTCCTCCATGGATCTAGGAGAGGAATCATTTTTACTGAACCCAGTAAGGCTTTTTACAGGAGAAATTTTGAGAAGATGGAAAATGAGAGATACTGAGGGATTCCAAGTGTTTCGTATTTTGGAAGATTTTCCTCTCCAATCTATCCCTCCCTGCTTCAAACTGGAAAGATTGCTGTGTTCTTTTGTAGCCAGAATAACTGAGTCATGACGGGGTGTGATCTTTCAGACTTGCTACACTCTCTGGGCCAAATGGGTCCCCACCCAGGAGATCTCTTCACTTTTGAGCTGTGCTGACACAGGTAAGACCCAGCTTTTTGTCATCTCACCAAGCCCTGACTCACGGTGTCTCTGCTGCTCACCAGCTGTGTGTCATTGCAGGAGTCCCTTAACCTCTCTGTGCCTCAATGCCCGCTGAAATGAGAAAAACATTACCCACACATTAAAGTAATGTGTGTGTATGAGGTACTGGACACAATGCTTGGCATAGTGTAGGTGCTCAAGAAACATTTGTCAAATTAATAACTGACGGTTGTTTTCCTTTCAGTTTGTTCTTGTTGTGGGGGGGCGGTGTGTCTGTCCTTGTTTAGCTTTCTCTTTTTTTCTACTAAAAACAAACTCAGCTTTTCAGAAATATAATAAACCAAACCTCTGTGTTTTAACCTATGTGGGTTAGAAACCTTTGGTGACAAGGAACAGAAATTAACTGGAGTTTACTAGAAAAGAAAAAAAAGTGGGGAGAATCCATTACAAAGACTCAGGGGTGTCTCAGATTTCAAGAGCTTGAAATGGGGATTCTTCTCTCTGCTCCTCCCTGTAGGTCTGCTGTGTTCCTCTTTCTGTTTCTGTCTCTCTCTCTCCCTCAAGACTGGCTTTCTCTGCCACCGTGGCCACCAACAACTGCTTCTCCCAGTTAAAGTCTCAACCGCATACAGAGATTCACTAACTGACCCTAAATCCCCAAACCAGGTTCTGACTCAAATCCCAGATCCCAGTCAGATGTTGTCTCTGGAGAAATAACACAGTCATTCACTGCTGAAGGGCAAATGAGTTCATCAGAACTGCTTTTTATAGGCAGGGAAAGACTGGGCCACCTAGGAGCTTGAGTTCTCCCAGAGACTGGGTGGAAGTGACTAGAAATTGAATTCAGAGCTCACAGAATTGACCTCAGAAGGTCAGAGCTTGAAAGAGATTCCTATATTACCTAGTCTAACTTCTGCCCACATTAAAAAATTTTTTTTTTAATAAAGAAGGATTGAAGCCCAGAGGTATGTGGTTTGTCCAAGGCCCCCCAGCCAGTCAGAGACAGAGCTGGAACCAGAACTCAGGTCTCCTGGTACCATGGCTCAGGGTCAAGTTCTCAGTGAGGGAGGGGCTGTGACACTCTCCACTCTCTCAGGGAGCAAGCTGAGGCACAGAGCGGTCAGGTGGCGTGCCCAAGGTCCCCCAGCTGTGGCACCATCTGAGCCTGGGTTCAGTTCTTCCCATGAACCCCTGCGGAAGAGGGAAGGTGGGAGGGAGAACCGGAAAGGAAGATGGAAAAGGGGGGAGGGCAGGGAGAAGGATGGGGGAGGGGAACTGAAAGGCAGGGGAGAGGAGAACACCTCACCCTGGACAGGATCGCCCTGAATGGGTTTGTCCCCCAGGAATTCTAGGCCCCTCCGTGCTGGTCATGGCTGTGAGTCCGTCACCTCAGTACTGCATCTTGTTCTTTCTCTCCATGACCTTGACCTTGCTCTTTCTGTCTTCTTGGTGAACCTGATGGATATTACCCCCAGATGAGGCCTTTCCTTCCCCTCCCTTCCCCTCCCTGCCATGTCCATCTTTCCCACCTGGGTGAAGGCTAGGCTCTGATGGGAAATAAAAGGTCAGAAGTAGAAAACCCAAATAGAGGACAAAAACTGGGACCCATGGGCTAAATTCAACGCTCAGAAGGTCTGGGTTTGGCCCAGATTACAATCTTGAGAAATTTGAAACACCTTAAAGAACCAGGTGTGACACCTGGAATAGATCCTGTATGTGGTCTTGTGACTTTTTATCCTTTCACCCTGTTCTTGAGGTTGTCTTCACAGTAAAGTAAATATTTCTCTATGCCCCAATTTCTATCAAATGTAAGAAAACAAAAGCCAATGAGAGGGGCTTCCCTGGTGGCGCAGTGGTTGAGAATCCGCCTGCCAATGCAGGGGACACGGGTTCGGGCCCTGGTCCAGGAAGATCCCACATGCCATGGAGCAACTAAGCCCGTGCGCCACAACTACTGAGCCCATGTGCCGCAACTACGGAAGCCCACGCGCCTACAGCCCGTGCTCCACAACGAGAGAAGCCACTGCAATAAGAAGCCCCCGCACTGCAACGAAGAGTAGCTCCCGCTCTCCGCAACTAGAGGAAGCCTGCGCGCTGCAACGAACACCCAACACAGCCAAATATAAATAAATTAAATAAATAAATTAAAAAAAAAAAAAGCCAATGAGAGATGGATGTTTCAAGAAAAATGGAAGTATCTTTGTGAACGAGAGCTCATTTCTATATGTTTAATTTTAAACAAACTGTCTGTGTTGCAGGAAGACAAATGATGCATTTCACCTGCCTGGTCCCAGGAGGCACTGAGTTTGCAACCTCTGCCTTGTATGGTTCTAGCAAGTGTTTCTCAGAGATGGGGCATTTTATTGGGCAACGCTCTCTCTATTGGGCGGGAAAATCCATGCATTGAACATGTTCAGCATCCCTGCCTACCTCCAATGCCTAGAGAATATCAGTAGTGCCTCCCAAACCTCTTAGAGCGTCCTTGGTGTAGGTTTCGACCCAGAAGCTTCCTGGGGGCTGGGCCAGCACCTGGGTAGCCATTGTACCACCGGCCTGGGCCTGGCACAGGGTTGGTGCTCAGCAAGCTCTTGTCCCGTTCTGGTCAGTCCTTCACTGAGGACCTACTGTGTGCCAGCACCATCTAGGCACTTCATAGTCACACAATTAATCCTTACAACATCCAACTGAAATCAGTATCATGAAGCCCATTTTAGAGGTAAAAATGCTGAGGCTCCGAGAGGGTAGCAAACGTGCCCAGGATCTCACAGCTGTGGAAGACCAGGACCAATAGAACCCAGCCCTCCTGACTCCAAGACCAGCTGTTTTGTACTTGTGTGATCAGGCCACCCAAGATGGCTGTGCTCTTGCTCTCTGTACATCCCTTGCTCCACCAGTCTCTGCTTCACCTACACCCTGTTCACATGCCTGACCTGCCCTCTTAATCATAGAGCCTCATCAGTAATTTCCTATGTACTTGCCCCCCATCCCAGCTAGTGATTGTTCTAATATTTAGATCAGAACTATCTCCACTATGATGGTTTGTTAAAGGGGTGTGCCCCTCTGCTGGTTTCCCTGGTAACTGATGAGCCAACCTGATCTCAACTCCCTCTATACCTGGTAGCCTTCCCCCCCCCCCCATAGCAAAGATTGCTGCCACGTCTGCCACACATGGTGGGGCAGCGCTCCAGAACCTTGCTTCAGACACGTAAGATCCCCATCCCCATCCATTAAACCATTGATATCTCTGTCACTGACTCCAGGCTCTTTCTTCTGTCGTGAGGCTGGGAAAGCACAGGGCTTGCATCCTGCGGGGGGCAGCCCAGCAGTACTGCAACACAGCTGCCTCTCAGACCATGGGGGAAGCAGAATGCCAGCCCCTGGGGGCCGAGGTTTTGTTGCTCTCGTTCCCCAGTATGTAGAACAGTGCCTGGCACATAGTAGGTGTTTAATAATACTTGCTTTAAAAAATGAGTGAGAGGAACACACAAAGAAAGGAGAGCATCGGGGCCCAAGCCGGTGCTTGGACAAGTGACACGGGGGGCAGGGGGAGGTCCCTGCTCCCGGTGGCCCTGAGGGAGTGCGGGCCGAGGTCGACCCCCAAGAGTAAGAGGCGCGGGGGCAGCAGGTCTGCGAGTCGAAGTGTCGCGGCGGTGCACTTGCAGCAAGAATCGGGAGGAGCAGGAGACAGCGAGGATAGGCCCAGGAGCAATGGCGTCCAAAGAGGAACAAGCAGTAAAAAATCTCTACATGGAAAATGCCAACCAGGAGAATGAAAACAAGGATGAAAAGGGGCAGGATGCTAATAAAGGAGAGCCTTTCGCCCTCCCTTTGGAAGCTGGTGAATATTGTGTACCTAGAGGAAATCGTAGGAGGTTCCGTGTTAGGCAGCCCATCCTGCAGTATAGATGGGACATGACTCAGAGGCTTGAAGAGCCACAGGCAAGGATGAGAGAAGAGAATATGGAAAGGATTGGGGAGGAGGTGAGGCAGCTGATGGAAAAGCTGAGGGAAAAGCAGCTGAGTCATAGTCTGCGGGCAGTTAGCACTGACCCCCCTCACCATGACCATCATGATGAGTTCTGCCTTATGCCTTGAATCCTGATGTTTTCCCTGAAATTAGTAGGGATACACGCCTGCTTCCTAAACTTACATGTTTGTGACGTACCTTTGTTGTAAACCTTTTGGTATTACTTGTTTCTTGTGGGTCTCCTATTACCAGCTTCTAATTGAATGTTGTGTTTCTGACCCAATCTGTAAGTTTCTGTCAGCTGGAGAGTTTTACCTATTGCATGGAGAGATGTTCTTTATATATTGTGACGTTAATAAAGCAGTTTAAAAAAGCAAAAAAAAAAAAAAAAAATGAGTGAATACACTGATGAATGTGACATAGGTTATTACCATATCACAACTGCTAGTTTAGAGAGTCTGAACAACAGCTTTTAGAGCAGGAGAGAGATGCTTTCTGCCCAGGGACTCAGGGCAGCCTTCAGAAAGACTGACCAGTGGGCTGGACCTCGGAGGATGAGAATGGTTTCCACGCACCAGGCAGGGAGTGGTAGGAGAGGGCATTCTTGGCAAAGGGAAACATATTAGCAAAAGCCTGGAGGCTTGGAGAGAAGAAGACTTTCCTGAGGCCTCCTTGCAGCTTAGTTAGGTGGAGGAGCCAAGATTCAAGTCCAAAAAACTCAACTTCAGAGCCCGTGCTCTTAACCACTACCCAGACTGCTTTCCATGCAATAAATAGCAAGGTCAGTCCGGGGCATTCAGGGAAGAATTGACAGGAATGAGGGATTGAATGACGATGGAGAGGAAGAAATCGAGAATGACTTCAGGTCCTCAGTTAAGTCACTCACTGAACAAGTAGTGAGCGTACATTCTGTGCCAAACTCCAGCTAGGAGTTAGAGAGTCAGCCACAAGCTAAGTCCCACCTCTGCCCCCCAGCTCACGGTGACCAGGCCCAAGGGCGAGAGGGCAGCCGCGGGAAGCTGACTCCTGGCACAAGTCATTAAAAGGTATTTCCTGTCTTGCCTCTTCCTCCAGGTACACAGGTTTATTTGGCATCACAAACACCATAGCAACCATATGGGGGATCTTGTCTCCCATGGCTGTGGGGTTCTTAACCCCCCAGGGGAAGGACCTAGTTCAGGGGGCCAGGGATACCAGTTTTTCCCACTGCACCAGGGATTCTGTCCCCATTCCCTGGGACCACCAAAATCAGCTTGTCAGACAGAGAGCTAGTAGTATTCTCTCTTTCTCGCTTTTGCAAACCTGGCCTGAGATGGACATGCATTCCCCCCACCCCACCCCCAGGCAGAACTTCCTGTTCCCCCACAGATTATGCCAGCTTCTGGCATTTCTGCTGCTGTTGGACCTAGAGAATCCCAGAATATCAGACCAAAGGCATTGAAAGTGCTTCTAGGCCTGAGAGCCTCAAATCCCTACCCTGGCGAACATGGCCCTGGGTCATGTGTGGACATGGGGCTTCTTCAGAGCAGGGGTCACAAACTCTTTTTTTTTTTTTCTTAAATATTTATCTATTTATTTATGGCTGCATCGGGTTTTAGTTGCAGCATGTGGGATCTTTCGTCGTGGCGCACGGGCTTCTCTCTAGTCGTGGCGTGAGGGCTCAGTAGTTGTGGCGCACAGGCTTAGTTGCCCTGCAGCAACTAAGTTCCCTGACCTTAGTTCCCTGACCATGGATCGAACCCTTGTCCCCTGTATTGGAAGGCGGACTCTCAACCACTGGACCACCAGGGAAATCCCCACAAACTCTTGTAAACTGTGAAGTGGGCTGAGTGCAAGGGAAAAAAACTGAAATGGTGCATATATGTATGGTTCTTCCCCCCATTTTTACATGGATTCTAATGTGTAAGATACACAGTTCCTGACCTTACTTTTTTACTTAATTAATCTTGAAAAGCATTTCCTTCCTTCCTTTCTTTCTTTTTCTTTCTTTCTTTCTTTCTTCCTTTCTTTCTTTTTCTTTCTTTCTTTCTTTCTTCCTTTCTTTCTTTTTCTCTTCCTTCCTTCCTTTTTCTTTCTTTCTTTCTTTCTTTTCTTTCTTTCTTTCACAGCTGTAATAGTATTCTACTGTACAGATGAACCAAACTTTTAAAACAATCTAGAGAGATGCCCATGGGTGTCCTTAAATAGAAGAGTTGAGAAGCCCTAAAATTTTATCCACCTCCCTCTTTTTTACAAATGAGGAAACAGAAGTTCAGAGGGAGAGGACTATCATTTATTGAACATCTAATACATGCCAGGCATGTTCACATATGTGATCTGGGTTTATCCTCATGAGATATATATTAGTATCTCCATTTTATGGAGGAGGAAACAGAGGCTCAAAGAGGTTAAGACACTTGTCAAAGACCGCACAGCTAGTGAATGACAAAGCTGGAATTTAAACTCAGGTCTGTGTAACTCTACGCCCTTAGCCAATTTGTAGAAAAGCCAACTTGTGCTAAGAAGGATGAGGCTAGGGATTTGGCCAGCATTTTAGAGGGGGAGGCAGGGTGTAGTGGTGGCCATGGAGATTACTGAGAGCCCAGGAGTAGCTGGGTAAAAATTCAGGAGCAGTTTGTGGATTCCTCAATCCCACCTGGAGTTCTTTCAGCTCAAACCCCCATCCTCACCCCACACCCTGATCCTAAACCCAGATGGCTTACTGTGGTCATAAATAGAATCCATTACTCCACACCTATGCTGTCCCCCTGCTTCCTTTGGGGATTCCATTTATACCTTATACTTAAAGTAGCTTGAAGTTGTTCCAAGCTCACTGATGCTTTGTAATTATTTTTAAGTCTTTTTCTCTTAAATCTGTCTCATTTTGGATACTTTCTATTGCTATGTCTTTAAGTTCACTAACCTTTTTATTGGCTGTATCTAGTCTGTTGTTAGTCCTATCCAGGTATTTTTCACTTTAGATGTTGTGGTATTAATCTCTACAATTTTGATTTGGGTCTTTTAAAATACCCAAAAAGGGACTTCCCTGATGGCACAGTGGTTGGGACTCCGCACTCCCAATGCGGGGGGCCCGGGTTCGATCCCTGCTTGGCGAGCTGAATCCTGCATGCATGCCACGGCTGGGAGTTTGCATGCCACAACTAAGGAGCCCACGTGCCGCAACTAAGGAGACTGCGAGCTGCAACTGAGGAGCCTGTCTGCTGCAGCTGGGGAGCCTGCCAGCCACAACTAAGGAGCCTGCCTGCCACAACTAAGACCCGGTACAAATAAATAAATAAGTAAATAAAAACTATTAAAAATAAAATAAAATACCCAAAAGAATTGAAAGCAGGATCTGGAAGAGATACTTGTACACCCATGTTCAAAACAGCATTAGTCACAATTGCTAAAACATAGAAGCAGCTCAAATGTCCATCAGTGGATGGACGGATAAGTAAAATGTGGTGTATACATTCAATGGAATATTATTCAACCTTAAAAAGGAAGGAAATTCTGACATATGCTACAACACAGATGAACCTTAAGGACATTATAAGTAAAATAAGCCAGTCACAAAAAGACATACACTGTTTGATTCCACTTATATGAAATACTTAGAGCAGCCAAAATCATAAAGACAGAAATTGTGTGGTTGCCAGGGGCTGGGGGGAGGGGTAAATGAAAAGTTTTTTTTTGTTTTGTTTTGTTTTTTAAACTGTCACTTTTTTTTTTTTTAATTTTATAGCTACTTTATTTATTTATTTATTATTTATTTTTGGCTGTGTTGGGTCTTCGGTTCGTGCGAGGGCTTTCTCTAGTTGCGGCAAGCGGGGGCCACTCTTCATCGCGGTGCGCGGGCCCTTCACTATCGCGGCCCCTCCCGTTGCGGGGCACAGGCTCCAGACGCGCAGGCTCAGTAGTTGTGGCTCACGGGCCCAGCTGCTCCGTGGCATGTGGGATCTTCCCAGACCAGGGCTCGAACCCGTATCCCCTGCATTAGCAGGCAGATTCTCAACCACTGCGCCACCAGGGAAGCCCGAAAAGTTATTTTTTAATGGATACCGAGTTTCCGTTCTGTAAGATGAAAAGACTTACGGGAATGGATGGTGGTGATGGTTGCACAACAATGTAAATGTATTTAATATCACTCAATTGTATGCTTAAAAATGGTTAAGATGTTAAATTTTATGTATTTTTTAACCAAAAATTTTAAAAGACGTTAAAAATCTTCCATGTCTCTACTTACCATGTTTAACCTTTCTTCTACCTGCCTGAACACCTAGAATGTAGTTACAGTAACTCTTAATTCCCTTTTCTACTAATTCTATCATCTGTGTCATTTTGGAGTCTGTTTCTATTGATTGGGGGTTTTTTCTGCTCATTTTGGGTCTTATTTACTTGCTTATTTGCATGTCTGACAACTTATTGGATGCCAGACATCATAAATTTTACCTTTTTTGGTGCTGGATATATATATATATATATATATTTTAAATTTATTTATTTATTTATTTTTGGCTGTGTTGGGTCATCGTTTCTGTGCGAGGGCCTTCTCCAGTTGCGGCAAGCGGGGGCCACTCTTCATCGCGGTGCGCGGGCCTCTCACTGTTGCGGCCTCTCCCGTTGTGGATCACAGGCTCCAGACGCGCAGGCTCAGTAGCTGTGACGCACGGGCTTAGTTGCTCCGCGGCATGTGGGATCCTCCCAGACCAGGGCTCGAACCCGTGTGCCCTGCCTTGGCAGGCAGACTCCCAACCACTGCGCCACCAGGGAAGTCCCAGTGCTGGATATTTTTGTATTCCTATAAATTTTCTTGAAATTTGTTCTGGGCCACAAGTTACTCGGAAATAGATTTATTCTTTCGAGGCCTGTTTTGAGGCTTTGTAAGGTGGGATTAAAGCAGCCTGTATTCTAGGGCTCATTTTGTGCCACTACTGAGACAGTACACTTCTGAGTACTTTACCCAATCCCTCTTGAATTGTGAGGCTTTCCACTCTGGCTGGTGGGAATACAAAGTATTCCCGACGCTAGTGAATTCTGGTGATGGGTCTTTCCCCAGCCTCAGGTAGTTAAGTTTCTTTACACATCAGCTAATTCAGTTCCTCAGCTGAAGAGGGAACCCTCTGCAGATCTCTGTCTGCAGCTCTCTCCTCTCTGGTGCTTGGCCCTGCTAACTTCCTTCCTTGGTTCCATCTCTACCCCAGGAGTCTGCCAGGCCCGCCCTGGGCTCCCCTCCGTCTGCTGCAGCTCAGAAACTGTCTCCAGGCAATAAGCTGGAGCCATCGTAAACTCACCGTATAGGTTTCCCCTTCTCAGGAATCACTGTCCTCCACTGCTCGTGGGCCGTGTTAGAAAACCATCGTTTCATATATTTTTTTGTCCAGTTTTTTCAGTTGTTTCAGGTGAGGGAGTTTATCTGGTACCTGTTACTCTATCTTGGCCCACAGCAGAAGTGTTAACAGATTTTTAATGGACTAGTTTATAGTTTATTTTTAGGATCTACTAAGGAGAAGGGTCCTTGGACAAAGCAGCCTTTAAAATAGTCTCTAAGGATAATCACAGAAAGGCTTGGAGAACTACACAATTCATGAAAAGTAGAGGTCTGTTTTGTTTGTTTGCTTTTTAATTGAAGTATAGTTGTTTTACAATGTTGTGTTAGTTTCAGGTATACAGCAAAGTGATTCAGTCATATATCTATGTGACTATAGAACAGTCATATTCTATAGTCATATATAAACATATATATATATACTTTTTCAGATTCTTTTCCATTATAAGTTATTACAAGGTATTGAATATACTTCCCTGTGCTATACAGTAGGTTCTTACTGCTTATCTATTCTATATATAGTAGTGCGTATCTGTTAATCCCAAACTCCTAATTCATCCCTCCCCTCCCCCTTTCCCCTTTGGTACAGAGGTCACTTTTTCGTATTAGGAGTCAGAGGCCAGAGTCCCTCCTGTTCAAGACAGCCTGCAGGCTGGCTTTCAGGGGAATTCAAACTGGTCCTTGCTCTCATACCTGACCCATCTGTCTACAAATGGTGGCATCACCACTCTCCCTCCACCCTCCTTGGTAGGTACCTGTGCGGTTACACCTACATCAAACTCCTCCCCAGAGCCACAGGAAGCAGGATAATGGAACCTTGGCATCCCACCCGGGGAAGGGTAGGAATCTTTGCACTAAATATTAAATACATTGGGAGATGGAGCGGCCTCTCATAGCCACTGCCCCCCACACCCCCTCAAAAGAAAACTTAAACTTTTATTTTGAAATAATTATAAACTCAAAGGAACGTATAAAAAATAGTACATGGAGACTTGTGTATCCTCACCCAGATTCCCCCTGTGGTGACGTCTTACATAGCTGTAGTACAGTATCTTAGTTCCCTGACCAGAGATTGAACCCATGACCCCTGCAGTGGAAGCATGGAGTCTAACCACGGGACCGCCAGGGAAGTCCCTGTAGTACAGTACCGAAACTGGGAAAGTCACATTACTCCTGCTGCATTACTACCAACTGGTCCACAGATCTTGTTCAGTTTTCACCATCTTCTAAAAATTGCACTCATTCGTGTGTATGTGTGTGTAGTTCTACTTTATGCCCTGTAGAGGTTCCAGTAAGCACCATTACAGTCAAGTTGCAGAATAGTCCTGTCATCACAGCTGCTTTGTCCCGTGTCTTGTATTCCTAAACACTCCCACCCTATCCCACCTCCTCACCCCTGTCCCTGTCCCCCTGGCAACCACTGATCTGGTCTTCATCTCCATAGTTGTGTCGTGTTAAGAATGTTCTACAAATGGAATCACACAGTACGTAATCTTTTGGAATTGACTTTTTTTCACCAAGCATAATGCCCTTGAGGTCCATCCAGGTTGTTGCATGTTTCAATAGTCCATTCCTTGGTGTCGCTGAGTCATATTCCATGTCATGAATGCTCCAGAGTTTTCAGCCATGATTGCATTACATACATTTTCGACACCTTTCTCTCTTCTCCTTCTGGGACCCCTATAATGTGAAGGTTAGTACGCTTGATGTTGTCCCAGATGTCCCTTAAACTGTTCTCATTTTTTAAAATTTGTTTTTCTTTTTGCTGTTCTGATTGGGTGATTTCCATTATTCTGTCTTCCAGATCACTTATGCCTTCTTCTGTATGACCTGTTAGTCTGCTGTTAATTCCTTCTAGTGTGTTTTTCACTTGTTTTTTTTTTTTAATCAGTCATCAATTTTATACACAACATTGTATACATGTCAATCCCAATCGCCCAATTCAGCACACCACCATCCCCACCCCACTGTGGTTTTCCCCCCTTGGTGTCCATACGTTTGTTCTCTACATCTGTGTCACTTCAGTTTTTGTATTCTTCAGTTCTTACTGGTTCTTTTTTTTTTTTAATATTTATTTATTTATTTGGCTGCTCTGGGTCTTAGTTGCAGCACACGGGATCTTCAATGCAGCATGCTGGATCTTTTAGTTGCGGCATGCAAACTCTTAGCTACGGCATGTGGGATCTAGTTCCCTGACCAGGGATCGAACCCGGGCTCCCTGCATTGGGAGCATGGAGCGTTAGCCACTGGACCACCAGGGAAGTCCCTAACTGGTTTTTTTTTATATTTTCTAGTTTGTTGTTAAAATTCTCACTGTGTTTATCTATTCTTTTCCGTAGTTCAGTTAACATTCCTATTACTAATGCTTTGAGCCCTTTATCTGGCAAATTATTTATCTCTGTTTCATTAGTTGTTTTTGCAGGGTTTTTTCTTGTTCTTTCATTTGAAACAAATTCTTCTGTCTCTATGAAGTTAGGTGAAACAGTTACCTATCCTGATCCTGAAGGGTTGTCCTTGTGTGGGAATGTCCCTCTAGAGTCCAGTGGCTTTGGTAGAAGAGCAGGATCTGATGAGAGCATGAGTCACATCTCCCCCCAGAGTACCTGGCAGCTATCACCTTGGTAGGAGGTGGGGCTGGAGGTGGAGAGGCGAGAGCCAGAGCCGGGTGTGAACAGGGGCTGCTCTACTCAGTAGACACCACCACCATATCGGGGTGCGGTCAAATCCCAAATTGCTGGAGCAGAAGCCCTGAGGGTCAGGCTCTAGCAGGTTCTGTTCCCTCTCCGGCATCAGCACCTTCTCCCCAGAGGGGAGCAGCGCTGGAGCAAGAGGGGCTGGAGCAGGTGCCTGGTGAGGGCCGGGATGCAGGCTGTGATGTTCCCAGCACACCTGTCAGAGGTCCAGACCACTCCCAATCGGCCATAGGATTTTTTTTAAAGAAAGGAAAAACATGAAGGAAATATGACAATTTAACGATGATAGTGTCTGGGTGGTTGTAGGATTATGAATAATTTGGTTTTCTTTCTGTATTTCTATAACCGCTATACTGACTATATATTGCTTTTTTATTGAAGTATAGTTGGTTTACAATATTGTGTTAGTTTCAGGTATACAGAAAAGTGATTCAGTTATATATATTTTTTCAAATTATTTTCCATTACAGGTTATTAGAAGATACTGAATATTGTTTCCCTGTTATACAGCAAATCCTTATTGCTTATCTATTTTATGTATAGTAGTTTATATCTGTTGATCCCATACTCCTAATTATCCCTTCCTCCCTCCCTTAAGTTTTCTCTTCGGTAACCACAAGTTTGATTTCCATGTCTATGAGTCTGTTTCTGTTTTGTATACAGATTCATTTGTATTATTTTTTAAATTCCATATATAAGTGATATCATATACTATTTTTGTCTCTCTCACCTGTGTACTGCTTTAATAATTAACAATTAATGAATTTAGTAATTAATTTTTTCAAACCCAAACTTTAGTGTTGAGGGAAAAAAAGACAGACTGTGAAAATGTGTGAAAGACTGAGCTTGGCCTCCCTGTTTTAAATCCTTTTCTGTACCTTCCTTCCTAGCTGCAGGGATGATGGAAAAACACTTTAGTTTGATTCTGGATAAAACTTGCCAATTCCACGAGCATTCACTGCAGACCTAGGGTGTGCCAGGCCCTTTGCTAGGTCCTGGGGGACACAGAGATGACTGAGCCATGGTCCTTGCCCTGGAAGACCTCATAATGGAGTCTCCAGTATTGGCTTTTCTTAGAACTAGAAGCAGTTTTATCTGGAGGCTGAAACCTTAGGCCAAACCAAAGTGTCCAAAGGTGGCATTAAAGAATCAGCAAGTCAGTGGGAAAAGCCCTTTGGGAGAAGGAAAGGGAGAAAAAAGGGGGAGTAGTTGGTGATGTTTTAAAAGAGGAACCCCAGACCTCCCTGGTGGCACAGTGGTTAAGAATCCACATGCCAATGCAGGGGACACGGACTAGAGTCCTGGTCCGGGAAGATCCCACATGCCGCGGAGCAACTAAGCCCGTGTGCCACAACTACTGAGCCTGCGTTCTACAGCCCGCGAGCCACAACTACTGAGCCCACGAGCCACAACTACTGAAGCCTGCGTGCCTAGAGCCTGTGCTCTGCAACAAGAGAAGCCACCGCAATGAGAAACCCGCGCACCGCAGCGAAGAGTAGCCCCCGCTCACCGCAATGAAGATCCAGTGCAGCCAAAAATAAAATGTAAATAAATAAATAAATTTATTAAAAAAAAAAAAAGAGGAACCCGAAGCAGCAAATTGCTTGCTCTGGTCTGAATGCTTCCGATGTTGAAATCTGAATGCGTGATGTGATGTTATTAGGAGATCTGGCCTTTGGGGACTGCGCCCTTATAAAAGAGGCCTGAGAGAGCTCCCTTGCCCCGTCCACCATCTGAGGACACAACAAAAAGTCAGCCTCCCAGAAGAGGGCTCTCCCCCAACCATGCTGGCATCCTAACCTCAGACTTCCAGTCTCCAGAACTGTGAGAAATAAATTTCTATTGTTTTTAAGCCATGCAGTCTGTAGTGTTTTGTTATAGCAGCCTGAACTAAAACACTGCCGATGGTGGAGTTTCTGGGGTGATGATAGGCTGGTGCAGAGAAGGACCCTCAGGGACAATAAGTCACTACCAACCTCCCTTTGGCAAAAAGCCCAGTCCAGTGCTTTTAAAAACCCAGATACTGGAAAGCCCCTTAAGAGGTAAAATGAAATTTCTGACCCATTTGGGGAGGTGGTCAGCCAATAATCAGCATGTTGAAACCATTGATTAGGAACTTACTGACATATTTCTACAGGCTAATGCCATACAACAAACAGGCATTCCTGCAGCAAAATCATCTTACAGCTCACATGATGTTCACAATAATCCTGTGAGGACGGCTATCACCATCCTTCCCTTACCAATGAGACAATGAGGCTCAGAGAGGTCAAGCAACCTGCCCAAGTTCACACGGCCATGAGGTGGTAGAGCTGTGGCTTGGGGCCTGGTCTTTGGATCCTAAAGCCAGTTTCCTTCCCAGCACTCCACAGATAGTCTCAGAAACATGAGCTGAAAGGCCAGAGATGGGTGAGAAATATAACTGTCCCTAGTAGATAGGGTAGCAGGTCCCCGGAAGAAAAGAACCAGATATAGAGAAGCCACTTTAGGCCTAACCCTTTTTTTCTTTTAATATTTATTTATTTATTTATTATTTGGCTGTGCCGGGTCTTAGTTGAGGCACACGGGATCTTCATTGCCACATGCGGGATCTTCATTGCGGCGTGCGGGGTCTTTTAGTTATGGCATGTGGGCTCTTAGTTGCGGCATACGGGATCTAGTTCCCTGACCAGGGATCGAACCCGGGCCCCCCCACGTTGGGAGCGTGGAGTCTTAACCACTGGACCACCAGGAAAGACCCAGGCCTAACCCATTTTGTGATCTAAGCTTGGCCACAATGCTTGCCCTTGAACACGTCTCAGTAATAATGATCTTAAGGGAATAGACAAGAGAAGTAACAAGAGCAAAGATAATAAATCAGTTGTAAAGACTCCCAGTTCTGTTTCAATGGTAAAGATTAGCCTGAAGCACTGTCTTGAGCTGTTTGGCAGAGTTTAAACCCCTCAACCATGAGATCAACTGGAACCTAAGGAATGATGATGCTGACCTTTGCTGACCCTCAGGACTTCAACCAACTAAAGCTTGGACTCTGTCAACCTTTCCCCCAACTCTATGCTGAGTTCTCCTCTGCTCAAGCCCCCTCATGAATATGCATGTACCCTCAGCTTAAAACTTCCCCGGTTTTGCTGCTCCAGGAGACACTGCCTTGGGCAGGATCCCCGGTGTTCTCCTTACTTACTGTGAGTGATAAATCCGTCTCCCGTTCCTTGGCTTTGTTGTGTCTTCTGGCTCAACATCTACCGAGAGGTGAACCCAGTTTTTGGGTAACACTAGGGCCTCACTTTACCTTTTATGAACTTATGGGAGTTAACAGCCAAAAATTTCTGTTCGCATAAGAAGATGCAAAATAATTAGTAAACAGCAAAGCTTAGATGAAGTTGAAATTAACTACATCATCCAACCACCCACTCATACATCATTTCTCTATCACCACCTGTATCCAAGAGGAAAGACCAGAATTGGTCATGTCATCGGCAAAGGGTTTAGTAACAGCCCCGTCAGTGTCCCCAGCTCCCCATCGCCCTGGTTGTAAGAATATTTTTCTCTGCGGTTTGTGGTTAGAGCGCCCCCATGTGTTTCTACTTTGCCTTAAGTCTTTTAAAGCAGGGGTCCCCAACCCACCCCCCGCCCCGGGCCACGGACCGGTACCAGTCCACAGCCCGTTAGGAACAGAGCTGCACAGCAGGAGGTGAGCGGCGGGCCTCTGCGGTGCCCCATCGCTCGCATTACCGCCTGATCCCCCCACCCCCAGAGTCAGTGGAAAAATTGTCTTCCACGAAATCGGTCCCTGGTGCCAAAAAGGCTGGGGACCGCTGTTTTAAAGGACCTACTGTATTGCCAGCATCCTCTGGATTTATAATGGGGGGAGGGGTGCCGTATCTACTAGAATCACCACAACACTGAGAGGTAGTTGGAAACCTGGGCTCAGAGGGGCTGGAGGACCATAGGAGGAGAGTGGTAAAGCCAGGGTTCTAATCCAGTTAGGTCAGCCTGTTCTTTCTGCCACCTTTCCCTGCATCACACTGATCTCCGGGCACAGAGCCTGGTCCTCAGAAACTGATGTGTGGATGGTTCCAAACGCTGGCATCGTGCTGGCCTCACACTCCAGTCCAGTAGCTCTGACCCTCAACCCTGGCGGCAGCCCTTCCCTCAGGGGAGACAGACACCTCCAGCTCATCTTCCCCTCCAGGTCCCACCCTCGATATTCACTTAGTGAGCCACTCCCGGAAGCTGGGAGCCCAGAGATGAACAAGGCTGTGGCTGCAGTCACGTCCCTTCCTCCCTTCATTCCTTCAGACATTAATTCGCTGAGAGGCAGAGCTGGCCTCTGGCTAAGATGCTGGGGTCAGGCAACTTGTGTTCCAGCCCTAGTTCTGCTACCTTCTCACCGGTGGTCCTGCTCCTGAGCCTCCGCGTCCTCACTTTCCAGAGAGAGTTCGTAGCAGCATAAAGGGGATGGTGCGCGCAGGGCTCCGGGGCAGGGCCTGGAAGGCGGTAGGCAGCGATTCTGCATTTACTCAACAAACGCAGGGTTTGCAATGGGTCGGGCTCTGTGCTTGCTGGAGACAGGAATGAATCCATTCGCTTCTTGAGGCCCAGGACGACCCAGGAGGCAGATATGTATAAAGCTAGAGCTCCCACCCTTTCCCATACACACGCCTGAATGCCCAGGGACAGCAAGTACAGGACCTCCTCTGGACCCCAGGTTCCTGCCTTCACCTCCCATCCTCAGGCCTGCCTTTGACCCTTGGGCCATCTCTTAGTTCCCAGCCTGGCATTGGGAGTGGTGGGGAGAGGGTGTCGTTCATCATCTCAAAGCCCAGAGGTGCCTCCTTTTGGTGGGCAGCGGGCTCACGCCCCTCCCCACCTGAAAGCATGACAGCCCACCCCCCGACAGCTGGGCCCTGGGTTTCTCCCACGTGGTCCAGAGGACCAGTGGGAGCCAATGGGGATGTGGGGATGCAAGGGGCAGGCCTGGGATGTGGGCTGTAAAAGGGGGTGGGGCCGGGCACCCGGTGGGTCGGCTCTAGATGCCAAGAAGCACCAGGGGCTCCTCCCGACTCAGGAGGTAGACACGACCCCCTTGGAGCCGGGGGAGACCACAGCAGCCTCCCCAGGTGCGAGGTGTTGGGGAGGCCCCCTTCCCCTTCCTTCCTGGCCAACTGTTTTCCTCTCCTGTCTCAACCTCTGCTGGCCCAGTCCCAGGGAAGGTGAGCTAGGGGCAGGGGCCCTGAGCACACCTGTCCTTCTCTCTCCCAGCAGCTCCCAGCAGCTCCCAGCATGGGCAAGAGATCAGTATCGTGGTCATCGGCCACGTGGACTCGGGCAAGTCCACCACAAATGAGCGTCTTACCTACGAATGCGGGGGTGTCAACAAGAGGACCATCGAAAGGTTTGAGAAGGAGGCCTCCGAGCTGAGGCTGCTCTGCCTGAGTGCCCCCTGCCCCCTTTCCAGCCTTGGTTTCCCTGGGAGGGAGCCCTTGTGCTGGGGGAGGGCACAGCCCGCTCCCGCTGAGCACCTGCTGGGCTGGTAGGTGCTTTTCTTCATCATTCCAGGCAGGTGGTGTGGCTGCCATTTTCCAGGTGAGGAAATGAGGCTCGGGAGGGTTAAACAGCTCGCCTGAAGGTGGCACCAAGGTTTAAATTCAAGTGTGCCACACTGTATCTCAGGAGGTAAAGCTGCATCTCCATTTAATAGGGGGAAAAGGATTCATTTGCCGTGCACCTATTATGGATGTTGAGGCAGACCCTGGAGATACAACGGCGAACATAACAAGCCTTGACCCCCGGAACTCTTGGTCACACACCATTGTGCCACACGACCAGCTCAGTAACCGCGTGGGTGCTGTAGGGGCCCAGGGCAGGGATAATGAACACGGCCTGGGAGGCCCTGAAGGCTTCCCAGAGGAAGGGACCCCCTCTGAGTCTTGAGGAAATGAGGAGGGTATCCATGGGCCACGAGGAGACCAGAAGAGCAGGTCAGAGCACCTCAGGTGGAGTGCGGTTGATGAAAGGGGGACACGGGCCTTGACAGCCCTGCTAAGGAGTCTAGCCACTGTCCCTGCAGCCACTAAAGGACTGCAAGCACGGGAATGACGGGGTCAGACAAGTCTTTTAGGAAGAGCACACTGGAGGCAGCAAAGGGACAACAGACCAAAGGGCCCAACACTGGGGGCTGGGAAGCCAGTCAGCAGGTTGTTGCAGCTGAACAGGTGAGCAAGAATGCTGGCCTGGGCTCAGGCAGCAGCAGTGGCATGGAGAGTAATGGATGGAGTCCAGGGCGTGGAGGTGGGGAACCCACAGAACCTAGGGGTTAGCTCTAGGTAAGGGGGTGAGGGAAGAAGAGGAATTCCTGGCTCGAGAAAGTGGATGGTTGGTGAATACCAGAGGCAGAGCTGGTCTGGGTCTGAAAGAGTCTGCCCGAGGTGTGTGACACTTGAGGTGTCCACGGGGCAGCTGTATATTGACGTCTGGAGCTCGGGAGGGAAGCCCAGGTTGGAGACTAGACCACGGGAGTAAGCAGGGCACATGCTGTGGGAAAGGGTGAGGGACAGAGCCCTGGGATGGGTGGAGAAAGAGAAGCCCATGCAGGAGAATGAGAACGGAGGGCCAGGGAGGTGGGTGGAAAACCCTAGAGAAAGTTAAAGAAGCATGTCAGCAAGATGGGAGGGGTCTGAGAACCAGCTGCTGCACAGGTATAAATAAGGAGGATTGAAAAAAGACAGTAATTAACAGGGCATAAATTTGTGCCATCGGCTACATAGATCCCGTTTTCCTACTCTTGGCTTCCAGAGGTGCCGTCAGTTGCTGTGGAGTTGCTTATGGGGCAGGGGCCAGTCAGGAAAGCTTTAGAACCCTGAGAAAAGACGGGCTGGCCCAGAGCCAGCATGGTGGAGCATAACCGAGAAGTTCCTGGAGAAACAAATGACCAGATGCGGTGGTTCTCGAATTTTCGGGTCTTAGAAACCCTTTATACTCTTACAGGGACCCCAAAGAGTTTTTGTTTATGTCAATTAGACATATCTGCATTTACCATATTCAAAATTAAAACTGAGTTTTTAAAATATTTAATTCATTTAAAAATAACAGTATGGGGACTCCCCTGGTGGTGCAATGGTTAGGAATCCACCTGCCAGTGCAGGGGACACAGGTTCGAGCCCTGGTCCGGGAAGATCCCACATGCCACGGAGCAACGAAGCCCATGTGCCACAACTACTGAGCCTGTGCTCTGGAGCCTGCGAGCCACAACTACTGAGCCCATGTGCCACAGCTACTGAAGCCCACGCACCTAGAGCCCATGCTCCGCAACAAGAGAAGCCACCGCAATGAGAAGCCTGCGCATCGCAACGAAGAGTAGCCCCCGCTCGCCGCAACTAGAGAAAGCCCGCACGCAGCAACGAAGACCCAACGCAGCCAAAAATAATAAATAAATAAATCTATTAAAAAAATAAATAACAGTAATAAACCCCTTACATATTAAATAAATATCATAGTTTTGTGTTTGAAAAATAACTATTTTTCAAAACAAAAAAATCTTAGAGTGGTTGCATTGTTTTACATTTTTTGCAGGTATCATTAATGTCTGGCTTAATGGCAGACAGCCGGATTCTCTTATCAGCTTCTGCATAAATCTGTTGCAATTTCATATCATGTAGTCTCTAAAAAACACAGCTAGAGGACCTGGAACCACTCTTCGAGAACTGCTTATCTAATACATATTCTAAACTGTGGGAGACTTTATACAAGTTCCTAAGTCAGGACACCTGGGTTCTAGTCCTATCTCCTAACAAACTAATTCATTTTCTTGAAGAATCTACCTGGTCTCTGGATTCTCCTGATCTCCACTCTGCCTTCAGGGCCTAGCACAGCACTTAGAACTGAAATGAACAAATGTTCAGGGTCTCCCAGCTGGCAAGAGGTAGAGTACAGCCTAGACCAACATGGTAACCTGTATATGCTACAGAATTTTTAGTAGCCTCATTTTCACCAGTGCTGAAAGAAATTCAACTTACCCAGGATCCCAGGGGTAATTCTCAGTCACAGCTACCATTTAACACAGGGTAATGGTTAAGAGCATGAGCTTTAGCGTCAGATGCCTTGGGTTCAAATCCTGCCTCTGCTGCTTATTACCTGTGTGATCTTGAGCTAGTCAGTTCATTTCTCTATTACGTCATCTGTAAAATGGAGATAATAAAACTTCACTGAATCACTGTGAGAATTCAATGAGATAATCCATGTTAAGTACTAAAAACAGCACCAGGTACACGGTCAGCATTACTTACATGTTTGCTGCTGTTACTTCAAGGCTCACTGTGGCCCTGGGTCACTCTGACTCTAAAACTTGCTCTGAAGGAAAAACTTAATTGTACTAGTAATACATTCTATTATTTTAAAAATTCAAAGGCATCTCCATACACTGCCCTGTTACTGTCTCCTCTGACTCTCAGCTTACTCGGGAACTTTCTTCTTGGTCGGTAGGCAGCTTTGGAAGGCAGAGTGACCCTGGGGTTTTCCCTCCCACTCCTAGCCCAGATGGGCAAAGGCTCCTTCAAGTACACCTGGGTGCTGGACAAGCTGAAGGCAGAGGGGGAGCATGGCACACCACTGACATCTCCCTGTGGAAGTTCCAGACCAAGACACACTACATCACCAACATCAATGTCCCGGGTCACAGGGACTTCATCAAGAACATGATCATGGGCACCTCGCAGGCACCACCAGGGGGTGCTGTCTGCTCTGCCATGGGGGCCCTGCTATGAGGATGGGCAGTGGCTGTTCTAGGACAGGTCTGAGTTGGACCTTCCTCTCTGTCCCTCAGGCCAGCCGGACTGCGCTGTGCTGACCGTGGCAAGTGGTGTAGGCGAGTCTGAGTCTGGCGTCGTCAAGAACAGGCAGACCCGTGATTATGCACAGCTGGCCTGTACACTGGGCGTGAAGCAGCTCATAGTGGCGGTCAACAAGGTGGACATCACAGAGCCTGTTTACCGTAGGGCGCGCTTCGAGGAAACCAGCAAGGGGGTGAAGGCCTCTCTCAAGAAGATCGGTTACAACGCTAAGGCTGTTGTCTTTGTGCCCATCTGAGGCGGACTTGGGGACAACATGACAGAACCCAGCACAAAGGTGAGGGCGGATGGGGGCAGGGCCAATTACATGAGACTTTCCAACTCAAATCTTTGGGCTTTTCCTAGAATATAATACCTAGGATTTAGAGTGTGCTTCTAGGTCAGTCACCGTGAGTGATCTCCATCCCCGTGGGATACATGATTTGATTCCCATTTTACAGAGGAACAAACAGAGGTAACTCAAGACTACGTGACTAGTAAGCATAGAGCTGCACTGTCCAATATGGTAGCCACTGATTATATGTGGCTATTTAAATTATTAAATCAAGTAAACGCAGTTCCTTAGTTGCATTAGCTACACTTCAAGTACCCAACAACCATATGTGGTTACCATATTGGACAGTGCAGTTATGAAATACTTCTGTCATTGCAGAAAGTTCTATTGGGTAGTGCTAGCGAAGTGTAGAATTCTAGCCCATGCTCACTGCGTCTAAGCTATCCCACCTCTCAAGACGGGTTAGGCAGTTATGGGGGCAATATAAATGTCTAAGATATAGTCACTGTGCCCGTGGATCCCAGAATCTAGTAGGGTTTAACATTCCTAGATGAGTGTCACCCTACTAAGGAAGTCTAGCTCTAGCATTGGACCTGGGTTCAAGCCCCATTTCCATCCCTTGCCCACAGTAAAGGGACGAGTGAGGTATTAATGCTCTGGGACTTAGGACTCACTTCACGGGGTTGTGGGAATTACCTGGGAGACTCCACATGGGCATCTGTTCACACAAACAGTTGGCGCTCAAGCGCTAACTGCTACTACTTATTGCATTTGCCTAAAGCCTACCTTTTCTATAACTGACTTGAGGATTCTTAAGCTTTTTGCTCCCCATGTACATAGCTGTCTTTTTCTGACTAAAAAAGTAACGTCTAACTTTTTACAAGGAGCATTTCATGCAGATATGAAGCATAAACTGCAATCCCATGGCTTAACAGATAACCTAGTTTTCATGTAGTTCTTTCTCGACGTTCACAGCTGGACTCAAACTAAACATAATATTCTATAACACTTCTAATTTTTAAAATTTCCTTGCCATTTAAACATGTTCAGGGACTTCCCTGGTGGTCCAGTGGTTAAGACTCCACGCTCCCAATGAGGGGGCCCAGGTTTGATCCCTGGTCAGGGAACTAGATCCCACATGCTGCAGCTAAGAGCCCCCATGCTGCAACTAAAAGATTCTGTATGACAGCTAAAGGTCCCACGTGCCGCAACTAAAAAAGAGCCCGCATGCCGCAACTAAAGATGCTGCATGTCACAATGAAGATCCCGCGTGCCACAACTAAGACCCGGCACAACTAAATAAATAAATAGATAAATATTTTAAACATGTTCAATAGTTAATGGGTGTGTTTTGTATTGAACCTCAAAATACAGTATTTTGTTTAGCCATATCCATTATTAAATGAAAATGGTGATTAATGATAGAAGTAATTACTATGTGACAGATACCAGACTAAGCACTTCACACATACAGAACCCCATGAAGAAGGCATTTTATTCCCATGTGAAGTAAGAAAACTGAGACACAGTTAAGGAATAGCCCAAGGTCATGAACTTCTAAGAATACTGTTTCTAATTTTATTTAAAATTGCCATAAGCATTTTGGTAAATAAATCTTTGCACGTGTCCTCAATAACTTAATTAGTATAATCCCTAATGAAACAAAGGGTAGGCATTATTTTGGAGTCTTCTGACATATCCTGCCCAATTGCCCTTGAGAAAGATTAGAACTGCCATTGGCAATGTGTTCCTTTGGACGGTATTTGAACTTTTGCACACAGGGCACTGTGCTTGGTGCTGAGGGTACCACAGTGAATAAGAAGCAGCTCTGCTCACAGCACTCAGTCTTTTGTGTGTGTGTGTGTGTGTGTGTGTGTGTGTGTGTGTGTGTGCGTGTGTTGGGGGTGGGGAATAATATCATGTATGATGACAAGTGCTGAGAAAAATCTAAAAGGTAAAGGGACAAGGTAAGAGTGCGTTAGTGGTAAAAGGGGACTCATCTAAAATGACAGATCTGAAGCTTTTGATGCCTGTTTCCCCATGCCGACATTTTTGTTTGGTTTTTTGTTTTTTGTTTTTGGCTGCGTTGGGTCTTAGTTGCCGCGCGCGGGCTTTTCTCTAGTTGTGGTGAGTGGGGGCTACTCTTCGTTGCGGTGCGCGGGCTTCTCATTGCAGTGGCTTCTCTTGTTGCAGAGCACAGGCTCTAGGCGCACGGACTTCAGTAGTTGCAGCACGCGGGCTCTAGGCATGCGAGCTTCAGTAGTTGTGGCACGTGGGCTCAGTAGTTGTGGCTTGCAGGCTCCAGAGCGCAGGCTCAGCAGTTGTGTTGTGCGGGCTTAGTTGCTCCACAGCACGTGGGATCTTCCCGGACCAGGGATCAAACCTGTGTCCCCTGTAGTGGCAGGCGGATTCTTAACTACTGTGCCACCAAAGAAGTCCCACCCGCATCCTGAGTTTTGTTACACATTTCAGCTAGTAAGATAAGGGAGTTTCACGCTCAGGTCCTTTCGAGCATTTATTAGGCACCTACCATGTTCTAGATGCTAAAAGAACAAAGCATGCAGCCAGTGGACTAGATGGTAGACTTGGAGTTTAGACTCAGCTCTCAAATACCTGTGACATCGGACTCCTCGGTTTCCCCAGCTTTAAGATGGAGATGATGCCAACCTCAAAGGCTGTGCAGGTCTGTGAGGTGGCACAGAGCTAAGTGAGTTGCCAAGTTCATCAAATTAATTGAAGAGCTCATCCTCATTGAGAGGCTGGTGTTTGATAAGGAGTTGGCCTCATTATCAACTCCTGGTTTAGCCATCTGCCAGTCATCGGTCCTTTGGCAACCTACTTCTGACCCTCAATTATCCCCTCTGGAAAAAGAAGGAATACTTTTATTTTTTTTACAAGTCTGAATTATTTGTACAAAATTGCTTATTAAATTTTTTCAAAGCCTCCTACCTCTCCCCTCTCCCCCGTCCTCTGTAAGAGTTGAGTGTTAATAGAAATGGTAGCCTTCTTCCTTGGGCCACTGATTTTTGAGTCCATGAGGCGAGATGTGTTCTGTGTGGCTTCTGTACTGCATAGCTTTGCTTCTCTTCCGTGGAAGAAGCCTTCCTTGACTGGAGCCTTCTTCCCCATCCATCAAAACCTTCCCTGATGCCCCTTCCTCACCCTTTCACCCATGGCAGTTGTTGCCTCTTCCCCTTCTGAGAGTCTCACTAAGAACTGAGAGTTCACAGAGCTTGCTGTGAGTGCCCTCAGGGCCAGGGCACCTACCCCTCTCTACAGTGCTGTGGTAGGGGCCGGTGTTTCCTTTGATACAGGTGGGATACTGAAGTTTCAAAGCCTAGACATTTGCTCAAGGACCTATGGCTGAAAGGAGGAACTTCATCAGGATTCCAATTGTCTGCCTGACCTATAAGGTCCAAGTGCTGATCAGCTCTTGGTCAGCCCACCTGGCCCTTAATATCAACCACCTTGATTCTTTCTGTATGTCCTCTGTGCTGGATTTCCAGTTAACTGATAAATCTTTGAAGGCAAAGATGATGTCTCTGATGAGCTTTGGGTAGGGTTTTTAGAGGAGTAAATACAACGTCTGCTTAAAAGGCCTGCACATGGGCTTCCCTGGTGGCGCAGTGGTTGAGAATCTGCCTGCCAATGCAGGGCACACGGGTTCGAGCCCTGGTCTGGGAAGATCCCACATGCCGCGGAGCGACTAGGCCCGTGAGCCACAATTGCTGAGCCTGCGCGCCTGGAGCCTGTGCTCCGCAACAAGAGAGGCTGCGATAGTGAGAGGCCCATGCACCACGATGAAGAGTGGCCCCCACTTGCCGCAACTAGAGAAAGCCCTCGCACAGAAACGAAGACCCAACACGGCCATAAATAAATAAATAAAAATTAAAAAAAAAAAAAAAAAAGGCCTGCACACAATGCACCGTCATACTGAAAGTCATCTTCCCAGAAGGTCTTTTACTCAATAATGTGCCCTTGCTTATAAGTCTGCTTCCTTGGTCTTCGCATGTTGTAGCACATTCTTTAGGGTACTTCGGTTGGGAAGCATCTTAGTCTTTAGAAGGTATGAGTGTTAGAGTATTTGAGTCTTGTTTTCGTTCTTATTATTAATGTTTACTTAACTTTGTTGAACATTAACATGTCCTTTCTCTTCTCTGGACCTCAGTTTCCCCATCTGTATAATGAGCAGATGGAATGAGATGTAAGGGCTATTCAGATTCTAGGAATCTCTGCTTCCTAAAACGTATGGGCTCAACTCAGGGGCAATGCCTGTGAGATCTGGAGTAATGGCCACCATTTAGTGGGCACATAGTATGTACCAAGTATTGTGCTTGGTGGACTGTGTGGTCTTTTGTGTCTTTACACTGGTCTGCCAGTAGGCAGTGATATTGCCGTTTCACAGATGAGGAAGCCCAGGCTCAGAATGCGTAAAGAAATTCCTTGAGGTCCCATGTTAAGTGCTGGCTGGTACCTGGGACAGGCTTTCTCAGGGCTGAGTAAGGTGCACATTTGGTGGCTTTTCCAGATGCCCTGGTTCCGAAGCTGGAAAATTATCAGGAAGGAAGGGAACGTGGTAGGCACGATGCTACTAGAAGCGCTGGACTCCATCATGCCGCCTGCCTGCCCTACAGACAAGCCCCTGTGGCTGTCCCTGCAGGATGTCTACAAGACTGGGGGTGAGCGCATGCTGGGTGGGGTACTTGGGGTTGAGGGCCCACTAGGGTCTGGTTTCTCTGTCCCTCCAGGTATTGGCACCGTGCCCGTGGGCCAAGTAGAAACTGGCATCCTCAAGCCGGGCATGGTGGTGATCTTTGCCCCCTGCAACATCACCGCCGAGGTCAAGTCTGTGGAGATGCACTGCAAGGCCCTGGCTGAGTCCCTGCCTGGTGACAACATGGGCTTCAATGTGAAGAACGTGTCCTTAAAGGACATCAGGCAGGGCAACGTGGCAGGGGACAGCAAGAATGACCCGCCCTTAGAGATGGGAGCTTCCTCTCCCAGGTGAGAAAGTCCACTTATGGGTGTCCACCTGAAGTGGCCATACCGGCCTGAGAACAGGATGGGTCACTGGGTCATTCAGGAAGTGGTCACTGAGCACAGGCTCCATGCTGGGCTCTTGTCAGCAGTGTAGGTACAGTCAGACAGTCTGGGTTAGTACCCTGACTCTGCAGTGTATTTGCTGTTTGCCCTTGAACGAGATGATGCATTTTGCTGATCTGGTTAGTTTCCAAAGCATGATCTTGATGCCTTAAAGCAGTAGTTCTCAAACCAAATGCGTTAGAAATCACTGGGGAAGTGTTTCAAAAATTCAGATTCCTAGAACTCTCCCTAGTGGTTCTGATTCAGTAGGTTTGTGTGGAAACTGGGAATCTGTATGCTTGGACCTCTCAGGTGTTTCCTTGGCCCCGAGTCAGAATATGAAGCCCTTTCTTTTTTCTTTCAATTTGGCCACGCCACATGCCATGTGGGATCTTAGCTCCCTCTACAAACCCACGCCCCCTGCAGTGGAAGCGCGAGTCTTTACCACTGGACTTCCAGGGAAGTCCCATGAAACCCTTTCTTAATGCAACGTCTAGCACATTCTTCTTTTTTTTTAAAATTAATTTATTTATTTAGTTTTGGCTGTGTTGGGTCTTTGTTGCTGAAAGCGGGCTTTCTCTAGTTGCGGTGAGCGGGGGCTACTCTTCATTGCGGTGCATGGGCTTCTCATTGCAGTGGCTCCTCTCGTTGTGGAGCATGGGCTCTAGGCGCTTGGGCTCAGTGGTTGTGGCGCACGGGCTTAGCTGCTCCGAGGCATGTGGGATCTTCCCGGACCATGGATCGAACCTGTGTCCCCTGCATCGGCAGGCGGATTCTTAACCACTGCGCCACCAGGGGAGCCCCTAGCACATTCTTCCTTGTGCATGTGGAGGCTAGGACTACCTTGCAGTGATCTTGGGATTATTAAATGAGGTGATGTATAAAACAGCTGACCTGGGGCCACCTAACAAGTTAAGTAGCTATTATCAGAATCCATTTTTCTAAAAGGTGGGGGGAAGTAGTACACATAATAATATCTATCACTCATAGACATCATTTATACCCAGCTCTGCCACTTCCTCGCTATGAAATTTTGGGTTACACAGCCTCCCTGCTGTGAACATTAAACTGAAATGAATGAGATTTGCTTTGCACGGAACTTGGTATACCCTATAAACATTCAAATATTCACTATGATTTAAATTGTGTCCAAGGTAGCTGACCCCTTAGCTGGTTAGAGCCACCTCCTTTGAAGGATGCTTGGCTAATACCCTCCTCATCCCCCGTTCCCCCCCACTTCCCCCCAGTTCCAGGTGATCATCTTCAACCATCCTGGCAGCATTGCAGCTGTCTACTCACCAGTTCTGGACTGCCGCAGTGCCCATCACCTGCAAGTTTGCAGAGCTGAGAGAGAAGCTTGACCGGCACTCAGGCAAGAAGCTGGAAGACAACCCTAAAGCCCTGAAGTCTGGGGAGGCAGGCATCACCCAGATGATTCTGAGCAATCCCATGTGCATGGAAAGCTTCCCTGAGGACCCACCCCTTGGTAAGGCCCAACAGCAACTGGCTACCGGGGCTGCTCTCTCCTCCTCCCAGCTCCAGGGAGCCAGTTGGCCAATGTGTCACACCTGAGCCGGGAAGCAGAACCTGGTCAGAGGATCTGAGTGCCAGGTTAGAAGGGCCCAGAAAGGGAAAGCAGCTTGCCTAGTGTCACACGGGAAGGCAGGGGCCACTTTAGAGCCTTGCTAACTCAAAGTGTGGTCCGTGCACCAGCAGCATGGGAATCCCCTGGGAGTTGGTTAGAAATGCAGAATCTCAGGCTCCATCCAGAACTGCTGAATTCAAATCTTCATTTTAACAAGATCTCCAGGTAACCGAGGTGCACATCAAAGTCTGAGAAGCACTGACCTAGAGAAGGTGAACAGTAAAGAGAGTAGTGGGGACTTTTTTTCCTTCCACTACTCTCTGGTGCAGTGGGTTTCAAACCTAGTGGATTACCAGAACTACTGATGGAGCCTATTGAACCCAAAGGCTCAGATTCCCCAATCTTAGACTCCCCAGTTATCTTAGGCGTGACTGGGCTTGAAGCACAAGAACTTTCTGAACTCAATACACAGGGAATGGCACTTCCTACTCTGCGCTAGGCTCTGTGCTAAATGTCAGGCTGCCAGGGTCACCAAAGCCGTGGAGAAAAAAGCAGCTACTTGAGGCAGAGTCACCAAGGCGACCATAAAAGCCGCCAAGAAGTGAGTGGTGATGGCTACTCAGGCCCCTCCAGGCCAGGGGCAGCCCAGGCAGAGCCACACCTGGGGAAAGAGTGGCTCAAGAAGTCTTGGACTTGCTCTTCTCTTGCCTGGGCTGTCCTAAACCTGCCCCTGCTAACTGGGTTTTCTTTTTGCTGATGAGTTTCAGGCATGGGGATAAAGCACAAGTCATTTTGCCGCTGCTTCTACTGACCTGGATGTCTCAAGCAAGGAGGAAGCAGAGGGGTGCTGGGTCTCATTCTGCCCCTCTGCCTTCCTCCTGGGGGCCTGACTGGTGCAAGAACCACAGAGCTGGGGTCACAGGGAGGAAAAGGCATAAAGGGGGAAGCTGGGGGCAGCTTTTGGCCCTGGCTTAGTTCATCAGTTCCTAGAACAGGACTGGACTCTGGTGTTAGACCCCCCTGACTTAAATAGTGTCTATAAATGTTACTGAATCTTTGTGTGCCTTGTGTGCCCATCTATAAAATGGGAAAACAATAGTATTTGCCTCCACAGGGATGTTGAAGTTTGAGTGAGTTGGTACCTACTGGGCACGGCATATCAGTATCAATTAGCTATTCCTCATTACCACCTGTGGGTATTGCTGTCAAGCGACTCGGCTGGAGAAAAATTGTAGTGGGAGGGAATGAGATGGGAGTTCTTGAGGATAAGCTTTTATGTATCTTCCTAGGTACATGTTTCCCTGAAATTATTTTCTCTACTTTGATGATTTCAGACTTACACAGAAGTTGCAAGAAGTCCCACGTATCCTTCATCCAGATTCTCCAAATCTTAAATTTACCACATTTGCTTTATCCTTTTCCCTCTAAATATACATTTTTTTCTGAACCATTTGATAATAAACTGCAGATATGCTGCCCCTTTCCTACAAATACCAAATGTGTATTTCTTTTTTCTTTTTTTAATAGCAAGTAGTTTGAAAGTTCACTGAGTTTTTAAAAATTATTATTATTTATTTGGTTGCACCAGGTCTTAGTCGTGGCTCGCCAGCTCCTTAGTTGCGGCAGGCAGGCTCCTTAGTTGTGGCATGAGAACTCTTAGGTGCGGCATGCTTGTGGGATCTAGTTCCCTGACCAGGGATCGAACCTGGGCCCCCTGCATTGGGAGCATGGAGTCTTATCCACTGTGCCACCAGGGAAGTCCCTGGATGTATATTTCTTAAACCTAAGTACAGTCTCTTATGTAACCAAGCTCACATAATCAGGTCAAACATTAAATTACCATGCATACATTTCTGAAGTCTACAGATTTTGTCAGTGGGTCCAATAATGTGCTTTATAGGAACAGAAAATGCAGGATCATGTGCTACATCCAGCTGTCACATCTCTGGAGTTTTGGAGCAGTCCCTCGCTTGGCTCTGCCCATCCTAGGGGTCTGCCTGAGGCCCCTGCTCTGGACTAGTGCTGGGTGCTTGGTAGACAAGGCTCAGAGGATAGGCCTTTTCTCTTTGCTTTCCTCCATCAGAAGTGTCCTCCCAGAAGTGTCCTTTTGTCCCTAAGGATGATACAAGGAGAACCTGGGGGCTTCTACCTCCCGCACGGGGATGAGAGAAGGAATTATGACTGTAGAAGAAAGCCCCTTCACTCCTTTTCCACCAAAGCCCTGTATGTTCTCCTTTCTCCATTTGCCTCTGTCAAAGAAACCCCCTGACTCACGGCCAGCTTCTGTCTGGGGTGTGGATCCTGGCACAGCACCCCCTTGGGTCCTGCTGATGAGGATTTAGCACAAACCAGGGAGGCCTGTTACTGTCTGAGGTTGGAGTACTTGTCTGTCAGAGACTAATCCGTAAGCCATCTTTGTGCCTGCATGATGACCCTCTCTTGATTATGTACCATGTCTAACACTTTTTGGGGGTAGGGGGTTGCTTGAATATAGTGGGTTTACATTCATAAGAATAACCCACTATATTATTATTGTTATTATTATTATTATTATTACCGCATTTAATTTTCACAACAACCTCAAGTGATACAGGTATCCATTTTAAAGCTGAGGGAAACTGAGGCTGAAGGAGATATAATTAGTAACCTGCCCAAGATCTCATAGCTACTGAGCTAGCCAAGACAGGACCACATCTGCCTGTCTTCACAGCTCAGGACTCTTAAGCCAACACTCTGTTCTAACTACTATTTAAATAGTTAAATGCCATTTGTTTACACTGTTACAGAGTAAAACTGTTACTTCATAATTTGCATAACTGACAGTGTATTCTGGCAGTCTCAACACGCAAGAACCACCCGTACCTCAGGCTGTGGGCGGGAACAGCGTCCCTGGGGACCGGAAATTCAAGGAAATGCCAGCTCAGGGAGCTTTAAAAACCGGCTTTTGGAAAAGCCCAAGCCCCAGTGGTCAGTCAGCGTCGCCTGCAGTTGACATCTGTGTCCACGAGGGGGAAGCCGACTCTACGCGGCTCCAGACGCCCCTCTCTTCCTCTCCCTCATCTCGCTGGTTAGCCTGGGAAAAGGGCCCGCCTCCTGGCCCATAAGGCCCTGGCTCAGAAGTCTTACTTTCTCTTCCTGTTTCCCGTCATGGCGGTGAGTAGCCGAGGCCTGGGTTTGCTTCCCTTCATCCGCTTCCATCCACGGCCGGCGGAGCCTGCGGGGGTTACCTCGCCCGCCGCCCGAGGAGAACGGAGCCCGCAATGCCGGCCGTGCCGAAACTGGCAGAGCCATAGGAGCCGAGGGCGCGGAGCTGGACCCAGTCACCTTCCTCCCATCCTCCCAGGAGCAGGCTCGGGGCAGCCGCGGGAGGCCCAGAAGCACGGCCCGCAGGCTGCAGCGAGGGCCAGTGGAGCGATCGGAGGGGTGTCTGGGACGCGGGGTTCGGACCTGTTGCTGGGCCTCGGGTCTTGAAACTTGCCCGATGCTGGGGAGCCTCAGCCAGTTCCTCCTCGGGGCAGAGGCCAGGCTTCGGCCGCAGCCACTGTACGGCTTCCGAATGGGGTCGGGGAGCTGCCCAGCCACGTGCTGTTTACTCACCCCTCACCGGCCGTGTAACGGGGCGCCCTCCGTCACCTTACACTTTGAGCCCCTTGGGGTTCACCCTCATTGTCTGTAGCTTTTCCACTCGGTACCTGTCCTGTTTCTGTTCACCCGTTCCGTGCGTGGGGGAAGGAGAAACAAGACCCCGAGATGTCTTCCTCGGTGCTTCCCACACAAACATGGTGATAATTCTTGAACCTTTAGGGCTTTCGGGACTATTTGGGATGAGCGGAAATGCGCTGTGTATAAATATTAGGCTGGCAGCTCTGGCGGGGTTGTGTGTGTTGACGGCTGCGCTTCCCTGTTGCAGCAGGATCAAGGGGAGAAGGAGAACCCCATGCGGGAACTTCGCATCCGCAAGCTCTGCCTCAACATCTGCGTGGGGGAGAGTGGAGACAGGCTGACCCGGGCAGCCAAGGTGCTGGAGCAGCTCACAGGCCAGACCCCTGTGTTCTCCAAAGGTGAGTCGTGGCCGGCAGGGAGAGGGCTGGCGGCTGGAGATGTCCGGATGTTTCTAACCTCGCCTGCTGTCAAGCCTGTTTTGTACCCATTTTGAAGGTGACAGTTGATATCTCTTTAAAGCATTGCCTTCCTGAGCTTCCCAGGAAGTATCTCCCTTCCAACATAGGAGTGGTATTGGAATACCAGATTTCGTATGAGCCGAGATTAAGCTAAGACTAGCCCAAGTAGCGATTTTTGCAAGTAACGAGAGTATGAGGTAGCGCGGAAATGTTGGGAATGCAGAAAATGGTATTTGGCTTGATTAGCAGTTAGGGTTACATAGGCTACAATTAGAACAGGGCCGTGTCCCTAGACTAATCTAGTTCACATCCTGGCTCCATCACTTGCTAGTCTGTGACTTCGGCTTCTCTGGGCCTCAGCTTCCTTATTTGCATGCAGGGGATGGTAGTATTTGCATTACAAGATCGCGGGGGACAGAATACGTTACATGAAATGCCTTCTGCATACCAAGCACAGTGTAGGCAATACTGTTGTTACATTTTTTGTTTTTAGAGTTTCATTGCTTTGGGGTAATGGAATATGGCAAGTCCTTGGAGTCTCAGCCTGCCTCTTACTACCAACTGATCTTGTGCAAGTTAACCTTTCACGGCTTCTGTAAAATGGGGATACAATAAGGTTTTAGCAAATATTAGCTATTATTAATAAACATTATTAGTAGAATGCATGGTCATTTTCCTTTAGCTTATACTGGTTGTGAACTTGCCCTTCCTGAGACTTTGGCATTATGGCTCTGAGGTCTTAATTGCTCGAGTATGGCTGAGTGACTTGAAGCTGGAAAATCTGTTTCTGTGTTAGAATTGAATCTGATTAACTGATACAAGTTGACACTGATTAGAACACCACCACTTTAGAATGTGGATGGATACTTAATGTCTCTTTGGAGTCATAGAGATGATTTTCTGGGGAAGAGGGGAGTGCAGTGGGAGTATGACAACAGCTGACTCCTTGTTACCCCTGCCTGCAGCTAGATACACCGTCAGATCCTTTGGCATCAGAAGAAATGAAAAAATTGCTGTCCATTGCACAGTCCGTGGGGCCAAGGCAGAAGAAATCCTGGAGAAAGGTCTGAAGGTGAGGCTGATCCCTCCGTGGGATAATACTGAAGAGCACCAAGTTAGCACACAGTTACTGGGGTAGTAGTTACACTTAATGTTCTGTCTTCTGACTTTTGAACTTCTAAAGGGTTTTTCCCTTCCCTTCGAAAGTTAGTAGTTATATGAAATCCATAGCTGTGATTTGGTGTAGTGGGAAGATCAGATTTTGTTCCTGGCCAAATTACATTGAATTGTGTTTTGGGGGTCCTGAGTGTTGCAGGCTGAGCTAGTTACTGGGGGGGTTGAGTTAACAGGGAGTGATTGCTGCGTTTTTTTTTCCTCAGGTGCGAGAGTATGAGTTAAGAAAAAATAACTTCTCAGATACTGGAAACTTTGGCTTTGGGATCCAAGAACACATCGATCTGGGGATCAAATATGACCCAAGCATTGGTATCTACGGCCTGGACTTCTATGTGGTATGAATACTTAATTTTTTCTCCTCCTGGTCTGTGAGAGCGGAATCTGTTCCTCCTTTATTTCGTATGTGCTAGCTTGATGGTGACATGTTGGGTTGGGGCTTTGAGTGTCGTCTGTCTTCTCTCCCTTGGGAAGATACACCTCGTTTGTGGCAGGTGTGGGGATACAGCACTGTGAACTAGATGGGCAAGATCCGTGACGTTTCCGGTCTAGGATCTAGCAAGCACTGATGTTGCACAAAGGTGGGCGAAGGAAACAGTTCCATCCAGCCACTGAATCGAAAATTTGAGAGAGGGTATTGGGGTTGCATTTGGCGTTTGGGTTGGCTGCACTGAGGCTGCTCTTTCCCTGCTTCTTCCCTTAGACTCTGGGAATGGGGTGGCTTCCCTCCAGAGGACATGGAAGCAGGTTTGACGAGGGGGCTGTTTGCTCAGGATGGGGATTTTAATGTAGACGTGACCATTTGTGTCACTGTAATGTTTTGGTCCAACCATCAAAGTAAATAAATGGCAAAACGCTGAAGTCCTGACTAGTATGAACCTGAAGGATGGCAGCACTCTCCTTGCTAGATTTGAACATCCAGACAAATGGTAGTGAGAGTTGGGTGCTCACGGGGGATGACAAACCTTTAAGAAGCACTTTTGAGCTGAAGCAGAGGAGAGAAATAGTTATTTCTTTGTGCTTCTTGAAATTTTAAGATTTCTACAATGCACATGTTGAAGTAAAATTTATTTGCTATTTTTTTAAATAAAAGTGCTTTGAGGTGTGGGGGCAGCGGTGAATCCTTAGCTACCATTGGAAGTTAAGTAGGGGAGCGGGGAGGAGCTGCAAGTCCAGCCTCCAGAGCAGACCTGTAGTGTATAGGAAGGCGATGTGTCATCCAGGATGCAGGTTCCATCACACTGAGATCATGGGTCTCTTGGGCCACCAGGTAACTCTTGAAGCTCAGTCGCTCCAATGTGTGAGTCTTGTCCGTCTGCTCTTGACTCTGAGCTGGCTAGGTGACTGTTGGTTATTCCTGGGACAGGTGCTGGGTAGGCCAGGTTTCAGCATCGCAGACAAGAAGCGCAGGACAGGCTGCATTGGGGCCAAACACAGAATCAGCAAAGAGGAGGCCATGCGCTGGTTCCAGCAGAAGGTAAAGCTTGATCTGTCTCAGGTGAAGTGGTGGAATGTGGTGTTGGTGAATGGAGTTGGGATACGGGGATGCAAAGTCTAGCACCCTTTGGTGGGTAGCTCTTTTAAAGGTGGAACATTTGGGCAACTTGGAAAATGGGCTTCCAGGGTTGGTGGTTTAAAAGAACACCCAGAACCAGGCTTTCTCCCCAGCCCCATGAATGCAGATAGCTGGAAGGGGAGGAATACGGCTTTAATAGGAGCCCCTTTTCTCAGGGTATAGTGCAGTTGAGCATAGTGTAGCAATTGTTAAAGATGGCCAGCTTCCTGTTTAGGGATATGGGATTCAAAGCCGAAGTTCACGTACCTGATTTGAATTCTTGAACGTTAGCCATTGCTGCAATCTTCACTGTTAACCACCTGTTCTGAAAAAATAAAATCTGTTCTCTTTCAGTATGATGGGATCATCCTTCCTGGCAAATAAATTCCCGTTTCTATCCAAAAGGCTAATAAAAAGTTTTCAGTGAAATGTACAATTACTGTTGTGTGTTCTGTGAAAGGAGCCTGGCCATATTCAAGTCCTTGGACCTCAAGCCACTTAAAGCTTCGATGGGAGTAGCTGGTAACAACCCTGTCATCCCCGATTGGATGCCAGTGTTTCCTGGCAGATCCAAACCTGAGAGCTTCGCAGCACTGTCTGTGCTCACCACACCCTTGTTGACAGGCTGTGGTGTGGTGACCCTGTGGAAACTGACTGTAGAGGGGAGGGAATGGTTGGGGCTGGGTTTGAATTTAGAGCCTTGGTTAAAGTGGGGTGCAGGGCTCCCCTCTGTTCAGCGATTCTGCTCTTCACTAGAGGTTTTACCAGCAATGATGTCTGAAGGGATCAGAGGCTTTGGTGTGGTGCTTGGGGTTAAATATTGGACTGAGTTTTCCTTTAAAATGAGAGTCTAGAGTTGATGAGACTATAAGTAGAGAAAGGGGGTGGTCTTTGAGACACATTGCATGGATTTGATTCCTCACCCTGCATTTTATTAGCTGTGTATAAATCTGCCTCAGCTTCCCCGTATGTATCGTGAAGGCAATAATGGTTATATCCCTCAGGGTTAAACGGTTTAATACTTGTAGAATGCTTAAACTTGTACCAGGCACATAGTGCTCAAAAGGGATTAATTTTGTGTTATCATCTGTGAGAAATGTTACTCTTATCCAGTTTGCTCCCCCTTTGGTGTGAAAGTGGAACGTGTCTTGCCTATACTTTACCAGGTCACTGAAGCAGTGACATTCAGAAGCCACCATTTCTCTACTGGACACAATACTTGGCCAGTGGTTCATAGTTTGAATTTTGAGCACAAGTTAACTCAATAATTTACTCACTTGTGACTAATGAGTTCAGTTGTCCCTGGGCCACCTTTTCATTGCTGTTAAATGGTTCTCTAATTTAATAGCTGCCTTCGTAGGTATTTTTAAACCTTGAAGTTATTTGGTATGCCCAACTTTTTATGAAGATACTACTTATTTTGTCTTCCTGATAAAGTCTTAGGCATCAGATCCAGATGCTTAAAGGGGAGAATCATGAAATGTGTTAGCATAAACTTTTTGTTTCACTTGAAACATCAGTGTGCATTCACTTCTCAGTCTTTTACTGTGGGCCACCACTTTGTAAATGGAGTAAAGACTTGTGAAGGAGCCCAATTCTTGTGATTCAGCTTCTCTTTTATAGGCGGGGGCACCTCATTGTTTAACAGCTGTAATTACACTAACAACTACAACTGGAATAAACATCTTTGAGAACAAAGTAACTCTTGGTGAATATATTAGCTAACTAGGACTGGGTGCTAGCTGCTGTGGGAAGTCAGTATATTTTCCAGGGGTGGGAGTGTATGTATGCTAGCTTCATCTAAATAAAGCATTGCAGGAAAATGAAATGTAGAAAGTGAAAGTCCTTCTAATAGTATTGCCGTCCTTGTGCTCTTTACTGTTAGCCATTTGCCGTGTAGCTGTGTTTTTAAGTTTGTGGTACTATTTAGTTTAACAGTGTAAACCTGCCCACCCTCCATTTGGTCCTGCTGTATTGTGTACTCAGTTGAGTTCACTTCCCATTTAAAAATTAAACTGCCCGGGCTTCTGGCCCAGAGGAAAAAAGGCCCTACGGAGTTTGGGGAGTAGCTGGATTTTACTCCTAGTTCTAGCAGTGGTATTTTAGGTGAGTGATGAGACATTTGGGAACTGGAGCAGGTGAGGATGCTTCCTTAACCAGTTTAGAGCGGCAGTGCCAGGAAAGCTTACCCGCTGTCTGATTAGAAGCTTGGCTTCCAGACAAATGTCACACAGGGTCTGAAGCATTGATGTTTGGGTTGAGCTTGCTTGGGTCACTTGGGGGGTTGTTAGAACTCCTATAGGCCCCACCTCAGACCCGAATTCCGTTAACAAGATCTGTAGGTGATATGTATGCATACTAAAGAGTAGAAGCGCTGACCGCATCCTAAGGTCAAAACGGAGAGAGGGAAGGTATAACAGGGAGACTTCTTGAGTAAGTTTAGTTTTATGAAGTTCCTGCTGTGTGGTTTTTCTCATTTCCTCAGCTGCCACCCGTGAAAACTTAGGTAGATGTTAGGTGACTCTGCACCCACGCTACATGTGGTTGTCTTCAGAACAAGGTAGTGTCCCTGGCGGGCATCTGTCTGTATCCCAGTTTCAGGCCCGGGAACACTAGATGCTGCTTGGCTGAATGAATGTTGTAGTCCTGCAACTACCCTTTGGGGCAGAGTTCTCAAACGGGTAGTGTTGCCCCTCCCCGTCCTGGGGTATTTGGATATTTGTGGGGGTGGGCTTTTGGTTATCACAGTAACTAGGGCTGCTGTTGGCTACTGGAGGTCAAGGATACTAAACATTCCGCCATTCGGGATGATCACAAATGTGTGAAGTGCTATGGGGGTAGGTACAGGGTGGTTACTGATGACTTTAGCTACATGATGGGGCGAGCCAGCTGTGCAAACGCTAGGAGGTCCCAGTCTGGTTGAGAAACAGCAGGGAGACCACGACCAGAGGGAGCGAGGGCTGGGGAGAACAGTCAGGTCAGGCCTGCCATTGGAGGCTCCAGCTGTTTTGGCAAGACAGACTTTAGGAAGGGGAACTAGGGCAGAAAGGGAGGGACCACGTGGGCTGTTGTTCCAGGGTGCTGGCATGTCATCCACATCGGATAGCTAAACGGACAGGAGATCAAAATCCAGCCAGGGAAGTGTAGTCACAGGAAATCGTGTACGTGCATATGTTACTGTTTTGAGATGTTAGGTAGAAAATGTGCCAAATAACTTCAGTCAGAAATTATTGCATGAGAATCACAAGACTAAAGACAGGTTCTCTATTGGAAATGCTAATTCACAAACATGGCTAATGTTACCTTCCGGCCTTTTTTTAAAAAAAAAAACAAATTGAGAGGAAACTATAGCTATAATCTGTGCTTTTTTTCCCCTCTTAACATAAAGTGTTTTCATGTCATTACAGTGGCTTCATAACATGCCATCCTTTAGATGTATAGGCCATATACTACCTTAATCTATGCAGCCAGCACCAAATGTCAGGAATGTCAGTTCCATAGAACTGCCCCAGTAGAAGCACTGTTGTCCTGTTTTCTTGGCCCTCTGTCCAGGGAGTGTGTGTAAGGTTCTTGTATCTTAAAGCTGTTGGATGGTGTTATATAATTTCTGCTCTGCTTCTGCCAGCATCGTGACCATAGGCAAGTAACAGCAAACTTCAGCCTCTCTGGCCCTCTATAGCAAAGCCTATTGGGTT
Organism: Balaenoptera ricei; assembly: GCF_028023285.1. Classification (NCBI taxonomy): domain Eukaryota; kingdom Metazoa; phylum Chordata; class Mammalia; order Artiodactyla; family Balaenopteridae; genus Balaenoptera; species Balaenoptera ricei. Next base: position 18,482,194 of record NC_082639.1, read on the forward strand.
TTGTGCTTTTGCCTTTTCCTCCAGCTTAAGCACCCGCTAGTCCCAACCTGTTAAACTCCACGTGTACACTGAGGCGCTCTAGCCGACTGCTGAGTAAAGACAACGAGTAGGCTGCCAGAGGGGCCTGAGTCTTACAGGCTTAAGGCCCAGGCCGTCTAGATGAGTGGTGAGGTCAGGGCCCAGAAACCACCCACAAATAGTTTAAACTGCCTGCCACTGGGGACCTAGCTGGTGCCTGGGGGAACAGTACCACTTTAAGAGCAGCTTGTTATGGAAACCAAGGTTGTGGCTGTCAGAGGGGAATCCAGCCTGAGGTACCCGGGGGCACCAGGAAGACTGAACTTGACTGTTCAAGGTGCAGGTGCAGGTGCAGGAAAGCTTAGGAAACAAATGCAGATGGTTTGTGCTTTTACATATCTGAACAAAAATAATGTGTGATTGTACCAATTAAGGACCTTGTGTAACATGATTTAGGATTATATTTATCACTATTGGTTTAATTTGTTATGTAATAAATATATCAACAGTTAACCTGGAATCTGAAAGTAGCTTAAAAGGCAAAGGCATTCGACAACCGAAGCAGAAGTGATGTTCTAGACTCCGCCGGTTACCCTGCTAAACACATTGCTTTGATAACGTGACTTTTAACCCTTTTAATACTGTGGTGACTGCCTCTGGAAATGTTTTCCTATAGTGTATTTCTATTTTTTGCTTTTAAAGATTGGTTCTGCTTCCTGTATTGTTTTCTATATGTGCAATTTCTTATGGATCTATATGTAAATAACGGGGTATAATTCTATGAGGAAATGAAATATGGTTTATACCATCTCTATTTTCAAAATTCCAAATTTCTTATTGTACTCCAAAATAACTGAAAACAATCAGTTAATTAAAAAGCACCTATTGAAAAAAAAAAAAAGACTGCTTCTGCTTCTGCTTAATCATTACACGGTATATCACAGTGGGTAAGAGCACAGAATTTGGAATTTAAGCATCTCAAATCCCTTGCAGGTCCCTGACAGATAGTGTAGGCTTGTTTTCTATGAAAGGTCCCACTAGCTGCCACTTCACCCCTTTCCAACTCTAATTTTAGGAAATAGCTGTGCAATAGTTGTTACTCTGAGGGTGGTGGTCCAGGCAAACACCTGGGGGGCAGGAGTATGCTTTCCCAGATGTTGGTTGGGATTCTTTCCTGACACGCATATTATCTCATTTAGTTTTCATAACTATGAGGTGTTACGATGATGAGGACATAGAGACCGGCTGTCTTTTTGTACAGTTTTATATAGCTCTTGTTGTAATAAGGTTAAACCTTTTTATAGCTTCTGTTGTAATAAGGTTAAACCACACATCTGCCCCTTGAAATATACTTCCATTAAATTTTCCTTGAAATTAGGTTGACAGGCCCACAAAATGCTAGCCTACATTCTCCAAGTCCCCAAGAGGGCTGACAATCATAGAAATGGAGTTGGTCTTTACTTTTCAAAGACTGGGTCTACAGGGACAAACACCCAAGTAACTGCTGAGTTATAATTAAAGGAAGAAAGTTCTTGAGAATGGGAGATGTGTGCATTTTGTAGCTCATGCTCTGTAACCTCGGGCACAAGGCTGTGTCTCACTGTGCGCTCCCAGTGTCTGACCTCCGAGACCAGCTTGTTGCTCAGATAGGGCACAACCAGCAACACTGCCCGTTACTACCTGGGTGAGACTGCAGGCAAGTCAGCCAACCTCCCTGGGCCTAAGGTCTTGTGTAAAATAGGTCAACACCTACCTTTCAGGGTTATTTTCAAGAGTTAAAGGTAGTATATGTAAATCACATAGTAGGAGCTGTTATCAGTATGTAAATACTACATATTTATTGAATATACTTTGTGGTCTGTGGTAGGCTTAAACGTAAGAGGTTTTATTCTGAGACTTGAGTGCTTCTCTTTCCTGGGAAAGGAAAGAAGATGAGGATGAGGGTTATTCACTGTAAAGGCGCTGAGTAAGCTCAGATTCAGGGGGTTGTTTTCAAAAAACTGGGCCTTGAGAATGACAGTAACTTGGAGAGGAGCGAGGCACAGCTTCCTGTTCTCTCATTTCAGCATTTCTCTCCTTATTCATTCAACAAATACTTGCGTGCTTACCTCCCTGAAGCATGGCATTGAACCGGACAGATACAGTCCTCGCTGCTAAAGTGGACGAAAAGTACATGTTCCTCCTTCCCCCACTTCTCAGGTAGAAGAAAAATCCAGTGTCCTTTTTAATGTTATAAAGAACAAAATAGGGCTCCTCCCCAGTATTACAGTACAGTGATATTAACTATGCTTTTCCAGATCATCCCTTAGCACCACCCAAAAAATGGAGGGTTGGGATTTGCTCCTTCCCAGGGCATTCCAACCCCCCTCTTCCCCCTCCCCCAGTGTTGAAAAGCACTGCATGAGTTGGGTCCTGGGGGCGGGTTTGAGTTCACAGAGCTCAGTTAAGCGTGGTCTAGGGCCACCTGCATCAGTCAGCTGTTAAAAATGCTGATTCCTGAACTCCACTCAGAGACTTGAACTTTGTGGGGCTTAGCAATTCGCATTTTATAGCACTGAAAGTTAAGAGATTCGTTGTTCTCTCAACAATAGCTTTCAGAGTTTTTTGACCACAGCACCCCGCCACACAAACACACACACAAATTTTATATCACCACTTATTAAATACTTACATATATACTCACCTCTGAAAAATAGTTCATGAAACAATACCCTTACTACAGGCAATGCGTTCTCATTTTATAGTCTGTTTTGTTATTTTTTTTCCTGATGCTGGTTCTAACCCATTAAATCTGCAGTTTGAAAAATCCTGCTTTCCAGGGTAGTCAGTTGTGTTTCAATCAGAAAGTCAGAACTTCTGAGCTAGAAGAGCCCTCAGAGGTGATCTGATCCAGCAGTCCCTAAGTCCTAATCCTTGCCCAGCACTGGACTGGTTACAGGAGAATCACCTGAGACATATGTTTAAAATACAGATTCCAGCCCCAACCCCAAAGAGCTTCGAGGAGAAGTAGGAATCCTTTCTGTAACAGCCTTCCTAGATGATTTGTGTGCACAGCCACGTTTGAAAGTTCTAGGATGCAACCCTTAACGCTGTGAAGGCCCTCTAGAATGGCAGAGGATTTGAATTTGCCTGTCTGTATATAGCGGGTGGAGTTTCTCAATTTGTAAACCACCTCTAGTTTATTTCTGAAGTACTGTAATTTACCAGATGTTTTTCTTTAAAAGTCATAAAAGAACCTGTCACTGAATTTACAGGTTTGACATGTTTATTATATTACTTTATATATTTTTAGTTGGCCGTGCCATGTAGCTTGCAGGATCTTAGTTCCCCGACCAGGGATTGAACCCAGGGCCACGGCAGTGAAAGCGCTGAGTCCTAACCACTGGACCACCAGGGAATTCCCCTACTTTTAGTATATTGTACTCCAGTAAATATACTAAATAGATATGTAACTATCTAAAAAAATGTGTCCTACTTAAGTCATTTATTCTGTAAAGTTTTTGAGTGCCTACTATATGCCCGGCACTGTTTAAAGTTCTTAGGCTATATCAGCAAACACAAACAAAGATTTCTGGGAATTCTCTGGCGGTCCAGTGGTTAGGACTCCGTGTTTCCACTGCAGGGGGCATGGGTTCGATCCCTGGTCGGGGAACTAAGATCCCTCATGCCGCATGGCGTGGCCAAAAAAACAAAAGATTTCTGCCTTCGTAGAGCTTAAATTCTAGTGGAAGGAGATGGATAACAAACAAGACACAAGTAAATTATAAAGTATGTCATGAAATGATGTGCACTGTGGAGAAAAGGAAAAGTAGGGTGGGGAAAGGGGGATGGGGAAGGTGGTCAGGGTAGGCCTCATTGAGAAAGTGAGGTTTGAGAGGACTTGAAGGAGGTAAGAGTTGGCCAAATGGATCTGTGAGGCAGAGCTTTCCAGAGAGGGAGCAGCTAGAGCAAAGGCCCTCCACCGGAGGGGTATGTAGCACAGAGAGCAGGAGAGCCAGGCAGCGTAGGAGGGGATGAGGTCAGAGAGGTAAGCGGGTGAGGAAGCTGCCTGGGTAGGGCTTCGTAAGCCGTTATAAAGACTCTGGCCTTCACTGTGAGTAAAACGGATCACTCTGCAGAGTTAGAGCAGAGGTATCACATGATCTGACTTCTATTTTAAAGCTAACTCTGCTGTTTGAGACTGGAATATGGGGGAATGGGTAGAAGCAGGAAGGCCTGTTAGAAAGTATTGCAATAATCCAATCATGTTGGGTCTGACATGGTGGCAGTATTGGAGGTGGTGAGAAATGGTCAGATAACAGGTTTAGAAGGTAAACCAGCAGGATTGCTTTGAATGAATGGATGAGCGATATGAGAGAAAGAGAAATCAAGAATGATTAAAATTTCTGGCCTAAGCAACAGAAAATACAGTTGCCATTAATTTCGATAGGGAAGGCTGTGTTTGGAGCAGATTCGACTGGAAACTAGGAATTCCATTCTGAACATGATTAAGATGTCTATTAATCATCCAAGGGGAGATGTGGAATAGGCAGCCCAGAGGCTGGAGTTTGGGCTGCACATGTGTGTTTGGGGGTCTTCAGCATCAGGATATCCATATTTAAAGTCTTGAGACTGGATGAAATCATAAAGGAGTGGGTGTGGTGAAAAGACAACCCAGGACTGAACCTTGGGGTACTTCAGCATTAAGAGGTCTGGGAAAAGAAGAGGAATTGACAAAGGAGACTCAGAAGGAAGGACTAGTAAAGTAGGAGGGAAAACAGAAGAGTCTGGTGTCCTGGAAGCCAAGTGAGAACACGTGCGGGAGGAGGGTGTGATGAGCTCAGGGAAGTGCTGCCGGTGGGTCAAGTAAAGTGAACACTGAGAACTGACCATTAGATTTCTCAACATGGAGGCACTAGTGACCTTGACTGGAGAGGTGCTGGTAGGGTGGTAGAGGTGACAGCCTGAGCAGAGTGACTGGAGACAGCTGGTATAGACAGCTCTTAGGAGGAGTTTTGCTGTCAAGGGGAGCAAAGATGGGTGAAATAGCTTTTTCTGGTGATTGGAAAAGTCCAGTAGGAAAAAAAAAAATTGATGTGGGAGAGGGGAGATGTGCTGTAGCAATACCTTTGAATAAGCGAGAGGGGTTACTTTTAGCACACAAGTGGAGGGATTCAGTTTGGGTAGAACTGTGGCTAGTAAGTCACAGAGGCTGAGTATGTGGGTGTAGATGTTGGTAGGAGGTGGATGTGGGATGGAGATCCGTGGACATTCTCTTCTGATTGAGCTTCCATTTTCTCAGTGAAGCAGGAGAGTAAGGATGGGGGGAGAGGTGTTAGGCCTTAGAGAAGGAGTGAAAGAATCATCTGGGAGAGTCCTGCACCAAATATGGAGGACCACTCCTGAAGGGCAGGACCCTCTCAGTGGAGCACCGATGGGTGAAGAAACAGGTTGAGAGCTAATGGGCCATGTTCAAGATCACACAGCTGGTTAAAGGCAGAGCCAAGCCCAACCCAGATGGCCTGGTTTCCTGGCCTGGTACTTGATAGATGCACAAGGAACTAATCTTTTCCATGATAGAATCTTTGCTCTTCCTGGTAGCGTCTCAACCTGCGGGTCTGTCCTGATACAGAGTGCTGTCATGCGAAAAGCTTCCTCTCACCTCTGCTCTTGCTTTCTGGCTTCTGTCTTGGCTGTCTTCCAGCCCTGCTCTGTATCTTTGTCTTACAGGTCAGTGATGATCAAACCTAAGAGTGCATTAGGATCTGCTGGAAGACTTGTAAAAACCAGCTTGCTGGGACCCCACCCTCAGAGTTTCTGATTCAGTAGATCTGGGGTGGTGTCTGAGAATTTGCATTTCTAACAAGTTCCCAGTTGATACTGAGGCTACTGATTCAAGAACCATTCTTTGAGAACCACTGAACTAGGCTGTATACTTCTCTGTAACTCATTCATTCAGCAAATTCATATTATGGGCCTGCAGTGTATTGGGATCTGGGGGATACAGCAATGAAAGACAGTCTCTGTCCCTGAGGAACTCCCAGTTTAGTGGGGGAGACAAGTGAATAAATCAACAATATGCTTCCACAGCTTTTTTTCCCTCAGCTTTATTGAGGTACAATTGACAAGTAAAATTATATATATTTAAAGTATACAATGTGATGATATATGTATACATGTGAAATTATTACTACAGTCAAGTTAACTAACACACTTATCACCTCACATAGTTATCTGTGTGTGTGTGTGTGTGTGTGTGTGTGTGTGAGAACACTTGAGTATACTTCTCTAACTTTATTCGTTCCAGTACTGCTTCTATTATTATTTTTTTGCCATATCCAGGTACCACCTGTATTATTGCCTAATGTTTATTTTCAAGGGACTCAATTGTTAAATTTGTATCTCTTTATATCCTACTATAAATGGAACATCAGTATCAGTAGCTGGTTAGATTCTGTTGCCTGCTAAAGGCTCTGGGCCTGAGGCTTGCTCTATTCGAGAATAAGTAGCAGTAGTCAGAGAGGAGCTAAAGAGAACTAACTATAGTAATTATCTGCTCCTGAGCGCCTACCCTGAGCAGGTAATGAGTTAATGTTATTAACTCTCTCGATCCTTGGAACGGCCCCGTTTACACTCTTATCTGTACAGTACAGATGAAGAAGCTGGGGCACAGAGAAGTCAATGGCTATTATGTAGCACAGCAGGGAGTGAGCCCAGGCAGTCTGGCTCCAGGGGCCGTGCCCTTCACCACCACCTGATCACCACCACCGCACTGAAACTTCCTGCATGTAGTCAGAGATTAAAAGAGAAATGGAAAGGGGATACCTTTCTCACTTTGCGATTCAATATTATTTAATATTGTGTCCATGTACACACCCCATACTTTAGGATACAGCAGGTTAGAAAACTGATGGATGGTGTGCCAGAGGTTTGCTCAGGCTGTTCTGTGATTGTGTGTGTGTGTGTGTGTGTGTGTGTGTGTGTGTGTGTTGCAGCGGGGGAGGGGGGGCGGGGGCGGCAGAGGTTGATGACAAAAAACTCACTTGATTTAAATGTCGGTGTCGTGAGTGAACCAGGCAAAGAAAAGGGTTGAGGAAAGTCATTTCAGACAAGACAATAGTGATCACTAAGGTGTGGAAGCGGGAAGAAGGATGTTAAGTTGTGTCTGGAGCCGAGAGCAGTGTTGGGGGCATGGCAGGAAAGCTTTGGGAAGCCGCTGGCTGTAATGGGGAGGGCACGAGCTCTGGAGCCACAGAGACCAGGGATGGAATCCCAGTCCTGGCTCTTAATGACCTTCCGATCTTGGTGAGTTTCTTAATTTCTCTGAATTCAGTTTCTTTGATAAGTAGGGATAGATATTCCTATGTGACTTGGTTATTATGAAGAGTGAAAATAATGTAAGTGAAGTTATTATGACACAGATGGTCAAATGATTATCAGTTTCCTTTGTGTTTAGAAAGCTCCTCCTAGCAGCAGGGTACCAGGGGCGTCAAGACTGGGCAGAGGCAGAAGCACCAGGAACATTTTGCCGTACTCCTGATGTAAGATGATGTGACCTGAAATGAGGAAGTTGGAGAGGGGGTGGCAAGTAGAGATAGCTGAGTGGCGTCTGGTGTTTGTGAATTTTAGTCAGAATTACAGCTGTTTGCAAGCAAACCTGGAAGTCTGTAGCAAATTTTAATTTGTAACTTTGCTGGGACATCCTAAGAGGTATCTGTTATGAAAACCATTTGCTACTGAGGGTGATGGAGGTGAAGAGAAAATGATGTGCTCTAAAGAAAATGGTTTCAGAGACACAAGCCCATGGGAGATAAAGAGTGGAAGTCAGATTCGGCAGCCTTGAATCTATGATGTGAGGTGGCCCCTGTATAGGCAGAATACTGTGTACTCTGCAGCAAAGAGGAAATGCCATTTGTTTCCATCATTTTCATCCACAGTAAAAAAATCATCCAAGGAGAAGGAAAAGGTCAGGCAAAAGTTGACAAGATTTCATAGCTCTATAAAGCACCATAGTCCTGGATTTATGTGATCAGTGGGTATCTAAGGGTCTTTTTTTTTCCCCCAGTTATACCTTATATCATATTTTGGGGGCAATTATATGGAAGTATAAATTTGGGGAAGTCTCAAAAGTCTCCTATCCTTCCAGAATATCAAGCGTTCTCTGTAGAACTGATAGGCTTTGGTCTATAATTTTCAAGGCTATACTTTTCTCATGTTTTCAAAGATGGCAACAACAAATGAAGTCAGTGAGTGCAAGTTCTGAAAAGCGATTACAGGCCACGGAGCTTAGTTTGAGATATGTTAATCCAGTATCCTGGTCCAGGCTTTCAAAGTATATGCCACTGACCAGAGCATATCTGGAGGGCTGTGGTCAGTTTGGAGGTTTTGACATATCAAAGTAAGGTCCAAGGAGGGCCTCCAAGAGTTAAGTGTAAAAGATGTCTAGACTGTTTGAGATCTCTTGTACAAATACATCTCCTTCATCCAAGCTAGAAGCATGTAATTGTCCAGACTGGTGGGTTCAGCCTAGACTGACTCCCACTGAGCCATAACAGCTATTAGAGATGAAAAAAGGGCTTTAAATTCAGACCGGCCTTGTACTGTTGAACTTGAGCTTGTACATTAACCTCTCTGAGCTTCCATTTTCTTATTTGCAAAATAGAGGTAATGCTATTATGCAAGATTATTGAGAATTAAGTGAGATGATACCAGCGACTTCCCTGGTGGTGCAGTGGTTAAGAATCCGCCTTCCAATGCAGGGGATGCAGGTTCAATCCCTGGTCAGGCAACTAGATCCCACATGCATGCCGCAACTAAGAGTTCGCATGCCACAACTAAGGAGCCCTCAAGCCGCAACTAAAGAGCACACATGCCGCAACTAAGAAGCCCATTGGCCGCAACTAAGGAGCCGGCGAGCTGCAACTAAGGAGCACACGTGTCGCAACTAAGGAGCCCACCTGCCGCAACTAAGACCTGGCACAACCAAAATAAATAATAAAAAAATAAAAATTAAAAAAAAATAGATGAGATCATACCATATAGTAGGTCCATGACAAGCACTGGCTTTGACATTCTTACAGGAAACTTCTAAAAAGCCTTTGTTTAGAAGAATAGAATAGAATAGGTAACATCTATCTAGTTTCTCATCTAATAAATATCAAAAGCTAGTGTATTTCAGGTACTGTTTAAGCTCTGGGTATACTTACTCTCATGGGGATTACATTTAGTAAACAAACATATATAGCATCAAGCATTGATTAAGTGGTATGAAAGTTAACTGGGTAGAAGATGATGGAGGATGTAAATAAAAAGAGTGGTTAGGGGAGACCTCTGGGCAGGCTACACTTGAACAGACCTGAAGTGAGGGAGGCAGCCTTGTTGTGAGTATCTAGGAAGGCACTAATTCTAGACAGAGGGAACCTTGACATGAGAAAGGACCTGGCCACTTTAAGAAACTGCAAAGAGGCCAGTGTGACTGGAACACAGCAAGGGAGTGGGAGAATGGAAAGAAAAGAGGCTGGAGAGGTGCAGAGCAGACCACTTAAGGCCTTAAAGGCCATGGTAATAAAGAGTTTGGGTTTATTATGTGATGGGAAGGTGTTGAGGGGGGTTGGAAAGGAAATTGAGGTGGTCTGATGTAGGTTCCTCCCCTCATGCCTGTGACATTTCATCAACTTTTTTTTTTTTCAGAGATTCATAACATTTTATTGCTGGAATGGCCCCTAGAAATTACATGCTCCAGGGTTCACATATTTAAATACCTATAGTGGCTAGGAGTAACAGAGTTGGTTGAAACTGGCATGGTGGTGGACCCTTCCCCTTTCTCAGAGGAGGTGGGGATGGGGAATCTCAATTGTGCCAATTCATCAACCTTTTTAAAAAATCTTTTTGTTTTGGAATGATTTAAGACTTACAAAAAATAGATGTCACATACACACAAATGAGTACAAGTGAAATGGAGAAGATAGGTAGATTGTATCAATATTAGTATCCTGGTTGTGATATTATACTATAATTTTGCAAAATATTACCATTGGGAGAAACTGGATGAAGTGTACAACGGATCTCCATTATTTTTTACAACTGCATGTGAATCTACAATTATCTCAATAAAATTTTCAAGATATTAACATCTTATATAACCATAGCACAATGATATCAAAACTAAGAACTTAAAGGACTTCCCTGGCAGTCCACTGGTTAAGACTCAGCGCTTCCAAGGCAGGGGTCACAGGTTTGATCCCTGGTCATGGAACTAAGATCCCATGTGGTGCAGCCAAAAAAAAGAACTAAGTGGTTAATATTGAGAGAATACTACAGACTTTATTTGGATTTCACCAGTTTTTCTATTCCAGGATCCAATCTAGATGCCACATTGCGTTAAGTTATCTATCCTTAGTCTCGTCTAGTCTGTGGCAGTTCTTAGTCTTTCCTTGTCTTTCATGACACTGATACTTTTGAAGAGTACCGGTCAGTTACTTTGTGGAATGTCCCTCACTTTGGGTCTGTCTGCTGTTTTCTCATGATTAGATTGAGGTTGGTGCATTTTGGGGAAGAATACTACAGAGGTGATGTGCCCTCCTCAGTGCATTGCTCTTAGCGAGTATATGATATTGATATTTTACTAAAGAGGTAGAAGAAGAAAGGATCTGAGCTAAGTAACTTTGGAAAATAGTGTTTGATTGGAAACTAAGGCTAAAGACAAAAAGAACTGTACACAAACACTGTATTCTAGTTGGTAAATTTGTTCATCACACTGGGGAGGGGAAGAGAGAGGAGGAGGAATGTGAGTTAGCAATTCTGAAATTACTTGATGTTTATTCTAGGATAGAACAATAAGTAAATATATTCTAGATAATGAGAATCAGGTTTCTCAGTGTTGAAAAAGAAGTGACCAGAAGAATTACCAGTAAGCAAAGGAGAAATGCTAGAATGAACCCTGTGGTGCTGGATTGAAGTTGCTGGTATTGGTTGGAACTCGAAAGAGATAAATGTGTGTAGGTACATGAGTTAGTATAAACACATATTTTCTAGCTCTTTCTGCTGAGAAGGTCTAGAAAAAGTGACACCTCAGTAACACCACCTTAATCAAGCAATCAAGATTAACATCACCAGTAGTAAGACATACTGACATCGTGATGTATGTTTTAAAAGATTAGTTGTGAGGAGAGAAAGCTGTAGGGTCAAGGATTGGATGTCGAGGCACTTGCAATGAGAGGGCTTGGACTAGGTTGGTAGTGGTGAAGACATGGTGAGCAGGGTGCGATTCTGGATGTTTGAAAATTGGTTTGACAGGATCTGTTGATGGACTGCATTGGATACGGGGCCTGAGAAAGAATGGCATCAAGATTGCCACCTAGGTTCTTGGCTTGAAGAGCTGGGTCAATGGCTGTGCTAGTTCCCAGTGGGCAAAGACTGCAAATGGAGCAGGTTCAGAGAGAGAAAATCAAGAGTTTGGTTTTGAACACATTACATCTGCAATGCCTTTTAGTCATCTAAATGGAGAAGTCACAGAAGCAGTTGGATAAGTGGGGGAAATTGATATAAACTTGGGAGTTAGCAGGATACAGGATGAATCAGTTTATGCATTGTGTGTAGCAAAGTGCTTCTCAAACTTTAGCGGGTTTACAAATCTCCTAGAGAGTTTATTAAATAAAATACGTATTCCTGGGCCTCCCAGGGATGCAGGTTTAGTAGATCTGCGGTAGAGCTGAGACTTCGCATTTCTAACAGTGTAGCAGGTGATGCTGATGCTGCCGGTCTTCCAAGCGTACTTTGAGTAGAACTTGATGCTGGCCTTTCCCCCATGTATTTGATTTTTTCCTTCCTCTTTCTAAGAAGGCAAAATATCATACTCTGGAGGACAAGTGTCTAAAAGTCATATGCCTCAAGTAATCATTATTATTTATTTAAACAGATTGCCTGAGTCTCATTTACTTTATCATGCCTAAAATCACAGCATGAGTGAATGGCAGAGTCAGAATTTGAACCCAAATCTCCTGAATGGTTTGCATTATGCCCTACTGCCGTATGCAGGCTGTGTAACCTTAGACCAGTCTTTCAACTCTCCATCAGTTTCCTGCCTGTCTCAAAAAAGATAATATATGTGGGCTTCCCTGGTGGCGCAGTGGTTAAGAATCCGCCTGCCAATGCAGGGGACACGGGTTCGAGCCCTGGTCTGGGAAGATCCCACATGCCGCGGAGCAACTAAGCCCGTGCGCCACAACTACTGAGCCTGCGCTCTAGGGCCTGCGAGCCACAACTACTGAGCCCACGTGCCACAACTACTGAAGCCCACGCACCTAGAGCCCGTGCTCTGCAACAAGAGAAGCCACTGCAACGAGAAGCCCGCACACCACAATGAAGAGTAGCCCCCGCTCACTGCAACTAGAGAAAGCCCGCGTGCAGCAACGAAGACCCAAAGCAGACAAAAATAAATAAATAAAATTAAAAAAAAAAAGATAATATATGTGAAAGTGTCATGCAAAGTCCAACATAGTTTGTCTATCCTCGTGAGGCGTTTCCATCATCATCATTTCAGATGTGGTCAAGTGTTTGTCAATGTGCCTAACATTTCTGATCTGGGAGTAGTAAGAACTCTCTCAGCTCTAATTGTGGATTGAGCCTCTGTGGAGAGAATGTGTGGTGTATAATGAATTCCTCTGTGCCCTAGAATACGTTCCTTTGGTCTTTGTTTTACAAATTGCCCCCATGGTGATCAAAACCATCAAGGCTTTCCAAAACAGATGATCATGCCTATCAGTTGAGCACACATAATCTGTGTGTGTTGTGGGGGGGGTGCCGGGGGGAGGGGATTAGAGGAGGTGAAGAGGAGAACATTTATTGACAGCATCCCCTTGGTTCCAGGCTCTTTACATATTTGAGATAATCTTTGTAGTTGCCCTATGAATTATATAATATTCCCATTTTACAGATAAGGAGAGAGAGAGGCTCAGAGTCACTACCAGGAGGTGGTGGAGCTTGATTTCTAACCCTTTTCCTTCTGACTCAAAGCAGCAAATCACAGTGTGCTCCTGTTGCCTCATGAGAGTGAACCATAGATACTTGGATGTAGTTTTATATACTTCTACCTAAGAGCTTCAAGTGTAAGGCCGTAGACAGGATGAGCCCCATAGAAAGGCATGAAACCTTAAAAAAACAAAAAAACAAAAAAAACACTGGGGGGGCTTCCCTGGTGGCGCAGTGGTTAAGAATCTGCCTGCTAATGCAGGGGACACGGGTTCGCGCCCTGGTCTGGGAAGATCCCACATGCCGCGGAGCAATTAGGCCCGTGAGCCACAACTACTGAGCCTGCGCGTCTGGAGCCTGTGCTCCGTAACAAGAGAGGCTGCGATAGTGAGAGGCCCGCGCACCGCGATGAAGAGTGACGACCCCCGCTTGCCACAACTAGAGAAAGCCCTAGCACAGAAACGAAGACCCAACATAGCAATCAATCAATCAATCAATAAATCTTAAAAAAAAAAAAACTGGGGAAAACAAGACAAACTTGTGGGCACCCTCCTTGGGACTTCTGGGAGTAAAAATCCCTGTCAGGAACTGCTGCCACTTTTCTTCTGTTTCTATCTGCTCCAGGCTTCCACCCTTCACCCAAGTCAGCTAAACTGCCATTCGTTCATTCATTTAACAAACATTGATTGAAACACCAGCTTGTGCTGGTCCCAGGAGGAAGACAGACATGGTTCCTATCTTCATGGCGCTAAAGGCAGTGTTGAAGCAAGGGGGCAGGGAGAGTATTAAAGAATGGAGAAAAGCAATATATATATATTTTTAAAAATAAATTTATTTATTTTATTTTTGGCTGCGTTGGGTCTTCGTTGCTGCGCGCGGGCTTTCTCTAGTTGCGGTGAGCGGGGGCTACTCTTTATTGCGATGCGTGGGCTTCTCATTGCAGTAGCTTCTCTTGTTGCGGAGCATGGGCTCTAGGCGCGTGGGCTTCAGTAGTTGTGGCACGCAGGCTCAGTAGTTGTGGCTCACAGGCTCTAGAGCGCAGGCTCAGTAGTTGTGGCACACGGGCTTAGTTGCTCTGCGGCATGTGGGATCTTCCCGGACCAGGGATAGAACCTGTGTCCCCTGCATTAGCGGGTGGATTCTTAACCACTGCGCCACCAGGGAAGCCCAAGCAATATATATTAAACATAGAATTACCATTTGATCTGGCAGTTCCACTTCTGGGTATACACACAAAAGATTGGAAAGCAGGGCAACTGATATTTATACACCAATGTTCATAGCAGCATTATTCACAATAGCCAAAAGGTGGAAGCAACTCAGATGTCCATAAATGGATGAATGGATAAACAAAATATGGTACATCCAAACAGTGGAATATTATTCAGCCATAAAAAGGAGTGAAATTCGGACACATGCAACAATGTGGAGGAACCTTGAGGACCTTATGCTTAGTGAAATAAGCCAGACACAAAAGGACAAATATTGTATGATTTCCACTTATATGAGGTACCTGGAGTAGTCGAATTCACAGAGACAGAAAGAACAGTAGTTACCAGGGGCTGGGGAGAGAGGAAAATGAGGAGTTATTGTTTAATGGGTATTGAGTTTCAGTTTGAGATGATGAAAAGTTCTAGAGATGGTCAGTGGTGCTGGTTGCATGGCAACGAGTGTACTTAATGCCACGGAACCATACACTTTAAAATGGTTAGAATGGTAAATTTTATGTTATGTTTATTTTACCACAATAAAAAAAGTAACACATTTTGGACTTTGTCTTGAAGAAAATGAAATGAAAAATTATGAAAATAGATTCATCTTATATTTAACCAAAATAAGGTAATACAAATAGTTCTATGATGGCCATGATGTTAAGTGCTACAGAGAAATGCTCCCTGGAGTTGGGAGAGAAGAGAGCAGGTGAACCTGCTCTGGTTGGTGGGGTTTGGGAACTGGGCAGGGCTTCCTCAAGAGAATGGCATTTAAACCATGCCCTGAAAGAGTCAGCTTGGTGAAAGGGGGGTGGGTGTGTGTGGAGGACAGAACACTGCAGACAGAAGGGACAACAGGGGGAAGACCAGGAGCAGCAAAGGCCCTTGCTTCAGTCGAGGAAGAACAAGCCTGTGTGTGGAGCAGAGGAGGAGGCAGAGTGGGGAGGGAAGGTCGGGCTTGCGGGGCCTTGCGGAGGATTTCAGGCTCCTCGAAAAGCAAATGGAAGCCACCCTTAAGGGATTTTAATTTTAATTTGCAAGCCTATTGATTTCGTTGAGATTAAGTAGAAAGGGAAGGAAATTAAAGTTTATTGAGGGATTGCTCAGTGCCAACTAGCTCCTTACCATTCAGCTGTCTCTAAGCATAACACCTGGCACAGACAAGATGCTCAGTAATGATCCAAATGGTTGATGTTCCAGATGAGGCTCAGGGAGGTGAAGCCATTTGACTCAAGGCAGTACGGCCTGTGGGATCCTGGCCTCTGTGCTTTAAAGGGTCCCTCCCTGGACGCCCTGGAGCTGTGTGCCTCCCCACATGACCCAGGAACTGTGCCAACCTAGAGCCCATACCCCCTTCCAGACCAACCACAAGTACAGAAAACCCACATTTCCTTGCTCAAATGGCCCCAGCTCTCTTCTAGAGCCTCCTTCCTGGGTCCCTCCTCTTGAGAACACTGGTGTATGTTGGGGTGGCCAAGGGGCAGCTGTTGGTGGGAGGGCCACTTAGGACTTGTGACTGGCGTGGCCCAGCAGGTAAACACGAGGCTTCCTGGTTCAGGGTAGAGCCTGGGCGGTTCACTAGTTTCCTGTTGCTGCTGTTAAAAATTATCACAAATGTATCTTCTTACATTTCTAGAGGCCAGAAGTCAGAAACGGGTCTCAGTGAGCTATAATCCAGGTGTCAGCAGGGCTACACTCCTTTCTTGAGGCTTTAGAGGAGAATCCGTTGACTTGCCTTTTCCAACTTCTAGAGCCCACCCATGTTTCTGGGCTGGTGGCGCCCTCCGTCCGTCTTCAAAGCCAGCAATCCCATCACTCCAAACTCTGCTTCTGTCGTCACATCTTCTCTGACTCTGACTCTTCTCTCCCTTTCACTTCTAAGGATCCTTGTGATTATGATGGGCCCACCAGGATAATCCAGGATAGTCTCCCCATCTGGAGGAGAGGTTGGGTGATTAGCAGTCTTAATTCCCCTGTGCCACGTAAGGTACCACATTCACAGGCTCCAGGGATTAGGCTGTGGACATTTTGGGAAAGAGGGGCATTATTCTACCTACCACTGGTGGGAAGAGAAGCAGGTAGGTTGAGCTAGTTTTCCTTGTTCCACCATATTCCCAAGAACTCTAAGAATCTGAAATTCAAACCTAGACTTCCAGGTCATTATGAAGGTATGTTTATCAAAGTAGGAAAATAGAATAGAAACTGTATTTAAATGGTTTATTAGTTTATTTGATAACTTTTAGATATTGAGACATGTGGTATGTGGGCCTCCATTCGCACTCCTGCCACTGGCCCTACAAATATTAGGGGTAGACCTAACCCAAAGTCACATAACAAGCAAATGTCCAAATTAGAACACAAATTAGAACAAATCCTCTTTTATTTCCATCACACAGGGCACTTCTTCAAAGAGAAGTAAGGCTACCACTGTCTTACTCAGTTTTGATGCTATGTAATCTATCTATCTGCCTCCCTGGTGGTTATAAAGCTGTCTATTTTTGAACCTCCTATCCAGAGCCTAGCTCCCTGAAGCAGAAGCTTCTGAAGCTGTAAACCTCCTCTAACTAGTTTCCAATCTGCTCATAACTTGCTCATACCATACATTGTCCTAGGTGGATACCTCTTACACAGACCCCCCTCTTGGTCATTCAAGTTCTCTCATTTATGGATTCACCAAACAATTAATTAGTGCCTCCACTGGGGATACAGAGATGGTTTAGTCACTATCCCTGCCCTCATGGAATTCACAGTCTAGTAAGGGTGCCAGACAATGAAATGCACAATATAACCCTAGGTACAGAGATGGGTGCATGGCTAATCCGGGCAGATCTGGGGGTGGGGTTTAGTAGAGGCTTTTCAGAGGAAGTGGTTCTCAAGCTGAGTCTCAACTAGGCCAGGAGGCTGAGGGCTAGATTTTTGGGTTGAGAGACTGGCATGTTTATAGGCCCTGAAGCTACAGTGGGGCAAGTTTGGGGAATCCCAAATCAGTAAGGATTACTAGAATAAGGAGTGGGAGGTGGGAGGAGGCAGAACTAAGGCTTAAAATACGAAGAGCCCCAGACTGACCCTGCTAGACCACAGGCTTCATGAGGGCCCTCATGTTACTCTTCGCTTAGCCTCCGTGCTGACGAGGTGTCTGGTACACAGCAGGTGCTCAATAAATATCTGCTGAAAGACTGAATGATGTGGAGTTCCTGAACACCATACAAAGGATCCCTGGAGGCAGCATTTCTCAGCCCGGCTGCACATTAGAATCACCTGGGGAGCTTTAAAAACTAAAAATCTGGGCCCTACCCTAAACCATTTCTCGTACTAACTTATTAGCTCCTTGAGGGCAAGGGTTGTATCTCATTTCTCTTGAAATTACTCAGTGCCCAGCAAGTGCATGGCTCACAGTAGAGTTCAATATATTGTCTGGAGGAGGAGGGGAAACAAAATGTAAAAGGGCCACCGTAGATGCTTTCTCTGAATCTCTGGATCTGGGGACTTGGTGCATTAGGATCACCTTTAAGATTCCCTGGGTGATTCCAGCGTGCAGCCAGGGCTGAGATCAGGCCCGCAGGCCCCACACCATGGAAATGTCCTACCCAGATCAGACTGGCGGGTCAGATACGCTCTGAATTGACAGCTCTGCGGGAAATGAGGGGGGCTGGGTACAGAGGTGGTGGTGTTGACGGTTTAGTGATCCAGGCGAGAGAGAATGAGAGCCCCAACTAAGGCGATGTGGCAAGCAAATGGATTTTGAGAGAGTTAGGAAGACACAGTCAATAGGATCTGATGGCTGGGGTGGACAGGTGAGAATCTAAGATGCTCCTGACTTCAGGTTTGGAAAACTTAGGTGAGTAATGGGGCTGTTTCCTGGAATCTGACATATTGTGCAGACACAGGTTTAGGAAGCGTTTCGTGGCCCTGTAATCCTCTGTAAACAGCCGTCTACTCTTTTGCTGGCCTTCTGACTGTTAAGCCCCAGAGTTTCCCTAATCTTTTCCATCTTGCCTCCGGCCCTCCCTGAGTAGTTCCAGCTCCTTTCTTTCCTTCTTTACCACCTTCACTATCCACTTGAGGGCGGGATGGGGGTGGTGGGCACTTCTTCCACAAAATCTGGCTGATGGCACGTCTCTTTAGTTCCTCTCCTCCCTGCTGCCCCCAAAACACACTCTGGGCCTGTGTTCTTCAAAAAAAAGAAATCAAAGTGGGGGCATGGTATAGGAATAGGGGGCAGCAGGGAGAAGGTTTCCCTTACTGTTATCAAAGTAACAGTCTTCAGAACATTCGGAGAATACTGGGGGAAAAATTTTAATCATTTATATCATGCCCACATAAATCCAGTCACTGCCATCATTTTGGTGTGTTTTCTGCCCCCCTCCTCTTTTTAAACTAGACATAGATTATTTTGTTATGTTCTTTTTACAGTTGTAATCATACTGGTGAAACAGAACTGATTTATAAAAATAACGAAGCAGCTTAAGGGGGACAGCTTGAGAGTGGTGCATAGATAGCAATAGAAAAAATATACCCAGTGGAGGCAAGGGTGTGGAAAACAGGCCCGTGGTAGGGTGTTGGTGGGAATGTGCATTAGTAGAGCCTCTGTGGAGGGCAACTTAATATCTATCAAAATCTCATACGTGCATGACCTGTACCCCATAATTCTACTTAGAATTATCCTATAGAGGATATGTTCAAGTGCACAAATTTAGGTGAAAGAGAATGTTTGCTGCCTCAATTTTTTTTTGTTTTTCTTTTGGACCTGCACCCCTGAATAAGCTCTGGGCTCTCCCAACCTTGGCCTCTTGGCAGGTGTGGGGGGAACATCAGTTTAAAAAAAAAAAAAAAGTAAGGAAAAACAGGAGACAGATGTTTATAGGGAGATAAGTTAAACAAATTGTAGTGTGTCCATAGAAATGGGAGACTATGCTGATCTGGATAAGTGGGGTGGAATACTTTGCAGGATGGTATGTGGTATCCCATTTCGGTATTAAAGGCTAACACAAAATGTCTTGGAAGGGAGCCACTGAACTGTATACTGGCGAGGTCCAAGATCTGGGAGGTGGGGACTTGTTCTGTGGATGCTCCAGAGGCCTGTCAGCATTGCCCTGAGAGTCAGGCTCTCCAATGAGATGACTGGGTTCAAATCCCTGTTCTGCCTCTTTACTGCCTGTGTGAACTTTGACAGGTTATTAACCTTTTGTGCCTTCGTTTTCTCATGAGTAAAACGGAGATAATAATCATTCCTATCTCATAGGGTTGAAGTGAGAATTACATTTTTAGTTCATGTACGACCCTTAAAAGTGCTTAAGTATATGAATGTGCTTAATCAATATTAGCTAAATCAGAGATTCCTGAGTTTGCATTCCAGCTTTGCCACACTTTGGGCAAATTTCTTAACTTCTCTGAGCCCTGGTTTCCTGCAGAGTTGTAAGGATCTGGGTTAATGGTGTGTAAAATATCTTGCTGAAGAAATTGTCTCCCGCTGTAGTTCCTGGCCCTGTTGCAGAGGTGGTAATACCAGTTTCTGGATCTTATCCCTGGGAGTGGATCTCATTCAGTCTTCAGTTGAGGGGGAGCACACTTCAGGGCTAGAGGTAATGGAAGTCAGTGCAGCAGCCCCAGTGCCAGAGGGTGGAAGAGTGGGGGGACGTGGTGGAAGGAGGGGTTCAGCTGCTACTCAGCTCCAGCCGCATGTAGACTGGCCAAGAACTGCTAGATCTTAACTGTTTTTCGAGAGAAGTTGTGAAATCGCCTGATTTTTAACTCTTGGCAATTAGCTCAATTTTGTAAACACTTTGAGGGCAAACAAAACATGGCAGCAGGCCATATTTAACCCACGAGCTGCCAGTTTGCTGTCTCTGCTCTAGCCTTTCTATTCGTGGATTAGCAAAAGGTTTAATAAGTGCCTGCTGTACCTGTGCTCCTCAGCTCCTGATCATGTTTACCGTTCTGCAACCTCAGGTCTGCTGGCCCAGTATTGCTATCGGGTACTAATTCAGTCTGGTGGGTATTTCACTGTGGTTTTAATTTGCATTTCCCTGATTACTAGAGAGATTGAACATCCTTTCATGTATCTATAGAAGTATTTTCTTCCTCAGTAGAATTTTTGTTTCAAGTCTTTGGATCGTGCTCTAGTTGCTGATAGTTTTAGGGCTTCCCTAATGGAATTTTTCTTTTGAATAACATCACACCCACTAGACTGGACTCCTTACAGCTTTGGTGCTGTCTGCACATCTTAGGGGGCCCAGCACCAAGCACAGTGCCTGCTACACAGTAGGAAGCTCAGTAAATATTTGAACGAATCAAGTCCTGTTTCAAGAGTACGATATTTCTTTATTTTGCAGTTCTCGGCACAAGTAGTATTGATTTAGCTATCGGCTTATTCGACAAGCACAACTCCCCCACTTTGATGAGAAGACAGACTGAGAGAGATTTGTCTGTGTCTTGCCCCGTTAAAACCAGGAAGTAAAAAGAGGAACTGGCTTGCCTTAAGGGAACAGTGATTCTTGTAGGTGATTAGGGAAGTGTTTACTGAAAGAGGTACTGGAGCTTGAGAGAGGGAGAGATTGGAACTCTGATAGCCAACTGCTTAGAAATTATCCTGACATGAGGCTGAGGATGACACGCCTGAGGTATGAGTGTCCCCTTGATGGTTTGTGCACATCATATTAATACGTGGAATTGAATGTGCCCTTTTCCCCGTGATACAGAGGGTCCTCCCTCCTTCATTGGTCAATTGCGAAGTGAAGCCTCTTTTGTGTTGAAGTGGGAAGAGCATTGTTTTCACAGCCATAGACCTGAATTTCAGACCCAGTGGTTCCCATTACCTCACCAAGCCTCAGTTTCTTTTTCTATAAAGTGGGGACAGTAATAAAAAAGGCTGTCCCTTAAATGAGAAAATATTTAAAACATCCATTTCTCCTAACAATACTAAGTCTTCCATATGATTTTTGTTGTTTTTACCATAACTAGTCTGCCTTCCTACTAGGTCAGAGGGATCTCTCATCTGGTGGGGAGGGGTCTAACCCATGTTTGTCTCTGAATCAATCTTCCTGTCTTAGGCAACTCTGTTCCCAGGAGCGGTCTTCCTATGGATTTGCCGATCAAGCCTGGTCTTTGTGGTGGCAGTTTCTCTGATTCTTGGTTACACAGCGGCTATCCTAGAGAGTAAGTTCCTTGAGGGCTGCAGGGAGGTCACGCGGTTTGAACAGTGTGGTTCTGCACGGCTGGTTTTGCATCTGTGCTCAGATTACCAGCTTTTTGTTTTCAAGGTAGAAAAATACGCCAGCCTCACACCCCTTCAGTCAACACCCACTGGAATTATCTGTGGATGTATTTATTGGTTTGGGGTATCTTGACCAAGACTGGGTGGGGGGTACACTGTAAGCATTGCCTTTTTCCTCATCTCCCCTTCCTTTACCCTCCACTCAAGCCATACTTCCATTTCCTCCAGCACTGCAGACTCTCTCAGACCTGCAGTCCCTTTTGTTGCCTCACCTGGAGTGTCCTTCCACTCACTTTTCACCTGGCAAATTCCTTCCTTCTCAGCCTTCAAGATCTAGGTCAAATGATTCCTCTCTGAAGCTTCCTTTGGCCCTCTAGGCAGATTGAGGCCTCCCTTCTTTATAGATCTCCATTTACTCACTCACTTGATTAGCTACAGATTGATTGAGGGGCTACTGTGTGCCAGGAAGAGGCTACGGAGATTCATTTTAAAAAGAGTCTTTGGGGCTTCCCTGGTGGCGCAGTGGTTGGGAGTCTGCCTGCCAGTGCAGGGGACACAGGTTCGAGCCCTGGTCTGGGAAGATCCCACATGCCGCGGAGCAACTAGGCCCGTGAGCCACAATTACTGAGCCTGCGCGTCTGGAGCCTGTGCTCCACAACAAGAGAGGCCGTGATAGTGAGGGGCCCGCGCACCACGATGAAGAGTGGCCCCCGCTTGCCGCAACTGGAGGGGGCCCTCGCACAGAGGCGAAGACCCAACACAGCCATAAATGAATAAATAAATAAATAAAAATTAAAAAAAAAAAAAAAGCAACAGTCTTTAAAAAAAAAAAAAAGAGTCTTTGCCCTAAAGGAGTGCATAGTCTAGGTGGAGAGACAGACCCAAATATGCAGACAGACATGCTAACTGCTTTAGGGAAGCACTGAGGGGGAGCACCTCACCTGCATCTGGGGACAGGTGACAGGGAAGGTTCCTGAAGGTGGGGACACCTGAGTCCTAAGAATGTGTGGGTATCCAGGTGGAAGGACTGGCTTGGGCAAAGATACAGAGTAGAGAAATAATGTGGTCTGTGCAGGACAGCGGCAAGCAGTTGGTTGTGTTGGAACATAGGCAAGGGCTAGAAAACTTAGGACTTTGTAGGTTGAACCATATGAAATTGTCATTTTTGTAGGTCAAAACAAAAATAGTCAGATATCATCAGTTTCATATGGTTCAAGCTAATATGTTCTCCTAAGGGTTTTGGATCTTATCTTAGTGTTCCGCACACTTCTGTCATTCTTGAACCACCTTCATGATTTTCACTACTGAGTATCCACTTAATTTTGATGTGAAGAGACTCACTCTTTATTTTTAACTTAAATAAATTTATTTTAAAAGGAAATTTTATGTCCAAATGAAAAAAAATCATTATTACTCAACATAAAAAGAAGTTAATTGTAAAAAGAAACAGTGAAAATAAAACTCTTGCTAGATAGATCCTGTTGCCTGCCTTGCTCTGCCTAAGAATGTCCCCTTCCACAAATAAAAGGAGTCTAAGCAATTGTTAGAGAAGTGTGCAGAGAGAGAGAGTTTGAGAGAGCAAACATATTTTAAGAGCCCAGGAGGGTTCATGGCAGTAGGAATTTCGAGGAGAAGATGGAATCAAGAAATGTTTGAGAATGAAAATCACCAGGATTAATTCAGTGTCACAGGAGAGAAAAGAGGAATCAAGAATGACTTTCAGGTTTCAAGCCTGGAGGAATGCGGGTAGATGATGGCGCCAGCTATAGATGTGGGGAACAGTGATTTAGGAAGGGAGGATGGTGAGGTCAAGTGTGCACATCTCGCATTTGAGATGCCCAACAAACAGCCAGGATGAGGGTTCGGAGCAGAACTACTGGACACAGGCAGTCCTCGAGGCTGAGGGTGTGAGCCTCTAATAGACCAGCTATGGGGGCAGCCGTTTTGGTGTGAGTGCTTCCTTGTATTTCCTCTCAGGCTAAAAACCGATCTTTGCCCTCCGCTGTGAAGGAGTAGATGGAAGTCCTGGGGCAGCAGTGTTCTCAATCATCTCCGTCTCAGCAGCTCCTAGCTCACTAGAGGAAAGGAGGTTTAAGGAGAAGATGGCAAGTTCCACTTTGAACCTGCTGAGCCACAGGGCCATGGGGGACATCGAGGAGGAATATCCATCCAGATAGATTCTGCTCTCCATCCAGGCAATCTAAAGTTTGGGACTAGACCTATAGATTTGGGAATCACCAGCCTATAGATGGTGGTAGAAGCCATGAGAATAGATGAGAATGCCCAAAGACAATGTAGTATCATAGTAGTAGCGGGCCCAGGACTAAACTCAGAGGAACTACAGCATTTAAGGGGAGAGAAGTGGTGGGAAAGGAGACCATGAAGGAGACAGAAAAGGAACAGTCGGAAACTTTCAAAGTTAATCAGGAGAGGAAGTGTCATGGAAGCCAACAAATGGAGTTTCCCAGAGAGGAGAAATCCCCAGTGTCAGATACAGCAGAGAGATCCACCACAGTAAGAACACCTTCAGATATTGCAGTTGGGATTTTACTGGTGACCTTGAAAAGTTATTTTCAGTACAGTGGTGAGAATAGAAACCAACATTCATATTGACTGAGGCAATGAGCAAGCATAGATAGCAAATGTAGACTGTTCT
Source organism: Balaenoptera ricei (assembly GCF_028023285.1). Taxonomy (NCBI): domain Eukaryota; kingdom Metazoa; phylum Chordata; class Mammalia; order Artiodactyla; family Balaenopteridae; genus Balaenoptera; species Balaenoptera ricei. The sequence goes on from NC_082639.1 coordinate 18,506,240, forward strand.
TTGCAGGGGCATATAACATACCTTTGTTATTTGTTCATGCAATAAATATCTATTGACTGCCTACTGTGTGCCAGGCACTGTCCTAGGTGGTGGTGAATAAAGCAGTGAACAAAAAATGGAATTTATATTCTAGGAATGGAGAGACAGACACTATATGAAATACAGTTGACCCTTGAACATCATGGGTGTGAAATGCACGGGTCCCACTTACAGACGGATTTTTTTCTCATACATATATATACTATTATGTTTACTATGCAAGGTTGGTTGAATACACAGATGGGGAAACCACGGATACAGAGGGCTGACTGTAAAGTTATACGGGGATTTTCGAGGGGTGTCGGCGCCCCTAACCCCCCAGTGTTGTTCAAGGATCAGCTGTATATTAGGTGATGATAAGTGCTTTGAAGAAAAATATAGTGACAGAGGTGTGTGGGTGTGTGTGCATATGTGCACTACTTCATATAAGGTGATTAGATCAAGTCTCTCTGATCAGATGACTGTTATAAGGGATTGTTGAGTTTGTTTTAAAGCACAGTATCAAATTAATTGTAGTCTTTAATTCTTGATACCCCGTCTACAGTGTTAAAATAATTAGTTTATAGGTTTTACCACTTCCCTACCTGGGATCCATAAAACTTCACAATAAAATACAAAGTCCTTACCACGGTCTCTAAAACCCTCCATAATCTGCCCCCTGCCTTCCTCACCAATTCATCTGGTACTGCCCTTCCCCTTTCTCAGTCCACTCCAGCACCAAAGCTGGAGTGAGGGAATGAAGGAATGAAGGAATGAATGAATGAAGTGTGTCAGTTGGATGGTATCTTCCCAAGTGGCCTCTCTGGCAAGGGGAAACAAGGCAGCTTAAGGTCAAAGAGCTTGAGCTTTGGTGCTGGACAAACCTGGCTTTGACTCCTGGCTGTGCTGCTTACAAGTTCTGTGACTTTAGGTAGGTCACAAATCCTCAGTTTCCTCATCTGTGAAATGGAGATTATATGATATCTATATTGCAAGATTGTTTTTAGGTACAGTTGATAGTTAATGCAAATTGCTTAGCATAATGTGTGGCACATTGTAAGTGCCAAGAATTGGTGGTAGTGTTACCACCATTGTTATTGTTATCATTGCTTTGATACATCAGGCCTCCTCAGCTAACAGGTGAGGAAGCAGGCCTCGCCAGCGTCAAGCAATGAGTCAGGGAACTAGGAGAGGTGACCAGCACCCAGGTGTTCAGTTATGGAGTGCAAGCCAGTGTGGGCTTCCGAGCTGAGCAGACCTTGGTTCATGTTTTGGGTTTGTCATTTACCACGTTTGAGCTAGTTGCTTTACCTCTCTGAGCCTTGGGCTCTCCATCCTTAAAATGCCTCATGAGATTGTTGGAAGGTGGAGAAATAACATATAAAGGTAACACAGAGCTGGGCCACCTATAAGGCACTCAACAAGCAGCAGTTCTTCCCACCTCAGTGGTGGTGCTGCCTTCTTAATCTTCTCTACTTAACCCAGTGGTTGGTTGGTTGGTTTTCCCAAAGAGATAAGGGAGACATGGACCCCTTTGAGAATTTGTAACTTGTGAACACCCAAACTCAGAGGGTTCCTAAACCTTTGCTGATAGTGGGGGTGAAAATTTAATAGATCCAAACTTAATCCAATCAATCAATCTCTCCCTCTTCTCCCTCCGTCCTCTCTGTTCTTTCTCTTTACTGTCCGGCCCTATGTGTGCCAGGCAAGCTGCTTTTATTTAGCTCACACTTTTTCTAACAACTTACCTCTAAGGGCATTCTCAGCACAGACCACAACCACACTCTCAGTTTCTGGAGCTGAGGGCATGGTGTCCCTTAAGTTTCCAAAGCATCAATTTCCTTATCTGTAAAATGGATGGTGAGGATTAATGAAGATAACATTGTTGGTTGATAGCACTTTGCCAGGTATGTTCACACGTAATCTCATTAAATCCAAACAATAATTCCGTGAGGTAGACCTTTCATTCAACTCAGTCAATATTGAGTGCCTACTATGTTCTACGTAGTTTTAGTCACAGTGATGCCTCATGGAGCTCACAGAGGGGAAGAGACTATAAAAACATGAACCACTAAATAAAGCAGTTTCAAATTGTAATAGATGTTATAACAAAAATGAAACAAGGTAAAGAGCTAAGGGACCCGGTGGTTAGGTTACTACCTGGATACAATTTATATAAATTCATAGTATAAAAGTATCAAAGTATATCATTGATACTTCTTTATTTTTATAGTAGCCCCCACCCCCACCCCCGTCCCCGCCCCGGCCCCATAAATACAGATTCTCAGTGGACTGCTTTCCATGGGCATTACAGAATGCTTCAGTCTGCCCTCTTAAGACAAAGGGCCTCAGGAGGTTTCTAGGTCTGATATCCCTAACTAGTTAGTAGAGAGTTTAACTGAACTTCAAGGCAAGTCTATGAAAGGTGTGGACTTTGAATCTCAGACACCATTCCTTGGAGCTGGCAGTCTCTGCTTGCATTACCACATTTGAGGAGGGCAAATCCAGCCTGTGAAACTCAGAAAGATGCCGTCCCTAAGTAAAATAACCACCAACTGAACATGTTTGAAGTACGTGAAACATGAACATGTTTGAAGTACGTGAAACAAAGATGAATGTAGTCAGTTCAGAAAAATGAGCCCATTGGGGAAGAGAACAATGGCTACAGCTGTGCAGAACAAAGCTGCCCAGATGGTTTTACATCCTCCTTTACAGCAGAACATAATATTCTCTTTACCAGGGCAATGAATTTTCTCTAATAACTTGTTCTTTAAAAAAAAAAACAACCTCTGTATGTCAGTTACTTAATATAACATATTAATAAACCTCACAAGAAATCTATAAAGAAACAATTTCAGCCAGTTTAAGTAACTTGACCACAGCCAACATTGGTAGAGGTGGGGATTGGAGCTCAGGTTGTCACTGAGCTCCAATCCTGTGTCCTTTACATCCACCACCCAACAAACCTCAGATGCCGCCCACTTGGTTAGAGAGAGGAGTGGCAGAGCCCAGGCCAGGAGAGGTCCAAGGGGGAAGCCTTTCACCCACCAGTATTCCTCACCCAGCACACTGTCCAGCCCACAGAATCCCACTTGACCATTCCATGAAAGGCAAGGGCCCCTTTCTGCTATCAAAGACAAAGTGGTTGGTTTTTTTGGTTTTGTTTTGTTTTTGTTTGGTTTTTCCCCCCTCTTGTCTTTCAGTGTTTTAAATGACTCTAGTGCTAACCAGCCTGGGATTGCTCTTTTCCAAAATTAAAATGCCTTTAAGTTGTTTTCATTATAAAAGTGGAACATATTTGTTGCAAAAAGTGTGCATAGCAGAAGAGAGCGAGCCTCCCTGCCCATTTTTGTCTCCCAGGATAGCCTTAAACATGCCTTCTGAACATGTTTTGTTGTTGTTTTAAAAGATGGGTCCTTTAAGTCCTCTCACAAGGGGCTGTATAGTGCTAACCCCCTCAGGTTTTCAGATGACACTCTGGGCTGGCCTTATGTTGAATAATAATTAGTTCAGTTTTCAAGAAACCTTCATGGAATGTCACCTGTGTGCTAGGTGTTGCTCATCCAAGGTGGACAAAACAGCCTCTGACTTTAGGGAACTCATTCTGTTGTTGAAAATCCTTGCATAAACCAAGGATTAGATAGATGGTAATCCCCCAGTGAACATATACAGAGTATCACTTTCAGAACTGGTTAAAAACTTTCTTTTTAATCAGAATGACACATATGACATAATTAACTGATCTGAGACGTAGACAAATATTCAAGTGTAAGAGTTCTTTACTTTGCAGGTAACCCTGCCTCAGGCTGGCATAAATGGGGTAGGGATGGGGTGCATACCCTCCAGCAGCAAACATTGTTTCTTTTCATTCTGGTTGTTGAGATCTCCCTGGGTAACGTGCACAAAGTGTTCCATGTGTCCTAAGTATATGCCAGGTCAGTTAGTCAGCAATTCTGTGTCAGGAATGGGCCCATTTTTCCATTACACCAGTGTTACATTTTCAAAATGGAAGGCATTGAAAATGTAAACTTAAAAGCATTTGCTGTGCAGGAGAGGGAGATTCTAGGGCCAGGACTAGAATCCAAGTCTCCTCACACCAGTTTGATGTGTTTTCCATTACACCCCATGATTGAGTCTTAGAGCACTGAATGGGTGATTATTAATCTTTATGGACTTTTTATCCAATGCTGATTATATGGACTGCATTGTGCTGGGCAACAGAGATTTAAAGTTGGACAGGTCAGGGAATTCCCTGGCAGTCCAGCGGTTAAGGCTCAGCGCTTTCACTGCGGGGGCCTGGGTTCGATCCCTGGTCAGGAAACTAAGATTCCACAAGCCACACGGTGCAGCCAAAAAGTAAAATAAATTTGGACAGGTCAGTCACTGTACTTGATAAATAAACAGCTCAGTGAGAAGACAGAAGAATAAATTGACAATTTACACCCTGAAAAGTGTTAGTTGCAGAGGAAAGGGCACCAAGCAGAGGGGGTGGGAACACGGGTTGGGGGGGAGGGGGGCTTCTCAATTTACTGAGTGAATGAAAGCTCATTTGAAGAAACAATTTATATTGTTTCTTTTACCTTTCCCAGAGCGAGACCTGAAGAGCCACTGGGCTTTCCCACATTGGGTGAGAGGTCAGGCTCAGTACACTGCCAAATTGTTGATGGTGATCAGATTAGTGTGTAATCCGATATGATCTAATCAAACAAGATGTAATCAATGCTGGTGTTTTAAACCAATTTTCAACTGTTCAGTAGCTTTTTTTTTTTTAGTAGTAATAATACTTTATTAATAGTAAAATTTAGTGCTTCTAGGATGAGGGTAAGGGCTCTCAAGGATGGTGTCATGGGCTTGTCTGATTGAGGCCCTACTGATTTAGAGGAACCAGCCATTCATTCATTTATTCATTCATTCATTCAAGAAGTATTTATTGGGTACCTCTGTACCAGACACTGTTTTTGGCGGAAAGTGAGACACGGGCTATTACCTCTTGTAGCTAAACTGTTTGACTTTTGACAAATCACTTTCACTCTCTGGGTCTCAAATCCTTGACCTGTTCAGAGATGTGCGGTCACAGTGGACCTGGACTGTTTAGATTCACATTCCAGCTTCACTTCTTTCCTGTTACATGACCACATGCAAGTTAATTTAGTCTCCCTGAGCTTCAGTTTCCTCATATGTAACATGGGGATAATATACCTCGTTTCACTGGGTTGTACTGAGAGTGAAACTTAGCTCAACCACTGGGCTTAGTACCCCCAATCAAGGGTGGTCACTAGCGTTAATCCCTGATTTCCTGAGCCGCAAACCCACCCTGCAACCACACACAGGTGTTATTTGGGGCGTGGCTCAGAGCGCAAGGGGGCGGGCTAGGATTTATAAAGGCAGGGTCCGGCGCCGTGATCTCATCCTGCCTTGGCTGGACACCGGAGTGGTTTTCCAGGCCGTGGCTCCGCACTACGAGGACCAGAAGCGAGGCTGCCCAGCGGCGACCAGTGCGGAGCCCACGCCCCCGGACCAAGCTGCTCCAGCTCCCGGCGCACGCGGCTCCGGGAGGGCGCCAAGGACCGGACCCCCGACAACCACAGGCCGTGGGGGCGGGGCCTGCAGCCGGCCGGCCTCCCCCCCCCCCCCCCACCACGCCCCGCGGCCCCTCCACCCCACTTCGCCGAGGCCCGGAAGGGACCAGTCGCGCTTCCGTCTCCGCCGGGGAGGCACGGAGGGCGGAGCTGCAGCCAGAGGACGCGACGCGAGCCCAGTTCCGGCGAGGAGGCCGCGCCAGTGACAGCGATGGCGGCGGAGTCGGCGCTCCAAGTTGTGGAGAAGCTGCAGGCGCGCCTGGCCGCGAACCCGGACCCGAAGAAGGTGAGAGAGCGGGCAGCGCGGAGCGGGGCGGGCGTTGGGCGCGGCGCGGCCCCGTAACGGTCGCGGGCCCGGGCGCGGCTCCTTCCCGAGCGGCCGGGGCCGTGGGGGCTCGGACCCGGAGCGCGGCCCCGCCGGTCTGCGGCCTGCGGTCGGGAAGTTAGTGGCCCTTGGCCGCTGCCCACGCGGTGGGACCCCGCACGGCGAGCGGCGCGCCTCGGCGGGCCCGGCCTCCCTGCCTCCCGGGCCGGGTGCCCGCGGTGTCCGCCCGGAGCCCGCGTGCCGGCGGGGCTCCCGGAGCCCTCCCCCGGCGTCCCGGGCCAGCTGTTTCCTGTCGGGAGAGCTCGCCCAGAGTTAACTCCTGCCCGCTCCATTCCTCGCCCTGCGAAATGTTTCTGATTTCTTAGAGTCTTTTGATGTTTGTTGGGAGAAGGAGGTGGTTCTGCCTGTGCTTGATGGAGTCTAGGCTCGGTGTGTGGTCCTGCGTCTTTAAGACGTTTTTATTGCTTTGGCTTGATTATTAGAGCGTGGACCTTTTCGCTTTCTCAGTAAATCTCTTTCAAAACAAAATAAACCTCACGTCACCCTAACTAAAAACTTAGGTTGTAAATGGAAAGGAAAGAAAAAAATTAAGGCTTAGAAGTTGCAGCTAGATTTCCTTCTGGCCTTGATAGAAAGGTAAGAGCTACCGTTTCTGGCTGCTGCGAGTGATGGGCAACCATTTTTAATTGCACTCAGCTAGTTTTTTCCCCCCTTAACTGTTTTCTTAAGTTAAATGCATTCTTCTCTCTCTGCGACTTTTCTTCCATCCAGCTTCTTGGTGTCTGGGAGAGTGTCCCGTGGATGTTAGAATTTTTTTTTTTTAATTGAAATACATTGATGAAAACACTCAAGGTGTTTGACATTCTCTGTCAGCATTATAGCTGGAGTGTACAGTGTGTAAGAGTTGGATCTCTGAACCCCGGAGTGGCTTTTGAAGAGGAAATAATCCAGGGAGGCAGTGGAAATAAAGTGGTGAGGAGATTTGAGTTCTAATTCATTTGCCAGCCATGGACATTAGGGATGTTCCTTGCTAAGCCAGCTTCCTCACCTGCTTCTTCCCAGGACAGAACCAAAAGGCAGAAGAGCTCAGTAGATGTTAATCTCCACTCTTTACAGTTTTTCTTGAAGGGCCCCTTTCTCTTCACCTGTTCTTGGCCTGTCATAGGTGAGGTTTTTTTCCCTCCGTTTCTAAAGGCTGCTCAACGCATCTCACTATCAGACCACTGTTTAACTCTTCTCGTGCATACCTAGCTCAAAGATCCACTTCTTCAGGACGACATTTTAGCTTTAAGTCTGTGAAAACTGAAATGCTTTCACTTGTTTTGTGTTATATTTTCTATAATGGCTTCAGTACCTAGTGGACAGACATATTTACAAGTTTCTTTTTACAATAACCCTTTGTGGGCATCTAATAAATGGTCATTATTTCCGAGTACTAGCTTGTTTTCCCAAACACTGTAGGTTTGTGACTGATTTTTTTTAAAACCCTAGAGCAGTATGATGTAAATCGCCCCCCTCTCCCCAATTTGGTCTTTCATCGGGTTAAAAAAAATGCACCGTTATAGTGTCTACATTTTCCCACTAGAATTTAAATTTTGAAGTAGCTTTTCCAGTAGTTGATGTGCATGAAATTTAAAATTAAGAAAAGGTTGGTTTGACTTCACATCCTCCTTGAACTATTAGTGATTGTGAGTATCTGGGCTTTCTCTTCCCAGATAGAAACTCACCCTGAGCTTCTGACTTTGCATTATGAAGATCATTTTTGCAAAGGGCACAATAGTTGGCATTTACAAATGAGCTAATGCAGAGGGAAAACTGCAAGCTGGCACACTGGCCTCTCAACCTTCTGTTAACCCAACAAGCTCCCACAGGTTGTTCTTGAAATTGTAAGATGATTATATAGCAGTACTGAACTTACAACTAAATCTTGATTTCAAACCATTATTAGCCAAAGGGTTGATTCCACACCTATATTCATAGATTTCCTCGTATTAAACATAGGTGTTTAACTGTAACTCTCTTTTCACTTTAAGCTCATCTGTGATCTAGGCTTACTTGGGGAAAAAGGTATCAGGCAAACCAGGGTCACTTGGTTCCTACTATTTAAGTGGAAGCAATTTTCATGGCTGGTAAAGTTACCTGTCCTGTGTTACAGTTTGAACGTGGAAACTACGAAGAACACCGTTTGAAGGCAAGTGGAGAACGAGGGGTCAACATTATGAATATCTTTAGCTCTTTGTGTTGAAGTAGTGTGCAGAGGACAACTGAGATTCCTAAGCATGGACTGTGCAAATGTTTGACATTTCTCAATGACTTGTTATCAGTTCTTGCAAACTACAACTGGTTTGATAACGGCAAGTTTCCACCTACCTGAGGATACCCAAAGTGCTTTATCTTTTTAATGCTTTGTTCTTTTTTTTTTTTTTTTAATAGCTACTTTATTTATTTACTTATTTATTTTTGGCTGTGTTGGGTCTTCGGTTCGTGCGAGGGCTTTCTCTAGTTGCGGCAAGCGGGGGCCACTCTTCATCGCGGTGCGGGGACCGCTCTTCATCGCGGTGCGCGGGCCTTTCACTGTCGCGGCCCCTCCCGTTGCGGGGCACAGGCTCCAGACGCGCAGGCTCAGTAGTTGTGGCTCACGGGCCCAGCTGCTCCGTGGCATGTGGGATCTTCCCAGACCAGGGCTCGAACCCGTGTCCCTTGCATTAACAGGCAGATTCTCAACCACTGCGCCACCAGGGAAGCCCCTTTGTTCTTTTTTGAACCTAATTGAAAATAGAGGGGCTCTGAAGCCCTTTTTCTCTTATGTTGGGCTAAATTGGTTTGAATATCTCTAGGGTTTTAGTTTCATCTGCTTTTAAGTCGTCCCTCCTAACCCAAAACGAAGCAGAAAGGCAGCATTTACACTTCCAATTAGTGCTAGGCTTTGAGATGAACACACCTTCAATGACTTCTGGCCCCATTCTTATATGTGGCCTTTGTAGAGGTCCTGGGACTCTGTCCTGGTGGTGACCTTCTTTCCTCTGTGGACTCTAAACTGTCTGACAACGTAACACTAAGGAGGGGTTCTTCTGCTTTGTGTCGAGTGTGCTAAGAGGCACATGAACTACTGCTCCATTTACTTTTCCGGTCTTCTAAGGACAGTGTCTTTATGTTGGATATTTCTCCTGGCTTTGTAGTACATGCTGTGGTAAACACACTTGACCTACTCGCTTGTTAGGCAAGTTACCTAACCTCACTGAGCTCAGTTTTAATATCTGTAAAATGGGGAACATAATATCCATTTTATAGAGTTGGTTAATGAGGATGAAATGAGGTAACACATGTAAGGACTTAGCATAGTAGCCAGTGCACAGTAAATAGTATATAAATGCCTTCCAGGGAATGGCATTAGAGGAGACAACCTGTCTTTAACCTTTTCAATGATTCTAAATTTTCCTTTAAGAAAAGGAATTGGCATTCATCTTTGCACCCATAGCTTTGATGACAAGAAATACACATATACTTTGTCCTGAGTTGGATGGTGGTGGTGATCGAATTCGAAGTGGAGGATAATTTTCACTCAACTATGAAGGTGAAACTCCTTAGATACACCACTTGGCTTCTCATATGTTCCCAGTCAAAACAAGATTATCACATGTGATCCAGTTGCTCTGCCTAGCAACCAGGTTCGGTAATTACTGAAGTAGAATGACCAGAAAAGCATACTTGCTACTCCACCTAGTAGCAATATAGCATACTAATTGTAGCCTGGGCTACACATAGAAAAAGAACAGATCTTGTTATCAGATATTTAAATATAAAGGTAGTCACAGTTAATCTATTTTGAACTACTTGTACTTTTCAGCACTCCTCGAATGGTAGGTATATTTATATATACATAAATATTTCCTAGAGAATGGCATAGCAGTCATGACTTTGGGTAGAAGTGGAGCAAGGAGGAATTGGCTGGGGAATATCTGGTAGAGGATCAAGGGTAGCCGTTTAAAGAATGGTCAGTTGATGAATGAAATGATTAATAAGAAGCATTTATTGAGCTTGTATAGCATTCCAGGCACTATGGCTAAAGACTGCACATGGTTTGTCTCTCTGAATCCTCACAGCTTGTGAAGTACAGACAGGATCCAGTTCCTGTTTTGCAGATGAAGTAACTGAGGTTCAGAGAGGTTAGTGACTTGCACAAGATCACCCCACAAGGAAGTGGCAGGGCCAAACTGAAGCCTGTCTCTGACTCTGGAACTCTGTCGTAACAGCTCTGCTATCTGATTTTGAGCTAGCTCAAGAGGATACAGAAAGGAAATGTGACCAAACCCAGATTGCTTCTCTAATCTACCCAGACATTTTGTGTTCACCATTTGCAATGGCAAAGCTCTGATTCTAGCAACTTGAAATTGATCTTGGTTTCCCACTTACATCGAAAAAAACCCAGTTCTGTTAAACACACTTTTTCTGGAAACATGATACCCTTTTTCTGTAGAGACCTCTTCTCCTTTTTACTTTCCTCTATGCCGGGTGCATGAGTAATTTCCTAAAATTGGCTCCTTTCTCAGGAAGTCTTTCTCAAAACTGGGCAGAAAGATAGTTGTTGATTACTTTTCCTAGAGCTGATAGGTTTGATTCTCTTCTCTAAGTTTTATTTCCCCTTGGTGTAGCATAGTGGCTGAAAGCACACAATCTAAAGCCGCAGATCTGAGTGAATCCTGCCCTACTTGCATCCTGGGGCAAGTACCTTAACTTTTTCGAGTCTGTTTTCACACTTGTAAAATAAGGATAACAATCATACTGTATACTATACAGAACAGTGTAAGTACTTAACCATTGGATATTATTCTTATTTGTTCCAGTGAATGATTATGATTTTATAGAAATTAATGTTCATTTTATTCTCTGCAGCTATTGAAATATTTGAAGAAACTCTCCACCTTGCCTATTACAGTAGACATTCTTGCGGTAAGAACTGTGTAATTTTAGATGTTATATAGCTATGTCCCCTCCCCTTCCCGACCAGAGAGATTGTACAGTAAGAGCATGGGCTTTAGAAGTGAAAGAAACCAGACACAAGGCCACATATTGTATGGTTTTGTTTATATGAAATGTCCAGAATAGGCAAATCCATAGATAGAAAGTTAGATTAGTGATTGCCAGGGGTGGGGAGAATTGGGAGGAACAGGGTTTCTTTTTAGGGTGATGAAAATGTTCTGGAATTAGTGGCGATGGTTGTGTAGTATTGTGAGTATTCTGGAAACCACTGAACTGTACACTTTAAAATGGTTAAAATAGTGAATTTTATCTCAGTTTTTTTTTTCTAAAAATTAAAAGAACATTGGCATTTAGTCCTGGATTCAAATCCAAGTTTGTGACTTTAGGCTGTTCCTTCGTTGTAAAATGGGGCAGGTCCTAACCTCATAGAGTTATCAAATAAGTATTAATTCAGACACTGTATGCAGTGCTCTTAGCTCAGTGCCTAACACCTGCCATGATCACTCTTGTTATTATTGCTAAAGTTCTAGAAGTGTTTTAATTTAGTGTTTTCCTCTTCTGAATCTGGTGCGCTTTGCTACTGTGTGTCTTATTAGAGTTTTGGGGCACAGACACAAAGTAAGTTTGTACTGAGACTTGCAAGGTATGTTTTTGGAAGGAAGTATTGGTTTGTTGAAAAGTAGGAGGTCTTATTTCTTTAGAAAATTGTGAGCCTGGTTCTACAACCCTCTAACAATTCCTTTGTCAACTTTGTAGGAGACCGGGGTTGGGAAAACGGTAAATAGCTTGCGAAAACATGAGCATGTCGGAAGCTTTGCCAAGGACCTAGTGGCCCAGTGGAAGAAGCTGGTTCCTGTGGAACGGTAAGAAAAGTTCCTCAGTTCTGCCTCAATTATAAGCAATAATCCATGATCATTATAGAATACTAGAAAACATTTAAAAATAGAAATAAGAATAAAAATTTCTTAATTCTACCATCCAAAGATAAGCATTATTGACATTTTGGAATGTTTCTTTCTAACCTGTTCTTCTTTTTTTAAATTTTTATTTATTTATTTATTTATTTTTGGCTGTGTTGGGTCTTCGTTTCTGTGCGAGGGCTGTCTCTGGTTGCGGCGAGCGGGGGCCACTCTTCATCGCGGTGCGCGGGCCTCTCACTGTCGCGGCCTCTCTTGTTGCAGCGCACAAGCTCCAGACGCGCAGGCTCAGTAGTTGTGGCTCACAGGCCTAGTTGCTCCGTGGCATGTGGGATCTTCCCAGACCAGGGCTCGAACCCGTGTCCCCTGCATTGGTAGGCAGATTCTCAACCACTGCACCACCAGGGAAGCCCTCTAACCTGTTCTTAAAAGGCATTTTTATATAGTTGTGAATAAACTGATGTAAATTACAGCCCTTTTTTAATGTAACAAGTTAAATATTTCGCTGTGTTGAAAAGCTTTTAAAGTATTTTCACGTCCACAAGATGTTTGATCTTCTTTGTGTCCTGTAGTTAAACTCATCATTTTCCATTTATTGAATATTTCAGCTTTCCCAGTTTTAAAACTTAGCTGAGTGTCTTTGAGCAGAACCCATTGACCTTCTTCCCAAGACCTTGTTTCTAACTCTGTAAACTCTTCATCTCTTTCGTGAGTTCAGGTCCTGTGACGTTGTCCTCTGAACAAGGATTACCCTGAGATTTATATCTGCTGCATCTTCTTTTTCTTTTATTTTAGAAATACTGAGCCTGATGAACAGGACTTTGAGAAGAGCAATTCTCGAAAGCGCCCCAGGGATGCCCTTAAGGAGGAGGAGGAGGTAGAGGGGGACTACCCAGAAAGCTGGAAAGCCTCTGGTAGCCAGTCGTTTAGTCCTGATAACAGACAGAAAAAACACAGAAAACTCTCAGAGCTTGAGCGCCCTCACAAAGTATCTCACAGTCATGAGAGGAGAGACGAGAGAAAGAGGTACCACAGAGTTTCTCCAGTTTACTCTTCAGACCACGAATCTTCCGATTACGGCCATGTTCAGTCCCCACTGTCATCCGCCAGCCCTCATCAGATGTCTGTGGACCATTACAGATCCCTGGAGGAGGACCACGAGCCCTTTGTTTCACACCAGAAGCCTGGCAAAGGCCACAGTAATGCCTTTCAGGACAGACTGGGGGTCAGTCAAGAACGACACCTGGGTGAAGCCCAAGGGAAAGAGGTCGTGAGTCAGAGCAAGGAGCACAGATCTTCCCATAAAGAAAAACGTCCGGTGAATGCCAAAGGAGATGAGAAGTCTTCTTTGAGCAGAGAAAAATCACACAAGGCCATCTCCAAAGAGGAAAACCGGCGGAGGCCACCCTCAGGGGACAGTACAAAGGAGAAACCGCCCTCTAGTGGTGTCAAGAAAGAGAAGGAAAAAGAGGGCAGCACCAAGAAGGTTTTACCCCCCTTGGAGGTGGCATCAGACAACCACCTTAAAAAGCCAAAATATAGAGACCCAGAGAAAACCAAATCAGACAAAAACAAGCAGAGTCTAGAAAGCTTAGACATAGGCAAGAGGGCAGGAGACCTGTTGCCCAAGGCAAAAGAGAAGGTTTCTAACAACCTAAAGACTCAAGAAGGAAAAGTAAAACCTTCTCATTCAGATAGAAAGTCAGTGGGCTCCTTTCTTAAAGCTGAGGAGGCAGATATGGATGATGAATTCGAGCAGCCCACCATGTCTTTTGAGTCATACCTCAGCTATGACCAGCCCCGGAAGAAAAAGAAAAAGATTGTGAAAACTTCAACCACGACTCCTGGAGAAAAAGGATTTAAAAAACATGATTCAAAAAGCACTAGTAAAAACTTGGACTCAGTTCAGAAATTACCTAAGGTGAATGAAAACAAGTCAGAGAAGCTTCCGCCAGCTGGATCCCATTCAGCCAAGCTGAAAAAGGTAACCCCTGTGGCCCCTTCCCAGCCAGAGCACCTGGGCCTGCAGAGCTCCCGGGACGACCCCAGGGACGACCCCACCGCTGTTTGTCTGGGCTGGCTTTCCCGTGGCCTGTTGAATGTCAGTTTGAAGTAATTTCCTCCCGGCCTCTCTGGCCACCTCTCTCTGGCCACCAGGGTCAGCAGAATCCAAGAAAAGTATTTTCTGAGGCATCCCATTGTGCTGGGCCCATCTCTCTGTGTCTCCTGACTTAGGTGGTGTCGGGCACGGCTGCCGCCCCTCCTTCAGGCTGGATACGCCTGTGAAGTTACCTGCCACGTCAGCGCTGCTGGGCATCGACTGTGGGAAGGAGCTGTGCTTGTAGAAGGAGGCTCTCCAGTCACTGGTCTCTTCTCTGCAGGTCCCCAGCGATGTGCTGCCAGTGTTACCAGACCTTCCATTACCTGTGATACAGGCCAATTACCGCCCACTTCCTTCCCTTGAATTGATGTCTGCCTTCCAACCAAAGCGAAAAGGTAATTTTCTTTGTCTCTTTTTCTTTTTTTAATGGAGAAAATGATTTTAAAAATTCATTCATGATCTGTCATCAGATTTTGGTGCATTTGCTAAGAGCACAGGTTCTGGAGTTTGATGGCTTGGGTTTGAATCCCAGCTCTGGCTTCTACTACAAGTTACATGAACTTGGGTAACAACTTAATTTCCTTGGACTTCAGTTTCATATTCTGTAAATGGGAGTAATAATGGTATCTGCCTATGAGGTGGATTGAAAGTGATAATGCTGGTAAAGCTCTGAGCTCTGGGTTTTTACACATAGTGTTTGCTAAATCTTAGCTGCTGCTATTACCAGCAGCCTTTTACTCTGTACATTCCATAGGGGCTTAAAAAAAAGGCCAGTTTAGGGACTTCCCTGGTGGTGCAGTGGTTAAGAATCTGCCTGCCAATGCAGGGGTCACAGGTTCGATCCCTGGTTCGGGAAGATCCCACGTGCCGCGGAGCAGCTAAGCCCATGTGCCACAACTACTGAAGCCCATGTGCCTAGAGCCCATGCTCCGCAACACGAGAAGCCACTGCAATGAGAAGCCCGTGCACCACAACGAAGAGTAGCCCCCGCTTGCTGCAACTAGAGAAAGCCCGCGTGCAGCAACAAAGGCCCAAATGCAGCCAAAAAATAAATAAATAAATAAAGGCTAGTTTTAATAGCAAAAGAATTAGATGCTACATAGGTGTCCCTTAGCAAGAGACTAACAGATGGATCATGGTTCATCCACATAGTGGCATCTTATGCAGCCGTTTAAAAAAAAAAAGTAGAAAATCTATGTACTGATGTGATTTCTAAAATGTAAATGACAGAATGGTTATAGTATGTTATTGATTGGTTAAAAAGGAATAAAATAAATATTAGTTTATATTTGCATAGACTCTCTGGAAGGACACAAGAAACTGGTAGCATTGGTTGCCTTTGAGAAAGGAAACTGGGAGGCTGGGGAATGGGGTGGAAGGAGAGTTTTCACTGTATTGCTCAGTGCCTTTTATCACTTACACTCCTGTTTTTCTTGCCCTACAGCACTCTCCTCACCCCAGGAAGAGGAAGAAGCTGGATTTACCGGACGAAGAATGAATTCCAAGATGCAGGTCTATTCTGGTTCCAAGTGTGCCTATCTCCCCAAAATGATGACCTTGCACGAGCAGTGCATCCGGGTGCTTAAAAACAACATTGACTGTAAGTCACATGCTTCTCTTTCGCTCTTCAGCACGTTGTGGCACTGGGACACCGGGTGACTTGGCCGCTACTCAGTGAGTTTCCCCTTTGATTCTCTGCAGCAATCTTTGAAGTGGGAGGCGTCCCATATTCTGTTCTTGAACCTGTTTTGGAGAGGTGTACACCTGATCAGTTATATCGCATAGAGGAATACAATCACGTGAGTATCCTGTTTGGATGGGAAGAGGGCAGTGTGCTGGCTTGCGTCTCCAGAAGCAGCTTTGTCTCCGAATCTGCCACGGTGATGGGCAGGTGGTGGTCGGATCACTGTTCTGGGTTTGTCTGTGGGCCTTTAAACAGGCAGGTTTTTAGCACCTGCTCCTGGCATCTTAAGTAGGCCTCTTGGGCTAGAATCAAGATGGGATTGAAAGGTGGGAGAGGGGGACCATTTCCCACACCTCCCTTGAGCTTGCCTAGTTACAGAGGTCAAGGGAGAATTCTAGCAGCACAGCCCTTGGGATCCAGGGCAGGGACAGAGCTATGTGTTGACACTCAGGTGTCTGGTGAATATAATTGGCTGGGTGTCTCCTAGAGACAAACAGATCTATCCCCAAATCCTCCTAATGCTGGAGATGCTCATCTGATTGCATTAGCTGTCTCTAATTCAAAGGATCTATGACATATCCTTCTTAAGTGGCCCCTGGCCATTGCAGTTCAGTGTAGTGATGGGGAAATGCCTGGATTTGACTTCATCCCAGTTCCTACCCTGCACTGATTTTCTAAAGGAAAAGACTGATCTTAAACTAATTTTTGTGTTGCCTTCTCTCCTAGCCCCACAACCCCCAAAAGCAGCTAGTATAGTGCCTCACACTTAACATTTTTTAATTCAGTGATTTGGGTTTCTTTCCTAGAACTGCGGTATTTTAATATACTACTGCTACTACTAAGAGGACCAAAATATCATTAGGAAGCTGGTCCCCCTGGGTGATTAAGGATGGAAAAGAGATGTGTAAGAGTACTTGCATGTAAATGATGTCCTGGTTCTGATTTTAGGTATTAATTGAAGATACGGATCAATTATGGAAAGTTCATTGTCACCGAGACTTTAAGGATGAAAGGCCAGAAGAGTATGAGTCGTGGCGGGAGATGTACCTGCGGCTTCAGGATGCCCGAGAGCAGCGGCTGCGAGTCCTCACAAAGAATATCCGATCTGCGCACGCCAATAAGCCCAAAGGTAAGGGGGCAGCGTGGGTCTGGCAGAATAGTGAGCCCTGTGCTCTGGTCAACAGCAGGGCCGTGGTGGGCTCAGCTAAGGTATCACCTCTGGCCCCCAAATCTCTCCTGCATTTGCAGAAGAGGGCAAAGCGTGAGGTGTTTCTTCTGCCACTGTGCATGCTACCCTACAGAGGGGTTTCCAGGGTTGATAATCCCCTACCTTTAGCACCTCAGCTCAAGAAGGCGGGTATTAATCTCCATTTCTCCGCAGGCCGACAAGCAAAAATGGCCTTTGTCAACTCTGTGGCCAAGCCGCCTCGTGATGTTCGAAGGAGGCAGGAGAAGTTTGGAACAGGAGGTGCAGCTGTGCCTGAGAAAATCAGGTAAGATCTCTGCTCCTCTGTGGTTTCTGCCTGCTCAGGGAGAGAGAGAGCCCAAGAGCTTATCTTTCAGCCCTGAGAGGCAGCCCAGGGGCAAGAAGCGATTGATTTTGGGGGTGAAAGCGTGGCAGTGCAGAGTGGGTTCTGCAGGCTGACCTTGACCATCTGGGCACTTGACCTCCCTGAGCCTCAGCGTCCTTGACTGCACTGTGGGCCGGATAATGATTCCTGCCCCTAGGTGGGGTCAGGGCGGGGGGTGGTCAAGATTAAATGGAGAACAGGGCCTGGCTTCTGGGACACATCCCCTAAGGCTTTTTTCCCTTTCCCCATTTAAACAAAAAACATATTACTGTGATGACTAAATTATCTAAGTACGTTAGCATTGTCAAAATACAGATTTACACCTAAACAGTGAAAAGTTAGTCGAGATTATCATTCATTCTGAAGGCCTACCACAGTCACTTCCGAGCCATCACCAGAATCTAGGGTACTAGGTCCGCTGGTCAAAGCCGCAGAACTGAGTCCTCAGACCAGCCAGCTTCAGGCTCTTGGTGCCGAGGGCAGATCTCTCCTGCTCTTGGCTAGCAGCTTTGCTCTGTGTCCCAGGATCAAGCCAGCGCCGTACCTCTCAGGAAGCAGCCGCTTGGGCAGTGGCGGCAGCAACAGCTTTAACGCCAGCCCCGAGGAGCCGGCCTACGACGGCCCGAGTACCAGCAGTGCCCACTCGGCACCCGTGGTCAGCAGCGCTGTTTCCTGTGATCCTAGGAAACCGACTGTGAAGAGTAGGTAACTTGGAGCTCCTGCTCAGATATTTCAAAACTAGTATTTGAACCCCTCTAATGTTATTCCTGCTGCATCACACTTTGTGTGTTAGATGTAGCGTATTTGATGCCTTGCACACAGCTGGTCTAAATGTCAGGGCCTCCTTCCCCTGCTTTGTTCGTAGTGCATATTTTCGTGTGTCATTTAAATTATGATCGTAGTGAATATTCATTTTGGTACTCTGCTTTTTTTTTTCTTTTATTTTTTTCAACCTAAATGTAAACCTGTTTCTCCAGGCAATAACATGGAGTTTCCAACTGTTATTATTAACAGCTAAATAATTTTATTGAAGTTTTATAACCTTATAACCCCACCTTCCAAGTATTTTTTTATATGTAGTTGGGTCTATTTCATATTTTACTAACTTAACTACTGTAGACTATCCCCAATATTCTACAGCGGTGTCCTAACTTAAGAAAAGCATTATTCTGCATTTACTTCAGGGCCCACAGGAGGGTGGGAGTCCTGACTTGCACTTTGGCTCGGTTCAGGTTAACCAGGCTAGAGGGCAGGCTAGTCGTTCTTAGGTGGTATGTGCATTTAGCTCATCTCAGACCTGTTGCTACACTGGACAGACAGGTATGGGAGGGGGTGCTTTTGGCTGGTTTGGATATTGGTGAGGCAGAGTTAAATTATGGCTCAGAATGGCCTTTAGAGTCTGGCAAGGCTTGAACTCCAGTTCTGCCGCTTACCGTACAGGGTCCAGCCTGAGTCTTGGTGAAGTTGTGAGAATTAGAGGGAATGATTGTCAGGGGCCTGGCAGGTGCTGGGGAAGTGTTACCTTTGGGCTGCTGCTTTTCTATGGGGTTGGCAGATAACTGCTGCTTGTATCCATTTGTCTGGCTGTGTAGAGCCAAGAGTAACAAGGCTTTGTTTGATTGTAAACCACTGGTGTCCACACTGCCATGGATCTGAAACAACTGCCTTATTTCTCTTTTCACAGAAATTGCCCCAATGATGGCCAAGACGATTAAAGCTTTCAAGAACAGATTCTCCCGACGATAAACTGAGGACTTACCTTGGAAATGAAATTTGCGGAGAGGAATACGAGGACAGTGGGGGTTGGGGAATGGAACTTCCAGAGGAGACCAGGATCTTTCGCTTCGTGGAGGCTTTTGGTCTCCGAGTCCTGCACAGTCGGCAGGCGTCGTGCCTGTGCCTGTGTCTGCAGCTGCCGCCTCCCTGCCTGGCGAGCACTTCCGAGTTCTGAAGAAGATGTGAAGCCTCACGCTCACTGAGGATTTTAAGGTCAATTGTACCTTTGTTGTTAATTACCTTCTTTGTAAACTATAAGACATAGTTTTAATTAATAAATATTGCCCCCAGATTGTATTTATATTACCCCCAGGTTTCTTTTTGTTTTTTTGGGTTTTTTTGTTTTTTTCCGGTCCTCTACCACACACTTAGCCTTTTATTTTTAGGGTTCTTTGTTAGACAAAAGCCTATTGAAAGCCTTTCCCCTGTCCCAGTTCATCTCTCCTGAGTAGACTTTGGCCCAGAGAGAGGACTGGGTGTCCCCAGAGCCTGTGTGGCACGTGCTGCACGTAGAGCGAGGAATGGGTCCTGGGCTGCCTGTCCTGGAGGGGGAGCCCTGGCGTGGTGACAGGAAGTGTTCAGGTCGGACCCTCCCCCCCCCCCCCCCCCCCCCGCCCCACCTCTGAGACCCTCAGTTGCTTTGAGGTCCTGTGCAGGTGCATCTCTTTCCTACTCATTCAGGGAATTATTTATTAAGGGAAGTTCTAGAGTCTTTCCCCCCATCCTTTTTGCCAGGTCCCACTGTTTTTGAGGCTCACTAGAGAGCACAGAACTCCAGTATTTTTACAATTTCCAGTTTCTAATTCAAAACTTTAGGGTTTTTTTCCTCCCCTATTTTTCCTTCTCCCCACTGGCATGGGGCAAGACACTAACACATGGCAGGGCTTTCTGTAGGCCCCCAAATACAACTTCAGAGTTTTAAAAGCCAGCACTGTAATCTCTTAGTCCATGTGAATTGCTACTAGAAGTGAATGGTTTTAAAAGGTAATGCTGTGTTGGAAATTGGTTTTGTTTTTGCCTTTCTTTAAAAGGTAAGATCATGTGATTGAAAGAGCACAACAATTTGCTATGTTTTGTAGAGAACTTAGCAACTTGAAACTCTACTTTTTGAATCTTGAAACCAGAATTTGGAGGTAAGGGCCAGTTTAAGGAAAGGGTCTGAGCTGTAGCATCAGGATGGGGTAGCCACAAGGGCATCCACCAGTCTTGGGAAGGGAGGATCTCACTTTCGAGTTGACATAGGGGGAAAAATCAGAGCTTGGAGGACAGTGTCAGTGTCCTTCTTGGCTGTTGAAGGGCACTAATCTAGTAGGAACCCACTTGGTTGTGACCCAGATAGAAGGAGATACTATAAATTTGAGAAGCTCATCCTTAAGAAACCTGAGAAGCAGATTGAGGGCGTGGTTAGTGTGATAGCCCATGGAGCTTGGCAGTTACCAGTCCCTTTGACAAGCTCACTCAAAGCCCAGAATATGGAGCCCACTGTTTTTAACCATCCTGGAGACCTCAGTTAGGCTAACTCTGAAGATTGCAGAGCGACGCAGCAAGAAGTCTGTGCAGCAGAAGCATTGTTCAGTGTGCGTTGCTATGCAGGGTACCTGAGGGACACAAGTATTGCTGTGTTTTAATTTGCTGTATTTTTGAATTGGGTAAAGCATTCTTTCTCTTGATTGTTTGTATTACCATTCCACCAGTCCCCCAGCCTGCTCCCCCAAGGTGGTATTAGAAAGCCTCTTATCTAAAACCAAATGAGCGTCTGGGTCAGGTGCCAGACACCTGTTGCCTAGAATAGCTTCCTCTAGGTGTCCACGCCTTGAATTTGTCTCTTACCTGTGTGTTCAAGTCTTTACCATTGAAACCAGTTTTTCATATTTGATACAGTTGTGTATGATTTAATTTCCTTTATTAGGAGTCTTTGGGCAGGGAGGGAAGAAGAGACACATCCCAACATCACTATCCATCTTTGGATCACCCCTGTTTGCATAGAGCCAGATCTTTCCCTCTCCCCCTCCAAGACTGTCTGCATCAGGGATGTGACCTGGTGAGAAGAGGGAAGAGGAAAAACTGAGTTTCTAAACTACCGCCTCTCCTGGGTTATTGAAATGCCTGCAGAGCAGACACAGGATGATGTTGAACCTTTGGTCTCATTTGTGAAAACTTGTGCAATTTTTTTTTTCTGTGCTACACTACATACAAATCACTGAATTGCAAATTAACCCCTTTGTGATCCTTGGTGTAATGAGCAGTTTCTTTGGGGCTTTTTCTTTCTTTCCGGGAAGTGGGAGGGAAAGGAGCAAGGTATTACCTTGCTCTTCATTTGTATTTTGGTCCCAAAATGTAAATACAATTTTCTATGTTACTTTTTTGTGGTAACTACCAAGATGAATATTTTAATTAGATAAGTTATATGAAAAGGAAGGAAAATTCCATGTCTAAATTAAAAAAACAAAACAAAACACCATATACTGTTGTCTTTCTTCCTTTCTCCCTTATCGTGTCAGAGAATGGAAGTCGGTCACAATGTCTGGTTTCTGGGCTGTGAGGCAGAGATCTTAATCCCTGGCCTGGGCCATGAAGGATGCTGGATTTCTGTCTGTACTATAGCACAGCAGGTCTGGGAAAAGGAGACTCAAAAGGGAGGAAACCCTATGAGCAAAGCAAGGAAACTCAGATAAAAATGAGCACTTGGTGGGGACCATGCACTGTCCCTTACTGCACTTGGAACCCTGGGACTGACCTGTTACCCCGTTTTACAGTTAGAAGCTGAGGCTCTGAGGGGTGAAATGACAGCCAAAGCCATTAAGCTAGTGAGTGGCAAAGGAAAGGATTTCAAACCCAGATTCTCTGACTGCAAAGTGTGTGCCACTCTACCTTTCAGTCACTTCCAGCGGGTGTGGAGGACCCAGATAGGTCTCCTCAGTCTTACACTGGCTTCCTAATGAGAGCACAACGAGCACACAGGCAGAAAGGTCGTGGCAGCAAGGGCTTAATAAGAACCTGCTGTGCTGGCCCTGGCTGAGCTGCGAGAGTTTCAGCATTCGTGGGTGGAGCCAAGGGCTTGGTTTCAGCCCCTACATACATCAAGAGCCTTGGTTCTCACATCAAACCTCAACATCTCACGGCAACACGGTTTTATGATCCCTTCTCTCCTAAAGAGGGTATTCTTGGTGTATGGTCCGGACTTATTTTTCCCAATTCTTTACTGGATCTAATTCTCACTGTTACAAATTACTATGCATTGAAGTTAATGATGGAATGTGGTATCCGATGGATGATTTTACCCGCTGTCTATAAGTTAGCCCTTTGTCCATTATTCATTAATTCAACATTTGCTGAGCCAGGGACCTGTATTAGACCCTGGGATACAGAGTAACATGCAGTCAAGTCTGGCGCTCATGGTCAGGTAAGAGTAACTGAGCTCACTGGTTATATACCTACCATGTTCCAGGAACCACAGTCTCATATACATACATTATCTCGATTATCACAATGGTACTATAAGGTAGGTTGTCACGGCCCCCATTTAAAAACTGAGAAAGCTGAAGCACAGGGAAATTAAGAACTTGCCCAAGGTCACACAGTGGTGACCAGTGGTGCTGTGTGCTGTTGGTCTGACTTCCAAGCACATGTTCTCAGTCACATTTCCCATCTCACATGCAAACACATACCCAATGTTAGGCTTCTGGAACAAAGCCAACCTCCAATGCAGAAAGATGCCCAGGCCAAGACCCTAATCATTTCTAGGAATGACTTCGCTGTGCTTCGTGTGACTGATGTCCAGAAGAATCCTCTTCCTGGCTCATCCCCTTAACAGATGCCCCTCTCACAGGGTTTCTCCACTAAGGTTCCACATCCACTTGAGTGTCTCCTTGGTGATTTGGCTAACCTGGTTATTTGGTGAAATAGGCAGTTTGTCCTCACAGGCCCCCAGATTTCTCTTTCTGTGATGCCTACTGTCTCAACTCTTTTCAGAAACTTCTGAGGAAAGTTCAAGCCATCAAAGTTTTATATAGCTATACCCATGTTTCGCAAGCAGAGAATCTCTGGGGTTGGGGCCCCAGAATGTGCATTAAAAAAAAAAAAAAAAAGAATCCAAGCAATTCTTCTTATAATGCACATTAAAGTTTGAGAACTGCTCCAGAGAATTTTCCACAAACAGTGTAAAAGCTTTTCACAGCTGGCCTGTGTGTCAGGGCTGGAAAGCCTGCATACTCAGTCACACAGCAAATACTGTGCTGTCCCCACTCTGTGTCACTGCATAAGACAGACATGGCCTCTGCCTTCATGGAGCTTTCATCTAGTAGGGGAGACAGTAATCAAATAACTACACAAGTCATTGTTTTCTTTTGGTTTTTTTGGCCACACCACGTGGCTTGTGGGATCCCAGTTCCCCAACTAGGAATCAAACCCGGCCCCTCAGCAGTGAAAGCGCGGAGTTCCAACCACTGGACTGCCAGGGAATTCCCAGAATCATTGTTTACATATTTCTGGCCCCACTGCAGAAATCTGAATTGGTCAGAGGTAGGATCTGGAAGTAGGTACTTTTTTTATAGGCCTCCCCCAATGAGTTTGATGAGCAGCCTGGTTTGGGAATGCCTCGTGCAGTGGGAAAACAGCGCATGAGCTTTGGGATAAGAGATTCAGGTTCAAATCCTGGCTCCACCACTCTTCAGCTTTGTGACATCTCTCTGAGCCTCAGTTTCCTCATCTATGAAATGGGAATAATGACACCTCACAGGAATTCTTGTAAGGATTCAATGAGAGAAGTGGAGCTCAATAAATTTTACTGTCCTTCCTTCATTCCCTCTAAATGCAGAATGAAAGGCAAAGTTTTGTTTTCTCTTGACAGGAATTAAAGCTTTAGGATCACAAGATAAGGACTATTCTGAGGTCAGTGAGTCCTTCCTGATAATTGAAATCTTAGCCCCTGCTGCCCCAGATAGGATTAGTTCAGCTTTTCTGTTTTTGGACTCCTATCTATTTCAGTTGCCTTAAACCATAGCCCCTAACAACCACCAAAAAGGCAGACACTACCTAATTTCTTGTTATCTCAGGGGCCACAAATACCAGAAGTTTGGTGTAAGACAGTGGGAAGTGGTGGGAACAGAAGGAAAAAGGGCTATTTACACAGCTCCACCTGATTGTTTCCAGGCAGAAGGCAGGGCCCAGTGTTGCCACGTCATCCAGTTTTAAAGAAAAGACCGAAATCTAGACTTCTATGTAAAATTTCCCAGTATTTAAAACCCAGAAAATCTATATAAAGTGGATAATTTTCCAGAAAAATACAACTTACCAAAATTGACCCGTATAGAAATGGCAAATTTAAACAGACTAATTACCATAGAAAAAATGAGAAAGTAGTTGTAGAGCTTGCCCTATAAAAAAGCTCCAGGCCTAAGATTTCATAGGAGAATTCTCTCAACCTTAAAGATTAGATAATACCAGTGCCACTTAAATTATTCCAAAGCAAAGAAAGAGAAGAGGTTAAGGAACCCTGGACTTGGTTAGGGTGTAGCAACAACTCCCAAATCTCAGTGGCTCAACACAACGAAGATTTGTTTCTCACTTACACTACATGTCCACTGAGGGTCTGTTGGAGCTCTGCTTTATGTCATCCTCACGCAGGGACCCAGGCTGAGGGAGGCCTTCTAAGATTTTCAAGGCAAGTTAAGAATACTGCACTGGACCCTAAGCTACATCCAGAGGTGACATCCATCATTTCCATCATATTTCATTGGCTGCACCTAAATTCAAGGGGACAGGGAAGTACAATCCATCCATGCACCTTGATGCAGAGAACTGGAAATATTTGCTAACTCCAAAGGCAATCACAGTAGCCTGGACTCTCAGGTACTCCACAAGGCCACCCAGCTTTGAATTCCACACTTCCAAGCTTCAGCAGGTCACTTAACCTCTCTGTGTCTCAATGTTTTCCTCCCCAAATGAGGAAAATACACCAACCTTGTGGAGCTATCATATAATGATTTAATGAGTTAAAACATGTAAAGTGCTTAAAATCGTGCCTGGAACATAAAAAGAGCTCAAGACATGTCAGCCAGGATGTCAGTGATGAATTAGGTGAAGTACCCAACATGGAATCGGCATTTAGTAAAGGATTTTTGTTATAACTGAAGCTCTGAGGAAAATGACTCGTCCAATGTAACCTAGCTGGTACATGCAGCATAATATGGTGGTTAAGAGCCTGAGCTCTGGGGACTCAGCTTTGCACCAGAGTAAGTACTTAATAAATGTTAACTAATATTTGGAGGTGGTTCAGTGTGGTTAGCCTCAGCACAGCCTCTGGAGGCCCCACTGCCTGGGTTCAAATCCTGGTTCCACTACTAACCAGCTGTGTGTCCATGGGCAAGTTACTTAGCTTCTCTGTGCCCCAGTTTTCTCACCTATAAAATAAAAATAATAGGACACCTATAATTATGAAGATTAAAAAACAATATAAGTAAAGCTCTTGGGACAGTGCGTGGCACATTATTAGTGCCATATGGTTATTAGCTATTATTAGTACAATACTCTCGGTTTGCCACAAGGAAGCATTCGAAAGTGACAGAAAAATAGTTCATTTCTCCCAGCTTAATTGAGACAGGAGAGAAGGGAAGGTGGATACAAATTCAGCAGTCCTTTTGCTACAGAAATGTTTGCAGATGAACCTGGGAGTAGGAGAAAGAAAAAATCGGAAGCTTTTCCTACCTGCCCCAGGGTAGTCTTAGAAATCAGTGAGAATTCCCATTTGTCCTCAGACATCCCTGCAACACAGGAGTGCAAGAGAAGAGGCAGACAGAGTAAGGAGAGGCCAAAGGCATTATCCGCAAATCAGAGCCAGGCTACCTTGCAAGAGCTGGTTTCTTCCAAATCCAACCCCCTTAGCAATTGCAATTTCCCACTGAACCAGACGGGGCTGCTGAGCTGAAAGCCTGGTTAACAATAAGTAATGGACACTATCTACCCTTTTCCAACCCACCAGATGTTGTTCCAAACCTTTCTCATACATTATTCATATCGCCCTCATAATAAAACCCTACAGAGTAGGTACTCTTATTATTCCCATTTTATATATGACAAATCTGAGGCTTAGAGAGGCTAAGTGACTTGCCCAGCAGGCCATACTCAATATTTGCGGGATTGAGGCAAGAGTACCAATAAATGGTGGTGTACTTAAAGAGTTATAAATGGAGCTAACGAACAGTTAAATAAAATACAGCCTAGGCAATTCCCTGGTGGTCCAGTGGTTAGGACTCTGTGCTTTCACTGCTGTGGGCCCGGGGTTTGATCCCTGGTGGGGGAACTAAGATCCTGTAAGCTGCACAGCCTGGCCAAAAACACACAAACACAAAATACAGCTTATTCTGCTACCTTGACAAATGAACCTTCGCAGTGACCTGGAGGCCACCTTCAGATTTCTGAGCCTTTGGAGCTCTGCACTCGAAGGTGGTGGAAAGGGAGAGAACAGGGCCATAGCCCCACCCCTCTTCTCTTACCCTAAAATGTGTCCCTGCAAGGGGCCTTGTGCACGGGCGTGCGGCTGTCTTAACCTGTCTGCTCACATTCTGTTCTAGGGTCTCTAACTTGAAAAGGTCTGCCAGCTATCCAGCACAGTGAACGACAAAAGAGCCACAGCATTACATTTCAGAATACTAGGGCCCAAAAGAAGATCTTAAAAGCTTCCAGAAATGGAATGAGGGCAACCCACACAAAGAATCAGGCATCAGAATGGCACTGTATTTCTCAAAGCTAGAAAACAACAGAGCAATAGCTTCACAATTCTGAGAGATTCTATCCTCATCCAAATTACCAATTAAATATAAGAGAAATTTAAAGACATTTTCAGTGGTTACTTAACATGTATGGTAGTGTGGTAGCCACCTCCAAGGGGGCCTCTAATGATTTCTACCTCTTGGTATTCACACCCTTATGTTGTTCCCTCTCACACTGAATATGGCTGACCTATGGAACCGTGGAGTATTTTAGAATCAACAATATGTGATTTCTACGGCTAGGCCATAAAAGACACTGTGGTTTTTACTTTGCTCTCTCTTTGATCACTTGCTCTGGCGAAAGCCAGCCACCATGTCACTAGGACACTCAAGCAGTCCTACGGAGCAGTCTATATGGTGAGGCCTCGTGCCAACAGCCTGCACCAACTTGCCAGCCATACGAGAGCACCATCTTGGAACTGGATTGTCCAGTTCCATCAAGCCTTCAGAAGACTTGAGGTTTGTGAGAGAGCCAAGACAGAACCCCCCAGCCCCCCAGCAAAGCCGCTCCCAAACTCTTGACTTGCAGAAATTGTGAGATGAATGCCGACTGTTGTTTTAAGCGGTTAAATTTGGTAGTAATTTGTTACACAACAAAAGATAACCAGTATGGGTCTATTGGGGGCGGAAGAGCAGGGAGCCACAGTATTTTGTAGTTCTTCCAATTAAAAGGTGAAGTCTATCTCTCCACCCTTGAATTTGGATTTGGCCAATGAAACTTGTTTTGGCTGACGGGACATTCACAAAAATGATAGAGGTTGATGGTTAACAGGTGCTTGTGCAATTGGGTCTTCCCTGCTGTGCTCCTGGAACTCAGCAACTGCAACAATGTGTCTGAGTTCCGGTAGTCTGCTGGAGACTTGTGGCCATCACCTCAGCAGACCGTCCACATCAACAAGACTTGTGAGTGAGGCTATTCCTAACTAATCAGCCCACCCAACTTGCCCAGAAAAGAACTGACCAGGTGATCTACAGAAGCATGAGAAATAATAAATGCTGTTGTTTAAATATTTTAAGTTTTGGGGTGATTTGTTACATGGTATAAGCTAATCGATACAACATATTTACTTGATATATACCTTTTTGTTTCAGGAAAACAAACTAGGCTCAAAACCTAGTTATTTCCCAAACTTATCTGATCTTGGGCAAGTTAATTTACCTCTTTCAGCCTCAATTTTCCTCACCTTCAAATTGGGGATAATATTGGGTAACACTCCCTATCTCTTAAAGATCATGTGACAAATAACTGAGATGAACTACATGAACTACATAATGTGCTTAGCACCATGTCTGGCACACACTGCTCGATAAATCACTAAAGGATGACAATGATGCAAATGATAGGAAAGAAGCCAAAAGTGAGTAGAAGGCCTGGGTTAGTCCTGCAGTGGGATACAGTCTTCCCAAAGAAAGGCTACTGAGTGTATCATTCTATTAAACAAATATTTGCTAAGTGTTTAGTTTAGCACGGGCCAGGCCCCTTCCCTGAAACTGTAATGTGAAAGCAGGAATAAGTCATAACATTGAGCTATCTGAACCAGAACCAAGCTTGCCTGCTTCACAAAGAATTGAACTAGGACATCAAAATATTTCTGAATGGAACTTGAGCAGATGTTTATTTTGGTTTCCAGCCCCGAGTCTGGTCTGGATACTTCAGAGCCAGAGTGAAGGGTAGGGGCTATCCAAAGTATCTCTTAACTCTCTCAATTTCCTATCTCTCCCCGTCTCCACCAAGAAGTAAGAACGCATACTACCCCGAAACCAGAATCATTTCAACTCTAAATAGTGGCTTTCCACTCTTGATCTCAACCCAAAAGATGAAAAACATTTTAAATTGCACCTGAGTATACAAGAAGCTGAAACAAAAGTTCCGTAAGTGGAGACTAAAATGTGTAATACATTCTGAATTTTCTATTTTATTCTATTTAATTTTTTAATGCTGGTCACAATCCTCTAAATGGATTTTAAGACATATCAATGGGTCACAACCAGCCGTTTGAAAAAACTGCTCTGAAACATCACATGGGGAGGGGACTTAAAGGTCATCTAGTCCAATCCTTTTATTTTACAGGGGGTAAACTGAGACTCAGAGAGGTTAAATCACTTGCCCAAGGCCACAAAGCTAGTAAGTGGCAGTGCTTGGATTTCAACCAAGATCTGACTCAACTATTGAATTCTTACCATGTGTCAGCCACTATGCTGAGTTTTTGAAGAGCATTATTTCATTTAATACTCACTGAGATCCTATGAAACAGATATTACCATTCCCACTTTACAGACGAGGAACAAAAAGTCTCAGGATGGGGAACATTACTTATTCAGGGTGTCACACAGTCAATAACAGACCCAGGACTTGTCTCCAGATTCAGCTGTCCATAAAGCCTGTGGTCTCGACCACTAAGCCCACTGTGAAGAAAGTGGTTATGAACGTGGGTTTGTGAGCTCTAAGCGCCTAAGCATGCACATGTGCGGCAGTGATAACGTTGTGCTCCCTACTCTTCAGGGCCTTATCACTGCGCCACCAGCTCCCAAAAAACGTTGGTGGTAAACGAAAAGAAAACAGACTTTAGCCTAAGGAGGAGGAGGATTCGAAACCCAGCCCCACCATTTACTCGGAACACCAGCTTGATCTCTGCTTTTCAGTTTCCACATCTGTGAAGCTGGGACTGCAATAGCAACTGTCTCCGGGACTGAAAGAGTCAACCTTAATTTCCCGGCCCCTGGAAGCGCCTTAGCAAACGTCTACCCTCTCCGAGCCCCGCCCTCTTCTCCTCACGCGCTTGCGCCGCACAGGGGCGCCTTTTACGACGCGGCGGTCGCGGCGCGCCTGGCGGCCGGAGCGAAACGAGCGAGTCGCGGGCGGCGGCGGCGGCAGGGCACGGGAACGCGCGGGAGGGGGCGTCGCCATGTCGCATGGCCACAGTCACGGCGGGGGCGGCTGCCGCTGCGCCGCCGAACGTGAGGAGCCGCCCGAGCAGCGCGGCCTGGCCTACGGCCTGTACCTGCGCATCGACTTGGAGCGGCTGCAGTGTCTCAACGAGAGCCGCGAGGGCAGCGGCCGCGGCGTCTTCAAGCCGTGGGAGGAGCGGACCGACCGCTCCAAGGTGGGCCTTCCGGGGCCTGGGCGGGCGGGCGGGGACCCGCGCGGGGCCTCAGGCCGCCCGTCTGCTCTGTCAGCCTCATCTCTGAAGTTAAAAATAACCACGGCCCGATTGCCAAGCGCTTTCCCGTGCCCGTCTCCTGCCAGTCCTGTGAGAGGCGAACAGAGTCGAATCTCCCCGTTTTGTAGGTAGAGGAGCTGAGGCCCAGAGACGGGAAGGGGCTCTTTGCTTTACACGGCCAACGTTCAGTTCCAGGGCTGCGGGGGGTAGTGAGGGAGGATGACCCATCAGGGCGTTTTCCCTACCGTTTGACCACTGGTCCCAGTGGCTGCCTGATTTCACTTATCACCTGATGAAGACCGAAGACCAGCCTCGGGAGATGAAGCACGTTATCCTATCTAGAGTATTTACCATTGTGGGGCGTAGAGCCATTTGAAAGCTGTGGACCGCATAGGCACAGATCTCTGCACACAATTTCAGGAGGCTAGTCGGTCCTGGAAGTTAATAAGTGCTGGAAAACTGAGGGCGGTTGACTATCTGCATTGCACTCCAGCTGTAAAGCAGGGTGGAAGATGCCTAAAATCGTAGGCGCTCAGCAAATATTTGTTGCTTTCTCCTCTCTCCTCCCTCTCCCCTCCAGTTTGTTGAAAGTGATGCAGATGAAGAGCTTCTGTTTAATATTCCGTAAGTATTTCTTTGGTGCTTGCCTCAGGCTAAAGAGGCTGTACCCAGTTGCCTTATCAGGATTCATTCCATGGTTGTGTCAAGAGGACACCTCTGTTTCTGGAAATGGGGTAAATTACTGAGGTGGGTGTGAGTAGCTTTCTTGGTGCAAAAAAGATGTATTTGTTAAAAGATAACTGAGAAGTCAAGGTAAATTTTTTAGAACCAAAGAATGCCAGAGGCAGACAGGATCTTAGAAATTATCTAGCACAAGTTTGACACATGAGTAAACTGAAGCCCAGTAAGGGGAAGGGCCTTACCCAGGGTCACACAGCTCAGCACAGATTGAACCCCAGGTTGACAACCCTCTTTTTTGCATTCTGGCAGATTTACAGGCAATGTCAAGCTCAAAGGTATCATTATAATGGGAGAAGATGATGACTCACACCCCTCTGAGATGAGACTGTAAGTGGCAAGGGTCTAGGCCCTCAAGAAGCTCCTATCCCTTTTTCTCTTTTCTCTGGTAGCACTTTATTCCAGAATAGTCTAACTTTTTCTTTTTACTGGGTTAAATATCCCCTCCCTCTCTTAAAAAAAAGCCTCATGTTTGTTCTGCATCGGAATACACTTATCTCTTCCTGAATTAATGGCATTTTTAGATTAAGTATCTTTAGGGCCACCAGCTTGTCTCTCTTCAAAGTATTTGCTGTGGCACCATTCAGAGAGCGTCCTATAAATGCCAACTGTTGATGACTTTGCAGTTTTCGTAATAACCCAGCTGCAGATCTCAAATGATCTTTAAGGAGTCTACCCTTGGGGTTAGCTTCAACATCTTCCCTTGCTGTTTCAGACAATTACAATCTTTCTGTGTGTTTTGTTGAGATGGAAGCACTCCATCTGAGTTTACACGGCCTTTAGTTAGCAAAGTTCTATATACCTCTTGTAACATGGAATCTGTTGATACTAGAGCTAGTACTCCCTTTCTGACAAGTTGCCTTATTCCAGCGTAGCCTTTCTAGAAGGAGGGGACACTGCTTTCTGAGGGCTGGAGAAGCAAATATGAGAAGAACTTTACATAAAAAGTTCTTCTGAAAAAGTGATCAATTTAAATGAGAGATTTAAGAAATGGACACTATTTGAATGTTAGAAACATGAATTTGAAAGCAAATCCACTTATTTAATCATTGTAAGGAAACAAAGTATGTTTGAGTTGATTCTTTCTGGGACTTGTTTACTTGCGAGATGGATTGACTGGACAAGACTAGACATCCATGTTGCGTTGTAGTGAAGAGGGGGCTCTGGGGTAAATACTCGGGTTCAAATTCTGGCTGTACCGCTTGCTAGCTGCATGACTTTGGGCGTTACTTCTCTATATCCCAACGTTTTCATATGTAAAATGGCAATAATAGTCTGAACCTCTTAAGATTGTGGAAAGAAATGAGCTATAACATGTAAAGAGCTTAGAATAAATCTGGAACGTAGGATGTGTCCCGTTTTGTTTGTTTGTTTTTTGGTTTTGCGGGGGAGTTTGGCTGCGCTGCGCAGCTTGTGGAATCTTAGTTCCCCGAACAGGGATTGAACCTGGGCCCTCAACAGTGAAAGAGCCGAGTCCTAACCACTGGACCGCCAGGGAATTCCATGGTATGTGCCTGGTTTTGGAAAGGCAGGTGCAAATACTTACAGAGCCCTCAGTTCTAAGCACTTTGCACTTTATCAAATCTAAGATGTCATTGATTATAAAATGCACCATTATTTTATGTACCATTGATAAAGAAAAAAGCAGTATCTGTTCAACTATGACATGTCACTGATACATTCAGAAAAGTTAACTTGAGACCTTAAATCAGTGAAATTTGAACACAAACTAGGTGTTAGATGATATTAAAGAATTATTGCTAATGGTTAAGTTGTTCATTGTAAAATGGTATCATATTTTTTTTTACGAAGACCTTACTTTGTAGAGATATATACGGACATATTTGTGAATGAAATGATACGTTTGAGATTGCTTCAGAATATCAAGCACAAACAAAATGGGGTTGATAGGCAGAATTGGCATGATCTTGATTATTGAAGCTCAGTAATAAGTATATGGAGATTCATTATATTTTTCTCTTAACTCTTATGTATGTTTGAAATTTTCCATAGTAAAATTTTTTAACAAGTGTGTCTGTTAGAATTGATTCAATTTAATATCCACATCAACTGTATGGGATATGTACTATCACTATCCCCATTTTACAGATGATGAACTAAGAGACAGATTAAATCACTTGCCCAAAATTACACAGCTGGTCAGTGACAGAACCAGGCTTTAAACCTAGAAGTCTGGCTCCAGAGACACTGCTTTTAACCACAGTGCTGTACTGCCTCTCATAATGCTGCTTATAAATGTTCACTATTATTATTATTATTCTGTGCATCATTCTTAGAAACACTTTGAAGCAAACATTTGCTTTCCTGTGTTACCTGCATTTTGCTGCAGCTAATATCTAGGCCCCTCCCATGTGGGTGTGGTAATAAGACACTCTAGAGATTGGAGGTGTGTGTGGCCCAGTCCTTTAGAATTTGTGAGTTACAGAGGAGACTGCTGTTTCTAAGATACGTCTTTGAAAATTTGTTTCTTCACTAGCAGTTTTACTTAACTTTCCAAAGCCCATTGTGAGTTGGCGGCCTTTTGTGCTTTCTTCAAAATGGAAATCCCCAAGTTGTATTTTTTTAAGACTTGTAAGATGACTCTGTATACTATAGGGTAATTTTGAACACAGAAAAATGCTTGAGCATTGGGTTACCTGATCTTATCTCTTAACTGTGTTTAAGATGTTTCTGCCAAAGTATTTTTTCCCAGTGAGTAAGCTGTTTTATTTAACATCCCCAGCTTGGTCTGAATGTGCTGAGTTGCTTATTTTCTCCATGCATTTGCTGCATGTGACCCAGTTTGAGCTATCGCTTTGTGTATTGCTTCTCATGCGCTCTTAACCCACTCAGAGATGCCATTGGCTTATGTTGCAGTTCTCAGCTCTTGTTGGATTAAAGATATTTCTGTATAAATGCCAGTAAAATGCCATTTCCAAAATTTGATCTCCTGTTGATAGAACCGAGGGCAGTTGAGGAGTCAGTAGGAAGTTCTGAGAACCTGAAAAATGTGATAATGCACATTTGTTGATTTTTCTCCCCTTTCCTTTCTCAGGTACAAGAACATTCCACAGATGAGCTTTGATGATACAGACAGGGAGCCAGATCAGTCCTTTAGTCTGAACCGGGATCTTACAGGAGAACTAGAGTATGCTACAAAGTAAGCACTGGGCCTCTCTTCCACTCTTTGGCTTCTGAGAATGGTAGGCGCTCCCTCATTTGCAGTGAGCATCTGTGCATTAGCATTTAGTGGGCTTGCAGTTGTTTTTGGCCCATCTCCTGCTTCCTTAGCATCAGAAACAAGTTAAAACAGTGGAGAGGCCTGATCCTCGGCTTGGTCAAATTTTGGCAGAGGTTCAGTGCAAGCCACAGACTTGTTAACCTGGAAGCAATTGACAGATTTGAATGAGCTCCTAGTATGGTCTTAGGAAGGATGTTTTCAGAATTCCTCTTTGCATAGTGGGCTTACAGCAGCCAAGTTACATGTGACCACCTTACCTCTCTCATTTTCCTACTGAGCTTGCTTTCAGATTCCTGCGTGGTCGCACAGCATTTCTCATTCCTGTTCCTTGCGGGCAGGGGCAGTGTTGATTCATTTTTCTGTCCCTATTGCCTTGGACAAGATCTGGTAGATGTTCAGTAAATGTTCACTGTATTCATTGCTTGCCCAAAGGAGAAGGATGAGACGTAAGACCCCAAGATTGTTCTCTGACATTTGCCTGGGTTTTACCGCAAGATGGAGCTGGAATTGACTTTTTTGACATGGTAGTGAGCTTCTCACTGAACTCTTATTGTTGTCTTCTCTCTCTACTCCTTCATCCTCTAGAATTTCTCGTTTTTCAAATGTCTATCATCTCTCAATTCATATTTCAAAAAACTTTGGAGCCGATACCACAAAGGTCTTTTATATTGGCCTGAGAGGAGAATGGACTGAGGTAAGATGGGGTTGGAAGTATTATTGCCCCTCTAATATGTGTACATATGTTTGTATATCTGCATGCTGTGGTAGTAGGAGCTTGAAGGAAAGGAAAAAGAGCAAGTGAGACATTGGTTTCTCCCAGTCTAGTTTTTCTTGGTTTCATCACTGTAAACTGTCCGTCTCATTTGACAGGCTATAGGAATTTTAAGGGGGTTGAAATAATACAGTTGATATCAATGCAGTTTTTCACCTTAAGATTCTTTCCTTCATTTAACATTGTTGGTAACCTTTCTTGTTCTGGGCACCAGAGATAGGGTGATAAACAAGATAGACAAGGTCTTCTTCACATGGTGCCTCCATTATAGTGGAGGAATGACTCTTCTAAGTGATGGGGTGAATCATTGATTCGCTCTTACCCAGGCTTCTCAGGATAAAAAGTATCAGAACGGGGAAGAGATTAGATGATGACTTCTAGAAATGAACCTGAATAAGGACCACTCCGTTGTGTGGTCTGGGCAATGGCCAGCTGACCCAGCCTCTCAATTTTCTTGCAGCTTCGCCGACATGAGGTGACCATCTGCAATTATGAAGCATCGGCCAACCCAGCTGACCACAGGGTCCATCAGGTTACCCCACAGACACACTTTATTTCCTAAGGGCTGGCCAAGGCTCCCACAGAGGCGTTGTGTCAGTGAAGATGTACGACATACTGTTGGGAAAGACACAGAGAGATGGGGCTCCAGAGAGAGTTGGCTGCCACAGCCTCTGCCAAGCTTTGTCTTTGGGGCTTGCTGCAGAAACCTGCCCTACGGAAGACACCACACCCCCGGGAAGGGTCGTGTGGGTGCCGAGGGACAATCGTGGTTCTCTGGGGCCCTGCAGAAGTTGGGTCTTGGGGTGGTCAGCACCTGGCAGTCATGGATAATGCCTGCCTTCCCAGTTAAGGTGGCCATGGGATCCCAAGTGTCTTGTTGCTTTGTGGCAGGATTTTTGTGTGACTTGTTTTTTCTTAAATGGAGACTCTTCCTGGGCTGCAGTAAACTTTCTGAAGCCTCAGCATTGTGTTCGTGTTAACCATCAGGAGGGTCTCCAACTAGAAATACTTGTCCCTGCTTGCTCCTTCTCCCTGTCATCTTTCAACATTCTTGTCAAGTTGCCCAGCTTGGAGTTGTCTGTCGTGCACTAGTGTCCCATGGTTATAGTTAGAAGAACAAGAATCTCCTGATAATGCTTAATAGCTTGAGAAGAAGTTCTTTTTTCCTGCTAACCAGGTAAGCAGTCTGAGGAGAGCATGGCCATCGTTTCTGTGCTTGTGGGTATCCTGGTCGGGGTAAGATTGGGACTTAGATAAGATTCCTCTTGGGACATCCTTAATATTAGCTTCTAACTAGTGTTGTAAGCCCAGTGGCAGAATTTGGAGATCTCAGTTCTTCTGTTCATGGCTTTTTATTCACTGTGACTAATAAGCTTCCTAATAAATCCTTGCCAGACTTAATGTTTGTATATTCTTTTGAGTTCTTGGTAGTACTTATGAAACCTTTACTGAGAACTGTATGAAACTTTGAAATCTGTTGTTGTTGTTTTGGACTAGGTAGATGATAAGTGCCACAATTAAATCGACAGTAGATCAGTATCTCCAGGAAAGGTCAGGTTTAATTCTGTACAGTAGGCTAAAAATGCTCCTATACCCACCCACCCACATTTTGTAAAGAAGAAGGTGAGGTTAAAAACCTTATATTCCATTTCTCAGGTAAGGAAGTAAGTTGTGAGGTGATGTTTACAAAAACATGGGAGAACAGATTCTGGAGCTCCTCGGAAGAAATGATGGTGAGGAAAGTGAAGTGAGCAGCACGTAAGGTCTGAAGGTAGACCCAAGAATTTGGACTTAAGTTTTTGAAAGTCAGTACGGCAATTGGACAGAATTTAAGTATCCTAAAAGAGGGGATTTGAAGTGGTCACTATTCTCTCCTTTGCAGAAAATAGAAACACTTGATAATGGAAATTAGTGTTGAATTTAATCCTCTTGAGAGAATGCCTCTGAGGGATTGGCCCACACCGTTGCTAGCCTGTTTCACCAGCTTATCCTGGGGAAAGCTTGCCACCACCAAGCCTTGCCCGAGCCTCAGAATTTCTAAAAATGCAGCCTGAAATCAACCAGAATGCAAATACAATTCTCGATGCACTAAGGGTCCTACTCACTCCTCCGCCACAGCCTCTTTATTTCATTTGGGTCATTTGGAGATAAAGAAGGGCTATGTTTTAATTTGGAGTAGGGGGAAAATAAAGTTAGAAGTGTTAGAGCAGACTAACCACTAATCCCACTAGCACTAATCACAGGTAGCCTCTGAGACAAGGCCTCTGAATTTGAGCTTCACTCTGAAGAATTTGCTCAAAGTGCCACAGTGTCTTAGGTGATTGGGGTGCAGGAGGAATTGTTTATTCTTCCACAAGCAGACCCAGCAGGGATTCTGGGAGTGGGAGCATCTGTGTTGTCCACATCCATTCTCCCCCTTTCCACCCCTGGATCCTTGGCCTGCTGTGGTCCTCTGGACCCAAAGTTTTCCTGTTCTGTGACCTGCTGAGCACTTAAGACCAAACTGCCTCTTAACCTGGGAAAAAGTGCTTTGTTGAGCTTCCAGATAATACTGTTTTCTTGCAGTTCAAAAAAAAACCAGTGTACATTAAGCTGGGCAAACGAGTCCTAAGCTGCTGAGGGATGACTCATTTCCTGTGTGCAGATGCCCACAGGTTCTGTCAGGGACATGGTCCTGCAACCCAGTTTGCCTCCCCTTCCGGCCTTTATGTGGACCCTGAGCCCCATTCCACTTTACCGATGCCACAAGGAGCAAAGGGTGACTCGGTGACCAAATGAAACCCTCTTTGTTAACAACTGGAGCTCACTGATGGCGGTATTTTGTGCACTGTCTGTGTGGTATTGCTTGCTGTGCGCAGAGCTAAGACAACACTTCGATTCCTGACCAGTTGTCTCGGACACTGCTGATGCCAGTGTTCTTTTCTCCCAGGGTCCTTTTTAGAGTCATTATGTCCTCACACTGTGACTTTACACCGTATAGAGCATTTCCACACGGCCTCATTTGAGCCTAACAGCAAAGCTGTGAAGTAAGCTGGGTGGTTATGGTCACCGTTTTTCAGCTCAGGAAGCAGGTGCAGAGGCAGCATTACAGTGTAATCCTGAGGTTGCTGTTTACTTCCCTCCCCTGAGCCTCAGTTTCCTCATCTTTAAAATAAGATTGGAAGACTAGATGGTCTCAAAGTGTCTTTTCAGCTGAGTGTATGACTTTATCCATGACCCTGGCACAGGACGTGAGGGCCAGTGGTGGATACCCAAGACCGTAATGGATGGGAAGGTGGGAAACTCTGCTAGTGTGAGGAATGCCTCTCCTTCAGGACAGGTTTCCTCCAGGAGGCGCACGGGTGGTGGTAGCAAGTGGGAGCCACGGACGCACTGTCTAGATGCGGCCGGAGATTCCGTGGCTTGGTTATGGGGAGTGGCCCCACCGTACCCAACATGGCAGCTCCTATCTGAAGAAACCCCGACGCCCACTTCCGGGTTCCGTACCGCTGGCCAGGCTACTTCCGGCAGCGCGATGGCTGGGTTCCCGGGACTCGAACGGAAGTTCCGGCGGGGGCGGTAGAGGGGGAAGAGTGAGTGTCTGTGCGGGAGAGAGAGGAGAATCGCCCGAGAGGTCTCGAAACCCCCAGGAGTGGAGGTACCGTGGTCCGGGGCCAGCAGGCCCGGGGAGGGCACTGGCGGGGCATCGGCCCACCGCGAGGGTCCTGGCGAGTGGGGAGGGGCAACCGCAGTTGTGAGGGATGGGGGTGGGGAGTGAGGTGCGAGGAGGCGCTGGCCGGTCTGGGGGACTTTGGGGGTAGAGAGGGGGAGGAAGGTGGGGTCCCGGTGTGATGAGAGGGACTTCAGGGTCGGAAGTGGAGGATCCCATTGTGGGGCGGGGGCTCTCCAGGGTCAAAGGTAGAACGCCCCTTTGTGGGCAGAAGCGGGTCCGGCGTCAGGATAGAAATTGTCATTGTGGGGAGGGCGACCCTCGGTCAGAACAGAAGTTTCCATTGTGGGGAGTGGGAGACCATGGGTCAGGGTGGGAGTTTTTACTGTGGCGAGGAAGACCCCAGGTCAGGGGGGAAGGCACCACTCTGAGAGGAGGGGCCTGGGGTGAGGGGTGGAAGTCGCTCAGTGGGGAAGGAAGGGAATCTCAGCTTAGGACAAAAGGTGCATTCCTGTGTGGGAAGAGGAACCCCAGGGTCAGAGGTGAGGGATCCCACTGTGCGGAGGGGCGCTCGGGGGAGAGGGGAGGGGGAAGCCAGTTGGTGAGGTGGGAGGGGTGGGCGCTGCTCGGAAGGGTCGGCACTTAGGGGCGGGTAGCAGAAGCTGCCGGGGAGTTTGGAAGATGCTAAGGACGGGAGGAGCCAGCCAGCTTGACATTCTTTTGTGTGTTTGGGAGTCCCAGAGAGAGCATGGTCGAGCTGAGGGACCTGTTTGGAGTCAGTGGGCAGCCGCAGGTGGCCTCATACAAGGGGGCGGGGGGCACTGTTTAGGAGGTGGGTGGTGGATCGGAGTTTGTGTGCCTTCTGGGGACATGGGCAGCTCCCAGGGGCTCTGAGAAGGGCTGAGCCAGAAGGCTGACGGGGGCTGGATGGGAGGGAAGTTGGAGAAAATGTGTGTGGGGTTGAGGGTAGGGGCTGGAAGCATATTTCCCGGCAGTTTTCCTTCCCTTCATTTCCCAGTAGGGCCGGGAGTTGTGGGGAGGAGGGGACACAAGGGCTCTAGAGAAGGGGGATGATTGGAGAGCAGGGAGAGGAGGCAGTTACCTGCCAACGAGTGTTAGGTGGGGAGAAGGCAGCAGGGGGGGGATGCCCTGGCTGCCCTGCCCCACGGCCC
Organism: Balaenoptera ricei; assembly: GCF_028023285.1. Classification (NCBI taxonomy): domain Eukaryota; kingdom Metazoa; phylum Chordata; class Mammalia; order Artiodactyla; family Balaenopteridae; genus Balaenoptera; species Balaenoptera ricei. Next base: position 18,545,693 of record NC_082639.1, read on the forward strand.
CACAGCCCTGCCTCTGCCCACCTCCAGCAACCTCAGGCTGTGTGGGGGCCAGAAGCAGGGCCACTAGGGTGGCCGCCCCTGCTTTTCAGCCCTGGAGTGAAGGCAAACTTCCTGCCCGCTTGATCGGGCCCAGGACTTCTTGCCTGGCTTTTCTTTGTGCCCAGGATAGAACCTGGGGTGGAGGGCTGATGGCCCGGTTACGCCCTGGGTTTGAGGCTCTGCTCCTGTGTCAGGATTCTCTCCCCTTCCTGGCCTTGCTCTTGACCGCTGCCCCGAATGTGCACAGGCCCCAGCCGTGGAGCCCTGCAGTGTATGTGTGGTAACACCATGTCTGTGCCCCTGCTCACCGATGCTGCCACTGTGTCTGGAGCTGAGCGGGAAACAGCTGCGGTAAGGGTCTTCTGCTACCCACGCAGCCCCCAGGGGGCCGGCTGGGGAACTGGCTGGAGGGGGCGTGGGGAAAACAGAGGTGGCAGTGAGAAGAGGGCGAGCAGCCTGCAGCCGGGAGGCAGGGGCTTAATCGCCTGACTGCCACCTCAGTTCCCCTCCAGGTCCTTGGGGGTGAGGGAGGGGTGGCCAGAAGTTGGACAGAGCGAGAGTGATAGCAGGACGGTGACTGCCCTCTTCCCCATCTCTGATCCTTTTCCAGGTTATTTTTTTACATGGCCTTGGAGACACAGGGTGAGTGAGCTGGGGAGGGGGTGTTCCTGGGGAAATGGGGGAGGGCCCAGTGGGCAGGACTGGAGAGGCCTGCGCCCTCCCTTCCTCCCTCTCCACATTGGTGCCTTTTCTCTCTTCCCTCCTACAGGCACAGCTGGGCTGACGCCCTCTCCACTATCCGGCTCCCTCACGTCAAGTACATCTGTCCCCATGCGTGAGTGCCACCCCAGCAAGGGAGGGGCTGAGGATGGGGGGTGGTCCTGTGGTCCCAGGCCTGTTCTCTCCTGCCGGCTGCATCCTGGGGCCTGGGGCCCAGAGCAGTCACAAGTGCCATTTTCAGCCTTCATCATTCCTGTGGAACCCTCAGGAATAGGGTCCAGCCCCAGCCCCAAGGCCTCCTAGACCTGAGACTCCTAGAACCAGGACCCCCTGTACCCCTTCCCCAAGTACTCACCGACTGAGCTGGAACCCCGTCACACCGAGTGCTGGGCTGTGCTTCTCCATCGCTACTGCTGATGCCCCAACCACAGCCTCCAGCCCCACGTGGCAGGTTGCCTGGCAACACCTTAAACACAGGCCCTGCCTGCTGGGAGGGTTCCCCAGGGGTTGCCCTGCCCCCACCTGGGCTCTCTGCTGTGGCTTCCTCATCCCTCCTGAGCATGACGGCCCTTCTTGCTGTCCCTCCCCAGGCCTCGGATCCCTGTGACACTCAACATGAAGATGGTGATGCCCTCCTGGTGAGTTTGGGGAGGGGGAATAGGAGCTTGAGGGAGCTGCCTGGGGCCAGCCCAGGTCTCCCGGTAGCTGCCAATGCCTCTGCTTCTCCAGGTTTGACCTGATGGGGCTGAGTCCAGATGCCCCAGAGGACGAGGCTGGCATTAAGAAGGCAGCAGAGAACAGTAAGGCCCCAGCCCCTCCTCGGCATCCTCCCTCTCCCCCTCTGCCCGCCCAGGAAAGTGCCTGGCAATACCTCTGTTTGGCTCCCTTCCTTGGGTCCCTCTGGCAGCTTTCCCTCCACCCAGTCATGCCCCCTCCCCCCAGTCAAGGCCTTGATTGAGCATGAGATGAAGAATGGGATCCCTGCCAATCGGATCGTCCTGGGAGGCTTTTCACAGGTGAGGGGAGAGAGAGGCGGGTGGGTGGTGGGAGCTGAGCTGTGCCCTCATGACCCCTCATTCTCTCCTTCCTCCAGGGTGGAGCCCTGTCCCTCTACACAGCCCTCACCTGCCCCCACCCTCTGGCTGGCATTGTGGCATTGAGCTGTTGGCTGCCTCTGCACCGGGCCTTCCCCCAGGTGAGTGTCTCCACGACCCCGCTCCTGCCCTCTGTCTCCTTGAGGCTGGGGGATTGTGCCCAAGCACTGGCTTTGCTCTCTGAGTCCCGTCTGGCCCACAGGCAGCCAACGGCAGTGCCAAGGACCTGACCATCCTTCAGTGTCACGGGGAGCTGGACCCCATGGTTCCCGTACGGTTTGGGGCCCTGACAGCCGAGAAGCTCCGGTCTGTTGTTACACCCGCCAGGGTCCAGTTCAAGACTTATCCCGGTGTCATGCACAGCTCCTGTCCTCAGGTCAGTGCTGAGGGGCTGCTTCCCACTCCCGCCCTTCTCCTTCCTCCCTCCGGCCAGGAGCCTCTCACAATACCCCCCCTCCCCCCCAGGAGATGGCAGCTGTGAAGGAGTTTCTTGAGAAGCTGCTGCCTCCTGTGTAACTACAGTTCCTGGCCCCCAGCGCGGTCCCCCAGCTCATGGGGGACTTGGCACGCGCGGCACCATCTTGGATCTGAGCCGGTCGAGCCCCTTTCTCACCCTCCTGGACCCTTCCTCTTCCCACAGGCCTCTGGGGCAGGCAGGCCAAGGCCTGGCCGGGCCTCCCTTCCTGGCTTCAGCCACCTGGCTGTCTGCCGCACGGGGTGGGCTGCTTTCTTATCCCATTTCCCTGGAGGGGGGGCCCCCCTGGCAGCAGTATTGGAGGGGCTGTAGGCAGCGGGAGAAAGGGGCCCAGCCGCTGACCCACTCACTCAGGACCTCACTCACTAGCCCCACTTTGGGCCCCTCCTGTGACCTCAGGGTTTGGCCCCTGGGGCCCTCCCAGGCCCCACCTCCCACCCTCTCCCGCCAGCTGATTCTGCCCAGATAATCGTGTCTCTCCTGCCTCCACTCCAGCTGCTTCTCAATCATGACCGTGGCCGTGGCCCGGGCCCCCTTGCTGCTGTGGGCTCCCTGCCCCTGCGCAGGAGTGTGGGTGACGGGGCGGAGTCCTTCGAGGGGGCCTCCCCTCAGCCATTCTGACTTGGGGGCTGGGCCCTGCCTCCCCATTACCCTCCGCCCCCGCGGGCCTGGAGCCTGCAGGGCTGGACTGAGGCTCAAGGTCTCCCCCAGCTGCCTCACCCCACGTTGTCCCCACTCTAGGGCCGGGGGGAGGTGGGGAGGAGTCATGTCTCGTCTTCTGTCTCCATGTAGTTTTGGGTGTTTTTCTTGTTGTGTCTGGATTCCGATAAAATTAAAGAAATTGCTTCAACTCTTAGGCCTGGATGATTCTATCCAAGGGGTAGAGTGTGATCATGTGCAAGAATCTGCTCCAGTGTAAGAAAACTTTATTTTAAATACTTTGGGAAGCTCCTTCGTAGCAGTATAAATTAGTCCCTGGGAGGGAGGGCGTTCTGTGTGTCTCAGGGCCCTGCTTCGCCCCACTTGCTCTTTCTTGGTGGTCCTCCTGGGTTCCTGGACCCTGTGGAATAGAGACCCCTGATACCTGGTCAGTGGTGCCCTTGGCCTCATGCCTGGTGGGCTGAGTGGGCACAGTTGGGGTCTGAGGTAGGGGAGGCTCTGAGGCCCCTGGGTTCCTGCCAGAGGCTGGAGAGCAGGCAGTTGTTTCTCTTCCTTTCCTGGTCCCTGGTAGGTGAGGGTCTCAGGCCTGCGCGCCAAAGCCTGAAGGATTCTGCTTCTGCCAGCGCCATAGATCTTCGCCTGTGATGGGGCAAGGTCTGTGCTCAGGGTCCACACTGGAGTGCAGGGCCCGCACCACCTCGGACAGCCCGGAGTGGGCAGGCCCAGACCCCCGGTGGCCCTTTTCCTAGCCCCTGACTCTCTCCCAGGGGCCAGGCCAGCACCCAGGGTCAGGGGTTGGGCTAGCACTCACACATCCTGTCCAGCCCTAAGGCTGCTGACCAGCCCAGCTCCTTGAGGGCCAGGCTGGGGTTGGCATAACAGGCAGCCACATCGCCTTCCCGCCGGGCCACCACCTTGTACGGGATCTGCAAGAGAGCGGACGGCTGTAGCTTAGCTGAGCTGGCCCTGGCCTTACCCGCCAAGTTGCTGACCAGGCCCTCAAGAAATGGAGGTCCAGAGCAGGGTCTCGCTCTCAGGCATCAAGTCCTGAGGCAGGCTTGAGGAGACAGGGCGGTGCTGGGATGCCCGTCACGTAGGTTAGTGGGAGGGGCTGGGGGTGGGTCAGGGTGGGCTGCCAGCCTACCTTCTTCCCCGAGGCCTTCTCCATGGCCATGACCATCTGTAACACCGAATAGCCCGTGCCTGTGCCCAGGTTGTAGATCTGTCCGGAGAGGAGAACAGGGACTGTGCCGGGGGCTGGACTTACTACCCCTCTGGGCCCCATTGGTCCAGGCCTCTGTCTCCTTCCCCTCCCTCCCTTCTCCTCCTACCCGGCAGCCACACTGCTCCTTCAGCTTCCTCAAAGCCGCGATGTGGCCCTTGGCCAGATCCACGACGTGGATGTAATCCCGGACGCCTGCAGAGGAGGAGGTGGTTGGGTGTTGGGTTCAGTACAGTCTCTGCCCCGCCTCAGTCTCCCTCCCGGCTCCCACTCCTGGCTCCTCCTGGTCCTGGGCTCACCTGTGCCATCCTCTGTGTCATAGTCATTGCCAAAGACATTCAGTGCCTCCCGTCGTCCAATCGCCACCTGGGGTGGAGGTCAGGTTAGCTTTTCCCAGGACCTTGGCACCAGCTGTAGCCCTCAAGCCTAGGGCCACCCCCTTCCTTTCCCTTCTCCTTTACCTGGGAGACATAGGGCATGAGGTTATTGGGGATGCCCTGGGGATCCTCGCCGATGCAGCCCGAGGCGTGGGCGCCTATGGGGTTGAAATATCGCAGCAGCACTGCATTCCAGGCCTGTGGGACGCAGGTCAGACGATGGGAGTTGGGGGTGCAGGCTGTGTGTCCCAGCTGAATCCAGAGCCCACCCTGCCGGTTCTCTATCCCTAGAAAGGAGCAGGGTATCGGGCCCTCCCTGCAAGTGCTGTGTGACCTTGTGCAAGTCACTGCTGCTTCCTGAACCCCAGCCTCCTCCTCGGTGGAGGCTGATCCGGATCCCATCCTCGGGCTCGCGGGCGTGGGCTGTGAGGGGTCCGTGAGCGGAGCCACGGCTGAGTCAAAGGGGGCCCTCACCTTGTCCGCCTGGCACAGGTCCCGGATCATTTCCTCGATGAAGAACTTGGACTTGCCGTAGGGGTTGGTACAGCCACCTGTGGGGTGAGCCTCATCCAGGGGCAGGTACCGGGGGTTCCCATACACGGTGGCCGAGCTGCTGAACACCAGGTTCTTCACCCCGTGGGCCCTCATGACCTGCCCGTGGAGGGGAGGCGTCAGTGGCCTCTGCCTCACACGTTATTCCCGCCCCCTTACACCTCCCAGGTGGGTGGGGCTGAGCTATGGGCTCCCATGTACAGAAGGGGAGACTGAGGCTGAGAGGCAAAGACCTGTCGAAGTTGACACAGCTTGGGCTCTGCCACTGTGTTTGGCAGCGCGTACCCGGCTAGGGGCCCTCACAGTGTCTGTGTCCTCGCCTCACGCCTCACCTCCAGAAGCTGGATGGTTCCTGTCAGGTTAACTCTGTAATAATCCAGAGGCTTCTGCACCGACTCGCCCACAGCCTTGAGCCCAGCAAAGTGGATGACCGCTGTGAAGCTGTGCTGCAGGGTTGCAAAGCTGGGGTCAGAGGTTGCTTACAGGCCTGGCCCTTGGCTATGCCCCCTGTCTGCCTGCCAAGCACCCACCTTCTTAAAAAGACGCTGTAGGGCTGCCTGGTCCAAGATGTCCATCTCCTCAAACTCCACAGAGTGGCCTGTCAGCTCCTGAACCCGCCGCAAGCTCTCAGGCATGGAGCCCCCTCCTGGTTGGGCACATAGAGGCCATCAAAGTCAGAGGAGATGGGGTGCTGGGTTCCCAAGGGACTGGCCAGACACACATCTCTTGGAGGCGGGGGTAGAACGCAGGGTTTCCCTTCCATCCCCCTGGGAGCACCAGCCCCCCTCCACCTGCTCACCACGAATGGCGTTATGGAAGTTGTCGACGACCACGGGCGCATAGCCCGCCTCCAGCAGCTCCAGCACGGTGTGGCTGCCGATGTAGCCAGCCCCACCCGTTACCAGCACCTTCTCTGCCATCGCGCCTGGCCCAGGACAGAGACTCAGAGGTGGCCAAGGCTGCCTGCTCAGGGCCTCCTTCGATCTGGACTCTGGCGTCAGGGAGGCAGTGGTGCGTCCTAGGTAATAGGGTGGGTCTGGAGTCAGCCCTGGTCCAAGACTGGATACCATCACTTTCTGGCCTTAGGCCTTGGAGACCACTTCTCTCTTGGCCTTAGTTTCCAACTCTATACCATGGAGTTTATAACTGTACAACTATCACGTGGTAGTGTGAGGGTCAGATGAGGTGATTTTAAAGGCCTGCCACATGGTACAGGTGGGGAGACGACTGAGGCACAAGCGCCATAACTGACCGGGGGTTGGGAAGATGGAACCCTAGGCTCCACGCTGCCTTCCCCGAGCTGTCTGGGGACTGGACAGTTCTGGACAGAAGGAAACAAGGCAGCAGCCTTGGGACTCCAAGAGCCCAGGAAGGGGTTCTGTCTGCTCAGACTCAGACCTTCCCAGTCCCTCTGCCATCACTAGGTATAAACTGGCTCCTTGGTTCAGTGACTAATACCTCCTGGGGTAAGCAGCCCCCTGACTCCCTCCCACAAAGGTCAACTGGGAGGAGGCAGGAAATATAGCAGATGGCCTCAAGGTGGGGTCTTTTGCCAGGCAGGCTGAGCCCAGCTCTGGGGTTACAGCACTGCACTCCTGGAGTGGGCCCCACCCCAGGTCAGCCAGGCTGGTTCCGCCTGTGCGGATGCCACTCCCCGCTTGGAGCTAAGGATCTCGCCTAATTCTAGGGGGCACTGAACAGGGTAGTGTAGACGTGGCCTTGGCTCCAAGCTCCACTGCCAGGTGTGCACCACCGCCCTGAACAAACTCTACGGGCAGAGACGGTGGAGCGGAGGAGGGGGGCGGGGGAGGAAACTCAGACACTGAGGTCTTTCATTCCGGGCGGCCTGGCCCGCAGCCGCCTTCCTCCGAGCTGCGTCAATCCTCTTCTGGGCTCATCCAGCTCCGACCCACCTGACTGAACGCCCGCTGCGTGCCAGGCTCTGTATTGGGCACTTTTGCATTATTTTCCTGAATTCCCCCAACATCCTGATGAGGCAGGTGTTACTACTGGCACTTTACAAAAAAAGATACTAAGGTCAGAGAGGTGAAGTAATTGCCTTAAGTCACAAAGCTAGTGCTGGCCGGGCTAGAATCTGGATCTCCAGGCTCAAAGTCCCGCCCCTCGCCCCAAGCAGTTCGCCCCCTGCCCCCACTGTTTCCCGCTGGACTCTGCTCCTGACGCTGAAGCCGCCCCCGCCCCCGTCCCACCGAGCTCCACGCACTGTGCGGGCCCCCGGAAAGTGGAGGCGGAGGAGCCATGGGAGGCAGGAAGGCTGGTGAGGCCGGCCTTCCTCCGACTCGCAGAGTGGCCTCGGTCAGCTGTCGCCTCCTCAGTTTTCCCAGCCCGTAAAATGGAGGGGAGGGGGCCCAGGGCCGTGAGCTATCAAGTGCACTTGAGCCTCAGGCTGGGATTCGGGCGGTGCCTCGGCCGGGAATGAATGAACCCTGGCCACCCCAGCCAAGGCAGCGGGAGCTGCGAGCAGCGAGGGTGGGTCTGCCCTGGCGGGACTCTGCCCAGAACGCAGCCCAGACCCCCGAGACTCTCCCTCGCGCCCGGTGGACCACCCGGCCCCTCGCAAACCCGCCCAGGCCCCCCATTCGCCTCCCGAACCTGCTCCGCACCACGGACCCCGCGCTGCCTCGAACGGCGCCGCCTCCCGAGCTCCGCGCCCAGTCCCTTTAAGAACCGACGGCCCGCCCTGGCCCCGCCTCCTCCACGCCCCCAAGAGACGTGTCAGCGGAGAGACCGCAGTACGGGGCGCCGGGAGGACCACGGAAGCTGCGTCTTCAGGACGCCTGCGCGGCACATCCCGCAGAGGGAGGTACCGACCCGTGCCTGGGCGGTGGGCAGAGGAGGGCACGGCCCGCAGCCGGGCCCGCGAACCCAGGCGCCAGCGCTTGTCCCGACCACGGGAAACGGGCGCCGCGCCCCGGGAGATGGGGCTTCTCAGGGGCGCCCGGCAGCCGTCCGGCGGCGGGAGCCACAGCCAGGCGCGGGGCCGAAAACCGCGGCTCCACGCTCGCCCGCAGGTTTTTCACTGTTTTCGTAGCTGCCAAACCCTTTCTTTTTAGTAACCCTGGCATGAAGCAGATGGCTGCCTGGAACAGGCAAGAGGGACGGCGCCGAAGGACGGGAACGGGTAGGGGTCGCCCAGAGGCTGCCGTTCTGTAAAGTCTAGTTCAAAAACCCGCCAAAAGGGAACTTCCCTGTCGGTCCTGTGGGTAACACTCCGCGCTTCCAATGCTGGGGGCCCGGCGTTCGATCCCTGGTCGGGGAACTAGATTCCGCATGCATGCTGCAACTAAGAAGTCCGATGCCGCACCTAAAGATCCCGAACGCAGCAACGAAGACCCGGTATAGATAGATTAGATTAGATAGATAGATAAGATAGATGAGATAGATACTTAAAAAAAAAAATACCGCTAAGGGAGCCCTGAAACTAAAACAGGAATTACAGCGCCAATTGCGGTCAGCCTGGAACGGTTTGCACCCTGCCTACCATAATAGTACGTTAGAAAATGGTGTTCTGATTTTGTTTAAAATAAAGGGAGGGGGCTTCCCTGGTGGCGCAATGGTTAAGAATCCGCCTGCCAATGCAGGGGACACGGGTTCGAGCCCTGGTCTGGGAAGATCCCACATGCCGCAGAGCAACTAAGCCCGTGAGCCACAACTACTGAGCCTGCGCGACTGGAGCCTGTGCTCTGCAACAAGAGAGGCCGCGATAGTGAGAGGCCCGCGCACCGCGATGAAGAGTGGCCCCCGCTCGCCGCCAACTGGAGAAAGCCCTCGCACAGAAACGAAGACCCAACACAGCCAAAAATAAATAAATAAATAAATTTATAAAATAAAGGGAGGGTTAAGGAATGATGTGTATAAAGGCATGACATACTGAATGATGAAACCCGAGCAAAGGAAGAAATGCACACGTGTGTGCCACAGCCTGAGTGCCCTGGGCCTGCCCGAGTCCAGCAAGGACGCTGACAGGAAGGAGAGGCTGAGGTCCTGAGAGCTGAGTGCGCCCAGAGCTGCACCTGCCCAGGCCCAGAGGACTTCGTGCAACAGCCCAGGTCACAGAGCCACGAGCCTCAGAAACAACCTCCCCAGGGTGCTCTGGTCAGCGCTGTCATTACCACCGACCTCCCCAATTCTCAAGAGGGGAAAGAGGGAGAAAATTCAGAGATTAATAAACTGAAGTCTATGTTTTCCTCTTAGAGGAAATGTAAAGATGCTTTATTCCCTCTCCCCTATGTACACGCATCTGCACAACAGAACACTGGAATGGTTATGTCATTAAACCTTTAATTACGTAAGCTGTTTTCAACAATCATGTTCGAAGTGGAGATTTTCCAGAGGTGCTGGAGTTGGCAGGTGGCCACACCACAGCTCAGCCCTCACCCCTTCACCAAATGCCCTCTGCCAGCTGAGGAAAAAACTCCTCCCTGCCCCTTTGCCCTACAAAGTCAGCGAGCGATGGCCCCAAGGATATGGCAGCATCAAGCTGTGTAGAGTGGCCAACTGGCAGGTTTCACCCAGAGATGAGACTTGAGGATCAACCCAAGTCAGAGAATTGGGTTCCCAAGTGCCCTCAGGCATCCAACTCCTGGGCCTTTGGGTCCATGGTGAAGGGAGACCTCCAGCTGCCCAAGCCTCTCACTCATCCTCGGGTCAGGCAGGGAGGGCCTGAGGCCGGGCAACTCCAGTCCACCTCCTTTCCGCCAGGAGAGACCTAGGTGCAGAGCTGGCAGTGAGGTGCCTACTCCTGTTGATTTCATTCCCATTTCCACATGCCCATCTGTGAGTCATCCACACATGTCCCTATTCCCACACAGTCCCCAGGGCTTCGGGGGGCAAGGGGCTCACAGTTTACAGGTAGCCTGAGCCACTTTGGAGCTGGTTCTTCTGTTCAAGGCTTGACAGATAAAGGCCCCAGCTTCCAGGAGCTTCTGGAGGTTCACACCCTTTGAGAAACAAGTTAGAGGATGCAGTAAGTCACGACATGCCCTCAACACCCAGGGAAACATCAGACTGGACAGAAAACTGTGTGAGGGTGAAGACAACCAGGCTCTCGTTCCTCTGACGACGGGATACCCGCTGCCTGTGAGGTGGTGTCCTCGTGGCACGTGGGGTTCCCCTCTGACTGCCCTCAATGTGTGAAATGGTTTGTAGCGCCGCCACCAGGGGAGGGAGCTCAGTAGTCCTGTGTGGTTCTCCAACTCCAGGGTCTAGCACAGGCCTGGCCCACAGTGGTCAGACACTGAATACTGAAGTAAGGACCGTGAGGTAGAGAGAAACAGGAGTAAAAACACCAACTAAAAGGGCCACACTGAAAACCTTGATAACAATAGCTCCTATTTACTGATGCGTACTATCTGCTTAGCTCTGGGCCAAGCATTCCACATTTTCTTATGCTCATAATAACTCTGTGAGATAGGTGCTGTTATTATTCCCATTTCTTAGGCCCAGAGCGGTGAAGTAATCTGTCAGGTCACACAGCCTGTGAGTGACAGGACTAGGTTTTAAACCCAGTTCTGTCTAATCCAAAAGCACAGATGCTACACTGCTTCCAACCCACACTGAGGGCCCTTACTGACTCCGGCAGAGCCCTGCGGGGCTAATTCTACTGTCCTCATTTTTCAGAGAACAAAACAAAGGTCCAGAGGAAACTGACTCGTTTCAGGTCATGGCTTTACTCTTTCAGGGCTCTTTCCCTACACCCCGGTGCCTACTCAGACTGAACCATCAGACTCACACTGAGGGCCTGCCTTCTCGTGGCCTCCATCTGCCACGCTCTGTTATCCCAAAACATATGACAGAACGGCCCTAATCTCTTGGCACCCTTCTCTTAACTGCACCAGCACCACCACAAAAACCCTGAACAAACCCAGCAGCTTCTGTCCTCCGGCTTCAGGCAGAGCTCTGGTCAGTTCAGGGCTGTCGCCACCAGGAGGCAGGTGGCATTACCGTGTGAACGCCCAAGCCGGCCAGCATGTAGACCAGGTCCTCGGTGGCCAAGTTTCCCGATGCTCCGTGTGCATAGGGACAGCCTCCAAGTCCCGCCACAGAAGAGTCCACGACGCTCACTCCCATCTGCAAACAAGGATGGTGAAACACGGCTGTCACTGTGGGGACCAGAGCCTACAACGCCGGTTCTTGTAAACCTACCATCTGCTGCCTGAAATTCTTTGGCTTATGATTCTGTCGACGTGAAAATCCCACTGAAAGAAACTGTTCCTCTTTTTAGTTCCTAAAACAGTGTGAGTCTTTTATGCTACACTGTTTCCTCTGCCAGGAATATCTATCCTCCTTCCTTTCATGGGTGACTCCTCACCTTCTCCTTCGCAGCCTAAAAGCCACCTCCTCAGAGGGGCCCTTCCCGATCACCGACCTAAACTAACCCTCTCCCACTGTTGAGGTTTCAGACCCCTGTTGCTTCCTGTGTTCACTCACCCACCCCCGCTCCCTCACCCCACGTCAAGCCTCTAACCCCACGGGGGCCTATCCCGTTTCCCTAGGTCAGTCGCTCCCACTTTCCTAAGATGACTGTTTCACTTTTCCTCTCTCCTTAAACCTCAACTCTGAGAAGACAGACCCAGAAGGTAATAGAATCATCTGGCTTAAAGACATGAGCCTCAAGGAGGTAATGTGAGAGCTAAAAAGAGGGGAAAAAATAAGGTGGCCCAGGATTGCTCTAGCTAACCTAAAGACAACCGGCTAGACTTAGACTATCACTACAGCAAGGCAGCCTGTGGTCAGACACTCGGAATTTTCCGTCTAAGGGGCTGCTGGGCCATGGGACCCTCATTCTGGGCCAGCCCGCAAGAAGCAAGCCTCAAAAGAAACCCAATCTGAGGTCTGAGTCCAATCTTTGGGGAACAGCATTAAAGGTTCTCCCTCTGCGTGACCTCTGCCTGCCTCCCTCCCTCCCTCCCTCCCTCCTTCCTGCCTGCTCTCGCTACACACAGGCACATGCACTTGCACTCACAGCCCTGTGTGCCAGGGCGGGGCCAGGGCACCTGAGTCCTCCCTGACCCCACCTTAGTCTTAAAATGCAGTGCTGCCTGGTCACCTTTCCGCTTCCCTTTTTCAACTGCTTAACTTCTTCGTGTCCTTCAGGCCTCCCCTGGCGAATCCTCCCTGACCTCCCCAGCTGGGACTGGGGCCTTCCCAAGCCCCATGCTTCCTCCCTGCGTGGCATCTGTCACAATGCATTAGGATTATCACCTGATTCTCGACTGTCTCTCCTAACAGACAGATGCAGGCACTTTCAGGGCAGGGTCACATGTTTGTGTCCGCCATGGCCAGCCTGCGGCCTGGCACACAGGTGTGGGCCTTCAGCACAGTGAACGCTTGCTGAAAGAATAAATGAAACATAGCTGTCCTGCCACCATACCCTTTGGGAGAATGGACATGTGCCTCTATTCTGGGACATGCCCTGATTACCTGCAGGGCCATCAAGGTGTTGGCCAGGGCCTGGCCATAGGTGTCATGGCAGTGGACAGCCAGGGCAGCCACTGGCACCTCATGCATGACAGCGGACAGCATATCCTTCATGGTCCCGGGAGTGCCCACGCCAATGGTGTCCCCCAGAGAGATCTCATAGCAGCCCACCGAGTACATCTTCTTGGCGACCTGGGGAAACAAGCAGGCGCTTGGAGGACCCCCGATTCCTCAAGCCAGGGGTCCTTGGCCTACGCAGAACACCTCCACGTCTGAGACACTAAATTCCTATCAGACCACAGACTCCTTACAACTTCATGAGTGGGAATGATAATCCTCCTTCTACTCATCAGGAGACTGGGACGTAAGGAGCAGAGCCGGCCACTGGGTGCAGGCCCTGGGGCCCCAACCCCTGTGCTTTCCTCCCGCGCGTGTCTCAAACTCCATCCACTCCTTCACTTACCACCTTCACACACTGTGTCAGACCCAAGGACCAGAATCAGTAGAATTGATTCCTTTCGCATAGCTCTATCCTTGGTAGGAAGATGTGTGAAACATGGGTCTGAGGTGCTAGTTATATATTTTTAAGGGAAGTACCTAACTACTAAAATTTTTAGAAGCGCACCTGTCCACCCCTAAAATCACTGTAGAACCAGAGAGTATACGCCCCACCCGGGGAGGTGCTGCTGCACACTGTTCCGCTGGAGAAGCGGGAGGAAGCGGGAGGTGGGGTCAGGGACATGGTGGTGCTCAACGGCGGTCTGCTGGATAAAGAAACCGGTGCGCCCCCTCCGCGGCCGCCCATGTGGGCAGAAAGACCAGGAGCCATGGCAGCCAGCGGGCAGCAGAGGGTGGAGCCAAAGGGGCAGGCTTGGGAGTGACGCGACGCTGGACGTGACCACTTCTGCTGCTCACTAGCTACGGGGCCTTGGCCACGGACCTAACCTCCCTGAGCTTCAATTTCTGCTTCTGAAAAACAATGACGAGCCTTTGCAGGGATACAGGCAGGACTGGCGGCCACAGGAGGCTGAGATTCTGGACGAGAGCAGCCACTCTCAATAAGCAGTTGCTACTGTCACCAATGCTCACTTCTGGGTGCTGCCTGGTGTGTGGGAAGAGCAAGAGGGCTTTAGAGGTAAGCAGATGGGGGTTGAGACCTGGTTTCACCATTTGCAACCTGCCTGGCAAGTTAGTCTCAGTTTCCTCAACTGTAAAATGGAATAACAATAACACCAAATTTGCTGGGTGGCTTTGAGGACAAAATGACGTAAGTTCTTGGGTTGGTCATTTCCCGCCCTGTGTTCTTCTCAGAGGATGTCAATGGCCTCTCCAGCCACTACAAGGAACCCCTCTGCAGAGGATTCTCACCTCACATCACCGGTCCACTGACCAGACTGGAAACTGAGTCAGGGGCTTTCACCCTGGGGTAGAGGGCAGGGGCTTCAGAGACTCCATGCCAGGCCAGGAGGTGGCCCTCCAGGGGTGAGTGCAGGGCTGTGCTCTCAGAGGGGCTTAATGAAGGAGCTGGGCAAACAAATGAAATCCGTGACCCACCATGAAAGTGTGGCGAGAGCAACCTACGCACTCAGGGGCAGGCACGGGAGCCAACCCTCAGGAAATCCCGCCCCCCCCCCCCCCCAACGCACCTCAGCTACTTTGGCCGGGGAGATCTTCCCTTCGTAAGGGCATCCAAGCACACAGGAGACGTACCTGTGGGAAAACAGGGAGGACTGGTGTCAATGGCCCCGGGCTCTCTGGCCAGCAGAGCTGGGGCAGGGTGGCTGCTTGACACACGTCCCTGGTTAGCCTGCACCCAAACCTGCAGCCAGGCAGGAGGCCAAGGGCTGGGTGGAAGGCTAATGCAATGCTGGTGAGCCGGACGAAGGCACTGCTGCTCAGTGCCAGGAGGGGCCAGCGCAGTGCCACAGCAGGGAAGAAACTAACAGGCCTGTAGTTCAGGAAGCAGGCGACACACAGAGAGGCAGCCAGAGATCAACCAAGGAGGAGGAGAAGCTGAAGAGGGCAATATGGGCAGCCAGCTGAGCCGCACAGAGTGGGGCCACGCTCGGGAGAGGACCAAGGACGGATGAAACCAAAGCGGGAACAAAAAAGCTGGGCCAGCCAAGGGCCAAGGGATCGGCTGCTCCGGTTGAGTGGCCAGAGGGTTCCAACACTCATTTATTCAACTGATATATACCGAGCTGCCCACAGCGTGCCAGGCACTGGGGAAGCGCAGTGAGCAAGACTGAAAAGATCCCCACCGCCACGGAGCTTAAGGTTTCAAGTTAGGGAGACAGCCGGTAAAAAAGTGATCTAATAAGGGAAGGAGATAATCTCAAAAAGTGATGTGCTATGAAGGAAAGACAAGGGAAGTGTGACAGAAGCAACCAGAGGAGGCCAACAACAGTAGGATGGCCCAGGAAGACCTCTGTGAGAACGCGAAGCTGGAGCTGAGATGGGGGGAGAGCCGTGCTCCAGGCAGAGAGAAGAACCAGCGTAGAGTCCCTGAGACCGAAGAGTAGGTGTGTTCAAGACACAGAATAAAGGACAAAACAGCTGAGGTATGGGCAGCAAGGGGCAAAGAAGTACAACATGAGGTTGGAGAGGAGGCCACCGGCCTGATCATGGGGTCTTGAGAGTTACGGTGAGGAGTCCGGATCTTGAGTGTAGCCAGCTTCTATGTCCACCCACCCCATTCAGGCTGAGGCTCCATTAAAACCTTTTAGAGTCTTACAAAGTACTCTGCATATTATGAGGCATAATAAATGTCTGCTGGATAAATAAATTTCAGACTCAAACATCTCAGTGTATTTTTCCATCTTAATCCTTCTTCTTACTCTCCAATCACTGCTGAGCACAGAAAAGCTAAAGAAATACTGAGGAAAGAGCACAGGCTTGGGAGTCAGGAAGACCTGATATGCCCTTGCTTCCCCATCCATCTATCCGCCCGTCGGTTCCTGAGCACCTACTATGTGCTAGGCCCAGAGCTGGGAGAGGGAGTACAGCAGGGACTGAGGTGGGCTCTGCCCTCACGGAGAGCACAGTCTAGTGGGGGATGGGAGGCAGAGGGGAATTTAACAAGCAGGTAAGTGCTTTGTTAGAGGATGTTCAGGGGACTCTGGGAGCCCAGAGGAGGGACACCAACTCCGCCTAAGGGAACAGAAAGCTTCTTGGAGAAACTGGCATCCATGAGAGGACCTGAAGATGAGCAGGAATTAGCCCTGACAAGTAGGATGTAGAAGGAAGAGTGTTCTGAGTCTACAGAAAGCACGTACAAAGGCCCAGAGGCAGGAGAGAACTGGGCCATGTGACAAATGGAAAGAAATTCCAGTTGGCTGGAATGCAGTGTGCTGAGGAAGCAGGGCCAGAAGAGGGACGTGAGCAACGAGGCTGCAGAGAGTGACAGGGGCTGAAAAACGCAGGAGCTTGTAAACCATGTTGAAAAGTCTGGAGTTGGTGAGTCACTGACAGGTTTTTAACCAGGGAGTGATGTGATCAGATGTGCACTTCTGAAACAGCGTTCTGGCTGCAGTTTGTTGTGTGACCTCACAGCAGACTCTTCATCCTTCCCGAGCCGTAGTTTTGTCATCTGGAAGTGGGGACAGAGGCCTCCTTGCTGGGCGACTGTGAGGCTACAATTAGATAATACATGGACAACGTCTGGCACTACTGCTATTAAAGATGTGATGTCGGAGACATCTTAGAGGCCGAGGGGATTCCTCAGGGAGGTGTGAAGAGTTGGTGGTGGAGCCAGGATTAAACTGACCTCCACAAACCCTGCTTAGTGTCTGTCCTGCTAGATTCCTCTGGTGAACTGACCCAAAAATCAGGTTTGGGGAAAGCACTTGCCAGGATTTCTTCTGACCAAATTTACTTGGGAAAAGATGTCTGGGTGTGGAGCTTGGGCTGCCTGCACCCAGGATAAGGAGTCTGTGAGGGATGGTCGCTGGAGCTGGAGCCTGGCCCTAACCAGAATGGTACTGAGGAAATAGAGAGAGGCAGCAGCAATGTGGTCAGACTCACCCCCGCACAGGGATACTGGCCGCCCGAGCTGCCTTCAGGATTTCGTCAAACCGCCGCACGCTCTCATCTATGGAGCAGTTGATGTTCCTCTTGCTGAAGAGCTCGGAGGCAGCTCCAAAGACAGCCACTTCCTTGGCTCCGGCAGCAACCTGCCAACAGCCAGGTGAATTCCTTTCAGCACTTTTCTCTTCAAGGAACACCCACACAGAGTGGCAAAAACCTTTGTCTAATGGTGAGTTTTATGATATATGAATATTATAAGTTGAATTGTGTCCTTCCCAAAAAGACATGTTGAAATGCTGACCCCCAGTACCTCAGAACGTGACCTTGTTTGACAATAGGGTCATTGTAGGTGTAATTAGTTAAGATGAAGTCATCTTAGTCCCTCTTCCCTTATACGATTGCGCCCATGTGAAGACAGACACAGAGGAAAGGCCAGCGAAGGTGGAGGCAGATACTGGAGAAACGCACCTACAAGCGGAGGAACACTGAGGATTGCTAATCATCACCAGAAACTAGGAGAGAGGCGTGGAAAGATTCTCTCTCAGAGCCCTCAGAGGAACCAACCTGGACTTCCCTGGTGGCGCAGTGGTTAAGAATCCGGCTGCCAATGCAGGGGACACAGGTTCGAGCCCTGGTCCGGGAAGGTCCCACATGCCACGGAGCAACTAAGCCCGTGAGCCACAACCACTGAGCATGCGCTCTAGAGCCCACGAGCCACAACTACTGAGCCCACACACCTAGAGCCCACGAGCCACAACTACTGAGCCCGTGCACCACAACCACTGAGCCCACGTGCCTACAGCCCATGGTCTGCAACAAGAGAAGCCACCGCAATGAGAAGCCCGTGCACTGCAACAGAGAGTAGCCCCTGCTTGCAGCAACTAGAGAAAGCCCACGCGCAGCAACAAAGACCCAACGTAACCAAAAATAAATACATAAATAAATTTTAAAAAAAAGAAGGAACCAACCCTACTGACACCTTGATTTAGGACTTCTAGCCTCCAGAACTGTGAGAGAATACATTTCTATTGTTTTAAGCCACCTAGTTTTTTCATATTTTATAATGGCAGCCCTAGGAAATTAATACAGGGAATTATATCTCAATAAAAAAGAAGACTTGGCCTCCCCCAAGGACCAACACTGCTGCTGCCGTCGCCACCCTGGAAGTCACTCTTTTTTTTTTTCAAGTCGTAAATTTTTTAATTCTAGAAAAGAGAAATCCCATTCACACATCACAGGTGGGAAAGTAAACTAATAGACCATTCTGCAGAAAAAACTGACAATACTTAACAATTTTGTTTCAAAAGTACATATCTTAGAGAAATTCAATTTACAAATGCAAACAAGGAGGCATAAACAAAGGCGTTCACTACATCACTGTTATAATGAATAGAGGGGAAAAAATCTAAAAATCTACCAATAGGGAGATACGTAAATAATGGAGCCGCTACATTGCTAGTTCAGCGGATACACTATGGAACTCAATTACGTAAAGTAACAAAAGCAAGTTTTCATTATATTCTACTCCCTCTTGAAACCTCACCAAGGATTTTTTTAATGCATTCTTTTTTTTAAAAATTTATTTTATTTATTTATTTATTTTTGTCTGCATTGGGTCTTTGTTGCTGTGCGCAGGCTTTCTCTAGTTGTGGTGAGCTGGGGCTACTCTTCGTTGCAGTGTGCAGGCTTCTCATTGAAGTGGTTCTCCTGTTGTGGAGCACAGGCTCTAGGCGCACAGGCTTCAGTAGTTGTGGCACATGGGCTCAGTAGTTGCAGCTCGCGGGATCTAGAGTGCAGGTTCAGTAGCTGTGGCGCACAGGCTTAGTTGCTCCACGGCATGTGGGATCTTCCCGGACCAGGGATCAAACTCGTGTCCCCTCTCTACTTGGTGACTGAACACAAATGTCTTTTATTTTAGGTGTTGAATAAAGCACTGATTTTGTGGAATTTGTGCTAAAATCACTGGCAAGACTTTTTTCTTCAAAACAATCTAGTAAGATTTCCAGTATATTCCTGCCTTGCTCCATATTAATGTCAGGTGCCCTGGAAGGTCGGCAAAATCTTCTACTATAGTCATTTTTGAGAAGATCCAGCCCCCACGCGGCCATGTTCCGGCCCGGCTCAGCCCACGCAGGGGTTGGGGGCGGAAGTCCACACAGGCCGCAGCTCCAGGCAGCCCAGCGAGGACGGAGTCACCCGAAGAGCAGCCAGGCGGAAACCCAGTAGCACCTTAAGCGAAAGACGGCGGGAGATGGCGGGAACTAGGGAGCCGCGACCCAGCCTGGAAGTCACTCTTAAAAGAAGCTTTTTGCCTAAATTCGGAATCAACATCTCCAATGACGTTCTCATGTAAAATTATAAGAAAGTTGACAGATATTAGCAACTACCTTTAACTCCTGTGAGGAGCTCGATCACCTTTCTTTAAAGAGGACATGGGCAATAACAACAAGAGCTAACGTTCATTAAGCACTCATCTTCTACCAGGCTCTTACTAAGCAACTCATGTGCATCCTATCTTCTGAAATCCTCACAATGTTAGGTACCATCATTAACCTTATTTTATAGGCAGAACCTGAGGCTCAAAGACGTTTAGCAGCTTGTCAAGATCAGAGAGCTGCGAGTGGCAGGGCCAGAACCGCCCCCAGGTCTGTCTGACGGTGCCCATCACCGCTGGAGACAAGTCCTTCAAACAGACATCTTGGGACAGGGACTGAGCCCAGGGACAAGACAGAGGCCATATGCCATCAATCTCATTTCAGGGGCCCCCACCAAAAACAAGTCTCTTACCGCTGCCTGGAAGCCTTTGAAATTTGGGGTCAGCACTGGGTAGCTGATGCCAGGAAATTTCTGGATGCCCTTCATGACTTCAGCATGGTCAGCCATCTGAGAGCCAAAGGAGACACTGCCAAGTCACCACCAAGGGCAGGCAGAGAGTTCAGGTAGAGAAAACCGTTTTAGCACAAAATCTCTGTTCTCCAGGACCCCTGGAGAATGAGTCCTTTTGCAGAGCTGAGTCTCCCCAATGCTTTTACTATCTGTTTGACTGCTGATGAGCGAGAAGGCTCCTTGGCATGGGTGAGATCCCCAGTTTCTCCATATGGCCAACACTGTCAGCTCTACATAAGGAGTAAGAGCAGCAATGGTACTTGTAGCCATTTGCTGAGAATGTGCTCCGAGCCCGGCACTGTGCTCAGCTGTCATCTAACTCAGTTGGAACAGGATCTTTCTTCCCACTTGACTATCTCTGTGAAGCAGGAGTCGCCAGTCTTTCCCCTTCACAAACGCAGAAGCCACACCTCTAGACAGGCCTAGAGATTCTAGACTTCTTAGAGCCAGAAGAGACCTGAGAGGTCCTCTTGAAGCTGGTGAGGGGAAGGCCTCACCAAGCTCACCACGAAAGTCGGGGCAGAGCCAAGACTGAATCCAAGCCACCTGCCTCCCGGGGCATGCTCTTTTGCTGCACATGCTACTAAGAAGCACAGAGAGCTCTCAAAGCCAGAGACCTGGAAACCTACGTTCCTGACTTCTACTGACTTCCAGGGCAAGTGCAAAACTTTATATCCCTCTCATCTGAGACATGCCTGAGGGCTGGGGCTCACCTGGGGAACCCATTTGGGAGACACAAAGCTGGTGGCTTCTATAACAGGGAGTCCTGCTTCGGAAAGCATGTCTATCAGTTTGATTTTCATTGGAGTAGGTATAATATTCTGTAATGCAGAGAAAAACCAGAAAAGACAGGTTGGCAAAGTCAGTAATAAAATGGTCTCAGAATGCAGTCTGTTAGTTCAAAGCTTTTACTACAGCAAGCACTTCACTATCTCAACTTTCAAACACTAACATGAATTCACATGTAATCCTAGCCAACAGGTGCAGAACAAGGCTTGTCTTCGAGTTCTACAGATAGCATTTTGCAGTGGAAGCAGTTTCTCACTTGAAAATGAGTTAATACTGACATGGAAACAATATTTTCCTGTCATACAGGCTTTTAAACTAAATTTTTATTACTTTATGACCCCACCATAAACAAATTGCCATGGCCTGAAAGGGCAGAGATGACTAACCTTCTGGGTCCTATGAATGTGGCCTCCAAAGGGTCACACTCTCCCCCTTCCGTCTCTCAGCTGGCACAGGATCTCACCCTCACATGATCAGCCTACTGCTTCTCTCTTTCCCTCCCTCACCATGTCTAGCTGCTCACCAGACTCTGTGGACTCCTATCTCCAAATCTACCATCATTATCCCATGTATGTTACGGCATGGTCACAGTCACTCTACCAATTCATCCCACACAGGAATCCTTCTAAAGCACAGTCTCCATTATCTCACTCTCCTGCTCAAAAGCCTTCCATGGCTCCCTAGTACTTACAGGATTAGGTCAAAAATCCTAAAAACTCCAAGTCCTTCTCGCCAGGCCCTTCCACCCCCAATTTCTCTCCCACTGCTTTAATTTAATCTATTCCACAAGTAATTTTTGAGAGCCTTCTATGTTCCAAGGATTGTGCTAGGAGCTACAGATACAGTGGTAAGCAGAACAGACATGATCCTGTCCTCAGAGAGCTTACAGCTTATTGCTTCCAACCAACACTCACTATTAAAGGTAGGCTGATCATGCTTTTAAAAAAAATTTTTTTAAAGAGGTTTTCTTATTGAAATAAAATAATTAATACATGATTATTTCAGAAAAACATGGCAAAAACAAAAGAAAACCACCCTTAAAACCTCCCAGAGATAACACTCTCAATACCCTGATAGGTAACTTTCTAGATCTGTGCAGTCCAATACATTAGACATAAGCCATACGTGGTTATTTAAATTTAAATTAATTAAAATTACATTAAAAAATTCAATTCCCCAGCCACACTAGTCACATTTCAAGTGCTCAACAGCCCCAAGTGTCTAGTGGCTACTGTCTGGGACAGCTCAAGCCTAGAACACTTGTGTCTTCACAGGAAGTTCTATTGGACAGCACTGTTCTATGATCCTTTTCTAGGCAGATGCTCCCACACATATATAAACTTTTTTGTTTCTTACACAAAAGTATAAGATTAAATATATATATAGACACTATCTTATAATCTGATTACATCTTAATATACTCCTATATTATTAACGGCTTCACAATATTCCATTTTATGAAGTCATTAATGTATTTGAGTTATCTTTCCCCTACTGAACACTTAGGTCGTTTCCAACTGTTCTGCTGTTACAACAGGGTTTTAAGGAACATCCGCAAGGCTAAGTCTTTGCATGTGACTTTCATGACTTCCTTTGGACAAATCCCCTTACGTGCAATTGCTGGATCAAAGGCACGCCCTCACCTTCCCTCTGCACTCCTGCAGCGCTTACCATCCACCCCACCCCCCCACAGGGCCTTAAGGTGGACCTGGGGTCACAACACTTGTGCCTGAACTGTCACAGGTGCCTGCCTGGCCTCCCCGACCCGGCCCTAAGTTGGGTATACTTCTGCACCCACCACATGGAACGCTCAATGCCTGCAAAAACTTTTTTGGTTGATTTCCATCCTTACCTTTTCATTTTGTAGTCCGTCTCGGGGACCAACTTCCACAATTTTCACTCGCTTTGGGAAAGTACCCACAGATGAGGTGCTAACCTTTGGTTTAAAAGAGGAAACAAAAAGTAACAGGAGGAAATTGTCACAATTCTCCAGGGGGGCAAATCTGAAAGAATGTATCCATCTTCACTAATACTGAGACAAGAAGCAGTATTTCTCACCCTTTAATTCACATTCGCTCTGTTTCAGAATCAAGAACAAAAAAAAAATTTCACTTAGAAACAGGAATAGAGTAAGACAGCAGTCCCCAACCTTGTTGGCACCAGGGACTGGTTTCGTGGAAGACAATTTTTCCACGGACTGTGTGTGGGGGGAGGGGATGGTTTCGGGACGATTCAAGCACATTACATTTATTGTGCATTTTATTTCTATTATCATTACATTGTAATATATGATGAAATAATTACGCAACTCAACATAATGCAGAATCAGTGGGATCCCTGAGCTTGTTTTCCTGCAACTAGATGGTCCCATCTGGGGGTGATGGGAGACAGTGACACTTGAAGTGTGTTGCTTATGTCCAGTCTACTCCGTAAGATGCAGCTTGTCACTTGCCACTCACTGATAGGGTTTTGATATGAGTCTGCAAGCAACCGATTTATTATGGTCTCTGTGCAGTCAAACCTCTCTGCTAATGATAATCTGTATTTGCAGCCGCTCCCCAGTGCTAGCATCACCGCCTCAGCTCCACCTCAGATCATCAGGCATTAGATTCTCACAAGGAGCGAGCAACCTAGATCCCTCACGTGTGCAGTTCACAGTAGGGTTTGCGCTCCTATGAGAATCTAATGCCACTGCTGATCTGACAGGAGGCGGAGCTCAGGCGGTAATGGGAGTGATTCGGAGCGGCAGATGAAGCTTCGCTCACTTGCCCACCGCTCACCTCCTGCTGTGCGGCTCGATTCCTTACAGGCCACAGGCTGATGCTGGTCCATGGCCCGGGGGTTGGGGACCTCTGGAGTAAGTGATTCATGCTCCCAGTACAGGGCCATTTCCAACTCTCCTTTAGTCCAGACCCATTTCCAACCGCCTGACAGTTGAGCATTTAGGTTTATATTTTAAATTATTTTTAAAAAATATTTATTTATTTAGTTGGTTGCGCTGGGTCTTAGTTGTGGCTCGCTGGCTCCTTAGTTGTGGCATGTGGGCTCCTTAGTTGTGGCTCGAAGGCTCCTTAGTTGTGGCATGCATGTGGGATCTAGTTCCCTGACCAAGGATCGAACCCTGGCCCCTGCATTGGGAGCGTGGAGTCTTAACCACTGTGCCACCAGGGAAGTCCCTAGGTTGTTTTTTTTTTTTAACGTGATGATCCATTTATTTATTTATTTATTTATGGCTGTGTTGGGTCTTCGTTTCTGTGCGAGGGCTTTCTCCAGTTACAGCAAGTGGGGGCCACTCTTCATCGTGGTGCGCGGGCCTCTCACTATCGCGGCCTCTCTTGTTGCGGAGCACAGGCTCCAGACGCGCAGGCTCAGTAACTGCGGCTCACGGGCCTAGTTGCTCCGTGGCATGTGGAATCTTCCCAGACCAGGGCTCGAACCCGTGTCCCCTGCATCGGCAGGCAGACTCTCAACCACTGCGCCACCAGGGAAGCCCCCCTAGGTTGTTTTTTTAAACAAACCTATTTGCGCTCTCACAGATGTCCCCAAACAGAACTTTAATTTCTCCTAAAGCCCAGTCCGACTTGAGTCTTCCTATCTCAGTAAGAAGCATCCCATACACCCTGTTGCCTAAGCCAGAAACCTGACTCATTCCTTCCCCACTCACCATGGCCTATAAGATTCTTATCACCTGACTCCTGCCAATCTCCGTGAACTCATTACTGGTTCCTTCTGTTCTGCACCCACCCCTCAGATGGGTCACTATACTCCAGACCCACCAGCCTTTCTCCCACAGCAGGGCCTCAGGGCTTACAGTTCCCTCTGCCCAGGATGCTCTTCACCTGGCCCTTCCCATATCTGGCTCCCTCTCATCTTTCAGTCATAGATAGGCCCCTCTGACTACCCTTTGTAAAGTTGCCAATCCCCTCACCCTCATTATTTTCTATTTCAGGACTATAATTACATCCTGAGAGCACTGCAAATAATGCCTGCTCAATGATTCCTCCAGTAGAATGTATGCTCTGTGAGCGAGTTTGTCATAACCTCCACTTCCTCTCACGTTTGACATTGTGCTTGGCACAAAGGAGGCACTCATTAAATAGTTATTAAAACAACAAATAAATGCATGAAGAGCATACCTGCCCCAGAGGAGGGCAATTACTGAGTGTGGTGAGAAGTAGTCTTGGACTTTGTGGGGCTGTGGGGATGGACGGGGCTCTGTTCTCTTATAATCATAGGCTGGGTGATGACAAGGAGAGTGAGTCTGAGAGGAGATAAAACCTTCAGCAGTTGAAGACGTTAAAAAAAAGACCCCGAGTCTCCTCTGTATAAAGTCTGTCCTATATAAAGTCCTCTATAGGAAATCTCCCCTTCCCCACCACCACCGACTAATACAAGGTTTTTCTCCCCTCTTTCCTCTATTCTTCTTAGTACTACTTAATACTGTTTAAATTAATTACATTTTACCAGATTTGCTCTGGATAAACATATTGCAATGGGGCAAGGGGCGAGGGGTACTGGGAATCTGACAAGGATCCCAAATTCCTGCAACCCTTAAGGAAGGAAATATTCCCAGCTATGAATCAGCTGGAACTTAAACAACTCACCTGAACTGGCCTTGGTTTTAGCCAGCAAAGCTTCCTAGAGACTAAGGTGATGAGCCACTGAACTTCAGGAAGTCAACAGGCTAGGTTGGAAGGTCCCTGCAAGTTGAATCTCCCTCCAAAAGGGATGTTCAGCCTCCGCTGGTACATTACCCTAAAAGGATCGCACTGGAATGTAAGCTCCATGAGGCAGGGACTTTGTTTTATTCATTGTTATGTTTCTAAGGCCCTGCTACCTAATATGGGCTCAATAAATAACCAGTGAATGTTGTTGAAAGAAGGTAAAACCTGTTTCCAAGTTCCTTTTATGAGAACAGAATAAACTCAATTCTACTTCCTACCCCATAACAACTCTTCATATACTAACAACAAAACAAGTATTTACTATTATTGAAGCATTTACTATTTGCCAGGCACTTAGAAGAGCCTTTTACATATTAACCCATATCATCCTCTCAACAACCTTATTAGGTAGGAACTATTATAATCCCCACTTTACGGTGAGAAATCTGTAGTCCAAGGAGATTAAGTAATTTTCCCAAGGTCACATGGTTAGCTAGTCACTGAGCTCATATCTGAACTCAGCAGTGTGGATCTAGAGCCTATGCTCTTAACCCCTAGGCCATGTTGCCTCTGTCACCCTTCGGTCCCCCCCGCCCCGGTCTTCTCTCGCCTTGGTTAAACACCCAGTTCATTCCCTCTGTAAAGTTCTGCATGGAAATAATCCCCTCTAACCACACAAATCCTGGGCCACAGCCTCCTGAGCTATGGTACCTATATCAACAGCTAAAACTGACTAAAGCCCAGTGCTAACTTCCAGACATCAGCACCTCATTTAGTCCCTACACGACAGGAACTATCACTATTCCAATTCCATAGAAGAGGAAACAGCCTCAGAAAGACCCCAAATCACACAGGTAGGAAGTGAGGAAGTTTGGATTTAACCGTCTGGTTCCGACATCAAGTCTGTGCAAGTTACCCCATGGAGGGAGGGCCTACTACCAGCATTTCATTACACCAGGAATTTTTTCAAATCACATTTACATCCACCATCTCATTTAATATTCTTAACTTTTCAAGTTGGACTTACTGGATTTATCTGCAATGAGCAATCGGTGGGGGAAGGTGGTCTAATAGACACTGAAGTGGTTTTCTGAGAGGGGCCCCTACTGCCAAGAGTGTAATTTTTACCAGTTTAAACTCCTCCTAAACTCTAAGGCAACAACTGAGCAATCACTTCCTAAGAGCTAGAACAATGTTAAATGCTTTACTTACGTTTTCCTTAATCTCCAAACCAACCCTGAGGTAACGTTTTTTCATGTCATGGATCAAGAAAACCGGGGTTTAGAGACCTGTCACTCAACCGAAAAAGTGGCTTCAGAACCACTGGGACATCTCAGCTCGAGCTTTTCCCAACACAATGTATTCAACCCTTTATACAATTAGGTCTCCTACACTTTCCTTCCACTCACTGAGCATGGGCGAGAGATGGAAACACCAGGATCAAACTGGCCCAAAGTACAATCACAAGGGAATCACAACTGGCCGCACGCGATCCAAGTCCTGCTCGGCAAGCTGGGATAGCTCGCCAAGCGTCCCCAAACGCGACAAGAGCTGGAAATGGAGACGGACGGAGGGGGATGACTGGCTTTTTCCTCTCGAACTGGCAGGGTAATCATGATTTTCCTTAATGAGGGACTTGAAGAAGTCTGAAGCTCAATTAGGAGACAGATGCCAGGGTCACCAGAAAGAGCCTTGGCCAGGGAATTAGGACGCCTGGGATGGCGACCCACGTCTCCACGACAAGGGCGAGTCGCTCCCCATCTCTGGGCCTCCGTTTCCCCATGCCCCTCAAGGGATTTGGACGGGTCAGAGAGGGTCCAAGATACCAAAGCCCTCCCAACCCTGGCCTGATGAGCTCTCCGGCTTCGCCTCTCAGAGGGCAGCCGCTATGGGCCACGTCCCCGACCCTGACCATCACGGTGCCTTCAGGAGCGCCCCTGGGCGGGCCGGGGCACTTACAGCCCGGAGGGACGCCGAGCCCACCAGTCTCCGCAGGAGCGCCTTCTTCACTGTCGCCATCTTGGCCCAGCTTCGCCGGCGGCAACCCAGCGGAGCCCCACGTGACCACCGACAGCCAGGTGGGCAGGGCCCCGCCTGTGGGGCGGGGCCTCTGGAGCGCCGTGGTGACGCCCTACGCTGGCTCCGTACCCGGTCTGTCTACGTTTTTATTTCTTCTGGGCAGTGTTTCCTTAGCCGTTGTTTATGCGCGCCCTTTGTGTGCCAGGCGAAGTGAGGCGCTAGGACTATAAAGATGAACAAAAACTAACCAAAGTCTCTAACTTAATGAGTTTGTAGTCTGGGAGGTGTGGGAAGACAGATATTAACAGTCACACGAATAGTTGTAGAATTACCTTCCGCATTAATAAGATGAAGCATTACTATTTGCCACGCGCTGTTCTGAGTTATTTGCATGTATTAACTCATTCATCACGATCTTCAGGACTTAAATGCAGGCAGTCGACTCCGGAGAGAGAAGCATCCTTTGATTGAAGAATGAGTAAAATTTACCCAGGTAAAGAGGATACAAGAAAAGCTTTCCAGACAGAGCATAGCATATGCAGAGGCCCCGAGGCAAAGAAATTGAATGCTCAGAGCAGTGGTTTTCAAAATGTGTGTTGTACCTCATTGGTAATAATATCAATTTAGTGGGTACTTTGTCAAAGAAATAGAATAGAAAATATCAGAGTGCATTGTATAAGTAGTAAAGCTAAGTACTGTACTGCTTTACAAAACTTTTGTTTGTTAATGCATAACAAACTAGGTTGCACTATAAAATAAAATCCTTTCTGTAGGCTGCAATTAGAAATGTTTGAAAACATTGTTTTAGAAAGATGAAAAGAAGGCCACAATGACTGGAGAGCCGGCAGGGAGTTAGAAGGAGTCTTCCTACTAAGATGGGAGAGATTGGCAGGGACTGTACCACAGGGCTTTGGAGAACACGTTAATAACAGCTATCTTAATAGCAATGATTTTGAAGGATTTTAAGCAGGAAGATACGATCAAATTTGCATTTTGTAAGTAGTCACTGTGGCTACTGGGTGGGTGGATATCCAGCTAGTACGTGCACTGACTGGCATTCTCAGGAGAGGCAGAGAAGTCCCTGTCCCTGTTTTCAAGGGACTCAGATTTTAGCTAGGGAGAGAACAAGACATGATATGTGTTTTGTTATGCTTCCACAGCACCAAAAATTTTCTCCATCATAACAGAGCACTACTGACAGAATCTTCAAGCGTGCAGCTAGAGGGCTGAACTTGACCCCAAAATACTAGCATGACATTTAAAATAAATATGACATTTGAGACTTGTACACTGAAAAGTACAAACCATTGCTGAAATTAAAGACGACATCAGTAAATGAAAAGATATCCGTGTTCATGAATTGGAAGATTTAATGTTGTTAGGATGTTAATACTACCCAAAAGTGGTCCACAGATTCACTGCAATCCCTATTTAAATCCCAGTGATGGTTTCGGCAGAAATAGAAAAAATAAAAAATCCTACATTTCATAAGGAATCTCAAGGACCTTGAATAGCCAACATGTTCTTTAAAAAAAGAACCAAGTTGGAGCACTCACACTTCCTGATTTCAAAACTTACTATGTTAATTAAAATGGTGTGGTACTGGCATAAAGGGGGACATATAGACCAATGGAAGAGAATAGAAAATCCAGAAATTAGCCCTTGCATATATGATCAAATAATTTTCAATAAGAATGCCAAGACCATTCAATGGGGAAAGAATAGTCTTTTCAACAAATGGTGCTGGGAAAATTGGATATCCACGTGCAAAAGAATGAAGTTGGATCCTTACCTGATGCCACATACAAAAGTTAACTCAAAATGGATCAAAGACTTTAACTGGTTGTTCACTGTGGTGCCCACAAGCCAGGTACATGGCTGGCACTAAGTAAATATTTACAGTAAGAGTAATACTAGCAAAGGTATGAGAGTCAGCCTAGGGTCACCTGCAGTTGGAATCTTATTTTAATTCAAGATGTGAGAAAAAGAACAACTGGAAAACTCCAAGTAAGTATAATGAAGGCCAAAATAAAAGGTAGAAAATTAAATGATATCGGGAAAAATGTTACAATAGAGAGGGAATCATCCAATTAAAAAAAAAAAAGAAAACTGGCTTTTTGAGACTAATAAAATTGACAACATTGTATAAGCACATTGATCACACACAAAAAAGCCATGAATAAAAGAAGAGGACAGAATTAAAGACACTGCACTGTTTAATATACAAATTTATGGACAATAAATCTGAAAACTTTGTTGAAATGGATTTCCTGGAATATTATAACTTTAAAAAGTGGTTTGAAAATAAAAGAATCTCCCCACATCCACTAGGATGGCTATAGTCAAAAAGACAGAAAATAAGTGTTGGTGAGGATGTGGAGAAATTGGAATCTTTATACATGACTATATAAATGGTGAATATAAATGGTGCAGCTGCTGTGGAAAACAGTTTGGTGATTCCTCAAAAAGCTAAACTTAAAATTACCATAAGATCCAGCAATTCCACTCCTAGGTATATACCCAAGAAAGCTGAAAAGGAGGAACTCAAAGAAATAACTTATTCATCAATGTTCATAGCAACATTTCTCATATCCCAAAGGTGTAAACAATTCAGGTGTTCATCAGCTTATGAATGGATAAACAAAACGTGATATATATGTACAATGGAATATTAGCCTTAAAAAATCCATTTGACCCAGTAATCCCACTCTATATACTCAAGAGAAATAAAAACATATGTCCACAAAAAACTTGTACACGGATGTTCATAGCAGCCTATTTATAATTAGCTGGAAAGTGGAAGCAACCCAAATGTCCATTAAGCGATGAATAAGTAAATAAAATGTGGTGGTGTGCCCATACAATGGAATATTATTCAGCCATAAAAAAGAAATAAAGTACTGATATGTGTTGACATGCATTGACTTTGAAAAAATTATACTAACTGAAAGAAGCCAGACACAAAAGACCACATATTGTATGGCTCCACTTGTGTAAGGTACCTAGAACAGGCAAATTCACAGAGATAGGAAGTAGATTTGTGGTTAGCTAGGGCTGGGAGAGTGTTGAGGGGAGATGAGAGTGACTGCTAAAAGGTACGGGGTTTCTTTTGGGGATGATAAAAATATTCTAAAATTGATTGTGTCGATGGTTGACACCACTGTGAATATACTAAAAGCCACTGAATTGTACATTTTAAATGAGTGAATTGTATAATGTGAATTATATCTCAATAAAGCTGTTTTTTACATGGCAAAAACATAATTAATAAATAAATTGAGGGAAAGTCCCTGAGACGACTGACGGTAGAGTCCATTGGGCCTCAGAGGCCCAGTCCCACCTTTCCACCAGCTCGAGGTTGACCGGCTGGGTCTATGGCCCAAGAAAGTCCCCCCAAGTGCGGTGTCTTGGGCCTGGAAAAGGTCTCCTCAGCTGCACCACACGTCCCCTGGTGGCCACTGGGCAGGATTGCCTACCTTCAGAAAATTCTCAGCCCATTAACAGACTATGGGAGTCACTTTTATCAGTTTTCTAAGATAAGCACAGTGAAAAAATATTTTGATGGCAGATGGGAGGACGTGGCCTCCCAAAGTCCCCGGCTGAAAAGTCCAGACATGCCTTAGGCCACAGTTTTGTAAGGGGTTCAATCCACTCTTCACTGCAAACTATCCAGTCCTGGCCTGGTAATCCTGGCACTGCATTATTTGAGACATTTGAATTGAAGGCAAACCCAAGGAGTTCAACTTACTCCTCTCCACTGAGAAAGATCCTCCATAGTAGACTTACTAAGGATATTTGATATAATCTAGAAAGTTTAAGAGTTGGGGACACACCTTGAGCCTCCATTTTGTAAGGGGGTCCATCCACGTGGTTGCACAGCAAACCATCCTGGTCTGTGACCCTCCACTGAGCTATTCCACCGAAAGAAACAACACACCTCAGATCTCGATTTTGTGAAAAGTCACATCTACTAATCTCCATTGTAACCATTCTGGAATCTGGAATCCTGTCCTACAGTGTGGATTTACTCCAGACTTTAAGATGCAATCTAGAAGTCTTAGGGTTGGAGACATAGTCTGGGACTTGAGTTTGTAAGGAGTTGGATCTCCCTGTCTCCAATGGAACGATCCTGGAATCAAGCCCAACAGCGCGGATTTACTCAACACATTGCATGCAATCCTGAAGACAGAGTTGGGATCATTCTTTTGGATGAAATTTTTAAGGATTTGGATCTACTCTTCTCATTAGAATCATCCTGGAATCACACCCCAAAGCATTCCAGACATTCAGTATCTACTGGAAAATTTACAAGTTGAGGACACACCTGGGGCCGTGATTTTGCCAGGAGTTGGATCTATTTGAGGATTCACCCAACAGGATTTACTGGGAACCTTCCATACAATCAGGGAGACTGGGGTGCCAAAGCGTCCAAAAGGTCTGAGATGCTGCCTGGAGCCATCTTGTTGCCCCGCCATCTCCTTCTGGTGGGAAATGGCGGTTGGAAACTTAGAGAAGTTGGAACTTCGGCTGTTGAGTCTCTTGCACAACTTTTGCTAATTTTGTTTTAGGTATTTTATATCTTTTGTTAAGGTAAATGGAATTTTTTCATCGTTTTCTAGTTTCTGGACTGTAGGTATGCAATTGCTTTTTATTGATGGATCCAAAAACCTGCTAAAGTATCTTATTAATTCTAATAACTTTTTTTTTGGCCATGCTCTGAGGCTTGTTGGATCTCAGTTCCCCGACCAGGGATTGAACCAGGCCCCGGCAGTGAAAGCCCCGAGTCCTAACAGCTAGACCTCCAGGGAATTCCCCTAATTCTAATACTTTATTTGTATATATTCTTTGAAGTTTTCTATGTGAACAATCCCATCATCCAAGAACAATGACTGCGTGATTTCTTCCTTTCTGATTCTTACGCCCCTGATTTTTTTACTTGTTTTACTGCATTGGTTAGGACCTCCCAAACAACACTGAATAGTAGCAGTGATGCTTGGCGCCCCATCTCACTCCTAGTTGGAAGAGCTTTTTTCTAAACATCATGCCTTTAAGTATAATGTTTGCTGTAGATTGTTAGTGTTACCAAAAGCAAGTCGTGTGCCGGATGCACAGTGAGGCCAAACAATACCGAAACATCAGAGTTTGGAACAGAGAAAGGTTTATTGCAGGGCCATGCAAGGAGACGGCTGGCTCATGCCTTAAAAACCCTGAACTCCCTGAAAGCTTTCAGCAAAGCCCTTTTATGGGAAAGGTGAGGGGGGGGGCGTGGTTAGCTGGTGCAAACTTCTGGGGTCAGATCCTTTGTTCTTGAGGTCAGGTCACGATGTTCCTATAAACCTCCACTAAAACAAATGTTAGCAAATACCAATCAGATACTTGAACGGAGAGACCGAAGCTGGTGAAGCTGTCGCCTTAATGGCAGTGTCCGTATACTTCGGTTGCTGAGGCCTCCATGGACTGCGACCCATGGAGACTGCTGCCACCATTAGGTCAAGGGCTGGGCGCAGCCAGTGGGCGGCGTGGCAAGGGCTCTGGAGGTCTGCAGGACACAGCCCTCAGCCAGCCCCCCGGGGCCTCCCAGCTCACCCGCCGGCCTGAGGCCGGGATGGGGAAGGCCGATCCACCTCTCACTGTGCTCTCTGCCGTGACCACTGGCAGGCCGACCGTTGGCGGAGCAGGATCTCCAACTGCTGCACGACAATGGTCTCGCGCTAATGGTCGTGCGCCAGTGGGCGCTGGCCAACAGTTACGCACCTGCCCGCCCCCATTACAGTGGCAGATACACCTGCAGGTCAGGCTCTCGAGGCCGAGTGGGCACAGGCCTGTGCTGCCTCCTCGCCTTCTCCCCGGCCGCCTGCTTCACCCTCCTGTCGTAGTCGTCCCCGCGGGGAGCTGAGCAGGAGTCACGGGTGGCCAGGCCAGGCTGGGGGCAGTGGCGGTGCGCGGGGCAGCGCAGCACAGGGCGAGCTGGCTCCGCCGGATGTGGTGCACGAAGCTGTCGCTCCTGTCCGGCCCCCCGCCAGGCTTGCAGCAGAGCCCCGGCCCGGGACGCGGCACTGCTTCCTTCTGGAGCCACGGTGCCCGGAGCTGCCGCTGCCTCAACGGCCCCAATGGCCACCCTTCTGCCCCATATTCTTTTTCATTATGGTTTATTAAAGGATATTGAATATAGTTCCCTGTGCTATACAGTAGGACCTTGTTGTTTATCCATTCTATATATAATAGCTTGCATCTGCTAATCCCAAACTCCCAGCCCGTCCCTCCCCATCCTCCCCACCCTCCCTCCCTCTTGGCAACCACAAGTCTGTTCTATATGTCTGTGAGTCTGTTTCTGTTTTGTAGATAAGTTCATTTGTGTCATATTTTAGATTCTACATATAAGTGATATCATATGGTATTTGTCTTTCTCTGTCTGACTTACTTCACTTAGTATGATAACCTCTAGGTCCATCCATGTTGCCGCAAATGGCATTATTTCATTCTTTTTTATGGCTAAGTAGTAGTCCATTGTGGATATAGATATAGATACATGTATCTTTACATATATATATATATCACATCTTTTTTTTTTTTTTTTTTTTGGCTCAAACAGGGATTGAACCCGGGCCCTTGGCAGTGACAGGGCAGAGTCCTAACCACTGGACCACCAGGGAATTCCCATCTATATATACCACATCTTCTTTATCCATTCATCTGTCGACGGACATTCAGGCTGTTTCTGTGTCTTGGCTATTGTAAATAGTGTTGCTATGAACACAGGGGTGCATGTATCTTTTTAAATTATAGTTTTTTTCCAGATATATGCCAAGGAGTAGGATTGCTGGATCATATGGCAGCTCTAGTTTTAGTTTTTTGAGGAACGTCCATACTGTCTTCCATAGTGGCTGTGCCAGTTTACATTCCCACCAACACTGTAGGAGGGTTCCTTTTTCTCCACACCGTTTCCAGCGTTTGTTATTTGTAGACTTTAATGATGGCCATTCTGACCGGTGTGAGGTGGTACCTCATTGTAGTTTTGATTTGCATTTTTCTAATAATTAGCAATGATGAGCACCTTTTCACGTGCCTTTTGGTCATCTGTATGTCTTCTTTGGAGAAATGTCTATTTAGGTCTTCTGCCCATTTTTGATTGGGTTAGTACTGTAGTATTTATTTTAAAAATCTGCATATAAATGGACTTGCACAGTTCAAACCCATATTGTTTAAGAATCAGCTACATATATATATGCTTCCATGTTTTAGCTATTGTGAATAATGCTGCTATGAACATGGGACTACAAATAATCTCTTTGAGATTCTGTTTTCAGTTCTTTTGGGTATATATCCAAAAAGTGGAATTGCTGGACCATGTGGTAGTTTTCTGTTTAATTTTTTCAGAAACTGCTATACTGTTTTCTGCAACCAGCTGCACCATTTTACATTCCTACCAGTAATGCACAACAGTTCCAATTTCTCCATATTTTTGCCAACACTTGTTATTTTCTGGCTTTTGTTTTTTGATAATAGCCATCCTAATGATTATGAAGTGGTATCTCACTGCGGTTTTAATTTGCATTGCCCTAGTGCTTAGTAATTTTGAATATCTTTCATGTCTTATTGGTCTTTTGTATATCTTCTTCGGAAAAATGTCTATTCAAGTCCTTTGCCCATTTTTGAATTACTTTTTTTTGTTGTTGTTAATTGAATTTTAGTAGTTCACTATGTATTCTGGATATTAATCCCATATCAGATATATGATTTGCAAATATTATCTGTCATTCTGGGGGTTGCTTTTTTTTAAAACTCTCCTGAGAGTGCCTTTTTTTTTTTCTTTTTTTTTTCTTTTAATTATTTATTTATTTATTTATGGCTGTGTTGGGTCTTCGTTTCTGTGCGAGGGCTTTCTCCAGTTGCGGCAAGTGGGGGCCACTCTTCATCGCGGTGCGCGGGCCCTGAGAGTGCCTTTTAATGCACAAGATTTTTAAATTTTCATGAAGTCTTTTTGTCTATTTTTTCTTTTGTCGTCTGTGCCTTTGGTGGCATAGCCAATAAAGCACTGCCAAATCCATATCATGAAGGTTTTGTCCTATGTTTTCTTTGAAGACTTGTATTGTTTTAGGTCTTACATGTAGATATTTGATTTGTTTTGAGTTAACTTTTGTATGGTGTCAGGTTAGGTTTTAACTTCATTCTTTGCATATGGATATCCAGTTTTCCCAGCATCATTTTTTGAAGACTGTCCTTTCCCCATTGAGTGGTCTTGGCACACTTGTCAAAAATAATTTGTCCATATATGTGAGAATTTATTTCTGGTTTCTGTTTTATTCCATTGGTCTACATGTCTGCTTTATGCAAGTACCATGCTGTTTTGATTACTGTTGTAACTAACAGATTTTTTTGTGTGGAATCTTTAGGGTTTTCTATATATAAGATCATATCATCTGCAAACAGAGATACTTTTAATTCTTCACTTACAATTTGGATGCCTTTTATTTTTCTTGCCTAGTTGCTCTGGCTAAAACTCTAAGTACTATGTTTAATATGGTGAAAGTGGGAATTCTTGTCCTGTTCTTGATCTTGGAAGAAAAGCTTTCAGTCTTTCACCCTTGAGTATGATGTCTGATGTAGTTTTTTCATATATGGCTTGTATTCAGTAGGTAGTTTTCTTCTGTTCCTAGTTTGTTCAGTGTTTTTTTTTTTTTTTTTCTTTTTTTTTTTTTAAATGGGATTTATTTATTTATTTATTTATGGCTGTGTTGGGTCTTCGTTTCTGTGCAAGGGCCCTCTCTAGTTGCGGCAAGCGGGGGCCACTCCCCATCGCGGTGCACGGGCCTCCCACCATCGTGGCCTCCCCCGTTGCGGAGCACAGGCTCCAGATGCGCAGGCTCCAGACGCGCAGGCTCCAGACGCACAGGCTCAGTAATTGTGGCCCACGGGCCCAGCCGCTCCGCGGCATGTGGGATCCTCCCAGACCAGGGCTCGAACCTGCGTCCCCTGCATCGGCAGGCAGACTCTCAACCACTGCACCACCGGGGAAGCCCTGTTCAGTGTTTTTGTCATGCAAAGGTGTTAAATTTTGTCAAATGCTTGTTCATCATCAATTGAGACGCTCATGTGGTTTTTTTTCTTCATCCTGTTAATGTGGTGTGTTACACTGATTGATTTCTGTATGTTGAACCATACTTGCATTCCAGGAATAAAACCCAGTTGGTCATGACATATAATCCCTTTACTATACTGTTGAATTCAGTTTGATAGTACTTTGTTGAGGATTTTTGCACTAATGTTCATAAGGGATATTGGCCTGTAGTTTTGTTTTCTTGTAGTGTCTTTGTCTGGCTTTGGTATCAGGGTGGTATGGAATGAGTTATGAAGTGTTCTCTCCTCTTCAATTTTTGGGAAAAGTTTGAGAAGAATTGGTGTTAGCTCTTTTTAGTTCTTCTTTAAATGTTGGTAGAATTCACCAAAGAAGCCATCAGGTCCAGGGCTTTTCTTTGTCAGGGGATTTCTTTTTACTGATTCAATCTCCTTACTAGTTATAGATCTATTCAGATTTTTCTATTTCTTCATGATTTAGTCTTGGTAGGTTTTGTTTCTAGGAATTTGTCCACTTTCATCTAGGTTATCCTGTTTGCTGGCATACAATTGTTCATAGTTCTTTCTTATAATTCTTTTTATTTCTGTGGAATTGGTAGTAATGTCCCCACCTTCATTTCTAATTTTAGTAATTTGAGCCTCTTCT
The DNA here is from genome assembly GCF_028023285.1 of Balaenoptera ricei. Lineage (NCBI taxonomy): Eukaryota > Metazoa > Chordata > Mammalia > Artiodactyla > Balaenopteridae > Balaenoptera > Balaenoptera ricei. The sequence continues at coordinate 18,582,377 of NC_082639.1, forward strand.
CTTTATTTCTTAGTCCATTTAGCTACAGGCTTGCCATTTTGTTGACTTTTTTAAGAATCAACTTTTGGTTCCATTGATTTTCTCTATTGTTTTTATATTGTTTATCTTGCTCTAATCTTTATTGTTTCCTTCCTTCTGCTAGTTATAGTTTTAGTTTGTTCTTCTTTTTCTAGTTCCTTAAGTTCTAGATTTAGGTTGTTGATTTGAAATTTCCCTTCTTCTTCTTCTTCTTTTTTTTTTGGATGTGTTTATACCAATAAATTTCCCCCTTAGCACTGCTTTTGCTGGCTTTGGTATGTTGTGTTTTTGTTTTCATTCATCTCTAAGTATTTTCTAATTTTCCTTGTGATCTCTTTTTTGATGCATTGGTTGTTTAAGAGTGCATTGTTTAGTTTCCACAATTTGGTGAATTTTCCAGTTTTCCCTCTGTTATTGATATCTAACTTCATCTAGTTGTGGTCATAGAAGATACTATGAAAAATACGTATTTAAAAATATCTACTGAGACTAATTCATGGCCAAATATATGATCTTTTCTTCAATCTTTTTTCTTTCTGTTCCTCAGACTCAATAATTTCCACTGTCCTATCATCAAGTTCACTGTTCTTTCTTCTGCCTACTCAACTCTGTCTTTGAATCCCTTTAGTGAAATTTTCATTTCAGTTATTATACTTTTCAACTCCAGAATTTTTATTTTTAGGATTTTTGTCTCTTTATTGATATATTCATTTCACTCATACATCATTTTCTTGACTTTCTCCACATCTTCCTTTAGTTATTTGCACATTTTAAAAACAGTTATTTTAAAGTTTTTGTCTAGCATATCTGCCATCAGTTCTTTTCCAGGAACAGTTTCTGTTGATTTACTATTTTCTTTTGAATGGGCCATACTTTCATGTTTCTTTGTATGTCTTGTGATTTTGTTGTTGTTCTTGTTGTTGAAAACTGGACATTTGAATCTAATAATATGGCAACTCTGGAAATCAGACCCTCCCCCTTCCCCAGGGTTTGCTGATTTTTGTAGTTTTTGTTCATTGCTTTTTTTTCCTTTTTGATTGTTGCAGGCTGCCACGGATAAGCTAGAGGTGTAAACTTAAGATCTTCTCAGGCCTTTTCTGACTCTTTCTCTGGACATGCATGGTCACTTTCTAATTTCCCCACATAAGCAGTTGTTTTTGAATTTCCTAACCTTTAATGTCTAGCTCCCAAAAGGGGGGAAAAAGAGCACCAGCCCTTTAAATCCTCTGGAAGTGACTTTAGCTGTTGGAGGAGGGGCTTGCAACAATGGGGAAGGTACAACAATGGCTTGCCCACCTCTCTGCCTGTAACTCTGTGGTCAAAAGCAGCAATCAGAGCACAAATCCCTGACATTTGGAGGACAGGGTCCTTTTGCCCAGCTAGGCTCTCACAAGCTGTGTGTAAGTCGCTCCAAGAACACATGCACAGCTGCCTACTCCATGACTAGGGATGAGGGATGGGTAGCTGAAACTGAACAGAATTAACTGGAATTTACCATCCAAGTCTTCCTCTGGAAGTTGCAAGCCTTCCTTAGACTCCAGAGTTTCAAAATAGTTACATTAAAATAGTTACACCAGTTACATCAGATTCTGCCAGTGCAATTGTTGTCTAGGTGAGGAGACAGATTCTTGGTGATTCCTCTCTGCCATCTTCCCAGAACCCTCTCTAAAGACTTTTTTTTAAACCTACATTTCACAAGTTTCAATGCATAGTGTTTTCATTATCATTCTAAGTATTTTCTAACTCCCCATATGGTGCTTTCTTTGATCAATAAGTATTTAGACGTGTTTTTTAAAATTTCCAAACATAAGTTTTTTTCCTCCAAGTTCTTATGGTCCTTTAAACATGTTGCAGACATACTATATAGTCCATATGCTATTGCGTCTTTGGTATTTACACTTGTAAATGTTTCATATGTGCTTGAGAAAAACAAATTTTCTGTAAATGTAGGGTAAGGATTTCCAAATACATGTAGTAAATAAAAAAGAAACAGAACACTTTATTAGATCTATAACAATTAAAGAGGGTGAACTGATAGTCACCTCAAAAGAATGGTACTAGAAGTGAGGAGTAGAAGAACCAAAGGAATTACTTTCTTTGCTCTGCATTAAAGAGACTTGGCAGGTTACCCCCCTTCTACTTTTTTATAAAACATAAACGTAAGGCTATAAGCAATCCATATAGAAACTGGAAGAAGAAAGCTACAACATGCTTTTTGGTAGAAAATAATTTGATGTACAAATTTATTTATTTGATTGTATTCAAGAAAGCAGGGCAGAATCACATTCATTTTCTTCATAGTATCACTGTATATAGACTGAATTTCAGAGCTCTTAGTTTGCTTTGGAAACTTCTAAAAAGCTGACTATTAGCGGACTAGGAAGCATTTTCCTTCCCCTCCAGGATCTCCTGCTCCTGGGGGTAGGTGGGGGTAATTGGTCACATTTGATGCTAAATAAATAGCATGTGGTGGATTTTGCCAAATCCTTTTCAGCTCCTCCCATAGGCAACGGGATGACTTGGCTTATTCTTGATCTGAAGTCATTTGAGTAAACAAGCAGGTTATGAAACACAGAATAGAGTGAAGTTTCCATCGTAGATAATTCCCAAAGTTAGGATGAGCTTAACTGTTCAATCCCTTCTGCTGATCAGAGAGAGAGATGCTAGCAATCGATCTCAGATCTTTGATCCTGTGAGACATCAGCGTAACGTAATTCATTCCTTTTATTAAAATGCGTTGGAAAAGAGATGTGTGAGTACACAAGAGCAGTTTATTACAGTGATGGTACTATAAGAGGAAAATCAAAGTGCAGGCAGTGTCCCTTTCTTGTTGAACTCCAATGATCACTCCACTCCTGTCAGCTTTACAGTCCAAGCAAACTCAGTCGGAAGAGCAGAGGGTGGTAACTGGGGCAGGTACACGAGGAGACCTTCACCTGGATTTGGGGACCACTTCAGATGCTTTTCGATTCCCAGCATTGTTACCTGTAGAAAGCAAAAGGGAATGGAAAAAACATTAATGCACAGATGAGCACAGACTGTGGCCTGAACATGGTGGGAAACAACTATGCTGGGCCATGGCAGGGAAGACAGTCCAAAAGGGGAATAAATATGGGAGAAACCTGGGGAAGGAAGGAAGAATTAGAGAAGGCTTGCCAATTCCTTTACAAAAAGTTACATCTCTGACAAGACTGACTGAGGCTCTTTACCTCTGTAGTCGAAGTAGTTATAGGGGATTTAAGGCTTAAGATTCCATCTTCTGGCCAGTGCAGGAAAATGGCATAAACAGATGATCCTTTTGAGGTATACCTGGGAAAAAAGAAACATCACTGTCAAAGATACCTGGCTTATTACCCTGCCACATGACCTTACATGTTCCCCTTTCAATTATCTACCAATTCCAAGACCTTCAGTCTGTCACTGCTACGAGGAAGCACTAATAACTCGATACCAATTAAGGTCCGTGGGAAGAAAGCAGCCCTGGAAGATTCTTTCTGGTGATATCTTCCATTTTCTCTCTGGATGGGGTTCTAAGTTTTCTTAAAAAATTTTTAACTCTTATACTAGTTATCTCACGCTGAAGCCATTTGCCTCATTATTCAAATCATTCTTTGACTCCAAATCCATATGAAAACAGTCAAGGATATAACAAGGGCAAGGTGTACAACGAAGACAAATTTGGGTTTTTGTTTTTAATTTAAAAATTTTTTTTGTCTTTAAATTTTTGGCCACCCAACACAGCTTGTGGGATCTTAGCTCCCCGACCAGGGATCGAACCCTGGCCCATGGCAGTGAAAGCGCAGAGTCCTAACCACTGGACCGCCAGGGAATTCCCAAGACAAGTTTGTTGTTCTGAGATTTCACCATGCTTAGAGAAGAGGGTGAAAATCACTAAATAGAAACTCATCCAAAACAGAAGGATGAACGTGTTTCCCCTGATCCAAAGACCCCTGCTCTCTGGTATAACACTTACAGAGGTCTTTCACTGAGCAGTTAGTTTGTGCCTGGCACTCTGCTGATACTTTACATATGTTATCTCATTTAACCCTCACAAACACTCTAGGAAGTTACATATCATCACCCCATTTTGCAGTTGAAAAAAACTGAAGCGCAAGATCAAATAACTAGATCCACAATCCAAGTATGAATCGTGACTTCTCCATTTAGTAGCTCTGCAATTCTAGGCAAGTGATATTACTGCCCTGAGTCTGCTTTCTCACTTGTAACCTGATAATGATAGTATCAACTTGGTGGGATTGTTGAGGGGATTAAATGAGGGGAAAGAATTTAGAATGAAGCCTGCATATTGTGGATGTTGTACAAATATCAGCTGTTAGTATTTTTAGGAGGTGGGGTAACATTGTCAAGCAAATTGACTGATACTTTGTAGCTCTTTCTTTTTTCACCAAGCCTTCGGCCTCCCTTACTAGTCAAAGATACCCTGGGGCCTAAAACATAAACCTGGGCACAAATTGAATAGCAAAAGGACCGCTTCTGCATTTCCTCAAGATGACTCCCAGCCTGGCTTGTACCATCGTGGACCCAAGGAGATGCCGGCTCAGGATGGGCCACATCCCGTTCCTGCACGTAACAGAAGACTAGACTCACCACACAGAGGTCGTGTTTTTTTCAGATTGTACCCTCCATGGTTTGGAGGCATAGATAGCCTCCCCATTGATGCTCAGCCACTTCCCAACAGCAAGAAGCCTTTCTTGGAAGATGGGAACAATCAGTCCATCTTTAGTTGGTCCAATGTTGAGAAGATAGTTGCCTCCCAAACTTACTGTCTGAATCAGTTCCTGGAGAGAACAGAAACAAGGAAAATCCCAGCTCTGAATGCCAAGACTGGAGAAATGTTTAGAACACACAGATGAAGGGAAGAAAAAGAATCTAGGCTACATTCTCCCTCTGTTTTGTCAATATCCTTTACCCTTTGGAAAATACTATATATTTTTGTCATTATAAAAGCAGGATAGGCTTATATGAGAAAATTTTAAAATCCTGCTACAAGGTGGAGAAATATATTAACTCGAATTCCAGGGAGTAATCACAGGCACTTCCCCGTGAACCGGCACCTGCTGTGGTGCCATATGCAGTGGGAAGGGTCGTGTGTCAGAAGCACAGAGTGTGAGCGTGAGCAGGGGAACTGAAAACAGAGCACTTGGCCATGAAGGAATCCCATGGAGCTATCCAGAGAGAAGACAGGGATCAGAGAGGAGAGATTCAGAGCAGGTGCTGTGGAGACTCTGGGGAGGTAGAAAAGATCTGATGAATTTCAGGACACTGTGTATGTGGTGGGCTATATAAATGTGTATGTTGCCCCTTCAGGAAAACATGCTGTAAAGAGATATATTCTTTAAGATTTTTGGAGTGGGATGCATGTGTGTTTAGTGTGACCTCAAACGGTAGCACTTCAAGGCAGCCCAGAAAAATTAAGGCTACATACAGAATATTTTAAAAAGGAGGTTTTGTTACAGTACCCCAAAGACATCACACCATTAACTTTTGATGTTTCCTTTTGGTGTTTTTCTTATGCAGTTACTTCTATATAGTTGTGATACTACATCAACCCTCTAAGCATTAATCCATATTACATTCAGAAACATTTTAATGGTTAAGGAAAATCCCTAAATCTACATAATTATTCCTTTATGGTGGCAAGAAATTGAAACAACCCAAATGTCAAACTGAAAATAATCCTGGGAAAAACGTCTCTGTACAGAACTCTTCTTAATTATACCTAGTTCCTTAGGACAGGTTTTATGAGTGTGTTCAGTAACCCTAAAGGGATCTATCAGCCTGCACTTCCAACCACAGTGCTTCCACCACTCTTAGTCAGAAGGTAGTTAACAAATCACTACCTCGGGCTTCCCTGGTGGCGCAGTGGTTGAGAATCTGCCTGCCAATGCAGGGGACACGGGTTCGAGCCCTGGTCTGGGAAGATCCCACATACCGCAGAGCAACTGGGCCTGTGAGCCACAACTACTGAGCCTGCGCATCTGGAGCCTGTGCTCCGCAACAAGAGAGGCCGCGATAGTGAGAGGCCCGCGCACCGCGATGAAGAGTGGCCCCCGCTCGCCGCGACTAGAGAAAGCCCTCGCACAGAAACGAAGACCCAACACAGCCAAAAATAAATAAATAAATAAATAAATTAAAAAAAAAAAAAAAAAAAAAAAAAAAAAAAAACAAATCACTACCTCACAGGTGCTCTTACCGAAATGATTCGAGATTCACTTGTGATGTCAGCCATTGCCATGTCGCGACGATAGCCCCAGGACAGCTTGTCTATTGAGGTGCACATCTCCCATTTGTGATCTGGCAACGTCTCTGGCTTGAATTTATCTTGACAGTTGTAGTATCCTCCATGGCGACAGGAACAGTTCTGACCCCATCGGTCATTTACTACAACAACATCCTAAAGGAGGAAGGAGTACCGGGGTCATCGGGGGTAAAATCACTTAGCTTCCTTATGTAACACAGTTTGATATATTAGGTGCCTACTTGCAAGCAAGAAGCAGACTTAGTCAAGAGCAGTGTTTCTTTTTTTTTTAATTTTATTTTATTTTTGGCTGTGTTGGATCTTCATTGCTGTGCGTGGGCTTTCTCTAGTTGCGGAGAGCGGGGGCTACTCTTCGTTGTGGTGCGCAGGCTCTAGGCGCGCGGGATTCAGTAGCTGTGGCGTGCGGGCTCAGTAGTTGTGGCTCATGGGCTCTAGAGCACAGGCTCAGTGGTTGTGGCGCACAGGCTTAGTTGCTCCGCGGCATGTGGGATCTTCCCGGACCAAGGCTTGAACCCGTGTCCCCTGCATTGGCAGGCGGATTCTTAACCACTGCGCCACCAGGGAAGCCCGAGAGCAGTGTTTCTTAACTGTGGGCCATTTTGCCCTGGACAAGACTTTTAGCAAAATCTAGAGACAGTTCTTTTGGTTGTCACAACTGGGGATGGTGCTACTGCCACCTAGTGGGTGGAGACCAGGGATGCTTCTAAACATCTTACAACATACAGGATAGTCCCCTCACAACAAAGAAAAACCCAGCCCCGAATGTCAATAGTACCGAGGCTGAGAAACCCTGGCCTAGCAATGTGTAATGTCAGAGCTGGAATGGCCTGTTTAAATCACCTAGTAAACCACTTATTCTATCAGAGGAGAAATGGAGAGGAGGAGACTTGCCCGAGGTCACATCCCCAGGCAGAGTTTCAGAAAGCTGGGCCTGTGAATCAGGTATTTGAACCCAGCTCAGGATGCTTTCCACGATACAACCCTGACTTTCTTTACTTAGGTAAGAAAAAATCAGACATTCTTTTCCTTCCCTCAAGGTTTTGCTGAACTTTGAGAAATCCTTACATGGAATAACTTAATGTAAATGTTTACTACTACTATAAGGGACTTCCCTGGCCGTCCAGTGGTTAACAAGCCACCTTCCAGTGCAGGGGATGCAGGTTCGATCCCTGGTCGGGGAACTAAGATCCCACATGCTGTGAGGCAACTAAGCCCGTGTGCCCTAGAGCTCGCGCGCCACAACTAGAGAGCCCGTGTGCCACAACTACTGAGCCCGTGCACCGCAACTAAGACCTGACGTAGCCAAATAAATAAATAAATAAGTGTTTTAAAAAAATACTACTATGAGGCTCATACTGGGTTATATAGGGTAAATAAAACACAGTTCTTACCCTCAGAAATCCAGCAGAGACTAGCTGAGGAGACAGATATGTGAAAAATTATACTGTGACATCACAGCAGAGTTAGGGATGAACATAAACAGGGAACACCGATCCAGGAGTGTTTCTTGCTTCTTCCAGGAAAGAATATAAATGGCCAGGAGCCAGATTTAGTTTACATTGCACCAATACTTACTATGCGCCTAACTGGGCCAAGTACTGTTTGTGGGGTTGGGGACATAGCAGTGAACAGACCCAAACGCTTGCCCTCACAAAGCTGACACTTTAGTGAGGGAGACAGATAGTAATGAGGTAAATGATATCTGAAATATGTTAGGCCAATATCAATATCTTAGTGGTAAGAGAAAGATAAAGCAAAGAAAGACATACAGTGTGACAGGGGCATGTTGCAATTTTAGATAGGGTGACGAGGAAGGTGACCTCCCAGGGAAGACCTGCGGAGAGCTCAGGAGTGAGCCACGTGGGAACTAGAGAGAATGGAGGATAAGTAAGGAGAAGGGACTATTTCTCCTAAAAGTACTTTCCTAACATGAGTATATCTCCAAAACAACCCTCTTTCCCAATGCGTGAGAGAGCATTCAGAACAAGAGTGGGTAGAATAGGGTCTGTGGTGTCCCACCCAAGGATCCACAACGGAGCCACCCGAGCCTGAGGACCATCGGGGAAGAACCACAATACTGCGCCACTAGAGGTCCCCACACATCTCGCAAGTCCCAGAAAACCAATCTGAATTTGCTTCAGTTTGTCACATAGGATCTTTCCTTTTTTCTTTCTCCCCATTTTCTGAGTTTAGTAATATTTACCCAATGAGATCCTTAGAGGTTTACGAATCTACCAAGAAAGCTCAGTTCAAACTGGTCTTATACTTAGATTTTTCTTTAAAATCCACAACAAATCTAGACTATGTAAAATTTCTGAAATTTTCTATAGTGAAGATTAAGATGTCTGCTGCTTTGTAAGTGTACTGAAATACAAACTTTAAATGGGCAGCTATTGTGCAGCGTAATAGTGTTGATTATGGGGGAGAGGACAAGGTAGGCAAAGTTCCCTCAGGAATTTGGAGGGACTCCCCTGGTGGCACAGTGGTTAAGAATCCGCCTGCCAGGGCTCCCCTGGTGGCGCAGTGGTTGAGAGTCTGCCTGCCAATGCACGGGACACGGGTTCGGGCCCTGGTCTGGGAAGATCCCACATGCCGCGGAGCAACTAGGCCCGTGAGCCACAACTACTGAGCCTGTGCGTCTGGAGCTTGTGTTCCGCTGCAAGAGAGGCCGCGACGGTGAGAGGCCCACGCACCGCAATGAAGGGTGGCCCCCGCTCGCCGCAACTGGAGAAAGCCCTCGCACAGAAACGAGGACCCAACACAGCCAAAAATAAATAAATAAATAAATAAATTAAAAAAAAAAAAAAAAAGAATCCACCTGCCAACGCAGGGGACGCAGGTTCGAGCCCTGGTCCGGGAAAATTCCACATGCCATCCACGGCAACTAAGCCCGTGCGCCACAACTACAGAGCCTGCGTTCTAGAGCCCGTGAGCCACAGCTACTGAGCCCGTGTGCCACAACTACTGAAGCCCATGCGCCTAGAGCCTGCGCTCTGCAACAAGAGAAGCCACTGCAATGAGAAGCCTGTGCACCGCAACGAAGAGTAGCCCCTGCTTGTCTCAATTAGAGAAAGCTGGTGTGCAGCAACGGAGACCCAACACAGCCAAAAAAATAAAATAAGTTAATTAAAAAAAAAAGAATTTGGAATATAAGGGAAATGAAATTTCCCCTTAAGAGTTAAACTACATAATCAACATAGAGTAGGTGAAGTCATAGATATTCACATTTTATTCTTATCATTTAATTTTACATGTTTTATATATTAATTTTTGGGGTGGTTTTCTCATTTATAATGTCTGTTTACTTAATAGTTTATTTTCTCTATGGTGGTCTGGGACTTCTACATACTATTTCTAGCCTACTTAAATTTAAGAAGATTTAAAACTATCTTGTAAAAATCAATAATTAAAGGAGAAGAAGAAAGATTATACTCCAAGTAAGGGGCCAAAAAAGAATTAACGGAGAAACCTTTAACATCCACTAAGTTCCCTGATCCCTACCACACCCACGTTGATATTACTATTTATTATTGTTGCTGTTGTCGTTATTGTTATTACTCTGGATCTTGGTTCCTCACATTTTCTTTTATCAAAACAGAAAAATAAGAGATAAGTCATATAATCATGTACCTTAACTGGGCTATCATTGTAGAGCCAAGCAAGAAAATTTGTCGAGTTCCAATAAGTATCAGGACATTCCCACTCTCCATCAGACCAAATCAAGTCAGGTTTGTACCTGAGAGCCAAGCCATGAGAACAATGTTTATTATCTGAATCCATTCATAGTAAAGTCTTATGGATCTATCTTTGCAACAAATATTTAAAAATTAATTTTCTCCTATTTGGAAAGTACCAAAAAACTACCGCAGTGCAGAGAAGGTGGAAAACTAAAGAGACAAAAACGACAACACAGGCACACACACACACACCCCTTAGCTAACACAACCACTGTTTAATACACAGCACTTTGGTGTATTTCCTAATCTTTTTCTTTTTAATGTCTTAACTTAAAAAGTAGAGTTGTAATCAGTGTGCATACAATCTGGTTTCCTTCCGGCAACTAATTCCAATGAAAAGAGTGGTGCTCCAGAACTATAGGATTAATGTTTCTGCTTTTAAGATGTATTAAGAGCTTGAACTGTTCTGCCAAATGCATTTTTGGGGACAACTACCCAAAACTTTGACTATAAAAATCTATTGAATTCACTTGAGCCACAGTTGCATCTTTCACATATTATTACTCTGAGTCCTATGAGGTGTGAGTGTGTGTGTGTGTATTTATAACTATAAGGTAAGCATTATTATTCTCACTTTAGAAAGCAAGAACCTAATGCTCCGTAGGGTACTTTGTTTTAGGTGACAAAGCTGGTAAGTAACAGGAGCTGGAACCCACATGCAAATCTGCCTGATGCCTAATCTTGTGCTGTACTCCGTAACTACTTAGAACAGCAGGTTGATTCCAGGAAAATGACTGCCTGTCTGAGAGGTGAGAGAAGCACTGTTGGTCTGTGTTCCACTGTGTACGAGAAACTGTACTAGGCACTTTATACTCATTACCTCATTCATTCTCACGACAACCCTGTGATGTATAAACAGATAAAGAAACTGAGTTCTCGGAAGATGAAGTAGTTTGTTCAAGGCTATACAGTCAGTAAGAAAAAAGAACTGGACTTCTGACTTAAAGCCTATGCTGACCTCTTACAACTGTACTATTTCCTTAGAGAAGTCATCTGGATGCAAGGAGGTTTTTTTTGTCTTCTGGTCTACAATGAGCGTCCAGGCAGAGGTGGCTGCCTCTTAACCTTTAAAGGTCCACCATCCTCTAGGAGCCCCAGAAGCAAGAAGGGTAAACTCAGAATAAAACGTGGTGAAGACTAGGGACAAATGCCAAAGTGAAAGTCATCATTTTAAGAATAATGGTAATAACACCACCATTATTCTGTACCAGGCATAGTGACAGATACTTTTCACATACTATGCTGAGCCCTATACAGAAGGCATTATTATCCCCACTTCACAGAGCAAGAATCTGAGGCTCAGAACGGTGACCTGTTTAAGGCCTGTAAGTAACAAGAGCCAGGATTCAAATACAAATCTGCCAGATGCCAAATCCTCTTCAGTGTCCGTTAGACCATGTTGCCCTTCTTCAAGGTCCTGACAAAGAAAATAGCATGTAAGGAGGGAACTGAAGTTTTGACTTACTACCATCCTCAGTTTTGTTGGTTTCAATTTATAGAGGCAATATGACCATATTATGAAAGTTCTGAAAAGTAGGAAGAAAAAATATATTTTGTCTTAACACAACCACTACTTTTACTATTTTGATGTCCTACCCCTTTTCCCCTTCCCCTCAACTTAACAGTATCCTATAAGAAGCTCAGGTGTCATTGCTGAAGGTCATAAGGCCAAAAAAATTTCTGTTTTGTACCTGCTAACAAGGTCATATAGCTCTGGCATTGTTTTTGCACGGACAAAATGCTGTGTTTTGAAGCCATTTTTCTTATCACGTAGGTAGAGAGGATGGAACCATTCTAAGAGTGAGTGATAGAGTCCATAGCGTATGTTCCTTAAACAGAAAAACAGGACAGCAACTGTCATTAAGCAAAGAAAAAATAATTTATTTTAAGAAAAATCAGTTGCAGCATTTTTACATCTCAGTGAAACTTATCCATAGGGCATGCAGAGGGGCAGGATCCACAACCATTTCCTTAAATTATATCATCATTCACTTAAGCAAAATGATTGGGCTTACTATGTTTTTGATAATACACATAACAAATTATTTTTATACATAAATACCTTAACACCAAATGTCATGTAAACCATCTTTTGTCTTTTAAGTCAATTATCTCAATAACATGTAGTCCCATTAAAAAATGTTTTCTGTCAATCGTAAGAATACATATGGAAGAGATACTAGAAAATAGAGACAAGTATAAAGAATAAAATATCTAAAATCTTACCACTCAAATAATCATTAGTAACATTTTCTGTGTAGCTGAATTAATTAATATAGGTTTATTGTTTCATATAAGATTTATTAATAGTTCTTAATGTGAGCAGAAGCAAGAAGAACTACAATCCTGCAGCCTGTGGAACAAAAACCACATTCACAGAAAGACAGACAAGATGAAAAGGCAGAGGGCTAGGTACCAGATGAAGGAACAAGATAAAACCCCAGAAAAACAACTAAATGAAGTGGAGATAGGAAACCTTCCAGAAAAAGAATTCAGAATAATGACAGTGAAGATGATTCAGGACCTCAGAAAAAGAATGGAGGCAAAGATCGAGAAGATGCAAGAAATGTTTAACAAAGACCTAGAAGAATTAAAGAATAAACACCTACAAGAATTAAAGAACAAACAAACAGAGATGAACAATACAATAACTGAGATGAAAAATACACTAGAAGGAATCAATAGCAGAATAACTGAGGCAGAAGAACAGATAAGTGACCTGGAAGACAGTATGGTGGAATTCAATGCTGCGGAACAGAATAAAGAAGAGAGGATGAAAAGAAATGAAGACAGCCTAAGAGACCTCTGAGACAACATTAAACGCAGCAACATTCGCATTATAGGGGTCCCAGAAGGAGAAGAGAGAGAGAAAGGACCTGAGAAAATATTTCAAGAGATTATAGTCGAAAACTTCCCTAACATGGGAAAGGAAATAGCCACCCAAGTACAGGAATGCAAAGAGTCCCAGGCAGGATAAACCCAAGGAGAAACACGTGGAGACACATAGTAATCAAACTGACAAAAATTAAAGACAAAGAAAAATTATTGAAAGCAACAAGGGAAAAATGACAAATAACATACAAGGGAACTCCCATAAGGTTAACAGCTGATTTCTCAGCAGAAACTCTACAAGCCAGAAGGGAGTGGCATGATATATTTAAAGTGATGAAAGGGAAGAACCTACAACCAAGATTACTCTACCCAGCAAGGATCTCATTCAGATTCAATGGAGAAATCAAAAGCTTTACAGACAAGCAAAAGCTGAGAGAATTCAGCACCACCAAACCAGCTCTACAACAAATGCTAAAGGAACTTCTCTAACTGGGAAACACAAGAGAAGAAAAGGACCTACAAAAACACATCCAAAACAATTAAGAAAATGGTAATAGGTACATACATATTGATAATTACCTTAAACGTGAATGGATTAAATGCTCCAACCAAAAGACACAGGCTTGCTGAATGGATACAAAAACAAGACCCATATATATGCTGTCTACAAGAGACCCACTTCAGACCTAGGGACACATACAGACTGAAAGTGAGGGAATGGAAAAAGATATTCCATGCAAATGGAAATCAAAAGAAAGCTGGAGTAGCAATACTCGTATCAGATAAAATAGACTTTAAAATAAAGAATGTTACAAGAGACAAGGAAGGACACTACATAATGATCAAGGGATCAATCCAAGAAGAAGATATAACAATTATAACTATATATGCACCCAACACCTCAATACATAAGGCAACTGCTAACAGCTATAAAAGAGGAAATCGACAGTAACACAATAATAGTGGGGGACTTTAACACCTCACTTACATCAATGGACAGATCATCCAAACAGAAAATTAATAAGGAAACACAAGCTTTAAATGACACAATAGACCAGACAGATTTAATTGATATTTATAGGACATTCCATCCAAAAACAGCATATTACACTTTCTTCTCAAGTGCGCATGGAACATTCTCCAGGATAGATCACATCTTGGGTCACAAATCAAGCCTCAGTAAATTTAAGAAAATTGAAATCATATCAAGCATCTTTTCTGACCAGAACGCTATGAGATTAGAAAAAATTACAGGGAAAAACACGTAAAAAACACAAACACCTGGAGGCTAAACAATACATTACTAAATAACCAAGAGATCACTGAAGAAATCAAAGAGGAAATCAAAAAATACATAGAGACAAATGACAATGAAAACATAATGATCCAAAACCTATGGGATACAGCAAAAGCAGTTCTAAGAGGGAAGTTTATAGCAATACAAGCCTACCTCAAGAAACAAGAAAAATCTCAAATAAACAATCTACACTTACACCTAAAGGAACTAGAGAAAGAAGAACAAACAAAAACCAGAGTTAGTAGAAGGAAAGAAATCATAAAGATCAGAGCAGAAATACACGAAACAGAAACAAAGAAAATAATAGCAAAGATCAATAAAACTAAAAGCTGGTTCTTTGAGAAGATAAACAAAATTGATAAACCATTAGCCAGGCTCATCAAGAAAAAGAGGGAGAGGACTCAAATCAATAAAATCAGAAATGAAAAAGGAGAAGTTACAACAGACACCACAGAAATACAAAGCATCCTAAGAGACTACTACAAGCAACTCTATGCCAATAAAATGGACAACCTGGAAGAAATGGACAAATTCTTAGAAAGGTATAACCTTCCAAGACTGAACCAGGAAGAAATAGAAAATATGAACAGACCAATCACAAGTAATGAAATTGAAACTGTGATTAAATATCTTCCAACAGGGTTTCCCTGGTGGTGCAGTGGTTGAGAATCTGCCTGCTAATGCAGGGGACACAGGTTTGAGCCCTGGTCTGGGAACATCCCACATGCCACAGAGCAGCTGGGCCTGTGAGCCACAATTACGGAGCCTGCGCGTCTGGAGCCTGTGCTCCGCAACAAGAGAGGCCACAATAGTGAGAGGCCCGCGCACCGCAATGAAGAGTGGCCCCCGCTTGCCACAACTAGAGAAAGCCCTCGCACAGAAATGAAGACCCAACACAGCCATAAATAAATAAATTAATTAATTAAAAAAAAATCTTCCAACAGAAGTCCAGGACCAGATGGCTTCACAGGTGAATTCTATCAAACATTCAGAGAAGAGCTAACACCCATCCTTCTCAACCTGTTCCAAAAAATTGCAGAGGAGGGAACACTCCCAAACTCATTCTATGAGGCCACCATCACCCTGATACCAAAACCAGACAAAGATACGACAAAAAAAGAAAATTACAGACCAATATCACTGATGAATATAGATGCAAAAATCCTCAACAAAATACTAGCAAACAGAATCCAACAACACATTAAAAGGATCATACACCATGATCAAGTGGGATTTATCCCAAGGATGCAAGCATTCTTCAATATATACAAATCAATCAAGGTGATACACCATATTAACAAACTGAAGAATAAAAACCATATGATCATCTCAATAGATGCAGAAAAAGCTTTTGACAAAATTCAACACCCATTTCTGATAAAAACTCTCAAGAATGTGGGCACAGAGGGAACCTACCTCAACATAATAAAGGCCATATATGACAAACCCACAGCAAACATCATTCTCAATGGTGAAAAACTGAAAGCATTTCCTCTAAGATCAGGAACAAGACAAGGATGTCCACTCTCGCCACTCTTATTCAACATAGTTTTGGAAGTCCTAGCCACAGCAATCAGAGAAGAAAAAGAAGTAAAAGGAATACAAATTGGAAAAGAAGAAGTAAAACTGTCACTGTTTGCAGATGACATGATACTATACATAGAGAATCCTAAAGATGCCACCAGAAAACTACTAGAGCTAATCAATGAACTTGGTAAAGTTGCAGGATACAAAATTAATGCACAGAAATCTCTTGCATTCCTATACACTAATGATAAAAAATCTGAAAGAGAAATTATGGAAACACTCCCATTTACCATTGCAACAAAAAGAATAAAATACCTAGGAATAAACCTACCTAGGGAGACAAAAGACCTGTATGCAGAAAACTATAAGACACTGTTGAAAAAAATTAAAGATGATACCAACAGATGGAGAGATATACCATGTTCTTGGATTGGAAGAATCAATATTGTGAAAATGACTATACTACCCAAATCAATCTACAGATTCAATGCAATCCCTATCAAATTACCAATGGCATTTTTTACAGAACTAGAACAAAAAATCTTAAAATTTGTATGGAGACACAAAAGACCCCGAATAGCCAAAGCAGTCTTGAGGGAAAAAAACGGAGCTGGAGGAATCAGACTCCCCGACTTCAGACTATACTACAAAGCTACAGTAATCAAGACAGTATGGTACTGGCACAATAACAGAAATATAGATCAATGGAACAGGAGAGAAAGCCCAGAGATAAACCCACGCACCTATGGTCAACTAATCTATGACAAAGGAGGCAAGGATATACAATGGAGAAAAGACAGTCTCTTCAATAAGTGGTGCTGGGAAAACTGGACAGCTACATGTCAAAGAATGAAATTAGAATACTCCCTAACACCATACACAAAAATAAACTCAAAATGGATTAGAGACCTAAATGTAAGACTGGACACTATAAAACTCTTAGAGGAAAACATAGGAAGAACACTCTTTGACATAAATCACAGCAAGATCTTTTTTGATCCACCTCCTAGAGTTATGGAAATAAAAACAAAAATAAACAAATGGGACCTAATGAAACTTAAAAGCTTTTGCAAAGCAAACTACAAACAAGACGAAAAGACAACCCTCAGAATGGGAGAAAATATTTGCAAACGAATCAACAGACAAAGGATTAATCTCCAAAATATATAAACAGCTCACTCAGCTCAATATTAAAAAAACAAACAACCCAATCCAAAATGGGCAGAAGACCTACATAGACATTTCTCCAAGGAAGAGATACAAATGGCCAAGAAGCACATGAAAAGCTGCTCAACATCACTAATTATTAGAGAAATGCAAATCAAAACTACAATGAGGTATCACCTCACACCAGTTAGAAGGGGCATCATCAGAAAGTCTACAAACAACAAATGCTGGAGAGGGTGTGGAGAAAAGGGAACCCTCTTGCACTCTTGGTGGGAATGTAAATTGATACAGCCACTATGGAGAACAGTATGGAGGTTCCTTAACAAACTAAAAACAGAATTACCATATGACCCAGCAATCCCACTACTGGGCATATACCCAGAGAAAACCATAATTCAAAAAGACACATGCACCCCAATGTTCATTGCAGCACTATTTACAATACTCAGGTCATGGAAGCAACCTAAATGCCCATCGACAGACGAATGGATAAAGAAGATGTGGTACATATATACAATGGAATATTACTCAGCCATAAAAAGGAACGAAATTGGGTCATTTGTAGAGACGTGGATGGATCTAGAGACCGTCATACAGAGTGAAGTATGTCAGAAAGAGAAAACAGATATCATATATTAACGCATATATGTGGAACCTAGAAAAATGGTACAGATGAACTGGTTTGCAGGGCAGAAATAGAGACACAGATGTAGAGAACAAACGTATGGACACCAAGGGGGGAAAGTGGCGGGGGGGTGGTGTGATGAATTGGGAGATTGGGATTGACATATATACACTAATATGTATAAAATGGATAACTAATGAGAACCTGCCGTATAAAAAAATAAAATTCTAAAAAAAAAAAAATAGTTCTTAACGTTCCCCAAATGAACTATGGTTAAAGTGACCTATTTTCATACACAATAAAGCTTGTTTTGAGTTAAGAATAGTGAGTGTTTTGGAAACGCTATAATACAAGTAAGAAGTAAATGTAACATTGCAATGGCACAGATAAGACAGAAACAATTGATGTTAAGTATTTCATCACGTGATTCAGGGACTAAATAAATATAAAGAAGGTAAAAATCAAGGATCTTAGAGTCCAGATCTAATCAACATCTCAGAGTCTTACAGCAGGACTATTAGCAGAGCACAGCATTGGGAAACTGAATATTTAACCCGTGACATAAGTCAGCAAATGCTTTCTCAATGGACCAGATAATATTTGAGGCTTTGCAGGCCTTGCGATCTCTATCCCAGCTCTGCAATTGCAGCCTGAAAGCAGCCAGAGACAATGCATAAATGAATGGGCACAACTGTGTTCCAGTCAAACTTTACTTATACAAACAGGCAGCTGGTCTACCCCTTAAATAGGACATCAAGTTTGCCAAATCACAATACAGCTGAGACTGGGCATGACACAAACACCACTTTTCCTCCTTAGAGGCAAACATACCCAGAAATATAGGATCCAAAACCAGAATACCTGGGTTCAAATCCCACCTCTGCCACTTCCCAGCATTTTGATCTTGGGAAGTTACTTTTTATTAAGTGGCAAATATTAGAAAATATTAATTAGAATCAACAGGGTGGCTCCTTATCTCACTTTTTGCTGCTTTAACTGCCCTTTTCAGTTCTCTCTTGATCTACTATTCATCTAAACCTTCCCTGAATGCCTGCAAAGCTCTGTGTTGACAGCTAAGGAGGACACAAAGATGAGAGGCCCAACCCTGGCCTCCATCAGATACTGGAAAAGGCCTGGGGTGGTAGGCTTTCCAGAAAAAATCCTTTGCAGAATACAAATGAAGCATTGGGGTCTACGCTGGGTATCCTTCACCTAAGCAGACAGGGCTATGAACTTCTCTGATGGTGTCACCTTTGGTCATATGAAAACTGCCAAGCATCAAACACTGCTAATTCAAGGCCAGAAGCCCTTCAAGGTACTGGTTAAACGCAAACTTAGAAAACACACAAGAGTAGAGAAGGCACGGCACATTGGATGGCTAGATCAAAAGTGATGATGGAGCAATCATCTGTGAACACACACCTATTTCGGATGGCTGTTCCCAACTCACCAACCAAATCACGATGGGGCCCCAGATCCTTAGAGTTCCAGTTCCAAGACACAGGACTTGGCCAGTTTGTGAAGCCTTCGTGATGCTTTGTTGTCAGGACTACATACCTGTGGACATTGAAACCATATGAACAAAGGAAGTGGGCAGTGGGCCACCGGCACAAACTTACCTGGTATGCCTGAGGCTTTTAAAATGGTTGGGAGAACTTGACTACAGGAAACGTATGGTTGACCCTTGAACAACGTGGGGGTGAGGAGTGTCAACCCCCTGTGCAGAAGAAAATCCATGTATAACTCTTGACTCCCCGAAAACTTAACTACTAATAGCCTACTCTTGACTGGAAGCCTTACCAATAACATAAATGATTGATTAATGCCCATTTTGGGGGACTTCCCTGGCAGTCCGGTGGTTAAGACTCTACGCTTCCAATGCAGGGGGCACAGGTTCGATCCCTGGTCGGGGAACTAAGATCCTGCATGCCATGCAGCGTGGACAAAAACAAACAAACAAACAAAAAACCCCACCCATTTTGTACGTTATATGTATTATGTACTGTATTAATACAATAATGTAAGCTAGAGAAAAGAAAATGTTTTTAAGAAAATCATAAGAGAAAATACATTTATAGTACTGTATTGTATTTATTGATACCATAAGTTTACATTGACTGTTTACAAGATGAACCACCTGTCAGTACCTACATCAATATTGTCTTACATGATAGAAAACACTGCAGATGTTATAATTATTACTAAAACTAGATATAAAAAGTGAAAAGGAGGATTCCCTGGTGGCGCAGTCATTGAGAATCTGCCTGCCAATGCAGGCGACACGGGTTCGAGCCCTGGTCTGGGAAGATCCCACATGCCGTGGAGCAACTAAGCCCATGAGCCACAACTACTGAGCCTGCGCGTCTGGAGCCTGTGCTCCGCAACAAGAGAGGCCGCAATACTGAGAGGCCTGCGCACCGCGATGAAGAGTGGCCCCCAGTTGCCGCAAATAGAGAAAGCCCTCACACAGAAACGAAGACCCAACACAGCCATAAACAAATAAATAAATAAATAAATAAATAAATAAATAAAAATTAAAAAAAGAAAAGAAAAGATAACCTGAAAATGACAGTTCCATTTTTAAAAAAAAGTGAAAAGCTGGGGCTTCCCTGGTGGCGCAATGGTTGAGAGTCTGCCTGCCGATGCAGGGGACACGGGTTCGAGCCCTGGTCTGGGAGGATCCCACATGCCGCGGAGCGACTGGGCCCGTGAGCCACAACTGCTGAGACTGCGCGTCTGGAGCTTGTGTTCCGCAACAGGAGAGGCCGTGATAGTGAGAGGCCCGCGCACCGCGATGAGGAGTGGCCCCCGCTCGCCACAACTAGAGAAAGCCCTCGCACAGAAGCGAAGACCCAACACAGCCATAAATAAATAAATAAATAAATAAATAAATAAATTTTAAAAATACTTAAAAAAAAAAAAAAAAAGATGGCTGTAGTACCAGCAAACGGCCCGAGGTCTACCAGATAAAATTTCAAAATCTTCTCACTGATCCTAGTTAAAAAAAAAAAAAAAAAAAGTGAAAAGCTAATGTGAAAAAGAAATTCATATTTATTTGCAGGTATAACGATTCGTGCGTTGACCATAAAGAAGCAGCAATATGATTGCTTTACAGTAGCCTAGTGTAATCAATATGATTGCTTCATGGTAGCCTAGCCGATACACTAATAAATGAATCATTATAAAATTTTTATGGCATATGGTATTATAATCCTATTCATAACACAGTATTGGAAACATTGTTACATTAAAAAAAAAAACTACTTGCCTGTGATGATAGGCTGATACACAGTTTATCCAATTATGAGGGGGTAGAGGGGAGGGCATACTGTATGGCAATGTAATTCTTTGAAAGCAAAGTTTTAAAACAGTAAGAAAATGGATACATTAGTAATTTTTTATTGTGTCACTTACCTTATGCTTATGTAAGGATTGGCTATTCACTTCCATACCAATCTTGCATATGATGTTCTACGTGCTGAATACTCAGGCAATGTTGACGATGATGATGACACAAAAACGTTTCATACAGTTCTTGCCGTCCAGTTCTTAGGTTTTCACATGAAGACACTTACACACATACGCAGCAGATACGTTTATTAACTGTATGGCATAATGATTACTCACTGTTCATTAAGTGGAAGTGGATCATCATAAAGGTCTTCATGGTGAGTAGGTGGAAGAAGAAGAGGAAGAGGAGGGGTGGGTCTTGCTGTCTCGGGGTGGCAGAGGCAGAAGAGGTGGACAGGGAGGCAGGAGAGGCAGGCATTCAGTGTAACATTATGGAAATACATCGCAATTTCTGTCTGCCTTTTCTGCTTTTACATTTCTCTAAAAATGCTTCTACATGATACCAATCCTTCTTCCACTATTTGCTTTGTTTGTTTGTCTGTTTTTATTTTTTGGCTGCACTGCTTGACATGTGGGATCTTAGTTCTCAGACCAGGGATCAAACCTGTGCTCCCTGCACTGGAAGTGCGGAGTCTTAACCACGGGACCACCAGGGAAGTCCTCACTGTTTGCTTTAGTTTCAGTGCTCATATCATAGAAGGGTCCATGTGGTAAAAGAAGTCAAAAGCTGTCTTGAGTAATCAGAATCCTTCTGCCAGATTGTCTAACGTCAATCTGTCTTCTGGCACTGCTTCTTCTACATCTCCTTCCTCTGCACTTGTTCAGAAGCACTCATCTCCATCAAGCTGTCCTCTGTTAATTCCTCAGGTGTGATGTTAATTAGTTCCTGAATTTCTCCAAGATCCAAATCTTGAAACCCTTCACCCCGCACCTTTTTTTTTTTTTTTTTTTTGGCTGCATTGGGTCTTTGTTGCTGCGCGTGGGCTTTTCTATAGTTGCGGCGAGCAGGGGCTACTCTTCATTGTGGCGCACAGGCTTCTCATCACGGTGGCTTCTCTTGTAGAGCACGGGCTCCAGGTGCGCGGGCTTCAGTAGTTCTAGCACACGGGCTCAGTAGTTGTGGCGTAAAATGTCAATATGATTTTAATACTGCATCTTTACGTTTCTTTACATTTCTGTGAGTGGCACCATGTACGGTCTGAAAGTGTGTGTGTAACTTTTGATAAATTTTAACTTTTTACAATAGATTTGTATATATTTTATGGTAGTAAATGATAAAATAGACTAGTGTCTATATATTTTATGCATTCGTGACATACCTAACTTTTTCTTAATTTTCGATATTTCTGTGAGTTTTTCAAATTGTCGCAAATCTCCAAAAATTTTTCCAGTATATTTATTGGAAAAAATCTGCATATAAGTGGATCCATGCAGTTTAAACCCATGTTGTTCAAGGGTCAACTGTACTTGTATGAGTGACTATATTAGTGACACCCAGGGAGTTGCTTCAGTCACAACACCCCTTGGGTATTGCTCCAGGAATGAAAGCAAACTCAGGGAAGCCACAGTCCTTAGTTCCCAAACAAGCAGGAGACTTGGAAAGAAGGAAGGAATAGGTAAGGGAAAATATGTACACCTTGGCTTTCCAGTTCTTCAACCCTTCTGTGTATCGATGATTAGTTTCTTTTAAAAAACCCTTTGCCCTAAAGGAGAAAGAAATCTCTACTGGAAATAGCGGATGATAAAAAAGTAAGCTGTTTTACCAAGCCCATATGAATTGGCTCTCATTCACAGAGGTGACAAAAGGCCAAAAGAAAAGGGGAGAAAAGGCAAGTGTTGAAATAACAACCAAATCACTCACCATTTCATTTACTTTTATGGCAGAAAAATAGCTGGTGCTCACATGTGACAATTTAATCACTGGCCGATGTGGAAAGCTCAAGACTTTAATGTCTAGACAGTATTTCAGGCTCTGTGGATCAAAGTCCTCTCTGTGGCATATTCTTCTTCTACTTCTTTAAAGCAACCTCTTAAAATGTAAAAATCCTTCTCATCTCAAGAAACTTACCAAAATAGGCAGAGGACCAATCCCTCTGGCCATGGTTGCAGACCCCTGGTGTGGTGGAAAAAACCTTCACCTTAGAGTCATGGGATTTGGAGTCTAGGACATTAGTTCCCTTCTTCTGTCTGGGCCAGTCATCTTGTCCATAGCAAGGGCATCTTGTCCTGGACAAAGTATGTCTCCCAGATTTTAACTTCTTCCTTTGAAAATTATGGATTTCTAAGGCTTCTGGAAGACAGTGAACTCCTCCTTTGTTTATTCAAGGCTTAATATTCCCACACACTTAATTGCAAACACTAAATATCAGTTGTAATTTCTACTTAGTACAAGAGAACTTAAAGTCCAAGAGAAACTAAAACCTGGAAGATGGGTGAGGAGACAAAGTAAGGGTGGAAGACTGCCCTAAGCCAGGAGCCGGGAAACCTACCTGCCTTCATTTTTACTCTCCTCCAACCCACCTCCCGCCCAGCAGCCTCAGGGTCACCATTCCTTGACTTAATACCTGCAACATCCTGTCTTCAAGGATGATTCCTTCAGGACTAGCCCCAGCCTTCAACAGCCTTGTGAGTCCTTGCCTCTCTCTTCCCAGCCCCAGTGCTCTGCACTTTCAGTTCTCTGAACCATCCACAAGCAAGTTGCAACAGTTCTCAAAACAATTCTGACATTTCTTGAGCACTCTCTACGTGCAAGGCATTGAGAAGAGCAGCTGAAAGAGAATCTGTATTGTTGCCCAAATACACTGCACACCAGAACTCCCTTCCCTCCGGGACATATTAAAGCTGAAAGGAAGAACACAATCCCTGTCTACAACCATGGAAGGAGGCGGTAGGGAGGTAAAATGCCTTGTTCAAGTTCGCAGCTGAACTAGGATCAGACTCCATACCACCGGCTTAAAATCCTGGAATCCTGATTGCCTTGTTGACCCGGAAGGGACATGAGGTATCACTTAGCTCAGTCCTCTCAATATTCAGGTGCAGGCACTGAGGGCTTTGCAGTCAACCACCAACCGGAAACCTTTATTTCCTTCTAATCCTCAACCAGACGCACCTTTTTAGGATCAGGCGTGCCATATTCAATACTGCATCCTTCAGGAGGCAAAACAGAGTACCCCCGGTATCTTAAGTCAGACGGACACCTGTGTGACCCGGCAAGTCGCCTAGCCTCCCCCCAGCTCGGTTTTCACCTGCCTAAGCCCCCTCCTGGCGCTCGGGTCGGCCCTAGCCGGGGAAGGGGGGCCCTGCCCGCCCCCCGCGGCGGCACTCACTTGGCCCCGGCGGCCTCGAACAGGTTGGCCCAGCTGTCCGGGTGGAAGAAGCGCGCAGTGAATCTTGGCCCGAAGTCGCCATAGGTGAAATTGGGCGGGTAGTTCTCATTCATGAAACTCTCGTACTGTGGCAGCTTTTCGCCCTTCCAGTGCCACCAGAACCACTCACTGCCCCAGGCCGGCACCGAAAACACGCCCCAGTGCACAAACACTCCGAATTTGGCCTCGTCGAACCAGGCCGGCAGCGGCCGGGAGTCCAGACTCGGCCAGTCCGCGGTGTAGCGGCGCGGAGGGTCGGTGCAGCGCGCAGGGTGGGTGCAGCGCGGAGCCCGCACCGCGCCGAGCACCAGCAGCAGATGCAGCTGCAGCTGCAGCAGTAGCAGCAGCAGCAATAGCTCGGCGCCCACCACCCGCGACTTCATCTCGGGATTTGGCACAGCCGTCTTGGAGCCCCACCGCCGCCACTGAACGCGCAAGTGCGGGGCGCGTGGCCCCGCCCACCCTAGCTAATGATTGGCTCGGAAGGAAAAAGGGGTGGGGCAACCCTGGCTGCTTGGCTACCGAGCGTCTTCCCTTCCTGGTGGGCGGTCCCTACCACCACTGGCTCTCAAAGGGAGAAAGGTGCAAGGAGGATGGTGGTGTGACCGATGATTGCAAACTTTAGAATTCACTGTGGGGTGAAATCGAGGGGGTGTGGAAGGCATGGTGTGTGCAGAGAACTGGGAGTGGTCCATTTTGCCGTTGGCAGCTATGGGGGACTTTTTGAGCTGTAGTATGTTAGAACAAGTCAGGAGGCAGGAATACCAGATGGAAGGGCATTGTAACAGCCCTGGCAGAAATGACGGGGCAGAAGGACGATGGGAAGAAGCACTATAAGGGGAGAGGTGGGAGGAAAGTGGGCGCTGAAAGAGGAAGAACAGGTGTGACCATTTTGCCTGTCTAATAAATATTTTTTGAACTTGCTTTGGGAATTTTGAGGCAATTCAAAGAGCTTAACATCTAGTTGGAAAAACAAGACCCATGCACAGGCTACTAAGAAGGAATATTTTTAGAGTAACAGCGTGAGAAAATTGAGAGCCTCAGGCCCAAGGAGTGCCTGTGTGAACCTTGTCTGGCAGGGAGGTCACCAAATTCCTCTACAGGTGGTAGATGCTGTGCCTGCGCAAACAGGCGGTGAGGCTGTCAGGTGTGGGAAGTCTAATGACTCACCCGTGGCACAGCTGGTACCTACATATCAGTGAGAACTGCTGCAGGTAAGAGTTGGAAGGAACTTTGGAGACCCTCGACACTATCCCCTTCTTTACTCATACCATTTTATGGAAGAGGAAACTGAGACCCAGAGAGGGGATTGGAGTTGCCCAAGATCATGCAACTAGTTTGGATCAGAGGTGGGACCAGAACCCAGGTCTCCAGATGCAGAATCTATGTCCCTCAAACGCTGCTTCTCTCTTGCACCCCAGGAGGTGCAAGAGAACCTGTCAAAGACTGTGTCGACAGAAGCAAGCACTTCCTCATTCTAGGAGTGATAAAGAAACACAGTGGCTGTTGCTGAATGAACAGCCATTTTCTTTATTTTCCGTTACTTTCTCTGCAAGATTATGTTGTAATATTGTCCACAACAGCAAGCCCAGACACCTAACACAAGCAAACAAACAAAACAACAACAACAAAAAGCATTCGTACACATCTTCTAGTGATCAGGATGAGTAATGGTCTTTGATGTTACAGAACTCATCTTGGGGGAGATAAAATAGGACACCATGACCTTCATTTCTCCTTAGCCTCATAACCAAAACGTAACTCTGCAGGGGCAGGTGAGAGGCATTGCAATAGGGTGGAAAAAACTGGAAGTTGGGAAACCTAGGTTTCTTGCATTGGACACCACCTTGTTGTGTCTCCTTGGGCAAGTCTTGTCCACTCTCTGGTCCCATTTCCTTATCTAAACAATGAGAGCAGTTCTCTGTGATACCTGAGGTCCCCTTTCTCCCTTGCTCTCCCCCTCCATAAACTCTAAGCAGAAATAGAGTGTGATTGTGAAAGGAGAGAGGAAGAAAGTGTGGAAGTGCATTTAATTCAATGATTTTTAAACTCTAGTTTAAAACTCTAGTTTTATTCATTAAACAGATGTTTACTGAGTATCAATTTATGCCAGGCACTTGGGCATTTTCTTTGCTGAAATGAGATAGGACCCCACCAATGAATAAAGAAAGGCATGCCCCAAATTTAAGGAGCCACATATCCACCTTTAAAAAATCATCCCATTTCTTTGCCTTACAAAAAGGTAGGTATTTGGGTTAAAATAAAATTCGATTTTCCAAAATGTAATCTAAAGCTTTTCAGAAGCAGTTCAGTGCCACAGATATTGACCAGTCCCTTTAAGACTATATGCTGGGTCTTCACGTAACACTGGGAACTGAGAGATAAACATGGAGCTCATCTTGTGGGGGAAGACAAGCCAGTGACTCCCACTTAACACAGTCCATGATATGGGCTGTAAGAGAGGGTTGAAATTCGTCCTTGGGGGCTGTACTGGGTTGAAGCGTGTCCCCCGAAACTTCATGTCTGCTTGAATCCTGTGAATGTTACCTTCTTGGGAAGTAGAGTCTTTGGAGATGTAATCTGTTAAATTAAGATGAGGTCATACTGGATTACAGTGTGCCTTCATGCAATGATTGGTGTCCTTAAAAGAAGGCACCAAGGCGGCCCGGTGCGGCCCGGGCATGCCCAGTGTGGGCACAGCGGCCCCGGCCCTGGGAGCGCCCGGGCGGGAGCGGGTGGCCGGGCGCGGAGGGGTGCGGAGGGGCGTGGAGGAGCCGAGCGGGCCAGCGGTGGGCCAGGGGCCGGGCCGGAGCCAGAGCCGCGTGGGGGGGGGGGGGCGGGGAGGAAGCTGCCGGAAACTTCTCTACCTGAAGTGAGTGCATCTGTGTAGGATTTGACCCAAGGAGAAGATGGTACATACGGTGTTGTGCAAGTTGCCTTCCCTCTGCTGTATTCCCTGCTCTTCCTGTTCTGGGTGGCAGTAGTCCAGTTGGGTCAATAAGGTGCTTCATGATCAGACATCTGGGGACACTTCTCTCTCCTTTGTGTAGTTGATAGTTTGGGCGGTGAAGAGATGGCTGACAGTGTCAAAACCTTTCTGCAGGACCTTGCCAGGGGAATCAAAGACTCCATCTGGGGAATTTGTACCATCTCAAAGCTAGATGCTCGAACTCACCAAAAGAGAGAGAAGCAGCGTCGAAGAAGGGCAAGCAGTGTCCTGGCTCAGAGGAGAGCCCAGAGTATAGAGAGGAAGCAAGAGAGTGAACCACGTACTGTTAGTAGAATTTTGCAGTGCTGCGCTTAGAATGGTGGAGTATTCTGGTTCAGTCTCCTTTTGTTTTATCGAGTGTTTATTCCCGTGCTTCAGTCAGTAACGGCTGAATTATTTGTGATTATTATTTGTGATCCGTCACTACATGGGGATGTTGGGTCGTGGCTCGAGGTTTTCCTCACGTCAGTTTTCAGTGCTCTTTGGGTGCTCCGCCTGTTTGTGCTTAGCAAAGTTGTGAATGCAATTTGGTTTCAAGATATAGCTGACCTGGCCTTCGAGGTATCAGGGAGGAAGCCTTACCCATTCCCTAGTGTCAGCAAAATAATTGCTGACAAGCTCTTCAACCTTTTGCTGCAGGCTCTTTTCCTCCTCCAGGGGATGTTTGTGAGCCTCGTTCCCATCCATCTTGTTGGTCAGCTGGTTAGTCTCCTGCATATGTCTCTCCTCTACTCACTATACTGCTTCGAATATCGTTGGTTCAATAAAGGAATTGAAGGAATTAAAGGAATTGAAATGCACCAGCGATTGTCAAACATAGAACCCCTTACTACCTTGGATTTGGTCTACCCTTGGCTTTCCTCACAGCAATGCAGTCCTCCTACATTGTCAGTGGCTGCCTATTCTCTATCCTCTTTCCTTTATTCATTATCAGCGCCAATGAAGCAAAGACCCCTGGCAAAGCATACCTTTTCCAATTGCGCCTCTTCTCCTTGGTGGTTTTCTTAAGCAACAGACTCTTCCACAAGACGGTCTACCTGCAGTCTGCCCTGAGTAGTTCAGCTTCTGCCGAGAAGTTCCCCTCACCACACCCATCTCCTGCCAAACTGACGGCTGCTGAGGGCCCCTGAGTCGCCTGCCACCTAGAGGGGATGGGTGGGATTGGAAGGATGCCACGTCAGCTCTTTTTCTAGTTCACCTCATCCACCAGGGAAAGCAGGACCCACTCTGCCAAGGGCCCTGTGCATATTACCTTCTCTCTGATGAATCGGGATTTTTTTCTCTGGTGCACGTAAGGCAGAATCGTCCTGACACCAGTATGGATTTTAAACACCGGTGAGTCTCAAAGGACCACAGGTTTTTCTGCAGCTCTTTTCTAGCATTTGCCAGCCCCCGTGCCTGGACTGATTTGAATACTTCTTCTCCCTGTGCCATCTATCCTCCCACCTCCCCTTCCTGCCTTCCACCACCCCTGGATGAACGGATTTTTGTAATTCTAGTTGTTGTATTTTGTGGACCTGTTGTTTTGGTTTTTCTGTGAAGCACATATATTGGACGTGGGAAGTAAAGGAGACTCTGCTGCTCCTGGTCACTCCCGTTATAGCCATCACTGTCTTGTTTCTTGTAACTCAGGCTAGATTTGGTCTCTTGCTCCACTGCAAAAAAAAACAAGCCTGAAGAGATGGGACAGGAGGAAAGACCTCACAGCCAGATCTACTGGGTTTTGAGGAGTGGTTTTCTTTCTTCCCCTTGAAGGGGAAAAAGCTTTTTTCACTGGTACATTTAAAGCTCCCCCAGCTATAGGGAGGTACCAATTTTGGACAAGTGCCACTGCAACACAGAATGCTCAGAGAACCTAAACTTTTAAACTCTGGAGGTCTGAACTTTACTGTTGGCCACTGCTGGGTCTGTCTGGTATTTCAAAGGAATATTGGGTGCTGCAAATAGGAACTGAAGGGGTAAACTTATTAAACCCATTAAACCTGTGATTGGTTGGTGTTTTCCTGTCATTTTAAAGAGACTAAATATGGGGTATGGGGGGAAGGGCAGGTGTCAAAGCACTTGCACAGTTTTAAGACATCACAAACGTGAGCTTGTTTCCCACAAATGTGTAATGGTTGAAATTTACAAGTCGTCATTTCAATAAACATATTCATGGAACCCAGGACTTTGTCTTGGATAATTTGGAAGATTAGTTCTGAAAAATGTTCCCTGAAAAAGTTTGGGTTATGTGATTATAATCACGTTAACATCTTGTGAAAGAATTTGGGATTGAGTTGTTTTAAAGTCTATATGTACATCTGTCCTGTGTACTCATGAAGGAAGAGAGGGCCTTCTAGACTTCAAGAATTGAACATTCTCATTAGGGAAGAGATTAGACATTTGGTTAACAGACACCTTTACTATGTACAGGACAAAATAAGGATTTAAAAATCGTTGCCAGCAGATGTGAACCAAGTTTGAATACAGAAGATTTTAAAATAGTGGGTATTTTGGAAGTAGGTGTTTCTAGCTCATGAAAAAAAAAATGTAAAAGACAGTTTAAGATTTATTTTCAATATCCCTCTGTGACAGACATCTCTGGTCATTTGACAGTAGTATTGC
The DNA here is from genome assembly GCF_028023285.1 of Balaenoptera ricei. Classification (NCBI taxonomy): domain Eukaryota; kingdom Metazoa; phylum Chordata; class Mammalia; order Artiodactyla; family Balaenopteridae; genus Balaenoptera; species Balaenoptera ricei. The sequence continues at coordinate 18,612,169 of NC_082639.1, forward strand.
AGAGAACTACTTTCAGGTTGCCGAGGGGGTGGTTGAAGAAGACCTCAGTATTTCATCAGCTTGCAACTGATCAGCGACTGCCTTACTTAAGATTAGTTGTTGTAGTTTTTAAAATGAGATTAAAATGGCCACATCTTTGCTGCCTGAAATTTGTATTTGTGTCAGCTAAGCTGGTCTTAGAAGGGTGAGGGAAGTTGAGTAGAGGAAGGCAAGTGATATTATCCAGCACTGTGCCTGGCTATAGAAAATGCTTTAAGTCACTGGACGTGAGGAATCTGTAAAGTTTTATTAGTGTAACTGAGAGGCCAGGGCTGTACAAAGGCTAGATTACCAAATGTCTATTGTTGTAGGTATTCCTAATTTCATGAGATGTACACAAAAGCAGTGTAAACTTCTCTTGCCTTTTCGCTAGCATATGGGCAGTGAGGGCAACGATTAGGAAATTGGGATCAAAGAGAGAGTAGGCTCTGTTTTTGCCAAGTTCAGAATGGCAGTTTAAGGCAGACTAATAGTAACTGAAAATAAGGGAGGGCACATCACTACAGATGAAAGTGAGAGCTTGAGTTTCAATCATACAGCAGGAGGATCTAAGGAATCATGTTCACAAATCTCTCTTCAGGGACAGACATCACAGCTTGGACAGGTATGTGTGGTTGAAAACACGACCCTTTTATCCTATCTAGAGCTGAGTTGTCCGTTACAGTAACTCTACAAAGTTAATGCTTTCTAGACCTGAGTATGTTAAGTCTGTTGGAAACTTTTAAATGGACAAATTCATGCACTGCCTTGTTCATTGCTCTGCACTTGGTAAGGGGCCAAGAGAAAATTTAAGAGAAGTTGTGACAAACTGGAATAAACCCAGAAGAGGGCAACTAATGGTTAGGGGTTTGTGAACCACCTTAAAGGATAACTTCTGTGGAAATAAAAGGGCAACTATTAAAAAAAAAAAAAAAAAAAGACACCAAGAGAACAGACCTAAATGTAAGATGGGAAACCATAAAGCTCCAAGAAGAAAACATAGGCAGAACACTCTCTGACATAAATCGTAGCAATATTTTTTGGAATTTGTCTCCTAAGGCAAAGGAAATAAAAGCAAAAATAAATGGGATCTAATTAACCTTAAAAGCTTTTGCACAGCAAAGGAAACCATCAACAAAATGAAAAGAAAACCTACTGAATGGGAGAAAATATTTACAAATGATGTGACTGATAAGGGGTTAATATCCAAAATATATAAACATCTCATACAACTCAATATAAAAAAAAGGAAAACAACCTGATTAAAAATGGTCAGAAGACCTGAATAGACATTTTTCCAAAGAAGACATACACATGGCCATCAGGCACATGAAAAGATGCTCAACATTGCTAATTATTAGAGAAATGCAAATCAAAACCACAATGAGATATCGCCTCACACCAGTCAGGATGACCATCATCAAAAAGAACACAAACAACAAATGTTGGCAAGGATGTGGAGAAGAAGGAACCCTTGTACACTGATGGTGGGAATGTAAATTGGTGCAACCACTATGGAAAACAGTATGGAGGTTCCTCAGAAAACTAAAAATAGAGCTACCATATGATACAGCAATTCCACTCCTGGGCATATATCTGAAGAAAATGAAAACACTAATTCGAAAAGATACATGAATCCCAATGTTCATAGCAGCATTATTTATAACAGCCAAGATACGGAAGCAACGTAAGCGCCCATCAAGGGATGAATGGATAAAGAGGATGTGATATACATATATATATATATATATATATATATATATATATATATATATGAAATGGAATACTACTCAGTCGTTAAAAAAGAGTAAATTCCTGCCATGTACAACAATATGGATGGACCTGGAGGGTATTATGCTAAGTGAAATAAGTCAGACAGAGAAACACAAATAGTGTATGCTATCATTTATATGTGGAATCTAAAAAAATAAAACAAAAGAATGAACATAACAAAACAAAAACAGACTCACAGATATAGAGAACAAACTAGTGGTTACCGGTGGGGAGAGAGAAGGGGGGAGGGGCAAGATAGGGGTGGGTGTTAAGAGGTACAAACTACTATGCATCAAATAAATAAGCTACAAGGATATATTGTACAGCACAGGGAATATAGCCAATATTTATAATGAGTAAATGGAGTATAATCTATAAAAATGTTGAATCACTATGTTTTATACCTGAAACTAATATAACATTGTAAATCAGCTATACCTCAATTAAAAAAAAAAAAAGACACCTGGAGATAAAGGGTGGGGAAAGGCCATGTGAAGACGGAGGCAGAGATAGGAGTTATGTTGCCACAAGCCAAGGAACACCAGGAGCTGCCAGAAGTTGGAAAAAGCAAGGAAGGATCCTCCCCTTGCAACTTTGGAGAGAGCATGGCCTTGCTGACACCTTGATTTTCTAGAGTCCAGCCCTGTGAAAGAATAAATTTCTGCCGGTATAAGCCACTCGGTTTGTGGAAAATTGTTGCAGGAAGTTTAATACAGGGCATAAAATGAAGTATGTTGAGAAATAATGATAAGTTATTATCATAAGTTTGCAGCAACCTGATGTTGCAAAAGTCTAATATTATTATTGGACCTATTAAGTCATATTATCACTTATACTTTATACATATTTATCACTGTTAGACTTATTATTATTGAAGTCATTATTATTTATAGACTTATTTATTATTACTATCCTAATCGAGCAGAATTTGACTGAACTAGGCCAAGAGGTTAGTGGTAAAGAGGCTTAGGAGTCAAACAGAACGGGGTTGAAAACCCCAGCTTTGGGTACATGTTAGCAGTGTGACCTCAGGCAAGTGATTTTGCCTCTCAGAGATTTCCTCATCTGTAAAATGAGGATACCAAACCCTCTTCATCAGGTTACTGTGAAGGCTAAGTGAGATCCCTCATTTAAACCCACATAGCCCAGAGCCTGGCACATAGTAAAACCTCAGTAAAAGCCAGTTGACTCTTATGACCAGAGCACATAGTAGTTCTACCTTACCTAATGTTACCTCAGTTAATCTCTATCCCACCACCCTGACGATTTCCTTCATTGTACCACCAGTAATCATCTTCTTTCTTTATTTATTGGCTCTCTTCCCACCAGAATGTAGAATGTGAGTCCCATTAGACAGGGACAGAGTCTCATTTATGGCTGGACATCCAGGACCTAGCACAGAGCCAGGTACGTATTTGTGGGATGGGTGGATGAATGAATGAATAGTGAACACCTTGTCTTGTAAGTATTAAATGAAGACACGTTTAATCAATATCTTTCCTCTTATTCCATCTGTAGTTCCAAATAATTGCATTAGGATTCCTCTGCAGTCCTCCTCACCATCAACAGTTTCTCTTGCCTACTGCTTTAAGCCCCTTTGGTAGGAACCTAGCCTCCCTGATATGTAAGATATGGGTGTCCTGGGATCTTCAAAAGTATGGGGCTGAATCCTTGCTGGAGATGATGGACTGTGGGATGTCAGCACCATACCTGGCACATAGTAAGGGAATTTCCCCCTCCTCCCACTTGCTCTGTTTATTATTCAGTATAGGGCATGGGGGTGGAGGAGACAAAGGGGCTGAATTGAGGGATGACCGGGAACAATTCGGGGATTTATAAAATCTCTGTGAATATCTTCCTTTTTTTTTGGAGTTGGGTTAGACTGGGACACTGCCTGCTTCCAGTGGTACCATCAAATAGGTCTTCACAAAACCAATCTGCATCTCAAGCAATCCGAGTCTCCTCTGTATTCCCCACATACCTAGGAGGACACAATGGTTGTGAGTGGGGATTATCAGGGTGTCAGAGAGGGCCGGTGCCATAATAATAAGATGCCCTGAACTGGAGGCTTGTCAGTTATCTCTGCAACAGGTGTATCAACATCCTTGGTCCTCATTGCGTTGCAGTTCTTGGTCCTCTGTGGGAAAGGGTGACCTGCAGGTAGGGCCTTTCATAGCTCTAGAACCAAGGTGGACCCAACAATTAAACAGGAAGAAGGGCTAGCCAGCCATCCTGAGATCCCAGGAGAGTGATCCATTCTTCCCAGATTTCCTCCAGGTCCTTTACTGCTGAGCCTGAAGGCTCTGCTTGGCTCCCGTGGTCTCTAGAGAATGCAGGCACTAAGCCGTCTTGTTGGGAAGGTTGTCCTGACCTGCAATGAGCCTGTCCCAGGCCTCCTGCCTCCTGCCCACCTTGCCGCCCCTCACAGGGCCTGGCTACCCAACAGACTGTGTGCAGACAGGCGTGGCCAGGTTACCCTCCAGGGGTCAGTGCCAACACTCAGTGAAAAGGGGTAAGTGTCCAGGCCTCTGGGGCTGGTTCAAGTAAGGTGAGAGGATCAAAGACACTCTCCTCCAGGGATTGAAATGACTTCTGACTTGGCTTATTTAAAATTGTGAAAGTGGCCTCATTAGTGATCAGAGCAGTACAGCTCTCTGGAATCTGGCCCCAGGGTGATTTTCACATCAGCCTCTGTCTCAGTGACTGAGGACCTCGGGACCTCTTCTTTTCCTTCAGGCCCGAGGCCCCTCAGGCACTTCTTCCAGTGGGCCAGGCGGTGGTGCGCAGAGGAGCGGATCTCCCCACTCCGCAGGGCGTAGATGATGGGGTTGACCATGGAGTTGACAAGGCAGAGCAAGGAGCAGAAGGCGAAGACCTTCTTGACCTGTTTGCTTGGAGTGGTGGCCAGGCTGTAGACCATGAGGGTCAGTACCGGGACCCAGCACGTGAAGAGCACAGCCAGCAGCACCCCCAAGGTCTTGGCCAACCGCACATCCAGCCTCATCCGGGCCATTCCGAGCACTTGCCTGTCCCGGTGCTCAGCCAAGCTGGCTACATGCTGATGGGCCTTCCAGAGGACATGCGCATAGGTATAGATGATGCCAGAGAAGAGGACAGCAATGAACAGGAGCCAGCCCAGCAGATAGTCATTGGGGATCAGGGGGAAAAGCTCAGAGCAGGGCTTGGGACAGCAAGTCCATCCCATGAGAGGCAGAGAGGAAACCAATGCTGAGAGGACCCACATGATGCCCAGGGTCACCAGTGCCCTCCCACGGGTGAGTAGGGCTTTGTATGTAGGTGGGTAGCGCAGACAGAGGTAGCGGTCAATGGCCGTCAGCAGCAGGCTGCCTACAGAGGCCGTGAAGGTCATAGTCACGCTGCCAATCTTCAGCAGGAAGACAGCTTTGGAATCAACGCCATGGAAGACGTGGAAATTTACAAAGTTGAAGGCAAAGACCACACTGGCCAGAAAGTCAGCCCCAGCCAAGCTGCCAATGAACAGGTACGAGGGCTTCCTGCGGAGACGGTGTGAGGACAGGATCAGATAGAGCACCACCAGATTCTCCAGGGCGCTTAGTAGGCCCAGAGGGGTGCACAGCCCCGCGATAGCTATCTTTTGGGAACTGCTCAGGATCATGTAATCCTTCATGGGGTTGAAATCCAAGCCATCAGTGGAGCCATTGGCTGCCTGTATCTTCCAGCATATCTCCATGGGTTGGGTCCCTCGGCTTCTGCCGGGCTTACCAAGAAGCCTTTGCTGTAGTACAATGAGAAGAAGAAATGAGTTCTTTTTCAATCAGCGCAGTAATGACCTCATACCATCACTGACTCTAACCAAACACTTTACCTGTGCGATGGATCATATGTTGAAACAGCGATTTATATTGGTTTCTCTCTATTTTACCCTTTCTTCATCCTAGTGGGGTGCTAGGTCTGTACTGGTTGCCTTAGGAGAGGCATGTGGGAATTCAAGAAGCAGAAGTGACCTGCAAACCATATGATCTCACTTACATGTGGAACTGAAAAAAAAAAATCTAATTCATAGATACAGAGAAGAGATTGTTGACTGCCAGATGCAGGGGTTGGGGTCGGGGGGTGAAATGGGTAAAGGTAGTCAAAGGTACAAGCTTCCAATTATAAAACAAATAAGTCTTGGGAATGCACGTACAACATGGTGACTATAGTTACTAATATTGTATTTGAAAGTTGCTAAGAGAATAGATCTTACAAGTTCTCATCATAAGAAAATAAATTTGCAGCTATGTGTGGTAACGAATGTTAATGACTTATTGTGGTGATCATTTCACAGTATATACAAATATCAAATCATTATGTTGTATACCTGAAACTAATATAATGTTACATGTCAATTATACCTCAATAAAATAAAATAAGAAATAAAATAAAAGTGACCTGCCTTTTTTGGTCTTTTTAAAAAAACCAGAAAACTACACCTAAGACTTCCCTTTGAAAGTAAGGAAATCTCCAAGGGTCAGAAACCGAGAGGAAATCAAAACCAAGAAAAAATGGAATCCAGAGTGATATGGTGGAGGGTTTTTTGCATTGATGTTTTATTTTGTTTTGTTTGCCAGTTTTGGTAAGTAAGATGCTGAAGTTTTAACAACTATTTAGGGATGGGAGACAAGACTTGGGTTTCACACCAGTAGATTTGCCAGATAAACTATAGGAGTCCAGATAAATTTGAATGTCAGATAATGAATCATTCTTAGTATAAGAATGTCTTAAATATTGAGAAAAACAAACAGGGCACCCAAATATTGTATGGGACATTATTAGAAAGCAAACTCTGAGTTTCTCTAGAGGGATATACTCTCATATCCAGGTCACACAAGATTTCCACATATAAAGGCCCATGGAATTTGAGCTCACGATGCAAAATTACAAAATGCACAAGGAAACATGAACAAGAGTTAGCAGAAATGTCAGACCATTAGAAGAAGGAAATTCTTCACAGAGGGAAGAACGGAAAGGCAAGCAGGAATTGTGAACAAATAAATTGACAAATGTATGATTAAATTAAAAAATATGTATAAAGCAACAATAATAATAATAATGATGCCTGAGACTGATTTGGAGGGTATAAAAACAAAGTGGAAGTAAAATTGTGAATGACAGTAACACAAGCCAAGAGAGATGAATAGAGTTGAAGCTTTATTTAGGAAGTGAGTAAAGGTATTGATCTAATTTAGGATTTTAAAAATCAGGCATTATCTCTTACTTGGTTTACTACAATAGCTTCCTAACTGACTCCCTGCTTTTAACCAGGCCTGTCTAATTTCAATACAACAGCCAAGGTGATCCTTTTAAAATATGTCAGATCCTTTTCAAATATGTCACTCCTCTGTCCCAAACCCCACACAGCACCCATTCCATTCAGTGTAAAAGCTAAAGTACTAACAGTGGCCTAGAAGGCTGTGTGTGTTCTGGCCCCATTGACTCTCTGACCTTCCTACTAACCATGCTTCCCTTGGTCAACTAGCTTTAGCCACACTGGCTTACTAATGGGTACTCCCCACCGCCCCACCACGGGGCCTTTGCATTAGTTGTTCCCTCTTCCAGAACACTCTTTTCTATGCATGGGTCAATCACACCTTCTTCAAGTTGTGGCTCAAATTTTGCCTTTTCAAAGACATCTACCCTATCATCCTATTTAAAACTGTAGCTCACCCCACCCTCCCGCTCTTCTGGTCCCACTTACTCTGCTCTATATTTTATTTTTTCCATATCACTAATCACCTTCTAACATATAATTTACCCTACATAATCTTTATTGTTTATTATCTGTTCCACTAGAATTTAAGTTCCATAAGGTCAAGGAACTGACTATTTTGTTCACTGATATAAGGGTTTAGAATAGTTTTTGGTACATAGTAGATACTCAATAAATATTTGTGGAATTGAAGTGAAACTGAATAGTCAGTGATTTTTAGCATTCCTCTCTCAGAAGTTAATAAATTAAGCAGACAATATACTAATTAATATGATATATAAGATTTGAACATGCAATTAACAAGTTTGATCTAATAGTCATATATGGAACTCAGCACCCAATAATTAGAGAATACCCATTGTTTTCAAGCAAATGTGGACATTTACCAAAACTGGTCTTGTCTTAGGTGAAAAGTAAATTGCAACAAACTTTAAATAATCTGTAACATACAAGCCATGTTCTCTGACCACAGTGCAATTTATTTAGAAATCAAGAACTTAAAAAATATAACTAACAAACTTCACAGGTTTGAAGCACCTGAATAATTCCTGAGCCAAAAAATCATAAAGGAAATTAGAAAATTCTTAGAATTATAACATATTAAAATGAGTGGGATGCATCTGAGTAGTACTGAAAGGGAAATTTATAGACCTACATGCTCATATTAGAAAAGAAAAAAGACTCATGAGCTAAACATCTAACTCATGAAATTAGAAAAAGAGCAACAGCAAAAATACAAAGAAGGCAGAAGGCAGAAATAATAAGAGCAGAAATTGATGACATGGTAAAACAACAGAGAATAAGAAGCCCTGACAGAGACCGAAACTAGTTCTTTGAAAAGATCATAAAACAGACAAACCTCAGGCAAGATTACTTAAGATGAAGGAGAGAACCTACAAATAAGAAAAATATCAGGCATGAAAGAGAAATGGTTAATAATCCTTTAAAAAGATGTTTAACCTCAATAGCATCCACAGAAAGGCAAGTTTCACTCCCATCAGATCAGCAAAAAGATGAATCTGACAATATCGAGTACTGGAGAGAATGTGGAGTGCGAATGGTCAGCACTGTGACGGGGGTGTAAGTTGGGGCAAACACTGTGGAGAGCAGTTTGGCAAAATCTAGTGAAGTTGAAGACGAGCCACTGCCCTGAGAGGCACCAATTCCACTCCTGAAAATGTGCCCAAGGAGACATGTACAATCAGCATTTTTGAAATAGCAAAAGAAAACCACCATCACCACCACCAACAAAAGTCCATCAATTGCAAAATGCATAGATAAATTATAGTACATCCATACACAGAAATAAATGAAACAGTAAAAAATGAACTAGAGCTATATGTGTCAACAAGGATAAATGTTAACATCACACCATTGAGCCAAAAGTCCAATCCCTTAGGAGAATGTAGAGGATTTATAGAGTAGATAAAGAGAAGAGAGCTTGCGGACAGTGGCAGAGGAACTAGAGAAGCAGGAGGGAGTGCAGGTTTTTTCCCCCCGACTAGACTAGAGAACAATGTCTTGCCTGAGGCAAAGGGAAAAAATGTGTTCCTCTATGTAGACATTTCCCTGTATTCTTTACTGGCTTTTTTTTCCCCCTCAAAACATTAAACATTAAAACACTAAAAAGTAGTTATTATTGAAAAATGGAAAAGTAGGTCATTAAAACTCACAGCAGTATTTTTTAAGGTTTAAATATTTTATTGACACTCGAAACAGAATTTATTATAATTTTTTGGCATCCATTTAAATTTTGTGCCCATGGTGAGGGCCTCACTCTCCTCCACCCTACTTCTGGTCTTGCTAGAGGTTATCAGGGAGTGGGAATTGGGACAAGAGAGGTCTGTGGTTCCCGAGCAGTGGTTTCCTGGTGTGTCTGGGTGAGAAGACCTTCACGGCATTTTCAAGTCTCCCCTCGCAGTAACTTCCAGGGTGGTTATGCTTAAGCTCATTTTAGAGTGGAAGAAGGTTTAGGAATGATAAGCTCTCTGGGCTCCCTGTACTCAATTTCCTTATCTATAAAATGGGGATAATGACGGTAACCCACCATTATAGATAGTTCACGTTATAAGGATTAAGTGAATTAATACACAAAATATATTTAGAAGAGAGCTCGACACTTCACTGAACTGTTCTTAATTTGGAAGCCGCTCAGGATGACCTAGTTATTTAAGAGTTGAGAACTGGGGTTCAACTCCAGTTCTGTCTATACCTGCACCATAAATGTGGTTAGTCTGAATGGAGATATGCCTTGAGTGTAAAATACACACCAGATTTCAAAGACAGTATGGAAAAAAGAAGGTAACATAGCTCATTAGTAATGTTTTTATATTAATTACCAGTCGAAATGATATATTGGGCTAAATAAAAACATTTATTTCTTCCGTTTCTTTTTATTTATTTATTTATTTATTTTAACATCTTTATTGGGGTATAATTGCTTTAAAATGGTGTGTTAGTTTCTACTTCATAACAAAGTGAATCAGCTATACATATACATATATCCCCATATCTCCTCCCTCTTGCGTCTCCCTCCAACCCTCCCTATCCCACTATTTATTTATTTTTTATTGTGGCTACTGGAACATTTTAAATGACAAGGGGCTCATGGGACAGCGCTAGCCCACCCCAATGTGCTGTACTGTCTGGTGACAGCAAGGTCAGAAGTAGTCCTTTGCCGCTGTTGTAGGCAGCCCCAGTTGGGCTCAACTGGTTGCCTCACCATTCCTCAGACAGTTCTGCTTTCTTGCACCTTTGCCCCAGGGGTTCCTCTCCCTGGCTCATCTTTTTTCTGGACTCGTCTTTCGCCCAGTGAAAGCTTCCACAACCCCGCAGTCACACACCAAGTTCCTAGACTTACTCTGTATATATTATAACCAGTTCTGATTAGTCTTTTCTCCAACCAGGTTGATAATTGCACCAACCAACATTTGTATGCAATTTAACTTCTACACGATATTTTTTCTCAGCCACAATCTAAAGTAATCCACACAATCTCTGATATAAGAATTGTGGTTATTGTTATTTCATAGATAATGGAGGCTCAGAGACGTTAAACTACTTGGAGGAGGGCACACAGCTTGTCAAGGTCAGGGACTGAGCCTTCATTATTTCTGGGTCTTCTGTGCCTTGCACAATGCCTGCTACCTAGTCGGTGCTAAAAAACTGCTTAATGGGGAATTCCAGTGGTTAGGACTCTGCATTTTCACTACTGAGGGCCCAGGTTCAATCCCTAGTTGGGGAGTTAAGATCCCACAAGCCGCAGCGGGGGGCCAAAACAAACAAACAAACAAACAAAAACTGCTTAATGAATGAAACCCATTTGGATGGAAAGGGGCTGTTGCCAAAGTGTAGATCCCAAGTAAGAGTGTGAGGGGGAGGGGAGCACATAGGGTAGGTTCAAATCCTAGCCTGGTGACCTTGTTCAAGATACCTAATGCCTCTGTTTTCCCATTTCTCATCTGTAAAATGGGTTTTTGTGAGGATTTCAGTAAATTAATATAACATATGGAAGTGCTTATTACTGTTATTATTATTAGGAGCATCTTCAAATGGGATAATTCAACCTGCTTGGTGAGGTTGTTGAGAATAATGTGCCTGGAGCATTATAAGAGCTTAATAAGTGGCAGCTCTTATAATCCAGTGTTTTTTAAATTTTAAGAGAGCAGAATGCTTTTTACCGTCAATGGAGCACCTATTCATAAATCAGGTAAAAAGCTGAATTCATGTCACCTATGTCCTCTCTTCCAGGCAGCCCAGATTCCTCTGTGGCGCCCTCAGGCTCCAAGGAACAGATTGAAAACTTCTCATCTAATCCACCTCTGTTATTTTACCATCAAGGAAACAGTCTAAGGGTGGGGATGTAATTTTCTAAGATCACCCAACAAATCAGCAGCAGAGCTGGAACTAGATTTCACATCCCCCAAACCACAATCAAAACCCTCGTGCTGGGCTTCCCTGGTGGCACAGTGGTTGAGAATCTGCCTGCCAATGCAGGGGACACGGGTTCGAGCCCTGGTCTGGGAAGATCCCACATGCCGCGGAGCAACTAGGCCCATGAGCCACAGCTACTGAGCCTGCGCGTCTGCAGCCTGTGCTCCTCAACAAGAGAGGCCACGATAATGAGAGGCCCGCGCACCACGATGAAGAGTGGCCCCCGCTTGCCGCAACTAGAGAAAGCCCTCGCATAGAAACGAAGACCCAACACAGCCATAAATAAATAAATAAATAAATTTAAATTATTAAAAAAAAAAAAAAACAACCCTCGTGTTGTAAGCATAGAAGTGACCCTTCTTTGAAAAGCTGAAGAGAGGTGTTTCCCTGAGATGGATGCCCTTTGCTGAATGTTGCCAAGGCCACCCCAGAGTGAGAGTGAGACAGGAAATGGTGCCAGCCGAGTTCTCAACCCTGGACGTGAATAAGAGACAGTGTAAGCCTTTCTCAGCTCCCATATCCACCCTCCCACTTCTGGAAGCTTCCTCCCTGCACCCCTGCAGCCCCAGTCCCATCCCCCTCCAACTCTTGTCATATTTCCCTTAGAAAACAGCCCCCCATCATCAGAGAATGGCTTACCCCACGCCGAGTCCAGCCTAGAAGAGGGGCGTCGGGGTGGTGGTGGCTGGTATTTGCGCCTCACCCAGGCCTGACGTGGCCACCAACCTATGGCTGTTGTCCAAATTAAGTAAGGCCAGGAAATGCAGGCATTTGGGTGGAGGTCCTAACAAGAAAACATCCGACAACAGGATGCACAGAGCAAGAGGAAACCCAGCTCCCTGTCTGCCTTCCCTCTGAGCAGATAGAAATCCCTTTTGGAGTCAGAGCTTCTGGCTTCTAGATGAGCCTTCCTCCCGGGCAAGGACTGGTCTGAATGCCCGGCGCAGAGAGAGACTCGGTGCTTGCTGTGCTGCACAACTGTTCCAGTTCCACCTCTGCGTGGCTTGTCATGTGACTTTGGGCAAGTCCCTTCAGCTTTCTGAGCCCCTCTTCTCATTGTGAAATGACAATGACCAGACCTGTCCGATTCTCCTTGGGAAAACCAAATTGGCTGGCCATCTCCCCCATGGCTCTTTAACCAGGTCCATGGGGAGGCTGTGACGGGGTACCAATCCTTTCAAAGTGTAGGTAAGACTTCATGTCTGTGCGTTTGTTAGGGGGAAAGGGTTCATTTTTTTTTTTTTTTTTTAATTTATTTATTTATTTATTTATTTTTGTCTGTGTTGGGTCTTCGTTTCTGTGCGAGGGCTTTCTCTAGTTGCGGCAAGCGGGGGCCAGTCCTCATCGCGGTGCGCGGGCCTCTCACTATCGCGGCCTCTCCTGTTGCGGAACACAGGCTCCAGACGCGCAGGCTCAGTTGTTGTGGCTCACGGGCCTAGTTGCTCCGTGGCATGCGGGATCCTCCCAGACCAGGGCTCGAACCCGTGTCCCCTGCACTGGCAGGCAGATTCTCAACCACTGCGCCACCAGGGAAGCCCAGGGTTCATTTTTTTAAAAAATCAGTGTGTCAGTGGAGTTCCAAATATTAGGAACCACTGATACGTGCAAAAACATTTTGTGACTTGACATCGTACAAATGTAATATTAAAAGAGAAACAAACAACCAAGTGCTTTTCCCACCTAAGAAAAATGCCAAACCCCCAAACTACATGACACTCTTTCCCCAGAGAGCATGCCCATGCTGCAGTGGGTGTCCAGGATCTGGAGCCCTGACTCCTGCTGAGTGTCTGCGAAGGGCACACCGAGTGCCGGGAAGCTGCTCAGGAAAAGGTGCGCCTGGGGGTTTTACTGACCCGAACTGAAAGTGTGAAGTGAAAGCATGCCATGGTCCCAGCTGGCTCCTCTGTACTGCTGTGTTGAAAGCCCAAAGGCACTGGGGACCATGTGTGAGTGAGAAGGAGCTGGCCCTTTGATTGTGGCCGCTACAAGTGCAGTGAGAAGCTGAGACTGGAGGCCGGGAGCCATCATATTTATCTCTTACTGGGAGTGGGGAGGCCTGGGTTCCGGTCCCTGTTCTGCCACTGAGTGACTTTGGGCAGGTCCTTTCTCCTGTCTGGGTCTTTCTTTTCTCATCTTTAAAGCAAGTGGGTTGCCTGGGTCCCTTCTTAGGTCTCCTCTGGGAAACTCACCATGTTGGATCCCAATGTCACAGGCTTGGCAACCAGACCTCCTTGGATTCAACCAGCCCTGGATTCAAATCCAGCTCTGTACCTTGTGGGCTGTGTGATCTTGGGCAAGTTACTTCACCTATCTGAGCCTCTGTTTCATTCATCTGTAAACTAGGAGGAATACTACCCATATCACACTGTTGTGCAATCAAGTGATAGAAATTTATGAAATGTATGGTGGCTTACAGCATGTGTCTAATGAACGGCAGGACATACTCAGTAGAATTAGTTTATAGGATTCTTACAGGATTCTGTGCTTGTCTTGTCCAACTGTCGTCTGAGAACTTAGGCATATAGAAAGCTCTTCACTCATCCACAGTGGACACTTTACTACCATGAAGTCCAGACCATCACATTAAAAAAACAAAAACAAAAACAAAAAAAACCTGTTTGACCTGCATGAATGATCCATTAGTAATAGACCAAGTTGAGGCTCTTGACTTGCTTCCCAGCAGGGCTCTTGGTGCTATGTTCAGCCATAGGAAGGGTGTCGTGGGGCCTTCCTTCCATCTTTCTTCTCTTAATTCCCCTCCGTGCTTGGTAGCACTTGGTTGCAGTTGCAAGAAAGTTTTCTGGAGTTCTGGGCTGTGGGCTATGTTCCTTTGCCCAAATCTTATTTATTTTTTCAGGCCCTATATCAAAAGCCACCTCCTCCAGGAAGCATTCTCTGGTTTCTCCTTACCTGTCCACGAGGATGAAACTCATTGAGTCCTAATGCATGGATCACTGTCTACCTTCCATTATTTGTGTGTTTTCCTCATATTGCTCCCTGGACCGTGAGCTTCTAATTTTGAGCGTAGAATCTGGGTCAGGGAGTGGTGGCATCTTTGTATTCTACTCCCCCTCACACCAAAAAGAGCCCACAGTAGACGCTTGGTGGAGATCTTTTGATGAAGGGCCCGAGCTAAGCTAAGCAGCCCTATGGAGATGGAACTCAGCCCACATAAGCAAGGCAATTTGATGGCCCCCAAGCCACCACTCCCCATTCCCAAGTCATGGCAGACATTGTCCATCTGTCCCAGTCCTCCCGTGCCCTAAGCCTCACTGTGAGCTTCTCACCATAGTGTTCCTGGCCCACAGATCCAGACTTCCGCAAAGAGGCAGGACCCACAAGCAGCAGGTCGAAAGCAGAGAGTTAACTAGAAGGTTGGCAACTGTCCAGGCTCCTTAACCTTATAAACAGAGCACCAGGATAGTCATTCCTAAAATGGATTTGGCAGGGGAGGTGGGACAGCATGTGGAAGAAGGAACTTAAAATTTCTCCAGTGATATGAGTCACAGGAGAAGTTTATCGATGCGAGGCAGAGTATAGAAATTGCCTTAGAGGAGAGATGCAAAGGGCTGCCAAAGGGGTTATTTCCCAAACTGATTTCTCTAGTACTTTCCTCCTGGATTTCCAGCCCTTGGGCACAGGGCCTGGCAAAAAGTAGGCTCTTAAATATCTTCAAATCAACTTATTGAATAAATGAACAAATGTCTATTAGGAAAAAAAGCAGGTTTCTTCAGACAAACTTTCGTGTTTCCTTTCCCCTCAGCTGCCAGGAAGCTCAGAGCTAAATGCAGTACAAGCCAGCAGTGCTGGATCATTCAAGGTTGGTTCCTCATTCATTTATTGCTCCTTTTAGTAGTTTCTAGTGTTTTGTTTTTTCTTTTTTTTTAATTAAAAAATATATACATATATCTATATTTATTTGGCTGCTTCGGATCTTAGTTTTGGCACTCGGGATCTCGTTGCGGCATGCGGAATCTTTAGTTGCGGCATGTGGGATCTAATTCCCTGACAAGGAATCGAACACGGGCCCCCTGGATTGGGAGCGTGCAGTCTTAGCCACTGGGCCACCAGGGAAGTCTCTCTAGTGCTTCACTTTTATTTCCACTGCCCTAATTCATAACATAGGCCACCTCCAGTCCTTTTAGGAAAGAGTTTGTATTTTACAGAATTGGGGCAAAAGATCATCATTGAGGTCTCCTCCACAATTCCTTTCTCAAATGTCTATTGGTCGTCAAAGAAACCCAGTCCCCATGAATCTGCCTTGTGGGGCTGAAGGATTCTGTCCCAAGTCTGCTGTCTACTCACCATTCATCATTCCCGCTCAGGGCTCTGTGGGGTCACCACCTGCTGTCTGGACACTCATTCTCCCTGGACCTTCCTTCCTCATTAATCTGTATCATCTCCAGCCTCTCTCCCAGGAGGAATTGAGCTAAATGATGCCTGAATCCTCTTTCCACTGTAGCGAAGGTTAAATGCCACATCTTCGGAATGAAGCATTGTAGGGTTCAAATCCCAGCTCTGCCACTGATGGGCTGTGTGACCTTGGGGCAATTTACTCAAACTCTCTGAGCCTCAGTTTCTTCATCTGTATCTGGGGAAATTAATACCTGAATTCTTTTTTTTTTTTAAACTGTTCGCAAGTTTACTTCTGAGTTGAAAAAATATTTTCCCTGTAATACCAGCATTCTTGATGTGCAGATGAAATAACTATTTAAAACAATTAAGCAGTAGCTTGGCCGCCTAATTGAACGACATAGCGTGTGTGCGATGTAGTAGAAAGAAAAGCGTCCCAAGTCAGGAAGCAGATACTCAGGGTTTGAACCTGGCTCTGGCACTGGTTAATTCTATGGAGAAGTCACTTACTCTCTGTTGCCTCCATACTGCCATCTGAAAAGAAGATTGGAGGATAGTGGTGATGGGCACTTGGCATTGCACTAGCACTTTTTCTTCAGTATCTCATTTAAACCTGATCTTATTATTATTTTCAATATTTCATAAATGAGGAAATTGGGTTACAGGGTTGCTAAGAGACTGGCTGGGGGCGTGAGGAACCTGTGCTCTTGTTCATTCCTCTGAAGACCCAGGGTCCCATCCTATTGCTTTACATTCTTTACCTCCTCCAAACCATTACACGGTAAATTAACAAACCTGAAATCTGCCCACAGGACAGTTTTGTTGAGTCTTTTCAAATATCTTCTTCCTCTTTTCAACTACCTTATACTCCAGCAACTTCCCTTTCAGAGAATAGACTCATAAGGCCCACATTCAGATCATACTTGACAGTTTGCACAGCAGGGGAGGGCTCATGGCTATTATATGAAGCAGGTAGCATTCCTTGAGCAAACGGGTTTAGAGAGGGCAAGTCACTTGCCCCCAGTTCACAGCAAGTGGCAGGTCAAGCCAGGACTTGAGCCTTTGTGTTATGACAAAGTCAAGTTGATAAAGGGACAGGATCTAATGCATGACCCTGCCCAGGTGACACCAGACACAGGCAATCTTTTGTCTTTAGTCCCAGGGGCAAATCACATCTCTTTTCTCTTTTTGTCTTTTTCCTCTTCTGACCAGTTTCACTCAGTCATGCCTCCATTGCTACCATTAGCTGGTGTAGATTTTAGTCCTGCCCCCATCAGCCTGGTGAAGTCCCAACCCCATGGATTTGCCAGTCAGGCTGATTTCCAGTCCTGGCTCAGCCAAGTATTAGCTTTGTGCCCTTGGATAAAGTCACTTACTTCATTCACTTCTTTTCCTCAGTTTCCTCATCTGTAAAATGGGAATAACATATAGTACACATTTCATCGGTGGTGAAGCACGAGGACTAGTTGGGATAGCATCATGCTTAGTATAGTGCCTGGCACACAGTTAGCCCGTCACTGGTGGCAGATTATATATGTATATATAATATGTACACATACTGTAGCTTTCTCCTCAAAATTTTTTTTTTTTTTTTTTTTTTTTTTTTTTTTTGCTATGCCACGTGGCATGCAGGATCTTGATTCCCTGACTGGGGATGGAACCCGCTCCCTCTGCAGTGGAAGCGCAGAGTCTTAACCACTGGACTGCCAGGGAAGTCCCTCTCCTCACTTTCTCAAGTTCTTTGTTAGTTGGCAATAAATGAGAGTGACAATGCCATGTCTGCTATGTCCTTGGGCTGGTGTGAGGGCAGGGGCGTGGTCAAGGAGGGAGGCAAAAGGCAGGAGAGAGGGGTTGAGCAGAGGGAGAAGATCCTGTTTCCAATCAGGATTTCTGGAGCTGAGTGAACAGGAAGCTGAGAATGTGCCTGGGAGCCTGATGGATTATTAACCAGGCTGCGGTAAAGAAGTCAGTACCCGACAGCCTGCAATCATGAGAGCCCTGGGCCAAGGAGATAGGAGTCTGGATTCCAGTTCCAATTTTGGGTGGAACTGATGCCTGGGAACCTCAGGCAAAACGGTCCCCTTCTCAGAATGTCCATCTGCACCAGGTGAGATCTCAAAACCCAACTTGGTCCTTCCATTTTGTGAGTTGTGCAATTAACCACACACAACTGGGGCGGGCTGGGGCAGGGCTGCGGCAGGGCTGGGGCAGGGCAGAGGCGGGGACTGGGTGCAGGGATCTGTCAGGTTGCAAAAGAGCTAACAGTGAGAACGCCTGGAGCAGCAGTTCTCAGACTTCGTGGGCTCAGCACCCCTTTACCATCTCAAAAGTTACCCAGATTCTAAAGGGCTTTCCTTGCAGGTTACATCTTTCAACACCTACTGGGTAGAAACTAAAACTGACAACTTAGAAACAATATTTAATAAAGCTGTTACATGTTAATAGAAATAACATGTTTTTAATGAAAATAATTTGGGGGGGCAGTTATCTTTATTGTCAGGCAGCTGGATTCTCATCTCTGCTTCTGCATTCAGTCTGTTAATGTGTCGTTGTGGTTAAAGCGTATGAGGAAAATGAATTTTGCACTGTCTCCTGTGCTTCCTTTGTGGCGGGCACTACAAGGAGGCATTTTACCTGCACACTCTCCTTTATCCTGCAAACTGTCCTTGCAGATAGAAATGTTTTATTCTCACTATCTTAGAGATCAGGAAAGTGAGGTTCAGCTGAATGGATTTGCCCAGGGTCACACAGCTTGTAGGTGGCAGAATCAGAACCCAAAGCCAGGCTGCTCTGCTACGGCTGGTGCCAGACTCAGTCCATGGAAGGCAGGCTGGCCTGGATGGAGGGGGACGGGGGTCTTTCTCACACTCTGGGCAACAGTCTCTTCCCTGGTCTCCTTTTCCTCCTTTCCTCCTTTCCTCCTTGGACAATTTCCTCTAACCAGGGCCTCCAGCACCACCATTAGCTGCCAGGGCATTGACAGGTCAGCTCCAAGAGATCCGGGGCTCATTGTCTGTTTTGTTCCCTGCTGCATCTCAGGGGCCTAGAACGCTGCCTGGCCCATGGTAGCTGCTCAAGGAATATTTGTCCGGTGAGTTGGTTGAAGGAGTTCTGTTACACTTGTGAAAATCCTCAGGGAGGGCTACCTTCTTCAAGATTCTCGAAGTAGACACAACTGATCGATTTATGGGGGAAAAGACCGACTGATAGAATATACATCAACAGGAAGGGCATGCCTGGCTTAACATTTCAAAAGTGACTCTCAAAGGTTCTGTGGCAAGAGGACATAGGAAAAGCCTTTTAGAGCCCGACCTGCCCGCCTTGAATATATGGGCAAGAGGGGGATCGCAGGGTAGGGGGGACTTTACCTTAATGACAATGGCTTGCTGTGTGCCAAGCACTGGGCTTTGCATGTAAACTCAGTTACTCCTCACAATGAGGAGGGGAAGGTGGTGCTATTCTCATGTCTCTCTTTTACAGACGAGGAGATAGAAGCACAGGGGAATGAAGTGACTTGCCCGAGGTCATACAGAGGGTAAAGCCCAATTTGAACCCAGGCCCAGGCCCATCATCCTCATACCTCCTGCTCAGTCAGATCCTGAAGCTTTCTCCTGGGGACCTCTATCCTTTGTGGGGGAGGGGGTTCTTGAAATACTGTAAGTACATAGGCTTCCCTGTTTCCTGCTTTAGCAGATCCCAGGGTTCAGAGTCTCAAGATGGGCACCTTGACATGCTGTCTGAAGACATGTGTCTTAGTTCTGCCCCTGCAGGGAGCATCTCTACGATTCAGGGCTTCACTCTGATTCTGTGCTGGTTATCGTCATCTTGATAATAGGAACTAAAGGCCTATCCTCCTCTTTCTTTTTTGTTTTTTTAATAAATTAATTTATTTTATTTATTTATTTTTGGCTGCGTTGGGTCTTCGTTGCCGTGCGCGGGCTTTCTCTAGTTGCGGCAAGCGGAGGCTACTCTTTGTTGCGGTGCGCAGGCTTCTCATTGTGGTGACTTCTCATTGCAGTGGCTTCTCTTGTTGCGGAGCACGGGCTCTAGGCGCACGGGCTTCAGTAGTTGCAGCACGCAGGCTCAGTAGTTGTGGCGCACGGGCTTAGTTGCTCCGCGGCATGTGGGATCTTCCCAGACCAGGGATCAAACCCGCATCCCCTGCATTGGCAGGCGGATTCTTAACCACTGCGCCACCAGGGAAGTCCCTATCCTCCTCTTTCAAAGAAAACCTACTACAGAAAATTTTAGGAACTCAGTCATTAAAGTGTAAATGCCCGATAAGAGTCTCTGGCTCCCCCTCACCCTGGGGGTACTTGCTGCTGGTGGAAGCTTGGTCAGGAGTCAATGGGAAGCACGGTGGGGGGAGCAGGTGGGTTTAGGAGCATTGTTAAAACTGTTAAAATTACACCTAGAAGTGGCTGGTCAGCCCCCTCCGCCCATGAAGTGCATTACAAGCAAAGCGTTGTAATGGGGTAGGGGGTGGGGGGGAGCAGAGAGGCCGTTAAAGGATGCTGAGGACTTTTCACGGTGGCTCCTCCGTAGAGCAGAGAGCAGGAAAAGGTTAACCGCGTGGTGGGTCTTCTGAATCCCCTGTAGTTTCCTTGCAGGCTGCTCTGCCTCCTCCTGGCTTGGCCAGATCCCAGAGGGTGGGGTCCCTCCCTAATCTTGATTCTGGTTGTTTCTAGGGTTGCAGCAGTGGGGGTGGTGGTTACAATTCGGGCTGGTCCCCCAGCAGAGATGGGAGTGGTGGGGTGATGGTGCTCAGAGCCCTGGAGGCTCAGCTCTTGAAACACACCGGTGCTCATGACAAAGACAGAAAGTGACACTGAATGAGCGCTTACTGTATACTGTGGGCCAGACTCCATGCCACGCCCTTTACACATTAACTCACACATTCCACATGACAAGCCAATGTGGGAAGTGGTATGACTCCCATTGTATAATTGAGGGAACTGGCATCAGGAAAGAGGCTGAGTCGTAGGCCTGCAGGCCGCTAAGATGTGAGTGGTGACAGAGTGGCTGGAGGGTCACAGGGACAGCTGGACAGCAGCTGATGCTAAATTAAACCCGGTGTGGGCACTCAGGCCACGGGCAGATAAGGAGAGGCCAGACATCTGTGGAGCTGACCCTCATGCATGTTCCACAATAGCCTTTTGTGATAGAATGAATTCATGTGTGTTTGGGGATCTGTCTGGCTTCTGACCTCCGTGGTCGTGAAGAGGAAAGCACATTACCATTTCTGGCCTAGGATTTGGGATCAGATCCAGCAATACTGATTCCTTCAGTACACCCACTTACAAGGTAACCTGGATTTCTATCTCCTGCTTCTGTGAAGAGAGGTGGTGAACAGGTAAGGATCAGCTCAGAATAAGAAGGTAATAGTTAGAGGTTTAAGAGGCAGCCTTGAGTCACAATTGTGAGTTCTGATTCTGCCCCCTTATTATATCTGTGGGCTCTTGGGCAAATTACCTCACTATCCTGAGCCTCAGTGTCCTCATCTGTAAAATGGGGATAATGAAATTATCTCCCTTCAGGGCTGTTGTGAGGAGTGAATGGGGTGGGCGGCATGTAGAAAATGCATAACACAGTGCCTGGCTGGCACTTAATAAATCCTCATAAACGTTAGCTATTATGTTTATTGTTTTTGTGTGCATTTTCTCTGCCAGATTACTTAAGGATCATATCCAAAATTTAAAGAGTAAAATAAAATAGAATGAGATGGTTGGACTAGACCATCTCTCATGTCTCCTGACTCAGGAACTATTTCACAGTAAAATATAATTTTACAAACCCCCATGAGAATTATTTGGGCTATATCATAATTTTCTATGGTCCATGAAAAAGGAAGTGTTTTTAAGTCAAATGTACTTTTTTTAAAAAAATTAATTCATTCATTCATTTTTTGCTGGGTTGGGTCTTTGTTGCGGCGAGCGGGGGCTACTCTTCGTTGGGTTACGCGGGCTTCTCATTGCTGTGGCTTTTCTTGTTGTGACGCGCAGGCTGTAGGTGCGTGGGCTCAGTAGTTGTGGCTCACGGGCTGAGTTGCTCCGTGGCATGTGGGATCTTCCCAGACCAGGGCCCGAACCCGTGTCCCCTGCATTGGTAGGCAGATTCTTAACCACTGCGCCACCAGGGAAATCCCCTAAATCAAATGTACTATTTTTAATAAGTGTATTATTTCCAAAATTTCCCTAACATTTATTTTATTTAAATTATATGCATAATATATAAAAACAAATTTTGACTTCTCCCCACTTTACAGTGGCATATGTGCTTGATTTGCTTTAAATTCATGACAGAAGAAAATGCATGGTTGCTGAACAAATTTTAAAGTGATGTTTTATGGGGGGACCAAATAGACATTAAAATAGAATGAAATGGGGAATTCCCTGGTGGTCCAGTGGGTAGGATTCAGCGCTCTCACTGCCAGGGGCCCAGGTTCAATCGCTGGTCGGGGAACTAAGATCCCGCAAGCCCTGCAAGATCACTTTCATAAGTTGGGGGTTTGCATTCTTGCATTTGATGCTTAAAAGTCTGATTTGTAGGGCTTCCCTGGTGGCACAGTGGTTAAGAATCTGCCTGCCAATGCAGGGGATGCGGGTTTGATCCCTGGTCTGGGAAGATTCCACATGCCACGGAGCAACTAGGCCTGTGAGCCACAATTACTGAGCCCGCGCGTCTGGAGCCCGTGCTCCTCAACAAGAGAGGCCGCGATAGTGAGAGGCCCGCGCACCGCGATGAAGAGTGGCCCCCGCTCGCCGCAACTAGAGAAAGCCCTCGCATAGAAACGAAGACCCAACACAGCCATAAATTAATTAATTAATTAATTTAAAAAAAAATGGAAACATTCTAATAATGTGAACCTTCTGGAACACCTTCTTCCCTGTTGGGAAGAGCTGGTGGAAAGTAGTGGAAAGACAGACCCAGGCTTGACTCTTGTCTTTGCCATTTACCTACTGTGTCTGAGCCTTGGTGGCCTCATCTGTCCAGTGGGTATTATGTGACAACTTAGAGAAGGTGCATGAAGCACCTCACTCCCCCCTGGCCCTCAGCAGGCTCCCATCTCCTGCTTTTGGCTCCATCAGATTCCCCAGGATCCAGGCAGATCCACGGAGACACATAAAGGATGGACTCATTAAACTCGGACAGAGGCAACACTGTGAACGCAGCTGTGATTCTCAAAGAGGAACTTTGGGGTGGCCGCAACCCCCAGAGAGGAAGGCAGGGGGACTTTGGTGGGAGGGGCTGCTTCTGACTCACTGGGTGAGCAGATCAGGGGCCTCCCCTGTGGGGGTGGGAGCAGGTAGGGGAGGAGAAGAGAAGCAGCAAAACCCACAGGACGCCCAACCCACGCATGTTGTCACTTCTGCCCGAGGTCCCACAAACATCCTCCCCATTTGGATGGGGTACCCCCAGCTTTCCTTCCCATGTCTGGGTCTAATGACACTGGGGAGGCTCTTCCCCACCTGACCTACCCCATTGATCTGCCCTGGTCTGCTATTTTCTTTCCTTTGGGGTCTTCGTTGCATGGGGGTGGGGGCAGGACACACCCCATGCTCTGTGGACCCTATCTCTCCAGGATATGGTGGGAATAGGGAATAATGGTCTTGTCCTTTTCTGCTGGAAGAGGGCTGACCCTGGAGCCTGCATTGCACCTTACTGCTTATGAGGCACTTTCCACAGCTGTTTTCCTGTTTGATTCTCACCACAGTATACCATGGTTCTGGATTCAGACAGACCTGGGTTTGGGTCTTGGCTTTGCCATGTGACCAGCTGTGTGAACTTGAGCAAGGTCTTAAGCCGGTGTCAACTTCAGTTTCTCGCCTCTCAAATGTGGGTAGTGATAGCATCTCCCCCACAGGCTGCTGTGAGGATTGAAAGAGGTAAGTCTTCAGGGCTAGCAGAGCTCCAGCGTGTCGTGCTAGAAAGCTCAATAAATGTTAACTTCAGAAAATAAACAAGCACCCCTTTGAGACAGGTAGGTAATGCTACCATAGCTTCATATTTAGAGTTGAAGAGACTGAGGTTGAGAAAGGTGATGTGGCTCAGCCAGGGCCACCTGACTAATTGGTGAGGGAGACTTGGGTCTTCCACAGGATTCGGTGATTGACAGCACAAGCTTTGGAGCCCTCAGAGCAAGACCCAACGCTGGCTCCTCTCTTTCTCGGCCACGTGACCTTGAGCGAGTACCCATTGCCTTTGAGCCTTGGTTTTCCTCCTCTGTAGGGTAGGACAGCCTGTCTCCCTTCAGAGTGCCCTTGGTGTCTCCCGGCTCAGGGACTTTGTGCAGGGGTGGGGTGGAAAGCAGAAGCTGTTTGAAGATGGCCCTTCTTCCTGTCCTTTGTGAAAGACCTAAGCTCGGTGAGAAGATTAAGCTGGTGTCCCAGGTGGGTGGGGAGAGGAGAGCCTGCATCTGCGATCCAAAGCCGAGGAGAGAGGAGGGATGGCCCCACACAGGGAGGGGACCAGAGGTCATGGGCAGATTCCTCCTCAGCCCCTCCCCCACCTCAGTCCTGGTCTTTATGCCCTGAAGGTGTCTACATGCCACTGATTCTAGGGAAAAACAGCCCGCAGCCTAATTTATTCTCATCTCTAATCCAGGGCCAGAGCAGATGGGGTGAAGATCAGAATCTCTACCTCAGCCACCTGCTGAGCCCAGCACAGGTACCCATCCTAGTGCCGGCATCATCCCGTCAACACTCCCACGAGCCTGTGACTGATGGTCTCAGGCCCAAATTTCTCAGAAGAGGAAGCTGAGTGGGACAGAAGCAGAGTGATTTGTCTGAGGCCATAGGGCTACTAGAGGCTGCGCTGGGGTTCACACCCGGGCACTGACCCCAGGGCACACTGGTCAACACTACTGTTCGCTGAGTGGAACCTACAGGGAAGTGGACCCCTAGCCTCCTGGGTCTAGTGTGGACTAGACTACACTACATTACCGAGCTGCCTCAACCGGGCATGCTGCATCTCTCTGTGCCTCAGTTTCCCCACCTGTAAAACAAAGGCCAGGACTCACCAGATGGTCTCTTCCAACCTTAGTCTTTTGGGGGTTTTTCCTGGCCCACCATCTGCTATTTAGGCCTGTAACTTGTAAGGCAGGAGAGCCAAGTGGTTGAAGAGTGGGCCATGGAGCCAGAATGCCTAAGTTCAAGACTAGTGCTCTCATTTAACGCCCATATGACTTGAGGTAAGTTGCTGAGCCCCCGTCTGTAAAGTGGGGAATGATTTAGACCGTCGCGAGGATTTAATAAACACAAAAGGCCGTTAGAGCAGCAGCTGGCACACAGTGAAGCTCTGTGCGGGCTGTGATCATCACCTTGTGTCCTGACTTTGGCGGACATGAATGCTGAGAGCTGATTCTTGTCCTGTCCAAGGGTGAGGACTGCACCAGCCCTTAGCCTTCCAGGGGTTGGTCCACAAAAACCTCAGGAGTCCTCTACAACATCAATCCCCTGGCCCCAGGCAGGCCCACCCAGCTTCTTACAGCCCTGGAGGGAAGGGATAAGGTAAGAACACAGGTTTTCTGGAATGAGGAAGAAGCCCAAAATAAGACAACAGAAAAAGCTACTCACGGTTGTCCCTGGCTGAGCTCCCTGACCCAGCTGGACGTTGAGGGGTCCTGGCAGTTGTGTGTCGAAGGCCCAGCCCTGGGTCCCAGTCAGAGCTCCTGCGGGGCTGCTGCCCTCACACCAGCTTTCTCTTGCTTTTGCTTTCTCACAGATGAGTGAGTGTGCGGAGCTCTGGCCTTCCGTCCCTGTCACCACTTCCCCTCTGGGTACCCAGTGCCACAGCGTCCTTGCCCTTACAGTTGAATTGTTTCTCATGGGGATCTCTGGCCAGGGCATAGGCCCTGGAGTCATGGGATTTGGGTTCCAACCCAGCCTAGCTGTTATGATCTTGAGCAATTCACTCAACCTCCCTAAACCTTAGTTTCTTCATCTGTAAAATGGGGA
The DNA here is from genome assembly GCF_028023285.1 of Balaenoptera ricei. Lineage (NCBI taxonomy): Eukaryota > Metazoa > Chordata > Mammalia > Artiodactyla > Balaenopteridae > Balaenoptera > Balaenoptera ricei. Next base: position 18,637,933 of record NC_082639.1, read on the forward strand.
TAATGCACCCATTTTTTACACAGATCACCTAAAAGGACGTTCCATTCTAATGCTCTTCCCCAGCAGTCTAGAGCTTTGAAATCCAAATGCCTACGGGCACCAGGCAGATAACATAAATGGGTGAAGGATGCTGGTATGGGGCAATAAGGAGTGGTGGGGACTGCAGGGGAAAAGGGGAACACATCTCTCAGCTCCAGGCAAGCCTTGCTACTTGGGAGTGCAGGCCCGATTGCTAGCTGTTCCAAGCATTTGGAAGATGTACCACATTTTTCAACAGATACTGGAAAACTTGACTTTTATGTAGTGGCTTCCAGTTTTAGAATGTTGACCACAAAGTCAAATCTTCTAAAAATGCTAAGTGGGTCAAATCAAACACCATTTTCAGTTTATGTTTGCTGGACCATGGGATCCCTGAGGGCAGGGAGTGTGTAGCCAATGTCCAGTCCGACACCTGCTACAGTTCGAACTATTCTCATACCTGTTATCAGCTAGAATATTTAATGAGAATCTACTTCTCCTTAGAGATACAAAGATGAGTATGATAAAGTTCTCACTCCCTAGGGTAATGGCCTTTAGTTATCTCTTCAGATCTTTTCACCTAATGCCCCTCCCCGCCCCCTGCCATACACACACACCCCAGACCCCAAGGGATAGATCTGGGCCAGTAATTCTCAAGAAGGGAGATTTTGCCCCCGAGGTGGAGTTACTAGATTCAGCGAGTAAAAATATAGGATGGTAATATTTGAGACATACATATACTAAAAAATTATTTTTTGTTTATCTGAAATTGATATTTAGCTGGCCATTCTATATTTTATCTGGCAACTCCACCCAGAGGGGACCTCTGGCAATATCTGAAGATGTCACACCGGGAAGGGATCCTACTGACATCTAGTGGGTGGAGGTCAAAAATGCCGCCAAACATCCTACCGTGCGCAGGACACAGGAATTATCCAGCTCACAATGTCAATAACACGGAGGTGGAGAAATGGCTCTAGACCCAGCCCAGGTCCCTTCTGAGCAAACCCCACTCTGGGAGGCCTTTCATTTGATGACAAGTCTTTTGGGGAGCACTCTTGTGCCTTTCCTAAGAGCAAGTAATTGACAGTAAGGATGGGAAGAGACCCTGGGATGCTAAGAAAGAGGAAAAAGGAGACAGGAGGTAGCTGGGGTGTGGGGGCCACCTGCAACCTACATCAGACTTCTGTCTGGACAGGAATTGGAGAACACCAAGGTTGAGCTGGCAAAGATCCAGCAGACGCTTCCATGACACTGACTCCCGGACCCCTGGTTTTGAGGAAACCTTGTCATGAAGAAGAAGGGGGAGGTTGACCCCAAAGCCTGCTCTCCATGGCAGCCCAGAGAGTGGAAGGGCAAGCTGAATGCAAGAATGAGGAATAAATGAATGAATGAATGAAGAAAAGAAGGAAGCTACTTAAAGGCTAAGGTGGAAAGAACACTGGGAATCTGGGTTCTAGTGTGGTTCTGCCACTGCCTGGCTGTGTTATTTCCTTTGTCTGGCCTCGATTTCCCCACTTCTAAAATGATAGGTGCTTCTGTAACTTCCGCGTGTATCAGAATCACCCGAAGGGCTTGTTAAAACACAGATTGCTGGCCCACCCCGCCCCAAGTTTCTGACTAAAGTATTCTGGGGTGAGGCCTGAGAATCTGAGTTCCTAACAAGTTCCCAGGTGATGCTGTTGGTCCTTGGACACACCTTGGGCAGCACTGGACAACGTGATGGATAAGGGCCCTTCTTGCTCAGTCGGTCCAGATCTCCAAGTCCTCTGGCTATTGTGGGCAGGGCTGAGGGGGCCCACACAGGAAGTCTGTTCTGTTTTTCCCCAGGGAGGGCTAGGTACACCTGCAGGGAAGGGTCCAGGAGTCGGTTTTTTCAGTTCCTAGTGGACAGCTTCCCCCGGCCCTTTTTCTGTGAGACACTGCCATCTACTGGATGCATCTGCCCATATTTGGGCCCAGAGCACTGCCATATTCGGGGGGCCTGAATGAAGGAGGAACCTTCCTGGGTCGTGTCTTTCCTACCAGGCTTCAGGGAAGCCGCCTTGGTAACTTCTAGGCCATCTGATTCCTTCAGAGGACTCAGCTTCCTGTATATATGGCACCTGAATTCACCTGGGAAAATGAAAATAAAATGCTCTGGCAAGCTTGTGGAATAACATATTTTCACCAAACCATTGCTATTTTCTGCTTTAAAAAAACCTGATGTACAATTATCTTAATCTACTAAATGCAGATATTGGTGGTGATATTTACACGGAAAAGGATTTGTGTATCTTTGCAAATTTTTACTACCAGCACCCTTTTAGGTGGTTGCATAATGCATGCTTAAGTCATGGTGATTCACTTACCAAATTGGGCAAAAAAACCCCAAAAAACAAAAAAAAACAGTAGCAATGATGGCAAGCCTGTGATGAGACGCTCTTGTACATTTAGTGGGAATATAAGCTGAAAGTAAGTGGAACTAGGTTCTCCAGCGTGGTGGGTGGTTTGAGTGCAGTCTCTGGAATTGGGCTAGCCTTAGGTTCACATTCTGGTTTGGGGAAAATCTACAGTTGCTCAGTCAAAGCACTTTCTTTTTTTTGGTCTCAATTTCTTCAACCAGGAATGAGGAACCAGGTCCTGGTCAATGTTTCTCAAACGTTAACTTCATCAGACTCTCCAGGAGAACTTATTAAAGTACAGAGATGCTGTACAGATGGCCAATAGGCACATGAAAGATGCTCATCATTGCCAAGAGAACTTATTAAAGTACAGAGATGCTGTACAGATGGCCAATAGGCACATGAAAGATGCTCATCATTGCTAATTATTAGAGAAATGCAAATCAAAACTACAATGAGGTACCACCTCACATCCGTCAGAATGGCCATCATTAAGAAGTCTACAAATAACAAATGCTGGAGATGGTGTGGAGAAAAGGGAGCCCTCCTACACTGTTGATGGGAATGTAAGTTGGAGCAGCCACTATGGAAAACAGTAAGGAGGTTCCTCAAAAACTAAAAATAGAGTTACCATATGATCCAGCAATCCCATTCCTGGGCATATATCTGGACAAAACTATAATTAAAAAAGATACATGCGGGCTTCCCTGGTGGCACAGTGGTTGAGAATCTGCCTGCCAATGCAGGAGACACAGGTTCGAGCCCTGGTCTGGGAAGATCCCACATGCCGCGGAGCAAATGGGCCCGTGAGCCACAATTACTGAGCCTGCGCGTCTGGAGCCTGTGCTCCGCAACAAGAGGCTGCGACAGTGAGAGGCCCGTGCATCGCGATGAAGAGTGGCCCCCGCTTGCCACAACTAGAGAAAGCCCTCGCGCAGAAACGAAGACCCAACACAGCCAAAAATAAATAAATAAATAAATTTAAAAAAAAAAAAGATACATGCACCCCTATGTTTACAGCAGCACTATTGACAATAGCTAAGACAAGGAAACAACCTAAATGTCCATCAACAGAGGAATGGATAAAGAAGATGTGATACATAGATACGATGGAATACTACTCAGCCATAAAAAAGAACAAAATAATGCCATTTGCAGCAACGTGGATGCAGCTAGAGATTATCATACTAAGTCAGAAAGAAAAAGACAAATACCGAATGATATCACTTATATAGAGAATCTAAAATATGGCACAAATGAGCCTATCTACAAAGCAGAAACAGACTCACAGACATAGAGAACAGACTTGTGGTTGCCAAGGGGGTAGGAGGGTGGGGAGGGAGGGACTGGGAGTTTGGGGTTAGCAGATGCAAACTATTACATATAGAGTGGATGGACAACAATGTCCTACTGCACAGGGAACTATATTCAATGTCCTGGGATGAGCCACAGTGGAAAAGAATATAAAGAAGAAGGTAGGGCTTCCCTGGTGGCGCAGTGGTTGAGAATCTGCCTGCCAATGCAGGGGACACGGGTTCGAGCCCTAGTCTGGGAAGATCCCACATGCCGCGGAGCAACTAGGCCCGTGAGCCACAAGTGCTGAGCCTGCGCGTCTGGAGCCTGTGCTCCGCAACAAGAGAGGCCGCGATAATGAGAAGCCCGCGCACCGCGATGAAGAGTGGCCCCCACTTGCTGCAACTAGAGAAAGCCCTCGCACAGAAATAACTGAGTCACTTTGCCGTACAGCAGAAATTAACACAACGTTGTAAATCAACTATACTTTAGCTGAGAGAGCCCTTGCCATGTCTCAGGAGGTTGACACAAAGGAGGTTGTGCCTCTCGGCTCTGCTGATTGTTCCTTGAAGGAATGAGCCCAAGTGGCCAAACCATATGACTTTTCAAGAGATACCCCAAATCTGGAATTCCTTGATTTTTTAATCAAACATGTGTTTAAACAAACAACACATCTTCGGCCCGGATCTATCCTGCGGGCCTCCAGTTTGCAACCTCTGCCTAAGGACCCTTCCGGCTCTGCATTTCCATGTTGTCCAATCCTCTCCCTCTCCAGCCCTCCCAGTGAGGATAGCTGGTATTTTCTCATAGATGAATGCACACACATCCCCTCCCCAAGGGTACCTATTCTTCCCTTTCCCAAGGTATTGCCTTTGTATGTCAAAAGAAGGGGACATGTGACTCCGCATCCACTCACAGCTACCTCTGAAATCCATCAGACCCCACCTTTGCTATTTGTTGGGCCTTTTTTTCTGATTATGAAATTAAATAGAAGTCACAGACAATGTCCACATATGTGCAAGTTAAAAAAAAGAGAGAAGCAGAATAAGACGTGTGGCATACTACTATTTTTGTAGATAAGTAAACACCTACACACAGAAAACAATACAACATATTTTACAAGGATACATTTAAAGTCAAGGTTATTTGGTGACCAAAGAGGTACCACATAGAGGTTACCTGTAGTGGAGGGGGAGGGGCAGAGGGGAGCGCAGGAGGAAGGGGGATAAAAGAAATTCAGTACATCAATGAATCAGTTACCTGCGAGGAGGGTACCCTAGACTGGAGGGGGCTACTTAAGACAGTAAACTCACCCAAGGGGCCCCCCTAAAAGTATAATAATTCTCATTGCAGACATTTGGGAAATTTAAAATATATGTGAGGAAGAAGATAAAAATGCTTGCCTCTGATCCCTCTGCAGGGAACCAGAGCCACTGCCAGCTTTTTAATCTTTTTTTCTCGGCTGCCGCAAGTCCAGGCCAGAGGTGCTGAGGGCCTCAGCATGGCTATGGGGGCCTCGGGGACGGAGGAGAGAGGACGGCTAAAAAGATGAATTAGAAGGTGGATCAACAGAACCTGAATTTGGAGCCAAACTTTGAGCTCTGGTGCCCAGGCGAAGCATGTGGGTATTTCCATCGGCTCTTTGCCCTGGGGGCAGAGCCCAGCCGCAGCGGGAAACAATCAGCTCTATAAATAACAGTGTCAGCAGGGGCTGAGGGCAGATCTGAGCCTGCCAGGCTCAGGGACCTGAGAGAGTTTAATAATAACCTCGTCTCTCACCATTGGGCTCAGACAGCAGTGCAAGCGCAGGCAGATAACATCTGGGCTCCCAATCAGGACCTGTGGCAGGCATCTTCAGTAGCAGAGTACTGGATTTGGATTTTCCAACTGGGTCTGGCCATGAGAAGCAAGGCAGCGCAGTGGTTAAGCATCTGGGCTCTGAAGCAGATGGACCTGGGCGTCCATTCCCAGTTCTGCCACTGAACAGCTGTGTGACCTTGATCAAGTTACTTAATTTCCTTGAACTTCAGTTTTCCCTTGTACTAATACTACCTAGCAACTAAATGCAAAAAATGGAAAGCACTGTATAAATATCAAGGACAAGTGTAAACACAAGATTAATAAGACAGATATAGATGCCATCACTAAGACTCTCTCCCCGACCAAATGGTAGACAGCCTCCTCTGAGTCCCCTTTTCAACTAGGCCTTGATGTTGGCCCCTGTCCTGCCTTAGGCCTGCCCAGCCCAGTCTTAGCAAAGAAGGCTACTAAGTCATCCTCCCCACCCACCATTGATATCTTTTCAAATTCCTCATCCCCCAACTTTGTTTTGTTTTTTGGCCACGTGGCATGCAGGAGCTTAGTTCCCTGACCAGGGACCTGCAGTGGAAGTGTGGAGTTTTAACCACTGGACCACCAGGAAAGTTCCCTCATCCCCCAACTTTGATGTCTCAGTCCTTGGCCTGCCTTTAGCAAGAATCCCCCTAGCCTCAATATCTCTTCTTAGTAACTTTCAACCCCCTGGCACCCTCACCCTGCTCCTTGGCTTTAAATCCTCAGCTGCCTTTGCTGTATTTGGAGTTGAGCCCCATCTCTCTTCCCTACTGCAATATTCCTATCTCAGTATTCCTGAACAAAGTCTTCCTTACCATTTTAACAATTGTCAGCATAATTCTTCTTCAATGTCCCCAATCAGAACAAAAAATTTAAAAGTTAACCCAAGAGAAAACCAACGTCGGGCAGTAAATCCTACATTCCCATCGTAAACTTCATACTATCCCAGTACCTGGCACAAATGCCCAACCCATGGTGGGCGCTCAACAAGTATGTGTTGAATGAAAAAATGGGGAGTGTCCCCAGGAAGGGAAAAATAATGGGAGCCATAGTGCTTAAGAGCCGAGTTCTATCTGCTCCCTTAGCTCAGGGGGTGGGATGCTTTGTGGAAGAGCACCAGGGGTCAAGAGATCTGTGTCTGGTCCCTGGGGCTGCCCTAGCTCTCTCCATGAGCCCCAGTCCCCCCATCTGTGAAATGAACAAGCTGGTTTAGTAAAAGTTTAAAAAAAAATTTTTTTACTGTAATCCATGAAAAATTCATTTTACACTATGACCCAGTACATTTCTAACATTTACACTCAGCCATAAAAAAGAATGAAATAATGCCATTTGCAGCAGCATGAGTGGTCCTAGAGATTGTCATGCTGAGTGAAGTCAGACAGAGAAAAACAAATATCATATGATATCGTTTATATGTGGTATCTAAAAAAAATGTTACAGGTGAACCTATTTACAAAACAGAAATAGAGTCACAGATGCAGAAAACAAACTTATGGTTACCAGGGGGGAAAGGGGGGGAAGGGATAAATTGGGAGATTGGGATCGACATATACACACTACTATATATAAAATAGATAACCAAATAAGGACCTAGTGTACATCACGGGGAACTCTTTTTTTTTTTTTTATGGAATAACTTTCATTTATTGAGGTTTTTTTTTAAATATTCATCTTTTTTTTATTGGAGTATAATTGCTTTACAATGGTGTGCTAGTTTCTGCTTTATAACAAAGTGAATCAGCTATACATATACGTGTATCCCCATACCTCCTCCCTCTTGCGTCTCCCTCCCATCCTCCCTACCCCATCCCTCTAGGTGGTCACAAAGCACCGAGCTGATCTCCCTGTGCTATGCGGCTGCTTCCCACTAGCTATCTATTTTACATTTGGTAGTGTATATATGTCCATGCCACTCTCTCACTTCGTCAGCACAGGGAACTCTTCACAATACTCTGTAATGACCTACATGGGAAAAGAATCTAAAAAATAGTGGATATATGTATATGCATAACTGATTCACTTTGCTATACAGCAGAAAGTAACACAACGTTGTAAATCAACTATACTCCGATAAAAATTAATTTAAAAAGAAAGATTAGCATCCAGGACACAATACAACATTGACCCAGCTGTCCTTCCTCCCCCTCCCCCATATCCTTTAGTTTTGTGGGTCTTTCCAAGGGAAATGAAAGTGAATCATGCAAGATCATCTTAAATTGATTTCGTCACTTCTCTCAGGACCTGTGTTTCCTGCTCTGGCGAAGAGCATATGAATTATGAGCTGCGTGGAGCTGAGGCTGTGCCAACGTCGGGTGAGGCTGTTGAACACGCATAGTGTGCTCCTCTCTGATTACTTGAAACACAGATCCAAGTGGTTACCGTATCTAATATTTCCTTCACATGCTCTGTGATGGAGTTTGCTGGTCAAAACATCATTATTTCTTTGTTGGACAGTTTGAGATTTGATATCTAAGTCTTTGAGATATTCCAAGTTTTCCATTAGCTTTTGTGGCAAGCACTAGTAAAAAAGGAAAATTGTACTTAAATAGCAATTTAATTGCTTAAATAACCAACTATCTAAAAAAATAATAACATTTACATGCTATGAATAAAATTACAGCATCAATTTCATGTAACAGTAATAATCCTCTTTATTCTCTTCAAATCTACTCTGTTTTATTCTTTAAAATGTTATTTGTAGCCAAAAACATAATTTTTAATCACCCACAGATGGGTCACCAACTGAAATTTGCAAACACTTGTTAGAGGGTCTCCTGTCCAGGTCTGGAATTCTGACCCACCTGCATATCACTGCCTCTGCATCTTTGGTTATGCTGTCATCCCAGCCTGCAGTGCCCTCTCCCTCCTGCTTTTCTGTCTGATCTTGACTCCTTCTTCCAGGCCTAACCAAATCCTTTCCCCTATAGATCTTCCCTGCTAGGTCACAAATCCCACTTCTCAATCTGTTTTTGTTTTTGTTTTTTCTTGAATGGTTACATCTGTCAAGTAGCTGGTAGGTATTTATTTGCCTACTTCTGTGTCTAGAACTGTGCTTGGGTCTATGGAGGAGTCCAGAAGGCACAAGACACATGTGATCAGCAAGACGTAGGGAACAGGGAACAGGAGAACGCAGCCTGAATGGGGTGGGGGCGGTTTGAGTATTGAGTAGCGGGCAATGTCCTGGTGGAGCCAGGAGGGGAGAGAACCCTCTTTTCACTTCCCAATTCAGAGAAATGCAGGGAGGGCAAAGAGAGTTAAGGCTGAGGACAAAATGAGCCCAAAGGCGGGGGAGGAGCAGGAAGAACCGTTCTTTAAACAAAGCGGAGGCTGCATCCAAGGCCTCCATGCAGGGTCAAGGGAAATGGGTCAGAGGGAGGCACTTCCTGATGCCTGACTGGCTGGGCCCAGTGATTAAGCAATCTTAGGGTCAGCAAAGGTGGTTTCCACTCTGGGCAGATTCCAAAGTGTCCAACTGGCTGTGGACACTCCTGACTCAGAGTTGGCTCAAGAAGCTGTCGATAGGTTTATCTTGAACCTTCCAAGAAAAGAAAGTTGACTAAACTATTTCATGGTTTTTAATCGTAGACTGAATAGCAACAAAGATTCTCTCCTTGACCAAATTCTACTCAGGCTCCCCTGAACTTTTCAATCAGGCTTCAACTTTTGGATTTTCATGTTCATCTCTGCGCTGTCCAATTTTAGCAAGAATCCTGTGAGGTTGGTTTAGTTAGAATTCCCCCATCCTCCATGTCTGATCTCCCTCCATATCTAATTGGGCTTCTCAGCCTCCACCAGCCCCAGGTGATGTCTGATCGCCCTGGCCGGCCTTCAGCAGGAATCCTGTTAGGGCAGTTTAGCCAGAATCCCACCCCCCACACCCCTTACTCCTGATGTTGCCTCTTAGTAATTTTCCATCCACTCACACCCACCCTGCCCCTTGGCTAGAAATCCCCACTTGCCCATACTGTATTCAGAGCTGAGTCCTATCTGTCTCCCGCTGCAAAAAACCATTGCAGTGGTCCCTACACTCATCATAATGCTCCCCCACCCCCAGCCCTTGAATAAAGGCTCTCTTACCATCTTTAACATGTGTCATGAATAATTTTCCAATAGCTTTCAGGACCCATGAGAGGACATAGGAAACAGTCCACAAGCAAGGGGTTGTGGGGAATACCTGAATGGTTGAGGAAGCAACGGTGGAGGCAAGACTGGATTGGGGTTCAAGTTCTAGTTCTGCCTCATCCTGGCTGTGTGATCTTGAACAAATCTGAGCCTTAGATGCTTCTCCTGTAAAATTAGAGGATGGGGTGGACCGCCCAGCTCTGACTTTCAGTAGGTACTTAGTAAACGTCCATTGAATAAATGAAAGGAAAATAAAAACAACCTCCAGGTATTGAACCCTCACCATGCAAAGTTCTAGACACATAAGCAGACAAATAAATACCTACCAGCTAATTGACAGATATAACCATTCAAGAAAACAAAAACAAAAACAGATTGAGGGGACTTCCCTGGGGTGCAATGATTAAGAATCCGCCTGCCAATTCAGGGGACATGGGTTCGAGCCCTGGTCCGGGAAGATCCCACATGCCGCGGAGCAACTAAGCCCGTGCACCACAACTACTGAGCTTGCGCTCTAGAGTCCGCGAGCCACAACTACTGAAGCCTGCATGCTGCAACTACTGAAGTCTGCGCACCTAGAGCCTGTGCTCCACAACGAGAGAAGTCACTGCAATGAGAAGTCCGCGCACCACAACAAAGAGTAGCCCCCGCTCACTGCAACTAGAGAAAGCCCGCGCACAGCAACGAAGACCCAATGCAGCCAATAAATAAATTAATTAATTAATTAATTAAAAAAAAAAAAACCAAACAGATTGAGAAGTGAGACTTGTGACCTAGCAGGGAAGATCTATAGGGGAAAGGATTTGGGTAGGCCTGGAAGGAGTCAAGGCATAGAACTAAACTTTTCAACAAACACTTTTTCATTTGTGAGAAAATCTCACAAGCCTTAGCAATAAGGATCATATATCCATGTTACATTACATATGGAAATATAACATAGTCTTTCCTAGGAAGGAGTTAGAAGGAGGTCCAAGTGATTTGGCTGAGATGAGGTCTACCATCCTTTGTGCCCTGGATTAAAATCTTCAAAGGGTCTTATAGGCCAGGAGGCAAATCTTCTACTTTACTTCAGGATTTCCTGTCCTCCTGCTTCGATTTATGTTTCTTCAAAGCACTTATCAAGGACTTCCCTGGTGGCGCAGTGGTTAAGAATCCACCTGCCAATGCAAGGGACATGGGTTCGAGCCCTGGTCCGGGAAGATCCCACATGCTGGGGAGCAACTAAGCCCGTGCACCACAGCTACTGAGCCTGTGCTCTAGAACCTGCGAGCCACAACTACTGAAGCCTGCAAACCCTAGGGCCTGCGTGCCGCAACTACTGAGCCAGCGTGCTGCAACTACCGAAACCCGAACACCTAGAGCCTGTGCTCCGCAACAAGGGAAGCCACCGCAATGAGAAGCTCGCGCACCGCAACGAAGAGTAGCCCTCACTCGCTGCAACTAGAGAAAGCCCGCGCGCAGCAAAGAAGACCCAATGCAGCCAAAACAAACAAACAAAACACTTATCATCATCTGACACCCACTATATATATATATATATTTTTGAAATATCACCAAACACTTTATTTAAAAGGCTGACATTTACTATTACTCACTCATTCATTTATTGCAACGTTCAAAGTGATATTGAATGCCTACTCAGTTCTTGACGAGTTCTTCATTTATTCCTTCTACATTGCTCTTCTTTATGTGCATCCAAGTTTCTGACCTATATTTTACTTCTTCTTGAATAACTTCTTTCAAAATTTCTTGCAGAGAAAATCTGCTAGCAATTAATTCCCTCAGTTCTTGTTTGTCTGAGAGTCTTCATTTCTCATTTACTTTCGAAGGATAATTTTGCTGGATAGAATTCTAGGTTCACGGGTTTTTTTCTCTCAACACACTAAATTATTCACTCCACTCTCTTCTTGCTTGCCTGGTTTTGGATGAGAGGTCTGGTGTAATTAGTATCTTTGCTCTTCTATAGATAAGGTATTCTTTCTATCACACTATCCCCAACTTCCTGACATCTTTCAAGATTTTCTCTTTGTCTTTGGTTTTCTGCATTTTGAATATGATATGTCTAGCTGTGCATTTGGGGGTATTTACCTCATTGGATAAGATTTCTGTGCTTCTTGGATCTGTGGTTCAGTGTTTGTTATTAATTTTGGAAAGTTAGCAGCCATTAATATTTCAAATATTTCTTCTACTCCTTTCTTTCTTTCTTCTCCTTCTGGTAGTCCAAGTAAGCATATCTTATAACTTTTGATATTCTCTCATTGTTCTTGGATACTCTGATTTGCTTTTTTCTCTTTGCATTTTAATCCAGTTCAGCATTATGGTCTGAAAGCCAGAAACTTGTATTTATCCAAAGGTCCTTTCTATAAATCTCTATATTTCACTTATTTGTTCACTTGTCTGTTTCTCTTCCCTAAAATATAAACTCCACGAGGGCAGGGATCTATGTCTATTTTGGTCACTTCTACATCTCCAATGCCTAGAACGGTGTTTGGTACATACTAGGTGTTCAACTAATATTTATTGAATGAACAAATGAGTGAATGAAGTAGCTGAACCTCAGAAAGGTTAAATAAAATGACTTACCCAATGTTATCCAGCCAGCAAGGGGCAGAGCTGAAATTCAAACCCATGGAATCAACCCATTTAACTTCTATGTCATAACTGTCTCTTTTATTCAATGAATGTTTATAGAGATCCTAATTCCCATTGGGCCCTGTTCTAGGTGCTGGGGTTATAGCAGTAAACCAAACAAAGTCCTTGCCCTCATGGTGCTTGCATCTTAGTATCCTCCCATAAGAAAAGAGATGTAACTTTATAATATTGGGAAGGTGGATGCAAGGGCCGAGAGTTGAGTTGCAACTCCCAGTTGCATGCCCATGGTAGACATGACTAGTCGATAGAGGCCCTTATGCCTGCTGAGCCCAATGCTACTCACAATCCTCCACAATGCAGCACCCCAGGCTGCCACTGTCCACTGGAGTTGGCACTGAAATAAACCTTATTTGCCATGTGTGAATAGTTGAATCAATAAGGGCATGAATCCCAATCATGCACTGTGCAGCCAGAACCTCTGGAACCACAAATGCAAGGCCCATGGCTGGCCCAGGACTTGGGGTTTCTTCCCACCGGTCCCAGGCAGTGTCTTCCTCATTCCTCTTCCCAGCCACTGACCTACCCTGGGGGAATGGAGGGCAAGGAGACTCACCAAGGTGCAGATCAGATCAAAAGGCCCTACAGGTGACCAGGTTATGTCGAAGCTGGGAGCGTAGCCTGGTATAAGAAATGGGCATAGGCTCCGGAATGGGCAGTTCTGGGTTAAAATCACTGCTTCTCCATTATTTGTGTGACCTCGGGCAAATCACTGCACCATTCTGAGCCTTAGTTTCCTCACTTGTTAAATGGGATAATGCATTGGCTTCAAAGGGCTGACATGAAGATTAGATGAAATAATCTATATAAAGGGACTGGCTTAGTGCTTGGCACATAGTAGGCGCTCAACAAACGTTTGATGAGTGAACAAATGACTGCATGAGTGAATGAATGCACAAGCGTTCTAGCATGGAAGGTGGACACAAAAGCAAGAGTGGCGGACTGTATTATCCAGAGACGACCTAAGCAAAGTCTCCCATCTGTATGACTTCTCCCACTGAGAGGTGAGGTTTATGTCACCTCCTCTTGAAATTAGGAAGACTTTTGTGATTATTTTAACTGAAAGAGTATGCCAGAAGTGATGCTATGTGACTTTCAAGGCTGGGAACCCTCGCTCTTGAAGACATCAGTTACCATGTAAAGGATCTGACAGCCCGGAGGTTGCCAGGCTGTGTGGAAGCCCAAACTCGCCCATGTGGAGAGACCACAAGGAGAGGCTCTGAGAGACCATGAAGACAGAGAGATGCCCAGTCAGCTTCATCCACCATCTGCCACCAGCAACCACATAAGAGACCCAAGTCAGGCCACCCAGCCGATCCTTCCTGTATGCTGGACCCACAGAAACTTGGAGAGATAATAAAACCATTGCTGTTGCTTTAAACCATTAAGCTTTGGGGTGACTTATTAGGCAACAATAGTAACTAGAACCTCAGGTAACCCAAATACCCTCCAATGAGTGCTATAACAGAAGTTTGCACTGTGTGTTTGAAAACACAGAGGAGGGAGCCATGAAAAGTAATTGAATGTACGACGTGAAGAAAGAAATTACACTAATACATCTAAGGGGATACACTGTCAAACTGAGTTGTTGTTGGAAGAAATCTTTATTTTTTATTTTATTGAAGTATAGTTGGTTTACAATGTTGTGTTAGTTTCAGGTGTACAGCAAAGTGATTCAGTTATGTATATAGATAGATAGATAGATAGATATAGATATACATATATTCTTCTACAGATTCTTTTCCCTTATAGGCGATTACAAAACATTGAGTACAGTTCCCTGTGCTATAGAGTAGGTCCTTGTTGGTTATCTATTTTATTTATAGTGGTGTGTATATGTTAATTCCAACCTCCTAATTGATCCCTCCTCCCCCTTTCCCCTTTGGTAGCCATAAATTTGTTTTCTATGTCTGTGGGTCTATTTCTGTTTTGTAAATAAGTTCATTTGTAGCTTCTTTTTTTCTTTTTTTTAGATTCCACATATAAGTGATATCATATGATATTTGTCTTTCTCTGGCTTACTTCACTTAGTATGATAATCTCTAGGTCCATCCATGTTGCCGCAAATGGCATTATTTCACTATTTTTAATGGCTGAGTAGTATTCCATTGCATATATGTACCACATCTTTTTGTTTTTTTAATAAATTTATTTATTTATTTATTTTTATTTTTGGCTGTGTTGGGTCTTCGTATCTGTGCGAGGGCTTTCTCCAGTTGCGGCGAGCGGGGGCCACTCTTCATCGCGGTGCGTGGGCCTCTCACCGTCGCGGCCTCTCCCGTTGCGGAGCACAGGCTCCAGACGCGCAGGCTCAGTAGTTGTGGCTCACGGGCCCAGTTGCTCTGCGGCATGTGGGATCTTCCCAGACCAGGGCTCGAACCCGTGTCCCCTGAATTGGCGGGCAGACTCTTAACCACTGCGCCACCAGAGAAGCCCTGTACCACATCTTCTTTATCCATTCATCTCTCAATGGACACTTAGGTTGCTTCCATGTCTTGGCTATTGTAAATAGTGCTGATGTGAACATTGAGGTGCATGTATATTTTTGAATTTATCTTTAGATGAAGGTTTTCAGATACGGGAACTCAAGGACAATCTCCATTCCATGCTGTCTTAGGAAACCTCCCTGGATTTCCACTGCCCCCACCCCCAACCCCTTTTCCCAGACCCGGGGTCAAGTTCTGAACTCCCATAGCTTTCAGGCTGCTGAACAACAGAAAGAGCATTGGACTTGGTGTGAGAATTCTTGGGTTCAAGCCCTGGTCCACTGGCTAGTAGCTGCATGATTCTGGGCAAGTCAGTTTGCCCAAGTCAGCTAAACCTCAGGCTCCTCATTTATGGAAGGGAAATGCTGTAACTGCTAATGTTATTAAATGCTCTGTACCTCCTGGGCTCTGAGCCCTTTAAACACACCACTTCCCTTAATCCTCACAACCACCCAGTGAGATAGAGATTATCATCTCCATTTTCCCAATGAGGAACCTGACCCAGAGACATTAAGATACTTGCCCAAGGCTGTGCATCATTTGAGTGGCAGGGCTGGGATTCAAAACCAGGCTGTCGAGCTCCAGAGCTTGTGCTCTTAACATTGTGTTGACCCAGTGGGGTGGGGCGGAACTCAAGGAGAGCTTGTGAAAGTAAGTGAAAGGGCTTCTCTAAATGAAAGTAGTGCTGCGTGCAAAATGTGAAGAAACTTATTTATAGTTCTTTGCAGCTCCTTCAGAGCACTTAGCTTGCTCTGTTGTATAGTGTACACAGTTGCTCTCATTTCTGACTCCTGTTGTCAAAATGCCTTAAAGGCAAGATCCATGTCTCATTCATCGCTGTACCCGCAAAGGATCCAATCCAGCTCCAAGGACTGAATTGGAGCTCAGGAAAAAAGAGTGGATGGAGTGGATTCCTTGTTTAAGCTGAAGGGCTAAGGCAATTATATTTGCTCATTACAATGTAAGGAAAACAAGAACACCTTTCAGGGCTTCCCTGGTGGCACAGTGGTTAAGAATCCACCTGACAATGCAGGGGATACGGGTTCGAGCCCTGGTCCAGGAAGATCCCACATGCCGCGGAGCTACTAAGCCCGTGCGCCACAACTACTGAGCCTGCGCTCAAGAGCCCGCGAGCCACAACGACTGAAGCCCGCACGCCTAGAGCCGGTGCTCCACAACAAGAGAAGCCACCGCAATGAGAAGCCCGCGCACAGCAACGAAAAGTAGACCCTGCTCGCCGCAACTAGAGAAAGCCTGCGCCCAGCAACAAAGACCCAACTCAGCCAAAAATAAATAAATAAATAAATAAATAAATAAAATAAAATAAAATAAATATTAAAAAAAGAACACCTTTCAAAAACCCATTTAAAAAAATCTCAGTGTTCCTGAAATACTTCTAAACCACGCTTTCTATCCTGGGCTTTAAAACTCAATGTATCATTTTCTTGCTAAGAGTGTGCAGATGCGGTCTCAACAGAAGGGGAAGAAAGGGAAGCAGAGAGTCTTTATGGCTCCAGCAGACTTTCCTGGACACATTCCTCAGGGTAGGAAGAGGACCTTCCATTCACAAGCAGCAGAATCTGACTGGAGAGGAGATGGGGGAGAAGTTATTTGAACGCAGAACTCTCTCAGGCCCAGAGGTTCTGTGGAAACCTGTTTTTTCAAAGTTCTCTTGTGTGTGACCTGACCCAGAAACTCTGGGGAAGTTCGAGAGATTTGATGTTATGAGCTGCCCATGAAGTTAGGTCCAAAAGCTTCCCTCAAGCTGAGGTTCTTCTTCTAGAAGTCGTGAGAACTGGGACCTCCCTGGTGGCGCAGTGGATAAGACTCTGCACTCCCAGTGCAGGGGGGCCTGGTTCGATCCCTGGTCAGGGAACTAGATCCCACATGCATGCCGCAACTAAGAGTTCCCATGCCACAACTAAGGAGCCTGCCTTCTGCAACTAAGAGGTGGTGTAACCAAATAAATAAATATTAAAAAAAAAAAAAAAAAGGAAAGAAGAAGTCTGGAGAGCCTATACCATTTCCAGTATAGCAAGAAGAGAAATTCTTCCACATGTTTGTGTTAGTGGGCTTGTCACTCATTTTCCACAGTGAGTAGCAAACTTCCTTAACAAGTTGACATTGAACCAAAATAGGATTCATTTGACTAGTGCTAAATGCAGGTGAAAGAGCTCATTCCTCTGCTCATGAACAGTCATCTGAGACTTCTGGCAACTGTAAATTTAAGCTCTAAATTATAACCAATAACATTTTACATTCACCTGAGCTATTGAAACAGCCAAGTGTGCATGGATAGTACAACAGCTAAAAACAACAGCTTTGGAATCAGACAGGCTGGGTTTGAATCTCAACCCCATCATTTTGTAGCTGTGGGGCCATAGGTAAACAGTTTAATCTGTTTAAACCTCAATACCTTCCAGTACAAAGTAGGTCTAATCATAGTTAAAGATTCCCAGGGTTATTGTCAGGATTAAATGAGTATATGTACATCTACGTGGCTTAGTATATTAAATCCTCAGTAAATGTTGGCTCTTCTGGTAGGCAGCCCCTAAAATGGCTCCCAGTAACCCCTGCATCCTGGCACAGTCAGCCCTCTGTATCCATGGGTTCTGCATCCCTAGATTCAGCCAACCACAGATTGAAAATATTCCAGGGGGAAAAAATTCCAGAAACTTTCAAAAAGGAAAACCTAAATTTGCCACATTCAGGCAACTATTTACATAGCATTTACATTGTGTTTACAACTATTTACATAATATTTACATTGTATTAGGTGTTATAAGTAATCTAGAGGTGATTTAAAGTATATGGGAGGGTGTGCCTAGGTTATAAGCAACTACTACGCCATTTTATACAAGGAAGCTGAACATCCACAGATTTTGGTATCTGAGGGGGTCCTGGGACCAATCCCCTGCATATACTGAGAGACAACTGTATTTACATCCTTTCCTCCTCTTGACTGTGGGCTGGACTCAGTGACTAGCTTCCAATAAACAGAATATAGCAAAAGCGGTGAGATGTTAGGGACCCTGAGTAGCCAAAACAATCCTGAAAATGGAAGAACAAAGTTGGATGTCTCACACTTTCTGATTTCAATACTTACTACAAAGCTACAGTAATCAAAACAATGGGAAACTGGCATAAACATAGACATACAGATCCATGGAATAGAATAGAGAGCCTAGAAATAAACCCTCACACATATGGTCACATAATTTCCAACAAGAGTGCCAAGACCATTCAGTGGAGAGAGGACAGTCTTTTCAACAAATGTGCTAGGAAAACTGAATATCCACAAGCAAAAGTATGAAGTTGGACTCTCATTTTATACCATATACATAAAATAACCCCAAAATGCATCAAAGACCTAAACATAAGAGCTAAAACTCTTAAGGAAACATGGAAAAAGAGCTTCACCATGTCAGATTTGGCAAAGATGTGTTGGATTATGACATCAAAGGCACAGACAACAGAAGAGAAAATAAGCAAACTGGACTTCATGAAAACTAAAAATTTTGTGCCTCAAAGGACTCTATCAGCAGAATGAAATGGCAACCTATCGAATGGGAGAAAATATTTGTACATCATATATCTGATAAGAGATTAATATCCAGAATATATAAAGAACTCCTAAAAATCAACAATGACAAAATGATCCAATTCAAAAATGGGCAAAGAAGTTGAATAGATATTTCTCCAGAGAAGATATACAGATGGCCAATAAGTATATGAAAAAGATGGTCTACATCACAAATCATTAGGGAATTGCAAGACAAAACCACAATGAGATACCCCTTCACAACCATTAGGATGGTTAATATAAAACAAAAACAAAAAATCCAGAAAATAACAAGTGTTGGCAAAGGTGTGGAGAAATTGGCACACTTGTGTAGTGCTGATGAGAGTATAAAATTGTGCAGCTGCTATGGAAAGCAGAATAGTGGTTCCTGAAAATTCTTTAAATATAATTACCATATGGTTCATCAATTCCACTTGTGGCTACATAACAATAGTTGAAAGCAGGGACTTGAACAGATATTTGTTACACCCATGCTCATAGTAGCATTATTCACAGTAGCCAAAAGGTAGAAATAACCCAAATGCCCATCTACAGATGAATGGATAGACAAAATGTGGTTTATCCTTACCAGTGGAATATTATTGTCTTAAAAAAGAATGGAGGGGCTTCCCTGGTGGTGCAGTGGTTGGGAGTCTGCCTGCCAATGCAGGGCACACGGGTTCGAGTCCTGGTCTGGGAAGATCCCACATGCCGCGGAGCAAGTAAGCCCGTGCACCACAGCTACTGAGCCTGCGTGTCTGGAGCCTGTGCTCCGCAACAAGAGAGGCCGCGATAGTGAGAGGCCCGCGCACCGCGATGAAGAGTGGCCCCCGCTCGCCGCAACTAGAGAAAGCCCTCGCACAGAAACGAAGACCCAACACAGCCAAAAATAAATAAATTAATTAAAAAAAGGAAACATCCATGAGTCTTTAAAAAAAAAAAAAAAAAGAATGGAAATTCTAATACATATTACAACATGGATGAACCTTGATGATGTTATGCTAAGTGAAATAAGCTGGACACAGAGGGAAAATATTATATGATTCCACTTCAGTGAGGTACCTAGAATAGTCAAAATCATAGGGACAGAAAACTGAATGGTGGTTATCAGGGGCTGGGGGGAGGGGAACATGGGGAGTTAGTGTTTAATGAGAACAGAGTTTCAGTTTGGGAAGATGAAAAAGTTCTGCAGATGGGTAGTGGTGATGGTTTCACAACAGTGTGAATGCATTTAATGCCACTGAACTGTACACCTAAAAGTGGTTAAGTTGGTCAATTTTATGTTATGTATATTTTACCACAATACGAAAACAGCGGTGGGATGTTACTTCTGAGATTAGGTTGAAAAAGACTGTGACCTCCATCTTGCTTGCTCTCCCACTTCAACTCACCCTGAAGGAAAATATTGCCGTATGGTGTGCTGTCTTGCGGAGAAGCTCCCGTGGCAAGGAAACGAAGTTTTCAGCCAACAGCCAGGAAGAACCTGAGGCCTGTGGACAGCCAGGTGAGTTACTTTGGAAGTGGATCCTTCCCCACATCCAGCCTTGAAATGACGGGCTGACTCCTTATTGCAATCATGGGAAGACCCTGAGCTTCTTATTTATTGAATAAGAGAAAAAAATGAAAGCTCAAAATCAAATTACAAAAAGAATTGTTAAGAATGAAATACATGGGGCTTCCCTGGTGGCGCAGTGGTTAAGAATCCGCCTGCCAATGCAGGGGACACGGGTTTGAGCCCTGTTCCGGGAAGATCCCACATGCCGTGAGCGACTAAGCCCATGCGCCACAACTGCTGAAGCCCGCGTGCCTGGAGCCCGTGCTCCGCAACAAGAGAAGCCACCGCAATGAGAAGCCCGCTGCAATGAAAAGCAGCCCCCGTGCAGCAACAAAGACCCAACGCAGCCAAAAATAAATAAAAATAAAATAAATTCAAAAAGAAGTCTTTGCTCATTAATGCCCTTTCTTTGATGATTTATATGAACTCTCTTACCCCTTTAAAAAAAAAAAGAATGAAATACATGAACAGGTGATTATCATCCTATCTCAAAATGAATGAACACAGGAATGAAAACCGGACTATTTAAATAAACCTAATTTTGCCAGTCATAGGAGTTCCAGGACTGTCTGCTCATACGGGTTGCTTTGCATGGCAAGAACACATGGGCACTTCCGGCAACCAGTGCTGGTACAAGACAACCCTCAACATCCACTCTTAATGATTAACACCGTTCAGGCCCCAGGGAAATGCTTTCCACATCTCTTGCCCCATGATCTTGAAACATAAGGCAATTGCACCCAAATGACATGAAGGTTTGTGGTTGATTTTGTCATTATGAATGTAAATTTGACAAGGTACTAAGATAGGACATCTTTTATTTAAATGATTTTTAGTTTGCCCCATTTAAATAATTAGACAAACGATATGTGGGTCTCCATCTGCACCCTTGCCCCAGACCCCATATGTCAGGGATAGGTCTCAGTATCATAGTATGTTGAAAAAGAAGATCCATGCTATAAAGAAGTATCTTTATTTTACTTCTTCTTTTTTAACTGTGGTAAAATTCACATAACTTAAAATTTACCAACTTAACCATTTTTAGGTGTGTAGTTCAGTGATTAAGTCCATTCATATTGTTGTGCAACTATCAGCATCACCCATCTCCAGAACTTTTTCATCTTGCAAAACTGAAACTCTATATGCATTTTTTGTTTGTTTGTTTTTATTGAAGTATAGTTTACAATATCATGTGAAACTCTATACTCATTAAACAATAACTCCCCATTCTCCCTCTTCCCAGCCCCTGGTAAGCACCGTTATACTTTCTGTCTCTATGAGTTTGACTACTCAAGGAACTTCATATAAGTGGAATCGTACAGTATTTATCTATCGGTGATTAGCTTATTTCACTTAGCATAATATCTTCAAGTTTCAACCATGTTGTGGCATCTGTCAAAATTTCCTGCCCTTTTAAGGTGGAATAGTGTTATCGTATGTATATGCCACATTTTACTTACCCATTCACACATCAATAGACACGTGAGTTGCTTCCATGTTTTAGCTATTTTGAATAATGTTGCTGTGAACAGGGGTGTAAAAAATAATCTGTTTTTTGGCCATGCCGTGGGCATGCAGGATCTTAGTTCCCTGACCAGGGATCGAACCCACACCCCCTGCAGTGGAAGTGAGGAGTCTTAACCACTGGACCGCCAGTGAAGTCCCTAAGACCCCACTTTAAATTCTTTTGGGTAGGTACACAGAAGTGGAATTGATGAACCGTATGGTAATTATATTTTTAATTATTTTAGGAGCCATCATATGCTTTTCCACAGTGGCCATGCCAATTTGCATTCCTACCAGCAATGCACAAGGGTTTCAATATCTCTGCATCCTCACCAACACTTATTATTTTTTGCTTTTCTGTTTTTGTTTTTATAATAGCCATCCCAATGGTTGTGAAGAGGTATCTCATTGTGGTTTTGTCTTGCAATTCCCTAATGATTTGTGATGTAGACCATATTTTTCATATACTTATTGGCAATCTGTATATCTTCTCTGGAGAAATATCTATTCAACTTGTTTGCCCATTTTTGAATTGGGTCATTTTGTTGTTGTTGGTTTTTAGGAGTTTTTTATATATTCTGGATATTAATCTCTTATCAGATATATGATGTGCAAATATTTTCTCCCGTTCGATAGGTTGCCATTTCACTCTGTTGATAGTGTCCTTTGAGGCACAAAAGTTTTTAGTTTTCGTGAAGTCCAATTTGCTTAGCTTTTCTTTTGTTGTCTGTGTCTTTGGTGTCATAATCCAGCACATCACTGACAAATCTAAATCTTGTGTCATGTTTCCTTAAGAGTTTTAGCTCTTATGTTTAGGTCTTTGATGCATTTGGGGTTATTTTTTTGTATATGGTATAAAATGAGAGTCCAGGGGCTTCCCTGGTGGCACAGTGGTTAAGAATCCGCCTGCCAATGAAGAGGACACAGGTTCGAGCCCTGGTCCGGGAAGATCCCACATGCCTCGGAGCAACTAAGCCTGTGCGCCACAACTACTGAGCCTGTGCTCTAGAGCCCCTGAGCCACAACTACTGAAGTCTGCGCACCTAGAGCCCGTGCTCTGCAACAAGAGAAGCCACCGCAATGAGAAGCCCGTGCACTGCAATGAAGAGTAGCCCCGCTTACTGCAACTAGAGAAAGCCCGTGTGCAGCAACGAGGACCCAACTCAGTCAAAAATAAATAAATACATAAATAAATAAATAAAAACCTTGAGGATATTAAAAAAAAAAAAGAAAGAGTGGGATTCTTTAAAAAAAAAATGAGAGTCCAACTTCATACTTTTGCTTGTGGATATTCAGCTTTCCTAGCACATTTGTTGAAAAGACTGTCCTCTCTCCACTGAATGGTCTTGTTGGAAATCATGTAACCGTATATGTGAGGGTTTATTTCTAGGCTCTCTATTCTATTCCATGGATCTGTATGTCTATGTTTATGCCAGTTTCCCATTGTTTTGATTATTGTAGCTTCGCAGTAAGTATTGAAATCAGAAAGTGTGAGACTTCAACTTTCTTCTTCTGTTTTCAAGATTCTTTTGGTTATTCAGGGTCCCTTGGGACCCACATGAATTTTAGGATGGATTTTTCTATCTGAAAAAGAATGTCATTGGGTTATTGATAGGGATTGCATTGAGTGTATAGATCACTGGGTAGTATTGACATCTTAACAATATTAAGTCTTCCAATCCATGAACATTGGTGACTTTCCACTTATTTATGTCTTCTTTAATTTCTTCTAGCATTTTAAAATTTTTTATTTTAGTTTTCATTGAACAAGACTTTCACCTCCTTGGTTAAATTAATTACTAAGTATTTTATTCTTTTTGATACTATTATAAATGGAGTTGTTTTCTTAATTTCCTTTTCATATTGTTCATTGTTAGTTTATGGAAATGTAACTGATTTGGGGGTGTTGACTTTTATTATGCTACTTTGTCAAATTTGTTTATAGTTCTAATTGATTTTGGTGGAATTTTAGGGTTTTCTACATATAATAAAATCATATCATCTGCAAACAGAGATAATTTTACTTCTTTTCCAATATGGATGCCTTTTATTTCTTTTTCTTGCTTAATTGCATGGTATAGGACTCTGGGACTATGTTTAATAGAAATGGCAAAACTGAGCATCCTTGCCTTGTTCCTGTTCTTAGAGGAAAAGCTTTCACTCTTTCACCATTGAGCATGATGTCTGCTGTGGGTTTTTCATACATGACTTTTATTATGTTGAGGTAGTTTCTTTCTATTCCTAGTTTGTTGAGTGTTTTATTTTGTCAAATGCTTTTTCTGCATTAGTTGAAATGATCATGTGGTTTTTTCCTTCATTCCATTTAAGTGGTGTATTATGTTGATCAGTTTTCTGTATGTTGAACCATTCTTGCATATCAGGAATGAATTCCATTTGGTCATGGTGTATAATCCCTTTACTATGCTGTTGAATTCAGTTTGATAGTATTTTGTTGAGAGTTTTTGTATTAATGTTCATAAGGGATATTGGTCTGTAGTTTTCTTTTCTTGTCATGTCTTTGTTGGCTTTGGTAGCAGAGTGTTATAAAATGAGTTAGGAAATGTTCCCTCCTCTTCAATTTTTGGGAAAATTTTGAGAAGAATTGGTGTTAGTTCTTCTTAAATGTTGGTAGAATCCACCAGCGAAGCCATTAGGCCAAAGCTTTTTCTTTGTCAGATTTTGATTACTGATTTAATCTCCTTACTAATTATAGGTCCAGTCAGATTTTCCATTGCTTTTTGACTCAGTCTTGGTAGGTTATATGTTTCTAGAAATGCTTCCATTTCATCTAGGTTATCCAATTTGTTGGAGTACAGTTGTTCATAGTACTCTCATAATCTTTTTATTTTTGTAGAATTGGTAGTAATGTCTCAACTTTCATTCCGGATTTTGAGTAATTTGAATCCTCTCTTTTTTTCTTAGTCAATATAGCTAATTTGTCAATTTTTTTTTAAAGAACCAACTTTTGGTTTTGTTGATTTTCTCTGTTGTTTTTCTATTCTGTATTTTATTTATCTCTGTTTGAATCTTTATTATTTCCTTTCTTCTGCTACCTTTGAGCTTAGTTTGTTCTTTTTCTCGTTCCTTAAGTAGTAAAGCTAGATTGTTGATTTGAGATATTTCTTGTTTTTAGTGTGCTTATACATACACATTTCTCCCTTAGCACTGTTTTTGCTGCATTGCAAAAGTTTCGGGATGTTGTGCTCTCATTTTCATTTGGTTTTAAGTAGTTTCTAATTTCCCTTGTGACATATTTGACCCATTGATTGTTTAAGAGTGTGTTGTTTAATTTCCACAATTTTGTGAACTTTCCAGTTTTCCTTCTGTTATTGACTTCTGACTTCATCCTGTTGTGGTCAGAGAAGATACTTTAAATGATATCCATATTTTAAAATATATTTTGACTTAATTTGTGACCTAAAATATGGTCTATGCTGGAGAATGTCCCATGTGCACTTGAGAAGAATGTGTGTGCTCTTCTTCTTGGGTAGAGTGTCCTGTATATGTCTGTTAGATCTGGTTGGTTTATTGTGTTGTTCAAGTCCTCTGTTTCTTTACTTATATTCCATCTGGTTGTTCTATCTTTTAATGAGAATGGCATATTGAAGTCTCCAACTATTGTTGTAGAAATATCTATTTCTCTCTTCAGTTCTATCAATTTTTGCTTCCTACATTTGATTGTCTGTTATTAGGTACATAAACTTATTCTTTTAAATCTGTTCAGGTTGATCGTTCTTTTCCAGTCAAAACACCCATTTTCATGGGGAGGTGACCTTTTTGCTTACTTGTAGGCAGGGCTGACATTTAGCCAGTATGCTCCCAATGGCCTTACTGGCTGTCTAATTTTGATTGGTCAAATGTCTGATTGGATGTTGTCTGTGCTACACCAGTTGTTATTTTACATTACCGTCCTTTCCTTTGGGTAATAGAATTCTGTGGTCACTTTGAATTTTAAACTCAATTTTGACTCAGTAATTAAAATTGGTCAGTCCCGGTTATAATCAGAACTCTGAACTTGGTTGAGAGTTGATGCTCTCTTCTTCCTTATTTCTCCCTCAGCAGCTTGCTAACTATATAGCGTTTGACATCTCTGAGATTTCAGTCACAGAGGAAGAAGTGTAAAGGAGAGCAGGAAAGTTCCTTCTGGACCAGAGCTCTTGTCAGATGGCTTCATGTTTTCCTGGCTTGATGGATATCAAAAGCTGCCTCTTGCTCTTGGGCACTTTTGGGGGTCCTTCAGGAACTCCTCTTCACGAGTTCACCTGGCTGTAATCTCTTTACAGTGAGCTGTGCTCCTCCTTAGGCTGGCTCCTGCAGAAGCTCCCTCAGCTTCTGCCTCTTAGCAGTACGCTTTCACTGCAGGAATACCCTTGTGGGCAGGATCCCTCTGAAAATAACCCCACATACGGTAGACTATATTTATAGTCTAGTTTTTCTTTGCTTCCTTTCTAATTGGCGTTAAGAATATATGTGCAAGTTTACTAGGCTGATGATAGCCTGGACTCAGAAGGGTGGCTACCTTCCATTCCAGAGCAAGCTGTATTCTGAGCATTTTCTAGAAATACAGACCCTGAAGACTATGTCAGTGTAGCAGGCTAAAAGCAGAGGCTTTGGTATCTCATTGACCCAGGTGTGAGTTCTCTGCGTGTGACTTTGAGAAAATCATTTAACCTATCTCTCTGAATCTCAATTTTCTCATCTGTTAAATGGGGATAATAATATTACTTACCTTAGTGGGATTGTGTTGAGGATTAAATAAGATAATGCATATAAATTGCTTAGTACACTGTCTTGCTCATTGTAAAGTGCTCAGTACTTACCCCTTATTATCTAATGAGGGGTACATTTGGAATACGCAAAAGGTCATACCTTGGAATTGCACAAGCTAACAGTTATAACAAAATAAAATAAAGATCTATCAATTAAAGGCAAGGAGACGGTATAAAAATTCAGCCACGGTGAACTGGAGTCAAGAGATCAGACTGTCCTGGGGGAAGATATTTCACTTCCCCATGCATTAGAAGCTGTGGGTTTAATGGAGATTCCTTGGTGCCTGTGTAGTCACACCATGGTGTCAACTAGGCCAAAGTGTTAATCATCTATTAAAGCTATGTCACTATGTCTTTTGTGCTGTGGCAAAACACAAGCTCTTGGGCCATGGAAGCTTGAAGCGCAGTCTCTTCCCAAACCTATGCAATCAGCCAGAGAACATCAGCCACCTGAGTCAGTGGAAAATTCCAGATGTTTGTAGCTCATTAACTGCCAATCGATGACTATGGAGGCTGTCAACTGTGCTGAGTAAGTAGACCTTATTAGCATCATGTTCCCTGAAGAAAGAACTGTCTCACAGGCATATTTCTTAAAGGGGCCACATATAACATGCCATCTTTAAAAAACCTTTTCAGATTCTTTAGACTATTTCCCTTCTGTGTAAATTCACTAACTCCTCTTACAGACCCAATGTCACAGAAGCAGCCATAAATAACAAGGAGGGAGAATAGTATCTCAAAGCTGGAAGCCTGAGACTTCACTTTTACCCTGATGTTGAGGGCATACATTAAAAGTCTTACCTATATATTTACCCTAGTAATTTTACCTCTAGGAATTTATTTAAAGGGAATTTATTTTAAATAAAGTTTATTTAAGGAAGTGAAGATTTATCTATAAGGATATTCAACTCAGCACGTAATAGCAAAAGATTGCAAGCAACAGTAGGGGGGTTGGTGAAATTAACGACAGATGATCACAACATAAAACACTGTTAACAACCACGTAGGCATGTATATATACACAGAAACACATTCACAATATATTGAGTTTAAGAAGTGAAAAAGGGCTTCCCTGGTGGCGCAGTGGTTGAGAATCTGCCCACCAATGCAGGGGACACAGGTTCGAGCCCTGGCCGGGGAAGATCCCACATGCCGCAGTGCAACTAAGCCCATGTTCCACAACTACTGAGCTTGAGCTCTAGAGCCCGCAAGCCACAACTACTGAGCCCACGTGCCACAGCTACCGAAGCCTGCATGCCTAGAGCCTGTGCTCCGCAACAAGAGAAGCCACTGCAATGAGAAGCCCGCGCACTGCAACGAAGAGTAGCCCCCGCTCACCGCAACTAGAGAAAGCCCGCGCACAGCAACAAAGACCCAACACAGCCAAAAATAAATAAATAAATAAATAAATAAATTTATTAAAAAAAAAAAAAGAAG
Source organism: Balaenoptera ricei (assembly GCF_028023285.1). NCBI lineage: Eukaryota > Metazoa > Chordata > Mammalia > Artiodactyla > Balaenopteridae > Balaenoptera > Balaenoptera ricei. The sequence goes on from NC_082639.1 coordinate 18,665,547, forward strand.
TGAAAAAAAATCAGATAACAAAAGAACATACGCCATTTATTACCACTCTTATAACTAGAAAAAAGAAAAAGCTCAATAACAGAGGGCTTTCTATGTGCCAGGCATTGTTCTAAGTACTTCAAGGATGTTGACTTAGTTAATTCCCTACACTAACTATTAGGTATTGTATTATCCCCATTTTACAGATGAGGAAATTAAAGCACAGAGAGGTTAAAAATTCTGCCAAGGTCATATGCCAGTAAGTAACAGAGCTGAGATTTGACTCTGGACAGGCTTTGGAGTCTGTGCTCTTACCACTCCATACTGCTTCTCAGTATAGAAAAAAGGCTGGAAGGACATCCTCTGAAAGCCTTATCTTTGTGCTTATCTCTGGGAGGTAAGATGTTTTATTTTATTTTTTTGTTTATCTGCCTTTTCTACAGTTCACAGACGTTACTTATGTAACAAGATAAACTCCAATAAAAATGTTTAAGAGAGAAGATCTTTGTTGCAGACTTGAAAAAGTCTCTCTGAGCCTCAGTTTCTTCATCTGTAGAATGGTAATAACACCTCTCCTGTAGAGCTAATGCCAAGATTGAAATAATGCTTGTGAAAGCACTCAGATAGTGTAGATTTGGAACGTGTTAAAAGTGCTATGTGAGGCTTCCCTGGTGGCGCAGTGGTTGAGAATCTGCCTGCCAATGCAGGGGACACGGGTTCTATCCCTGGTCCGGGAAGATCCCACATGCCACAGAGCAACTAAGCCCGTGCGCCACAACTACTGAGCCTGTGCTCTAGAGTCCGTGAGCCACAACTACTGAGCCCGCGTGCCACAACTACTGAAGCCCACGCACCTAGAGCCCGTGCTCCGCAACAAGAGAAGCCACCGCAATGAGAAGCCCGCACACCGCAACGAAGAGTAGCCCCCGCTCGCCGCAACTAGAGAAAGCCCTCGCGCAGCAGCGAAGACCCAACACAGACAAAAATTTTAAAAATTAAAAAAAAAAGTGCTAGGTGCTACAGTACAAAGCAACACAAAGTAGAAAGTGACAAGGCAAGATGTCTGCAGGAATTCAGAGATTGTCAAGTTGAGCAGACAGGATGTGAGAGTTTGAGGGGGCTCATATCTCATCTGATTCTCTTTAGCAACTCCAACGACTTCTGAGCTGAGGATTGTGTGCCTCTTCCTCATGCCCTGGGCGTGACTAGTTGGGAGACAGGTATTGTCATGATCTTATATGTTCCATAAGTTGTTACAGAAAAATCTGAACGAACTTTCTGGCTAACCCAATATAAGTAGATGGCTCTCATCTCCCACTATTTTTTTTCAGTGAGTGTCCCAGATTTCCTCTTATTATCAATCCAGTTGCCCGTCTGAGCCTGTTTTGGTTGTTCTTCTAAACATTGCTTCCCATCTCGCTGTTCGCACAGCTTCTGATCTGAAGGACTGGGAGCTCAGCCCCTGCAGCGGGCCAAGCAGCGGACAGCTTGGCTCAATGGACTAGCAGGGAGCTTGCTGGCAGAGCCGGGGGTCCACTTGTGAGATAAACACCTTCTGAAGTTAATCTAAGTACCTCTGGGTGTTCAGGAGCTAGTTTCTCACTCTTTCCAGTTGTTCGTGTGATCACTACCTTTGAGGATTATGGAGGACAAAGGGGGTCCCCTTCACACATACATTCCCACGCGGGGATCACCCTTAGAAAAACTTAGAGCAGGAGCTGTCAACCAGAGTGAGACACTGGAATCAGATGCGCGGTAGGCAAAACTTTACCTCCACCTTCGTAAGCTCTTCAGCTGGACCTGAGAATTAAACTGATGTAAAGCAGACTAACAAGGTAGAAACATTCAAGTCTATTTAATATAAGTTTTATGTGACGCGGAGCCTTCATGGGGAAATGAAGACCCCAAGAAGTGGTAAATCCTAAATGCTTTTCTACTAGATTGAACAAAGGCAGGCAACTGTGGAAAAGTAACTAAAATATACGGAGAGCCTAAAAGAAGATAAAGAGTTGTTACTGAATTTGGTCCCACTCTTCACTGCCTACAAAATCAATACTCTATCAGTGCTGACAGAAAGGAAAGTTGCCTTTAAACCGAATGCCTGCAATCTGGGAAGAAGGTGGACTCAGCATCCTCCAAAACCATATCTCAAGTTTCTGCTCGGCCATGAAAGTTTTTAAAAGGAAACAGGGAAGTAATCTTCGTTAATCATTGAGATCGGGGGTCAGAGTCGTCACCATACCCCGCTGTGCAGGCTTGGGTGCAGGCTTGTCGACTCCTCCTGATCTTTATTTCTTTATTTAGAAATAAGCCAAAGGCCAAATGAATTTTAAGTAAAATAAGTCCTTGGGGACTCATGATCTTTATTTAGATGCTATTTTGTTTGCACAGTTTGTTCAAGAGATTACTGAAGGGGAAGCTAGGAAAGAGATCTGGTCATCCGTTAATTACTTATTCTTCATTTCTACTTCACTCATCTATGGAAAGAACCAACAAGCTAGGCAAATTATTGTGTGATCAAAAGATTTAAAAGGGGTACGAGGGCCGGAGATGAGTAGAGCATGGGGGTGCCTGATTTAAGATTAGTGTCAAGATAAAGGGGTGCCTCCTGTAGAGAGCTCTTTCCTGCAAAGAGCTTTTTTTCTGCCAAAAGCCGCTCACAAATCCCCGCTTGTCAGAACATCATTCCATCTCTATGGGATCATGGGTGAAAGTCCGACTTCTGTAACTTCTGCATGCTGACATAGGGCACTGTATCCTTAGAGTGGAAGATGTCGACATGGGTATGTAGCATCTCCCTGCTGACAGCTGTCTCGCCCCTTTACATATATAGGCAGAACAAGCTGCAATTATTTTGATGCCCACAAAGATATAGATTATTATGAGCAGTAGTGTTAATCCCATTCTCTTAAGGCCAGCTCTTGGAGCTGTGCTAGCCATAGTTTCAGTACTGCTCAAGATGCAGCAGTTTATGTCACAGCTGCAGTCTGGTCATCATGCAGTTAGCTTTTTCCCTCTGGTGGCAGTTACAGTATCTGTAAAACAACCAGGAAGGTGCATCGGACACTGAGTCTGTGACTCTATTGTCCTAATCATTAGCTGCTTGAGCCTGCTCTTTTGTGACTCAGGGAGGCCTGGGAGACTTCAGCTTTTCTACAAACAGGAGGCAGGAGATGTGACTGGGCCTTTGTATCAATACTTGGGGAGGGGTGGGGGGTGGCCCACAGGGGTCTGCTTGGTTCCAGACTTACTTTGACAAGGTCTGTTTGCACAGAATTCTCCTGGCCTTGACACCATCCCCACCCCCCGCCACCCGTCTCTGGTGATAAGAACGTTTCTTTCCTCTTGGTATAGGAAGGGTATCTTTTTTTTTTTTCTGGCTGTGTTGGGTCTTTGTTGTTGCACACGGGCTTTCTCTAGTTGCGGCGAGCGGGGGCTACTCTTCATTGCAGTGCGTGGGCTTCTCATTGTGGTGGCTTCTCTTGTTGTGGAGCATGGGCTCTAGGCATGTGGGCTGCAGTAGTTGTGGCTCGCGGGCTCTAGAGCTCAGGCTCAGTAGTTGTGGCCCACGGGCTTAGCTGCTCCACGGCATGTGGGATCTTCCCAGCCCAGGGACTGAACCTGTGTCCCCTGCGTTGGCAGGTGGATTCTTAACCACTGAGCCACCAGGGAAGCCCAGGAAGGGCATCTTTCACAAGGGTGTTTTCTCCTGCTTTCAGGAAGAAAAGGGGAGGTGGGTCAGAGCACCCTTCCTGCACCTGCTGTTTTTCAAGTGCCTTTAGCTCAAAATAATCATTATGCCAAAGTGGCATATTTAGGAGTGGCATATTCTGCCAGCCTTCAGCTGTAACTGGAACACCCAAGCACCCATCCTCAAAGATTCTGATCCTGGGCTGGGGGTCCAGGCAGCAGAACCCTTTAAAGGTACTGAAGATTGAGAATCGCTGGGTCAGAGTCAGGGGAAGTGTGGGAGTTTCACATTGACTTCCTGTGCCCCATTTAGTAATTAGACCGAAATGGCTGTAATGGCTGAGGACTGATTTGCAATCGCTCTGGAATGTGTGAGCAACTGGGGAGCGAGCAGCAGCTGCTTCCCCAGGAAACAAAACCACTGTGCATGGAGGGGTGTGTGTTTTGATACCAGTTTGGCAACAAGATAAGAGTCCTAAGGCACATCAAAACATCAGGCAGGTTGTCCGTCCACTTTACTCTTGGCAGAGCCCAAGAACTTGCTTGCCCTAAATGAAATAAGCCACCAGCTGACAGACCTGCAAGCATTCAAAGCTGTCCTCTGAATTCATAGATGAGCTTGAGGAAGAAACAGAATCAAACTGGCTAGTTTTGAGATAGACACCCTGGCGGAGTAAATGATCCAGCCCGAAAGCCAGTCAGTTCAACTAGAGACTTGTTCCAAATATTTGGCAAACTCGGGTGTTTGTCTCACTTGCTCTGGCCCTCGTGGGGTCTAAATAGAATAAGCATCAGCCTGCAACTTGCCAGTCCTCCAAAGCTGGACTTTCAGAAACGCCTTTTTGCCTCACTTCTACTTACAGATTAGGCAGGTAATGTTGATTTTTAGCTCCCACAGATACATAATTCAAAACAGATTATCGGGGGAAAGGATTTCAGCGAGTGTGGAAATCCTCTCCTTTTACCTTCCATTCTACAGGGTCTGAGCACAAGGTCTGGAACCTGCACTCCTTCGCAGTGTTAGCAGGTTGATTTTTGTGTTTGCATACAATTGGCACTGCCTGTCCTTGACTCTCTGGGGAAGAACTGAGGAAACCAATCTCCTCAGACACCAGCTTCCCTCTCTGAAAAGTGGTAAAGGGAAAAGCTTTTTGAGTTTTTTAGGGCTGGGATGGAGCCTCATTCACTGTTGTATTCCCAGGGCTTGGCGGAGTGCCTGCCTCAAAGAAGGCACCAGGTAAATCTTTGTCAAATAAATGCTTGGTATTAAACACCCACGTATTTATTATGCATTTGGTGCCCAGTATTGGTGGCTGATCGACATGTTGAGAGCTGTTTGTTTATATCAACATTTTCCTATTTGAACTGAGAATCACTAATTGTATCGTGTTGGTGGAACTGGCTTTAAAGCCCAGCCTGGCACAGCCAGAGGCTGTACCAGACGTCCTGAAAAGGATGTGATTTTTAACTCCTGCTCTCCAGTTCTGAGCTGTTGTGGGCACTTGGTAAATATTAATGAAGGATGAGGCTGGAGCTATATTGGGAGGCTCCTGGGAGTCTGGGACATGGTAAAGGCTTTAACGGCAGTCTTCGGCGGGCAGCCTGACTCTGATCTTCTGGCAGAGAAGCTGGCTCAGCCAGACGGCAAGATGGAGGCTTCACCCTGCCCAAGCTTCCCCAGCACGCCAGCCAGCAGCCAGTCAGTGTCTGCTCTGGGCAAAGCACATTTTGGGCCCTGGGGAGGACATAGAGGTGACTCAGACACGGATGCTGCAGGGAACATAGGGTGGGCTCTGGAGCCTTAGTGTGTGGCTTTCAGCTTTAAACTGAGCCTCAGATTTCGGATCTGTACAGTGGAGATCAAAATAGCACCTACTCCACAATTTGTGAAAATTCAACGAAATGATGTAAGCAAAACAATTTAGCACAGGGCAGAGGGAGGCAGAGTAAGTATCCAAAACAGTACATGGTGTGTGTGTTTACAAGCACCCGATACATTACCCGTATGTTTATACAGATAAGATCCGGAGGGTGATTTAATTTTGTAATACAATTTGGGGCCAATGCAGTGTTTGTTGTTGTTGTTGTTTTAAAGTAACACAACCAGATCCATGAGGGTAGAAAGGAGGGCGAGGTAGGAGTATAGGAGGGATGAATTTGAAAGATATTTGGATGATGATAATAAAAAAGAATTAGAAAAGAGAAGTGCTCAGACTGAAACCAGACTGTTCATTTTACAAATCACTTTATTAAAAAATATATTGTAAGGGTCTTTTCTTAAGTCAAAGTCTTGAATCCATTAAATACAGCCTGGCTGTAATCTGGCTGGATGTCTAAGCCAGCTTCTTGAATTTTTAGAAAATAGATTACACTTTCAGTAAGGTCGCTTACTATGTACATCTTACTTGACTATAATGATTAGCAGCTGAAAGTCCCATGCTCAGAAGTATCTTTTCTATTCTATTCTACACATTTCACCAAATTAATTTGATTAACAAACTCCTCTTTTAAATTGGTGTTCTTAAGAAACTTAATTAAGGTCCGTGGCTACAAGAACATAGGGGTGGGGGATGATGGTAGCAGAAAAACTGAAGATTAAAAAAGGAATTATGTGGGACTCATAAAAAGTACATATAAATCCTGTAACAAATAAAAAGTACATATAAATGCTGTAACAAAAATGCGTACATGTTCATAGAAATTGGTGTTCTTTAAAACACAAACTCTGGGTTGCTATCCATTTACTCCAAAGAAGTTGCCCTCTTCCCTGCACCTTGGTGGCATAATCAACTGAACTCTACCTTTTCTCCCGGCTTTCACTTACAAACTGGGCAGAAAGGGGACTAAGGGAGCCCCATTCTCGCAACAGATTTTTCTTGTGCGCTTACAGGGTGCTCTGCGCTCGGAGAAAGAGGTGTGGGGGGGGGGGATGGGCAGACACGTAGCCACCACACCGTGTGACTTAAGTTCAGGACCAGTGGGACACAAAAGAAGAACTGATTAACTTGATCCGCACCTGTGTCGGAAACGCCTTCACAAGGGAGGCAACTACTCAAGAATTTCGAGGCTGCGGGCAGGGAGGACAAGAGGGAACCGCAAGCTGGAGAGCTGCAAAGAAGTCCCCGTGACCGGGGAACAGAGTGACAGGAGTGTCAGGACTAAGTGGTCAGGGGCCAGCTTCAGAAATAACTTGCTGGAGTATCTTCCGTCAGTAAGAGATCGGGTACACGGCTCGGTGAACTTAACTCGGGAACTCAAAGCCCCTTCGCTGACTCCCCAAGGCGGGGAACCACCGGGTTCCGAGGGCCGCGGGCCCCGCGAGCCGGGCAGCCCGGGTGAAAGCCGCTGCCCGGGCGGACGGCTGACGCCCCTTCCCCGGCGCGCCGGGCTCGGGCCCCGGAGTCGCCACGAGGGGGTGGCGTTGGCCGTGTTCTGTAGTGCCGGGCGAGGCCGGGCGGGCGCCTCCGGGAGAGGCCGGTGTCAACCGGATGCCGGCGGAGGGACGGCAGCCGGCGCCGCGGCGGTTGTTCCCGACATGCTCTTCTCGGGGAGGATTTCAAACCCTCGGCCGCGACCACCTCCCCTCTCCCGGCCCCGTCGGGCCCCAGCAACAGGCGGCGGCCCGCGTATCATTGGCCGGGCCGCGCAAAGGCGTGTTTTGATTGGCCGCCGCGCCTCCCGGCCCCGCTCTAGCGCTCACCGCCGCCTCCATTTTGTCGGTAGAGGCAGAAGGGGAAGGTCGGTCGGGACGCTGAGGTGGCCTGCAGCTGTCTCGTCGGTGCTCGTGGGCTTCGCTCGTTCCGTGCCTCGTCTCTCCCTGGAAGGGGAGGGGGGCTTCGACGCCGAGCAGGAGCCGCCGCCGCCGTAGTCCCGGGTTCGAAGTCGGTGAGTGGCGGCGGCGCGGCGGGTGCGGCCATGTTGGCGGCCGCGCTCCCCATTGTTGGGGGAAGGAGGCGAGATCCGAGGCCGGGCGGGCGCGAGCGGCCCGGAGGAGCGGGTTCCCGGGCCGGGCTCGAGGAACGCTGAGCCGCTCGGAAGCCCAGCGCCGTCGGCAGAACCGAACTTTCCGGGCTCGCGTTGGGAATGACTCACGATCCGGGAACTAATTTTTTTAGGGCTGTTAACATAGTGTGGAAGGGCCTCTCACCTTTTCGAAAAGAAGAGGGCTTATTATTTGTTCGGTAACTTGGTTTCTTGGAATATTAAATGAAATCTCGAATGTTTAATGTTCACGATAGGGAGGCAATTTTTTATATTTAAGAACTGACTTGGCTTGTTACGGCTTGTGAAACTTATTTTAAGACGGGGAGGAGTCAAGAGTTCATAACCAAAGGAAGAGCTGCAAGACGTAAACACGTTGGGAGAGGAGGCTTTGTGAAAACAGATATGTGATGTGTCCAAAGACTGGGAAATTCTGGTGGGACTTTAAAAACATGGTCTTTAGGAAAGATTTTAAGCCCATTTCTTGGCATGGCTGTAAAGGTTAATGCTTCCATGGTTTAACATTTTGGTCACAAAATCCGTGTGAGAATCTGAAAGGTTCCTAGGAAAAAGATGCAACTTGTTGCGGGATTTGGCGGACACCCCTCCCCACATTCCTCAGGGGTTCCTGGATCTCGAGGGTTTTAAAATGATGACAGTTACAAGGTCAAAGCCATCTTGAGAGACATTATTTTCTGCCTTTTAGTTCAGGAAGTAGTCACTCTTTAACTATTTCTGTAGTAAATGTAAATAATCACTTTCTCCTCTGTTTTTGAATTCAAATAATGAAATATTTGCTTTTCTAGCTAAGACTTCTCTCAAACTTGTGTGCTGAGGAGACTCAGATGTTGGCCTCAGCTCCTAGGCTGAACTCAGCAGATCGGCCCATGAAAACTTCTGTATTGAGACAAAGGAAAGGATCTATCAGAAAGCAACATCTATTATCCTGGGCGTGGCAGCAAGGAAGAGGACAGGTGGTGGAAATCCTGCAATCTGAAAAGCAGACTGAAAGGTATCAAAAACTTCCCGTTGTAATGGGGCAGGCATTTTATGATGGACTCATCCTAAACAGTTTTTATTTTTAGATAGAGGATTATTCGGATTTGTGGATAAGCTCACTTTTCTTAGAAAGGTAGTAAAGTGCATGTAATGAAGTGTGAACAGTATAGTGAAGTTAAAGCAGCTGAATAGCACGTATTTGAGTCTTACCCAAGATTTCTGGAGTTACAAATTGGAGCTATTTAAGTTTCTTAAAGTTTTGAACTATTTGAAGTGGAATTCTACTCAATGTTTTGTTTGCATTCACTTACAGGTGACAAAGAAGCTGAAGATGGGTGGTGGCGAGAGGTATAACATTCCAGCCCCTCAGTCTAGAAATGTTAGTAAGAACCAACAACAGCTTAGTAGACAGAAGACCAAGGATCAGAATTCCCAGATGAAGATTGTTCATAAGAAAAAGGAAAGAGGACATACTTATAATTCATCAGCAGCTGCATGGCAGGCCATGCAAAGTGGGGGGAAGAACAAAAATTTTCCAAATAATCAAAACTGGAACTCTAGCTTGTCAAGCCCCACCTTACTTTTTAAGTCTCCAACTAATCAGAACTATGCTGGAGCCAAATTTAGTGAGCCGCCATCACCAAGTGTTCTTCCTAAACCACCAAGCCACTGGGTTCCTGTTTCCTTTAATCCTTCTGATAAAGAAATAATGACATTTCAACTTAAAACCTTACTTAAAGTACAGGTGTAAAATGAGATAAAGTATTAATGTGTTTAAATTTAGTCATATTTAGGGATAATTGGCAATTGTCTCAGACCAAATTCACTAGGGAATTTAATGTGTAAAACTGCTAATTAATGTAGAAAATATAATTAGACTTAACTGTTTTGTGTGTTATGTGCACTGTGATGGTAGAATCAGTGCAACTTAAAATAACTAAATTATTGATAATTGTACTTCATATAAAATACTAAGTGTTCTCAATTGAGTAACCAAGTGAAACCAGTCAAGTTTAGACTTGGGGAATGGTAAAGGAATCAACTTTTTCTGTTGCCTGTTGGGGGAAAATAGTAATTTAAGATTATCATTCACAGATCAGCAGATTGACTTGTTGAGATCTGGTAAATGATTATAAGCATCCAGTTAAGACATACAGGGGTTGAAAACTAGTTGAATATTTGAAAGTTTAATGTCCTAGAAACACCTAAACCAGTAATATGCCAACAATCTGATGCACTGCCAAAAGAAAATGTGAATTTTTTTTTAGAGTATAGTTGTATTTTAGTGAACTGTATGGTGGTGAATGCGGAAAGGGCACTAGGGGCTATTTAGAATGAAACAGTATACCCCATTGTCCCTGTTACTGACATGCAGTGGATAGGTGTCTGCCAACAAATGCACCGAAACCATTTTTTATAGAAATAGTATTCGGTGTTCACCGAGTAGCTTTCAGAATACACTTTTGTATTATGGCACTGCACAAGCTATTCTGACAGTGATCTGGCTTCAAATCATCCCTGCACAGCTTGTTTAAAGTTGGGAGCTATATAATGTGAAAGTTTTACGTACCTAGGAAAGAGCCATGTAAATATATGTAATAAACTTGTAGCATATGTAAAGTTTTCTTGGCATTTATCCTACAAAAATAGAATATTTTAGTATGAATTTGCTGAATGTAAGACATGGACTCCTTTTATACTATGGCCTAATTTTAAAGGTCCAAAAAAACCTTGTTTTTAAAGTTTGCCCTTGTGCTAAAGTGCCACTGTACGTATACTATGATTGATCTTGTTGTAAACTATATTTCAAAGTAAATCCTAGTGTAAGAAGTTTTATATAACTGAAAAGGTTTTAAGCTGCTAAAACACTTCCTATTTTTGAGAGATGTGAAATGCAGTATGGGATTATTTTAATTTCTTTCTTAAGCCCAAAGATGAACTATTAAGGGGTTCCTCTAACCTTAAAAGATTCATTTTGGCTTTCAACAGTTTGTGTAACCTATGAGTATAGTGTACAATGCCAGCGTTTTTTTTTTTTTTTTGGTCAACAGGTGCAACCCAGGGGACCACTCATAGCAAAAGATGCAATTTCTTGCCTAATACCATGATAACATGTTTTGTTTACCTTAAAGATAAGCGCTAATTATAACAGCCAACCCAATGAATTAAAAGGAAAGCGTGGGGGGGGGTCTATTTAGAATATGGTGGTAGGTGCCCTCTTTTCTCATTTGGCAGCTTTTTTGATACTTTTAAGCAAATGGGTAAGTTGTATTTCTCCTAATAAATTCAGGTGAGATAATATTGCCCACATCAAATAATGATATCCTGAAGACAAGTTTATATAATAGTACTTAATGTACATACAGGAATTTGAAGCATGAAATTAAAAAATAAAATTGCTTTTTCCCATGTCTTGTTTTTATTGTATAAAAATTGTTATGACTATGTAATATTCTTAGAATGCACATAATTAACCCTACTGAAATACAATAGGACTGTTGGTTTTAAGAGGCAACCAGTTTGCTAACCGATAGACATTTGGATTAGCAGCTATACCGTTAAGAAAGCAACTGTGGCTTCCCAGCAGGGCTAACAGTAAACGGCCACAGAATATTACTTTGGAAACTTACATAAAGCTTCTGAATTCATCTCATACCAAATTGAGTAAAGCAGGTTTAACCGCCTGTCTCCCTCTTCTTTAAGATGACTTAGGTAAACACAAGAGTTCTTGTCAATTTGAGAAATGCTGCAAATTTTTTCTATAAACCTATTATTTTCACAAGGGGACCTTGGAGGAGAAAAAAGACACAAGAACTAAACTGGCAATTTCTATACTAAGCAAGCAGTGAATCCCAGGGCCAGGCTGTATTTTCTCCTGCAAACTGTCAGAATAAATTGATTTGGCAGAAATTAATAATGTCTTTTTTCCTGTTTATTCCCAGTGTAATTTCTATTAACAGTGCCAAGAATTGCCCAGTTCTTTGCAGTACTGCACTGGAATCCCACTAGAGTCAACAATTTTCATCCCAAGCATCTTTATGTTAGGTTTTGATGTATACATGTAAATACAGTATATACTAGATTTTTGGTTTGGGACGGACTCAAGTGGTAAAAGTGTTCAGAGAAGAGCACATTGGCTTTAACTACAAAAATTTTTAATAGCTACGGTTAACTTAAAAAGTTAATTGTATTGATATCTCATACCTTAGAAAGGTACTAATAAAGTTATGGTTAGCGTACAGGAAGTATGGTTGACATGAATTTCTCAAATCGTACTTGTAAGAACCACAAAGTTGTTAGAGCTCATCTACCCTGTAGGGCTGCAGTCAGCCATAGCATGAGCCTTGTCAGTGCTACAATTTAAACTTGTATCTTTCTGATGGCAGCATATATAGTATGATGGAATCTTGAGCCCATAACCTATCTTTACACTTAAGTTCTGGTAAATTCTCTTCATCCCAGAAGCAAGCACAAAGTGGAAAAAAACTGAAGGAAAACACTAGTTTTCTAGTGTTTCTTTAACTTTCTCATAGGCAATTACTTCGTAAACCAAGTGGGATAGAGTACATCTCAAACCTCTTACACAAATGAGGAAAGCCTACCCAGCCACAAATCTGTCAGGCAGAACTAAACCTAAAAAAAAAAAAAAAAATCCAAGATTTTTTGGATCCTAGACCAGTTTATTTCATTATCTAGCATTCAGAGATGTGCTCTACAACAAACGACACAAAAAGGCCTTTTACTTCTTTACAAACTACTCTATGTCAATTTTCAACAAAATGAATTTACATGCCTTGCTTTGTACTCCAAATAAAAAAGGAATCCCATCTTTAACATAAGGGTGAAACAACTGTTAGGAATACATAGAAACAACACAATGAACATAAGCGACACTGCTGGAGGAAGGGACAAAGGGAAAACCCCAAAAAGATCCTTTTCCATAGCAGCTAGCTATGTCTTACAGATGTCAGTCGTTGAAGATGAATAGGTTGCTGACTTCTTTCATCAGTGAGGACAATTCACTCCTGGGACTCCTAAAAGCTTTGACAGACCGCCTAGTTGAACACTTACTTTATTCCTGAGCTGCCACTGTGCTGTTCAAGTCACAGCCTCCCCACTTCAAAATTATCTCAGGATTTTGTAAACAGGAATATGGTCAAAATGCAATACGAGATTGAAATTTGGAAAGCCAGGCTGGAAAGTGAGTCAACAGCTGTTGAGATCTTGGATTACATTTAACCCCTTTTCCATCCAAGAAAGTTACAAATACTTTTTGTAATTAAACTATTTTCATAAATCTATTAAATCTTCTAAGTGAACTCTAGATTCCATTATATTAATTGTATTGTTATAAAATTTCCCCATTTGATAAAAAAATGAACCAAATGAAAAACCTTGGACACTTAATCTAGTATCTGCCACTTACTGTGTGATCTCAGGCAAGTTTGAAAAATTAAAACGGGTAAAAATACCTCCATTTCATATCTCCCTTAGGTATATTCTGCTATATTTTCAAAATCTTTATAAATTAAAGGCTTAAACACTTCTGTATTTTTAGATGAGTAACTTCACGCAAAAAGTTTTAATTGTGGCAGAAATAAAGACAAAAATCAAATATGCAAATGATGAAATCAATGTATAGATAAACTTCATATCCTAATAAGGAACTAAGGAATCCAAAACATTTTGTGATACTATAAAAGTTATTTATTCACTATACACAGAACATGTCCCCTATAAAATGTACATGTAAATCACTAGAAAGTATATTTGGTGAACATTTTCTCAATTACAGAACATACTAAATCAGTTGGGAATAACAGCTGTCTGCCTCAAAATAATCTAATTATAGCACCCAGAGTCTCCTTTACATCTGATGCAAAGTTAAATACTTATTTTGGGGATTGTTTCCTAACGTGTTTGAGGAGGCAGAGTTAACAATTATATATAACTCTAGTATATTACAGTCACTGCACAGTAAATCAGTTTATTACAGATTAAAACATCATTTTTTCATTATTTGTATTAATGGGATGAAAACAAATACTGGATACTTTTAAATGGCAAATAACCACAAAATTACTTATCTTTGATAGTATATTGGGTTTTATAATTACATAGGATATAAATGGTGTAAAATAGTTATAATACACCTCAAACAAAACAGTGAGGCCACACTGTAATGATTCACTAGATTGTGCTCAGTAGACATTTATTGAATAAGTGAATTTTATCTATTTTTCTCCCCAATTACCCAGTACAATTTTTGCCCACAGTAAGGGCTCAGTAAATGTTTGCTGAATATACTGACTAGGAAAGAGGTGAGAAGAGATGGACCCTCTTAGCTGGATGTCAAGTATAATTGGAATTTATGTGGGAGAGTGTTTAAGGAAGATGTAAACCGCATGTGGCATACAAGTAAGGAAACTCAGATGCCAACAAAGCAAACCATTAAGCAGAAAACACTGGCACTGGAATAAACAAAGGCAAGATTTGCCAATAGCAAAAACAGAACTGACTTTTAAGAGATAAGCAAGTTTATACTGGACCATACCTTTTCTCACCCAATTCAGTTTGAGACAGACCAATAGAGGCACTGTAAGAGACTATGGCTGTCTTCCTTGATATTCAAACATCCTAGTTTCCAATTTAACATGGACCTGTTACCCATGAATCAATATAAACCTATTCAGATTTAGGGATTAGTTTCCACAAGTACAAAGTTGAATTTCCTTTTATTTGTCCTAAAATGCTTACTTTCAAACTTGAAGGGACTTCAATTATTCCATGTAGTTTCGATAACATTCTTTTATCTTTTCAGACCAGAGTCAAAATATTCGTACAGTATTCATACTGCAGCACCTTCCACCCACCCTTTGGTCGCTTGAACTGCCCTTCTTTGGTTCTTTTTCCGCTTTCTCAGATCTTTCTTGAAGTGTAGTAAGCAGAACTGTACTGGGTATTCCAGCTGCAGTTTGGTCTTAAATAAAAGAAGGATGTTTGTCAGTTTGGTTTTCTTTATTCTTCTCTGTGGTATACAGGATTTTGTTAGTTGAACTGGATGTAGCAGCTTACAGGGCCAAATTTTCAAGAGAATAGTATAATAGTTCCCAGGTCTTTTCCCTGGGTTGTAACTTAACAGCTCATACTCTATGTAGCACCTTTCCTTTCTCACTGAAGCATTATCTGTCATTATTCTTCTTGCTTACTTGGCTTCAAAAAAAAAAAAAAATGCAGAGAGATCTTAAGCAAAAAGAGAGGTGAAGTGTCAGCTCTCACTTGAGTCTTGATATGTTCTACTCCAATACTGAGCCGTGCCAGACACACAGTAGATACTCAATAATTATGGAACTCAACCATGTAACCCAACATTAAAGCCCTGTATAAGGATCCTTAAGTATCAGTAGGATCCTATCATGGGTTCAAATATAAAATAGTCCCTTTGAAGCTATGTTATTTAGGTATGTCACTTTAGAAATAACATATAAGGTTCTCAAGAAAATAGCATGAGTCTAAAAATAAGTGACACAAGTAAAAAATAAAAACGAAACTATTACTTCTAATTCTATACAGACTAAGAAAAATTAAACGGGTTATTTCCCCAATCTACTCTAATTACAGTCCATTAAAAAAAAAAACATCTAAGGATCCGGCTGAGCTCAAATCCTGGATCTGCCTTTTATTGCTTTTTCTTTGTGCCTCCATTTCCTTATCATCTGTTACACGAGAAAATAAAAGTATCTTTCTCATAGGGTTTCGTGATGAGTAAATGAGTTAACACATAAAGCTTTTAGAACAGTGTCTGGCACATCATAAATACTCAATAAATATCAGCTATACTTGTCATTATAAAGCAGCTTGAACTCAAACCACAAAACACCTAAACCAGTTCCCCACAGTGATTATCACTTAATATTAAGTGCTCACGAACATTCAATGCAAAAATATTTTAAAGCACACCATAAACATAAGGCCCAATCCATCTTGTTTAGGATGGGGAAGAGTAGAATTATTGGTCCATCTAATAATGAAAATATAAACTTAAAATTAGCTGACTCAAATTTCATTTTAATGCGTATCTTAACACTACCAATAACCTCTAAGTTATTTAACCCAAGGGGTTTAATAAGCAATAATGAAACAACTCTGACATTACATAAGGAATTTTTAACTACTACGTAAAAGATGTACCTTTCTGGCAGGTTCTATCATTTCCAAAGTAAAACCTGTGCCTAGTGCAACACTGATTTAAAATACTCCTAAATCCGCTGTTATTGTATAATCTCATTCAAAACTATAATAATTCCAGTTAATCATTATTTCCTTCATTTTGTTTTTATTATAGCATGTTTGCTTAATTTACAGCAAGCAGAAAATAAGCTGGGTCTTGTTTTGATCCAAACATTGATGTTTTAAAGGTTGTACACAATATTTGTTAAAAAGAACATATAAAAATACCTTTTTAGAAGCTTCTATAAGAAAGAAAATACAAAGTTTAACCCCACAACTTTCCTCTTTGCTAGAACTGCAAACTACTGCTACAGTTTTAAATAGACTTTTTGTTGTTTAAACTATACATCCAGGAAAATCTAAAAAAATTAAAGAAACGTGCATATAAATGATTGCATAGCAGAACATGAACATTAACTGCAAACAGTAAAGAAATGAAAGTTAGAAATACTATCAAATATACAAAGGTTCTAGAATCAATCCTTTAAACACATTCCACAAACAGTATTTAAAACCACCTTTTGTTCTTTACAGGCAAGGCCTAGATTACTAAAACCAAAATTGAAAAAAGTAATCCTCTAAAAGGAATGGTTTCCCCACAACATTTCTTACTTATTATGCCTGTAAGCAAGCAATCTAAAAATTTTAAGGATGCCAGCTTTTATTCTGAAATGAGACTGGACACGTCAAGTCACTTTTTATTGCCCCCAAATGATCTCGCAGAGAGATGTTAGAAATTATAAAGAGTTAGGGTATTATTTTCATCAGGTACTACATGGATAATCAGTCAAAACCTCAAGAGATGTGACTTTCTTAGTTTTTTCCAGAATTATTTAAAATCTCATGGCACCACAGAATCACGTAGAATGGGAGTGTTGTCTTTTTACTTGCCTCACATTAAATAAACTGAGGCGTGAAGAACAAGCCTCCTTCATAAAGATACGGGCAAATTTTGATACAAATGCACACACCAAGTGCTTTAAGCATCAAAATTCAGTCCTTTTACACTATGCGCACACACAAACAAAACCTACTTTGAAAACACTTTACTTGCTTTTAACAGCAGTGAGAAAACTAAGCAATATTATGGTCAACAATGCTCCTTAAAGTTTAGAGTAACTGCATAAGAGCATTCTTTTCCCCTTAAAATTATTTCTGCCATCATCAACCTGCCCAAATTTTAAGGGGGGTTTTTCCGATGTTTGTATGGTTCCAAATCTTCACAGAAACCAGAAAAGTGAAGGCTCCGTGTTTCAATCAAAAACTCCATCTCCCTGAAAATGCTACTTAACCCAGTTGGCGTCATTTCCCGAGACAGTGGGGTTAACAAAAGAACTATTCCACACTGTGCCATAAATTATCATCGTGGGTCTCGACACCTTGACAAGACAAAAAGGTCCACCCTGAACCTAAATGTGTCTAGTCGGGTCAGTGTTGTAGGGTGGCTACAACTTCACTTTTGTATCATTCTACCTTATTAGCAAGCTACATTTCTAGGTTAACAGTTCTACCAAATATGGATATGAAAGTTTATTTTTAATAAGACAATGTTGCAAATTATGGTCAACCAACATCTTTTCACCAATACCTCAAGCATTAAAAAATGAGAATCTTTACAAAAATATACAGAGACACCACAAATTGGTAGCTGCCCATAACATTAAACAAACTGGACTCTTAAGAGTGGCTTCTCAACAGCATTTCATTTTAATAATAACCATTGCCTGGTACAGGGAAAACTGACAAGTGTTTTTTTAAGCATCATTGCAACATTGTATTCCTGATAATTTAAGTAAACCAAACTATGAGTAAATGAATGATACATGCCTAAAAATATCATGGTTTATACTATCAGTGGCCACTGGACTTAGGACTAGTCCAAGACCTTGATCTAGATTTTGACCTAGACCTAGACTGTGATCTTGACTGAGATTTGGATCTAGGTGGTTCTTTTTTCCTTGATTCCTTTTCATATCTTGAGCCAGACTTATAATGTGTTTTGGAATCTGTTTTAGAGGTGCCTCTAGTTTTGGTGTGAGATGCAGACCTAGAACGTGATTTAGCCTTCATTTCTTTCTTGGGCTGGGACTTGGACCGTGATCTTGAATTGGATTTAGATCTTGAAAAAGATCGATTTCGGTGTTTGAATCTTTCAAAACAGAGGAGAGATACAATTAGAGTAAAAATTAGATTCTATATTAATCAAATTTGTTATTTTTAGAGCAAAAGTTCACTCTGAAATTGAAAAATGTATAGTCTTTTTCAAAGCAAAGTTATTTACCTATCATTGTCGGAATGGCTTCTGCTACGCCGTGGTCTTCCAGTCGGTCTACTGCTAAAAAGTACATCAGAAAAAGCAAACAGTGACACATGTCTATTTACAAGTTTCTAATTAAAAAAGTGAACCATAAAACTTTTAAAACAAAGCACTAAAAATATTTTTAGTCTCAATGAAGCATACAATGTACATAATTAAAAGTACACAAGATTTAAAAAAATTAAAGGCCAACAAACTAAATCTTTTCTGTGGTACACATCACTTACTTTCTAGGACTATAAGATCTTCTATAGTTGTAATCAAAGGAACGACTTCTTGATCTCCTTCTTTCGTAACTTCGGCTTCTAGAACGTCTGTATCTGTCATAATCATCATAGCGTGAAGAACTATACACATTCCTCCCTTCCTTGGCTTTCATCTGATTTGGAGCTATGAAATACACAGAACAGAAATATTTACAAACATTAAAAACGTAGTATTTAAGCCTCCAAATTATAGGAAAAATTCCTGCATCCCCTTCCTTTATGCCTCCAAATCTGTGGCTACTTGTGAATGTTAATCTTGGAAAAGGTATTTATTTTCAAGCAAGTCTATCAGAAGACTTTTATGTTAAAAATGATACCCTCAAATATCTCCCCAACTATTTTGTTTTTTCAAAGACCTCTCACATCTAGTTTGTTGTCCAAAAATATGCCAACTACTTCGACATTAGGAAAATATACCATGAAAGTACTTTTAAAATTCCGAATTAAGATACAAATGACTTCTGAACCATATGCTAATTTGGAATTATCCTACCATGGTCTCCATTCATTAGGAACAAAATTAACAATGACAAAATACTTAATGGTGGCCTACGAATGATATGTAGTGTCAAAATGCAATAATATATAGTTATACAGTTCTGAGAAACCATGACAAAGAAAAGCAGAAGAAAACTAACACTTGTCGAATGCCTTAGACAATACCCACATCCCGGACAGTCCTCAATCCTTACGTTATCTCATTCCATCCTATGAAGCAGATACTTTATGCATGTGTGTATGAATGTATAAATAACACTGACTACCCCGGAACCTATCATTCAACCCAAGAACTAGAGAATCACCAATAGCTTGTGTCTACCTAAGCACTCCCCCTCTCTTTAGCAACTTTTTTTTTTTTTCCAGCAGCTATTTTAATCTCTATCTTTTAATATCTTGCTTAAGGAAACATAACAGTTGAGCCAGAATTCAAAACCAGGTGTATCTGACCCCAAAGCCTGTACTTATGCCTCATTAGCATGCAGCCAACACCTGGTGTATGCCTGCATATTAATAAAAACCAAGTACTAGTATAAAATCTTTTCTAAATTTAATCTATATAGTCTTTCCCAGTCTATCTGTTCATTTCTAAAGCCAGGCACCTACATAATTACCCAATTACACCTTGCTGATCTTTATGCAGAAAGAAATGGCTCAAGAGAACTAAAACTTTCCAAAGTTTATTCTTTTCAATTCCACTCTTAGTCTATTAAACATGCCACAGCTGACAGTACTGATCTACCTTCTTAAAGAGTCCAAACATATTTCAGGCATTCTGATCACTGCATTCTAAATCCTTTTGTCTACCCTGAAATTCTGCAAAGTATTCAAAATACTCTATCTTCCCAAAAACTATCTTTCTGGGTTTTGAACAGATAGACATATTGCACAATACTTCCAAGAAGCACTCTCAGAACAATTTGTATAAGTATGATGTATTTCCGCGTGCCACAACTACTGAAGCCCGTGTGCCTAGAGCCCATGTTCTGCGAGAGAGAAGGCACCGCAATGAGAAACCCATGCACTGCAACGAAGAGTAGCCCCCGCTCACCGCAACTAGAGAAAGCCCGCGCGCAGCAACGAAGACCCAAAGCAGCCAAAAGTAAAATAAATTGGCTAAAAAAATAAAATTAAAAAAATCTGTATTTATGTCAAACCTAACCTCCCAATTCATCCCACCCTCCCCCCTTTCCCCTCTTGTGTCCACACGTCCATTCTCTATGTCTGCATCTCTATTCCTGCCCTGCAAACAGGTTCATCTGTACGCTTTTTCTAGGTTCCACATATATGCATTAATACATGTTTGTTTTTCTCTGACTTACTTCACTCTGTATGACAGACTCTAGGTCCATCCACACCTCTAGTGGGAACCTGTGGTATAGCACAGGTAGCTCAGGGCAATGCTCTGTGATGACCTAGATGGGTAGGATGGGGGTGGTGGTGGGAGGGAGGCCCAAGAGGGAGGGGACAGATGTATACACATAGCTGATTCACTTTGTTATACAGCAGAAACCAACACACCTTTGTAAAGCAATTATACTCCAAGTAAAAAAAAATCTATATACAGAAAAAAAAAAAGAAATGATGCATTTTACATATAGGCATAAAGGTACTTACTCTTTCGATCCCCCTGTGCAAACTGTATTTCAATTTGGCGTCCACAAATCCATTTTCTGTCCAAATTATGTAAAGCATCTTCTGCATCACGAACATCCTCAAATGTGCTAAATGTTAAGGGGCTTGGGAAGTTTTGCAAACTTTGATAATGAATGAAAGTTCAGTTGGTAAGTCTGGAACAATTCACAATCTCTCGATATTATTCTAGAAAATCAACCAGACCCCACTAACTGGTTGGTTGATTCAGCTATAAACACTTTAGAGTATTAAAGCACTTGTGACTCCCTAAGGCATGAGTTTGAAAACACTTATGAATACATATTATAAAGTTATCACTGAAATAAGGCCTATTATAGCTGAACTACCAAGTAATCCCATCAGAAGATTTTCCTGAGTTTTAAGAATTTTACAAGACAAAAAAGAAAAACAAATGCCAATTTTATTTTGTATGCTAAAACAAAAATTTCTTAAAATAAAACCAAAACTGTTTTTCATATTTTTGTTTCAAATGAAAAAAAGAAAATGCCAATAGTTCTTGTGTAAGCAAGCGGAATATACCTTACAAGAAACTAAAGCATCAACCTCAAATTAATCTTGCTATTTTTCTCAGACATATCTAACATTATTATTTCACTTAGTTGTCTTCCTTATTACACCTACTGGGAAGACTGGTACACCAGCCACTTGTAGATATCAAGACAGTATCAAGCAATACTTAAGACATCATATTATATCCATGCACAGACTATAAAAGCATGCTGCCAAGAAATAACAGACCATTTCTAAAGATTCCTGGACTGGAAAGCCCTAACCTTGACACTAAACATAAAGCTTCCCGTAGAGAAGTGCGTTTGGGACTGGTTTTCAATTTGAGAAATTTCAAGATAATATTTATAAGCCTAAAGCAGGATCTGCTGGTACCCATTTTTGATCTGAGAGGCTGTTGCCTTGTTCTCCCCCAACAAAGCTATTCTGACCAAATTTAGTTCCTTTCCTAAAACCACCATTCTAATAGAAGCCAAGCACATATTCAGAGCAGTGTTTGATATAAAAGCTTCTGAAGGGAAGCTAGGCTAGGTCTGGCTGTGGATTTTCATTCTGTACTAAAATTCACTATTCTAACTTGTCCATTTCTATTTCTTAAATTTGAGAGGAGTGCAGATCTTGAGTGCTGATTAAAAAACATCCTTGAAGCGATATACTCCCTTCAAGACTGATATTAATATTCTTTTATTCCAGAGACTAACTTTAAGGTCTGCCTCACTAGATTTCCTATTTTTTGTTCTGGAAGGACTTAAAGACCACAACAGGGTCCCAGTTCTCTCTCTCTGAGGCTATTATGTGTAGTGAACGAGAGGTTTTCTCAAGTCCTAAATCACGAGGATTTCATCATGAAAAGACAAAGGTTGATGGGGAGTTTAGAACCTTGAACACTATAATCAAACACCCCTCCAGGTTAATGCAGTTGAGCTCTAAAATAATTAAAAAGAACAAGTTCATTTGAAGGGTATACTACTTTGCTACTTTGAGAGACAGAATAACTTCTTAAAGGATTTAGACCAAGAAGTATAAAAATTATTAATGAAAGCCAATCATCCTCTGGGGCTACCCTCAAAAACAGAATCCTGGATTGGATGAACCATGGCAAGGTTCTACCTGACCTGTTAAGAGAAAGCTAGCTGGGAATGGGGTCAGATAGAAAAGAGGACCACAGCAGGGACAGTCAAATATCATTCTGATGCCAGTTACGGAGAAATTTGTACTCAGGGTCTTTGCAAAATCCTGATACCTATTTCGTTTTAACTATTTGAAGACCACAGACAGACTTTGTGGTTTTTTTTAGCCATAATTCACCTTGAGATTCCTTTGGTTAACTCTTTCCTGGCTCAAGTATCACATACTCTTGAGTCTAACTGCTGATCCTGGTTCCCAGGCCACCTCCAAACCAGGTAAACTCAGGCCAACATTGTAAGCCAGAATGTACCGTTACCTTTTTTTATTTTAACCAAGCCAGATATACCTCTTATCCTCTCTGTAACAGAGCTTTGCAACCAATTCCCACAACTGTCCTTGATCACTGGCCCTGCAGAAGTAGCAGCTTTTGGCATTTTGCCTAAGTCTCATTAGAACTCTGCTAAGTTTCAAGAGATCCACTGAATTTAAGCAATGAGAATTCTTCCTAGCCTGAAGTCCACAGCCCAAACCTTTGTTGCCACAAGGAGGTGATCTCACTGAAGGAAGTAATGTCACCTGAAACTCTGGGCCAAGGAACAATTTCCCACAGATCCTGATTACGTACCCATACCAAAGATAAGGCCTTCTGCAACCCATTCTGGGCCAACTGATCACATGTGCTAAAGCAGTCAGGGCCAGCAGGTTTCACAGAGCTAAGCTTCAGACGTTAGGAGTATGTGTGTGCCCCTAGCAGCCCCTTTAAAAAAATCTATAAACAGACAGTATCTTTAGTGGATCTGACCTTCTAAAACCACCAGAGCCGTTTCTAAGTAGTTCCCAGTGCATGCACCTGTCTGCCCTCTAAGCACGGCTCTATGGAGTCGGCTTGACTCCAGAACCTCATGCTACTCCAAAGAGCACTGCCTGCTACCCTATAGCACCTGACCACTTGGTCCAAAACAGAAATATGCTGAGTTTAAGCTTAACAACATTACATCCTGGTACACTTTAACTTCACAAGCTAAGAGAGAGTGCATTTATACAAGACCACATCACAACATCAAAGGCCCACGTAAATCAAGTTACAGGTTTTGTCACTAGACCAAACCAGAATAATTTTGAAAATTAACTGCTTACAAAACATGAGGAGAAAAAAAAAAAAAAAAAAGGAAAATAGTTATTCTGTAGGATACATCAGGTATGACTCCTTTAATCTTGGCCATCATTCAACTTCATCTTGACCTTTAACTCTTTAAGTGCTTGTCAGAAGGACTTGTCATGAGATGCTTGGCCAAATATGACAGATGGCTTTATCTTTAACTTTGAAAAACAACCTTTTCCCCCTTTTGTAGATAAAGCGAGGCTTTGTCTCCCATTAGGCTTGTCCTTCTTCCAGCTTTTCTTTATATTTTCTTTTCCCAAACTCTCCCTTCTCTTCAAGCCTGATCCTTAAGGTCTTTGGCTTGTCTACTTGCCTTAAGTGTTGAACTCTACTCTAAAGGTTCTTTCATGCTTTCTCTTTGGGGTCGCCATAACTGTACAGCTTTACATTCTCTGAGGTAACAACAGAGGACAGCAAATTAGGGGACAATATTAAAGAAGTTTACCTCATTGTTATACAATTTGTTTTTGATCACGTGATTCAAGTTAACAAACAAGAATACCAAACTTTAATTGCTAAGCACAAGAACATATTAACTTTTGAGTTACATTAAAGGTGGTAGCAACCAGAGTGTATTCAGATTTAAATCACATATTATAATCATTGATTTGAGTTTCAGCAGCATGAATGGGAATTGAAATATGTTACTGTTTTTGGATCAACTTTAAGAAATAGTAAGAGCAACGTGTGAGTCAGAGTCAGAATTAACTTAGAAAAAATTGAAGACAAAACATTTATTAGAAGACCAAAAAAAAAAAAAAAACTACTTTTTAGATGTTACCTCTTACAAAAACTTGAATTTCAAACTTCAACACCCCTCACTAATCAGCCATCTGAAGAAAGGATATTGAACATATGCAAATCCTCTTGGACGGCGAGTGTAGAAATCAAGTGGAACATACACATCAACTATAGGACCATAACGACCGAATTCGCGTCGTAAATCTTCAGACCTAAAACATCATAAAAAGATGCCAAATTTTTAAGTCCACTCCTTTGAAAGTTTATTTGTAAGAAATAGGTTTCTTTCTGTAATATCTCAATTAATGAAAGAGGCTGTGCTATGTTCCTGGGTGACCTGAAACAAACAAGCTTTCTAAATCTCAACATCAAGAGCCAATAGTAAGAATATACAACAATATGTCTTTTTGAAAAAGAAAAGCCAGAATACAAGATTCTGGAAGATAATAATGCAGTTTATAATAAAACCTATTACTATTTTACATTAACAACAGGAAAACAGACATTTAAGTAAACTTGATTACAACTTATCTCTATTGCTTTTATCCACAGCCTTCATTTTTCATAAAAAGTATAGTAGCATTAAGTTGTAGGTAACTACTGCTATGTTTTTTTTTAACAGTATCAAAGCACCTCTAGTATTCTGAAAAATACAAAGCACTTATTTTACCTCCAAATTTTAGCGACAGGGTTACACACTTAATAGTAGGTAGATACTGTTTGAAAAATAAAAGTCACAAATATATAAATGTCAATATGACATAAAGGGGAAAGTTTCCTAGATGCTAGAGTAATTACTATTGCTTACTTACCCTACTTAAAGGTAAGACAGAAAAATATAAATCATACGAGGCTACCTAAATTTTTTTGATTTGTGTGTGTGTAGAGTGATTATTTGTTAAACAGTCAATCTCATCCTGTGATAAAATCTCCTCCAAAAAAGTCTGACGGCAACTCCAAGCAATTAAGGGAATTGGCGAGAACAAAGGGACGGTCCAGATTAATCCAATTTAGCTATCAACGTCCTAATGGTAGAGGCTTCCTAAACCTCCGTTTTCAAAGGGTGGCCAGTATTTCGCGGAAATGGGAAGAACTAGTTCGTACCGTTTAAGTGGAAGAATTTTATATCTCTAATCTCAACATTCCCTTTATCCAAACATCTACAACACCAAAAAAAAAAAAAATCGCAAATAAAACACAACAACAAAAAGGGTAGCAAATGCTTCGCCATACTCCCCTCCCCCGATCCCGTTATTTTACTGCAGAGCAGTTTTTCTTTTTAACTAGGAAAAAAAAAAAATTTCTGGGCCAAGGGGGCGTGCACCCCAAAGAACGTGAACTTCAAATCAATGGGGGGAGCTGATGTTCGGTGGAGGCTGAGGCTGAACGCCCGGAGAGGAAGCGGGAAGGAAGGGGCCCCCATCTGCGGAGGGGGAGGGGACCGAAACGCCGCCACGCGGCCCGCTCTCCCGCGGCTACCCGGGAGGACCAGCGGCGCCGCCCTCGCTCCCACGCGGCGGTTATG
Source organism: Balaenoptera ricei (assembly GCF_028023285.1). NCBI lineage: Eukaryota > Metazoa > Chordata > Mammalia > Artiodactyla > Balaenopteridae > Balaenoptera > Balaenoptera ricei. Next base: position 18,691,226 of record NC_082639.1, read on the forward strand.
CCGGCTGCGCGGCCTAGTTCGGGCCAGAAAGCCAGCGCGGGACCCGCCATCTTCAGCCCTTCCCCTCCCCCGGCGCAGGCCCAGCGCGCCGCCGCCGCCGCACCGGTCCTTTCCGAGCGCCCGCGGCCTCCCCTCTTGGGCCCGGAGTGCCTCCCCTGTACATACCTGGTATCGTCCGCCACGTTCCTTACGAAGAGAGACGTGTTGGGGGGACGCAGGTACCGGGACATGACGGCGGCGTGGGTCTCAGCAGGGACACTAACGGTCGCAGCAAACCGTCCGCAGCTCCGGCGCCGGAACCTCGAGACACACAGCCGGAGAACTCCGCTACGGCAACCGCCTCTTCTCGCGAGAGTTCACTCCCGCCTCCCCCCCCACCTCCTACCTGAGTGCAACGCCGGGACCTGCAACGGTTCTTTCCCGCGAGATCACGCGGCGTGCGCCTGCGCATGCGGGCGGCGGGAGTACGTGCTGCAGCTTAGATCTCATTCATTGGCTTCTTGAGCTGCCTCCCCTTCTCCCGGTAGCCCGCTCTTTCTTTCTTAAGCGCTTTATTTTGCCGCCCTTTTCTCCCTTGCACCGCGTTCTCCCCTCTTAACCGCCCCCGCCAAGTCAGGAAGCAGATGTTTTAACCCGTACACCATACTGTACAGTTTTTACAAACTGGACGGAGTTTTAAATATTACAATTCGGAGGGACAGGTTTTCCCCTGTCTGGCCCATGTTATAACCTGGCTTTTATCAGATCTCTCAACGGCAAGAGAAGAATTTACGGCCTCTCGTGTTCGTGTGCATGGGAAGGAGGTGTGTGTCCTTGCAGAGATAGGCCTGCCTCTCCAGTGCTTTCTGCACGCGGTGGACTCACTCCCTGAGCGCCTTTGCCCAGGTCGCCCCTCGCATACACCCTTCTTGGTTGTTTCCTTCACCTATGCACGGGGTTTTCTCCCCATTAAAGGCTGTTCCCTACCAAAATGGGACGCAAACCTCACATCTTAGTCTCCATTGTCATCTACACTGTCTTTGTTACTAACGGCTTCCTGAGTGTGCATTGTTCATGTATTGCAGTGTTTCTCCATCTGTTAGAATGCTTCTGGCATGTAGCACATTGCCAAGCAGATAGCAGAGACTCAAGAACTGTTTAAATGAACTTTTATTTTACAAAACGACAAAAAAGCATTATTTTTGCATCAATCTGCATCCATAGCAATTAAGTGATTTGATAATCTGTTGTGCTCTGTAGGAGACATGTTGTTTCTCTATGTTTATATTTTCCAAGACGCTTTGGACACTTAGCTTATTAAAACATTTATTGATTACCTATTATGTGTCAGACATTACGTTAGATGCTGTAAATTCAGTGGTGAAAAACATGGAGCTTATGTTTCCGTAGGAAACAAGCTGGTCAACAAGTAATTGCAGATCTGTGATATGAAAGAGACTGTAATGTGACAGTTTAAAAAAAAAACCTTTTTTTTAAAGAGTTGCTGAACAAGTGTTTCCTTACTCCCCCCTCCCAAATTAATTTAAGCACTTTTTAGTATCTAGAAAACAGACTCCTGTAAATTACCCTCAGTAATGAGGAAATTAATACAGTTTGGTGGTACTCCACCCAACTTTAATATGGATAAATGTTTAGAACAGAGTCTGATGCATAGTGAGTGCCCTATAAATGTTAATCGGACTGGCTACATAATTTGTGGGGCTCAGTGCAAAATGAAAAAGTTAAAAAATTAAGATGACAATAGCAGAGCACTAAGCCAAGTGCGGGATTGTTCCGAGAGTGGTGTCCTGTGCAACTACACAGGTGGCACGGCCATTGAAGCCTGCCCTGAATGTTAGCAATTATTATTATTACTCATAATGCCTTGAGAAATAATAACAGCAAGTGAGGTACAAATATTTACTCACTGGAATCGCTTTCTGCCTCACATACCAAGTGCCCCTTTATCTTTTGTGCTTCAGTATCCCAGTCTTGAAAAAGATGATACTGGGAAAAGTAGAGAAAGTAAGCACCGCTCAGCTGGGGCTTGAGCTGGGCAGTTTACCAAACTCTAAATCTGCTGCAGGTGGTGGTGGGAGCACGTGAGGCAGGTGGGGAGGGAGATACACCAAGGAATTTTGGAAGTAAAACACTTCCTCACAAAAGTGCTGCCATGTGTGGTTAAGAGCACCGTATTTCATTCCGAGCACAATACCAGGGTTGGTAATTTTTTTGAAAGCCAAATGTTAATCTCTGAAAACGGTCTGTTGGCACTGTACCTCTTCTTGAAGAAATTATGTTTTATTGGGATTTATGTCAGAAAACCACTTTCCTTGCATACTGTTATCAGAATTGCACAAGTAAGACCCAAGTGTAAAAGATATACCTATGAATTTCCTTGATCCTAAAACAGCTCATTCCTGATTTGTGGAAAATAGTACAAACATCACGCCTGAGAGGGCCGTGCTGCTAGCTAGAGGGAGACTCACAGGGACAAATTCTGTGTGTTAAAGCCATGGAAGTATGACCCTGTCTCCACAGACAAAACCAAAACCTTGAGTCAGTACATCAAGCTTCATTTTATTGCTACAACTGTTTGACTCAGACAATTGCCATGGATGGGGCTCGGCACTGCCTCTGTCTCCATGAACAATCAATTAGAAGCATGCTCTTTGAATGCGTTTAATAAGACATGCCTGGTGTTTCCTAGATGCCTTCTCACTCTAATGAGTAGGCAGCAAGCCAAGTTCACCAGACTGAGGAGGACTCAGTGTTGCCTTTTAGACATTCCTTACTTGTGGGTCAGAAACTTTGGGGCACATACATAAACACATTATCAATTTACCTATGTACAGACTCTTCTTTTAACCTCAGGCTCCCACTAGTTCTGCTCCGTGGGTGAATTCACCACTACTGCACATATTTGTTTATCTTACTCCTTAGATGATCTATTCTAGCATGTGGATTGCTACCTTGAATCTGCTTAAGGTAAAAATCACTTGTTATATCTTAGCCTCCTTTTTAATGTCTTAAAATAACATTTTTCCCAGTTATAAATGTCCTGTGTTTATCGTTAACATTTTGGAAATAAACTATAAAGACAACAAACATTACCTGTGATACCACTCAGAACTAATTACTTCTAAGACTTTTCCAAATTTCTGAGCATTTCTATAATTGTTTAAATTGGGGTCATACTATATATACAGTTTTATAATGTGTCTTTTTCCTCACTAAACATTTTATAAAGAATTATCTTCTGGGGCTTCCCTGGTGGCGCAGTGGTTAAGAATCTGCCTGCCAATGCAGGGGACACAGGTTCGAGCCCTGGTCTGGGAAGATCCCACATGCCGTGGAGCAACTAAGCCCGTGGGCCACAACTACTGAGCCTGCACTCTAGAGCCCACATGCCACAATTACTGAGCCCGTGTGCCTAGAGCCCCTGCTTGGCAACAAGAGAAACCACTGCAAGGGGAAGCCCACGCACTGCAAGGAAGAGTAGCCCCTGCTCACCGCAGTTAAGAGAAAGCCCGCGTGCAGCAATGAAGACCCAACGCAGCCAAAAATAAATAAATAAAATAAATAATAAATTTAAAAAAAAAAGAATTATCTTCCCTGGCCATTAGATAGTTTTAATAGGTATAGTTTTTAATCACTGCTGTATCAGTTATGAATTGGGTTCAATTGCCTGTAACAAAAACTTGAAATAATAATAATGTTGATCATGTTAGCTTACACTTATTACTGAGCACTTAAATGCCAGGCATTTTTCTCACAAAGAGCAAGGGAAATGGCTCAAGAAGTAGCAGAATGTTACAACTTTCAGAGGTCATTCTGCTCATAGTTTTCAGTTATTTTAAGTCACATATATTAACCCATTTAATCCTCACTCCAAACCTATGAGCTAGGTTACTATTATTCTTTCCATTTTATAGATGAGGAAACAGGTATACAGAGTGGTCAAAACAAATTAGAGTTTCACTTCTTTATTTATTTATTTATTTATTTTAAAAAATTTTTATGAGGTCCAATTTATCAATTTTCCCTTTATTGCAACATATTTTTTGTTTTGTTATTTTGTTTTTTTTTCTTCTTATTTATTTATTTATTTATTTATTTTTGGCTGTGTTGGGTCTTCGTTTCTGTGCAAGGGCTCTCTCTAGTTGTGGCAAGCGGGGGCCACCCTTCATCGCGGTGCACGGGCCTCTCACTATCTCTGCCTCTCTTGTTGCGGAGCACAGGCTCCAGACGCGCAGGCTCAGTAGTTGTGGCTCACGGGCCTGGTTGCTCTGTGGCATGTGGGATCCTCCCAGACCAGGGCTTGAACCCGTGTCCCCTGCATTGGCAGGCAGATTCTCAACCACTGCACCACCAGGGAAGCCCTTATTTATTTTTTGTATAATGAGAAGTCAGGAATAGGGAGTCCAGGACTGGTATGGCAGCTTCAGGATATCCAGGCTCCTCCTTCATTCTTTCTTCTCTGTTATCCCTAGTTCTGGCTTCTATACTCAAATTGCCTCATGGTCACAAGATGGCTGCTGGAGCTGCAGGCATCATGTCTACATTCCAAGAAAAAAAAGTAGGACAAAGTTCAAAAGGCATATGCTATCTGAATCACCACCCCCCCCCCCACACTCAAGGAACTTATTAAGTCAGAGACAACAATACCCACTTATACTTAATTGGCCAGAACTGAGTCTTGTAGCCAACCCTATCATCAAGGGAGGCTAACCACTCTTATTCTCAACAAAATTAGAGTTCTGTTTGTACGGAAAAAGAGGGAAAGGAAAGATGTTGTGGATACATTAAAAAGGTACATTTCATTGCATGGTTGTAGCATAATTGATTTATGTAGAAACGGTGATGATGATGATGATGATGATAATAAAAGCTAACACTGAACAAGAACTAACTACATGCCAGATACTGTGTTTATCATTTTATCTGCATTATCTCATTTAATGATTTAATCCCCATTCTACAGATGAAGAGACTGAACCTTTGAGACATTATAAGGCTTTCTGACTGTATATAAGGCTGAGGGAATAAAAGGTAATTTAAGACAGTTCCTGTGTTTTCAAGGAGTTCTTAAGCTAGTGAGGTACACAGTATTTGTAAAATGGAGTTTTAGGTTAGTTTTACTTAGTTCATACTTGACTTATCTTTATTTTAATCAGATTAGTTCTATATCATCCAAGATGCCCATCAATTACCATCCAGTCCCAGAGAGTAACAGTAGGCCGAGTAAAAAAGCTTGCTTACAGGTATCTATACCTTTTATGAGTGTCACTGAGCCTATAGTCAGAGACTGTTTGAAGCATAACGCACAAATAGACAAACATAGTTAACTTGACTAAGCTTTGGGGTGCCAGACATTTGGTCAAATATCATTCTGTGTGTGTCTGTGGAGATGTTTTGGGATGAGATTAACATTTGAACAGGTAGACTGAGTAAAGCAGGTTGTCCTCCCTAATGTGGGCAGCCTTCAACCAATCAATGCGAGACCTGAATAGAACGTCTGAAAGAGGCTGTGTAAGAGGGAACTTCACCTGCCTAACTGATTGAGCTGGGACATTGGTCTTCTGCTCTCGGACTGGATCCTGAAGGCGCTGTGGCTGAGGCTATTAGCTAACAACACACGTGGTGGGGGAAGGTCACTCTTGAAAAGGAGACCTAAGCGGACACATTTCTGTTACTGAACTCACGTTCCGAGTTCATGTGCCTGACACACAGTGAGGCCAAACAAACCAAAACGTTGGACTTTGGAGCAGGGAAAGGTTTATTGCTGAGCCATGAAAGGAGAATGCGTGGCTTGTGCCCCCCAAAACCTGAACTCCCCGAAGGGTTTCAGCAAATCATTTTTAAAGGCCAGGTGAGGGAGGGGGTGGTCACAGGGTGTGTCATCAGCTCATGCACAGTTCTCTGATTGGTTGATGGTGATTGATCCTCAGATAGGCCTACTTGCACATGATCATCAGGTAGTTAATTTCTTGCATTTGGTGGTGGTTTTTAGCATCTGAAAAACTCAGGAAATATGCATGAGATACTATTACCTGGGTACTTCAGAGAGGAGCTACAGCAGAGGATATGGGGGAGGGGTCTGTCCCAGGAAGGCCCCATAGGGTCCTGCTCGGTTACACTTACATGATGGCTAAAGTCCATGCCTTGCTCTGTGCAGATCTCCTTATTCTGACATTATTGGGGAGCATCGCCTTCATGGGTCCCACGGGTCTTTCCTACTAAGGGAAAAAATTGGAAGAGGGAGGCTCTTGGGATGAACTACAGCTCCGTAGCTGCAGCTGGTCTTGGGCCACAGCTGACACCCATCTTGTCCCTCCTCCCTTTCCTCATGCTCATGTCACTTCTTCAAATCTTGATGGCTCACCCGTGGTGGTCTGAGCCCCTCGTCACCACGTCCTTCTCAGGTCAGAGTTGCAGCACTTGTCCATTTACAGTACAATTGTCAAGTAAGTGATATCAAGAGAGACCTGACTAGATCACCTGGGTTCTTTTTTTTTGGCTGTGCCATGCGGCATACAGGATCTTAGCTGCCCAACCAGGGATTGAAGCCATGCCCCCTGCATTGGGAGCTCGGAGTCTTAACCACTGGACCACCAGAGAAGTCCCTGAATGTCAGCTTCTTAAAAGCAGGGACTTGTCTGTTTTATTCATGCCAGAACAGTCTCACATCGCAAAAACACGTAATAAAATGTGAATCTATGGAACCCTTGTGCATTGTTGGTGGGAATGTAAAATGGTGCAGCCTCTGTGGAAAACAGTTTGGCCCTTCCTCAATAAATTTAACATAGAATTACTGTAGAACATAAACATAGAAATACCCAGCAATTCCACTCCTGGTGTATATACTCCAAAGAACTGAAAATAGTGTTTGAACAAAAATTTGGACATGAATGTTTATAGCGGTACTATTCACAATAGCCAAAGTTGGAAACAACCCAAATGCTCATTAGCTGATTAATGGATAAATAAAATATGGTATATTCATACAATGGTATATTATTCAGCCATAAAAAGGAATGAATTACTACCACATGGTTGAATCTTGAAAACATTATGCTAAATGAAACAAGCCAGACACGAAAGACCACATACAGTATTGTATGATTCCATTTATAAGAGATATCCACAATAGGTAAATCTATAAGACAGAAAGCAGACTGTGGTTCCCCCTTCTGGGAGAAGGGGGAATGGGGAGAACCTGCTCAATGGGTATGAGGTTCCCTTTTGGGGTGAAGAAAATGTGCTGGAACAAGGTAGTAGTGATGGTTGCACAACATTGTGAATGTATTAAATGTCACTGAATTTCACATTTTAAAATGGTTAAAATGGTAAATAGTATGTTATGTGCATTTTACCACAATAAAAAAGAACATAAAAATTAAAAAAAATTTAATCTATTACTGAATGTTTGACATTTGCATTGTTTCCACATTTAAAACTAACCCTGAGATAAATATCTTTGTACATTTTGGTTAGGACAGACTTCTCAATTTTGAATCACTGAGTCAAAGAATGTTAAAAAATTTAAGGACTTGATAGACATGATCAAAATGCCCTTTGGAAATCTGTACCAATTTCACTCTTCTTATTCATTCAATAAACATAGAGTAAACGTGTAGAGTTTATATTCTCTGCTAGAACTGGGAGTACACTGAAGAATAAGCCACAGTTCTCAGGGGGTTGAAATTTAACTGGGTGATACAGTCATGTAAGTAGCCAGTAACAATAAGGGATAAGAGATGGAAGTTTAGGGTGACACTGAAACAAAGAAGGAGGACTTAATTCCCTCTGGGTTAGGAAGGGAGATGATATCTAGGAGATCTAGGAGTTTTCCCAGCCTGGGTCAGCTACTCTCACCAATTCTGGACATCATATTAAAAAAGAAGTTGCAATTTTCTAGATTCTTATAGATTAAAACTTTTACTTCTTAAAACTACGTTTATTTGATTGCTAGTGAAATGAAGATTTTTCTCATGTTTACTGACCATTTCTGTTTCTCCGTTAGCCCATTTTTCAATTCGGATGTAAACATTTTTCTCAGGATGTTGAAGAGTTCTTTACATAGTAAGGATACCTCTGTTACAGTTATTTTCATGGCAAATATATTCTGCTAGTTTGTAGTTTGTTTTCAAATCTTGTGTAGGGTGGTTTTTAAAGACAGCTTTGTTGAGGTATAATTTACATACCATAAAATATGCCCACTGTAAGTGTACAATTCAATAATTTTTAGTAAAACTTTTAGTAAAATTTAAAGTGTACAATTCAGTGATTATATGTGTATACATATATAGACAAATTCTCTCTATATGTATGCACACACATATATATGGTGTATAAATACAGAGTAACTATGGAATTGTGCAGGGTGTTTTAAAAATATGTATATATCTTTCACTGTATATAGTCATAGTGTTTTTATTATTATTTTTGAGCTCAAACTACTGTAGAGATTAAAAACACCAGTAAACAAGTCTTCAACATTCTTTTTGGAACCATGTTTCATAATCAATTGTTATTTATTTTCCTGTCTGGAACATGAGAGGAGGCACACAGTTATGGGGGGAAAAAAATCACATTAGATTTTTTCACATGGAGAGACCTTCAGCATGAAAAGCAAAGAGGCAGAGATTTAATTGTTTAGCCTAACTGCTGCTGTACTGGCAACTAGGTGACTTGGTTAACAGGCAGCCCGCAGGCATGTGGGAAGATCCGAAGGCTTGGAGCCCTCTGTGAGAAGCTGCCTCAGTTACCCAATCCTGATTTAGGGCAAGATGACCTCTGTTTTAGCACTGCCCTACGTTTTGACTTTCCTCCCTCTCCTGGCTCCATGTGCACACAGTGTCCCATTTTAAAGCACCTTTTTCTTTCTCTTTTTCCTTTCCTGAAGTCTGACTCCTTCTAGAATGCTCTTGGCTCAGTGTTAACTTGTGGGAAGCATGCAGTCTTAGCCGGAGGTAACTCCTGGAGGAGACAGTATGTTTCTCACAGAAAGCAAAGCCCTTACCCTTGACTTGGAATGCACTCTTTTTCCCAGGCCTGAAGGATGTAAAAGAGATTAGCAAAGCTATCTCAAGCCAGGAGACCTCAGGGAACTGAGAGTCCTGGTTGTTCCTTATGGCTGGGGGCTGTGTGTGTGCCTGGTTAAGGGAAGATAATGTTCAAGGATAGTTGTTGTAAACTTGTTGACGTCCATGGTGGTGATTGAACTGAGACGATAAGCAATTCTATGAGTTCATTGTCTAATAATGAGCTCCTCTTCTGTCTATATTAGATTCAGTAAATTCTAAATAAAGTGCCTTGCAACCATCAGTTGTCTTGGTCCTTCTGACCCCATACTCACGGTGCTATTCAGTCCCTTACCCCTCTCCATCGGGACCTGGAAGACCCCCTGTGGTGGCTGGACCATCTCATTAACTGTTGGAGAGGGATAACTTCTGGATGATTCCCACTTTTAGAGCGCATTTCAGCTCTGGTCCTTGCCTTGATGGTCAGAACATATCAACTCCAGGCATGCTCCCTACATCTCATCCCTCCCCTGGGATTTTGGCTCCCTTTGCCCCGTCCTGACACACCCAGGAGACAGGGAGGCTGGGTCGCCCAGGTATGCCTTTGTCTCCTGGGCTTTTACGCTGTGAAGTCAGTGTCATTATCTCTATTTTCAGTTGAGGAAGCTGAGCCCAAGAGAAGACAAGGGGTTTTGCCAAGATCCACAGGTGAAAGCAGTACAGACATTGTCCTTCTTTGCTCCTGCCCATGACTTGTCTGGGGAATCCCTCGCTTTCCATGTCTTGGTAAGAGGCAGAGCCTGCCTCGCAGTGTAGATGCTTGTTTTCCCAGCCTCCCTTGTAGCAAAGGTATGGACCTGTGATCTAAGCTTCACCAATCACACGCCCCTTTTCCAGAGTTAGACGGCAGGCTGGAGCCACACAGGAGCAGGGACCACAGAGAACTCTCCCGGGTGGCAGTGGTGGTCACAAGAGTGGCAGAGACCAGTGCCCAGCCACCAAGCAGCATTCCAAGAGGGGCTGCTCCTCTGTTGGAAGTGATGCGTGGAACCTGGGGTTTAAACCCTCAGCATCATGGGAATCTTGGGAGTGACTGAGGTCCCCACTCACTTTGAACTGGGCTATGAACTGTCATCTTTTAATGGGCCATATAGTTTTGGGTAATGAGCCTCTTAGTGTCAACCTCGACACACCGAGGATCAGAGAACCTTCCCGCAAATTTCAGCGTTGCCCAAGTGCCCTGATACCCAAGTACAATTCTGGGGGAAGGGGAAGGGGAAGGATGTGGGCCTCTACATATAATGAAGATTATATTTTTTTCCCATCCACATAGATAAGAGTTCAGAGCCAGATATAGTATGACATAGACAAATAAAGAAAATATTATATCTTGTATCCAGGTGTTATGGAGCAGAAAACAGCTGCACTTGGGAAATAATTCACATTTTAATTTTATTTAGATCTCCTTTTTCCCCTACCCTCATAATCATAGTCATGATGATTGACTATTCATATTGAGAAGGAAAACCTGGTCTGGATCTGAAAGTTTTATGGCTGCTCATTAGGACATCCTCTAGTTCTGTTGATTGACGCTGAGTCGAAAGACAGGGTCTGTGAAGGAGCAGCCAGCAGCTGTCCTTCCATTTCACCTCCTGTTTGACCACAACTCTGACATCAGCCCTCTTTAGGAATGCAATGCTCGATTCACTGGGAAATCCTGAAAGAACTGGAGAAACGAGAGGGAAGGAAACAAGGGCTGCTGATAATAGGCTAGTGTCTCAAAGCCTACAAATCTACATGGAATAAGTTCTCAGACCTGGGATCTTGAGGCTGACGGGGAAGAAGTACAGGAGTGCCCTGAGGGAGGCACAAAGAAGCAAGGACCACAAAGAACTCTCCTTGGTGGCTGAAGCGGTCACAAGAGTAGCACAACTGTTTAGCTGGAGCCAAAAAGACTTACGAAAACTCAGAGAATGCAAATAATTAAATGCTCATTGCTATAGGAATTGCTGGTACTTAGCTTACCTAAAAAGGTCCCAAGACATCACTCCTATTTGAAATGAGAGCACAGGCCCACAGAGAGGTAAGCACATCTCTAGTTAGTGGCAACATCAGGATGGAAATGGGTGAGTGTTGACTGCTCTCTAGTGTGATTATGCAACGTTACTGCTGTTTTTGGTTAACTGAATGTTCCAATTACTTGTACATGTTCGCTGATATCAGAAGAATGTCAAGCTTGTTGGCAGAGTATGGAGCATATAGAAGGTGTCATGGATGGTGGAGTGGAAAGAGGATGAGTTTTGGAGTCAGACGTGGCTTTGAATCCTCATCTCAGCCACTTTCTAGCTCTGGCTAGGAACACTGAGGTAGTTTACTTAGTCCCCCCGAGCCTCGACTTTCCCATCCAAAGATAAGGATGAAATATTTATCCCTGATAGGATTTCATAAGGATTAAATGTTAATATATGTAAAGTATCTTGCACATATGTGGTCAATAAATAGTGTATTAATGTTATTTTTCTCATTTCTTGTCCATGATTAAAAGTTAATCAATAAGAGAGTACTTAACTCAGTACTAGATATTAATGTAGTTTCATCTCTGCTGGTAGGGACCCAAGGTCAGGAAACAACGGGTATTAAGAAAATAAAAGGTGAAAACTTAAATATTGTCAGAATTGAAGAACATAATCAAGGCTGCTATGTTTAGATGTTCAGGTTGTGTACAACTCAATACAGGGGTACAGTTCACACAAACCTAACGTAGATGGTGCCCTCTGGATTTGTTCAGCGTACAATCTGAACAGTCATATGTGGTGGCTCTCAAGATAATAGATGATTAATAGTCTTCAATGAATAATTGGATGTTTTGTAAAAGGAGACCAGAAAGTAATTAAAGATGTCTTTGGATTTTATGATTGCAAGGGCCCTTGGGGATTGTCTAGCTCAAATTCCTAATTTTTCAGATGAGGAAACTGAGATCCAGAGAGGGAAAGGGACATGCCTCATGCAGGGCAGAACTGGGACAAGAACCACGTCTTTGGTTCTTTGCTGATTGCCGTTCGTGTTGATGAACAATTTTCTTTGTTGGTAGGAGTTAGTATTCTGAACTACATCTTTTTTTTGAATTTATTTATTTTTGGCTGCGTTGGGTCTTCGTTGCTGTGCGCAGGCTTTCTCTAGTTGCGGCGAGCAGGGGCTACTGTTCATTGAGGTGCATGGGCTTCTCATTGCGGTGGCTTCTCTTGTTGCGGAGCACGGGCTCTAGGTGCGCGGGCGTTGGTAGTTTTGGCACGCGGGCTCCGTAGTTGTGGCTCGCGGGCTCTAGAGCACAGGCTCAGTAGATGTGGCGCACGGGCTTAGTTGCTCCGCAGCACGTGGGATCTTCCCAGACCAGGGCTTGAACCCATGTCTCCTGCATTGGCAGGCGGATTCTTAACCCCTGCGCCACCAGGGAAGCCCTGAACCACATCTTAAACTTCCATAGAGAAGGAGGATTTATAGCTGCTTTGCTTCTTTTAATCTTTGTCAGGAGCAGATTCAGGATGGCTAAGCAGAAATTTGTTTAGTTCTGAGTCTTTGCAAGTTTTCTCAGTGCACATGATTCCTGTTGAGCAACACCCTTGAAAACATTTTGTTTGCTTCTGCTTTGACTTGACATTAGCTGGCAAGCTGTGTGGTTTAGTAATACCCTCAACCAGGTTGCTAGCTTGGTAGTAATCTGAGAACAATGTCTCTGGAGGCCCGCTGAGCTCCTCTGAAGGTTGCTATGGAGAACTGATGAACTGCTCCAAATTATAATTCAGAATTAAACAGGCAGAGCCTTAGTGGGGCCTATGGGAGACGGCAGGAAGCTGATATCGGGCAGTAAGTGCCTTGGGCTTCCAATTAACAGTCAGCTATGTATTGCCAATTCATTTTCCCTATCCTCCACCGCCAGAAATCAGCCAGTAAATGGCTAGGTTGGAGGCAATATGCCACTAGGTGCCATGGGGATGACAGGAAGGCTAGTTGGTCTCTATCAGTGGCATAGACTTGAGGAATTCAGTGAGTGGAAGAGTGCTGAGGGCTGGCGCCTTTGGGAGGGGGCTGTGTGGAGGAATTGAACCTGAGCCATGCTGTGATCGTTGGGTAGGCTTGGAGCAGAGGAGGTAGAAAAGATGAGAAGGGGAATGCATTTTGGGTGGGGGAAGTGACAAGCTCAAAGGCTTAGAAGGAGAAATATACCAGATGTGTTTGGGAAATGAAATATGGATCAATCTAGTTGGAATAGTGAGAAGTTACGAAAGGAAGCTTGGTCTAGCTTGGTAGGTTTTTAACCTCCAAGCTATGGGGTTTTGACTTTACTCTGAAGGTAATGGAGAGCTATGAAAGGTTTCTAAGATGTAGGCAACATTGGTAAGTAACTTCAATTTAGTCTTTGAGTCTTTGACCTAAATATAGGTAGAAGAATGAGAAAGGATGCTGAATGACCAGAAGGGTAGACTATGCTGGTCATTTGTCTATTGCTCTCGGCCCTTATCTGCCTTTCTGTGCTCTGCTATGTATCAGAGAGAGACAAATGATATTTTCCAGACTCCCGAGCTAGCTGGTTTCTGTTTAGGTTTTGTCAATGAAAGGCACTGGAAGATGAGAGGAAGAGAGAATTGCCTCCCTTTCTGACTCTGGTTTCTTGTGGTGTCTTTGGCATCAGTGACAGCAGTACACCTGAGCAGTACGGCGTTGGTGGTGGTGACAGTATTGGCTCTAGTGACAATGGCAGTAGTGGATCTGGGTGGTGCCTGTGGACACAGGAGCAACAACCTGTAAGTGCAGGCTCCCAGGCTCCTGCTCAGACAACTGGGCTCCAACAACCAACAGGAACCTTAGGGATACTGTGCCCCGGGCTTCAGGTAATATTTTTGCACCTCTAGCCCAGAGTGGTGATGGCTTCCTGAAGTTAATAATCTTTGAGTAATCGCCCCTCTCCTCTTCTGCTCCTCCATCTCTTCTAATACTCTTGTAGCCAGTTCCTTTATTAAATTCTTCTGTCTGAAATACCTAGAACTGGTTTGCTTTCCTTTGATTGGATCCTGATTCATACAGTACCTAGTATACTTTCTTCACTTGGTTTCCACGACACCACACAGGGTTCCCCACCCCATCCTAGTAGACACTCTTTTTCAGTCTCCCTTGCTGGCTGGTTCTCCCTCTTCAACTTGACTTTTCATATTGGAGTGCCCTAGGGCATGAGACCAGTTAATGACTTTCACGTGAATAGTTAATTTTCCAGTGATCTAAAGCTCTAACCTTATCTGAATACAGCTCCATCACCCAGGGGCATGGGAATACTTTCTTTTTATTGATGGGGAAATTTAAGATTTCTTGCCCTAGGGACTATTTTATTCATACCATCTTGAAAGGTGATTCCACATGTTGCTTCTACCTCTGAAGCTGAGGCTAATCCCAGATTATTATAGCTGAAGAGGAGTCAGAAAGGATTTGCTCACTTGTAGGACAGTCACTCAGTAAAAAATAGGATTGTCCCCAGTAAAAAACCCACAATCCCAGCTCTGGTCATCTCCTTTGCAGGTTCAGAAACTACTTTTTTGTTGCGCCCACCCTGAAATCAATCAAATTCAACAATATAGAGTATCCCAGTAAAATGCTTACACTTTTCAGTTGTTAGTAATATAAAACATAAATCACCATTTTAAATAATGAATTACTGCTGATGGGCATTAGTGGTTTTAAGATAACTAAAATATCTCAACAATATTGAATGTTACAATCTATAAACATGGTGTATAACTCTCTGTTTAATTAGGTCTTCTTTAATGTGTCTTGGCAATGTTCCGTCAGAATTTTTAGCTTTATGGTCTTGCATGTGTATTGTTAAAATTATGAAAATGAATTCTACAATTTTATATCTAACTTTTTTTTCTTAACATTACTTCCAAAGCATTCTATCATGTCCTTTCAGGGTTTTATTAACATTTGTGGGACTTCCCTGGTGGTCCAGTGGTAAAGACTCCATGCTTCCGCTGCAGGTGGCAATGGTTTGATCCCCAGTGGGGGAGCTAAGATCCTGCATGCTGCGTGGTGCGGACGAAAAACAAACAAACAAAAGTAATGGCTGCATAATCCAGGTGGCAACTTTTAAACCACTAATATTACTGGTTTTGCTTAATACATTTCCTTAGTGATAATTTCTGCACCATGTTTCATTTTATTTTTTAGTTTTTTTAGTTTTTGTTGTTGTCATCTTATTGCACCAAGTTTTATAACATCAGTTTTACTGTATTAAGCAGGTCCAGTGTTGCACTGAGCCCCTTGAGGAATACAGCCTAGAGTAATTGCAGGCTCATTTCCAAAGCCAACACTTCAAATAAAGAGATGTTTTAGTGAAAATGTCAGTTTACCTTGAATATCTTCCTAATCATGTAAGCAAGATTTTCTTGCCAACATTAGATGTATTAGTCCACAATCTCTTAGCTACTTCATTGTGGTGAAAAAAATCTTCTACATTTTGACCATATCGAACTTAAAAACTTTTGTGCATGTAAGGGCACAATCAACAAGAAAAGGCAACCTAGGGAATGGGAGAAATTATTTGCAAATCATATGTCTGATAAGGGGTTAATATCTAGAATAAATAAAGAATTCCTAAAGCAAACAAAAATAAACCCAAATACCCCAAACAAAAAATAGACAAAAGACTTGAATAAACATTTCTCCAGAGATGAATACAAGTGGCCAACAAGCATGTGAAAAGCTCAACATCACTAATCATCAGAGAAATGTAAATCAAAACCACAATGATACATCACCTCACACCCATTAGAAAGGCTATAAAAAAAAACCCCACATCTCACACCCACACCTCACACCCGTTAGAAAGGCTATAAAAAAAACCCCCACACCTCACACCCGTTAGAAAGGCTATAAAAAAAAAATAAGAAGGGTTGGTGAGGATGTGGTAAAATTGGAACCCTTGTGTACTGTTGTCAAGATTGTGCAATGGTGCGACCACTATGGAAAACAGTATGGAAGATCCTCAAAAAATTAAAAATAATACTACCATGTGGTCCAGCAATTCTATTTCTGAATATATATCCTAGAGAATTGAAAGGAGGGTCTCAAAGAGATATTTGTTCAACCATATATAGAGTAGCATTATTCACAACTGCCAAGAGGTAGGAGCAACCCAAATGTCTATCAACAGATGAATAAACAAAATATAGTATATGCATACAATGGAATATTATTTAGCCTTAAAAAGAAAAGAAATCCTGTCACACGCTACAACATGGATGAAACTTGAGGATGTTATGCTGAACGAAATAAGCCAATAATAAAAAGGTAAATACTGTATGATTCCACTTATATGAGGTATGTAAAGTAGTCTAATTCATAGAAACAGAAAGTGGAATGGTGGGTACCAGGGGCTGGTGAGCAGGGGGAAAAGGGGGGTTGTTTAATGAGTATAGAGCTTCAGATTTACAAGCTGAAAAAGTTCTGGAGATGTGTTTCACAACAATGTGAATATATTTAATACAACTGAACTGTACACTTAAAAATGGTTAAGATGGAAAATCTTATGTTAGGCTTTTTCACTACACACAAAAAAATAGTCTCCATTTTGCTATATTTCAAGGATTTTGCGGGGGAGACCTACTGATTCAATCTTTACTCAAATCTAATCTTGAACTTAAATGTCTCTATAATACTCCATATTACTAGATGGCTGTGCTGAATTCCATCACAAAGAGTATAAACCCGCAATCATTCAATCAACAAACATTCAGTGAGCTTCATTCTGGTATGTGAGGTGGGCATCTGTTACATTCTGGAGTTACAGAGCTGAGTAAACAGTTTTTGCCCAGGGACTTGCAGGCTTACCCTGTTGTGCTGTCTGATTCCGTTTGAAGCAAATCAGTACAGGCCATCCCTGACACATTCCTGGAGACCTGAATCATGTCCACTCCCTCTGCTGTGTTCAACTGCTGATAGAGTCCTGGGGACTAAATAGAACTTCATGGGTCAGTGTACCTGGATGAGACCGTCTTCAAAACCCAACCAACTTAGGACAAGACTGACTTCTTCCAGAATGCTCTGAATTTCTCCTGCCCATCAGAAGACTGGTAAGAATGATTCTTTGCAAATATGTGGCCAGCTGAACCTGACCTTCCCCACAACCCTCTGATCCTTGGTTTAGTGCTCAAAATATAAGCCTCCCCATTATATATCTTCTTTCACACCCTCGTCTACATTCTGCTCTGTGTTGCCTCTTCCTGCTGCTTTCCTCCCCTAACGCCTCCCACTGCACCCCCTGGAGCCTCATCCTATGCTAAGCAAACCCTCCCGAGGAGTGTGAGCTCTTCATGGAAATTTCCCTCTACCTCTTGGCTAACAGAAACCCAGAGCGTCTCCGAGAGATTTCTCTGCAGCTCTCTCAAAAAGATACTATGCGTTGCCCACACCTCGAACACCTGGGGTCAGAAGGTAGGTTAAAAGCCCTCCTTCCTTCCCAGTGCTACTTTCTGAACTATTTCTAGTATGGAGGTCCTTGGTCCTACAACTACCGTATAACCTGAGAACAGGGTAGTATACCCATCTCTGCCCTGCTCTCTCCCCACTTCCTGGTCATCTCCTGTCAGTCACTGAAAAGTTTTTGGAGGTGTTACCATTAAGAATGTGGGCTTTGGAGTCAGATGTTCCTGGGTTCCAGTCTCAGGTTTGCCACTTACTCACTGTGTGCTCTTGGGTAAAGCACTTAATAATATCTGAGCTTAAATTTTCTTAGATGTAAAGTGGGATAGTAATAGTAACCACTTTGGAGAATAGTTACTGGCATTCGACAGTCATTCAGCTAAAAAGTGAACAGAAGAAAATAATTATAAATTGATATATGTTCTATGAAGAGTTTGAGATAGAATGAAGGAGAACTATGATGGGAAGGGGGTTAGGGAATGAGGTGCCATTTAAGCTAAGACCTGAAGGAAGAGAAGGATGAAATGAGATAAAGCAGGTGGAAGCACTCAGTATGTGTCAGTGATGGCTGTTACTGTCAGCATTTCTCCCTGGCTCTGAGGCTTCCTGTGCGTCTTCAGTGTCCACGTACATGACCCGTTCCACACCCATCCTGTTAGTTCTCTTTTCTTTTCCCCACTTCCTAGAACTTTATTAAAGAAAAAGCAATGATGGTAAATCTCTAGACCATCATCCATTTTCTGGGGTTTCTCCTCTGAAAATGTGACATTTGATTTCCAAACATATGCCAGAGTGTACGTGGTTCCCAATTGTACTAAGCAGGGTGAGAAGCTGAAATCCTACAGTGTTCGTCCTCCAACTTTCCCCAGCCTGTGGTCTGTCTTTGGATCAGCAAGAATCGTCTGAACAGCCACTCTGGCTGCATTCATTTTTGTCTGCAGCTCTCTGAGCTCTTCTATATGCAACAGAATTTGAGTAGCTTCATGCAGAACTGCATTTCCTGTGTCCAAGCCAAGAATATGCTTGTCTAAAGCAACAGACAAGCCTTCTTTTGTTCGATTTCCTCCAGCAACTGCATCCTGTTCAGGAGCTCCTGGACCATAATGAGAAGTGCCTTAATCGTTACCAGGTAATCACTGTGACGCTGAACCCAAAGGAGGTTAGCAAAGCCTTTACCCCAGCCTTCCTAGCAGGATTATTTACATCCAAATTGATCAATGGCTCTGCATTTTTAGTTGCACTGTCTGCATGTTTTGCACCATCAGGTCCCAAGTCTTTGTATTTTTCAGTATTACCTCCGTAGTCAAGTCTAACAGCTAAACCAAGATGCCAGTCAATTGCTACTTGGCGATCTTGAAAAACAGTTCATGGCGCTGAGATACCTTTCAAAGAACTTGGGTCAGTCACTGCTGTGAACGTTTCTTAAATTATTTCTGTCTTTAATCTCATAGTGTCTGGTTTTCTGGTCTTCAAGCCAAACAATTGTTCCTAAATTCTGTTTCATCCTTGCACTGTAGTTGGCAGGATTGCAGTGGTCCCAGCTTCTGGCTGTGGTCCCCCAGGCTTCAGCCAGGAGAGGAGAGGGGAAGAGGAGTGGGTGATTCAGGCACCAGCAACGTAGTGAGAGCAGCCTGTTGGTTCTTTGACCTCCTCAACTCCAGTGACCTTCCCCTCTGTTCCACCTTAGGTAAACCCACCGTAATGGCCACAGCCTGGACCTTGCATCATCATTTCTTAAATCTGGGACCACACCCTCTCATCCTTCCACATTTTTTTAACACAGTTGCTCCCACAATACCTGTTCTTCAAATTTGTTAAAACTGCCAAGCCCCTGGCCTCTCCGTTGTCTCCCTTTCTATTCAGTTCTAAGGTTCTAAGTTCCTTTCCTGCCCAGGAAAGACCGAATGCCTTTACCACATCTTTGCCAATCACTCCTCTTTTGCCCCACTGTCCTGTTATACCTGGATGCTGTTGGTGTTTGTGCCATAATAAGGTCATGGTCTCTCTCTCAACTGGGCCTTCACTGTTGCCTGGCAATCTTTCTGTACCTTCCTGATCAGCTTTCTCTTTCATACTTTATTTTTTATTTATTATATAAATAAATAAATTTTTTTTTTAATAAATAAAATAAAATAATTTTATTTATTTATTATATAAATAAATAAATATATTTATTTTTAACATCTTTATTGGAGTATAATTGCTTTACAATGGTGTGTTAGTTTCTGCTTTATAACAAAGGGAATCAGCTATACATGTATATATATCCCCATATCTCCTCCCTCTTGCATCTCCCTCCTACCATCTTATCCCACCCTCCCTATCCCACCCTTCTAGGTGGTCACTAAGCACCGAGCTGATCTCCCTGTGCTATACGGCTGCTTCCCAAAAATGCGGAATCCTTCACGAATCTGCTTCCCCAAAATATGGAACGCTTCACAAATTTGAGTGTCATCCTTGCACAGGGGCCATGCTAATCTTCTCTGTATCATTCCAATTTTAGTATATGTGCTGCTGAAGCGAGCACCTCTTTCATACTTTAAACCTTCTTCATTCTCCTCAAATGTCTTCCCTATAGAATAGAAGGGGATATAGAATCTTTCATGTGTTACTCTCTTGTTGTCCTGCCAACCCACAGCTGTATAGCAGAGGCTGCCAGAACTCTGCCCATGTCACCTTGGGTTCCTTCATTGTCTGAGGGCACACCAGCACCCCCATGTGCCTTCACTCCCCACAGCCAGCACCTCTGTCTCTTGTCTGAGGACTGCCTTCAGGCTGCCTGAATCACTCTGCCTGCACAGAAAACCTGAGGTGGCCGGGAATTTTCATCCTCCCCACCTCCACCCACAAAGGGCAGCTCTTAACCTTTGACTGACGGGTTCGGGAGTATAAATACCTCCACAAACTTGCCCCATGACTGGGATGACTCCGAGGTGTGAGAGCTCCCCGGGGGGATGAACCCAAGTCAGGGTGCTCTTCATGGCACTTTGCTGTCATGGCATTCTTGCTTGGCCCCCTTCCCTTCCTGTTTTCTTTTTCCGCTTCCCTTCAGGTTATTCCTGAGAATGCTTCCTAATAGGTCACTGCCCAGGAATCCTCAACTCACCTGCATCTGGCTTTTCCTCCTTCTTCTCATGGAGGAAGAGATGTCTTCCCTTTAATATGTCCCCAGGTATTAGCCCTCGCTCCCCTTCCTTACCCTTCCGAGGTAGGAGGTAGATGGGCTCCTGGGCTGGAGAGCTCGTATTTGTCAAGTGGACTAAAAGTGAAGCTTTGTTTTCCCCCAGACACTCCAAGGACAAAGCTAGCGGCAGAAGCTGAGCTCTGCTGGAATAAAGAAGTAAGATGACCACTGCTGAGGTCAGGGAAACTTCCCCGACTGCACAGGAGCAGAAAGACTCCTTGGGGGTCAAAAAGGAGGGGGCGCCACCCCATAATAAGGATGGACATACCATCACAGGCCTCTGCTGTGGGATCCGTCTTAGCGAAAAGTTGAGCACCCATGTTGGGGAGGATCCTGGGCCCAGTCAGGTGTGAAAAGAGAAACAAGATGATTGGCCAAAGGTAAACCAAGACCCAGAAGGACTGCCCTATACAAGTGATTTGTTTTTTTTTTTTTTTTTTTAATTTCTATTTATTTATTTATTTATTTTTGGCTGGTGTTGGGTCTTCGTTTCTGTGCGAGGGTTTTCTCTAGTTGCGGCAAGCGGGGGCCACTCTTCATCGCGGTGCGCGGGCCTCTCACCATCGCGGCCTCTCTTGTTGCGGAGCACAGGCTCCAGACGCGCAGGCTCCAGACGCGCAGGCTCAGTAGCTGTGGCTCACGGGCCTAGTCGCTCCGCGGCATGTGGGATCTTCCCAGACCAGGGCTTGAACCCGTGTCCCCTGCATTGGCAGGCAGATTCTCAACCACTGCGCCACCAGGGAAGCCCTATACAAGTGATTTAAATCACCTCTTTCCTGCGCTCCTCCTCATTAGGAAGGACGCCCACACCCTTTCTCTCTGGGCGTGTATTTCAGCCTTGCTTCAGTCTTAAACTCTTTCTCTGTGTGCTCTCCCACTTGTTGTGCTGTGTCTCTAATAATAAACTTTGTACTCGTTTTTACAGTTTCTGCCTCCTTGAAACATTCTTGCTTTCAAACGGGGACAAGAGCCAGGGCCACTTTCCTTCCAACCTCTAGCCCCTGGTGGTCTAGTGGTTAAGATTCCTGGTTTTTATCCAGGCTACCCAGGTTCAATTCCTGGGCAGGGAAATAATATCTCTCTTTGGGACCGCTCACTGCTGTCTCGAAGTCCTAGATCAAGGTGTGGTGGTGTTGGTTCCTTCTGAGGCCTGTGAGGAGAAAAACCTGTTCCCTCCCTCTCTCCTAGCTTCTAATGGTTTGCTGTCAATCTTTGATGTTCCTTGGCTTGCTGCCTTTATCTTTACATGGCATTCTCTCTGTGTCCAAATTTCCCCTTTTTAGAGGGACACCAGTCATGTTGGATTAGGGCCAATTCTCATGATCTCTTTTTAACTTGATTACCTCTGGAAAGACCCTATCTCCAAATAAAGGCACATTCTGAGGTAATGGAGAGGAGGATATCAACATATAAATTTTGGTGAGACACAATTCAAACCATAATACCACCTCTGTGCTCCCAAGCCCAGGCAGCTCTCCCAAACTATAGATATGCATAGTCGTCATCTACCAGATTGCTCCACTTGAGTGCCCCACAGAGCTATGTTTTCTGGATTCTCAGTACTTTTTGCTCTGTTTGGGGGAATTCCCAGCCTCATCAGTCCCTTTTCCTCAGAAAGGTGTTTCCCAGTCTCTTTTGTGGTCAGGCTTAGACCTGTGAGCTATTCTCCACCAATGGGACTCGCCCATATGAAACTTTGATTCAGAATGGCACAATCTGAGGAAGGAGGCTTGGCGTGGAAACCATTTTCCTGGCAGTGGCAGACGTGAATTGCTTTCAGGGATACAGCATTTTCAAGTCGAGCTGAGCTCTTGATGCACAAGTGATAGCATTACTGGTGTAGCGGTGGTTATAATCAAATGGAGATTCTGGTCGAAATGCAGATGGCGCATTAGCACATCATGGTGGCAAGTGCAGTAGCAGAAGCAGCAGTTTCTTCATCAGGCCAAGTTTTCGGTTTTTGATCTTTTCTTGGAAGCTTAATCTTGAGCCAGTTTCTTCAGTTTCACACAGATTCTGTGGGCTATTGAGATTATTTTAAATACATTTATTTTCTCTGTAATCAGCCAGGATCAGCTTCTGTTGCTTACAATTAAGAACCCTGATGCATGTAGACTTTCATATTTTAAGGTGGTTTCTGGAAGTCACAGGCCCTAATCTGTGGAATTGACGGAGTGGAGGAGAATAGTAGTTAATGAGGTCCCAACAGCTGCAGCCTGGAAAGCTGGTGAGCTTTGTTATGCAGTGGCATTCAATCAAACTGTTTTTTGCTACACACTGGGACAGAGTCATGCCAATCAGGGCTAGAGGAAATGATAGAAAACATTTAGAAGGTTGCTGTGTACTGATTTCCTGCCCCTTTTGGCAAAGTCCTCCAAAAGACATTTTCCATTAAGAAGTATCTGCCAGTTCAAGGGAGTAGGTCTACCAGCAAAGAGGGCATTGGGCATTTCCTTCCCCACTCCAGCCCTCCCCCATCTTTAATTTTGGATTGCCTCAAGACAAAGACCTTTAAGTGAGAAGTAGGTTGGCAGAATACAGAGGTAAAAAATCACGTCTTCAGACTTAAATCTGTAGGGGAGGCAGAATTGTATCTCTATTCTCGCAGGGTCGCTAGCTGGGCCTGAGAATTAAATTGACTAAGATTAATAGGAGAAAAGCATATGGATTTTTATGTGGACATTTCCCATAGGAAAATGAAGATGCGCCCCCCCCACCTCCCGCCCCCCCAACAAAGCCAAAGGCCCAAGTGTTTATAAACTTAGTTGAACAAAGAGGAGCAACTGTGGAAAAGTAAAACATATGGGGAGACCAAGGTAGGATGGGTTGTTTTAAAAAAGTCTGTCTGTTTGTATAGAGTTCTCCTGCTTCCACCCCCCATCTCTGGTGGTAAGAATGTTTCTTTCCTCCTGGCATCTTGCACTAGGGAGTTATTTATCTCCTGCTTTCAGGAAGAAAAGTGCAGGGGGTAGGGGGTGGGCACAGGTGTTCAGAGTGTCCTTCCTGTACCTGCTGCTTTTCAAATGTCTTTAGCTCAAAATAATCCTTATGGCAAAGTAGCATATTTGGGGTTGGCATATTCTGCCAATTTTCAGCTCTGGAAAAGAGCTGGGCAAGATCTTTTGATGAGGGTTATTCATAGAACTGAAACAAATAGAGGAAGCCTGCTAAGATCTTGAAGGTTTGGATTATCAAAGAATCCCCCAGGCTGTTCAGTACAGCCTGTGAAACCCCTAAGGCATTGATGGGACCTGATCTACATGAGCAGCAGTGTCTACTGAAGCTTGACAGCCTCCAGGAAGGGTATTCTTCCCAGTGCCCGAATCAGGTGCAGCCGCAGTGATAGGGATAGAGTAGGATAAATAAATAGTTATTTTAACAAAAAATTCCACTAGGGGATTAAAGACAGAGAGAGGGAATTTTAAGGGAGTTTGGGAGACTGTTGTAGGCTAATGACCACTCAAGAAAAGAATCCAGTAACCTAGTAACAATCTACACTACCTTGAAGGAAGACCAGGCACATTCAAGCACCAGGCACACTCAAGCCACAGACCTGAAACACAAGACAATAGATAATGGGGTCTGAATCTTGTTACATGAAGTCAGGGAGTAAATGGTCCTTGAAGAGTAGCATTTCTGCCTGTAGCCAACATAGGAATAGAGGTGAAAGGGGAAAAACACTAAGTGAAAGGAGACATTATACTGAAACCTGAGATGAATTACCAGATTTTAGTATATATTACCACCCTTCTGCTAATATACATATGATTTAAATGGTGGCATGGCAGTCCCGGTTAGACCATATAGGGTTTAAGGAGGAACTAATGATACAAGCCTTGATATCTACACCCAAATGAGGAAGAAGGTGGTCTTCTCCCCCTCCCCACTTTTCTTTTGCTTATAAAAATAAAGTCCTCTCAGTCCTCGGGGTAGAGCCTTCTTGCCTGCCCGCTTGTATCTCTCACAAGCGTCCCGTGCTAATAAACTTACTCTTTGCCTGCTGCTTTGCCTCTTGCTGAATTCTTCCTGCTCTGAGACAAAGAACCTGAGCTTCAGTAAGTCCAGACACCAGGTGAGTGGTTTCAAGTAAAAGACAGTGGGGGGACTTCCCTGGTGGCACAGTGGTTAAGAATCCGCCTGCCAATTCAGGGGACACGGGTTCAAGCCCTGGTTTGGGAAGATCCCACATGCCGTGGAGCAACTAAGCTCATGCGCCACAACTACTGAGCCCACGTGCCACAGCTACTGAAGCCCACATGCCTAGAGCCCGTGCTCTGCAACAAAGAGAAGCCATTGCAATGAGAAGCCCACGCACTGCAACTAAGAGTAGCTTCCACTCGTGCAACTAGAGAAAGCCAAAGAATAGCTTCCGCTTGCGCAACTAGAGAAAGCCAGCGTGCAGCAACAAAGACCCAACACAGCCAAAAATAAATAAATAAATAAATTTATTAAAAAAAAAAAAAGACAGTGGGTTCGAGTTCTCTCCTAAGTCAGGGATCGTGGGTTCAAGTCCCAATCTGAGTTTTGACTGGGTTCAAGTGCCATCTGAAAAGTGCCATCTGGTTTCAGTAGGGAATAGCAAACAAGGAGAATCCTTCCAGAGGCCAGAACGAGGGCTGCTAAGGAGCTAACCAAGGAGTTACACTGCCAGGACAGTGAATGCTCACTGTTCCTGCCCAGTGGGATTGTATGGGCACCATGGACCAGTGGCAGCTGGGTGTTTGCCATGCTCCGCTCTTCCCAAAGAAGGTTTAAAATGTGATCAATCAGTCACTTGTATAAGTGATCACTTAAGTTATATCTTTCTCTATTTATATCTATATCTACATCTGTATCTGTATCTATAGCTCGATACTGTTGGGGAGAGAAACTAGTCTTTCAGCTTTAAGCTTATGGATCCTTGCTCAAGGGAAGCAACATCTTGACTCTAAGCCTCTAAAGATCCTGGACTTCACACTGGAGTCGGTGACGAGATGGAACTTTGCAGCTGTATTCCTTGGGGAGGGGTAAGTGCTTTTTATTTATGGGAAGAAGGATGTGTTTGAATGTTGGCTAGCCAAAGGGGTGGACTGTGGCAGAAACTGCTGGTTTTCTACCTCAAATCTACTCTCTTTATCTCTCTCTTTTTTTTAAAGAGTACTTTCTTTTTTTTATTTTATTTATTTTTAATTTTTTTAAATTTAATTTTATTTATTTATTTATTTATGGCTGTGTTGGGTCTTCGTTTCTGTGCGAGGGCTTTCTCTAGTTGCGGCGAGCGGGGGCCACTCTTCATCGCGGTGCGTGGGCCTCTCAGTATCGCGGCCTCTCTTGTTGCGGAGCACAGGCTCCAGACGCGCAGGCTCAGCAACTGTGGCTCACGGGCTTAATTGCTCCGCGGCATGTGGGATCTTCCCAGACCAGGGCTTGAACCGGTGTCCCCTGCATTGGCAGGCAGATTCTCAACCACTGCGCCACCAGGGAAGCCCTCTTTATCTCTTTTTAACAGAGCCCTGATTTTGTTCTGGGTGGCAATGTGCCCGCTAAAAGTACTGTCCACTTCAGTCTCCTTTGCAGGCAGAGGTGGCCAGATGACACACAGGCTTAGGGTTTCTGGGATGTTTTTGCTTTTCTAACAGTTTCCTCCTGTTTTCACCTCCTTCTTCTTCTGCTTGTCTGGAATGTAGTTGCTGGAGCTGGAATAGCCTGTAGGTGACCAGGACACACAGACAGGAGGGTGAAGCCCTACATGGTAATGTTGGCAACTGGAAAGACAGAAGGAGCATGGCTTCCTGATGGCAATGGGGTACAACTGTACCAGCTCTGGACTGCGTACCTCTGGGCTTGTTATATGGGACAAGGAAACCCCCATAGCCTTGGGGTTGTTTTCTTGCTGCCGAACACCTTTTTAAATTGATACACATCCAAAATGAAACTCATCACTTTCTTCCTGAAATCCACTTTCCTTCCTGTGTTCCCTACTTGGTTCCCTTGACCACTATCTACTCAGAAATCAACATGCAACCCTTGACTTCTATCCTTTATTTGCCCCTCCCCCAGTACCTAATACATTTATTAGTTTTATTGATTCAATTTTTAAATCTCTCCCTATTACAAGTTGAATTGTGTCCCCCTAAAAGCTATGTTAAACTCCTGGTCCCCAGAACCTCAGAATGGGACCTTATTTGGAAATAAGGTCGTTGCAGATGTAATTAGTTAAGATGAGATCATGCTGAAGCAGGGTGGGTCCTTAATCCAATGCAACTGGCGTCTATAGAATATGACGTGAAGAGACAAAGACCCACAGGGAGAACACAGAGGCAGAAATTGGAGAGATACAGCTGCAAGCCAAGGAACACAAGGATTGATGGCCCCACCAGATGCTAGGGCGAAGGAAGGATTCTACCCAGAGTCTCAGAGGGAGCTCAGCCCTGCTGACACCATGATTTTGGACTTCTAGCTTCCAGAACTGTGAGAGAATACATTTCTGTTATTTAAGCCGCCAAATGTGTGGTACTGAGACAGGCTGGGACCTGGGACACTTTGCTGGGACCTGGGACCCTTTGCTGCAGTGCTGCAATGCTTGCACCTGACACACCTCTCCTTGAGCAACAAAATACAAAGAAACTGTATGGGACTAAAAATAACTGCCTGCATGGGCAGTTGGGACAAATTCTGGACCCAAAAGATACAAAGAGACGGAAAAACCCAAATGCCACTTTTGAAGAGCCTGGAGAAAAAACAGGGTGTCAGGAGCAAAAGCAGCGCATACCCCCTGCACACACCACCACCTAAGCCACCCCTCTGGCCCGACTTCTGGACGCATCCCTACCCTCACCCCATATAAGAAACAAGCTCTCCACCCCCTCAGTGATGGAGCCAAGCAAGGGAACCTGTTGTTTGTTCTCACTCTCCCCTGGGGCAGCAGAGGCGCCAATAAAGCCACGCCTGAATTTCTTGTCTGGCCTCTAGTCAATTTCTATTGCTTGGGGAAGGCCAAGAACCCTGTTCGGTAACAGTACTTTGTTACAGCAGCCTCAGGGTACTTATACACGCCCTAATGCATTCACACTCTACCAAGTCACCAGACTCTTGTTTTGCTGCAAGAGCCTCTGAACTGGTGCCCCAGCTAACAGTGTTGCTTCCTTTCCATTCCTGCCCAATGTAACAGCCTGAATGAGCTCTATAACGTTCAAATTACTCACCTGTTTACACACGTTTCAATGGCTTCCCGGTACTCTAAATTCTGAACTCCCTTACCTGATACAAAAGGCCCTGTGTGCCTTTCCGGCATCAGCTAGTCCCATGCTTTTCAGCTACTTTCCATGCCTGCAAAATTCCCCCCAATGTTCCTACCCTGTTTGACCTTTGGGCTTTAATTCCCATTAGATGTCTCTTCTCCCAAGAAGCCTCCTCTTCTCTCCCAACACTGACAGTGCCCCTGGTCTATGCTCCCTTAAAGCCTGGTTCTTCCTTCATCAGAGCATGGATCCCATTTGTTACAATGCTCGCCTGCTTGTCTATCTACCTCCTTAGTCTGCAAGCTCCCGGGAGGAGGGACTGTGTCTTCCCCAGCAAGACAGCGTCAGTGACCAGCAGTGACTGCCCCATGTCCGGTGCTCAATATATTGGATTGAGGGGAGCAGAGGGCTGACTGCTTTTATTGTCTTTCCCCTGAGTTTCAGATTTTGAAAGATTTTAACCAGTAAACTCAATTTATTCCTTAAGTTAACCTATTGGGTCTTATCAGGGGATTCATGCATGGTTTTCTTTTCTTTCTTTCATTCTTTTTAATATTGAAGATTGCTTGAAGAACTTCTAAACTGTTTTCTTTTTGAGGAATAACTTGGGGACCTAACAATACTGGTTTTTGAATCTAGTCAATCTCCCTCCATTTAATAGAAAAGGGAACTGAGGCCCCGAGAGGTGAGACGACTTGCCTGAGGTTGAAGTGCGTTAGTAATATCACCAGGTTAAAACTCAAGTTTTCTGACTTCTATCCAGGATTCTCTCTGCTCTTTCACAATAGCTAAGCCAACTGTGTGTTGGTGCAATGTTTAACAACCGGCTCCCTAGGGGAAACAAAAAAGAGCCTCAGTTTAAAGCATTTGTCAGTTTCTGCCGTGTAAATGCTTTCATCTTGGCTAATTTCAAGCTACCTCTGTGAAGTCACTGAACAGGATCGTTGGTTCAAGCAGGCTCCAAACTCCACGCTCTCTGCTTTCTTAAAGGTTTGTAGTTGGAGGCTTCAGCCCCTTGGAAAGTGGCTGTTGCCAGAACATGATAAATTCTGGCAATGAAGTGATGTAAACGGCTATAGATGGCTATACGTAAAAGTACGGGGTCCCAAAGGAATGACCTGCTGAAAATATGACAAGATGGAAAACTCATATGAATACAAAGTGCTGTTCATTGTCATGTGTTGGAACCAAAAGCCAGTGATAACCTCTGCAAACACAAGTTAAATGAAATAGAAATACAAGTCCCACCTCCCCTCGGTAGCTTTTCTGATTTATCTCAGGCAGAAATAATTCCTCCTTCCTTAGTAGTTCCCATATATTTATAATCAGTTGCTTTTTTTAGAATTGCCAACAGAATGTATCCAAAGTCCCTAGCTTGGCAAAGAGGCCTTTTACCAAATGAATTTTCAAAGGAGGTGGGGTGGGGCGGCAGGAGGAACACAGGCTGTGGGGCTTGTCAACTCTGGGTTCAACTCCTGTCCCACTACTTAATGCTCTGAGGCCTCAGGCCAGTGTCCTGACCTCAGTTTGTTCATTCTTGGATACATTCCTTGTAAGGTTGACACAGGATGAAACAATATAAAACATGTCAGGTGCCTAACACGCCACCTGGCACATTCAAAGAAGGCAAGAAATACCTGTTCTCTCCTTTGACAGGTTAAACATTTCCTGCCTGTACAAATCGTCTGTACATAAAAAAAAATTTTTTTTAATTAATTAATTAATCTTATTTTTTTGGCTGTGTTGGGTCTTCATTGCTGTGCGTGGGCTTCCTCTAGGTGCGGCGAGGGGGGGCTACTATTCGTTGCGGTTCGCGGGCTTCTCATTGTGGTGGCTTCTCTTGTTGCAGAGCACAGGCTCTAGGTGCGCGGGCTTTGGTAGTTGTGACACACAGGCTCATAGTTGTGGCTTGCAGGCCTAGAGCGCAGGCTCAGTAGCTGTGGCACACGGGCTTAGTTGCTCTGTGGCATGTGGGATCTTCCCAGATCAGGGCTCGAACCCGTGTCCCCTGCATTGGCAGGCAGATTCTTAACCAATGCGCCACCAGGGAAGTCCTCGTCTGTACATTTTAAAGACCTTGTTTTCCTATGAATTAATTAGTTCATTTGCTCAGTCTCCTAACAAATATTTAGAGAGAGAGAAATGCCTCTGTGCATCAAATCTCTGATTCCATTGTCTTGAATATCTAGTGGTTTTGCAGAACATGGACACAGGTAAGTTCTTGGACTCAGGTTAGGGTGGCAGGTAAGAACCCAGGAAAGTTGTTTTTAAATGTGGACCAAAGTGCAGAAGGGCGGTAATGAGGAACCTGCTCACAATTAAGCCTCACTAAACGAAGACTCTGTGAGTTGCCGTAGTGGAACCCCACTAAGGGCTGGGGACCTAACTCACAGCCTTAAACCCACTCCTTTAACCCTCCCATTAACCCCACAGTGGTAGAATTATCCCCATTTTGCTGATGAGAAAGCTGATGTACAGAGAAGTCCATGCTCTGTCATGTTCCTTGTGCACTTCTACTATGTGCCAGGCACTGTTCTAGGCATTGGTGAGAGAGCATGGACAGACGAAAATCCCCGCCCTTGTGGAGCTGACATGAACAAGACAACAAACAAGATGAATAAGTGAAATATCTCATATGTCAGGTGGTGCTAAGTGCCATGAAGAAAAATAAAGCAGAGCAGGCCTTTGGGTCAGGGGAGGCTGCAGTTTGATGTAAGCTTACCGGGAAAGGTCTCAGAGAGAAGGTGACCTCCGGGCAAAGAAGGGAGGGAGTGGGCCAAGTAGATAACTGGCTCAGAAACTTGCCTGAGGTTACTAGGAAGTGTCACTCGGCACTGGAAGGGCTGTTTGTCAGGCTCTAAAGCCAGGGCTCTCATTTCATCAGGCCTCTTTTTTCAAAAAGCAGTGCTGCTGTTCTCCAAGCAGGGTGTGTGTGTGTGTACAAGTCTGTCTGTCTGTCTGTCTGTGAATGTGTTATATTTCCCTGGGGCTGATCCTGTGGGGGCCTGAGCTTCCCTGACAGCTCCCAGGTCCTCAGGCCTCACATTATTGGTTTTCATGGAAACTTGGCAACTTTCTCCCCCTCCCCCCCCACCCCCCCACCCTTTGCCCTGCACCACATTCCAGTGGCTTTATTTGTGTGCCTTGGAGCCTGGCCAGGGCTGGGCCTGGGACAGGTTGCCATGGCGATCTCCCACTCCTTCCAGATAGAACTTCTCAAGGATGTTGCCTTTGGGCCTGAAATAGTTCAGGCCTGCTCTCCGCCACAGCAGGAAGAGCTGAGTTAGGAAACCCCTTTCAATCAGCTTTTGAACTTGCACAAACCCAACCCTGGGTGAGAAAGACTTCTGGGGGGTGTTCTCCAGGGCACCCCAGATTCGGGATTGGGAATGGTTTTCCTTGGGATACTGGAATAACTACTATCAGTTGTTACATACCAGGTGCTGTATTCAGAGCCTGCCTCTGAGACCTGCAGAAACAGAGCAGTTTTTTTAAAAGCTCAACTTTACTGATGAATCTGCATCTAATAAAATGCACCCATTTTAAGTGCACAGTTCAATGAGATTTGACAATGTATATACACTTGGGTAATGACCACTACAATTAAGATATAAAGCTTTTCCATCACCCCCCAAAGTTTCTTCCTGCTGCTTTGCAATTATCCTCCCCCCTCCCCAACCCCTGGTCCCAGGCAGCCACTGATCTGCTGTCTGTCACCATGGATTCATTTTGCCTTTTCTAGAAGTTCATGTAAATAGAACCATCTAGTATGTGCACTTTTGTGGCGTGTCTTTTGTTCAGCATAACGTTTTTGAGATTCATCTGTGTGGTTGCCTGTTTATTCCTTTTTATTGCTGGTGCTATTGTATGGAGTGACTGTAACAGAGAACAAACCTGACTCCATATTGGATCTAGTCCTTTAGCGCTAACCCTTGAGCTCTGTTGCCTGTGCTTAGTCATGCTGGCTCTGCACCTTTGTGAAAGAATGTTGCCTGTAGCCTGAAATATACAGGATAGCCCATCCTCAAGGCTCTGACCTTTAAAGGTGTAACACTTTTCCATTAACATAGACATGAAAAGTTGCAGAAGAGAGAATAACATTTGTCTTGTGGGAGGTTTATAGGAACATCCTGACCTGACCTGCAGGGACAGCTGCAGGAACAAAGGATTCCAGCACCAAGAAGTTTGCAGCAACCAGCTACCTCCTCCCCCCCGACCCCCCCCACCCCCGCCCTCCCCTTTTAATATACAAGAAGCCTGAATTCTAACTCGGGTAAGCTGGTTCTTTGGGACACTAGACTTCTTGGTCTCCTGGCTTTCTGAGTAAATTCACTCTTCCTTGTCCCAACAACTCGTCTCTTGACTTGCTGGCCTGTTGTGTGGTGAGCAGTACAAGCTTGGACTCCGTAACATGACCACAGCTTGTCCATTCTCTTGCGGATAGACATCTGGGTTGTTTTCCGTCTTCAGTTATTGCAAATAAAGTTGTTATGTACATTTGTGTATATATCTTGTGTGAACATATACTTTAACCCCTTCTGGGTAACACCGGGAGTGGAATGGCTGGGTCATATGGTAAATACTGTTAAACTTTAGAAGAAACTGCCACAGAGCATGTTTTGAGGTAGCACTGACTGGGTGCAATTGGGTTTTGCTCACAGGGACTAGAACTAGTGATACCGAGCTCCCCTAAAACCGAGTTCCCACGCTGGGTTTATTTTTTAATTAATTAATTAATTAATTAATTTTTAATTTTTTTGGCTGTGTTGGGTCTCGTTTCTGTGCGAGGGCTTCCTCTAGTTGCGGCAAGCGGGGGCCACTCTTCATCGCGGTGCGCGGGCCTCTCACTATCGCGGCCTCTCTTGTTGCGGAGCACAGGCTCCAGATGCGCAGGCTCAGTAGTTGTGGCTCACGGGCCTAGTTGCTCCGCGGCATGTGGGATCTTCCCAGACCAGGGCTCGAACCTGTGTCCCCTGCCTTAGCAGGCAGATTCTCAACCACTGCGCCACCAGGGAAGCCCCCATGCTGGGTTTATGATTAACCTCTCAGTTCAAAACTGTATTCCCTTTATTATCCCACCCCCTTCCCCTCAGGATTGAGGAGTATCAAAGAAAAGCAGGGATTGAAACTGAGCAGGATTCTGTGGGGCCTTCCCAGGTGCAAAAGCCCCTCTGTGTCCCCCGTTTCTTGATTGTAGAAAAAGGCTTTAGTCTCCTAGGACTTCCCTGAGTTCCAAAGAACAGACTCAAGCAATTACTAATTAGGGAGGTGAGGGAATGCAGAAAAAAAGGAAAAGCAGTCTAGAAACAATAGTTCAGTGGATAAAACAGAGTCCTAGTTCTTCCTCAAGGGATATACATAACTATCTGATGCATATTTTTGAATTGTTCTTCAGATACTAAGACACCCCCCCCCCACACACACACCCCCAGATGGAGGATGGTGACTACTTGCTGACCACAATCATGTAGATCCTAGACTGGTTGCCACCCGAAGGTTGATGATTAAGATTCCTGAAACACCATCCCGTTACCTCACCACAAACCAATCAGAAGAAAGTCTGTGAGCTGCAACCCTCACCCCAAATGTGGCCTTTAAAAACCCTCCCCTGAACACCATCTGGGAGTTTAGGTCTTTTGAGCATGAGCTGCCCATTCTCCTTGCTTGTCCTGCAATAAAAGCTGCACTCTCCTTTACTGCAACCCGCTGTCAGTAGATTGACTTTGCTGTACATTGGGTGAGTGGACCCATGTTTGGTTTGGTAACACTACCAATACCTTGTAGAAGGGTAGAGCAAGGATTTCAAGGTAGCAAGAAGGGAGAGCAGGGTCCTTTATCAGTGAGTAACTTGCCTGCCTATTTAGGGACGTTTCCATAAATACCTACTGGTAGGTAGCTAAGAACAGGTGGGGAAAGAGTCAGGTAGTGAAGTGGCAGCAAGGAAGAATGTTTAAGGGCAGTAATGTGACTGGGTGAAGGGGGATTGGGGGTACTTTAGAAAGATGTGTGTGTGTAGTGGGGAGGGGACTCAATCACACGCCCCAAAATCTCAGTACAAAGTCTGGTTTTCAGTGGTTGACAGTTCTCCTTAAGGCAGCTTGCTTTTCTGCCCCATTTTCCACTTCTGAATATCCACTACTGTCCAGGAGAAAGGAAGGCAAAAAGAGGAACACATATTTGCTGTGTCTGCTCTCTCTGGGCAGTAGACATACTTTTCTTATTTAATCCTTCCAAACACTTGGCAAGGTCTATGTTCTTCATCCAGACTTTGAGACCAAAAGTATTTTAATGAATAGTTGTAGATAATCACCTAAGGAGGGTGTTAGGTGGAGTCACTGCTCTTCATAAGAAAGGAATAGCTGGACCTGGGGGGTAAGGCTGCAGGGGGATCGGCAGCTAAGAGGGTGAAGAGGGGCTGGAAGATATAAGTGAGAGAGACAGAGAGAGGAACAACTGTAGCAGCTGCTAAAGGGAAAGGAATTTGAAGAAAGAGCTGAAGGCTGTAGAATATGCCACCACAAAATATGACTGTAGGCGTTTAGGCCATGCCACGCCCCAAAGTATGCTGCTTTGATATATCTATTATTTGGAACTGTAGGCATTTGAAAAACAACAAATGCATGGAGAGGCTTTCTCTGAACTCCCCTATCTGCCTAAAGATAAATCCTCCCAAAGGAACTCAGATGTCATAAATCCCCTCCCTGGGAATTTCATTAACAGGGGAGGATTCACTCTTATCATAGGAGAGGAGACTGGACGTCAATACCACACCCAGGTAACTTTGTCACAAACTATCTTATCTCCCACGTATTCTTCTAAGAGCCCATTCATCTTTCCCCAAAATTACATACTCTCCCCTAAGAAGCCTACATTCCCTTACCTCTTTCCCTATTAACATAGTATTTAATCCTGAATTCTAAAGCCACCTCTTTGGGGTGCTCATTTTTCCTGGGTATCTCCCATGTATACATGAGCCATACATGTTAATAAACTTCTGTTTGCTTTTTTCTTTTATGCTTTTCTCTATCTTTTATTACAAGGGTCTCAGCTAAGAACTCATAAGTGTAAAAGGAAAATTTTTTTACCTCCCCTACAAAGTCAAGATTTTGGGGAAGTTTTGCTATGTGATGTGTACTATAATTCCAGGAAAAATACTCATTACTCATCTTTGCCTTCAGAGGTGTGTGTGTGTTTTAATGTGATTATGTTTGAAATTGATTTTGTCTTGAGTGGGTTCATAGAGGCTCAGTTCCTTGTAAATAACATGTAAATGGAGAAGCAGAATAATTGAATGAGTAATTTGCCCAAGGTCACACAGCTGGATCCAGATTTGAACTGCTTCCTGACTCCAGTGTCCTTTCCCAACCCACTGCCTGGTTTGCTGAGGTTCTAGGAACTTGCCTTGGGTGCCAAGATAAGACACTGTCCTCTGTTTTGTAATTCCCCATTTTTTTTCAGTGATTCCACCTACAGATGGATGGCTGGTCTACATAACTTGTGAAGTAAACCAGAATATGTCAAAATATCCCTTTTTAATGTAAGAATTATTTTGAGCTGAAGGCAATTAAGAAATAGTAAATGCAGGAAAAGCTCTCTATACCTTCCCCATTTCTGCTTAAAGGCAGGATATAAATTTTCCTTTACTATAAGACTCTGGACTCTTATCAGCCCAGAGACAAACGTTACTGCAAACAAATAAACAAACATTACTCCATTAATTTTCCCCCATGTATTTACTTTCACACAGTTTGTTGCCCTTTGAAGCCTAAAACTTCTTTCTTTTGACCTGCCATTGCTCTACAAATTTATTGTTCTTTGTTGAAGATGCTACATAAGCTACATTAGCCTGAGTTCTAAGTTACCTCCTTAAGTTACTCATCTCTGAGTTTCTCCCATGTTTATATGAAATATACATGTTGACAAAATTCTTTTTGTTTTCTCTTGTTAATCTGTCTTTTGTTACAGAGCCCCAACTGAGGAACTTAATTAAGATAGGTAGAGGAAATATTTTTCCTCCCCCACAGCTGACCTCTGAAATTCACACATGTGGCATTTGAATCACAGAAGACAAAACAATATTTGCCTGCAGAAGTCTGATTAAGAAACTCACATCTCTTTTATGTTGTAATTTCCTGGATAACTGCACCTCTTCAAAATATGACATATACCCTCTTTGTTTAAAAAAAAAAAGAAAATAAGAAAGACAAACAAACTAAAAAAAAAAAAAAGAAACTCACATCCCTGAGTCCCAGTTTACAGCTCTGTCCACATGTTGAGCTTCCCCTACATATGGTATTAGTTTTCTTATTCTCACTGTGTGATGAATATGCTACCTGAACAGAGGGAGAGAAGGTGAAGGAAGGCCTAGGGCTTCAGAACTGGAAGTGGTGTCCAAGATACCTTAGCCTGATTCCCTCAGTTTAGAATGAGGGAAGATCTGAAGCCCAGAGGTGGGAAGTGCCACCCCCACCACCCCTACTCTCAGGTCCTCCCCCATTTATGCCACCAGCATTTACTTATTTTTAAGCCTCCTCTGTGAACTTTTTCAGTCTGTCCCAGTGTGCTCATTCCCCGCCCTGCCCCATAAAATTGTCCATTTGCTTCTTTATGCCTTTCCTCTCTCTGCTCAGATTGCTATCAGTGGTCTGTCTGCGTGGCTGTCACTGTTAGGCTGGGAGCTTCCTGAGGGCAGGGACAATGTCCAGCTCAATTTTTTGATCCTAATGCCTAGCACAGTGCCTGGTATATAGCCAAGTACTCAATGAATTTCCTTTTATTATAAATGTAATGCACATTTATAAACTCTCAAACATGTGGAAAGTATGCTTCACTCTCCCACAGCTCCTCTCTCCAGCCATCATTCAGTCTCTTTTGTGATCTTCCAGACATTTTCTCTGCATATAGAAAGCATATATAGGTTTACCCATCTTTAAAAACATAACCCTCTTGCTATAGAAATGATTATGTTGTTTATTTCTTTTTCCCAGTACAAATTTAAACAAATAAAGCAATTTTGTCCAAATTCACTTATCTATTTCTGTGTAATTAACCATTCTTTTTTTTTTTTTTTTTTGGTAAGAGGTCTCCCTAAGGACATGATATTTTTTATTTATTTATGTATTTATTATTTATGACTGTGTTGGGTCTTCGTTTCTGTGCGAGGGCTTTCTCTAGTTGCGGCAAGCGGGGGCCACTCTTCATCGCGGTGCGCGGGCCTCTCACTGTCGCGGCCTCTCTTGTTGCGGCGCACAAGGTCCAGACGCGCAGGCTCAGTAGTTGTGGCTCACGGGCCCAGCCGCTCTGCGGCATGTGGGATCTTCCCAGATCAGGGCTCGAACCCGTGTCCCCTGCATTAGCAGGCAGATTCTCAACCACTGCGCCACCAGGGAAGCCCAATTAACCATTCTCAAGCTCAGTGACTTATAACAACAATCATATGATTTGCTCAGGTTTCTATTTGGGCTGCGCTGGGCGGCATTTCTGCTGGTCTTGGCTGGGACTGCTCATGCAGCTGCAGTCAACTGTTGCGTTGGTTGGGGCCTCAGCAAGGGTGATTCTCTGCTCTTGGGTCCTCTGTGAGCCTTTACGGGATTCTACTGTCATTTCTATTCTCGAGAATGGGCCAGGGATTGAAGATGGCAGGGAGCAGGGCCCCTTCTCAGCGACACACTAACACTTAAGCTTCCCTGCTCTCCTCCCCAACTCACCTCTCTCCTCTCAATCCTGCAGCCGGAAAAACTGCTTTTACTTTCTTGCACGTTCTTCTGAATTTATTGACACATAAATATTGTGCTTTGAATCTTTCATGACTTAGGTTTTAAAATTCAACAGCCTTTTCCCCTCCCAACCCCCACCCTCTTTTTTTCAAATATGACCTTGGCCATAAATTTCCAAGGTCTATTTTGAAACTAAAAAAACTAAGAATTGACTTTCTGTTTTGCTGCATTCTCCATGACTTCCTGGAGGGTAAGCTTCAAATGCCCTAGCTGCTTCTTGATGAGGGGAAGGATTCAGGACCAAAAACCACACTGGATAACGCTGTAAAACTCTACCCTCCTGCATGGTTAGAGCTGTTTATTTACATAGGCCTAGGAGCACCAGGGAAAATAGTTTGGACTTTGCTCTCACTTAGGGGTTGAATTTACCTGGGCATGTTTGGTGTCGGGGTGGGAGTAGACTGGGTGGGGGGTTAATGGATCCACATCAGCTCAATTGTAGGTGGAATTGTGTTCCCCAGGAGAAGTGACAATAGGGAAGAAGGAATGTGGCCATGCCAGGCTCAGCTATGGGGCCTTGGACAGGTGTGGGCAGTGGCTTCTCCACACAGGGTGATACAGTAGCTGGAACTCTTGCTGGTGGCTCATGGTTACACTGGGGAAGGAAAATGCTCCTGGTGTAAAAGCTGAGAGAGTTGTGGCACCAGAAACCCAAGCAAAGAGAAAGTTGAGTCCTTCCCCTGCCAGCAGGCTGCAGAGTCAGATGTGTAAGCAGCATTTGGGGTGGTGCTGTTGGCAGCTTGTGGACAAGAATTGAGGTGGGTGGCGGGCAGGCAGGTAGCAACAGCGAGGTCAGGAGCCCAAGGGTGGGGATCTGGGTGATGGGTAAGGAGAAATGCAAGAACTCTTGGCACACGGTGACTCCATCCAAACCCCTACACTAAGAGACCTGACCAACCCTAGCATGGCTTCTAGCAGCCTAAGGCTGTATCCCTGAGACCTCAGAACCCACTTTTGAGTTCCTTCCAGTCTGGAAAAGCTCAGGGCTGTCAAAAGAATTTACTGTTTGTTTTAGCCAATGCCTGACCTAGGTCTCTGACCTCCCTTTCCTAGAGCGTTTACTGACAAAGGCTTATTCTCCGCTCTGTCCCTTTGAGATGTATATGTAACTCCTACAACTCAGGAGTGTCTTTTCCAAGGACCTGAGAGTCATCCCTTTGAAAGGCACTCATCAGGAAGGATAGGGCCTCCAGTCTCCCAGTCTCTCCCCTCCCTACTCCCTCATTCTCCCTTTAAAATGCCCTAGTCACCTCTGCGCAAAGTGCATGGAGCTCAGCAATATCCCTACTGTCGGTAGTTACTGAATAAAATCTGTTTTTGCCCTTTTAACTCATGTCCAGCTTTGTTTATCTTTGACAGTTGCTAAGGAGTTGGCAATGGCCTGGGAAACTCAAAGCTACGGACAGATGAGGGGCAAGTCAGAGGTGTGCTGGTGTCCAGGCCAATGTGACAAGGACCGATGGACCAGTGCCTCGGACAGCATTGGTTTGGGCGGCGTTTGAGGACACAGTGGGGGCTGCAGACGGGGAGCTTTGGTCCAAGAGGGGCAACAAGATGTGCAGTCCTGAGTGGTTGGCTGTCGGCAGAGAACATGGGAGACACCACCTCTTGGCAGCCCTCAGAGAGATACAAGAGGGGGCCAGGAACCCCAGAAAGGAGGCAGCTGGCATCCTCCTCCTTCACACGTATCGGTGTTGGACCACAGTCTCTCTGTTGATGGGACCACATTTGTGCACACAAACCTTAGAAGGAAACCCCTGTGTGTTATTGTGGCAATTCTTGGAGATTCCTGTTCACCCGTGAATCTCTTTATTGGGGACCATTTCTGGAGGTCATGGTCCCTGACCTCTTGACTGAAAGGAATTTTTTCCTTTTTCCCAGCAGGAGGGAAAAGTTCCTCCTGACAGGGGAAAAAATGGTGAAAAGAAAATTCTAGTAAATGGAAAATGATGTGGAAGGGCCCTCTTGTATGTGATAGGTAAGTGAATGGGCCCTCAGGATGAGGTCAGACTTTTGGGAAATTAAGGAAGCCCCATGGAGGTGGGGGTGGGGGAAGAGAGCTGGAAACAGGGCACAAAGCCGAGAACCCAGGACCCGAAGGCTCCCTGCCTGCCCCATGGGTGACCAAGGGTGATAATTTCAAACCTGAATTTCGAGTGATATTCAATTTTTACATGTGGGCTTAATATTTGCCATAGTATTCGCAGTTAATTATGTTTCCTTCTATATTTTGTGTTAAGATGAATCATTGTTGTTCCAGATATTTTTCTGAGATAAGTGGAGGGGGGCACATGCGAAGTGAGGCCTGCGGAGGGGGTGGGAGTGGGTCTCGAGAAAAATGATTTTGCTTCCTTTTTTGGATTTGTATGTATACTTGGATAACTGCCTGTTTGATTAGGACTCATTTGGTTTGGTTTATGGGTCTGCCTTGTTCCCTGCCCACCCCCCCACCCCCCCACCCCCCAGTGTCTTAGAACAAATCTTCACCTTCCTCCAGGGCAGGTGCCTATATGTTGCAGGAAAATGGGGCACGAGAGGATGGTCATGTCCCCGGTCTCAGGCAGGTGACCAATAGGGATGGGATAGGCTGCCAAGTGAGGGTCCTTGGCTTTGCACAAGTAAGAATTCAAGACCGAGCCATAGTAAAGTGAAAGCAAGTTTATTTAGAGAGGTACACATTCCATAGACAGAATGCGGTCCTTCTCAGAAGGGAGAGTGGTCCCAGGGCATAGGGTCGTTTTGGAAAGTGATAGCGCCCTGAAATATGGGGTTGTTAGTTTTCATGGGCTGGGTAATTTCATAGGCTAACGAGTGGGAGGATTATTCCAACTATTTTGGAGAAGGGGTGGGAATTTCCAGAATTTGGGCCACCGCCCACTTTTGGGCTTTTAGGTCAGCCTCGGAACCGTCATGGCACCTGTGCGTGTGTCACTTAGCTTATGCTAATGTATTACAATGAGCGTATAATGAGGCTCGAGGTCTACTGGAAGTCGAATCTTCCGCCATCTTGGGCCTAGTAGGGTCTAACCAGTTTTTGTCAAATCCCTCCTGTCTCATGTGGGGTGATGTTGGCCATACAAAAGCCCTAAAAGGGTTAGGATGCAAACAGAAACACGATTTACTCTTCCCTCTTTCTCCAATCCTCAGGGCTGGGGAATCAGTTTAGGGAGACTGCCGCCTCTCAAGGTTTCTTCTCTCTAGGCAGCTGAGGGGAAACCGAGAGCAGTGGAGCTGCTTGGTCGGGGGAGGCTGTCACCAGGAGCCATCCTCTGTCACCTGGGGTTAACTGGGGTGGGGGTTGCTCCCAGCCCTGGGGCTCAGCCCCTTCCCTCTCCTTAAGTTCATAAGGGCTGATGTCAATTCGGGCTTAAACTTTAACTCTTTCCACTTCTTACTTCCAGACAAATTAGTTGATCAATAGCTGATTTGATCCTGATCATTTAGCCACAGATTGAAACTTTTTTCCATGTCATCAGTCTCACTTTTCTTTTTTTTCTTTTCTGCTTAGTTTGGATTGAATAGACACAGCTCTTTTCCTTTATTGCATGCTTTAATTTTTTGTGCTTTAAAACTGTTCCCACGGTGACAGTTCCTTCCAGATGCACCTGTAACTTTCCATTCCTCATTTTCTCACCACTTTCAAAGTAAATGTTATTTCTACATTTGTTACTTTTGCAATTTTGCCTCTTATTAGTGCTTTCAAGATTCTCACGGGCGTTATGCTTATTGGTTATTATGGGGTTGATAATGTGTGAACAATTACTTGGGCACAAGGATGTCAACACAGTTGAGTAATGGACTGTATTGTTCACCATGGCAGGTCTAAAATGACCTTTCACTATAGCCGGTGCCATCTGTTGGTGGAGGGAAGAGTTGACATTCTTTTTTCTGGAGTGTATCTTTTTGTGAATCTATAGACATTGAAATTTAAGTGGAAAAGCTTCTTTATACAAATTCTTCTGTGGCTTTAAAAGTAATTCATTATAGGGGGGTGGAGGAGAGATGGATTGGGAGTTTGGGATTAGCAGATGCAAACTATTATATATAGAACAGATAAACCACAAGGTCCTACTGTATAGCATATGGAACTATATTCAATATCCTGTGATACCGTAATGGAAAAGAATATGAAAATGAATGTATATATATGTATAACTGAATCACTTTGCTGTACAGCAGAAATTAACAACATTTTAAATCAATTCTACTTCAATAAAATAAAATTTAAAAATAATTCATTATATACAATAGTTGTATTTCCTTGTCAGTGCACCTAGATCTACTTCATTCTCTTTGTTCTGTGTAGTATTCCACAGTATAGGTACACTATAACTTATTAAAAAATTCCCCTGTGGGGGGCTTCCCTGGTGGCGCAGTGGTTGAGAATCTGCCTGCTAATGCAGGGGACACGGGTTCGAGCCCTGGTCTGGGAAGATCCCACATGCCACGGAGCAACTGAGCCCGTGAGCCACAACTACTGAGCCTGCGCGTCTGGAGCCTGTGCTCCGCAACAAGAGAGGCCGTGATAGTGAGAGGCCCACGCACCGCAATGAAGAGTGGCCCCCGCTTGCCGCAACTAGAGAAAGCCCTAGCACAGAAACGAAGACCCAACATAGCAATCAATCAATCAATCAATAAATCTTTAAAAAAAAAAAAAGTCATAGGAAAAATCAAAGGGAAATAGTACTTATAATGCCATCACCCTAAAATAGCATTTAAAAAAAAAAAAATTCCCCTGTGGATGGACATTTAGGTTGTTCCTAGATTTTTTTTTTTACTACAGATAATCTTGTAAAATACATTTCTTTAGGTTTAAATGTACTTTTCTTTGATTTTCATTGAAGCTGAGCATCTTTTTATGTGCTTATTCGCCACGTCAATAAGTAGACTTCTACTCCATGATTTTTAAGTGCTACACAATATTACACGATATGGCTTTATCACTACTTATCCAGGTAGCCCTTGATGTTGGACATTGTGTTGTTTCTTTACTAATCAAATGTTTTTTATATCTCCTGAACTGTCCTTCAGCAGGGGTAGGGGTGGGGGACTTGTGTAGCTGACCAGCTGTCTGAAAAATGTCTTGCAATTAATGAACTGGCTTATGTCATCCACTTGGTTAGGTAGTTTCAGATATTTATATTTTATTGTGGAGACAGAGAAGCATAATTTTTGAACTGTTTGTTCAAACACTGAGCGCCAGCCAAATTCCACACTCTCCTCTACTATTCTAAAGAATACTGATCAAATTATATCAGAACTATTTGTTTCCTTTTTTTAAAAATAAATTTATTTATTTCTTTATTTTTAATTTTTGGCTGTGTTGGGTCTTTGTTGCTGCATGCAGGCTTTCTCTAGTTGCGGTGAGTGGGGGCTTCTCTTTGTTGTGGTGCACAGGCTTCTCATTGTGGTGGCTTCTCTTGTTGCGGAGCACAGTCTCTAGGCACATGGGCTTCAGTAGTTGTGGCACGCAGGCTCAGTATCGCGGGCTCTAGAGCTCAGGCTCAGTAGTTGTGGCACACGGGCTTAGTTGCTCCGCAGTATGTGGGATCTTCCCAGACCAGGGCTCGAACCCATGTCCCCTGCATTGGCAAGTGGATTCTTAACTGCTGCGCCACCAGGGAAGCCCTGTTTCCTTTTTTGATTGATGTATATATTTGGTTAAGTGCCTTTTTGATGAGGACTTGCTTTAATTTGTCCATAGGAAGATTTAAGGCATCACTATTTGTCATATAAGAGGAAACACAGGACAAACTTTTTAGTATTTTAAAGGGTTTTTTAAGGGCACTTGTCCAGTTTGTGGAGCTGACTAGAATAACCTTCAAAGATTTTACAGCAGCTTGAATTTTGTTTATAATTGGTTTGTCCTGAAGTGTTTCTCTTGATTGACAAAGCTGCATCATATTTGATAGATTTGAGCACATACTTCTCTTTGAGCAGTCAGCTGATGATTATAGACTATTTGATTTCTTACCATGCTTCCCTAAGGAAAGATGCTTGCCTCCCTCTCTTCCTCTCTTTTTCTTTTTTCTGTTGAGGTATAACACACAGATTACAAAGTTCGTAGCCAGGCTAATCCTAAATGCTTGATGAATTTTCACATATGTACATATCCACATGACCACCACCCAGATCAAGGTGGAGAATGCTTTCAGCAACCCAGCTAGCTTCCTCCAAACTTCCCAGTCCATACCACCCCGCTACTGGAAGTAACCACAGTTCTGACTTCTATTATCATCAGTTTTGCCTGTTCTTGCACATACGGTATGTGCTCTTGTGTGTGGCTCCTTTTGTGCAATATTTTTGTTTTTGGGATTCATTGAAGTTATTGAGTGTGTTATGGAACCAAACTTGAGTCTGCTTGTCCCTGTGTAGTA
Organism: Balaenoptera ricei; assembly: GCF_028023285.1. Lineage (NCBI taxonomy): Eukaryota > Metazoa > Chordata > Mammalia > Artiodactyla > Balaenopteridae > Balaenoptera > Balaenoptera ricei. The sequence continues at coordinate 18,735,257 of NC_082639.1, forward strand.
AAGCCAATCTACTGACACTGGTTGTGGTGAAGGAATATGTACCATTTATTGCAGGGCGCCAAGCAAGGAGTCCAGGCAGCTAATGCTCAAAAGGCCCAAACTCCTTGATGGCTTTCAGGGAAAGGTTTTTAAAGACAGGGTAAGGGAGGGGGGTTATGGAGTGCATGATTAGCTTGTGGACATACTTCTGATTGGTTGGTAGTGAGGTAATTGGGAGTCAACATCATCAGCCTTCTGGTTCCAACTGGTCTGGGGTCTACATGCTTGTGGGCAGCATACAGTTAACTTCTTCCATCTGGTGGGGGTTTCAGTATCTGCAAAACAGCTCAACGGATATAGCTCAGAATATTATCTACAGCGCTTGAGGAGGAACTAAACGTCCCTGACTCTGTTTAATGGCTAAACTATTATTATTTTGTCTTGCTTGACTGTCTCCCTTTGCTTCTGCATTTTCTCACTTCTCTGATTAAATTTATTCTTTGGCATTTGGGGAAGGCCTAGGAGGCTAAAGTTTTTCTACAAACAAGAGGAAGGTGGAGGACATAGGGAGGTCTGTACCAGGAAGGCCCCATAGGGTCCTGCATGAACAAGTGTACAGAGGGCTGTTTTGTTGTCTTTGCTGTTGAGTAGCAGCCCATTATATGCCTCTGCCGCAGTTTATTTACCCATTCATCTGTTGACTAATTTGAATTGTTCCCAGTTATTGGCTATTACAAGTCAAGCTACTAGGAACATTCTGTACATGTCTTTTTGTGCAACCATTTCTCTTGGGTATATACTTAGGATTGGTATTGCTGAATGAGAAGGTAGCCATATATTGAGCTTTAGAAAAATATGCTAAACAGATTTCCAAAGAGGTTGTACCATCTTATATTCCTACCAGCAAGAGATGAGCATTCCAGTTGCTCCAAGTCCTTGTGAACACTTGTCAGTCTTTTTAATTCAGCCATTCTGATGGGAGTGTTGTGATGTCTCCTCATGGTTTTAATTTGTATTTCAAGGCTACTTGGTTCTGTGGGTCACTCTACCCAGGCTTTTACTTTTTATCTGAAAAGCCCTTATATTTTACATAGTGGAATATGCCAATGTTTAAAATGGTTTCTGAAACCTCAAAGGTGCAGCATTACTCTTATTATTATTAATTTTTTTTTGGCTGCACCACACGGCTCGTGGGATCTTAGTTCCCTGACCAGGGATTGAACCCAGGCCCTTGGCAGTGAGAGCACAGAATCCTAACCACTGGACCACTAGGGAATTCCCCCTAAAATGGTTTCCGAGATGACTGGACAGCTTTCACAAATTTGCTTATTCCCAGCCTTGGCATCAATAGTCTCATAGGCTGAAGAATGCCTCTGTGTGTGTGTGTGTGTGTGTGTGTATGTGTGTGTGTGCGTGTGTGTGTGTGTGTGTGTGTGTGTGTGCATGTAACTGGTAAGTCTCTGTTTCAGAGAAGAAGCTTTCTCTAGAATGTTCTTGGAACATGGAGTCATGCCAGGTGATTCCACCTGTGATAAATCCCTCAGATCAGGTATCTTTTCAGTTTTAGGAAAGGGCTTTGTCCCTGACATTCAGTATAAAGCATCTGTTTACATAGGATTGGGAAAGGAAATGTGAGAAATAGGAGCAGTTCTGTCTCAAATATAAATCCGGGTAAGAAAAGCCTGAAGGAGTGAATTTTGCTGGTCCTGGACAATTACTGGCAGTGCAGTGACTGCCAGGAACACATCTTGGATAGGACCATTGTTAGGTTAGTGGTACATCTCATCACTCTAAGGTATAACTCAAAAATCACCTTCTCAATGAGGCCCACCCTGATTGCCCTATTTAAAATGTAACACTCTCCTGATCCTCTTTACCTTGCTCTTTTCTTCCCCCCAAAGCCCTTATCATCTTCTAACCTAAATTATCTTTTTATTATTGTGCCAGTGACAAGCTATTTTAGCTCCAACTCACCTTCCTATATTCTTTGCAGTGCTGGTGCTGGGACTCTGCAAACTACATTTCTGCTTTGCCAGCTGGTCCCCGTTAGACTCTGCATAGACAATACCTGAGGGAGATTGCAGGGATGGAGGAGGAGGAAGGGACTTGCTCCTCCCAGTTTGCTTCCTGTTCCGGTGAACATCTCTCCAGCTACAGATCTTCACCCCAGCAGTGGCAGTTCCTTCCTGTAGCAGCAGCTGAATCCACTTTGCAGTGTTGTTAACACCTGCAGAAGCAGCTTCACTGTACCCCCTCAGAGATACTGGCACCAGCCGAGCAGCACCCCTCTCTGTTCCCCCCACCCCTCTCTCCATCCCCACTATAATGGCAACTTCATAAGGGCAGGGATTTTGTCTGTTTTGCTCACGGAGCCATTCCAAGCAATTAATACTGCGCCTGGGCACTTTGTAAGTGCTCAGTAATATTTGTGGGCTGAGTGAGTGAGTGGGTGCATGGGTGGATGGTTGCTGGTTTATGACTTCACGTGAATAACTTGTTTGACTGAGTTTTCAATTTAAGTTTTTGTTTTTCTGAGCCAAGATTAACTGTAAAGTGAGGTTTAAATAAATTAGAATGGCATGTTCTTTTTTGAGATAGACGCAGTCCTCAGAACTTGGGTGTTTTGACTTAAGGTTCATCTAGTGAAGTTTTGGGTACAGCCTTGGATTGGGAGATAGAAAAGCAGGATAAAGCTACTAATGACAGGGACAGCAGAATATTACTTTGGTCAGTGGTCAGCTCAGGAAATCAATGTATTTAACAAAATATGTTTCGAGACAAACTCATTCTAGACCAACCAATAGCCTTGCATTCTTTTTTTTTTAGAAACTAGAATTTTACAGTCAGGGCAAGATCATTGGTAAAAGCCTCTGAGTTATAGAGACAGGAGTAGAGAAAAATCTCTCCAGCAAGAAGCAACAAGACCAAGTAAGGTCATAGTGGCAACTTGCCCAAACGGAATTAATGCAGTGGTTTTCCATTTGATCAAAGAACAAGTGAGTGATTAAGATCCAAAGGTGTCTTGAAGTGATCACTTCAGCAGCACATATAGTACTAAAACTGGAATGATACGGAGAAGATTAGCATGGCCCCTGCACAAGGATGAGATGAAAATTCGTGAAATGTTCCATATTTTTCAGCTCCCTCACTCAAACACAGCAGAAGACAGCCCTCTAAGACTCAGGAAGTGGGTTCTCACCAGACATCTCATCTGCAGGCATCTTTTTTTTTTTTTTTTATTAACATATTTCCATACAAATAACCCAATGAAAGTTTAGTATTAGTTGTTTTGTTTGTTTGTTTGTTTATACTGCAGGTTCTTATTAGTCATCAATTTTATACACATCAGTGTATACATGTCAATCCCAATCACCCAATTCAGCACACCACCATCCCCACCCCACCGCAGTTTTCCCCCCTTGGTGTCCATATGTCTGTTCTCTACATCTGTGTCTCAACTTCTGCCCTGCAAACCGGCTCATCTGTACCATTTTTCTAGGTTCCATATACAATCTGCAGGCATCTTGACCTTGGACTTCCCAGCCTCCAGATCTTTGGGAAATGAATGTTTGTTCTTTAAGCCCAGAACAAAACAAAACAAAAAACCCCCCACAAAAGTATCTTGGAGACACCAGTGACTCAGAAAGTCACTGTTCATTAAAATAACTTTTTTTTTTTTACCTAGAATTTTAGTTCATCAAGCACCATTTAGATAGTGCTAAATTTTTAGTTTGACCTTGGAAAATTCTTTTAAAGATTTTATTGTCCATTTTTACAGAGCTGTAAACATTGTCACAGGCCTCCAGGACAGTTTAGACTAAAAATATATTACTTACCTGCAGCACGCATCATGGAGTTGCTTCTTTAAGTTTTGGCTTCCTGTGAAGAAAATGGGATCATTGAGTAATTTTGGTCACTTTGTTAATGTGTGTGTCTGAAGCTTTAACTCATAGTGATATTGCATAGAGAGGGGTTTGGTGCACTCATTTTATCAATATTACTAGTGCTGTTATATCTACTAAACGCTTTAAGAAAAGAGTCTGGTTCACTGGGTGTTTGCATGGGGTAGGTATCTTCTTAGAGACTGACTTGTGAACCTACACTGAGAAACCCCGATGCTTCCCAGCAGTTTATGAGCTCAGTGGAACAAGGTAAGGTCTTTTCCAGCATGAATCTAAAGAAGTTTTCCTTTGTTGGTCTTGAAAGTGGATCCACCAACCCAGGTGCAAATTGATGGCAGAAACAGGGAAGTGTATGTGGAATTGTTTGTTTTGCAGTGCTGTGAATGATAAGATTTCACAAAACCCATACGAGCTTGGCAGAAACTTACAGCTTTATGAGTGCTTTTGAAGATCTTTTTCGGGCTTGTTTTCTTTCTTTCTCTTTTTTTCAATAATAGGGGTAAATCAGGATTATTTTTTATGCATCTTCTCCTGACAAGACAGTAGGACCTCAGATTAGTTTACCTGTTGGAATTTCTGCAATGTTTATTAGCCAAAGGGGAGTGATTCAGGCTGCTTAATGTTTGTAGGGGCATGTATTTTAGCTAAATTTGTCTTTTATTGATAGAAAAAAAGTTTCAATGCTTCTGAACTCTGGGGATCACTGAGACACTGTCTTGAATTGGGAAGAATTTGGAGGTTTTTGAAAACAATCTTTCAAGTGAAATGAGCACCTCTGTTGTTTGACATGGAGAGGGTTGGTCTCCAGTGGGGATTAATATCACAAAGGAGTTTTTTAGCAACAGTGGCAGAAACAATATTTGTGCATAGGAAGGCCTTAATTCTTCCAGGAAAAAACCCCACAAAACACTTTATTTAATTATGAAAGAAGACTGATAGAAATCAGCCTTGGGAAACTGAATGAACATCATTTGGAGGTGCAGGAGGGCTTACCTCATCATTCACCATCTTTATGGGCTGGCCTAAGTTGGACTAAGTGAACTTCCTTGAATGGGTCATCCAGGAATCTACCTTATGCAGAAACAATACTACCTCTTTGTATATAAAACAAAAGTTAAAAAACTTAAAAAAAACCCAAAACTGGTGGGTTTGGCAGACAGGGTAATAAAAAGCCCCAGTCCAGTCTGATGTAAAACCTTCAGACTTTCATCCAATTTAAAGCTTCCCTTTTCCCAGGCTCAGAAGCCTGCAGAGTGGGGAGGACACATGGTTGGCATCTCCTCTTTTTTCTCCTTTCCCTCCCTCCCCACTCCCTGGGCCCTGTTTTGGGTCCCTCTAGGGCTGGGGCAGGGGGAGGGAAAGATTGTTTTTGGTGGCTTCACTACTAATCTGACGTTGGTGCCAGATTACTACTGAAGTAGTGGAAATCTAAAGATGACTGTCCTGTGAGGTGATTTTGTGGATTTTTTTTGCGATCCCCTCTCTGGGGACCCCCCCTGCAGTTCCACAGAGTGGGGGATGCCTCATCTGATTGGCCACCCCATCTCAGTTCTGTGTTTGATGCTCTGAAATCCAGCCTTTTACAGGTGATGTCATCTGACTTCTGGCAGATGACATCTGACTCTCTGGGGCAGACTTCTTTGTGGGTGTCTCATTCCTGGCAGTTCCCCTGGGGTCTGCCCATGGAAAGCATGCACCTTTACCTTGCTGTCGGTCAAACTTCTCCCTGGAGATAGATATTTTACCAGTTTCTAAGGATAGTCTGGGTTATTTGTTTGTGGTGTCAGTTAACAATTTATTGTGTCTCAGCATTAAAGCCACCATTCATTGCCCTGCTTTTGATAGTTAAGATGGACCCCGGTAAATATTCCCCCTTTGCCAGCTGGCATGATGATCAGCCTTGTTTGTAGAGCATGCTTGGGGGACACTGCAGGAGGAAGGGGGCTTCTCTTCAGGATTTCCATGTTCTTCTTTTCTTGCTCCTGTGATGCGTAGCAATGTTCAGTGTTCAGTGACCAGTGGTATGTGGGACAAACAGTCGTGCTCATGCTAGTGAGTTTTAGAGTCACCCCTGTGGGCAGCTTCCCAGTGAGTTTCAGGGGCACCACGTGGGCATCTTCTAAGTGAGTTCTGTTGGCATCCACTGGGTGGCTTCCCAGCTATTCTTCTCCATTAAGTAGTTTCCTAGTGAATTTTGTTCTCACCCAAGTGGGCAGTTTTCTGCTTGTCAGCCCTGGCCTATGGCGCTTCAGCAAACCTCTCCACCATCTAGTGGAGAAACATCTCTCATGAGGTCTGAATTTCTTCCAGATTTGTTCTTTCCTTGGGCACTCTGCCTCAGTCCTATAGGGAAGGCCTGTTCCCTGTATCAGCTATTGCGTCATTCTTGGGCATTCTCTCTACACCTTAGTCATTAATTATTCTAAGAGTTCCCTATTATTAGATAACAATTCTTTACATTAAGCTTTCCCCGTTCAAATTACTGTGTGGTTTCTGTCACCTGACTGGACCTTGACTAATACATTTGTCTTTTTCTTATTGATTTTTGGTAATTCTTTGTATATTCCAAATCTTAATACTATGTTATGTATTTGTTACATATCTTTCCCCAGACTCTTACTTATATAAAAAGTACACATATGGGGACTTCCCTGGGGTCCAGGGGGTAACACTCCGGGCTTCCAATGCGGGGGGTGGGGGGGGGCCAGGTTGGATCCCTGGTTGGGGAACTAGATCCTGCATGCATGGGACAACTAAGAGTCCGCATGCCGCAACTAAAAGATCCCGCCTGCCGCAACTAAAACCCGGCGCAGCCAAAATAAATATTTTTTAAAAAGTACACGTATGTAGAATTTAACTAATAATTATAAAGAGGACACTTATGTATTCTCCCTCCCAAGGTCAAGAAGTAGAGTACTGTAAACACCCTGCAAGTCCCAGCACGCCCACCCCCCAACCGCCAACCACAATTCCATCTTCATCTCCCCTCCTCCCACTCCAGATAACTACTATCCTGGCTTTTATAATAACACTATCCTTGCTTTACTTTAGAGTTTTAGTACATCTGTGTGTGTCTGGATGTTAGCATAACTGACACAATCTTGGGCCCCGTTTGGTTCCTCCTGTCCTTCCACTGACCCTACCTTGGGCTGTACTATGTAGCACATCTCTTCTCTGTGGAGGGCTTTGTAGTTAATAGATAATGTTTAATGATTGTTAGGTCCAGGTGGCCTCTATGCTCTTAGTTCCCAAACAATGATGAAGACCTTGGCTGACTTACTCCCAGTGCTCAGGAGACTAGTTACTCATTCATAAAGCTTGACTTAGGAGAGCACTCTGTGTTTCCAAGCATGTACCCCCGTACGCTAGGTTAACTATAAAATTGTCCCAATGGCCCCTCTGTGCTGTAGAGCGCGGCCGTGAATGCTTCCAGATTGTCATCTGCCTGATCCCACTCTGTGAGCAAGTTATCCTATAATAAGCTGACCCATTGAGTATATGGAGCTGCCTGCCTCGTTTTTCAGTCTCAAGATAATCTCAGTTCAGTGGGCGCTTTTCATTCTCTTTGTCCTCCAACAGTATGCATCCTCAAACAATGTAATTACGTTTACTTTTAGTTCTATATGAATACAGTCTTACTGGATGTGTTCTTTTTTTTTTTTTTTTTTGGCTGCCCCCGCGAGGTTTACAGAATCTTAGTTCCCCAACCAGGGATTGGACCCGCGTCCTTGGCAGTGAAAGCGCCAAGTCCTAACCACTGGACCGCCAGAGAATTCCCTGGATGTGTTTTTTCTAACTTATGTTTGTGAGATTCATCCATGTCATTGTGTATAGTCCTAACTTATTGCTGTATAGCACTTCACTGTGTGAACGTATAACATCTAATGTATCCATCTTACTGGTGATGGGCAACAGAGTTGTTCAAAGTTTTTAGCTATAATGAACCATGTAGATATGAATATTTTTTTTAAACATCTTTATTGGAGTATAATTGCTTTACAATGGTGTGTTAGTTTCTGCTTTATAACAAAGTGAATCAGTTATACATATACATATGTTCCCATATCTCTTCCCTCTTGCATCTCCTTCCCTCCCACCCTCCCTATCCCACCCCTCTAGGTGGTCACAAAGCACCAAGCTGATCTCCCTGTGCTATGCGGCTGCTTCCCACTAGCTAGCTATTTTACGTTTGGTAGTGTGTATATGTCCATGCCACTCTCTCACCCTGTCACATCTCACCCCTCCCCCTCCCCATATCCTCAAGTCCATAGATATGAATATTTTTGAACAAGTCTGCTACACTGGGCTCCTTCAACTGCTGGGGAACCCCTCCCTGGCTGTTGTCTCTGCCTGCAGCGTCCTTCCCCAGGGACATTCTCTACATGGCTGGCCCCTTCTCACATTTCAAGTCTCAGTTCAAATGTCAGCTTCTCAAAGAGACTTGCCTTGATAATGCCACCTAAAATAGCTCCACCTTCACCCTTAATCTCTACCACCTCACCCCATTTACATGCTGCTATCTGAAATTGTTAGTTTTTTTAATTGATTTTTTTATTGTGGTAAAAATATGCATAACGTAAAATTTACCATTGTGACCACTTTTAAGTGTATGATGCAGTGCCATTGTACATTCACAGTGTTGTGTAACCGTCACTACTATCTATTTCCAGAACTTTTTGTCATCCCACACAGAAACTCTACACCCATTAAATAATAACTCCCCCTTCCCTCCTCCTCTCAGCCCTGGGTAACCTCTATCTCACCTTTTCTTTTCTGGCCGTGCCATTTGGCATGCAGGATCTTAGTTCCCTGACCAGGGATTGAATCCATGGGTCCTGCAGTGGAAGCGCAGAGTCTTTTTTTTTTTTTTTTAATTTATTTTATTTATTTATTTATTTTTGGCTGTGTTGGGTCTTCGTTGCTGTGCGCAGGCTTTCTCTAGTTGTGGCGGGCGGGGGCTACTCTTTGTTGCAGTGTGTGGGCTTCTCATTGCTGTGGCTTCTCTCGTTGCGGAGCACGGGCTCTAGGCACGCGGGCTTCAGTAGTTGTGGCACGTGGGCTTCAGTAGCTGTGGCTCACGGGCTCCAGAGTGCAGGCTCAGTAGTTGTGGTGCACAGACTTAGTTGCTCTGCGGCACGTGGGATATTCCCGGACATAGGGCTTGAACCCGCGTCCCCTGCATTGGCAGGCGGATTCTTAACCACTGTGCCACCAGGGAGGCCCTGGAAGCGCAGAGTCTTAACTACTGGGCCGCCAGGGAAGTCCATCTATCCCACTTTTTGTTTCTATGAATTTGCCTATTTCTAGGTTCCTCATATAAGTGGAATCATATAACATTTGTCCTTTTGTGTCTGGCTTTCAGGATACATTTATGTTGCAGCATGTGTCAGAATTTCATCCTTTTTAAAGGATAAATAACATTCCATTGTATGTAGGTACTACATTTTGCTTATCCATTCATTGGTTGATGGACACTTCAGAGTTGTTTCTACCATTTGGCTATTTTGTATAGTGTTGCTATGAAGTGTACAAGTTTCTGTTTGGATCCTTGTTTTCAATTGTTTTGGGTATATATCTAGGAGTGGAATTGATATTGTTTTTTTGTTCATTTGTTTATTATCTCCTTTTCATTAGACTACAGACCCCAATGCCTAGAAGTGTCTGACTCACAGTAGGAGCTCAAAACACATTTTTTTTTTTTTTTTTTTGAAATGAACGAACTTCCCAGGTAAACTGAACAGGGCATTATAATAGTAACCTGCGTCATGGTTAAGAGGACTAAATGCCACATGTCCTAGCACAGGGTGCTAGCATTTGGTCACAGTTCAGTTTACATTAGCTCTAAATGAAGACTTCACTCAGCCCAAGTTCCTGAAGTTGATGACGGCTTCTATTTAACTCTCTGTTGCCAGCAAAGATTTTTTTTTTGGACATTCTCCAATTTGCCCAATGCCATGAGGGCACCAAATATCAAGATGCTCAAGGCCCTGCACCTGTTCTCAGGCAATTCATAATCTAACTAAATTCAGAACATAGTCTTAAAAGCAGAAACTAGAGGAACTGCTCAGGAAGTGAATTCAGTTGCGTTTTAATTTTAATCAAATTAGTTTCATAATTAACAATGTGACTTGGGAGACCTATTCAACATGGGTGAAAACAGACTCAGAACAAAAAGTTGTCCACTGTTTGTATTCTGCAACTTCTGATGATCCTAGTAGAATCCCAAGTCCTGGGCTGGAAGGTGACACCCACCCTCCAGCTTTACACTTCGCCGATGCATATAGGGTGACAAGAAGTTGCTTAAACTTTTGCCAAACTACACTCTTATTTCACGCTCCTTGGAATTGTAATATGTGAATCTTTGGGGAAATCCTGGGTGGCAGGGGGAGGGTGGAATGGAGAGATGAAGGAAAAGGAAGCAGGGACTGTTAATAATAGACTTTAAATAAGTTTCAAACCAACAAGTTATGATTAAGTGCCCACTGTGTGCTTGCTACAGTGCAGTGAGACTGGGGCTGGGGAACAGAGAGGTGATAATTTACTGTTGTTCTATCCTCAAGGAGTTTATGAGCAAGATGGGGCAGATAGAACTCCTAGCTGAGAAATTCCCACAAGACAAAGATATTAGTAAGTGCCGAGAACTGAGAGATTTGCTGATACAAAGTTAGACTGTCAGGGTGGAAGGGCTCATTGAAATAATCTGATCTAGTCCTTCATTTTAGAGAGGAGAAACTGAGGCTCAGAGAGGGTGAGGGGTTTGCTTAAGACCACACAGCTAGATGATGTCAAAGCTAGGACTTGAACTCGGGTTTCCTGACTTCTCCACCAGTGTTTTTTCTATTGATCCACAGGTGTCACTGTTAATTGAACAGTCTAGCTTGGCTTTGTCCAATAGACAGATAAAATTCTATAACATGAACCGCACATAGAGTTTAAAAATTTCTAATAGTCACATTGAAAAAACAAAAAGAAACAGGTGAAATTAATTCTAATAACATTGTATTTAACTCAGTATATCTGGAATATTATGACTTCATCATGTAGGCAATATGAAAATTATTAATAAGCTATTTCACATTTTTCTCATTGTACTAAGTCTTAGAAATTGGTTTATATTTTATACTTCAGCACATTTCAACTTGGACTGGCCACATTTCAAGGGTTCACTGGTCACATGTGGCTGGTGGCAGCTGTATTGACCAGGGCCAGCTGGCTCTTTGAATTGAATGATTTATGTGCCAGATTTTCAGGGGAAATCTTGAAGAATGTGAAAGGTGTCATACAGACATCATGGTTTACAGTCAAAAGAGTCTTAGAGTTGGCAGCCTGGGCTTTGAATCTTGGTTCAACCATTTACTAACTGTAGTTTCTGGCAAATCAACTAACCTCCTTGATCTTCCTTTGGTTTACATCTACCAAAGGGCAGTTGTAGAGATCAGTTGAGCAGAATATATAAAATATATTTATGAATTATATGTAAATACATATGGATGTAATATATGTACATATATATGGATGTAATATATGTACATGTATGTATGTATGAAAATGATTTGCTAGTATAGCATCTGGTACTCAAAGTATTATTCTTATTTCCTGAGAATACAAATGATTTGGAAATATTGTCATGTGCTGAGCACCAGATGGGTGAGACAACTTTATTAAGCATGTTTAGTATCCTGTGAGATTGGTACAAAAGCAAGTGGGAAGCCACTAAAGATGTCACAGGATGTCAGAGGTGGGAAAGCCAGCTCATCTGGTCAAAGTCAGGAGGAGCAAACCTTGCTGAGTCGCCAGTCCCTTTGCCCATGGGGCCTGACCCCAGCTGACAGCTGCTGGGGAGATCTGAGCTCTTTGGCCAGCAAGCTGCATGCTTTTGTAATCTGCTCTGTTAACATATTCACTTCAATTTCGGAGTCAGAATTAAATAGGCAGAGGCTCTGCTGGAAGCTGAATTGCCTCAAAACCCAGCTCCAACCAGTCCTTTGAGAATGGAGAGGCTCACAATCACCTGGGTAGGTAGGCACACTTGTTTTCATCACTTGGCAGATGAAAAAACTGAATTCTGGAAAGGTGAAGTGATTGGGCCAAGATAAGTGAGCTGAGATTTGAACCCACATAGCCTGCCCCCTGAGGCTGCTTTAGGGACTAGAGATTGTTATAGGAAAAATACCAAGTAAACTAAATGCTGTTAATTGCCTTCCCATCTTCAGAAAGCAATCTGGAATCTACCACTTGAAATGGTTCTGTTTTTAGTTCTTCTAGTGGTCACCCTACACCTCTAAAGATAGATTTGTGTGGCTACTTCTCAATGCATTGATTTTAGACATTTCTACTGACTTCTCGTTGTGGGTTATACAACCTCCAACCTCTTCCTGTTCTCATTTTTTTTTTTTAACATCTTTATTGGAGTATAATTGCTTTACAATGTTGTGTTAGCTTCTGCGGTATAACAAAGTTTGGATACGTTATGTGCATTTGAGCTTCATAAATATCTTTTCTTTTCCATCAACTTTCCACAGTTATCTTTTGATCTCCAAGAAACAGAGTTTACATATTTATCATTATGTAAATAGAGCCAAGTAATGTGCTAGGATGGCATTTATTTCTCTGCTCATTCAATGCCATTCAAGGAGAATGCCCCCAGAGTCAATTTCAAATGGATTCTTCTTTAATACACATCACTGACTCTTTAAAATCATGACATATTTTATTTTTGGATTATGTCTTTCCCATACTATTCCTCCCCCTCCCCTGGCATTTCTGAGCCTCGAAGTTGGGAGAAGCTAATAAAAATTGCTAATCTTTTTTGAGCAACTGCCACATGCTGGGCACATTACAGAGTGCTTTACACATAATAATTAATTTAATCCTTACAGCTACCCAAAGAGGAAAGTACAAGAGTATCCCCATTTTATGGACGAGGAAATTGAACCACAGAGAGGTTAGGTGGTGGAGCTGGGGTTTAATGCAGACTCTGCCTGGTGCCCATGTCCACACGCTTAACTACTATACTCTTCTCAAAAGGGACATGGGTCATCTTCACCACATTCCTAATCCATTCTAGCTCCCTACTCACTCTGTGTATTGCTCCCCTGTTCTAATTTAGATCTGTTTCTTTACATTTTGACCACGTCTTTCTTGTCCAACTATTAAAATTTATTTTAAATGGGCATGTTTGAAGGGCCATTATTCTGCCTTCCACATCTGTGGAAGAGGTCCATGCAGGTCCTGGAAGTGAGTTGGGACCATTTGGCCAGAGAGTTCTGGGTGCTGGGTATTGCATGCATAGTTTGGAAAGGGGAGATGTCACAGACTGTGTTACCACGTTCCCTTGGTTCCAAAGACTCCTTGGCCCGTGGAGAGGGGTGCAGCCAGCAGAGGGTCACAGTGCCCACTAAAGCATGGGGCCCAGAGAAGAAGACCCTCTGGCCTGGGTCTAAGGCCAATACTATTTTCTCCAAGTGGTTTTTATTTTATTTTATTTATTTATTTTTATTTTTGGCTGTGTTGGGTCTTTGTTGCTGCACTCGGGCTTTCTCTAGTTGCAGTGATTGGTGGCTACTCTTCGTTGCGGTGCTCGGGCTTCTCATTGCAGTGGCTTCTCTTGTTGTGGCACACGGGCTTAGTTGCTCCATAGCATGTGGGAATCTTCCTGGGCCAGGGATTGAACCCATTCCCCTGCATTGGCAGGTGGATTCTTAACCACTGCACCACCAGGGAAGTCCCTCCAAATGGCTTTTAACAGCTTTTGAAAGTAAACTCATCCTCAAAGCTCAGTGATTTGCTACCACTGAGATGATTCAAAAAAATGTAACTTGAGTTCTGACTGTCTGGTTGCGGGCGACCACTTAAGGGTCAAACCTGCCGACAGTCTCTGGAGTGCCAGGGCAAAGGGTGCCCAACCCTATCTAAAATCTGATCAGAGGCAGATGCCAGAAATCGCTGAGGCATTTCCCAGGAGGAAGGGATGGTCTGAGCAGCACATCCTCTTGGCCATGGGGAATCCTCACCTAGAAGGGGCTACTGAATATTGAAGCCCGGAGAGTAAGTCACAATGAGGAGTTCCACTTACAGTATGCCCAAGTAAGCTCCAACTAGACTGATCCTCCTACAGACTGCAGCTATTAACCTCTGGACAAAAAATAAAAAGATAAAAAAAATTTTAAAAAATAAACAATAAACTAAAAATCTTACCTGAAGCACTGGAGAATAAACAAAGGCAGACAGATTCCAGAGAGGAGTCAACACCTGGAGGAAGGGAATGGCACAGGATGAGTTTCTCATTTTTTAAATGCCTTTCAGTATACTGCAGTCAGCACCATTTGAGGTGTTCAGTAGAACACCTGCAGTACTTCTGGCCTGAAAACTCAAGAGGACAGAGTTGAGGGCAATCATAGCCACTGGAAAGTGAGGTGGAAATCCTGGAAAGGTGAGAGTCAGAGGGAAGACTTCTTTATAAACTCTGTACAAATCTCTGGCCAACCTCTAAATTACACATACATAGGACAGACTACAAGCAGATCAGCTAAGGGTAAAAGAAGTGAACTGACATTTGAGCTGCTTGCCGAAAGACAATGTTTGTGTTTGTAGTCCAACCAAGTTAATTACCTGACAAAACGAGCACAAAAATCAACACTCTGTAGTGGAAATATAACATAATCCAGGGTCTTCATAACATAATATTCAAAACAAAATCCAAAGTTATTTGACATGGAAAGGAAAGGAAGATGTGATCCTTTTTCAAGAGAAAAGATAGTCAAAAGAGACTGACCCTGAGGTGACTGGTTAATGATTTTAAAGTAGCTATTATAGCTGTGCTTTTTGCTGTAAAGGAAAGTATGCTCATAATGAAGGAAAAGATAGGAAAAGCTTGATAGAGAAATAGAAACTATAAAAAAAAGAACCAAATGGAAATTCCAAAACTGTAAAATTCAATATCTGAAATTTAAAAAGGCATTGGGTAGGCTTAAGTCTCAAAGGATCATGAAGTGAGGGTGTTAGGTAACATTGATGAGTGAATTACAAAAGCAAAATAAACAGGATCTTGGAACCAGGAAAACAGAGAATAAGAGGCTAGTTTGGCAGAGACAGGGTGCATATCTGTGGTAGCTTTTAAAACATTCAAAAAATTTTTTTTCTCTCTTCTGTTTAAAATATAATGCAAGTTTATAGAGATTTTGAAAATGCAGATGAGAAAATAAACATCAATTATAATCCCACCACTAGAGAATCCACTGTCAATATTTTGATGTTTATTCTTCTAGTCTTCTAAAATATATACAATTTTAATTTTCATTAAATAAGCTTACACTTTATATACTGTTTGAAATCTGCCTTTTGATTTTTTAAAAATTAATTTAATTTAATTTATTTATTTTTGGCTGCTTTGATGAGTCTTCGTTGCTGCCCACAGGCTTTCTCTAGCTGAGGCGAGCGGGGGCTCTCTTTGTTGCGGTGCTTGGGCTTCTCATTGTGGTGGCTTCTCTTGTTGCAGAGCACGGGCTCTAGGCACACGGGCTTCAGTAGTTGTGGCTCGTGGGCTCTAGAGTACAGGCTCAGTAGTTGTGGCGCACAGGCTTAGTTGCTCCGTGGCATGTGGGATCTTCCCAGACCACGGCTCGAACCCGCGTCCCCTGCATTTGCAGGCGGATTCTTAACCACTGCGCCACCAGGGAAGCCCTGCCTTTTGATTTTTAAAACCTATCCTGAACATCTTTCCATGCCTCTAAATATTTTTTTTGCATCATTTTTGATGATAGCATACCAGTCATGATATGATTGGATCGTAATTGTATATTAAGCATATTAGCCTTATATTTTCCATAGAGATCACAAATATTTTTCTCATTTGCTTTTTAGCTTTATGGTGAGCCTCTCCTTTCATCAGTTGGCCATGGTTCAGTAAAAACCAGTCACCATCTTTCTGGGTGGCCATCTGAGAAATGGTATTTCCCATGTGGGCAGGGCCCATGTCTGTTTCAGTCATCATTGTATCGCCAGCATCTAGCATAGTACCTGGAGTGAAATAGCTACTCAATAAATATGTGTTGGATGATTGACTAACTTCTGATTTGTGTCCCTGAGGGGAAGGCCAGGATACTATCAGTTAGTTCCCTTCCACTCCTGCCATGTAGCTAGTCTGCTTTTGACCTAGTAATTCATGTCCTTTGACTCAGTAATTCCTCTTCTAGAATCTATACAAGCGAATTTTTCAGAGATGCAAGCAAAGATTTTTATATAAGGATGTTCATCCCAGTCTCATTTACTAGTGAAAAATTGGAAACTATTTCTGGGAACATGGAAATGATGTATAGTTACATGATAGATAAACACTAACATAGGGTTTTGGAATGCTTTTTGGTGATGTGAGAAAATTTTTATGACGTCATACCATAGGAAAAAAGCTCAGAATGTAAAATTATATGTAAGACTTCTCAATTCTGTTAAGACTGGTAGGAAATACATCAAAAAAAATGTTAACAAGTGGTGTGTGAATTGGGAATGCTTTTAGCTCAAAGGATCAGAAAACCTGACTTATGGTGCCTTAAGCATAGAGGGATTTATTTTTCTCTCATAAGTTGTCTGGGGGTCTGAAGGCCTGGCATCAGCAGCTTGGTGATGTTGGGCTGGCATCTCTGCAATCTGCTTTTTAAGGTCACAAGATGGCTGCCCAGCTCCAGGCACCACGTCCACATTTGAGGCAGGAAGGAGGAAGGGGGGTAGTCTGGTGCCTGCAGTGTCTGTCCCTTCTACCGGGAACATGAACCTACCAAAGAGCCCCAGCAGATTTCTGTTTATGTCTCTTTGACCAGAACTGTGTCCTGTGGCTGCCCCCAGCTACAAGGGAGCCTGGGAAAGTGAATATTTTGCTTTCCAGTCTTGAGAGTGGAGGTGGCAATGGGGAAGGGGTGGGAATATCTGTTAGGCTAGTTAATAAACAGTGTCTTCCATTGTATTTATTTCTGGTTGGAGGGCTTATGGATATATTTTTTAAAAATTTTATTGAAGTATAGTTGACTTACAATGTTGTGTTAATTTCTGCTGTACAGCAAAGTGATTCAGTTATACATGTATATATTATTTTTCACGTTCTTTTCCATTATGGTTTATCACAGGATATTGAATATAGTTCCCTGTGCTATACAGCAGGACCTTGTTGTTTATCCATCCTATATATAATAGTTTCTGTCTGCTAATCCCAAACTCCCAATCCTTCCTTCCCCTCCCAGGCAACCACAAGTCTGTGCGGCTTATGGATATTTTTACTTTTCTTCTTGGTTCTTTTCTGTCTCGTCCAATTTTTCTACAGCAACCATTTATCATTTCTATCATTGGAAGAATACAACAGATGCTACTTTAAAAATCCCTTGTGAGGTTGTGGACTCCTGTCTCTGGAAGTGTCTGTACTGTCATCAGTCAAAAAAGTGCAGAAGGAACTGTTGAATTCTGTGGGAACTGGATTAGCCCTTCTATCTTCCCCAGCAACTGAGACTACAGGGAATGGGTGGGTGGGTGGGGAAATCTGTCATTTATTTTGATCCTCTCAGGCACCACGCTAATTACTCGGCAAGCATCCCCTCATTTAATTTTCACAGCAGCCCTCCTTTACAGACGAGACACAGGAACTTTAAATTACTGAATTAAGGCACACACATCAAGTAAAGCAAAGCTGGATCTCAGATTATAGCACCAAGCTTTAAATCTGTATATTCCTGCCACATAGTAAGCTCAGCAAACTTGTGCTGAATGAATGCAGAGTCAACGAATCAATAGGATGTATAATGTTTTTTTTAAACTACAGCTATGACTTGATAATTATTTCTTGTAGAACATCTCTGTTACCATTAATTTTAATTAGTGTGATTGAAAAATAGCAGGCTGTGTACATTGCCTGCCAGAGAGGAACCCTGTGCTCACTCGCCTGTAACTAATGTCCTTGACTAATTGCTGGCTAAGTAACTCGTATGACTCTAGATGAAAAGACGGCCAAGGGTTTGTCTCCCGTGGAGTCTTTAAATATTTTTATTATGAAAAAATTCCAAACATATACGAAAGTAGAGAGCATGGTACCCATATACCCATCACCCAGCTTCAAGAATCATCAATGTTTTGCTAACTTTTTCATTTACTTCTCTTTATTTCATTTATTTCTCTTCCTCTTACTTTTTTT
Organism: Balaenoptera ricei; assembly: GCF_028023285.1. NCBI lineage: Eukaryota > Metazoa > Chordata > Mammalia > Artiodactyla > Balaenopteridae > Balaenoptera > Balaenoptera ricei. The sequence continues at coordinate 18,753,311 of NC_082639.1, forward strand.
TTTTTTTTTTAAAACTGGAGTATTTTCAAGCAAACCCAAAGTCTCATTTCGCCAAGAACATTTCTATAATTGGAATGAAAAGGCTTTTGTGTGGCCCCGTGTTTCTCTTTCTTTAGATGTGCTATAGCACAGGAAGCGGTGGTATAAAAGTCAGCCCAGGGACACAAGGGTTTCTGGGAGGCCCAGGAGAGGAGGGGCACATTCCTCACAGGCTGTGCAATTTGTTTTGCTCTCAACCCAGGGCACTTCTTGGCTGAAACTCCTCCCGCCTCAGAATTGAAACTTTTCTCAAATGCTGAAAATAAACTATCTGGCTTCTAGCTAGAGACATCTGGGAAGTGTTGCTTCTGAAACTATTTTTGGCATGAAAATGTCACCCGGAGCTGCTGGAAATGATTTGGAAGTTTTGAGGTATTGAAAGCATCTGATGAGCGGTGCCTGAGGCCAAGTGGGTAGAGGTTAATTATTACACAGGCCAGGCATTTCCCATCAGGGTTCTTATTCCTCATGCGCTTCCTGTTTACGGCTCTCAATTCTTTAGGTCAAGGATGGCACTGGGGTTGGTATGTGAAAGGTGGCAGAACGGGTGTGGGGAGGGGGCCGCTGGTATGATCAAGGGGGAACGCACTGGCTGGCTGGCCTTCCTTCAGCCTGCACGCCCTGCCTGGCTCCCGGAAGTCCAGCGTGCCAGGAGATCCGCGGAGGGTTCCTGGAGAATGCCGGGACCATGTGTTCGCTGATGGGTTTCACCAGATAAGAGACAAAGTTTCTGACTTTCTGAGTCCCATGCAGGGTACCAGGGATCAGGCTGGACCAACTGAGATGCTTTCCAGGATGAGCCAGTGAAGAATAACACAAGGAGCAACTGGGAACTGTAAAGATGGAAGGATCAGAGGGGTTCAGAAATTGGGATGCTGGAAGCGGCCCAGGCCAGGGGTAGGAGTGGAGGCCATTGGGAACAGGCTGAGGAGAGGAGAATAAAGTCAAGGCCAGTGGTTCAGGCTGCAGAGTGTGAAAGACGTGGAGCTGCGGAGTCTGGCTTCGTTGGATGACGGTGTGCCACCGCTACCTACCCTGGGCTCAGGGAATATAGACTAGATGAAGATGGGAAAGACCCCTGGGGAGGTGGTTGATTCATAACTCTGAGCTGGTTTGGCTCACAACACTTCGGACACCAAATGCGTGGGTTATTTTAACACCAACAACCAGTTCTCCAAATATCCAGACACCAACTGGGTGTCCTACAATTCAATTCAATTTTGACACTAACCACCCAGAGGTAGAGTCAGACTCCACAAGGCTGTCACCTGCACTTCTGACCAACTGGCAATAAGTCGAGGGTTCCCATGACTCCCTCCTCAGAGTCGATAATTTGCTGGAATGGCTCACAGAACTCAGGGAAACATTTTACTTACGGTTTCTGGTTTATTATGAAGGATACAAATGGACAATCAGATGAAGAGGTCCACCGGGCAAGGAGCCGGGAAGCGTGGAGGGAGCTCCCACGCCCTCTCTAAGTGCACCACGCTCCCAGCACCTTGATGTGTCCACAAACCCAGAAGCCCTCGGAACCCTGTCGCTTAGCAAGTTTTAATGGAGCGTTCAGTACTTAGGCATGATTCATTAAATCATTGGCCATTGGTGATTAACTCAATCTCTAGTCTCTCTCTCCTCTCCAGAGGGAAGTGGAGGTGGCTGGGGGCAGAAAGTTCCAACCCTCTAGTCCTGCCTTGGTCTTTCTGGTGACCAGCTCCCATCCTGAAGCTATCTAAGGGCCCGCAGTCACCAGCCGTCTTATTAGCATGCAGAAGATGCTCTTTTCACCCTGGAGATCCCAAGGGTTTTAGGAGCTGTGTGTCCCAAACCAAGAACAAAGACCAGATATAAAATTTTTTAATTTTATCACAATATCCTTTAGCAAGGTCCTTTCTCCCACCTGAGTGGCACTTGGGGTTTAGTTGGGATTAAGTGGGAGGAGCTAAGACAGAGAACAGCGAAAGGTCTCAGGGACCTCCATCCCCACTGCCCCACCCTGGACCTGCCCTGTCCACAGTCTTCCTAGGTAGGAGGTAGTGTCAGCTGAAAGGACCCTCAAAAATGACCTTTCAGACTTCTTGCTTTACAGATGGGAAATTGAGGCCCAGACAAAGGAAAAAAACAATGCCCAAGATCCCACAGTGAGTGCTTGGCTTCAAGCCTGGGTGTGTTTGCCTCCAAGACCTGCATAATCCTCCATACTCGTTCCCAGCCAGGGCACGGCAGGACACCTGGCCCCCTCGCCCCCCTCACTGAACACCTGACCTGACTGCACCTGTAGCTGCTGGGGGTATAAGTTACCCATCATGCCTTGATGCGCGTGTAGGTGGTAAATGTAGGAGTGATTCATCTTACCTTTAAATTCAGAAATCATTTCAGAAATCAGAGGTGGGTGTTATGTTTTGGTGTTGGGAGTACAGATGAGTTTTATTTTCTCCTTCAACATTTCAAGGTTTTCCAAAATTTTTACAACAAACGTCTCTAACTTTATAAACCCCACCCCTCCCAATCTGATTTTAAAAAAGAAGGAAACTGGAGGGTGGCGAAATGCCCAGCTCCGTATTGAGGTCCAGCAAGCAAGGCCAACCAGCATCGGTCCCGCCAGGCAGAGGCCCTGAGCTGGAAGTCCGGAAGGTCATCCAACTCTCCAGCCTGGCAACCAAGGCCACCCAGGCGGCATCACCCCCACGCCTCACCTTTGCTCTCACCATCCCCTGCTCCTGAAATCTCTTCCCATGACCATCACCAAATCCAACTTCTTTTTTCAGGGCCCAACCACCAATTCTGCTAGTTCCATGAAGGTGTTTTAAAGCTCACCTTCCCTAGTTGGGATGAACGCCTGTCTCCCTCCTCTGACCACCAGTGGAACTTTATGTGAACCTGTTTTATAATCCTGATCATCTGACTTGTCCTGGAGTCATTTGCACCCAGGTCTGACTCTCCTCCTGGGCTGAGGTGTCCTTGAGGGCGGGGCCCGCATATTATGTATCTTTGTGCTCCCGATGCCATCTGCAGCCTGGCACACGCTAGACTTCAAATGAATGTTCGTTGAACTTAAGTGAATTGAAAATACAGTATCCAAAAGGGGGTACTGTGATAAATCCGTTTACAAGGGGGGTGGGCGGTGCATCAACCTCGGCACTATTGTCATTTGGGGTTGAATTCTATGTGCTGTTGTGCTTAGTAGGCTGCTACCTACTAGACGCCAGCGGACATCCCCAGCTGTGACAACCCAAAATTTGGACACTGCCAAATGTCTCCTGGGGGACAAAACTGCCTCCTGTTGAGAATCACTGGTGTGTGGTTTCAAGGGTTTTCATAAACAATCCCTAGGAGTAGGAATTCCCATGTGATAGATGAGGAAGGCAAGGCTCATGGAGAGTTTAGAGCTGAAACAGTTTTGCACGTAGGTCTCCCATTCCAAGTCCAGTGCTGATCCCGTTATCCTGGAGGCCTCCCAGGACCCCAGCAAGGTCTCTGCTTCTCCACTTTGGTGTAGCTACTCCACTCCCATGTCCCGGGTTCCACAATGTCCAATCCCCCCTGCCCCGCCTCCGTGGCTTGTGCCAGGCTGTGAGCCGCTGGTTGACCCTCCTAGTCCGTGCAGACTAGACCTCAGGCTGTGCCTGGATCCGACCGTCACACCTTCAGCACCTTGCCCTCCTCCCCGTGCTTGAACACGCTGATGGTGACCTGGCCCGTCTCGGAGCCATACTTGTTCTTGACGAAGACACCGTAGCGCCCGCTGTCCTCACTGTTGACCCTCTCGATGGTGATGGTGACCTCCGACCCCCTCACCTCCATGTGGTAGCGGTCAAGGAAGGTGATGGGCTGGTCGTTCTTCAGCCAAGAGATTTCAGGGAAAGGATCTCCTGAGATGACGCAGGTCAGGCACAGGGTCTGTTTGAAAGGACAGGAAGGGAACGCTCAGTCCACCCACTTGGAATAACCCTTGGTATCACCTTCACACTCCCAGGGAGCTCCCAGTGCAAGCTGCTCCTTGTGGTAAGTTCATTATGTGTGTTTTATTGTGACCCATAAAGTAATAACAGTAAAGGGAGATGTTTTACTCTAACCCCACATCCTCCATTCTCAACATTTCTATGGGAACACTTAACTAGTTAGACTGTCAGGCCGTTATTACTTTAGCAATTACCTGCCCCAGAATGGCCTGGACTTTGCTTTATTGCTTTTTATTGTATATTTCATTATGATTTTACCATGCAAATAAGGCTAGATTGCTTTAACATAAAGATTTAAGAATTGAGTTTGAAAATTCTCAACAGAGCAACTCTCACTGCAGAGGCTCTCTAGTGTAATGGCCAGACACTCAGATTCTGGAGCTGGGCTGCCAGGCTGTGAATCTCAGCTCGGCTCCTTTAAGCTGTATGACCTTAGGTAAGTCCCTTAACCTTTCTGGGCCTCAGTTTCCTCAGCTATAAAGTATGACTAGTAATAACACACTATTTCATGTGGTTGCCTTGACGTTTAAATAATGGAATAGTGCCTGGCACAAAGTAAGCAACATGAAAACGTTAGCTATCAGTTTCTAGAACATTAGACTTGCGTAACTTCAGTCCTGAAAGGGCTTTTTAGGTATCATCTAGTCAAACTCCTGGGGAAACTGAAGCTCACACGGAAAAGTCCGTGATACCCAGGGCCACCTGGAGAGATGGGGTAGAACCGGGGTGAGCACAGGCCTGTCACCCCCACCACGGGCCTGACACCAGGCTCAGTGTCTTTCCTTTATACTACATGTGACCAGTGAGGTCTGGTCACTCGGCCAGACTCTGGCGCATCCAGCCCCTTCGGCTCTGGAATCCACGGTGCTTCGTTGCTTTGTGCCCTTTGATGGATACAGGAGGGAACCCAGGGTGGGACTGCCGGCCGTGGGCTGGGGGACAGCCAGTACCTTATCTTCCATGATCGTGGCCACGTCCGGCAGGCCCCTCACCACTTTGGCACGATCTGGAAGGGAAAAACGAGACCCCCAGTGATGAATATTTTCCTGCCAGCTGCTTCCCAGCAGCAGGTTCCACGCAGTTGAGGTTTATTTTTAAGCAATGCTTCTTTTTCTTATTTGCATCATTTTGGGTGGACATCCTTAAACTTGTATTACATTATTTCCTTGCCTTTATAAACAGAAGATAGGGGACAGAATGTGTTTCTGTCACTGACTTGAGGTTATTATCGTGGCTGGTGGTACCTGGAGGTGACAGTGAGGTGCCCCTCCCCTGAGGACTGGGAGAGAAGGTGGTAAGATTGCTCTGACCCTAAACTGGCAAAATGCACACAACAGGTGTGACGAACCAGCTCAGGCAGTGAACAGGAAGGAAGCTTTCGGGACACTGATTCTGGTCAAGGGAGGGGACCTGGTGGCCATGGCGGCTGGGCAGGAAGAGACTGTGGTTGTAAATCACTAAGCAGAAAGCCAACAGGTCGCAATCGAGGCTGTGGGAACGGACCCTAGACCACGATCAGGGATGTGCCAAGAGCCTAAAGTGGCTGGTGTCTGTGCAACGGATGTAGGGGAGAAGGAGCCTGAATCAGGGTTGAGGGGGGAGGGGAAGGATGGCCCCAGAGATGGACGCTGTTGTGGGAGGATCGTTCACCAGGCCCATCATGGTGGGTGAAACAATCCACTTCCCTCGACTCTCAACTCGGCCAGCCCTGGCAACCACAGGTGGTGAGTTCAGGCCCTTCTCTTAGGGTCCTGGAGGGGGGTGTCCTGTGAAGAGACTCGGCAGTCCAGGATCGGGGGGGCAGGTGATTAGACGGAGGCGTGACGGGCTGAGTCGGGTCTCCAGGCTGCGCTCCTCCCACCAAGGTGGCCGCCCGCTGCAAGGGCTCCTCACTGCTCTTACACCCCAGATGGCCCCCTTCCAGATGGCAGTTATGAACGGCCTGCATTTCCCGCCAAGCGGGGACACTCAGGGACAAGACGCCACATAGGGCTAATGCCCCCTCCTACCAGTGGCCCCAAACGGTCAGTTTCCCTCCTCACTGTCAGGTTGAACGGGGCTGCTTTGCTCTGCTGCCAGGACGCTTCCCCTCATGGAAAGTCCTACACTGACCGGCTGGCTCACTGAGACCAGAAAGCTAGCCTCCTGGAACTGGGTAGAACTGGTTGCGGGGACCCGGAGAAGCTCCAGTGCATGGACCTGGTGGTCCCCCTGGGCAACTCAGAGGCTGTGTCCTGGATTAGATGAGGCCCTAGTGCCCCGACAGCCAGAACAAGCTTCAGCTTTAAAGCCATCTCGTCCCGGGCCTCGCTTGGAAAGATCAGCCCAGCCTCGGTCCCGTCTGCCCCTGCCTTTGGAGTCCCACCGACATCGGCCGTGTGCCTACTCGCCACCAGGCCCGCACCAGGCGCGTCCACATCCACGGTCTCAGGTATCCTTGGACTCCTCATCCACCTGTCTTCACGCTGCCACCATCTGGGTCTCCCAGCAGCTCTGTGACAGCCCAGAGCCACACAGACCCCATGGGGAACTGGGACTCCAGCTACCTGCCAGGAGGCGTGAGCAGCTGGGAAGCCGCCCCAAACTCAGAAGTGGAAACAAGAGAAATATGGCTGGACTTACTCTTCTCGATGATGGCCAAGGCTCTGAAAAATGGAAATGGGAAAAAGCTTTGGTGTTTCATTTGTTAAAGGACAGTCCTGCCCGGGTAGGGGGGAGGGGGTGACGGGGGAAAGGTGGAACTGTCCGGCCTCCCAGGAAGGGTCCTGTGCTTGTGCACCCCAGGGGCCTTGATCACACTGAGAAACGCCAAGGAAACTTACTTCAGTCTCTGGTGCTCAGCCAGGGCGTCCTCAAAAGCTACGAGAAGGAAAAGGGGAAAAGGTGCGTCAGGGCATCTACCCCCAATCTCCCCCTCTCCTGCAACCCACAGGTATAGAGCTCAGTGCTGACTGTTCCTCCACTCTGTTCCAGCATTCTCTTGGGGCAGTGCTAGGATTGGGTGGGGAGATGGGAGCCCCCCCAAAAGACCATGGGGTTTTATAAACAGGTTTCACTGAGGACAGACAGGCAGAGAGCTCACCTTGTCCCGAGAGATCAGCTGAGAGCTGCCGGGCTTCTTTCCCGGCCGCTATCTCTAGGGTGTATCTGCCCTTGTCTGAGTCTTTGGGATCCAGGATGTGGAGCCAGATCTCATCCAGGGTGGTGCCAGCCCTCAGCCGATCACCACTCTCCAGGCGTTTCTCTCTGAACGTGAGGGCAAAGAAATGGTTAACAGAGCTCAGCCCGGGACGGGCTGTCTGTCTGCCCATCTACAGGCACCCCTGCTCCAAACTCCTCTCCCAGGGTTTTGTTCCCAGATGTGTGAGCTGAAAGTGGTGGCCATCCATGAGATATTTGATAAATATCTATCCACTCATCCATTCATCATTCATTCATTCATCAAACCCTGTGCCAGCGCTGAATCTATATTTGTGACATGTCCTGCAGGCTGGGACTTTGAGGAAATGGTGCTCCAGGGTCAGTGACCACCTCCCCCCACCCCACCAGTGGGAGCCACTTCCTCACTTCATCCTTTTCCTCATCTTAAAACCTCCCAGGATTTCTTCCCACAATCACTCTTACATAATTCTTATAAACTATATAAACTCCTTTCCTTCTTTACTTAAATTTCATTCCTAAAGACACCTGGCCCGTGTCAGTGTTTTGTCACAGAAGTGACACCTCTGGGCTTAGTCACAGGGCTCAGAAACTCTCGAGGAGCAGCTTCACTGTTCTGAAATTCAGCTTGGCCTTGGTCTCACTCACATGACAAATCTGACTAAGTCCCGTCTAGCCTTCTCCATAGAACGGGTGCAGTAATGTCTGCTCCACAAGGCTGAGGTTTGCAAGTAAGAAGCACTGGGAATATCCTGCTCCCAAACTCTCTGGGGTCACTTAGCTCCTGGCTGAGTCTCTGATACCTGATACTGCCTTCAAGGCCTGGCCCTCAGTTAGTCGTCAGCCCCCCAGGTCCCTCTGCCTGCACCTCTCCCCTCAGCCTGGCTGCCTGAGTTTGCTAAGGCTGCAAAGACCCACAAGGGCACCATGACCCACTTGACCATCTGGTTCTCCATCGTTCCTGCATCCATCTCTCCCCCAGTTCCCAGATGGTGCTCTAAGACAATGGTCCTTCTGTGGCCATGGATGTTCTGGGAAAGTGATCTTAGCACCAGGGTTCCCACCTTTCCTGGGGAGACTCCCTTCTGTGCCTCCAACGGCTGTTCCCTGTCCCAGACTCCCTCTGTGGACAGCAGGACCGGTGAGAGACCCTGTCTCTGCCAAGCCCTTGGGACTGGGCTCTGAGGCGGGTGCTGGGCCCCCTCCAGCCTGGCTAGGGCTCCAGGGCAAGGCCAACCTACTTGTGGAACCAGCTGGTTTTCATGTAGTTCACGTTGTAGTACTTGACCCTGCTGAAGAGCCGGATCCCCTCCTCGGTGCCCTGGATTTTCAGTGGGGTCGCAGAGAGGGCTGGGGAGGCATGGGAGAAGGGTGAGTCTTCCCCAAGGCCCTTTGGGCAGCGCATCTGGGGGGCAGCCAGCTCGCCCCTGCTCTGGGGCGTGGTGGGGAGAACAGTGTGGTGAAGAGGCAGGAGCGTCTCCCCCAGTCTTTGAGGCTGGAAACTAAACCCACCCCCGGCAGCCAAGGATGGCTAGAGGTCCCCCGGAGGTTATGCAGCATCACGGCAGTGCTGAGCAGAGAGGGGCTTGCTTACCACCAATCCTGCCCAGCTCAGTGAAGACGGCATCCAGGGCTGGAGGGAGACAGAGGGAGTGGTCAGCTGATGAAGGGCTCCCCTAGGGATGCACCAGGTGGGGCCGTCCTTGGAAAAGGCTGGTGGACCTTATGAGCAGCTCTCAGAACACAGGCTTAGGGGTGGGGAGGGGATCCGGGGCACTGCGTGACTGGTGGGGCAGGGGGGCAACACAGATGGAGGACGAACGGGCCGACGTGACAGTTTTCCTGCAGGCTGAGACGACCAGCCTGGTGAGGAGCCTGGGGCCCGCTGGGGGGGCAGAGCAGAGAACTCAGGCTCCGGGTCTTGAAGCCTGGGCTCGCTGTGGGATAGTGCAGTGAACATGGGCACCAGTGTCACACAGACCAGGCCCTGCCACTGACCAGCTGTGCAGCCGTGGGCAGGTCACTTAACTCCCCTGGGCCTCAGTTGCCCCAGGTGAGGATCCCAGACAGTTTCCCCACAGGTCACACTGCATCTCTTGGTTCAGTGTGAGGCCCTCCTGGCCCGTCTCTGATGTCGCCGGCTCCCACCTTCACCTGTGAGGTCCAGGATGGTGTCGTCCTCCCCTCGCTCATCCGAAACCTCTGCTCTGTAAATGCCCTTGTCCTCTTTGGAAAGCTGGAAAGAAGGATGTGGGAAGGCGGTGTCGGCATGAGTTCCAGAAGGAGCGATGGACAGCAAATCAGGAGGCCTGGGCTCTAGGCCTGCCCCTAACTCTCCTCCCTGGGCCTCAGTTTACCCCCCTGCGATGGGTGATCTCTGAGGCTCCTTCCAGCTCCAGAGCCCTTTGATCCCAAGCCCAGGGCTTGTCTGGGCCTGGAGGTGGGGCGAGAGGGGGAACTGAGGGCAGAAACAGACGCCCCGCATGTGCTTCTCAGGCGGCTGCTCTGAGCAGAGTAAAGCGAGCCCTCGTAGCAGAGCTGGGCCGAGCAGGGCGCACCCTCCACCAGCGCTGCCCTGCTTCCCAGGGGCCCTGGATAGAGGGACCTCTCTGCATCTCTCAGAAGGAAGTGTGCTTTCTTTTGCTCAGGACAAGGGGGTCCTTACTAGCACATGCTTGTCAGCCCCAAGTGAAGCCTGGGTCAACACTCAGCAAAGCAAGAACTTGGGTCATGCTTTGAAAGCAAGGTCAGAAGTCAGCTGTGCCCTCTTATTACACAGCAACTCCTCCAGGGGCTGCGGGGGTGGGGGCGTGATATCTGCCTCCCTGTCCTCTCAAAGGGCCCCTCTCACCCCAACCATCTCTACATAGTGTGCTTTGAGGCAGGATTCAAGGCAGACGCATCTCTTAACTGGGGGATCAAAGGGCTGAAAACCCCAACAGTCTTCTCCCATGTCCCCTTCCCCCTCCCTCAGTGAAGGCTCCAAAGTCCCAGCCAAATTCCGGTGAGAGTGATTGGAGAAACTTCCGGCCCCACTCTCAAGCTTTGTATCTTGGTATTTAAACTCTCTGAGCCTCAGTTTACTCATCTGTAAAATGGTGGCATAATCCTTGCCCTGGCTACGTACTATAGTTGCTGTGAGGATCAAGGGAGATAACTCTTCAGAAGCCAGAAAGTTCTGCACCAATAGGCTGGATGATTATGACAACACTCAGTAGCTATTAAGCACCTACTTGATGCCAAGCCCTGTGTGAGGAGTTTGCACTGTGATGACAAAGGCCAACTTGCCATCGTCTCGGCCAGGATTTGGGAGAGGACCCTGAAATCGTTATTTCCTTCCTAGTCCGCAAACCTGCGTCTGCCACAGTCCTCCTTGGCACGTGGTGAGGCCACAGAAATCAGGGGCAAGGCAGAAAAACATTGAATATTTAAGGATAAGCCTTGCATTTCTACCTTAACCAGGTCACACTCCTCCGAGGGCCACGGGGAGGTCGTGGGTGGGAGAAGTGAGCTCCAGGCCCTGTTTTGCTCTGCCCAGACCTGCCTCACACGGAGACCATCTTCCTGTCCTGAATCTCAGGCTGCTGGGGCAGGAAGGAATCTCTGAGAGAGCATCCCTCTGACCCACTCGTGTAACAGATGAAAACTGAGGTCAGAGAGGCACAGTGACCAGCCTAAGGCTACGCAGTCAGTGGCAGGGCCAGGACTGGAATCCAACTAAAAGGAAAAATCAGTATTACTGAGCCTGTCTTTATTTAAAGTTTTGGTATTGTTTTCCCTCATGGTCTTTTTTTTTTTTGGCGTGAATTTTGATTCTTGAAAATATTGCATGAAATATTATTTATCTTGAGTACTGAGCCTTTCAGTGCTTCCTTAAAGTTTGTGCGTGAGGTCAGTGCCTCACTTGCCTCACCCTGGTCCTGACTCCCTGCCCAGTGCTCCTGGCACTGCCTGGAGGCTGTGAGCCCTGAAGTCAGAGCTGCACTTACCTCTTCGATGCAGAGAAGCCCTGCTCCAGTCTGCGGGTCGTACTGACCATCTGGGAACTCTTTCTTCTGGAAGAACCACTGGAAGCGGGTTTCTTTCTTGGTGTTGGCCACCTGAGGAAGGTGGGGAGTGAGGAGACTCCTTCAGGCTTTCTCTTTTATGTGAAGACTCAGTTCATCAGAACCTTTTTTTTTTTTTACAAACATGACTCCTCCCCACCCTGCCCCCAGGCTAAATCTCAGCTAACCCCTTCCTCACACCATATGTCTCCTCTGATGGTTTCTGGACTCTGGACTTTTGCTAATGCTATTCCCTCTGCTTCTTGACCCCTTTCCTACCCTACTTTTTCTTGTAAATGCCTGTGTCACCTTCTCCAGGAAGCCTTCTTTTATGCACCCCAGAGTATGCCCCATCATGAGTAATCAATTTCCTGCATGTCTCCATCACAGCAGGAGCTACACTGTTTTCCCCACGATCTTGCTTTGGACTGTGGGATCTTACAGGCCTAAGGAGACCACTTCTTCATCCTTGTATGCCCAGTGCTTGCAGAGTGTGTAACACAGAGTAGGTACTTAGGTTTGCTGAATGGATAGGCTTCTGGGAGTGCGCCCTCCCCTCCCCTGCCCTCCCCCAGTTATCTAAAAGGCTGCAGGGTGCTGAGAAAGAACACCCGCTTTGGAGTCAGGCACATCCGGTTAAAACCTGGGCTCTAGACTCTGCCTGTTACCATGTAGTCTTGAGCTAATTCCCCACTTGGTTTTTCATCCTAAAGTGGGGATTGTAACACCTCTCTCACAGATGATTGTGAGGCAGATGAAATAAAATAATGCTCTGAAGTGCTGAGAACAGTGTCTGGCAGGGCTACTAACAGACACAGGGACTACCGCTCAACATACAGAGCCCTCACTTGCTCCCAGACCCCTGACCCCCAGAACCCCTCCCAGAGCAGCTGGGAGATCTAGCTCAAGGCTGACTCAGCGCACACTAATTCACACTAACTCTGCTCCCTGGGCTTTTGTTTTCCAGTTAAATGCAAAATCCCTGGGGCTACTTCCTCTGCTTGGATCACACCAGCACAGGGTGTGGAGTTGCCGGGAGTGGGGCAAAAGACAGCCACAGGGCTTGGGGACAACCACAGGTCTTGCCCCACGGGGCCTGGGGGCAGGGCTGGAGGCGGGGGCGGGGCTTTGCCTTGCACGTCAGCAGCACTTGGCAGTCCTCGGTGACCTTCCACTGCAAAGGCTCCTCGAAATGCGGACCTATGAGGGCAAAACAGCACGCCCAGCGGTCAGAGCGCCGGGCTCGGCCCGGGCGCCACCTGGTGGCGAGACAGGGGAAGGCAGCTGGGGAGGGGCACCTAATGACTACTGGCCCCTCGGATTCTGGGAATTCGCCCCCACGAGGGAGGGGACTGGGGTGAGGCATCTGGGAGGCATCTAGGGTGCAAAGTTTAAGGCGCTCACTCTCGGGGTTGGGCAAGTGCTGTTTCGTTCTGGCACGGGGACAGCACTGGATCAGATGGCAGTGGCCCTCCCTCGGGGGGTCCAGCAGGGCGGAGGGATCTATTAATCCACTTGCCCAGCGGTTCCCCGGCGCTGTCTGCTGGCCTGCTGGCCGAGGTGTTTGAACTTCGCCCCAGCAGTTCTTACCCTGCTTTCTCTTCCAGTCTCTTCTCTTAGCACCTGCCTCCCTTAGAAGTTTGTCGAACTCTGTGGACACAGAGGGGGGAACGGGCGTGAACCAGGAGGAGCGCAGGTCCAGAGGAGGGCGTCAGCATGGATAGAGACGCCCAGGCTGAGAGCTGAGGCCGGGTGCATGGGGCAGGGCGGGGGTCAGGGCACAGCTGACCGTCATCCACCAGAGCCAGGGTGATCTGGTTCTTGGCTTTTCCGTCTTGGAGCTGAGCAGTATACGACCCTTTGTCGTCCTCAGTCAAGTTTTGGATGATGACTTCCACCAGGCCCTTCTCTCGGACAAAATTGATTTTGCGGTTCTGGGGAGAACAAAACCCGAAAGTCTTTCTGCCCTTTTCCAATCCCAGGGAATTTGTGCTGTGGGGTGCAGATCGGGGCGTGGTTGGACTTGGGGGTAATATATGCAGAGTTAGAAGCCTTCAGAGACTGGGGAGGGGGCCCTAGGTACCCCTGTACTGTGTATAGACTGGACTTTTCCCACACCCGGCCCCTGAGAACACCCTGGGGCCTGGCAGACACTGGAAAGAGTCTTGCATGCTTGTATCAGTTGCAATTAATAATAATCCCCAATCTCCTACTGCGCCATGTTTTTTGGTTATTTTCTACTTCTTTTGCAATTTAATATAAAAAAAACCCCATAAAACTATAAAGGATAATATAAAAAAGCCTGTGTACCTGCTACCCAGAATTAGCACGTATTTACATTTTGTCACATTCTAACAGTTTTCAAACGTTTTATTTTCCACATTTAGGGTGTATGTATGATTTGAGAGAATCGTCTAGTTTGATTTTTCTATAGCGGCACCTGCTAGTATCAGCGCTGTGTACCAAGAGTCCAGACTTTGTTACCCTGCCTCTACCATGAGCCAAGGTCATGCTTAATCTCTATGCAGAACTTTCAAATCTATTTTTTTTCCAGTTGCTCCTCCTGTTCCTGGGGCAACCAACCCCATTGTACCGATGTAGAAACTGAGGCACAGAGAGGTGAAGAGACCTGCCCAAGGGCACACAACCCACAGGAGATGAATATGTCTTCTGACATCTAGCCCTGAGCTCTTTCTCCTCTGTCAGAACCAGCTCCCCTCTTTATAACACATATTTTTTGATGGCCATCTGGAGATGAAATTCACAAATAAGATCTTCTCATGAGTACATGAAGAACAGGAAAATGAATGAAAGAGCATAGGTAATGTGGCTAATAGAATAAAAACTCTCTATTCAGTGTATATTAACACTGCAAAAAAAAAATTATTTGTCTTTCTGAGAGTTAGGGTCTAGGCTTGGATAATTATAAGCGTGAATGTAGGTTTTTCATCTTACAAATGTTTGACAGGACAGTGAAAAATTGTGGGAGGCATGGGAAGTTCTTTGTGGGAGTGTTCCTTGTGTTGGCAAGTGTCTAGCATCCCTGCCACCCGCACCCCAGGTACTAAAATCCAGGTGTCCCCGCCCCCCACCCTATCACTGTGACAGCCAAAGCTGGTGGCTGTTTCTGAAATGTCTGCTAGGGGAAGGTGCAGCCAGTGGAGACCACTGCCTGTGAGGCCACCTCCTGGGCCAGGAACCTCACTTAGGGATTCTGAGCCCCCAATTACCGGTGAGCTGAAGATTTCCTGCTCGTTGAAGATTAGATGCAGCTCAGCGGCTGGAGACAACTTTTCTACTTCCAGCCAAAGCCGCACCTCTCCTTGCTCGAGGATGTCAACGTTCCAGCCGGAGATCAGCTTGATCACTGGGTGGCAGAGGACAGGAAAGGGTGGGCAGGGAACCCTTCTCCCCTCCCCACTCCCGACAGCCCCACCTTGAGCACACTGTGGGCATTTAATGTGCAAAATGTTTCAGAGTCTGACGCAGACACGACTGGGGCGAGGGGCTGGGGAGGGTTTCCCGCATTCGGTCCCCGTAGATTGAATTCATCTCAGGGAATTCATCCTCCTCCCGCAGCTTTGAGGTCGTGCTTCTCACCCTGGCTGGACACTGGATCCCCAAGGACTTTCAAAAACACCAGTGTCTGGTTCCAGACCCAGAGGTTCTAATTTGTTTGGGGTGTGGCCTGGGCATTGGGATTTTGAAAAGCTCCGGGGGTGATTCCAATATGCACCCAAGTTTGTGACCCCTGCCCCAGGGACTGCAAAAGCTACTCCTGGCCAATGGAGGGCAGCAGGGGTTTAGATGATCCGCAGTGCAAGAAGAAGAAGAAGAAAGCAGCCGCTCTGCCCTCCCTTGCATCCCATGTGCTCTCTGCTGGCCGCTCTGTTCCCTTCATGGACTGAGGACTCCCTGGGTCTATGACCTTCCAGCCCCAAGACGTCCCCATCCTTTGCCCGCCGCCCCCCGGCTAGTTTCTGGCTCTTGGCTGACTCCGACCTGCTCAGAACACCCCAGTGAGCCTGGTGGGACTGCCCAAGGCTGGTGGCTTGGACCGCTTACCTGGGTTTCTAATCTCATGGCTCAACTTCTTCAGCTTGTTCAGCTCTGGGACAGGGAGAAGCAAGGAAGAAACCAAAGAGAATGACATATCCAGGCCAGTGGGGTCCGTGGAAGCCGTCCTAGCATCCACACTGGGTGAAAGTCCTGAGAGACTCAGCTTGGGGTCACTTGGCTACTGAGGGGTTGATGATGACCACTGTGGGCCTTGGCTCTGGGGCTCTGAGGGGGCTGCGGGGGCTGCCGCAGGCTACCCTGAGGTTGCTTATTCTCCTGTCCTTCAAGACCTGATCAAGTGCCACCTCCCCAGAGAAGCACCTACTGTGTGCCAGGCTCTGCGTGATCTCAGCAGTCCTCACACCATGCTGTGGGGTGAGCATTACTGTCTGCCTCCTGAGGCCCCTTGTTACCCCACTGAGCCACACTGTCCAAATCTGAGGGTCTGTTCTCCCCACTGAGCCATACTGTCCTAGTATCTGAGGGTCTGCTCTCCCCACTGAGCATTTCAGTCTACCTGTGTCTAGGGCAGGTTGGTAGAGTGCTGTCTCACTGCTAACTGCTTCTTTGTGTTAGGTTTGTCTCTTCTGCTAAGCTGAGCTCTGGACCTACATGGTATCTGGCACACAGTATGTGCTCAATAAATACATGTTGCATGAATGAATTGGCAGGGGCAGGGCTCCTATCTCATTTCCTCTTATAAGCTCCAGAGTCCTTAGCATGATGAGTCTGGACACATGGCAAGCATCCAGTCCAAAAACAAAAAGCAAACCCCATTACTTTTGTGGATGGCTTTAGTTTGCATGGAATCATCTAAGTATATCTGCATAACAACATTGTTTCACTTAGGACAGCAGGGATTATAATCCCCCTTTACAGATGAGGAAACTGAGGCCCAGAGAGGTGTCATGACTTATCCAAGGTCAAGCAGCCAGGAAATTGTGGAACTGGAATTGCAATCTGGACCTGCCTGGCTTCTGCTTCTTAACAAAATCAAAGGGCCTCCAGTGCAATCATCAGGGAGGACAATGGGCTGCCCCAGTTGCTATGGAGACAGCAGAGGGTGAGTCTCATAGATGACCGCTGAGGCCTGGCATTCCCTCTCTGGTTTACCACAGTCCCCACTGCTCCCTTTTGCCATCCTCATTCCTCAGACCGACTGCCATTTGCAGTTCATCATTCTACTTATGCTGTTGTTTTTCTTAGGCTACGGAAGGAAGTGAAATAATTCAGTGGTACCTTTGCTTTTTATCAAAAGTAGATAAAGTAAAGAGAGAGACAAGAAGAGCGTGAACTCCATCAGGCAGGGGTTTCTGCCTGTTGAGTTCACTGATGTAATTCAGTGCCTAGGACAGTCTCTGGCATACGGTCGGTGCTCAGCAGATACTTATTCACTGGCTGACTGACTGAATGGGTGGGTGAGGGCCTACTTCCCTGGAAATCTCTGCTTTACTCATTTTTACTGCTTCTTGCTGGCCTCTGGGGTATTTGTGTTTGGGACTCCGTGTCTGGGTCGTCTCTCTGGGGAGGTGGCAGTGGAACAGGGGGCATCACCTTCCTCCGTCAGCGTGTGGCTTGCTGAGATTTCTTCGTCAGCATCGGTGACCACCACCGAGTAGGTGCCCAAATCCTCGAGGCCAGGTTCTTTCAGGATGATCTTGGACCTGCAGAGACAGGAGGGCAGAGGCTCTGAGAGGGGCCGTGTGCCCTGGAGGCCTGGGAGCTGGGGAGTCTCGGTCGGCTTTGCAAGCCCTGCACCCCAGCCCAGACCCCGGCCAAGCCAGTAAGCAGGGGTGGCAGCCTCCTTACACCTCTTTGGGGTCCCCTGCCCAGGGCACGTCTGGCCTGCCACCTTCAGTGGTCCTCACTAGCCAGGCTCTCTGGAACAGTCTTCATACTGGCCACATCCCCCAGGCCTGCCTCTCTCCACAGGGCTCAAGTCATCAGCTTTGTCTCCTGCTGGACAGGGCCAAGGCCAGAGCTGCTGGGGGTGGAGGAGGGAGACCTGGGGGCACTTGACATCCTAACCCCTCTTTTACTGATGAGGAAGCTGAGCCCAGAGAACTTGCAAGACCAAGTCACTGGCTCTCAGGCTAGAAACCAAGTCCTGAGCGTCTCCTCGGAGGGGCCCGCACAGAGGCACACACATTCCTTACAGCAAAAGGACCTCCAAATGAATGGCACCGTTTCAGCCTCTCCAGTGCACTCTCCCTCACTTCTCCCCGAGGTGGCAGTCAGCATCCCTCATGAGAGACCAAGCAGTCCTCTCAAGCTCGCTATCTGGGGGTCCTGCCGGATGGTTTCACCCATGAGCTTCTGCCCACCCATCCGACAACGTCTGGGACCTGTGGACGAGTCGGGCTGCCCCCTCCCCTCACTTACTTGTTAACTTCCTCCTCGACCTTGACCCTCTGTGGGTCTGGCGGGCCCTTGTAGTCCTTGGACCACTGAAACTCCGAGGAGTCGGGGGCCTCGGGGGCTTCGAAAGCCATGTAGATAAAGCCCTCATCATCCACACCGACCTCGATCTCACGAGCATCTGAGGGCAGGATCCAACGGAGGGCACCAGGCATTTAGGAACAATAAACCGGGTCAGGTCCCTCCCCTGCTTAACCCCTCCAGTGGCTGCCCATTGCTCTTGAATAGAATAATAAACCCCAGACTCCTTGCTGTGGCCTCCAAGGCCTCGTATGATCAGGCTCCTTCTCAGCTCAAATGTCACCTCCTCAGACTACTGAGGCTACAGTAAAGCCCACCCCACCCCATCACCCTGTTTCACTTCCTTTATAGCACTTATCACTGACTTTTTCATCATTTACGTGTTTACTGTCCATTCGTCCTGCCCCTCCCCCCACCAGTGCAGGGACCTTGCTTTCTCATCACTGCCATGTCCCCAGTGCAGTTGTGGGTGTCACCAAATACTTGCTGAATGAATGAATAATTAAAAGAATGGAAAAAGAACACACTTTATAGTGAGGAGAGCTGAGTGATTCCATCGTATACTAGCTGCGTGACCTGGTCATTTAACTTCTCTGAGCTACAATAAAATCAGTTCTAAAGTGGGGACAGTAACGGCTCCCTCAGGGGCTCATTGGGAGGGCCAGACAGTGTAAGGACCCAGCACAGCATCTGGCGTGTGTGGTAGAAGCGGACCTCGGGAGCCGTGACGGCAAGGCAGGCAAAGCCACACGGCATATCTGAAATAAAGTTGGCTATTCTTCTAAATATCCACGAAGAGCTGTATGAGTTTAAGAATGTGGCATATAAAGAATGGAAGACCCATCACATGGAAGGAAACCATATGTTCATATCTTGGGATCCCACAGAAATAAAGGAGAGTGTGGACGGGAGAGAAACAGGCAGGAAGGAATGAGGGGCAGGAAGGTGTGGCCGGGTGAGGGCCCAGCAGGTTCTGTCCTCCTGCTGCAGACCAGCGCCCTCCCGCTGCCCCTACCTGGCTTGTCCTCCAGGAATACGGGGTCGGTGGGCACGGACGGCTGCCCTGGGCCCGCTGAATTCACAGCCTGTACATGGAACACGTAGGTCTTCCCCGGCTGTAAGTCAGAGATCTGGGGGAAGGGAGGGGGCAAGAGTGAGCACCGAGGATGGCAAAGACCCACCCTTCCTGCAGCCCTGGCCACGGGCTGCAGGGGACCCCCAGGAGGGCCAGGCTGCCCTGGGGGTGGGGGGCAGGCTAGGGGCACATTGCTCTCCTGAGTTCCAGCTTCAGGTGAGCCTCTCCCCTGAGATTACCTCCCACGCTTGTGAGGCCTGGAACTCCACCTGCTCGGAGCTTAACTCATCATCAGCCTCTCAACAAGAAAACCCTTTCTCTTCCTGCGCCCCCTGCCTCTCCTCCATCTGTCACCCTAGAAAGAAGCTTGGGGATCATCATCTTTGACATCTTTTTCTTGAGCCCTACACATCTAATCACCGAAGTTCCCATTTTATTTCCCTAACGTTTCTTGAATGTGGCCTCTCTGTGTCCCAGCCACGCCTTTGACTGCAGCTTTATTTCTCCTCTCCTGGATTAGTCCAACAGTTTCCTAAATGGTGCCTCTGCCTCTAGACCCTTCTTCCCGGTCTATCTTTCCCTCTGCCGATGTTTCCAAGATGCCAGTCTGAGTACGCTTAACTCTTTCAGTGGCCTTCGGGGTAAAGTTCAGATTTCGAGGCTTGGTACCTAAAGCTTTCCTCATCCGTCCATCCTCAGCCTTCTGTCCTCTTCTTTGCGCCCCCTTCACTCCCTGACTCCTCAGGGTCCCCCATGCATCACGTCGCTTCACGCCTCCCTGCCTTTGCCCTTGCTGAGCCCTCTGCCTGGAACGTCCTCCCCTTCTCTTGGTCTAGCAACAAGAGCTCACCCTTGGCCACTCAGCTTAGACAGATGGGACGAGGCCAGGAGAGGTCTCTTACCTTCCTCCTTGGGAGCTCCCAGAATCCCTCGGACCCTCCTTGATTGTACGACACACAGTATTGTAATTGCCTGTTCCCTAAGGACTGTTACTGTAGCTTTTTACATCTAAGACCTAGTTCCAGATCTGGCACTAAGTAGGGGTCCAGAAGTGTCGAGTGAATGACTGAGTGAATGCCGGCCAACCATCCGCATGCAGAAACGGTGCCAAGTCACCGAGGCTCCCCGACCCTGGGCCAGCCTGCCTGGGGAGCAGAGGGGCCCTCCGTCTTGCGAGGCTCTCTCAGGCCAGCTGTCCAGCACTGGCCGACTCTACGGTAGGGACCCGGGCCCCATGGGGGCGGAAACTGCACAATCTCAGAGCCTTCCACGGGCTGACGCTTGCCCTTCTTCATTTGGTCTTAGATAGCCTTAATGTTATTGTTTCAAAAGGAAATATTTTTATTTTTTTCTGATTATGAAAGAAATTCATGTTTGTTGGAGGAAATATTAAAGCAATAGAAAAGAATATAAAATGAAGGGGTAAGGCTCTCCTGGCAGCCCCATTCCCAGAGATGCCCAGAACTGACAGTTTTGTAACAATCCATTTAGACTTGCAAATGCACGTAAACCATGCAGAAGCGTGACATGTGGCATATTCTGCTTGTTCGTATCTTCTTTCCACATTGTTTCGGGCCTCTCAAGCCTGCTTTCTTTCCTCTTGGTGCTAACAGAGTGCTAACGTGTGGTCTTGAAACCCACACACCCTCCTGCCTGCTGGTGAAAGATGCCTCAGGAAAAGGAGCTGGAGAAAATACTCCCTCTCTCCCTAGAGCTGCAGAAGATAAAATCTAATACACATCACAGAAATTTCCTTACAAACTTTCCTTAAACAAAGAAGGCCTGTGAGACATGCTGGCTTCAGAGATGGATTCTGTGAAGTCTGCGATCCTGATGGATTGTCTATTAGTAATTTGTGTCTGCTAAGAACGCTTCAGTGGACACCTTTGTTTTCTGACATGACAAATATGTGTGAGTCGTGTTTGTTATGCCAGGAGAGCATTGTTTGCGCTTTCCCTTCTACATGAGTGCAAGTGAAAACAACCACCACAGGTGAATAAAACCAATGATTCTGCTAGATTTCTTATTTATCCAAAGAGTTTAGAGTTTGCTTCTCATTTCAATTAAGAAATGCATATATGCCTCTGTGTTCATTAATGTACAATATGATATACATGTTCTAAATGTTATCTAACATATAAATATCCTGCTCTGTATTGTGCTTTTTTTTTCTTAGCCACATATGGTGGATATGTTTCTATGTCACAACATACACGTAGCTCTACCTCACTCTTTTTTTCTAAATTAAAAAATTTTTATTTTTTATTTTTTATTTTTTTAGCTCTACCTCATTCTTTATATTATTGCCACTCCTTCAGCTACCGTAGCCTTTACACTCACTGACACTGAGTCCACATTAAGGATACACTGTGATTTATTTAAGCAAGCCCCCTACTGATGGACATTTAAGTTGTTTCCAAATTTTGCCTTTATAAACAACGCTACAACGAGCGTCGCTGTCCTTAGGTCTTTGCACACTTGACTAACAGTTCAATCCTAGAAGCAGAATTCCTAGCTCAAGGGATGTGCATATCCAATGCTTGCTGATTATAAGTGAGGTTTTAGGGAGGAGTCTGAGCAGCATGGAGCGGGTTAAGACCAACCGCTGGCCAGACCTACTACCAACTCGCTGCGTGACCCTGGCTAAGCCACTCCCCCTCTCTGGTCCTCTGCTGCCATGAAGTGAGGGCAGTGATCTCTGAGGGTCGTTCCAGCTTTGATGTTCTGTAGTCCTGCCATATCCTGTGGCAGGGAAGGCTTAGGGCGGGTCAGAGGATGAAGGGGCAGGGACTCACCCTCAGGTGGGTGTCAGAGATGGGGTCTGGAGTGACCGGCTTCCACTGCTCAGAGCCTTCCTCCTGGACACTGATGCAGTAGCCTGTGACTGGTCCGGCCCCTTGGTACAGTGGGGGCTCCCACGTCAGCATCAGGGAGGTGGCCCGCACTTCAAACACCCGCACGCCATACGGGGGTCCTGTGGGAAGACGGGGTAGAGAAGGAGATGGATAGCCAAATGGCCAGCCAGCCAGTCAGGCAGTGGGCGGGTGGCAAGTCAGCAAGCTTGTCAATCTTTCAGTCCCAGCCAGGCCTGGAAGTGCCTGCTCTGGACATGGTGGGGACCTGGCCGGCCTTGGCTTCATGACAAAGCTTGGTCTGTGTCTGCAATAGAGTTAACTCTTCAAAGCGTGCTCAGTATCACTTCCTCTGGGAAACATCCTTGACCCTCCCCATCCCTGTCCCAGACAGCATTAATCTTTCTAATCTCTTTGCCATTTCAGTGTTTAACGTAGAAGCTCAGGGTGTGGACTCCAGAGTCAGATCACCGGGGTTCATGTCCCAGCGAACGCCCTTTTTCAGGCTATGGGGACTCTGGGCAAGTTACTTAGCCTCTATGTTCCTGCCTCCTCATCGGTAAAATGGGGATAATAATAGTTCTTATAAAATAGTGCTGTCGTGAGCATTAATGACATAATTTATGGAAAGTGTCAATACATAGTAAGCACCCAACAAATATCAGTTGTTTGTAACTGTCGTTGTCTAAAGCATCACGCATAGTGATGATCTGCCATTCAGGTAAAGGTTTTGTGCAGAAAACAGAGCTGAGCTGAACAGCATGATGGAAGGTCGTCATCCTTCCTTCCTAAGGGGGAGATGAAGGGCTAGTTTGTGAGAAGGCTGATGGGGCTGCGGGAGTGGTGCAGAGGGTGACCAACCTGCCCTGTTTGTCCAGGATTGGGACACAGGACTTGCGGTGGTAATACTGGGAAAGTCCTGAGCAAACTGGGACGAGTTGGTCACCTAGCAGTGTGCCTTTGGGGTGTGAGATTGGTCTGTGTTGAGAATCGGAGCTGAGATGGGGTGTTGAGCTAGAGGATAATTTGGATGGGGGTACAGGACCAGTCAATGGCCAAGGTCAGGGCTCTTGACTTGGCAGAGTTAAGACTGTGTCAGAGGTTACAGGGGGCAGGGGTCTGGGGTTTGGGACCGACAGAGCAAGCTTGAATGCACAGCGAGCCCAGCGGTAGCGGTCATCTTGTTTGTTAGTTTGGGGGAGGGGAGGGGAGGGCAGGTGCTGGGCTTTGGCACCTCCCAGCCGCTCACCTGGCTGAGGCATCGTCCACTTTTTGCACTCAAACAGGCTGCTGGGCGCCGACAGCTCTCCAACACCAGCCCAGTTTACTGCCCGGGCACGGAACTCATAGAAGTGGCCTTCATGAAGGTCACTGACCTTGAAGAGCAAAAACAGAGACCGTGAAGGCGGAGGGTGGGGAGTCAGGGGACGAGGTTCACAGCAGGAGGTCTATAGGAGCTTCAGATAAGATTGGTCTGCACTTGACAATCAGCTGGATTATCGAGGCACCAAACCTGAGGCCCCTCTCAGCCTCGGGACCTCCAACCCTGACCCCCCGCTCTCCACCCACACAAATCAGGACAGCAGGCCAGTGGCCGCACTCCAGCCTCACCTTGCAGATCTGGGTGGGGATGGGCTGCTGGTTGACCGAGCGCCAGTTCAGCTCCTCCGAGTCGTGTTGGTCCAGGAAGTAGCCCAGGATCTTGCCCCCTCCACGCCGCTTGGGGGGTTTCCACCCAATGACCATATCATTTTCCCCACAGTTCAGGAGGGCGAAGTCATATGGGGCAGATGGTATAGCTACGGGGAGGCAAGGGGGTGAGGGCCACTGCTCCCGAGGGGCGGCTGGACTGGGCAGTGGGGCCCGAGGGAGGCAGCGAGCCTCCCCCAGTGGGTGCCCACCCTGCTCTGGGGCACGGACTTAGCCAATAGCGTCCACTGGTAATGCTGACTCAGCTACGTGCAGGGCACCTGGGCCTCTGAGCTGGTCAGACTTCACCCCATGGCCTCAGGCCGTTGCTACTTCCTCCCCAAAGGAAGGGGTGGTCGGGGTCAGCACCAGATCCCCTGAGAAGGCTTCTGCCCCATGGCCTCTGGAGTTGGACCCTCCAAGAGGTGGTCGATAGGCCCCCTGCTCTCTGCTCAGCCCAGGTCTGTCCCCAGAGGTTTGCAGGCTGCACCGGCCCCTTGGACTTACCAAGAGCCTGCTTGACCTTGATGGGTTCGGTGGCGGCTGAGCTCTCCCCAACTCCAGCCTCGCTGACTGACCTGATACAAAACTCATACTCCTGCCCTGTCCTCAGCCCGGGAACCGTGAACCTGGGAGAGAAATGTACAGCCTTCAGGAAAGGCCAAACCAACAGCATGGAGACATTCCTGAACTTTCTAGAACAACCTTGTGGCGATAAGTGGCCACCAGCGTGGTAGGATCTGAGGCTTCAGTTCTTGCCTAAAGACCTTGCCCCTGCCCCCAAAGTGATGCCTGCCCCCTGGAGGATGAGGTCCTTAAGGTTTTAAAGGATGTAGCTTTCAGAGCCTATCATTAAGATGCAAATACGCTGGGAAAGTTACCAGTTGAAGGCCCAGGTAGCCAACCCCTAAACTGAGCAACCTCGTACATCTCTAGGACTTTGGGCCTCGTCCTGGAAACACAACAGATGGCTCTTCTTATCTGTACGGTTGCTGTGACTAAAGCACAGAGTCCTTTTAAAGACCCCTGAATTATCAGCCAGAGACATACAAGGACACTCTGGCTTAGAGAAAAATGTCCTCCCGTCCTGTCTCTTCTTGATAAGACCCAAATTGTGAACCTCTTTTTTCCCTTTTCACTTATCAACATTTTCCTGTAGCAAATCTTGTTCTACAGGGAGCTTCCCTCGGCCAGTTGACCCCGAGGAGTTGAATGTTGGAATGTCAGAGGGGCCTTTATAGATCAGACCATCCAGTTTCTTCATTATACAGGTAGCGAAGGGCTCCCCCAGAAGGAATGGGGTGAGCCAAGAGCACACAGCCAGTTAGGAACACAACCTGGACTGAGCCCGGGTCTCCTGAATCCCAGCACAGCGCCTGCCCGTTCAGTATTCATTCATTGAGGTCTTTTTTGAGCATCTCCTGTGAGCCAGGTTCGAAGGAGCTCGTGGAATGGTGGTGGACCAGACCCTGCCTCCCAGCTGAGCTCCCTTCACACCATCACCCCAGGCAGCAGTGTTTAGCCTCTTTCCAGCCCTGACACATGTAACCGATGACATGCACACATGTGACGAGGTCTCTGGATGTACCAGAGGACCACGCCACGCCCCACGTGTGACACATTCTTCCGACACACCACTTTCATCACATGACTCTCCCTCAGCCCCTGTCCTCCCCTCCAGGGACTCACATCTGAATGCAAGTCAGGGGAGAGATGTCATCCTAGGGATAACCTGGACTCCGAGCTCATTGGTCCAAAACCCGATTATTCTCCAGCTGGAGAACTTTAGCAGTGACAAAGCATGAGTGACTGTGAGGCACCGCGTGCCAGAGGGGCACCAGGTCCTGTCCCCTTTTCTGGGTGAGATAATCTTGGGGCTCGCAGCCCAGGGTGAGTGGAGCCCACAGGTGTGCTCAGGGCCCAGCCGGTCGTCTGATGGAAAGGGAAGGGGGGTGGGTGTCACCACCTGAGCCCCTGACCCCACAGAGCCTCAAAACGGAGAGAAGTCATGAGTCCAGAAGGCTCGAGGCTTCTGCCTGCAAGGACCAGGGCCACCGTGTGAGGAGGGCGACTCAGAGCGGAGTGAGAGTGGGATAGGCAAGAGCACCGGAGTCTGAGCCGAGGTTCGGAGAGGGCGAGTCTCTGTGCAGGGCCGCCCGGCAAGGGAGGGGCGGGTGTGGAGCCTGAACCCCAGCCGCCCTGGCTGCACTCTCCGCCTCTCTGTCTCTAAGCTCCTGGAAGCACAAGACCTAGCCAGTCACCACTACCTGCAAACAGCACGCTGCTGGTGAGTGCTTGCCGAAAAAGAGGCTGTCTGGGTCAAGTCCACTTACTAGCTAAGTGAGCTTTGGCAAACTCCACTTAAACTGCTCTGTGCCTCGGTTTCTTCATCTGTACAATGATAATAGAAATAATAGTCCTAAGTTCATAGGATTGCAGCCAGAACTAAATGACCTAATATATGAAAAGAACTTAGAACAGTGCCCAACGCCCAACCGTACCGTGAATGGCAGGCTTCATTATTATTACGGCCCTGCCCTAGTGCAGGAAGGGGGTGGGGGCAGACTCACCTGTTGCCCTGGATGGGTTTGTTGTTAACTGTTTTCCACTCGGATGATCCTGCCTCCCGGGAGTAGATGTAATAACCCAGGAGCTCTGGGCTGTCTTTCACAGGATCCCAGTTCAGGGAGACAGATGTCTGTGTGTCTCGGAAAGCTTGAACTTGAGTTGGAGGAGGGAGAGTGGCTGAAAATCAGAAGTGTGGACTGAGTGAAGATGCTGAGTTACACGGCTGGGGAGGGGGAGGCGTGTGGGAGAGGCGGGGAGGTGCGCACATGGCAATCACGGGGGGCACTTGCGTTCCAGACATACCCTGGGACTTTGGGCAGCTCTCTCCTAGTCCCAGAGGTGTGCTCCAGACTCTTGTATTCTGAAAGTCTTCTCTCATCTTACCTCCAAACATCTCCGCTTCCTCACTAAAATCCCCATTCATTAATCCTTACTATCACTCTCTCTCTCTTAGAAGTCACCAGATCTGACAATTTTCCTCAGCCTTATCTTTGATCTCTAGGAAACTTCATTTTATTTGCCTTGAAACTTTAACTTTCATGGCTCCCTGAGACTATGCTCCTTGAGGTAGGGTTTGCCATGATGTGTTAAATGGACAGATCTGGATGGATGGATGGAAGAATGGATGGATGGATGGAAGAATGGATGGATGGATGGATGGATGGATGGATGGATGGATGGATGGGTGGATGGATCAATAGACTAATGGATGGATAGGTCGATGAATAGATGGATAGATGGATGAAAGGATGGATGGATGGATGGCAGATACAGGACCTGCCTAGTTCTCTTTTTACTTCTCAAACTCCTTACACATCCTTTTGTGGCTCCCCCTCTTTCTTTTGTCCCCAAATGTGGGACTCCTCCAAGTGTCTGTTCCTTGACTTGCTCCATTTTTCTCCTCTTTTCTCATCTCAAGTGTCCACCTATTCCCATGTCTTCAACCCTCACCTCTCTGCAGGTGACTCCCCAGGCTTTACCTCCAGGCCTGCTCTCTCTCCTGAATTCTAGAGCCTCATCTTCCATTTTTCCCTAGACACCTCTCCTTGTGTTCTGGTGGTGCCTCAAAGTCAACAGGCAAAGGCTGAACTCAGCATCCATCCAACATAAATCCAGTAACTACTGAGTGCCTGCTCTGAGCCAGGCTCTGCATTTGGCCCGGGGGAAGTACTGAGAAACAGACTTGGGGTCCTGGGCTCAGGAGGGTCCTGTCAGCAACTTCAGCCTCTCAGGTTGAAGACAGTGTGACAGTGGATGAAGGCTGGGTGGCGGGAGAGGGTAGTAGGAGGGCACTCAGAGGCCCCACGTGTCCAAGAGACCTGATTCTACCCGTAGGCAAGAACTTGAGCTGAGGGCATCCACGTATGGAGTAGTACTCACCCACTAAAATCATGATTTCAAGACCTGAGGATATGTTTGTGGCGTAATGTTAATTTTAAAAGGTAGAATGCAAAGCTCTACATGTGGTTCGATTGGACTTTCAGAAAGATGCATTAGCATGCATGTGTCAAAGGCCAGAGGCCCAAGCACCTAGATGCTCACAGTGGTTACCCTTGGTCAGCGGAATCCTGGGGTGGAGGGAATTCTCTCTCTCTCTCTCGCTTCTTTTGTATTTTCCCATTTTTGTACAATAATTTCACTTTCATAATACAAGTAAATGCCTTTTCTTTTTTCCTCTCCTCCCCTCCTCTCTCTTCTTTCCTTCTCCGAACTGTACCAGAACCTTGCCCTAAGGCTGCCTTATGGTCCAGAGACTGCCCACATCCAATCACAAACCACTCACTGGCCAGGCCCCTGAGTCAAGACTAAATGTTAACCAGACCAGAATTAAAGAAAAACTCCATTTGCCCATCAACCTATTTATACTTACTATGAATATATATATATATATATATATATATATATATATATTTCTTTTTCCTACATTATTGAAACAGTACAAATCTAGGACTTTGAAATCTTCCCCAAACAGGCCTTGCAGCATATCAGGCTCTTCTCGGACGGGCAGTGCTGCAGCTGGGTTCCTTAAAGGACTAGTTGGTGATGGCAGCTGCAGGGAACCTTCTGATCTTATCAGAATCCAGAGGCCTCAGAGGAGAGAGGGAACCCCGGGAAGTCAGGACCAGGATGGAGCTGCCGCTGGGAGACTCAGGAAGGAGCCACAGGTGGGGGCGATAACCAGGCCTTCAGAACAATGGGTTTGGCAGGTGAGGACACCAAGGTTCGCAGCTCAGAAATGACCTGCCCAGGCCCACGCTGTGCTGCAGATGAGAGGGGTCCCACCTGGTGAGGCGGAGCTTGGGGTGGGACCAGGGAGAGGGCCGGAGGCCTGCCCAGGGGCTCACTCCTGGCTGCACAAGGTGGGGTCAGGCCCTGGTTGGAGACGTTTAGAACTGAGGGACCACTTGGTCACACTCAGATCCTGTGCTGGACCTGGCTGGATTCTGCAACCTGTGAATTGTTGATCTAGAAAAAATGTCTATACTTTCAAGAGCCTCCTGCCCAGAGAAATGTATCACTAATTCTTGATGGTCTAAAACTTTACAGGCCTGTGATCATGTTGCTTTTCAGCTTCGTGACAGGTAGAAGTGGTCAAGGACGGAGAAATGGGCACGGCTCTGTCCCTGCAGCCATGGGGTCCCGAGCCCTGGACGCTGACAGCCTGGCCTGGCCTGGCCCCATCTCCTGCGTCACACAGGTACCTGGCTTCCCCCTCAAGGCGATGGGCTCGCTGGGCTCCGAGGGATCGCTCATGCCGTGCTGGTTTATCGCTCGCACTCTGAAGACATACGACTTCCCTTTCTCCAGATCCAAAAGGGCGAATCTCGGGGATTTCACAGGCGTTTCTGAGTTGATGGCCTCCCAGGTGCCACTACCTATGACCGACTGTGACAAGGGAGAGACACTTGCCTTTGGTTAAGTGGTTGCTTTCCCACATGTGCTCTCACTAACTTCTATCCTTGGCCCAGGCTGCCCCTCAACACCTGAACCCTGGATCCACCTGCCTCCGTGACGTCTCTACCTGGATGCCCATCGAGCATCTCGCATTCAACAGAACTGACCCTGGAACTTGCCCCCATGCCAATGCAGCCCACACCGAGTTAGTGGCACCCGTCCTTTCAGCTGCTCAGGCCAGAACCCTGGGAGCCATCCTGGACTCTTTCTCTCATTTCTCATCCCCCGAAGATGCTCTGTCAACAAACCCAGTTGGCTCTACCTTCAAAATTTATCCAGAGTCCAACCATGGCTTATCACCCCCATGCTCCCCTCCACAACCCTGATCCAAGCCACCATCGTCTCTCGCCTGAGTTATCTTAATAGCCTCCTAACTGGTCTGCCTGTTTCTACCTTTAACTCCCTTCAGTCTTTTCTCCAACTGACAGGCAGAGGGGCATCCTTTTACAACACAAGTCAGATCACATCCGTGTCTGCCCAGAACCCTGCCAAGCCCTGCATCTCCCTCAGAGCGAAGTTCTCCATGGCTTGACTCCTGCCACCTCTCTGGCCACATTCCATGCCCCCCTTTGCCCACTCACCAGGCTCTGTGTCCCCCTGCGGTTCCTTGATGGTGCCAGGCCCAATCCCTGCCTCTGGGCCTTTGCACTTGCTGGTCCCTTTTCTTGGAATGCTCTTCCCCCAGAAATCTCTGGTTTGCCCTTTATTTCCTTTGGGTCTTTATTCAAAACTCACCTTCTCAGGGTGGTCTCTCCAGCACCCCCCCCATATGAAAGGTCAGCAGCCCCTCCCTCAACACTTCAAATCCCCTCCATGCTTTCTGTCTTTCTCCTAAGCTCCTACCATTAGCAAATGTGCCAAATACTTTTCGGATTCATCTTCTTTGTCATCCATCCCCCACTCCCTACTCCAATCTCAGCTCTGGAGGCAGGAGTTTGTCTGTTTTATCCACCACTGAGAACAGTACTGACGCGTGAGAGGGGCTCAGTCTATGTTTGTGGGATGAATACATGAGTAAATGGATGAATTCTCACAAAACTCTGCAAAGTAAGGGTTAATTTCCCCACCAATGAAGAAATTCAGGTTCAGGAAGTTTTGGTAACTTGGCCAAAAGTCACGTGTCTAATAGCTGGCATATTTGGTATTTAAGCTCAGGTGTGGGTACCCCCCAAACCTGCTACTCTACACAGCATCAGGGGCCCCAAAGGCAGCCATAAATCCTGTGTCTCTGGGTAGATAGAGGGTGAAGAGCCGAGGGTGATGCAGGTTAATAAGGCACCCAGAGGCCACTTCTGCTGAGTCTGGGTGTGAGAGTTAAAACCTAGAAGCCCTGGGGGGACCCACTGACCCTGCCCTCTCTATGCTTTTCCCTCCCAAGGCCCACCTGGCTGTCAGTAGCCTAGAACCCAGGTAGGCTAAGAAATAGCTACAAAAACCAAGGAACATGGCTGAGCACCACCCACTGTGTGCCAAGTTCTGTTCTAAGTCTTGACGTGCTTTAGTTAATTTGATTCTCACATCAACCCTATAAGATGTACAATTATTATGTCTATTTTATGGAAGAAGAAACTGAGGCACAGAGAGATTAAATTTCTTGCCCAAGGTCACACAGCTAGTAAGTAGCAGAGACAAGATTAGAACCCAGGCAGTCAGACTCCAAGGTCTTAACCATTATACTCTATAGCCTCACAAAAGAAATCCTCCATTATCCATAGCGTTCCCATGTCAGAGAAATAGGATCACCTGTGAATGTGCAGAGAGGCCCATCTGGACAACGAGAGCCAGAGACTCTTTCCTGGAACATTTTTATTCCTTGATTCACTAAACCTGTACTGCCCACCTGCCATGTGCCAGGCACCGTGCTGGACCCAGCGGGTAATGAGAAGGTAAACCTGGTGTCTTCCTTTAGGGGGATCAGAGGCAAGAGCATCTCCTTGGGAAGGGTTTATAGTCCCAGGGCTGTGGGCCCTGGCTATGTGCTGCTTTTATTTCGTCCTCACGGAGTAGGGTCTCCATTCTCTGCTGGAGGAAACTGAGGCTCAGAGAACTTAGCAAAGTAGCTCACACAGCGGAAGTCAGGATTGGGATGGATCTTAACACCATGCTGTTTTTTACTCTGCCACGATGCCTCCCCTCCACTGTGAAATCCAGTTCACATGAGCTGCCCCCCTCCCCAGTCTCCCGCCCCTACTCTGCCCCCAGGGAGAACTGCCTCCTGGTGCTACCCGCCTCCACCCCCCATGCCCTGTATGTGCTGTCCGTCAACGACCCTGGCAGGTGGGTACCATCCTGGCTTCCCTCCCACCCTGGCCCTGGCCAAGGTTAGGTGTTCGACCCAATGTGTGACCAGATGCCGGACAGACTTGGGTTGGGGGTGTACGCAGGAAATGGTGGATCTTACTGTTGTTACTGTCTGTGTCTCTTAATTTTGTGTATTTCCGTGAACAGCTTCCGGAACTATCAGTAACTGGCCTCTTGGGGCTGGAGGTAACCTCGAAAGGTCGTTTAATCCACCCCCCTGCCTCTGTGCAGGGCTATGCTCAAGCCTTCCAGGCAGGAAATTCTCTTCTCTTCAGGCCTCCCCAGGGGACACTGCCGGGGTCTCCCAGCGCCTCCCTGAACACCTCCCCATGTCCTGGTAACACAACGTGTCTATTTCTCAGGCCGGCCTGGGGCTGGGGCCCTTGGGGGCTCCGTACCTTCTCCAGGAAGTACGTCAGTGGGGCTTTGCCCCGGGGTCTTGGCTCCTCCCAGCCCAGAACCACATAGGCCTCGCGGATCTCGCTGGCGTAGACATTGGTCGGGGGCGAGGGAATGGTCACGAAGTCTGGAAGCAGAGCCATCCAGGGGCGGAGATGTGTGGGCCATCAGAGACCCCGAATCTCAGCCCCTCACTTCACTGAGGAGGGAACTGGGGCCCAGAGAGGGGCAGGAACTTGCTCCAGTCACCCAGCAAGGCCAGGCAGAGCCAGGGCCAGAACCCAGGTCTCCCCACGTCCTGCCGGGACTTTCCCCGACGTCTAATTCCTTGGCGAGGGGCGCAGTTGCCCACCAGAGAGTCTGGCCCCTCAGCCTGGATCCTACCCGCGCTCGCCTCCCCACACCCTGCACATGACAGCTTCTGCCTCTGGGTTCAGTTTGTGGCCCAGAGTTTCCAGAACTGCAAAGGGGGCTGGAGTCTTGAGACAAAGTGTCAGGAGGTTCACACGTACCTTCAGAATCATCTGTGCTGACCGTGATCGTTTTTCCCATATCAAAGGGGATCTCTAGTGGGGAGAAGGGAACATGTTAGGGGAGAACTAAGGGGTGCAGGGTGTGTGTGGTGGGCGGGGTCAGCAGGCGACAGGGAAGGGCCTGCCCCACTCTGGGTGCTGATTCCTCCCCGGCTCCTGGCCCTGGCCTTCCGGCCCCTCACTGTGGGCACTCAAGCAGGTCCATCTGGGCCCCAGCGATCTCAGGGGTCCAAAGTGTAGCACTGCTGCTCTTGGACCCCAAAGATGCTCTGTCCTCTTGGGACAAAGAGGGACAGAGAGAAGTGATGGGGTCAGATCCCTAGGGCACAGCAAACCCAGATCAGGCTGGCTCCTCAGGGCTGAGAGGGCTGTGTCCCCCCCGCCGTCCAGGCTGGGGGCTTCTGAGGCAGGAAGGTCTTCCTCCTTCAGATTAAGGGCATCTGAAGAGGGTGCTGTGGTTTTACCCCAGATTAGCATCTTGTGTGGACAGGTTTGTGTTTCTTACATCAGACGAGCTGTACCTTCCCCCTCCAGCTAGGGGTTGCTAAGGACAGCCCTGTGTCTCCTCCATCAGATTAGGGGTTCCTGAGGGCGGGGCTGTGTCTCCCCTCCTGGATCAGGGCTTGGCATGGGGGCTGTGCGCCTGTCTGCTGCGTGAGGCAGTCCTGAGTATGCCCTGACTGATGCTCTGGAATGTCCCTGCAGAGCCTCTGTGCCCACCTGTCTTCCTCCGGGCTTCCTCAGGGTCGCCCATGGCAACCGGTTCCGAAGCCTTGGAGGGGATGCTGCCGCCGGCTCTGCTGATGGCTCTCACCCGGAACCGATAGCTCTGGCCTTCGGCGAGGCCTTGGATTGGGCACCGACAGGTCCCGCCGGGGGTCTGGTGGCAGAGCACCCATTGTTCGGACTCGCCCTGGCACCTGTGGGAGAGAGGCCCCGGCTGCAGCCCCTGCCCACGACTCACATCTTCCCACTTTGAGCGTCTTCCAGGTCCCTTCCCCCGCCCTGGGCTGCCGGCCCAGCTCATCTCTCTCCATTTAAAAGCCCGGCTCCAGCCTCGGGCCCCAGGAGGCCTTCTCACCATCCTCCACCAAGCACGGTGCTAATCAAAATAGCTAGTGCCTTTCATGGAGCTTTCCTGCGTGCCTGGAGCTCTGCTGTGTCCCTCCACACCCGTTATCTCGTTTAATCCTGACGGTCCTCACGGTTAGGTGTGATTACCTTCACTCTACCAACAGGATCCGCGTTTAGAGAGTGAGATGACTTGCCCAAGGTCACACGGCTTGTGAGTGGGCGAGTTAGCCTTTCCCCCGAAGGCTGTCCACTCCCTGTCGGAGTGCATTCCAGAGTGACCCTCGGAGTCTGGGGTCTCTGCGCCCCCCTGGGTGCCACTGTCCTCAGTACTGGCTGGATGGGGCCGCGTACCTCAGTTTCCTCATCTGTAGAATGGGGCACTAGAGAGTCCCCCTCCCCCTTAGATAGGGATTGTTGTAAGGATCCGAGTGGCTGGATTAGGTTACCTCCAGCTAGGGCCTCGGAGCCAGTGGCAGGTGAAGGAGGTGGGATGTTCTGGGCCTTCCCTTTCCTGGTGTGCCCCCTCCCTCCCGCGTCAGTGCTACTCCTCTCCGTCACTCAGGGAGGACAGCCTCCACACGTGCTCAGGTTTCAAGCACTGATGTTTGCCCCTCCCAGTGTCAGCTCCTGCTGTAAAGGGTCTAGAGGGCAGCGGCTGACTCCAGGGGCGGACACCCTTCTACTGCCCCTAAATAACACATCTACCTCCTGCCCTATTCCAAGGACAGGCATGGGGGTCCCTCTTTCCTGTGGCCCCCACTCTTATCCTCACAGAGCCATCTACCCCCATGGGCTCTGCCACTGAAGAGACCGACTCACAGCTCAATGGAGTAGCTGGTGATGGCGTTGCCACGGGTGTCGCTGGGCGGGGTCCACGTCAGGGTGAGGCAGTCTCTGTTCACATTCAGGCATCGAACATTCAGGGGGGAGCCTGGAGCCCCTGGCTTCTCGGCTGCAGCATCTGAAGCCCGGGGTGGGCGGGAGTGGGAAGAGAGTTGGGGGGAGGCTCTTCCAGTCAATGCCCACTTGGCAACAGACCCCCTCCCATTCTCACCCCTCGTCCTCTTCTCATTAACCACCCCCCAGGGGCTCAGTTTGATCTTGAGGAGCAGGACCTGAATAACAGCCTCTTCCTTTCAAACAACAGCATCTGGGGGTAGGGGGTAGGAGGACTGTTTATTAGGGGTCCATTCTACGCCACACACCTGAACAATTGGCATAATTAATCTCTGAGTTCTGGCGCAACCCCCCATCTTGCAGGTGGGAAAACTGAGTCTCATAGAGGAGAAGTGAATTACCCCAAATCACCAAGCTAGTGAAGTGGCAAAGCCAGGAGACAGAAATCAACCAGGACTAGAATGATCCCAGCCCACGATCAGCCCTCCCTCTCCAGCTGTCTCCGCGTCTGAGACTCTCAGGCTGTGGCCCTTTGGAGGGTCATGGGATGCACAGGGATTCTTAGAGAGACTCTACCCCAGCACCCCCAATATATAGCATGGAAACCGAGGCCTCAAGGAGCAGGGACTTGCCCAAATGTCCCACAGCAAATCAGTCAAGGCAGAGCCCCGGTCCCTCCACCCCCCGCCTCACCTCTCACAAACACATAGGCTCTCTGCTCCCGGAGCCCAGAGGGAGAGGGCACCTGGACCGTGTAGAGACCCTCGTCCTCCTTGTAGGCGCAGGACACCTTCAGGGACGCCTGGCGGTCTGCGTAGAGCATCTGCCGGCGGCTGGAGGACTTCAGCAGCCTCCCTGCAGGGGGAGGGGTCCAGGGTGAGCTCGTGGGGGATCTGGGCCTCACCTGGGAACCCACAGATGCTCTGGGGGTCTAGGCAGAGGTGAGCTTGGCCTGGCTAGAGCCTGAGGCTCTGCTGGGGAGCTGGGGAGGGGGTGGTGACCTCTAGGACTCTACCAAGGTGGCCTCTGAACTTTCCTCTGCAGAAGGTTTGAGGCGGGGCGGGGGGGGGGGGGTGGGTGGGTGGCAGGGCCGGGCCCAGGGAAGGGGCTGGGGCTTCAGTGAGGTAATGAGGGTTCAGGGAAGTGGTCGGCGGCTCAGTGAGCAGCTCGGTAAGGAGTTGGAGGTCCTGTGAAGAAGTGGGAACAAGAGAGATGGGGCCCTGTGTGAGGGTCAGGGGCTCTTTGGGATGCTGGGGGCTTGAGAAAGGAGATGGGGCTCGGTGGGGAGGAGTTGTGAGCTTAATGGAGGGAGGGGGGCCTGTTGAGGGGGGTGAGGACTCAGGAAAGGGGTAGGGGACTTACTGAAAGAGTTGGGGTGTCAGTGAGGCAGGTGGGGACTGGGCAGGTGGGACCTTAGTGAGAGCAAGGGGAAGGGGCTCTGGGGCTCTAGGCCTCGCCCTGAGGTCCTGCTGTTGGACCATCCTGCTCCTTGTGCCACGCGAAGGCCCCTCCCTCCTGTCAGCACCTCTGTTCCGGAAGACCTACAGGTCTGGGAAACCTCTCGGCCTGTTATCGCAGCTGTTTCTCAGGGCTCGTGGCTTTCCCACTCCTCCGCCCCAGCCCCCAGCAGGGGCAGCTTCCCTAGGCTCAAGCTCTGCGGGGTCAGGGGGCTGTGCTCCTGGCCCTTTGGCTGCAGGCCTGGTCACGAATGGGGCAGGAGGTCCAGCTGTTCCTCTCCTCCCTGGCTGACCGGCCTTCCCCAGCCCTGGCCCATGACCTGCCCCCACCCCCCACCAGCATCTTCCAGCTCACGAGTAGCAGTTATGTACCTGCACCTACAACCCTGACTCTGAAAAGCCCGAGGCAATTGTCACAACCTGCCCTGACCCTCCTCAGGCTGACCTGCTCCTGGCCTTGGCCTCTGTTCTTGTTGCTTCAAATGTCATCACCTACCCCTAGGGTGCTGATGTCGAGCCCATAGATGTAAGGGGCTGGGCTGGTGCCTGGCCAACCACAGGCTCTCAACGGGCAGTGTGCAATTGTGTTTTGGCTTCCTGCTCCCTCCCGGATGGAGAGCCCCTTGAGCTCATGCATGTCTGTTCCTAACCCTGCCCTGGCACCCAGCACAGGGCCTGGCACCACGGGTGCTCGGTGACACTTTGCAGGGTGACTTGATCTGAACCCACCTGGCTGTGCTCTGCTTCCCTCTACCTCATTGGCACCCATCGCCCAGCTTGTACGAGTTAGGGGGTGGGCATAGCTGAGTTCCTCTCTCCACCAGGGGCCCCAGAGGTGGGGGTGGAGCCAGGGCTCTAGTCCCTCTCTGGCTTCCACCTCTGCCTCTGAAGGTTAGGGGCCAGGACTAGGGGTCCTCACCATCTCGGAACCACTGGATGTTCTGCTTGGCGTCTAACACATCTTCCGAAAATAGGCAGGACAGGGAGAAGGATTCCTTCTCACGGGCGAAGACTGGTTTCAGCACCGACGTGAATTCCACGTTGGGGCCAAACATCAGTCCTGGGCGGGAACAGAAATTTAGGGCAGAAGTCTTCTGAGGCTGCCAGCCTAGCCTGGGGCTTAGATGGGAGTGAGGACCCTTCTGGGGTGTCCCCACTCCTCTGGGTCAGGATTCACAGTTTTGCAGGTGGTGTTAACAAGGAGAAGAGGGGGCCTGATCCTGGGGGCCAGGGTTGGGGAAGAGATTTCTTTAGGTGGGACCAGATGAGCTGAAACGGCAAATACTGGTTTGTCTTTTTGGATTTGCCTTTGTCATTCAGTTTTGGCCACTGAGAGTGCAGCAGCTGGAGGCAGCTCTGGGGTGCCTAGGGACCCCAGAAACCAGTCTACAAGTATTAACAGTTTATAGGCAAACCACCCGTGGACATCCCTTTGTGGGCAGTGGATGGCTATATTCTAAAGGGGACTGTTGGGGGCCCTGAAGAGGAGCCCCAGACACCCTCCTCCCTGAAAGCCCATCCCTCCCCCAGCCTCCTTACTTTTAAAGATCTCCGAATCGAAGCCAGCATCCTTCCCCAGGTAAGCTGAAAACCCAGAGCAAATGGAGTTGGAGAAGGCTCAGAGCCCACGTTCCTACTGGATTTTGGAGGCATGGCCTTTGGGCGTGGGTTTGAATCCTGATCTGGCAGTGGCTCCCGCTTCGGCTTGGGGAAAGTTTCCTAGCCTTTCTGTGCCTCAGTTCCTTCCTGATTCCTCCCTGATGGTGGTGGTGGTGGGGTTCTGAATACATGAGTTCACATGAACAAAGCCCTCAGCAGGAGCCTGGCATACAGTCGGTGCTCAATAAATGGTGGTTTCCTTCCTTTACACAAATCCACCGGCAGAATCACAGTCCTACAGACTGGGATTTCTGGTGGGTCCAGGGCAGCGCTAAGAGAGCCTCCTGGAGGCTTCAGGGTGAAGTCCAAGGTGGTGTGGACACGGACCACCAGGGGATAGTGAGAACAGTTTTTATTCACCTAGCGTGTACCACGTGCCGCTTATTAACTCGTTTAATCCACAGAAGCCTTGTCTGTTGTTGTCATTATTATCCTCTCATACAAATGAGGAAACTGAGGCATAATCACCTAGCGAGCACCCCAGCAGCCTGAAGCCAGGACATGACACTGGTCCCTGGGATGGCCTTGATGGAGGAGGGATGTGGATGTGGATGAAAGGATGGGAAGGATGGGCGGACAGAGGAAGGCAGGGCCCAAGGGCCCGATGCCTGACCTTGCAATTGACTCTGGGCACTGCCTATAGGGACGGCTCAGATTCCACCCAGAGAGCCTGGCCTGGCAGCGGGGACAGCTGCCTCCCAAGAGCTATTTGGGGAACAGGGCAGAGGGGTGGAGAGGCTGTGAAGGACAGTTGAACAAGGTCCGATGAGAGGCTGGGAGGTGGGAACTAGACTCCGGCCTGTCTGCTGCCCTGTGTGTGTGTGTGTGTGTGTGTGTGCATGAACCCACACACGTGCAGCTTCTCTCTCGGGGCCCTGAGGGCAAGGCCTTGGGCTCAGAGGTGTGGCCTCCTGGGCTGGGCTTGGCCCTGGCCTTGGGGTCGGGGGAGGGAGGGTAAGCCTTCCCCCAAGAGCCTGATCCAGCCAAGTTTTACCTAAACCATCTCATTTAATCCACAGGAGTATCTGAGGGAGGCAGTCGGATTCCCCTTTTGCAGGTGGGGAGGTCAGGTAGGTGAGATGGCACCCAGGCTCTCACGGCCAGTCAGCGCCAGAGGCAGCATGTGGACCGGGGTCTGGCAGACTCCTGAGCGCCTCCTCTGCTTCATGCTGTGACTAACCTCCAGGAGGCACCTGAGCCAACTGGGGAACATGCACCAGAAGCCAAAAGGGGCCGTGGGGGTCAGGAGGGGAGTTGGTAGGACTCGGCCTTTGCCCCTGAGGACCGCTGGTAGCCAGGCCGCCCTCTCAGGGGCCCTGAGCTGGATCTGGACCGAAGCCCAGCTCGCTGGGATGAGCATGGTCTTTGGGGACAGGCAGGTGGGGTCCCCTTGAACAGGGATGTAGGTTGTACAGTCTGAGGGCGGAGACTCTCACTTGCTCTGAAGGCCCCGGGGAGCGGGAATCCCAGGGGCTGCCCTGGTCACCTGATCCCAGACCAAATACCCCTGGGCTGGGGGTCCCTCCCCGAGTCTGACGCAGACTCATGTCCTCATCTGCTCATGTGGGGCTTGCTGTGGGCTTTCTGGCCTGTTGGTGACGGCAGGACTCACTGCGGACAAGGACTTTGGCGAAGGAGGAGGCCTGGCCGTAGGCGTTCTTGACCATCACTGTGTAGGTGGCTGCGTCCTCAATGGTGCATCTGGAAAGGAGGGAGGGAGAAGTTCCCCCCGAGACGGCTGGGCTCCACGGGAAACTCAAGTCCCCGTGCAGGTGGGGTGTGGGGGGAAGGCGGGGCTTAACAGGAAGGCCTGGGGGACGGCTTTAGGCTCTAGGTCAGGGCCTGCCTCTGAGAAGCTGGGGGCCTTTGGGCTGCCACTGTCCCTCTCCACGCCTCCAAGTCCTCCGCTGAAAATCTCAGGACGTAACACCAGCCTAAACCACCTCGGGGGAAAGTGCTTTGAAAATATGATTGTTATCAGAACACTTAAGCTGAGTGACTTGTCCAGAGTCCCAGAGCAACTGGAACTCAACCCAGCTTTGAGGTGACGAGCCCTCTCCCAGGCACGGCCTCTGGCCCTATCAACACCTCCAGAGCAGAACCCTGGAGCAGTAGTTGCCCCAGGTACACTGCCAGTCTGCGCCAGAACTGGGCCGGATGCCCAGGGGTTCTCAACCGCAGGCCTGGGTCTCACCACCAGCCAGGACTGCCTTGTCTTGTTCCCAGTGGAGGCTTGGGCCAGCTCCATCCCAGGGGCACCATGGTGGCAAAGAGGGTAGATGGTAGGACACAAGTCACACATCCAGCCCCATCAGCAAGCAGAGAGGCCCCTTGGTGCCCCTCACCTCCCCTGGCTGCTCGGGGCAGGAATCCCTCTCGTTTCAAGGGCCGGTTCCATGTGTCCCTCCAGGCTGCCCAGCCCTGCACGCTGTCCCCGACTGTGCAGCCCACGGGGCACCTCCCTTT
The DNA here is from genome assembly GCF_028023285.1 of Balaenoptera ricei. Classification (NCBI taxonomy): domain Eukaryota; kingdom Metazoa; phylum Chordata; class Mammalia; order Artiodactyla; family Balaenopteridae; genus Balaenoptera; species Balaenoptera ricei. Next base: position 18,792,937 of record NC_082639.1, read on the forward strand.
GTAGCCTTGGATGGTCAGGAATTTATGTCCGTGTAGCCTCACTTTGTTTCTCGAGGGTCCTGTTCACATTTGTGTCTCTGAAGCCCGAGTTGGTTGAGGTGGAGGGTTTGGTGTATTGGAAAGAACCCAGATGGAGAGAACTGACTCAGACCCAGGCCCTGCCCTGTACAAGCTGCGCAAGACACTTAATCTTTCAGAGCCTCAGTTTTCTCATCTGTAACACGGACAGAACAATGCTTCCCTGCGTTGTTGAGAATGGTGGTGGGCATTATCAACCATATGTGTAAAGCAGCAAGCACAGGCCTTAGCACCCGGAGGAATTCAGCACCTGGCAGCTCATACGAATAATGCACACTTCGGGGCAGACGGTACTCATATTCTCCCTCCATACATCCTGCCTCTTCTTTTAAAACCATGCTTAAGACTCACCACCTCCTGAAAGACCTACCTAATTCTCTCCTTCCAGCTGCTTCCCCTTGCACGTGTGTGTGTGTGTGTGTGTGTACATGTGTTTTCTCTCCTCCAGCCAGGAGCTCTCCCCGCACGCCTAGCTCAGCAGTCATTCAGTCCTTGCTGCTAGCCTCTGAGTCCAAATTTCTCACCGCATATTCCAAGGCTTTAGAATCACATGGGGGTGTCTGTTAAATACAAATGCCTGGGTCCCACCTCAGACCAATTTAACCTGACTCTCTGGGGGCAAAAGGAGGGTACATCCCACAAATCAGTATTTTAACAAGCACCCCAGATACTTCTGAAGATGAGGCTGACTTGGTTCATAGCTCCGAGGAAGGGTTTGGACTCATTGCTCTGGCCGTGGTAGTGCTAGGACTGGGGGCTGTGGGTCTCTAGGGTTCATGGTCTTACCTCCTAATCTCCAGTGTCAGCAGCCCATAGTTATTGGTGATTCGGTACTTTCCGGCAGGGAAGAGGCGGAGATCAATTCGCATGTCATTTTTGTACCTGTAGAGACACAGTGGTCTGTGGAAGGCAGTGTGATTCTGTGTGGGAAGGATCCCGAGCCTCTCAGATCTGGATTCCAACCTCGGCTTTGTGCTGCTTACCTGTGTGACCCAGGGCAGCACTTTCACTGCTCTGAACCTCAGTTTTCCTCATCTGTGAAATGGGAATAATAATTGCACTGACCTTGTAGGGTTGTTGTGATGATTAAATGGGATAAGATACGTAAAGCTTGAAGGCTGTACATATCACTGGTCCCCAACCTTTTTGGCACCAGGGACCGGTTTTGTGGAAGACAATTTTTCCACAGACAGGGAGGGATGGGGAGGGGGATGGTTCAGGGGTTGGGAACCCCTGCTGTAGATGCTCAAGGGTTCATTCTCTTCTGGAGGGTGAGAAGAGGGAACTGTAATTAGGGGTATCTGCCCCTCCCCCTACCAGTGGTATCCCCCAAGGACCAGGCCCCAGCTATTCCTTCCTCTCTGAAGGGGGTACCAAGGAAAGTTCCCCATCCCTACCTTCTTGTCAACCCCAAGGACAGCAGTTCTTGATCTCAGTTCTTGTTAAAATCACCAGAGGAAGCTTTAACAGTCTCCATGCTCAGAGTCTGAACGTAAGCCTTTGAGAATTTGCACCAGAAACTGCTCATTGTTCTCCAGTAGCCATTCTCCCTCTTATTCTAAAGTAAATATAACATGTTTCTTAGCCTCTCTTTCTGCTAGGTGTGGCCATGTGACTAAACTAAGTCTTGTCAGCAGAAAGTAAGTACAAGCTTCTGATGACATCCTTTGCCCCTTTTCCCATCATCTTTCCCTCCATTCTGTGGCAAGAATACGGCCATGACGGCTGCATCTCGAACCGGGAAGGCCTGAGCCCTGAAGCAGTGTGAGGGAACAGGCCTGCGTCCCTGAGGAATCTGTGGGTGGAGTTGCCATAGCAGCCCTATCCTGTCTACATCAGACATTTACATGAAAGAAAAAAAAGATCTATCTTATTTAAACCTTTAAAAAAATCTCCATGCCCAGTCTGAAGCCCAGATCAATGAAATCACTTACAAGAAATGTAAGTGATTCACTTACAAGAAATGCTTACATTTCACTTACAAGAAATGCTCAGTTTGAATGAATGCCACCTGGGCATGGGACCTGGGTATCAGTAATTTTTAAAATTTCCCAGGTGATTCCCGAGCATGGCCCCGCAGATCGCCCTGCCCGGCTGTACCCTGGATACTTCCTTTTGTTTTCTGTGAACTCTGGGGTCTGGTTTTCTCTGCCACAGGCACTGGACAATGAGGTGGCCTTGTGTCTGTCCACAGCCCACTGGGGTACGTTCTGGAGGCCTGAGGAGTCGGGGCTAGCGAGTGAATGTCTGTGAAAGTTAACTTGCTGTGTGACCTTGGGCAAATCAGTCCCCCTCTCTGGGCCTCTGTGTCCATGAGAACTTTGCATGAAAAGTCAGCCCCAGTGGTGGCTGAGGTCAAAGAGGAGGCCTTGGCCAAGAGAGGGCACCCCAACCTCAGTACATCACCTTCCTTGGACAGCCCCCGCCCTGTTTGTCTCCATGGCAACCAAACAGTGCTGTGCCCACGCCCCACTACACAGCCCCCAGGCTGTGACCTCTTCTGAAAGGAGCCCAACTAAGTGTCCTGTGGGGAGGATGGTGCCTAATCTGCATGCCCAATCTTTCCACGTCTCCCAGGTCTGGGGGCCAAGGTCAGCCCCCCCAACCCGCCAGCTGTCAGGAACATTCCAGACAACTCAGCCTGGCCAGCTTTCTGCCTTTCCCAGAAAAAGCAGCAGCTGCAGCTCTGGGCTCGACCTGGACAGCCAGAGACCTGAGGTCTCATTTTGCCTCTCTCTGGGCTTCAGTCTCCTGCCTGTACGGCAGGCCCTTGAAGGATGAGGCTGAATGGCAGCCAATCATAAAACAGCATTAAGTGAGACAGCTAAGGCGAGGCACCCAGCCTAGAGCCTGGCTCAGAGAGGCCCACATAAAAGAGTGAGATTTTTATTATTTTTCTAGGTTTATTTTTCCCCTACATATTCTGGTGGTTTTTTCCCCCTCCCCCCCTTTATTTTTTTAATTTTTAATTTTTTGGCCATGCGGCTTGTGGGATCTTAGTTCCCCCACCAGGGATCGAACCTATGACCTTGGGAGTGAAAGCGCCAAGTCCTAACCACTGGACCGCCAGGGAATTCCCCATATTTTGGTGTGAGATTTTACTTTTGAAGGCTACTTGGCCTGGGAGAGTGATTCTGACATTAATGAATTGTGGCCAGGGCCCACTTCTGCAGTGTAAACATAGCCAGCCTGGGCCTTGCCTAACTCGCCCTGAAGTTGCTCCTGCATTCAGGAAGTGCTCAATATTGCTGAATGAATGGACTCGCCTGACAAGCCTGGGCAGCCAGGATCTTCCTGCTGACCGGGGGGCTGGGTCTCTACCAGGGCCTGGGAAGAGCTCTGGAGGCCAATCCCAGGATGATGTGTGGCCCTGCCGGAGGTGATTGATGACGGGAAACCAGATCCCAAAGCCAGGAGCCCTGGGGGCCACCTGAGTCCCTCTGGCTGGAGGTGGGCCTGGCCTTGGCCTCTGCCACTTACAAGAAATGCTCAGCTCCTTGTTGTGGCAACCTTGCTGGCAAGGGTGGAAACAAGACTCCCTCCCAGGAGGCTCCCATGCAATGCCTTAGATGTGGGCCTCAGTGCCAGGGCAGGGCAGGGCTTGGCTGCCAGGCCAGGCCAGCTGAGCAGCTGACCCCCACTTAGCCCAGGCTGGCTGTTGGGAGCAGTCCTCCTACCGGACTGCCTTGGTCCCCAAGGAATTTGAATGAATGCCACCTGGCAATGACCAGCCCCAAGGCCACCTCCCTCAGAACACTTTTCTTGATTGCTCTTGGCCTAAGCTCTTTTTCTTTCTCTGACTTCTGAGGCATTATATATGCTTTAAGGAAAAAAAAAAAGAAAAACCAACTGTAATGATCACTTTCCTACTCTCTCCTACTCTCCACCCCCACTTCCACCAGGCCCATTCAGGAGGCTCCTGCCTCTGCCCGCCTCTGCCAGCAAGGCTTCGACTCTGTGGTTCTGTTACGTGTTCATTCCCAGGAAAGGCACCTCCTGCTTTCCCAGCACCTTTCAAGTTCTGAGGGCTTCCACGTTGTCGTGGCATTAAATCCTCACCACGTGCAAGCCAGACAGGAGGTCTTCAACCCATTTTACAGAACAGGAAATGGAGGCAGGACCAGAGAGGTTAAGAGCCATAGTTGAGACCACACACCAAGTTGGCAGAGAGAGAGCGAGGCCTGGGCTCCTTCTCACTGCGGGGCCCCCACCCTCCCTGCCTCCCCCCATCTTCCTGCAGCCCCAGAGATGTCCAGCTCAGAGCAGCTGCCTTCACATGCCACCAGAATCGTATTTTTATAAGCGCTGACTCCCCGGGCAGCCCAGACTTCTAGCCCCAGGCTGGCTGGGAGGCAGCTAAGAATAACCCCTCCGGAGCCTCCCCAGCAGCTGCTGCTCTGTTTGGGGCGGGCAGAGCTCGGGGTCTGTGGGTCTGCAGCTTTTCCAAGGCGGCAGGAACTTCTAGGGGAGGGGCCGGGTCCCTGGAAGGGAGGTGTTGGGTGTAAGGAACTCACACTCAGGGAACCCCCAGAGGCCCAGAGCGTGGGGGCAGGGCAAGGACCCCTTCTCTCCTGCCCCCGGGGGCTTACCAGGTGACCTGGGGTGGAGGCGAGGCCTGCACGGTGCAGGTCAGTAGGACCGTGGTGCGCTCCCAGACCGCGTGGGAGCGCAGCGGGATACAGAACCAGGGCCCGCGTCCGGAACACAGCTCCCTCAGCTCCTTGGCCTCCCGGACCTTCTTCTCTGTCTGGAGGCGGGAGGGGGCCTGTGACTTCTATGAGCCGGGGCACCACCTCTCCCCCGTTTTTGCTGTTACCTCCCCCCTCGCCCCCCCCCCCCCGAAAACCCAGGCTCTGGAGTCGGGCCCACGTGGGCTAGAGCCCCTCCCCCACCAGCGGCTGAGAGGCAGCGTGCCACAGAGCGCAGGGCGTGGGGTCAAGGCCAAACGCTGCCACTTACTAGCTGTGAGACCATAGGCCAGTCCTCCATTTCCTTATCTGCAAAATGGGGATGATAATAATATTCCCCCACCCGCCTGTGGGGTTGCAGTGAGGATTAAATGAGTTAATATGCGAAAAACATAGGCACTGATAACACCCATGTAAGTATTACAACTATTGTTGTCCTGCCCAGGGAGGGGGTATGGAAGTGGCTTCAGATCCCTGACATTTGTCAGGAGTAGCATTCCCTGAGGGTCTTCTGTGTTCTAGGCACTGGGAAAGTGACTTTATCAGCCTGATCTCATTTACTTCCCACCTCGACACCAAGCATTGGTACCACATACACCCATTTCACAGATGAGAAAACCGAGGCTCAGTTAGAATTATTGCTTGACCAAGGTCACGCAGCTAGAGGGTAGGGGCACTGGGATGTCCAGCACTTCTTGCGAAGGGGGTAGGTCAAGTTGGATGGCATGTGATGGGTCTCAGTTTCCAGGGCCCTGGAGGCCCCAGCCCATCCCTCTCACCTGCCATCTCAGCGCCTTCCGGTCTCGCCTCTGGCGCAGCAGCCACCGGGTCTGTAGGAAGGCGATCTCCATCTTCTCCCACTCATTGCCGAAGCCCACCCGCTTCTGCCCTCGCTCCTCCAGCTCCACGGTGCTGGTCTGGCGCCTCAGCTGGGCCTCCCTGCGGTGACGGAGGCTGTCAGGGGTGGAGACCCTGGGGGTGGTGATGTGGGGATGCCCTGGCCCTGCCTTCCCCAAGCCCAGCACTGCCGGCCACACTTAAAGCTTCTTGAGGACAAGGGCAACTTCTAATCCTCTCTTGCCTCCAAAATACCCTGAGTGGGTCCGGCTTTTAGAAGGTGCGTAATGAATATTATTGATACAGTTCATAAGGCTCTTTCACAAACCATTGTTCCTCTTGTTTTCACTACAAGCAGGTGGACAGGTCTTAGTCTCCCCATTCTACAGGGTAGGGACCTGAGGCTGGGTAACTTGCTCCAGGCCAGCCAGGACCAGGACCCAGGCCTCCTGATGCTCCAGGGCTCAGAGGCCTTCCCATCTCGGGACTCGTGTCCAAAATTTGGGCTGGTTTCCTTGCTCCTCCTCTCCCTATCCCCAGCCTCCTTCCCCGCCATGGAAGCCGGATGGTGGAGTACAGACCCCCACCAGCCTCTCCCTCGGGGATGGTCCCTCACTACTGCCTGCGGGCTCATCCAGAGGGTGGTGCAGCGGGCTTTGTGGTCGGTCAGCCCCGGGCTTAAACCTCTGACTAGCCGCTTACTCTAGATGTGTAACTTCGGGCAGGTTCTTCAAGCTGAGTGTGGGAGCCCAGTGGGGAGGCAGAGGACTGGACAGGATGACCTCTTCCCAGCCCAGGGCTCTCTGGAAAGGTCACCTGACTTACCACGATGTCTCTGAGGAGGCCGTCAGAGCCAGGGCAGCTGCGAGGGCGTAGTCTGCCGCGCTGAACTGATCCTCTTCCTCGCTGCCCCCGGGAAAAGAGAGTTCATGGCTCCTGCAGGTTTGGCTGGGGGTCTGGCTGGGGGATCCACCTGCCTACCTCAGGGCACTAGCAGGCACAGCTGTGCCTCTCTCCTCACACCGGGTCTCAGAAAGCAGGGCTGTGCCTGTCTCCTCAAACTGAAGTATACAGAGCTCAAGGCTACGCCTCCCCCCGCAGACTGGGGCCTCCAGAGAGCAGGGCTGTGCCTCCCCGTCAGACCGAGGGCCCTGGGGGAAGGGCAGGGGCTGGGGTGGGTCCCCGAGGCTCCCACCTGCTGCGGAAGGTCCATTTCCGCGTGGAGGAGCCCATCTGCAGGCTGTGTTGCCGCGCCTCCTTCTGTTCTTCCCGGCGGTGTTCTAGCCTGTGCACCGCCACGGCCTCGGGTGCCCGGGGCTCCCCCATACCTCCTGGGCTCTGGGGCAGAGTTATGGCTGCAAGAGCGACAACCTGCCGAGCCAAGGTGCACGGTCACTCCACCAGGCGTCCACCCAGCCCTTCCCTGTGGGGTCCGCCAGCATCTCTGGAGGTTTGCCGGTAGGGGTTCTCTCTCCCGTGGGCAGACGGGGGAGCTCAGGCCCGATGGGGGGGGGGCCCGCCCCAGGTGACAGAGGCAGGCTTTGAGCTCTCAGCCTGGCTTGTCCACCACTCCATGCGCTGCCCCAGCGGCCCCCGGCTTCCACCGGCACCTGCCCCCGTCCCCCGCATGACCTGGGCAAGGCCCTCCCTTCTCCGGGTCTCAGCTTCCCAGACGGTGAGGGATTGGGCACTCTGATGTCCAGGACATGGAGAGGCAGGCGAGGAGAGTGGGGGACCCTCAGCTAGCTAGCTCTGGGTTCTTGCACTAAATTCTTTCCCAGATCTGGGGTGCGGTGTCACCACCAGGCCTCTGAGGGCCCTCTGATACTGAAGCTCTAGGATGCCTGGTGGAACCCCTGGAATGGCTTCCAAACCTTCTCCAGGTGGGAATTCGGGGGCAGACCTCTGACCTGGGAGGCCCTGATGTAGACCCTGGGCATGAAGGCGGAAGCAGAAGGGGGGACCACCCCCTCAGCCCTCTCCTGTCTGCTTCTATGAGGTCCGGCTCTGCCCTGTCCCTGCCTCTACCTCGGGGCCTGCCGGCCATGGCGGAGTGTGTACGTGCGGTCTGTGTTCTGACCGGGGTGTGAACTCGCCCGTGGGGGACCATTTCTCTAAGTCCATGATGTGTGAGGTGGGCCCGCTGACCTCATCAGAGATCCTTGGCCTAAAAGGGCCTGTTTTGGGGTGTCAGGGGGCTCAGGCTGCCAAGGGTCAATTTTAGTGGGATTTGATCCTTCCGGTTCCTAAAAGTTTGCTCCTTTTGGGTATCCACAAAGGACACCCAAGGCAGACTGGGTTACTGCAGAGTGTTCTCCGGGACCAAGGGCTGCCCGTGAGGCTTCTTTGGCCTCCTGCAGTGACCTCGGCTGAACACAACGGGACAGTCACCCCTTGGGCTTCGCATCCGGCTCCTCCTGAGGAGGAGGGTCTGCCTGCACCCAGAGAATGACTGGCCTGCTCTTTGTGTTCCTTCCTCCTCACGGCCCAAGGAGAGAGCCGCTGGGTACCACCCTGCGCAGGGAGGCCCCCGGCTTTCCTGGGACACACGGCCCTGGCCCCAGCAGCTGAGGGTTAACGTTCCCTGGCATCAGCTGCTGGCTCCCTTCCCCGAATGCTCTGTTCCTGATTAGCGCAGCAGGACGGGCCTGGCGCTCATCCCTGACCTCCAGGGCCGCCTGCAACCAGACCCCTGGCTTTAGTGGATGAGCCATCGATTCTTTTTAAAGCACTGGCTGAGGCTAAGGATTAGGCAGCAAGGAGGAGATCGCAGCTTCCTAGTCCTGTCTCCAGAGTGCTGTGTGTGCCTGCTGCGGAGGGGTCAGCAGTGTGTGGTTGGCCAGGAAGGGAAATCGTCCCCCCTGCCCTCCCCAGAGGGTGCAAAGCCGCGGGCCAGGGGTCCTGCTGTGTGGCGTTCCCCACCCACTCCACTTTCCTCCCAAGCCTCAGTTTGTCTGCCGCCCACCCCCAGCCCTGCCCCGCCCGGTCCCCTGACGGCATCCCTCGGTGAGAAGGGGCAAGGAGGCCTCTCTTATTCCTCAGGAGTGGAAGAGAAGCGCACCGAGCCACAGTGACTCAGAGCCCTGATGGCAGAAAGCTGGGTCCTGTGGGTGGGAGCAGAGACACCGCCTGCCCAGGCTGGGATGTGCTCCTAATGCTCCCCACCAGCTTCCGAGGCTGGAGTGCTGGCCTCGGTTTCGTACCAGTGGGCCCAGGCTGGATGAACGTCCTCCCCGCCTCGCCATGCGGGCCCTCCGGGCTTGCCCTCATCCCCCGCCTGCCGGGCCGGCCAAGCAGGGCTCCGCCAGGACTGCTCTAGGTTTGCTGGACCTGCCGGCCCACCCCGGTCCTTGCTGATGCCTGATTCCTGCAGGAAAGCCTCCACTTCTCAGGGCATCCCCAAATGATGTGTGTGTGCGTGTGTTTTGTAGCTTTCACATCACAGAAGGCTCAGCTCAGAAGACCCAGGGCCACACAGAACAGTGTGATGGCGCAGAGATTTTTTCTAGAATCCCCTCTCATTTCCACTTGGGGTGATACCTAAGCATATGTATACTTTTTCTTTCCAAATCTCCCAGGATCCTTTCCCAACACACACGCACACACACACACACACACACACACACACACTCCACTTGCCAATGGAAAGCTGAGGGTCTCATTATCTGGAGGTCTCCCTCCCCACCCCTGATCCCTGGAGGTGACTCACAGAAGCAGCCGTGCCCACTTAGGTGTCTCTGGGGAGAAGATTCCAGAGGATGAGAGGGTCCTTGATTTCTTCTTGCCCTGGACTCAGCGGGGACCGGGAGAAGAATGTGATCTTGGAGCCTTCATGGGCCTTAAATATAGCAGCTCTGAGGCAGTGTGATGACAACGGATGAGAACTTTGGGTGGGGGGGGGGGCGACAGAGGGAGGGGCCGTTCCCTGGGTCCAGCATTGCCAAGACGGCAACAGGTGGAGCTGTCCCCACCCCCACCTCCTCCCAAAGAGAGCTCCTCCCCTCGGCTCCATCCCTTCCAATCCAGCTCCAGCTCCAGCCCCACCGCCGCTGCAGTGGAAAGGAGCTCATAGCTCAGGCCTGACTGCATGGAAAACAGATCAGGGGAGGTTTTCTCAGCTGCTGGGAGCTCTGAGCTGAATTCTACCCCCCCCGCCCCGCCCACCACCGTGACAGGTGCTTTGGGGAAGACCCTCAGCTTCTCTCATCCGATTCCCCTTCTGAAAATGGAGATAGTGAGGCTGGGCCCCCAGACTTTGTGAAGACATGGAGGGGATGTGACCTAAAAATGAGTCTTTAGTGCTCGTAAGTGATCACTGGTGAAAATGGAAGTGGGTTCCTTCTCATCTCTCTACATAGCCCCCTCCAGCAGCTACTGACCAGCCCCGCCCGGCCACAGTGGGGTATGTGTGAGGGTGTGTGCAGGGGTGTGGCACAGCCAGGACAGGAGGGGAAGCCTTTTCCTCCTTCACTGTCCAAAGTTCTCAGGCTTCCTGAGTGGCCACTGTGGGAACTTTCTTCCCCACCTTTGCTCCCTCTGCTCCCATCTCAATTTTTTCCCCTCATGTTCATTCATACCTAGGCCTGGTGGGCACTGAGGATGCAGAAGGAAAAAGATAAGATGCCTGACGTTAGGAAATAAGCCCTAATCTAGACGGGGAGACAGGCAGTTACAACAGGACGTGATGAGGAAGAGACACCTGAGCCAGGTCTCGGGGGGTGAGCAGATTTGGGGGAGGCTGTGCCCCAGTGCAGAGACACAGCTTCCCTCCTGGCCTCCTCCTGGGGCCTCAGGGGGCCCAGCAGCACTGTGCCTGTCATTCTTCCTAGTGCCTTGGGGACCCCTCAGGAGAGGGTGTTGGGGAGAGAATACACAAGTGAGCTCTTCAGACAAAATCTCAGTCTCCTAAAAGGGAACCCTCGTGCACTACTGGTAAGAATGCAAATTGGTGCCGCCACTATGGAAAACTGTATGGAGGTTCCTCGAAAAATTCAATAGAACTACCATGTGATCCAGCAATTTCACTCCTGGGAATATATTTAAAAAATGAAAACATTAATTCGAAAAGATACATGCACCCCAGTGTTCATAGCAGCATTATTTACAATTGCCAAGATATGGGAGCAACCTAAGTGTCCATCAACAGATGACTGGATAAAGAAGATGTGGTATATACATACAATGGAATACTACTCAGCCATAACAAAGAATGAAATTTTGCCATTTGCAGCAACATGGATGGACCTGGAGGGCATTATGCTAAGTGAAATAAGTCAGACAGAGAAAGAAAAATACTGAATGATATCACTTATATGTGGAATCTAAAAAATAAAACAAACTAGTGAATATAACAAAAAAGAAACAGACTCACACATATAGAGAACAAACTAGTGGTTACCAGTGGGGAGAGAGAAGGGGGGAGGGGGAAGATAAAGATAGGGGATTAAGAGGTAAAAACTACTGTGTATAAAATAAATAAGCTACAAAGGTATATTGTATAACACAGGGAATATGCAATATTTTATAATAACTATAAATGGAATATAACCTTTAAAGTTGTTAATCACTATGTTGTACACCTGAAACTTATGTAATATTGTACATCAAATATACCTCAATAAAAAATTTTTTGTTTTTTGATTTTTATTTATTTATTTTAATTTTTTAATTTTTAATTTTTATTTTTCACAAACACACACACACTGTATTTTATTTTTACAAGAGATAAATAGACTGACACCAAGCATTGTACATGGATGACCACAACAAGAGCAACAATGATTGCAATTACCAAACATGAAACACACTCATACTATGTCATAATATTGACAAAAAAAAAAATCTCAGTCTCCTGCCCTATTTGAAATCCCCTTCCTAAGCATCTCCCTTCCTCCCTGGCTGCAGGGTTAAGAGCATCTTTGCGCAGAGAACATTTGATGGCTCTCTCCTATTTTTTTTTTTTTTAATTTATAAATTTATTTATTTTTGGCTGCATTGGGTCTTCACTGTTGCACGCGGGCTTTTCTCTAGTTGTGGTGAGTGGGGTGCTACTCTTCGTTGTGGTACGCAGGCTTCTCATTGCGGTGGCTTCTCTTGTTGCGGAGCATGGGCTCTAAGCACGTGGGCTTCAGTAGTTGTGGCACATGGGCTCAGTAGTTGTGGCTCACGGACTCTAGAGCGCAGGCTCAGTAGTTGTGGCACACGGGCTTAGTTGTTCTGTGGCATGTGGGATCTTCCCGGACCAGGGCTTGAACCCACGTCTCTTGCATTGGCAGGTGGATTCTTAACCACTGCGCCACCAGGGAAGCCGTCTCTCCCATTTTATACTGACCCAACCTAGGAAGGGATTTCCAAGACCCACATTTATACATTCATTGTGAAGAGTGAGTGTGAATCTGTTTTACAGCCAAGAGGTGTGGGCTTCCAATCCAGCACGAGACAGACATTTAAACTGGTTCTATAACCCCTTCCCCCCAAAGCAGCCTGATGGAGGTGCCCCCGCTTACTAGCTCTATGACCTTGGGCAAGTCACTTAGCCATTTTGGTTTTATCACCTGTGCAGTGGGGTCAATGATGCCTGCCTTGCAGTCTGATTACAAAGATTCAATTAGGGAATGTGGAGCCTGTGGCGCAATGTCTGGCACCCAGCAACATTTGCTAAGTGAGAGCTCCACCAATAACTGCACGACTCTAGGCGTGCTGAGAGCTTTCTCCACCCCTCCTTCTGGGTGTGGGATTCCCATGTACTCCATGTACCCTAACCCAATGATGCCTTCCCTCCTCCTGATGTGCCTTAATGTGAGCACAGCTAGCCCTCAGGCCATGAGGCTGAGCAGAGGTCAGACTTGGAGCTATATGAACCTTGGTTTAAATCCCAACCTCAGGACTTCCCTGGTGGTCCAGTGGTTAAGAATCTGCACACCCAATGCAGGGGGCCTGGGTTCGATCCCTGGTCGGGGAACTAGATCCCGCATGTCACAACTAAGAGCCTGAATGCTGCAACGAAGATCCCGCATGCTGCAACTAAGACCCGGCGCAGCCAGATAAATAAATAAATAAATATTAAAAAAAAAAAATCCCAACCTCTGGCACTTGTACTCACTAATGAGGGGATCTTGGCCTCCTTACTGGGCTGTTTGTTTATCTGCAAATTGTATACAAGTTCTAAGACAACAGGGAACTTGCCTGCCTGTCTTGTTCACTGTATCCCTAGCCCCAGGAACAGTGCCTGGCATACAACTGGGTCCTTGATATATGCTTTTTTTTTTTCTTTCTTTCTTTCTTTTTTTTGGCCATGCCATGCCGGATCTTAGTGCCCCGACCAGGGATGGAACCCGTGCGTGGCCCCTGCAGTGGAAGTGCAGAGTCCTAACCACTGGGCAGCCAGGGAATTCTCCGTGTATGCTTGTCAAAAATGAATGAATGAATACCTATCTTGCAGAATGTTTATGAGATTCAAGTGAGGTTAAAATGCATGAAATGCCTGGTATAGTACTTAACTCTTGGCTAGTACTTCTTAAATATTTCATTCTTTCTCCCCTCTTTTCCCCTTTCGTTGCCCTCCCTGGACTTATGAATATTACGGACAGTCATTTGAACCCTATTCCACCTGCCACCCATCCTGAACCTCCACACCATTTTCTGACAGCAACCAAACTGTCTTTGGCTGATGGCTCCACCTGGTGGTCAAGTGGAGAACTGTCTGGTCCAATGCGTTCTCCCACTACCTCCTTTCTCCCTGCTTTAGTCTCTCTTCCCTCCCTCTGCTGCTCTCACACTTCAGTTAATTCCAGTTACTGTTCTTCTCATACTAGCAGGTCAAAACGCATCTTCCTTATGCCCCTTCCTCCTTAGAGTGGGAAGGGAAAATCAGCTGAGGGGCTGAGGGTGTGGGGATGTGGTCTCAGAGCTGTGTCCCTCTGTCCAGGCTGACACTCAGACTGGGGATGGGCACAGAGGGATCCAGCCTTGCCCTCCAGGACTCTGGAGGAGCCCTCGTCCCCGATGGCCCTATTCTCTGGGTGGAAATTCAGGCAACCCCTGTGTGCTCTTGGGGCCGGGGGTTTGGGAGGCCAGGGATCTGTAGCCATCCCAGATTGAAATACCACCCCTTGTTGCAGCTCCCCAACTCCCATACAGGGGAGGAGATGGGGGTGGCTCTAGGGGGATGATTTGAGGCCAAAGGATAGGAAAACTATTGGTATAAGAGCATGGTTCCCTCCACTTGCCTAAGAGGAATCATCAAAGGAGTTTACTAAGAATCTGGATTCCCTAGTTGCTATGGATTCAGCAGGTCTGGGCTAGGGCTGAGGAAGCTGTATTTTTAGTAAGCTCTTCAGGGGATTCTCATGGTGAGGCAAGTTTAGGAAACCGTCTTGGGCAAGAAACCACTCTGAGCCACATTTTCCTCCTTTGCAAAATATCAGTAATGCGGCCTATCATGGCAGGTTAATGGAGGAATGAGCCATCGAGGGCAGGAACTTCCCAGGAGCGGGGCTGAGTTCCTCCTCCTCTTACTTCTCCTCGTGCAGCCACTGCTGGACTACTATTCGTTTGCTCCTGGGCTGGACTCTGCCTGCCTTAGAGGCAGATGACACCTCGCAGACTCACCTTTCTCTGGACTGCGTGGGGCCAGGCTGTGGAGAGTCCTGGTGGTGGAGTCAAAGCCTAGGACCCTCAGGAATGCTAACGTCCCAGCCCAGCTCCGGGGCCTTGGACACGCTGTCCCCTAGCTGGTAGCCTGAGCTGCCTGCCTGGGAGGCCAGAGACCTGAGGGGGTATGCAGCCTGGTGGGGACAGGGCCAGCCTGACGAGGGTCACAGGACCCAGAGAGTCATGGACCGTAGGAACGACTGTCACCCCAAGGAGCTTAGAGAGCTTTGTGGCCTTGTGAGTTGGAAGAGGTGTTTATGGCTTTTAGTAAAAAATCCTCTGACACCCTGGCCCACTCACCTGGTGAGAAGAGTCCAGCTGTTAAGCTGTTTTTCATGACTAAACAAGGTGAGACAGTCAACCTTTGGCCAAGTTCACCCCGAGTGACAGGAAGCAGACTTGTTTGCAGTTTGGGGGAAGGGAGCAGTCATTAGGGCCAACGTAGCAGCTGCCGGGAGGAGAAAGGGCTTGCGGGTGTTGGAGAGGGCGGTCCACCCCTCTGCTATGGAGCTATTGGGTCTAAACCAGTGACCCTGAAGAGATGTTAAATATTAATTACAAACAGATAAGGACAGTGTTCCCTGGTGCTGTGTCGCAGGGAGGGGAGGGGAGGGGTGAGGAAGAGGAGGGGACTCGTACTGGGTACAGAGGAGGGAGGGCGTTGCATGCTCCGGAAAGGGTCTCACCGGGGCAACTGGACTTTGATGCTGTTCCTCAGAAATGTTCAGACAGGGCTTTGGGACAGGATGGGGTCGGGGGCGCTTGCCCCTCGGGGACCCCATGGGGCCCTCCCCTCCTTATGCCTCAGGAGTCTCATCCTACAAGAATCCAAACTGGTGTGGAAAGTTCCTTCTCTTGATGAAGACAAAAATCGCTAGGTTTGAGCTCCAACTGTGTCACGGCCTCTGTGGGGGCCTGTGGGGGGAGCCCCTTCTCCTCATCATAGGGGTCACGTGAGATGCAATGATACAAAGGATGTGACAGCGTGCTGAAAGCTCAGACAAGGACCCTGTGCAAGGGCAGGAGGACAGGGTAGCCCTGTGCTGCCTCTGGTGGGGTGTCGGGGAGGAAGGTCCTCTGAGAATGCTGCTGTCACCCCCAAAGCATCTTCCACCTGTGAACTCAAGGAGAAGGTTCCATTTGTCCCTGGACCCTGTTTCCTGCAATCCCTTCCCTCGCCCCCTCCTAGATAGTCCAGCTCCTCCAGCTCGGCCTGGAGCATCCTGAGGAAATCAGGATAATTTAAGCCCATGAGAAAATGCCCGATCCAAAATCAAGCTGAATTGGGGGAGTGGGTCACTCCTGTACCGTCCTATTTTTAAAAAATCACGACAGGAAATACTACTGTTTATTGGGCACTGTCCATGAGTCAGGCACTATGAAACACTTCGCAGACATTATCTAATTTCATCCTCACCACAACCCTGTGAGGTCAGTGTTATTATCCCCATGACACAGATGAGGAAACTGAGATCTTGAGCCATGATTCATTTGCTTGAAGTCACATGGCTGGTAAGTACTAAGTCCGGAATTTGAACCCAGGTAGGCTGAATCCAAGGCTGAGTTTCCATAGTTGTGAAGTAGGTACAGTTTGTAGTTGTGTCTCCTTCAGTTGCCCCATGGCCCAATGTTCCTTTCAAACCCTGCTGCCAGGATAGGGTCTGAAACTCCTGCTGACAGAAAAGGCTTCTGTGTTCTCCCTCCCTGGTGGACCTGCATTTCACTTGGGGTAAAGCCTCTAGCAGAGGAATGAAGCTGAAATGGTGCAATTCCAGGCAGTAGCCCTGGTTGGGGATGAGCCGCAGGCCGCACCCCTCCCTGGAGTCTTGCCATCAGGCTGCCTCTGGACTTGGCAGAAGTGCAGGTTGTTCTGGTTCTGCCCAGTCTGCTATGAGGGGTCCTTTTTCAGGCTCCTTTTCTCACCTTTGGGGAACCACAGAGGAGGCAGAGGCCTCACTCTGCTGAACTAGATTATGAAAGTGGCCAGGAATGAAGAGAGGTAGGCTCATGGAGAACTTTGTGTCCAGCGTATTAGGAGCCGGGGCCCTGGATCTCCGGGAGATTCCCCATATTAACTCCTGCACTCTGACTGTCCGTCCTGCCCTGCAGAACTTGGTGTGCACGTGCTCATTTGCACTTGCTCGTTTGTATATGATGCACTTCTGTAACTCCTCTGGCTGGAGCCCTTCTCACGTCTTTTTGCTCCAGAGGGAGCTCAGCCACGGCAGGGGTCCGGCAACCTCCTTCCGCTGGTTCCTCGAGGGCCTCCACCCGGAGCTGGGCTGCAGAGTGCGTAGCGCCGCTGGGTGCGGGAGTGACGGCCAAGGATGCGAGGTGAGGGTGGGGACAGGAGAAAGCCCCAGGCCCACCCTGTTCCCGCTCAGGACTCCCACTGCACCGTCAGGGCCAGGCCTCTGAACAGAGAGTCCAGCTCCGTGGGCGACTCCAGGTCTGGGGCCCGAGGGCCTGGGCTCTTGGCCTCAGTCTCGGATGCTGGACCCTCGTCACTGGGACACACGAGGGACTCCAGCAAGCCCCAGGGACTTGGACCCTTGTCTGTGGGGGAACATGGGCGGGAAGGAGTCTGCAAAGGGAGGGACATGGGGTGACCCTCGATCTGGACAGAGGAGAGGAGGGGCAGCTGGCCCTTTACGTAGCTTCGTGTCCTTGGTTCCCCTCTGCGTATGACATCAGAGTCAGGTTCTCTGTCCGTGTGAACCCCCAGATGCTGGTGGAAGGATTTTACTTCTTGGGGGTCCTCCATAGCCAAGGAGGTCACCTGCTGCAGAGAAAGGCCACCTGAGCTGCAGCTTCCAGCTGGTGCCTCTTTCTGGAGCTGACCTTTAGTTCCGAGGTGTTTGGGACCAGAGAGTGTCATAGGTGGGGGGTCTCTGCCAGAGCCTTCCCCGCATATCCCGTAGGAAGGAGGCCAACTGTCCGGAGTGGCCTGAGGGGTGTAGGAAGGGGTCTGGACCTCCGAGATGGCCTGGGGAGTGTAGGAGGGGGGTTTAGCTTTGGGGGTTACCTGAGGTGCATAGGACGGGGGCCCGCCCTCAGGGGCAGCCTGCGGGGCATAGGACAGTGGGGGGAGTGTCTGGAGAGGTGGCCCGCCAGAGGGCTGGAGGATGGAGAGGTCCGGCTGCCCAAGGTAGGCGATCTCAGACAGGCTGTGTTGCGGTGGGGCTCCTGGAGGCGCGATGGGCCCGGAGACCTTGACTTGGGAGTACTGGACAGGCTGGGCCAGGCCGCTCGGGCCACTGAGGTCAAAGACGGGGCTTAAGATGCGCTCCTGGATGAGCTGCAGAGGCTGGAAGGTCAGTACGTGCTGGACATTCTGTGCAGGGAGAACAGTTTGCCCGTTAGAGTGCGTTCAAGCTCCCCTGGGGTGCCGTGCGTGCTGCGGTCCTCCACAGGGCTGGGGGTGGAGGGGAAGGGGTAGACCATCTGGGGGCTTTTCCAAGATGTGTGAGCCCCGTATCCCTTCCCAGGGATTCCTCTAAGTGCTGGGGCCTCTGTGAAGGGACAGGGCTCCCGGCCTGTTAGCTGAGGGCCGCTTCCAGAGTCTGGGTGTCTAGGGAGAGCGGGTAGGCTGTGACTTCTCTAGGAGGCGGGCACTCTGGAAGCAGCTGACTCGGATTTGGGGTGCCCTTGGGGAATGCTCTCGAGGTGGTGGCTCAACTGCTCCTCAGCTCTGGGCCCCTAAGGGCCTCGCGCGGGGAGAACGGTGGGGAAGAATGGGGGGCAGGGGAGGCCCGGAGAGTTTTACAGGAAATGGCTCATCTGGCCTTTGACTTGGAGGGGTGGATGGACGTGAGCTGTCTCTGCGAGCCCCAGACTGTGCAGGCGCTGCAGCGGGCGTGGCTGCTTTAACAAAGACGCAGCTCTGGTGGCCAGACTTGGGCCGCCGATGTGACGTGTATGGTCTGCAAGGGCTTAGTTTAAAAAAATTAGTTGCCAAGATTTGAAACATGGGAGATTTCACATTACAATCTGAAATTCTGACTTCGCTGGAAAAAATGTGAAGATGTGGCAACAGTGGGCCTGCAATCCCAGGTGGCAGTACCTGGGCTGCCCGTTCAGGCAGGGTGTGCGTCCCCTTGAAAGCCACGTGGGTTTTCTATTCCGTGCCTTCTCTTCCTGATCCCTAGCTCTCTTCCGTACACCGGGGGAGCTGCCAGCCACATCTTTAGGCTGGAGGGAGAAATGAGGGAGAGCTGGGGTCCCAGGGCCCGTGCCCTCCCCTCGGCCTCTCCATCCTCCCCAGGACCCCTGCTCACCAGGGAGTTGGGAGGCAGAGGCGGCTTGGTGATGTATCTGTAGCTCAGGTAGCAGAGCCCTGCGAACAGGAAGCCCACGGAGAACAGGAAGGCGCCGGAAAAGGAGTAGGTCCACGTCTGATCTAGGTGAGCAAGAGGCCAGAACAGGAAGGGTGAGGCTGCCAGTGTGGGTACTGCCAACTTGGGCCTTTTCCTCCCCTGCCTCTCGGGCCAGGCTTGGGAAGGCCTCTCCTATCCCCAGTACTTACAGGGCCCGGGGCAAGGGCACAAATGGAGGGCCACCCACCGTACGTCTAAATATTCGGAATTTCATCATGTTTTTACATTGTTAAGTAAAATATGTTCTGTGCTCCCACCTTGACAGATATACTTTTCATAACAACACGGAAGGCTTGACTTTTGATTCTTGGACGCCTCGGGGTGCTGTGCGGAAAGGTGGAGGTGCAGGGGGAAGCTCCCGCAGGCCCAGCCTGGCTCCAGCCCACACTGCCAGGGGCCTCACGCCCAAAGATACGGGCTCATGGCCAAGCTCATCCACGCCGCCTACAAATACCCACCCGCTGGCCACCCTTTGGGCCGAGGGCCTGAACATCAACAGAGTGTCTGCCCTCTGGAAGAAAGACCCAAGGAGGAGATCTGCCGAGACTGGACACAGGCTCTGGCCATCTGTACAGGGAATTTCGGAGCTCACAGATTCCAGGGGGATCTGCCCATGTGGACCTAAGGACTCTTCATCTTGTGGGGAGGGCCAGAGCAGGGCGGGAGCGGGGCTTTCTAAAGTGCGGGGCTCAGAAAAGGGTCCCTCTTGCCTGGGTTTAAGGACAGTCCTGCCTTCCTGGTGGGGGCGGGGGAAAGAGTCAAAGGGAGGGGAGATGTGACAATGGGAGGGGTCTGTCCTCCCCACCACTCTACCAAGATCTGAGCTGGGAAGACCTCACTCAGGAGGGAGCCTGGGGAGGCACCACCCTTCGAAAACGAAAAGGAGAGGATGGCTAAGGGCTCTACGCTGAGCCTCCTCCTTATGGCCCTGCATCTTCGGGATGGGTGGGTACAGCCAGGTCTTGGCATGACACACTTCCTGTCACCAATTCAAGTGGGACTGGCGAGTGGCTTGGTAAGGAAGAGGTAGCTGGAGTTTTTGTTAATACTGGAGATTTGTATTACCTGGGGGTCTTGACTCTCCAAGTCACCATCCTTCTGTTCCTGGCCCCTGTGTGGCTTCAGCTTGGGGAGTTGATCATCAGTTGCCAGTGACCTTGGCAATGACTGTGAACCCTGGGAATTGCTGGAGCCTTTACTTCTAGCCCACTCCTCGCTCCTCCCCCAGCCCCTGTGGCTTGGGCCTCTCTGGGTCAGCTTCCCACTTCCCCTGTCACATGTACTTCCACCAGGGAGAAGACAGGACCCAAATGCCTCTACATGACATGCCTAATGTAACTGGAAAACTGTTGCTCCCTGTACCAGGACAGGACAGGGACTTGGAACATTTCTGCCATTTCACTCACGGGGAAGTAGGAAGAAATAATGGAAGCAACACTGGAATGTGGGATGTTAGAGGTCTGGCTCAGCCACTGATGAGACCCTCATCTTCTGCACGACCCTCTCTGGTCTACCATTTATTAATAACAGTAGCCAGCGATGATTGAACTCTTACTACATGCCGTGCACTGTGTGGGGTGCTCTACCAATGTTATCCCACCAAACAGATGGCCATGGATGTTCACTCCTTACAGATAATGAAGCTGAGTCTCAGAGAGGTTAAGTGACTTGAACAAGGTCACACAGCTACTCAGTGGAGAAGCCAGGATTGACATGTATAATTCCAAAGCTCATTCTCACAGCCACTACACAGTGATGCCTCCGTTTCCTCATCTGTAAAATTAAGAGATGGGGTGAACCAACACCTAGAGCCCTTTCCAGCATCAAGATGCTGGGTTGATGGTCCAAGACATTCTGAGAGGTAGATAAAGGAGGGATTCTGGGCTCTGGGGATAAGACAGACCCCGGGATACAGGGTCAAGGGCAGGACGTTTCATTATGATATGGAAGTAAAAGGAATAAATGTGCAGTAGAGGGGACAGGCTCTAAACAAAATTGCAAAGTGGTGATTAGAGCCCAGGCTTCAGGATCAGATGAACTTAACTAGGTTCACTGACCAGCTGTGTGGTCACCGGCAAGTTGCTTAACCTCTCTGAGCCAGAACTCCTCCTCTGTAAAATGGGGATAATGCTATACAACTTGCAGGATTGTTATAAGGATTCAATGGGATAATATATGTAAAGAATTTAACACAGTGCTTGGCAATAGAGTAGGTACTTAATAAATGGTAGGAATTGTTATTAATATACTTGATTATAAAGGATAAGGTGCTTTCTATATGTCACCAAGAAATAGCCACCATGAAGTATGATTCATATAAAAGCAGCTACAGTCTTAGAAAAAAATGATATCATATCATGAGCTAGATCACATAAGGACAAACCAACAGAAGGATATGGGTGGAGTGGTTCACATGTTGTCAATAAGCAGGAGGGCAGGGGTGGGCCAGGAATGAACAAGATTTATCTAGAAGGTCCAGGGGAGAGTCACAAATCGTATACACACTCCCAACTCAGTGCCTGTGAAGTTGGTTTCCTCTTTCTAGTTCTCTTATTGCCAAGTTCTATTCTGGTCTTCATGTGGCCCTTTCCCCGGGAAGGGCATGCCCCGTGCAAGAGGTCAGTGCTGGCTGTTGTTCCACCAGGCATATCTTCCCATGAAAACAAATGCACTGGGACTCGGGTGGAGAACTGAGTCTCTTGTGGGCTTTTGGGGAAACCAATGAGCTGAGTTTCTGAACAAAGCTGAGGACCAGAACCTGACCTCTGATGTTTCTACCAAGCTGCAGTTATACCCTCGGGCCCAGCCTCTAGCAGCTGCCTTGCTTCTATTCATCAGAACAGAAATCACCTACTGACATCATTAATCTAAACAAGATGACTAAGGTGGAGACTGTTTTCCAAATCCATCCAGTCCAATGCGATCGCTTTTTTCATCCTCTAAACTTGGAGTATTACATTTCTATCTCTATGAAAATAAGCACTAATAAAAACATTAGGATGCTTACGATGAGAGTAGAGTTTCAATGTGCTAGAGTCGAGTGGGCTGGGACACCATCCCACTGAGCCAATGACTCAAAACTCTTTCTGTGGTAGTGCAGTGGTGAGAACGTGTTCTCTGGAATTAGGCCTAGTTCCATCCCTCACCACCTGTGCAATCTTGGGCAAGTTACTTAACCACTCTGAACCTCAGTTTCCTCAGTGGAACAAAGATGCTTCACAGAAGCACGAGAACTGTGTTTCGTAGTGTCTGGTCCCTGGTTGGCACTGCAGAAATGCTATTATAATCACTGTTATTTTTATTTGACTTTAGAAGGTACGGAGGGATCTTTTTATCTTCTCTGCTCTCCCATCTGCAGATTATTTCCTGGGATCTCTCACTTGAGTTAACATCAAGGTGAATATGCTTTGCCAGGATACACACGCAGCTTGCCAGAGAGAGGAAATTCAGACATAGGCTGGAGTGTGGAGATTAAACATTTGCTATGATAACCCAACAGCTAACTCATTTATGAATAAACAAAGATTGACTTTAATAATACACTAGTAATCCTTCTATGGTTTTTTAGAGCACTGCCAAGCCTCACCTTGGTTACAGGGGGGAAAGCACAGAGTCAAGGTTTGAATTCAGGAGTCCCCAGTTCCCTCTGGCTTCAGCTGAACTTACCTGGCAGCGTTTTCGCTCGGCACATGTAGGGGGTGCTCTTCTTGGACCAGGTTGGAACAATACTCACGATGGTTCCAAGGAACTCCGTGTCAGGGGTCAGGCCAAAGAACTCAAATTCTCTCTGCTTCCCTCCAAGGTGCTGAATTTGACAGAGAACACAGAACAACATCTCATAAACACCAACCTCTATGTGGAGGCTTGCTTACACCTCTGCCTGGGTTACTGCGCTTAGTAAAATGGTACCACCAGCTGCCCAAACCATAAACTGGTAGGTCAGTCTGCAGTGCTCCATTCCCATTCCCCTACCTTCTGCTTTCTCCCTAAATCCAATCAGATGCAAACTTCATGCACTTTCACTTGGAACAGTGTCTGGCACATAGCATGCAGTCTCTAAATACTAGCTGCTGTTATTATCGCCACCATCACCAACACCAACAATACCATCACCACCACCCCACCATTCTTCCTTCTTCCAATTCTCTTTCCCCCCCTTTTTTAAAATAAAATATCAAAAATGCTTTGAATATCCATCCCTCTCTTGCCTCCTCATTGCTTCTGCCTTAACTGGGCCTCAATATCTTTGGCCTGGACTCTTGCAGTGGCCTCCTTACTGGTCACCAGTCTCTGGTTTTGTCCCTGTCTACTTCCAAATTTATCCTGGTGCCACAGTGATCTTTCTAAACAATTAATATAATTACAAAGTTCCTCTATTCAAAATGCTTTGGTGGCCCGGGTCATATTACAGGTCCCTGCTCCCTTTGTTCACTCTTCCCTCCCTACAGCCCGCTTGGTCCTTTAGGCTCTGGTGAGGTTGAATGCCTGTCGCTCCTGCAAACACTCTGCTTCTGAAGTAAGCCCTTGCTCCTTTGCATCTGCCCATCCTTCTGCTAGAGCTTCTTCTCAGTTCTTGCCCTCGTGTATGTCTCGAACCTCTCTGACCTTGAACTCTTCCCTTGGCTGCCTCATTCCATCATTCTGGTTCTCCTCTTACCTCTCCGATTGCTCTTTTACTGGTTTCAGCCCCTCAGTGTTGTTCTG
The DNA here is from genome assembly GCF_028023285.1 of Balaenoptera ricei. NCBI lineage: Eukaryota > Metazoa > Chordata > Mammalia > Artiodactyla > Balaenopteridae > Balaenoptera > Balaenoptera ricei. The sequence continues at coordinate 18,816,272 of NC_082639.1, forward strand.
CAAGTTTCACTCTTCACCCATTCTTTCTTCTCTTTCCACGTATTTTCTCACTTAGTGATCTTTTCTGGACCCGTGGCTCTGGTGATCACCAACGTGTGGATAACCCCCAAACTGATCTCAGTAAGAGCTATGGAGTTCCTGGCACACACCGCCAGTGTCCTGCTGGACAGCGGTCTGTGGGCATCTCTAACTTGACATGTCCAAACATCCTGATCTCCTCTCTCTGGGTCCTGCCCCATTTCCAACCCCAAACCCGCACCTGTATTTGATTCCCTAATTCTGTTAATAATGTCTCTCTTGTTCTAATATCCAAGGCTCAAACCTTAAAATCATTCTTGACAAATCCCTCTCATATCCTTTGTATCTGATTACCCTGAAATAATCCATGAAATTTTCTTTAAAGGGCCAGGAGCTATGTTCTTGGGAGCTTAAAAGCTAAGAATTTTCTTTTTGGTCCTTTGCGTTTCAGCTACGCCTTCTCTTTTCCAGGCACATGGTGGCCAAGGTTTAGGGTTATTTGTTGTTTTTTCTTTTGAAGGGGGTGAAAGTGGGTGAAGAAGTGCATGAATGGATTTAACAGCTTATTGTTTTGTGGAACTCATATGGTTGAAATTAACCCCAGTAGAGTTGTCAAGGCCCCAAGAATCCTCCTTCCCCAGGTTTTCACTGCCTCCACCCTGGTTCAGGCCCTTATCGTTTCCAGCCTAGTACCATTGCAATAGCCCCCCTGACTTCCCACCCTGATCACTCTTTCATATCTACATTTGATCTCTCCTCTTCCTGCTCCCAGTAATTTATAGCTTCTATTGGACCAACCTTCCGTAAAATAACAGCTATAAACTCTGGCCAAAATGAAAACTACCTATAAGTATTGGAAAGTAAGTAAAAGCAGGCAGATACCAGAGACAGGAGGAAGGGAATGGCACTGAATGAGTTTCTCTCTCTTTTTTAATGTCTTATAGCCTGGAGGCAGGCCCCCATTTATACCATGTGGAGTGGGTGAAACCTAGATTAAAAACCCTGTAATCTTACTGGTTTGAGTAACCAGAAGACAGAGTTCAGGGCAATCACAAAAGTTGGAAAGTGAGGGAGAAATCACAGATAGGAGAGCTTCATAGAGAGAGAGCCTGAATTCTGTGTATAAACTTTGCCCAAATCCCTGGCTGGTGCCTGAAGTACGCATGAGCAGGGTAGACTCCAAGCAGCCCAGCTAAAGTTTCAACTGAACTTTACTGAACTGAGATTTTGGAGTTTGAAGTTCAGCCAAATTCACTGCCTACTAAGACAAAGAAACAAACAAAAATCAATACTCTTTGGAGGAATATGACAGAATCCAGAGTCCTTTCAACATATCATTCACAATGTCCAGGATGCATTCCAAAATTTTTAGACATGTAGAGAAAGAGAAAATGTAATTCATATTCAGGAGAAAAGACAGTTAATGGTGACCTATCCCAAGATAACCAAAATGTTTGAATTATCAGACAGTGTTAAAGTGGCTGGTATAACTATGCTCAGGAAGTGAAGGAAAATGTGCTCATAATGACAGAATGACTAGGAATTTTCAGTAGCATAAACTATAAATACTAGAGACTATAAAAACTAGAAACTATAAAAATTAGAGAATTTAGAACTGAAAAATACAATATCTAAAGTAAAAATTCCCACTGAATGGTTTTAACAACAGATTGGAGATGACAGAAGAGTCAGAGAACTTGAAAATAGAATAGAGAGAATTAAATAGTGGTGACGGTTGGACAACTTCTTGAATATACTAAAAACCACTGAATCCTACACTTTAAAGGGGTGAAGTTTGTGGTATGTGAATTATATCTCAATTTTTAAAAAGGGAAAGGCTGTCAGAATGCTGTCTACAAGAGATACACTTTAAATATAAAGGCACAGGTAGGTTGAAAATAGATGGATGTAAAAAGATATACAATGAAAATTATAAATATAAGAAGGCTAGAATCACTATATTAACAGCAGATAAGGTAGAGTTCAATAAAAAGAGTATTATTAGTGATAAAAAGGGAAATTTCATAATGATAAAAGGGTCAATTCACCAGGAGGCTATAACAATCATAAATGTGTATGTGTCTGATAATAAAGCTTCAGATAGGCACAGAATTAAAAGGGAAAATAGACAAATCCACAATCAAAGCTGGAGATTGTAATACTCTCAGCAATTAAGAGAACAATAGACCTCCCCCAAATCAGGAAAGACATAGATGATATGAATAGTACTATTAGCCACCTTTATCTAATTGATATTTATAGAGTACTCCACCAAACACCCGCAAAATACATATTCTTTTCAAGTGCACGTGGAACATTCACCAAGATAGCCCATATGCTGGGCCATAAAACAAGTCTCCATAAAGCACTGAAATCATACAGAATATGTTCTCTGATCACAAACTGAATTAAGTTGTAAATCAATAACAATAAAATATTCAAACGCCAAATATTTGCCAAAAATTAGTTGTGATAAAGACTCTCCCTGCTCTGTAATCTCTAATCGCTCCCCCTGACTACTGAAATAAATAAAGATTCCCCCATCCGCCCTCCCGACCTCTACGGCATGGTCCCAGCCTGGCTTCTTAGGGTTAGCGTTGTTCCTCTCCATCAGTGTTTCTCAAACTTCAGAGTGAGTAAGAAGCACTGGGTTGTTCACTAAAATTCAGATCCCAGGGGCGCAACTCTAGAATTTGATGAAGCAGATTATAAGGGGGCCCAAGAACCTGCATTTTATGGGTTTTTTGTTTGTTTGTTTTTTGGCCGTGAGGCATGTGGGATCTTAGCTTCCCAACCAGGAATCGAACTCGCACCCCCTGCATTGGAAGGCGAAGTCTTAACCACTGCACCGCCAGGGAAGTCCCCAAGAACCTGCATTTTAAACAAAGGCTGCAGGAGATTCTGATGCCATTGGTTTGGGACCATGTTTTGAGAAACTATTCTACATGTCCCTGTGCTTCAGCCCAAATGGGCAGTTTTGTGCTTTCCAACAATATCCTAAGTGTTCCTGCTTCTCTCTCTGATCGTGGTGGGACAGTGTAGGCCATTGGAGCAGGGAGGGGAGGAATGTGGGCTTGGAACAAAGCTGGATTTGAATCTTGACTATGCTATTATTTGCTGAACAATCTTGAGCAAGTGACTTACCCTCTCTGAACCTCTGTTTTCTCATTCAGAAAATGGAGATAATAGCAACTACCTCATAGGTTTTGTGATGAAGATTAAATGACACAATAAGCATATATTACCTGGTACACCTCAGAAATTGATATCAGCACCAGAAAGTTTTCTGTTCTAGAGGTCTTTCCAGATCTCTCTGAGCTGACATCTCCTCTCTCCCCTCCCAGCCTCCATTCTATCCCACACAACACTCTTATTTCCCTCTACCTATAGCTGTATGAATTTGAATTTGAATTCTTGTTTTAACTCTCTCCCCACCCATTAGATTATAAGCTCCTTGAGTGCAGGAATAGTCATTCAATGTAATTATGAATTAGTGGCACACACTGCCGGGGGAAACACTACATATTTTATTTTTTGAATACAAAAAGAAATGTATAACATTTGACAGTTTATGCCTTTGCCTTCCACCTTTCAGTATTACTGATCTTAAGACACTGCCTGTATCCAGTTCCCACAGAAAGTGGAGAACCAGCAGAAAGAACTGCAGCAGTAGAAATTGATTCCAGTGTTTCCCAAAGTGGACACCTGAGGATGTTAATAGAAGTTGTTCCCCTGGATGTTAGAAGGCATTAGGCAAGAAAAAAATACATGTAATGCAAAATAAAAGGAGTTTCTCTGATCAAATACATGCGAGAGAAGTTGTATTAAGCAAATTGAAACTGGAGTCTTGACTTTGCAGGACTTGTCAGAAGCTTTAGCATGCTATTGTGTGTGTGAATCTACAAGAGGTAGGCTGTAGACATGTTTTGGGAAACACTGATTTATATAACACACCTCCTTTCTACTTGAAGCAATGCAGAGAGGGAAATGGGTTTCCGAGGCAGGGAAGGACCAAGGTGGCACATATATTTACCCTTCATTTACCATTTGGTAGGTGTGGTTGATATGCAGCTTTAAGTGATAGAACAGGTCCTGGAAGATGTCCTCCAGGGTTAGCCGGTGGCCATTCCCTGTGTGGATGGGCGTGTAGGTGGGATGGACAATCATCTGGATGGATCTCACCTTGGGGATACAGGTCACATCAGGTGGTTTGATGATAGCTGGAAAAAGGGAGAGAGAAAAAAGAAATGAAAAAGTTAGAATCAGCCAGGGGTGTCTGAGAGGCTGCCTTGGACCTTGGGAAATGACTGCTTTCCACCCCCTCCCACCACAACCCCAGCCATGCTTCCGAAAGCATCAGCTAAATGAAAAGGTGAGAAGAGAAGCAACTGGTGTTTGGGTGTAAGGCTGGCAAAAGGGTGATCAAGGGTGAGTGGGAAGAGCCCAGGGAGAGGGGCCCTGGACCTCTAGGCTGATCATACCCTTGTCCCAGCCTCCACACATCCCTACCTTGAGTCTTCCCGGAGCACCTGCCCCCTAGTCTACTGGCAATGACAGCTTTGGGGACTGACGGTTCAACTACATATCCAAACAATGTTTGCGGTGCCCAATATTATTGATTCAGCCTCAAAGGCCAGGCCTAAACTTCAACCTCTCTCAAGATGGAATTTCCAAATAACCAAACGACCTTGACTGGTTTATAGACCCCTTTGGGAATTTGAATGCTATGGTTTGAATGCTATTGAATGCTATGGTTCTTTTCTCCCCCAAAATGTACATATACAAAAATCTTGCACTCAGTTTCAGGGTTTCATGAACCTCACTCCCCTGAAGCTAATTTATAGAAAGTCCTCAAAGAGTCCATTGACCTCCAAGATTAAAAAGATCTGAGCTAGAAGAATGTTCACTTCAGTGTTGTTTATAAAATTGAAAAAGCTGAGTTAAGTGTCCTCCAAAAAGGAATTAGGGAAGTCAATTAGAGTACCTCCATAGAATGGGTCATGTTCGCAGCCGTGAAATATCGTGTTGTGGAAAAATATTTAATGACATGGGCAAATGTTCATGATACCATTATATAAAAAACAACCAACCAACCAACCAGATCACAAAAGAGTAGATACAGTTGCTAGTAACTGCGGTTATGTTTAAGTGTTCAGATTAGTTGGGCCTACTTTTATTTTTCTTTGTGTATTTCTATATTTTCCAAATTTTCTACAATAAGTATGCATTAACTGAACAAGCCAAGAAACAATATAAAATAACTTGTTTAACTTTATTTTTTATTTTCTTAAAAAACCCTGTGGCTTTTAAATCAGTTAGTGAACATCACCTACTTAACATGTGTGAGGAGTTTGGCAACTCATCCATCCATCCACTCAATCCTTCATCAGCTACGTATTGAGCGTCTCCTATGTGCCAGGCACTACGCTAAGGGCTGGGAACCCAGTGGGTTCCACTGCCACACACGCCCTCATGGAGCTCACTTTCAGTAAGGGAGGCAGATGATGTAAGTGCCAGCAAACACAGTAACTGCAGATTGTGATCTGAGCTCTGAAGACAGTGAACAGTTTATGGTGACGGAGAATAGCAGACGATGACCTAGTGAAACGGGGTTGTTGAGGCTGGCGGTGGGGATGCTCACTTAGGAGGTGATGTCGAAGCCGAGACCAAGACCGAGGATCGGAAAAGAGTCAAGGCAGGAGTAGGAGGGCCGAGTTAGGGGGGCCTTGGTTGCACTCAAGTGGCAAGATTAAGGTGGTCTGAACTAGGCAGGTGGGGATGGAGATGGAGAAAGATGAACCACCACACTGGGGATGCCATCCGGTTGAGGGCGCCTTCCCTAAAAAGCCACATCCCTAACTGGCCCTGGGAGGCAGAGCCCTTCTGGGCCCTCCACCCACTCCGGAGGGGAAGAGGCCATCCTTTTCCCGTCCCGCACCCCGTGCAATGAGGGGCTGGCACTCACTGTGCTGCAGTGAGCTGAACCGGTCGGTCATCTTGGTGGCGGACCGGCCTCCCGCATCGATGGCGGTGACCCGGGCGTAGTAGAGATCCGTAAGGTTGCCTGTCTCCACGGTAAGGTTGCAGGATTTCCGGGTGATCCGCTGGCAGCCCTCCTTCACCTGCCACTCTGTCTCTCCGTAACTGTGGGCAAGGGAGGGGCCAGAGCACACCTTTCATGAACAGGCTTGGCACCAAGCCTGTCGTTTATTAATAATGGTAACGATATCGAATATTTACTTAGCACGTGAACCCAGGCCCTTTATGCGGATGATCCTCACAACGGTGCTGTGAGGTTCATACATTATTCTCCCTCCTTTTCAAGTAGGGGAGCTGGGGGTTAAGGAAGTGAAATTTGCCCAGGTGTCTGAAGCATGCATACAGGGAAGCAGGATGTGAGGCCAGCCAGCCTGAGTTCACGCTCTGGGCACCGTTAGCCCCACTGACAGATGAGGGACCTGGGCCTCGGAGAGGGCAAGTGCCTTGCCACAGGATGAAGTGGCAGGACCAGGAATGGAACCCAGGTTTGCAGACTCCTGAGCCCATGTACCCTCCTCTCCTGCCTGGGAGAGGAGACGAGCAGGAACGGGGCGGGGTGGGGGCCCGGGAGGGGGTGGGCACGACTTTTTGTTGACCCAGTCTAACCCAATATAAAGCAATGATTGGGAGCTTGTTGTTTGCCAGGCACACGTGCTAATGACTGTCTCATTGAACCTACCTAACAACCCTATGAGGAAGGTACTGTTGCTAACTTTACTTCATGGATGAGGAAATGGAGGCTTGGTGAGGTTACCCAACCGCCCAGAGTTATAGGGAGAGAGCTGGCGTCTGCCCCCAGAGCCCGTGCTTGTAACCATTATTCTAACCTCCCCCTGCAGAAGAAACATAAAGGAGCAAAGCTATGTCTGGGAGAGGGCTGCTGTGTGACACCAGTCCGGGTGGGGGGCGTGGGGACATAGGAAGAAGGAAGGGTTTTCTTGGAGGGGTTGGTTCCAGAGCAGAGTCAAAAGGGGTTGTGTTGGAGGGATGCCTACGTCTTATACTGCACACTGTAGACGGTGTCTGGGGCACTCTCCGGCCTGCTGTCCCACGTCAGGATGTTTTCGAAGTTGCTGGACTGGAATTTCACGTGCTGAAGAAGATCTGAGGTGTCCTCAGCGATGTGAGCTGCAGGAAGTGGAAGCAGGGTGAGAAGAAGGGCGCAAAGACTCTGCCCCAGCCCCCTAGCAAGCTGCCCCCGAGGGGCGAGCCGGCACTCACTCAGCGGAGACTGTGCTAACTGACCAGCCCCGCTCCCCTTCACTTCTTTTTTCCTTGGTATTGAGCTATGACTCTCATTCCATGAAATGCACCACTTTAAAGCATACAATTCTGTGGTTTCCTAATATATTCACAAAATTGTGCAACGGTTGCCGCTAACTTAGTCCCAGGATGTGTTCTTCGCCCACAAAGAAAACTTGTATCCACGAGCAGTACTCCCATCCCTCCCCTCCTCCCAGCCTCAGCAACCAAAAATCTGCTTTCTCGATGGATTTGCCTATTTGGACATTTCCTGTAAATAGAGGGATCCAGTATGTGGCCTTTTGTGTCTGGCTTCTTTCATTTAGCATCATGTTTTCAAGGCTCATCCATATTACAGCATGAATTGGTACTTATTTCCTTCTTATGGCTGAATCATATTCCACTGCGTGGAGAGACCACATTCTGTTTATCTTCTCATCAGTTGATGGACATTTGGGTTGTTTCCACTTTTTGGCTATTTTGAATAATGCTGCTGTGAACATATGTGCACAAGTTTTTAAGTGGACACGTGTTTTCAGTTCTCTTGGGTATACAGCTAGGAGTGGGATTTCTGGGTCGTACGGTGATCCTATGCTGAACTTTTTGAAGACCTGCCCAACTGTTTTCCAAAGCGGTGACTGCACCATCTCCTATTCCCACCAGCAAAGTTCGAGTGGTGCAATGATTCCATATCCTTGCCAACACGGGCTGTGGTGTTCATTCATTTCTCAGCACCGTCTGAAGTTAGTGTCCTCACCAGTGGAATATTTTAGAGGTATTCAACTAAACGTTGACTGTCTAAGAAGTAACTTGCCCAGAGTCAGTAATTTCAGACAAGGGTGGAGAAGATGTCTGTGAATTCCTGCTTCTCTGCTGCTCGAACCAATCCCTGCCCACCCACCACATGCCTTCTGAGGAGGGCAAAGGCGCCTTCCCCAGCCACACGGATATCGTAGGAGGTGGATTCTGACTGAGGTTACATATGGGCAGCGTGACCTTGGGGAAGCTGTTTAAGCAACCAGAACTTCAATTTCTTCAGCTCTAAAATGGGAATAACTGGACTTACCTAAAGATAAACAATAATGACCACAGCAGCAGCTGACATGTCTGAAATGCACGTAAAGTGCCGGGCACTGGGCTAAGTCTCCTTATCAAATCCTCCTGACAACCTGATGAGGCAGGTACTATCATTATGCCCATTGAATGGATGAGAAAAACTGAGGCTCAGAGAGGCGGCCTGCAATGCCCATCACAGCGCTAGGCTGCTTGTGGGGTGGATACAATGGGGCAAGGAAGGGGCAGCAAAGGCCAGAGTCCCAAGAAGAGGAGCCGGGAGGGGGCACTGCCCCCGAAGCAATCTTCACTGTAAATGAGAGCCCTTGACTTACAAATCTCTTCTCTCAGCCCTCCTAGCTCGGTCTGTGGAAAGGAAGAGAGCGCAGGAGAATGGCGGCCAGAGCCGGCAGCTGCCTCTGCGCGTGCTCAGAGGTTGGCTGGGGTGGGAAATAAACAGGTGCAGATCCGGTTGAGTCAAGGCCTTGAGGTCTGAGGGTACACGTGTCTTTGATATGATGTGTGTGCACCTCCCTTCCCCCACCCCCCCATGATCATGAGCGCCAGCACGTCCGGAGTGTGAGGGAGTGAAGGGTTATTTACCCCTCCACTCCAAGTCTGCATACAGTATTTCTGTAAGGGAGGCATTTGTGGGGAAGGGGAAGTATATTAGGACAGTCCAACCCTGCTGTGCATCCACCTGTTAAATCTAAGGCCACATTCCTCTTTGAATCTGGGTTGATCAGGCCCAGCAGCTGCAGAACTCTTTGTGTTCCAGGCTTCCTGGAGCCCCCAGAATGGGGCCTAGGGGACCAGGGGGTTCCTTCTGCCTCTAGCCAATGTGATGGATGTGCTGTCCAGCCTCAAGTTGTGGCTGGTATCTTGTTTGGACCCGAGTCTGGGCAGAATTGGGGTCTGTTCTGGAGGGAGGGACATGGGTTCAGGGCTGGGTCTTAAGTTGAGGGAGGGAGTCCACTTGAAGTCAGAGCTCAATGGTGGCTTTGGGCGAGGTGGTGAGGTCAAGGGCAGGCAAGAGAGAGGGTGGGATTTGAGAGAAGGCCAGGGTGTGTCTGGGGGTGGGCTTGGCTAGGGTCTGCAGTGGGAAGGTTGCTGGTTAGGGTCAGTATCCTGGGGGGGCCATGTGGGTTTGGAGGAGGTAAGTGGCTGAGGTTGGGACATGCTCGGGAGGTGAAGGGCCCAGGTTGGGTGGAGGTTGGCACCACTTTTCAGGAGGGAACTCAAGTTGGCTTCCTGAAGTCGTGTGAGTGGACCTTGGCTGGCCCCTCTCTTTGAGGAGGTGTTGAGGGCTAACAAGATCTTCTGTCTCCTCTCGCCTACTCATTCCTTTTCCTCCTCAAATCCAACACCGGTTCCTCAGCCCAAGTCGGTTCTGCACTTCCTGGGTGAAAGTCTACATTGTGAAATCGTGGGGAGATGTGTATTGTCTAGAAACTGACAGCCTGGGAGATGTGATCAAAGGAAGTTTTCTCATTTGCTTGAATAAAACAAGTCTATGTCAACCAGTTGGGAGGCTAAGGACAAACAAACAAACAAAATCAGTTCAAACATGTTCTGGAATCAGCCTAAGAATGCCAGGGGTGAAGGCACCTGGGGCTCCAGAGTGACCTTACTGACTCCTAACAACCTCCTAAGGGCTGTTTCCCCTGTGTCCCACATTGTAAAGGGCCAAGAGCCTCTAAGTCTTCCAACCGGAATGGGTGAGGGTCTGGAGAGACATGTCTGAGGTCTCTTGGGAGATGCATCAAGTCTCCCTAGATCACAATGAGTCCAGTGTGCTGTGAATGTTCTGTTTGATGCCAGGGGGAGGACGGACTGGAGAGCCAGGGTGGCAGCTAGAAGCGCTGTGGATCTGGTCAGCACCTGCAGGGCACAGCTGTGGCCCCTTATGGCCTTCATCCTGCACTTAAGGTAGAAGGGGTCTTGCAGAGGCCAGCCCTCCCCGTTCTTCAGTCAGGACTATGCTTTCACTTCCTCAGAAAGTTCCCTGAATTTTTTAAGCATCTCAGGGAGCAGAGAGACAATCTAGGATCTCATGCATTGGTCTGGAAGTTCTCCATAATGATACATCAAAAAAATCCACTTTATTGGATTTGAAAACTGTGCCTTTTCGTCCTGTTTTCATAAGAGCTCTGGTGTTTTAAGACCTATTAATGCAGCAGACCTGGGCCCTCTGGGAGAAAATGTTCTTTCAGGTCTGGCACGAGGGGCTGGAAGAGGCCCCCTCAGGGGCGTGGAAGGAGGCAATGGCTGGACTCAAGCTTTGTCCTTCCTGACGCTCCCTCACCTCCCCACGTGAGGCCAGTGCCAGCCAGAAGCAGAGGAACAGAGGTACAATTTCTACCAGAAAGATTTGAGGGGTCCAAGGATGTCTAACTCCCTTAAGCTAATTCTCCATCCACTGGAGTGGGGGGATCCACACCCCCAGTTCAGACAGGTGTCTGCATCCCCAGAGTCTTGAGGGTCAGTTGAGTCTCTGAAGAACCCAGGGTCTGAGGGACCCTCTCATCCTCCCCAGCAAACTGAGCTGGCATCTACTTCTCCAGGGAAACTCGGCACCCAGGTCAGCCCAGCGGAGAAGAAATTGAAACTGGTCGTGCTGGGGCTGGATGCAGTTCTGGGGGAGACGACCCTGATCCTTGGCTCCTGGGTGGGGGTCAGATCTGACCACAGGGTGACCGGCACTCACCGACCAGGGATCCGGCCGTCAGGATGATCAGCAACGTCCTCATCGGGGCCCGGCACAGAGCCCTCTTTTGGTCTCCACTCTGGACTGAGCACAGAGGGAGGGCTGGGAAGCTTTGGCGCCTTGGCAGCTGGCTCCACCCAGGTACGAGGGCGGGGAAAGGAGGGAAAGGTGGGACCTGAACCATGGGGAGCTGGGTACAAAGGTACCTGGCCCGTTGCTTCGGAATTCCAGGTTCTGGGCGGGATCCAAGGGAGTTCCCTTCTTAGTTGCAGAAAACAGCAACAGTGACAGACTGGCTTGTTTATCTGGTCTGGTGGCTGATTCATCCCAAGATTCTTCAGTGCTTTATTAGGGAACTGAGAGGCAGAAAACGTAAAAATAATCCACAACATACAGCCTTATTAGAGAGCAGCTTGGCACCGGGTATCAGAAGCCTGCAACTTACAAATACCTTTTGCCTCACTGATTCCATCCTCAGGGATTCACCCTGAGGAAAACAACTGGAGCAGATGAAGGAGCAGAAAATATGTTCCGGAATGTTCCTGGTGGCAGAGGAAGAGCTAGACTCCTCGGCTTTGTTCTGGCAGGAGGAGATATAGGGTGTCTGCTGCCCCTGCTTATGCCACGTATTAAAGCAGGTCCGCCACGCTGGATGCTGGGCTTGGGGATAGCATTCCTCCTAGAGAGGCTGCTGGGGGTGAGAAGTCCAGGCACTCCTACACGGAGCCTTTGGGGTCTGGGAACTGCAAACGTTAGGAAAAAATGGATCAGAGATTTCGGTGACTCTTACTACTGTGCTAGAGATGGGGGCAAAATTCAGGAGTGGGCCTTTGGTTTGGGACAATGAAGGCTCAAACTGCTCACCCAAGCTGTTCCACCATGTGGAGGTGTATCTATAGGGATAACATGAAATCCACTGGGATGGGTGTTTAGGAAATGATTTTCCTCTTCTTGCTGGGCCTCAAGAGAAGATTGAAGGGGCCTGGACTCTGGTTAGGGTAGACATGATCAGAGATCGCTGCCTCTGGGGAGAGTCTGGTCGGCCCCAGCCACACAACAGCAGGCTGAGTCCTATAGCAGGACAGGCAGACCCTAAGGGAGGCTCTAGAGGGCTTGGCTTTGGGATGTAGTAGGCCGTGATATCCAGGGATCTGTATTTAAGGGTTTTTTTTTCTGTGTTGTTAATTGTTTTCTGTCATCTCTGAGTCTTTGGCAAAGTTTGTTTGACAGCACAGCCACATTTGAGCTGTGCTTTGGGGGAATTAAGGTATGATATTGTGCCAGTCCTTTCCTATTAATTGCAGGAAACTACATTTCCCAGGCTCCTTTGTCAATGGTTTCCTGTTAGGTCCAGCCAATGGGAGGCACTGGAGGACGGCCAGCGAGCTGGAGGAGAGAAGTCAGGGTATTTCTCCCCTTCTTCCTCAGCTCTGAGTGGCATCCCCTGCAATGGCTGTGTCTCCTCTGGAGCTGCAGCTGCCTCCAGCCAGGCAGCTGCCACCATTTCTCTGTCAGGTGGCCTGGGCTCTGATAACAACATCTCCTCCTATTTTCCCCTTTAGCTCAAAGGACAGAGCAGCTGCCTGCTGTGGTGACTCTCTGGGCTGCTTCCCATCCATGATTGGATTCTCAGCTCTTCCATCACCTGGGTAACCAGTTCCCCTTTGTGAGAGTCTCTTGGTTTGAAAGACTCAATAGGTTTCTGTGTTCCTGAATGGACTATGATGGATGTGGGGCCTTTGATGACTTTTGGGACAAAGGGGCGTGGGGCGATCAGGGCCAGAGAGGTTACAAAATGCCAAGAAGGGCCCGTCGGGAGAGGTGCAGTCGCTGGAGCAAGCTGGGCTGGCTGGCCGAGAGGACAAGCTGCAACCCAGCTTGTCTGGGTCTGTGGAACACGAGGTCTTCCTTGGGGACACTCAGAAGCACCTGGAGGAAGGAACCTATGAAAGAACTAGGCCCCCCATAGTCATGAGGAACTATGATTGTGGGACTATTAATGACAAGGAAGACACCTGGATTATTTTTATTTATTTATTTATTTAGGCTGCATTGGGTCTTTGTTGCTGCGCGTGGGCTTTCTCTAGTTGTGGCGAGCGGGGGCTACTCTTTGTTACAGTGCGTGGGCTTCTCATTGCGGTGGCTTCTCTTGTTTTGGAGCACGGGCTCTAGGCGCGCGGGCTTCAGTAGTTGTGGCACACAGGCTCGGTAGTTGTGGCTCGTGGGCTCTAGAGCGCAGGCTCGGTAGTTGTGGCACACGGGCTTAGTTGCTCCACGGCATGTGGGATCTTCCCGGACCAGGGCTTGAACCTGTGTCCCCTGCATTGGCAGATGGATTCTTAACCACTGCGCCACCAGGGAAGCCCCTGACATCTGGATTATTGAAGAACTTGGGAACATCCAGATATCATTTCTAACAGTAAAAAGAATAAAAGTAAAAGAGAACAGCATCCATGTCTGACAATAGGGGTTTGGTTAAATGCATAATGGTAAGTCCATCCAATGCAAGGCGAATGCAGCCTTCAAAATAACCCTGGAGAAAACTGTTTTGTGGCCTGGTAAAGAGTCACCATATTTTGTTAAATGAAAAGAAGCATGGGGAATTCCCTGGAGGTCCAGCAGTGGTTAGGACCCCGCGCTTTCACTGCTAAGGGAACTGGTCGGGGAACTAAGAAGCATGGCACAAACTATGTACGGTACAGGCTCGTTAAAACACATACACACGTAGAGAAAAAAGTCTGAAGGATATATGTGAAAATATTCATGGAATTATCTCTGGGTGGTAGTAGAATTAAAGGTATTTTTATTTTCCTTCCTTTGCTCATCTGCATTTTCTAAAGTTCTTACAGGAAATGTATTATTTTATACTAAGGAAGAGTAAGGTGACTACACAAGATAAGTACACTGAACAAGTGCCTTTATCTGAGCTGGACCCATCTCTGCGGATGCCATTTCTTCTCCCTCAGCCATAGTCCCTCTTCTTCAAAGCCAGCTGGGATGATTTCTCCTCCTGCAAGATGCTCATGACAACTCCAGCCCACCACAGATTCACTCAAAAAAATCCTTCTAGAAGATGTGGTACATATATACAATGGAATATTGCTCAGCTATAAAAAAGAATGAAATAATGCCATTTGCAGCAACATGGATGGATCTAGACATCATCATACTAAGTGAAGTAAGTCAGACAAAGACAAATATATGATATCACTTATATGTGGAATCTAAAAAAATGTTATTTACAAAACAGAAACAGACTCACAGACTTAGAAAACAAACTTATGGTTACCAAAGGGGAAAGGTGGGAGTAGGGATAAATTAGGAGGTTGGGATTGGCATATACACACTACTATATATAAAATAGATGATCAACAGGGACCTACTGTATAGCACAGGGAATGCTATTCAATACTCCGTAGTGACCTGTATGGGAGGGGAATCTGAAAAAGAATAGATATATGTATATGTATAGCTAAATCACTTTGCTGTACACCTGAAACTAACACAGCATTGTAAATTAACTATATCCCAATATAAAAGAAATATTTTAAAAATCCTTCTAGAGCTCTGGTCTGCTGTGCACTTGGCATTGTCCAATATTTTTCTTCAGTTATGCTCACGTTTATGACTGGAAAGAAGAGACTTGGGTGGGGGCGATGTGTGGCGCCAGCACCGTCTGCAAGTATCGGAGGGGCAGCTGCACGGAGAAGGGTCGAGCCCATTTTTGTGTAGCTACCCCTAAACAGGAAAACCAGGGTGGGTAGTAAGAGGACATATTAAGGAGGCAAATTTCTTTTCTTTTTTTTTTTTTTTAAAGATTTTTTGATGTGGACCATTTTTAAAGTCTTTATTGAATTTGTTACAATACTGGTTCTGTTTTATGATTTGGTTTTTTGGCCGCGAGGCATGTGGGATCCTAACCCCCCGACCGAGGATCAAACCTGCACCCCCTGCATTGGAAGGTGAAGTCTTAACCACTTGACAGCCAGGGAAGTCCCACAAATTTCTTTAGATTTAGGAAATAGCTCTCCCTGCGAAGGCGTGGCTTCCTTTAGGATGGGCTGCTCTTGGTTGCGGGGCGTATTCAGTGAGAAACTGTGACCAATGGTAGATGTTCCCTAGATAACCGCATAACCTCATTTATCATAAATGTCTCCTTAGAAGTTTGAGTTGGTGGTAGTTTCTGAGGCCAAATTCCAAGGATGGGGGAAGTAAGGCATTGAAACCTGCAGTTTAGGCTTTGAGGCTGGATTAGAGCTATTTAGAGGAGGCATATCCCATGAAAGGGCCTGGAACTCAAAGATGGGATTTGGAGTGGGGGATTCTGAGCCCCTGTTGGAATCTGGCTTCCACGACATCCATTTAGTGTCCAGAGAAGCCAAGGCTTGGAGTGGGGTGGGATATGTCGAGCAACACCCAAGAATGGATGGGACTCACCCTGGAGGGACCGGCTCCTGGAGAGGGGCCTCCCACCCCTTGCTGATGGTTTTTCCCACCAGGACAGTGTACTCTGAGGCATTCTTGCCTTGGGATCCTCACCTTCTTCTCCTAACCCACTTAAAGAGGCAGTAAGGGGAAAAACAGACTGTTGATAATGTATAAATTGCAGTCACACGCCTGCATCCTATATCATCATAAGCCAAGGGGTGGGGTACCCTGGGCTGGAACAGGTCCTGGCGCCAACCAGTATCTCTTGAGTAATTGATTCATGGAACTGACTCACTCATTTAGATAGAGTATAACTTCTAGTGTTTTTTTTAACCCCCTCAAACTCCCATCGCTTTAGCCTAATTTTGTGCACACAGGAATGAGTCTCCCACTTCTGCCCCCTCCCTCACCATTTCACTCACTGGGCAGCACTGATACCCCCTTGGAGCAGACGCTGGGTTGAGGGAGGACAGTCATCCACATGTGACAGGATTTGGGATCTGGGATAGAATCTAATGCAAGATCTCTGGCTGCTTTATATGTAAGTCAGCCACAGCCAGCCCCTTACTGACTCCAATTCATATACCAATTCACTCATTCATTCCTTCGTTCACTTATTTAATATCAAGTTTCCACCCTGTGCCAGATGCTGGTACCGGGAAGAAAACAGTCCCTTCCCTAAAGGAGTTCTCAGGATGTAACATCCATTACCCCAGCGCTGCCCATTCTCAGCGGCCCTGAGCACTGTTCTTTTAAGAACCTGTGCACTTGGCAGCCCTGCCATCCCACCACTGTCCCGAAGCTGGCAGCACACAGGCAAAGAGGAGCTCAAAAGGTGAGGTGGGCAGGATGGAGGCCCTTGGGGATCACCTGGAGAGGAAGTTCTGCCCTGGTTTCTGGAAAGGACCTACTGCACACCCATTCAAGGGGGCAGATGCCCCAACCTGACTACAAGCTGCAATATGCATGAAATGTGAATTGGCAAGGATATTTGGTCATGAGTAATAGAAGGCTCTGGAAGTCGGCTTAAAACTAGGATGCAGGGAAGCCGAGGACAGGGCTGCAGCTGGGCCTCAGGAATGGACTGGATCCAGTCCATTTCTCATCCTGGAAGCTCATGTGGAGGTCCCATTCTCGTCTTTGTACCCTGAGCTTTCCTGTTCTTTGGAGTGGGAAATAGTGTCAGAGCAGGTTGGAACTTACTTGTTCCAGGCCAGGCCAGCCAGGAAGACATCTGAATGCCAGGGAAAGGGACTTGTTGCATCAGCTCATCTTGGGTCTAGAGCCTGCCCTGGCATTAGTAAATGAAGACAATCTGCAAGCACAGTTCTGGGCAGGGTGAAAATTAACAGAAACCTCATTTTTTTTGTGTGTGTGTGGTAATTTAGTTTTGTTTTTATTTTTCAATAAAGTTACTATTAGCTACACAGTCTTGCCTGAAATTAACTGTTCAGGGTTAACAAATGGATTTTTCTATTGAATTTATAAAACATTTAGCTTTGTAAGAAACAAATTTTTATCTTTTTCTTCATTACTTACTAATACACAGCATTCAAAGATAATAAAGCTGTCTTAAGATTTCAAATCTGAGAAGTCTATGGCAAGAGTTTAAAGAAGTACATTAGTCAAAGTGTACTTTAAATATGAATACACACATATTCCATAACCCAAATGTACTTAACATGAACGTTAGCCTTTCTTTTTGATAATTTTCCCCCTACAACACGGCCTGACTCAGCAGAACAGTGGTTCTCAACTGTGGGTGACGCTGTCCTCGAGGAGACATTTGGCATCTGGTGTCACTGGGGCTGCCATGGGGGGAGGGGTGCCAACAGCAATTTTTTATGTAGAACCTGGGGATGTTGCTAAATCCTACAACACAAAAGATGAGCCCCCAAAAGAATTATCCAACCCAAACATCAGCAGTGCCAAGGTTAAAATACCCTGTTGTAGAGTATGACCCAACTGACCCAAGTTCCATTTTACAAATAGCCTGTCTGTTCCCAGTGACTCTGAAAACCACACACTTTGCTAATCAGCAACGATTACTTAAATGACTTAACCTAGCCAATGTCATTACCAAAAACAATGTTTGACTTTAAGTATCAAAATACTTCCAGAATGATTAAAACACAAAATTAACAATGACAGAAATCAGGATATATACCATTTAATTCCCTTGAATCTGGTCTATATTAATCTCAATCTGAAAAGTTAATTTGAACTGTTTTGAAGTAGATAAGCAAATAGTTTCCATTGCATATTTTTCTGGACTATGATAAAAATTTAAAGATATGTCAAGCACCTGGCAAACAGCAAAGTGCTCTACAAGTCTTCTGAAAATGTTTATCACAATATATAAAAAAATGAAGAACTTCACTTATTTGTTCAAATTTGTCATAACCATGTGTTTAGATAGGTTAAATTGTTTATTTGCTCTTTTTATAATAATCTCATAAATATTTTTAACAAATTGCAGTTAACATATATGGGTTGTATGACACAAATCAAGAATACTCTTCCACACAAATTCTGGTTGTAAAGTATCAATATTTCCAATGAGAGTTCTAATGGGGAACCGGGTTTTTAAAAAATTCATCTTAAGTTTACTAAGTAGAGAAATTCTTTAGTACTTTAGTAATCATTCATCTCCACATCTACATTCTGTGTATTTTCTCATGGTCAACAAACTGATTCAAATGATTTAAGTTATCCCACCACCTAAAGAGAAAAGTCTCGGCAATAATTTGAAACCACGGAGTTATCTTAATTTCACCATGGGCTGCCTTTTCCAGAAGTTCTTCTAGTTCTTCCTTTGATACGTAACAATAGCTTTTAATCTCATTGGGATCTGGATTCAAGGTCACGTTCTTCTTCACAAACAAAATGTAATCAATTTCATGTTCTCCCCAGATACCATCAGATTGAGCCTTGTAATGAATTCGTGTTAGATAATTAATTTCTTCTGGAAGAACCTCTTCCATGGGAATTCCCAACTCGGCCTTTAAACGCCTCTGTGCTGCTCGCCTTACTCCAATTGCATTGTTTTCTTCAAGCTCTAGTGGATTATTTAAGGGATGACTACAGCAAGTATTCGTAAAACAACCTGGAAAGGTAATTTTAGCGTCTGATCTCTGCTAAAGCAGGAGCTTATTTTCAATGTTGAATAAGAAAACACTAAAAGCTCGATGCAATAATCCTCTCTCGATGTTCTCGTTCAGATGGCAGTTCTTCTTGGTCTCCGCCCCGATCCTCCGGTCGTTCTCGTCGATGAGGATGCACATCTCCGCCAAGAGCTGCACTTGCCGCTCGTCCAGCTCGTCAGTGCTCACCTCGGGCATCGCGGCCCAGCCTGCGCACCGACCCGGGGACCTCAGAAGACGACCAGCCGGAGGACGATACTCAGAAACCTCATTTAAGATGGAGTTGGGAGGACTGAAGGGAGAACTCTCAAGCTCTACTCTCGCTGTCAATTGCAGACTCAACAGAAAGAGACATACCTTTGCATCTCCAACAGGAAGAGGGTTACTATTTTACTACCCAGCAGGAGGAGGAATTTCTCTTTGCCTGGCAACAGCCTAGCCAATAAGAGACTGTTGTAACTCAGCCAATGAAAAGCACTACACTTCGAACTCCCAGTTTCCTCCAATAGACTCTGTGTTTATAATGGCCCCTCCCAACTAACCTCTTTTCCCCTATAAAAGAACATTCCTCTCCGTGTTCTCTGGACTTGCCTGTGGTTCACCATAGACTGCATGTCCCAAATTGCAATTCTTTGCTGTTCCTGAATAAACCCGTTTTGCTGGTAAAATAACAGGCTGTTTTATTTTTTTTTAGGTCTTCAGCTGTTACCTTGTGGGAGAATTGGTGGGACCTGGGAGACCCTCCCCAGTAGAGATCTACTGGAATGAGTTTGGGTTGCAAGGCCGCCACATAGGATTTTCTGTATCCTTCCATGGACCATTGTCGCAACAGGGTGAGCTGCCAGGGTGGTGGGTACAGCTCTGGCTTCATTGTAGCACCCTTCTCATGTACTCAGCTAGACGGATTCCAACTGCAAGTCCCTGCAGCTCCCTGGGAGGGAGTGGCTCTCTACACAGGACTGATGGGAGGTGGTGGATAAACCTCTCAGCTCCTGTCCCTGGCAGGGGAACAAATCTGGAGGGTCCAACACTGAATTCCCAAAGCTCCCTAGGAGGACTGAATCCTAGTTGCCCAGAGCCATGACCTGTTTGATTATGCATCTGGACTGGCTGCCTCCCCTCCGTCTCTTCCCACTCCCCTGTTGATGCTTCCTGGAATCGCTGCACTCTTTACACCCCCCAGTCCTCGCCTCTGGGTCTGCTGCTGGGCACCCAACCCAAGACCCTGTAGTCTCAACAGCGAGAAGGAGGTGAGGAACCTTTGAGAAATAAGAGCACACGCTCTTCCATTCGATTTTGCCTTTTTCTCTAAAAATAGAGCTCTTTATTTATAGAGCTCTTTATTTAAAACAGTTTAGGGTAGGCCCCAACAAACATTAGGAAATTATCTAAATACGACATAAACATAAAATAAAATTAGATGTCTAAATATGACATAAACATAATAAAATTAGATGTCTAAATATGACATAAAATAAAATTAGATGTCTAAATAGGACATAAACATAAAATAAAATTAGAAATAACTACAAATATCTTAGAACAATATATACTCTCCTCACTACCCTAAAGAATGGGAATGTTGCTTTCACCCAGGCATCACCCGCTCTGCCCCTGACATCTTTCATGCGTGGCCCTGGAGTTTCCACTATGCAGTTCCTGGCTTTTGGGGACGTGAAAGGGCTTTGTAAACAGTTCAGTGCTGAGCACACCTGACAAATGATAATATTGAATAGCATGCTCTTTCCTAAAGCTGCCCACGGTTTTTTGTTTATGACTTAATGACCATAAAGGAGCTGGAGTTTAGAATTAATAGAAAGCTCAGCCTCTGTCAGAAATTAAACTTTGAAAAAATGCTTAAGAAACACACAAGGTTTCAGAACAGAGATAAAGCGGTTCCTTCACACAAGCCTAAGACAATAGTGAGGATAGCTTTTAGTTATTTGGAATTTACTTCCACGAAGCAGCTCGGCTGGTTCCAGAAAGGACGCTGGGCTTGGTCTGGGTATTGTCCTGGGAACTGGCCCTGAGCCCCAGCCTTCCCCAGCTCCATGGCTCCAGTTTGTTCTTCCTCTTCTGTGCTCAATCATGGATGTGGACAAGCCTCATTGCAGGGAAACCCCTGCAGAAATGCATGTATGTGTGTGAGTCCCAGGAGTGGTGAAGGTCTCCTGCCAGCCTCGTGCCCCTTGGAAACCCTTGCCGAGACCTCGGTACTGTTTACATGGCCAAGGGAACAGGGGTTGGCCCAGCTGGCCAGAGACCGACAATCTCACCCTCAGAGACGTACACAGTAAGTCAACATTTTAGCTTCCTCGTTTGAAACAAAAGACAGGTGTTCAATTTAAAAAGGGGTTTGCGGGCTTCCCTGGTGGCGCAGTGGTTGAGACTCTGCCTGCCAACGCAGGGGACATGGGTTCGAGCCCTGGTCTGGGAGGACCCCACATGCCGCGGAGCAACTAGGCCCGTGAGCCACAATTACTGAGCCTGCGCGTCTGGAGCCTGTGCTCCGCAGCAAGAGAGGCCGCGATAGTGAGAGGCCCGCGCACCGCGGTGAAGAGTGGCCCCCGCTTGCCACAGCTAGAGGAAGCCCTCGCACAGAAACGAAGACCCAACACAGCCAAAAATAAAATAAATAAATTTAAAAAATAAAAATAAAAAAAAAATAAAAAGGGGTTTGCTAACGTTTTCTTTAGCAGTTGAAACTCCTAAGCACAATCTTACGTAGAGGGCCACTGGAGAAAATCAGGGCCCAGGGAGGCT
The DNA here is from genome assembly GCF_028023285.1 of Balaenoptera ricei. NCBI lineage: Eukaryota > Metazoa > Chordata > Mammalia > Artiodactyla > Balaenopteridae > Balaenoptera > Balaenoptera ricei. The sequence continues at coordinate 18,837,665 of NC_082639.1, forward strand.
GCTCTGGTTGCACTGGGGTGATCCTACAGCCCACGGCTCCCCCTGAGATTAAGACGCCTCCCGTGAAGCCCAAGGCCTTTTGGGAACACAGTTTGAGAACCCCTGGACCAGATGCCCTCGAGAAGCTTTTCCAGATCTTTCATTAATGTCCTACCTTCGCGTTGGCTTCAAAACAGCACAGCCCGGTGGATAAAATGCTTATGAAGATGCTTTTTACACAAATGGAGGAACTTAAGTCCTGGCAGGTGAAATGGCAGAGCCAAGGATTGTTCTGATCCCTCTGGTCCCTGCAGGGCCACAAAACTGACCAAACCTTGGTCTAACGAGTGAAGACTCAGCTCTGCTCATCCATATACTGGTGGGTGTAGGTTAATAAAGCTGTTGTTTGAGAACATCCATCACTACCCTCCGGTAAGGACAGTCACCTGTTTCCAGAAGACAGTGGTTTCTCAAAACTGGAAGAGGAAATGGGATGTCTTTACAACCACAATGGTCACCTAAAGGGTCTGAAGTGCTAAGATGGGGATCACAGGCCCAGGGGTCCGACTCCCTGCTGGGTTGCTACCCCACCACCAATGAATCAGACCCCCTAGAAGGTGGGCCATTTGGTATTTTCTTCGCTGGGAAAAGGGAGAGGGACCCTTGGCTGGGCTCCATCTTCTGAGAACTCAGTTTCCTGACCAGGAGGCAGGGGTCAGTGAGAGCAGGAGGCAGGAGAAAGACTAGAGGTGAGAACTCCAGTCACTCTGAATTTAGGGTCACAGGTGGGAGATGCCCAGCGGTCCCCTCAGCGTCTGGGTGGATGGAGAATCCTACCAGCCACCACGTGGTGAGTGCCAATGGTGTGGCAGGCATCACACGCCTCTGTCGGAACCCTCACCGTGCCCCAGGTGGGAGCTGTAGAAAGGAGACTCGGGTACAGAGAAGGAAGGTATCTCCCCTAAGGCCACACAACTGGGAAATGGCAGAGCTGGGATTTGGACCCAGGCCTCTTTGATAATGGCAACTGTGCAATGCATGACTCAGAGACTGGGATTTGAAGGACCATGCCCTTCCTCTTCCTCTCCAACACCCTCAGCCAACTGGATTTTTCTTCACTGGGGCCCACCCTAGGGGACTCAGAAATCAGGATGCCGAGCCTCGGGGAGGAGGGAGCCCAGCGGGTGCCTTTCTCCAGAAAGGCATGAGTCCTGCTACACTTGGTGTGCCTCCAGATTTCTTCCCTCCCCAAATCCAGATGGGCCCTTGTGCTGTCAGCCTTCAATGTCCCCTGTGACCTGACCTCGCCTCTTTCATGTTGTGCAGGGATGACTTTTCCAACTGGCCTGTCACCCCGGGGACAGTGGGGTGGTCTGACACGCAACCAACCTCTGACCTCCGCCCATCCCTGTCTCCACCCCTCTTGGCTCTCGGCCCAAAGCTGGCAGGTCACAGGACGGGGTGGCTTCTGACTGCTCAACCTGGCAGACACCTCTAGCTGGGTTCCCCGAGGTGCTGTAAGAACCCTCTGCTGCCCCAGCGATGGTGCTCCCAGGATTTCAAGTCTTGGTGGCATGCTGGGTCCCCAGAGAGCTCAGCAGCACCAGACTGGGAGGGACGGCTCACCTGGCCAAGTAGTGCCCCAGTGTCCTACCTCTGACCTCAATCCCCTGGAGGCTCTCAGCCCCGCAGCTGCCGCCACCGCTGTCCTCACTTTCTGATTCCCTCCCACCCTCTTCTTCCTCCTCCTCCTCCTCCTCTTCCTCTTCCTCGGGGCTGCTGTCCCAGCAGAAGGTCAGTGTCTGAAGAGAAACTGGGGGCTCCCTGGGGACCAGAATCAGCCCTGGCGATGGTAAGCCCCAGCTGACCCAGGAGGATGGGTTGTCTTTTGGGGGCTCTTCCAGGGAACTCGAGTCCTCGGAGAATTCGGGTGGTGGGAGAGGCTTCTGGAGCTCCTTCCCACCCGGTCCTCGGCCTGGCCTCTTCTTGGCCAAGTAGCCAGAAGACCCAGCCCCGTCCCAGGGGGAGGAGCCTGCAGCGCTGGCCCAGCTTCTGTCTGAAGAATCGCAAGCAGGGGAGCCTTCGACCTGGACCAGAGGAGTCCAAGGCCCTCCCGCCTCAGCATGCCCCGGGCTCTGGGCTTCCTGCCCCAGGAAGCGGGGTAGCTCAGTGTAGGGCTGGAAGCTGACACCTTCGTCCGTGTCCTCCTCATCTGTGTTCTCCTTGTCGTGCTTCTCCCCTTCAGCGCTGTCCTTCTCGGATCCCGCCTGGACGGTGGCTGGGGCCCTGACTCTAGGGGTCAGCCTGACCCGTCTGGTCAGCTCCTTTTGGGGACAGAGGATCAAGACATGCAGGCACTCTGGGCCACTGGGTTGAAAGGTTGCCCCGGGGTGTCTGTGTCCAGAGAGGTCCTGATTTGGGGAAAGGGGAGAAGAACAGAAAATTCAGCCTTTCCAGAAGAGTGACTGTTCTAATTTGGGTTCCCCTGGAAATAGACTCTGAGACAAGGCTTCAAATGTAAGTAGTGTCTTTGGGAAGTGATCCCAGGAAGTGTCAGCAAGGCATAGCAGCCAAGAGCGGGGTGTTATCAGGCAATTTACCCCGAGGGCAGCTGGAACTTAGCCCTGCCGGGGACACAGGCCTCAGAGCACCGTCGGGTGAGGCATGGAGGGGGTGGTGGCGGTGTGAATTCTCTGGCACGTGCAGCTGGTGATGTGCTCGGGCAGAGTGGACGCCAGAGGCCAGAGAAAGCCTCCAGGTTTCAGGTGCCAGCTGCAGGAGGTCGAGCTGGTAACTTACCACGTAATGGGAAGGCAGAGGGATAGGGCAAGGTGCAGACCCATCCAACACAGAGGCTGTCCTTCAGTTAGTGGGAATTCCCTGCAGGTCCCATATCCAGGAACGTTGAAACACTCCCGTGTGGCAGGGACTCTCAGAATCCATCCTCAAAGCCCCCACGGACCCGAGTGCCCACGGAGCCTCATCTACCACAGCCTCACTTTCCAGGCCTTCATCTGAACAAGTCTGACCTCTCCAGGCTTCCCCTGTCCCAGCTGGCCCCAGGTTCTAAGCAAGCGAGCTGGCAGACCGGTGGGGAAATTCCAGCGTCTTCCTGGGCAAGACTGACCCTCGGTTAGATTGTGAATCAAGTGCTGGGACCCTTTTAAGATGTCCCCTTTAGGTGCCACCCTCCCGCCTCCCCTCTGGGCATCTCTCCTGAGGCATATTTGCTATTTTAATTTGGTGCCAAAGGAATGAATTACTAATGGTGAAAATTTAGACAGGAAGATAGATGTTTCGCAGTCTGGGCCATCTTGATATTCTAGCTGAACTACCTCTAAGTCTAGCTCCACTTCCTTGCTCTTCGACAACCCTCCCTCTCTGTCGCACACCCCCAGATTTGCCATACCAGGGCCTGTGGCATCTTTGCCTGATGAAACCAGGGGTTCCCCCTGAAGCTCTTCCAGATCACAGGCCCTGTGACAACGACCAACAGCAGTGGCAGCAGAAGGGGTAGCAGCACCAGGAGTGCCCAGTTGGATCCTAGGAAGAAAAACATAATAACAACTAGAGAAGCAGGGGCTCCTGTCTATCAACGGCATCTGTGCTGTGGGCTTCACATACATTACCCTATTTAATCCTCATCAGAATAAACCCATCCTACAGAGTGTGGAAAGCAAGGTTCAGAGAGGTTATGTAAGCTGCCCAAAGATACAGTGAGTGGGGTGGAGCTGGGATTTTAATGGAGGTGAGTCTGTCTCTAGACTTGTGCTCTTAACCACCATATTATGAAGATCCTAAGGCCCAGGGGAAAAGTCCCCACCTCTGTACCACTTTTGCACCCACCTGGGGCCTCCAGGAAGAAGCAGGTGGGCTCAGAGAACTCGCTGTATTTAGGGTAGCCAAAGGTGTAGATAGTTCTGGCGCTGAGGCAGTGGTGTCCGCTGGTGTCTGGTTGGAGAGAAATCTGGACTGGCTGGCCATGGGGAGTGGCTGGAAACGGGGTCTGTTTGGAGAGAGAAGCAGAGGTGGGTGGACCTGCTGGGGGGCACTGGCTCCATGCAGCCAGGACAGGGCAGGGTTGGCAGGACACAGCTGTGACTCCTACACCTTTTCTTGCATTAAGGCTTAAGCTTTCAGGGAGCACGTCCCAACACTCTCTGGTTTCTCTTCCGCGGAGTTTCGAGGTAGAGATGGTCTGGGTTCAAAAGCAGCCCTGCCACTCAGGGTCACTCCCATGCACACCCCACCAGGGCCCACAGGCCCTCACTTTCAGGGACAGATGCCTCAGGCTTCCTACCCTCAGGGCGTGTCAATCAATTAGGGCGGGGGCGGTGGTCACTCAGCCATGACAGACACAGAAAACTCTAGGGCTGCCTGTCCAACACAGTAGCCACTGGCCACATGTGGCTCTTGAGCACTTGACGTGTGGCTGGTACCAACCGAGATGTGCTCTAAGTGTAAAATACACACCGGCTTTCATGAAAAAAGAACATAAAACATCTCAGTAATTTTTATATTAACTACATGTTGAGAAGAAAACATTCTATTGGATGAAATAAAATCTACTATGAAGATAAATTCACTTCTTTCTTTTTACTTAATTTAATGTGGAACACTTAAATGACACAATGTGGCCTGCGTTATGTTTCTACTGGACAGTGCTGGTTGAGAATATCTGTGAGGTTCTTGAAGGCGAGGACCACATCGGATGAAGATCTATCAATATATCTCTGGGATCCAGAGTGTGCAGGAGGTTAGGAGTGTGAGCGCTGGTTCAGTAAAAGACAGAATGGACAAGAACGGGGGTCCGTAGACTACATAAAGCTCCATCTTTTTTTTTAAATAGAGTTTTCCTGGAACACAGCTATGCCTGTTCATGTACCTATTTACTTATGGCTCCATTTGTGTTACAGATGGAGTTGAATAGATGTGACAGACGATAAGGCCTGCAAAGCCAAAAATATTTACTATCTGGCCAATTACAGAAAAAGTTTGCCAACCCCTGCCATAAATAAATATATACAGACATATGCACATGCATACACAGAAACAAGCCTGACATTGGATATACACCACATAGTTATTTGCGATCATCTCTGTGTACTTTTGGTTTCCTTCCTAGAATTTATCTGTATTTTCTAGGTTTTTTTTTCTAATGAATCTGGTGGCTTAACAAGTAGGCTAAGTAGGTTCTTGGAGCCTGTCATACTTCAGTCAGATTAAAAAAAAAAAAAAAGCTTTCATAATTTAAAAAAAAATTAGGTAGAAAACGGCTGTTTATTACCTGTAATGTGCAGGGGAAGGATGTCCTGAACTTGGCCTCTTAGGGGGAGGAGGGAAGAGGTGGGCCACAGGCCAATCACACTGTGCAGAGTCAAGGGGTGACTGCCAGGAGTGAGGGGTATGCAGGGAAGGCTTCCTGGAGGAGGCTTTCAGGGCTTGGAGGGTGAAGAGCACTGGGGTTTGGTGGGAGAATGAGGAAGGGGACCCAGCCTGGGGGCATGAAAGGGGTTTCTCACCTTATTCCTGGCCCCCTCTTTCCAGAAAGCCACCTCATAGTTCAGATCTGGTTGGGGCATGCAGTGGGGCAGCTCGTACGTGGCATTGACACTCAGGATCTCGTCTGTCCGGGTGAATACCAGGACAGGTGGGGCTGGCTCCACTGGCAGAAACAGAACAGGACCCATCAGGACCTTCTGGGGGCCACAGGGCATCCATCCCCCTGCCTCCAGGCAGGCCTGCTCCTCTCCCAGCCCAGAGACAGTTAACCTTCCTTTACTCGTGTCATCCCTTCCACTTGGGTGCCCTTCACATGTCACTGGTCTGTCAGCATCCTGCTCATTTGTATTAGTTTGTGTTGCTGCCATAACATATTACCATGAACTTAGTGGCTTAAATCAACACGGATTTATTATCTCTCAGTTCTGTAGATCAGAGTCTGGGTGGGCTTGATGGGGTCCTCAACTCTGGGTGGAAATCAAGATGTCAGCTGGCCTGGGCTCTTATCTGGAATTTTGGGGGAGAATTCACTTCCATGCTCATTCATGCTGTCAGCAGAATTCAGTTCCTTGTGGTTGTGAGGCTGAGGTTTATTTCTATGCTGTTGTTAGCTGGGACCCTCTCTCAGCTCCTGAAGGCACCTGCATTTTTTTTTTTTTTTTTTTTTTTTTAATTTTTGGCTGCGCTGCACAGCATGTGGGATCTTAGTTCCCTGACCAGGGATTGAAACCGAACCCCCTGCAGTTGAAGCACAGAGTCTTTATTGGACTGCCAGGGAAGTCCTGGCACCTGCATTTCTAATCACGTTGCCCCTTCATCTTCAAAGCAGAAACACCATGTTGAATCCTTCTCACACTTCAACTCTCTCTGATTTTCCCTTCTTCTGCCTCCAGCTGGAGAAAGTTCTCTGCTTTTAAGGGTTCATGGGATTAGATTGAGCCCATTTGGATAATCCAAGATAATCTCACTACTTTAACACCCATAAATTTAATTAAAATCCCTTTTGCCATGTAATAGTAACATTCAACATATTCAGAAGTTCAGGGATTAGAGCATGAATATCTTTGGGGGAGTCATTCTGTCTATCATGGTCCTCCCTCTGACTCCTTGAAATTCATGTCCCTCTCCAGTGCAACATACATTCTCCCCATCCCAAGGTACCCCAGGGTCTCATCCCATTACAGCATCAACTCAAGTTCTAAAATCTCATCATCTAAAGTATCTAAATCAGGTTCAGGTGAGACTCTGGGTACAATCCATTCAGTACAGCTCCTGGGACACAATTCCTGTCCATTTGTGGACCAGTGAAAATAAAGTACAAGTTATCTGCTCCCAATATAAGGTGGTGGGATAGGCGCTGGGTAATAGTTATAGACATTTTGGTTCAAACAGGGAGAAATAGGAGGTAAAAAAGAGTCACTGGGCTGAAGCAGTTTTGAAATCCAGCTACACAAACTGTACTAGGTTTTAAGGCTTCGGAACTACTTCTCCTTGGCTTTCAGCTCTGCTCTCTGGGCTCTTGGTTCCACCCTCTGAATCATCCTTCCTTTTCATGAAAGGTAGCAGGTATTTGCAGCTAAGTAGTTTTACCAGTCTGCTTCCTTCCAGTAGAAACTGGGGGACCAGTAGCCTTCTTTCTTTTCCTGTCCTCTCTGCCCCTTTTCGTTCAAGCTGGCAGTGTTTCTGCTGATATAAAATTCTCAAGAATTTTATGGGTCTCCTGTGGATGTCATGAGGACCCACTCCATTAGACAGAAGCCAGTTCCACAAATCTTTTTGAGATAAGCCCTTCTCTATTTTTGGCTTTAGCTGAGCTGGCTGAGGGATGACACTTCAGCTTTCTAGAGGCTCCTTGATTTGACTGAGGGGAACTGAACTGTGTGTCATACCCTTAAATCTCTTCAAAGAGCCTTTTTCTTGACTAAACACTTTGATCTTTCTGAGGTTTTAGTAAATGATTGTACAACCACACACTTTGCTGTTTCTCTACGTCACACTCTTGGCAGCAATTTCTTAATTTTAGTATCTTTTGCCATCTGGATAGGTTAAGAATTTCCCAAATCTTCAAGTCCTGGTTCCTTTTTGTTTAGGCTCTTTCCTCAATTTCTCTCTCTCCTCTTTGCATTTTGCTATGATTACCAAGAATAAACCAGGCCATGCCTTCAACACAACATTATCAAATCTCCTTGATAAATGTCCAAATTCATCATTTACAAGGTCAGCTTTCCACATACCGACAGGACACAATTTTGCTAATCTTTTTGCCAGTATATAAAAGGCATCCTCCTTCCTGAAATTTTCAATAACATGTTCCTCACTTCCTTCTGTGAGGCAGTGCTTTTAGTATCCATACTTCTGCTAACAGTCTGTTCACGATGATTTAAGAATTCTTGAAGGATACTTAGATTTTCTCTATGATGCTCCTCGCTTCCTTCCGAGCTCTCACTGGCAGAATCTTTTTTTTTTTTTTTTCTGGCAGAATCTTTAATGTCCATTTCTACTGACAGTCTGTTCGAGGTCATCTAGATTTGACTGATGGTTTGAAGATGGTGGGGGCAGTGACTTGGAATAAAGCGATGAGAGAAAATTAATACACCATTTTCAAGGTCCAGCTGAAATGCCACTTTTTCCATGCAGCCCTCCCTGAGTACCAGCCAGCAGGAGCTCTGGCCACACTGGTCATCCCTGTCCTGTGTTTGTGCTCAGGGAAAATGTGTGGCTTCCACAAGGTGCCACTACTTATGTGTTCAGGAAATATCCACTGGACACTGATATGTATTAAGCCCTGGGCAGGGAGCTGAGAGGAATGGGGAGATGAGGCCTCCATAAATCTTGACCTCAAAGAGTTGGAGGAAATTAGGGGGAAATGAAATACGTAAACTACCAAAACTCAAGAGAGAAAGTGACCAGGGTCACAGCTGAGGGCAGAAAAAGGCAGGAAGGGTCACTCAAGCTTGAGGTGTGCTGCAGGAGAATCAGAAGAACTTCAGGGAGGAGGAGGCAAAAAACAAAAGTAACCTCCTTTTTGCATCTTTCCCTCTATTGTTCTAATTCTTATTCCTATTCATCCAGCGTCTGCAGTGGTTCATCCATCATTCTTCTAGCCAGACAGCCTTTCTGCCTGCCTTCCCATCTTTCTTTTCCTTTCTATCCATCTATCCATCCTTCCCAACTATGCTTCTTTTCCTTCCCATCCACGCATCCTTCTCAACCATCCTTCCTTCTTCCTAAGCATCCTGTCTTCCTTTCTTTCCAATTGACATTTCTTCCTTCCTATCCATCCTGTCTTCCTATTCATTTATACTTTCTTCCTTCCTTGTATCCAGCCAATCAGCCTACTTTTCTACTCCTCCATCCTTCCTATCCATCCATTCTTTTCTTTCCATACATCTTTCCTTCCTGTTTTTCCTTTCTCCTTTGCCTCTCCTTCCCTTTTACCCTTCCTTCCCTTCCCAGGCAGCCAGCCTTCCTTCTGTACTCTCTACCCACTGATCCATCTGTCTGCCTTTCGTTCCTATCCTCCACTTCACCATCCATACTAGCTCCTTCATAGTAAGCATTTACCCATCCATCTAGCCTCCTCCTTCCCACTCATCCATCACTTCTTCCCCATCCTCTCCACACTTTCTTTCTTCTTACCCATGCATCCTTTTCCTCCTTTCGTCCAACCAACCAGCCAGCTTCCTCCCATCCAAATCATCTCTTCTTCCTTCTCTGCCATTCTTTCCTGCCATCCTTCATTAAATCCCTTCTTCATCCCCCTTCAAGCCCTATTTTGTCCTCAAACATTTCTAGAAGCCTGGGTGGTAAGTTACAGATCTCAGCTCCATAAGGCTATCGCCTGAGTATTTATCCTCTCCTCCTTACTCTTGACCTGACCAAGCACCTTGTCCAAGATCAGAAAGAGCCATTTCACATCCCATGTCCATCACTTACTAGCTGGCAAGTTCCTTAACTTCTGTGAGTCTTGCTTTATTTATTTTTTAAAAATAGGGTGATGAAAATGAACCCCACAGGTCTGTTATGAGGATTAGAAATAAAATACATTGGGGAAAAAAAGCACTCCCCTCACTCAATGTTAACACTGGTGATTTATGAAGGCTGTAAGCATGGGGAATGTTTTCCTCTCTATTTTTATCTCCTTCCCCCCCCCCCAAATTTCTACCATGTACAGAAATTACTACTGCAGCCAGAATTTTTAAAAATTGTTTCTTAAAGAGAGAGATTGAACATTAAAAAAGTAGGAATAAATATATAAAGTGCCTTGTGTGGTTCATGACCAAGGTTGTGCTCAAAAGAAGATCATGAACCTCATTAGGAGGAGGTACAAACTGAACTGCTGGGGCTGGTGGACTCCCCTAACACCCTGCCATGAAGTCAGGCTACTTGGACGTGGGCCAGGGCCCATGGCAGGTGGCCCCAGAGAGCTGCCCACTGCTTTGGGGAAGTGGGAGACAGATGGCTAGGATAGCAGCGCCTCTGAGCCAAGCTCCTGAGCAGACAGCCTCCCACAGGTCCCTCACTTACCTTCAAAAAAGTAATCCATGGACTTGGACTCCACCCAGGGCGACCTGGCTCTGGGAGAAACCGCTTGCACACGCCCCTTGAACTTGTTGCACAGGTCTTGTTTCTCCAGGCACATCAGAGAACACACTAGATCTTTGGTTCTTGCACACTTTTTTACTCTCCGCCACTTTGTGGGGGTTGCAGAGCTGAGGGAGGAGACAGGAGAGTGTGGGTCATGGATTCAGCCTCTTGGGGGTGAGGAAACTTAGAGAACACGTGATCACTCGTCCCTCCATCCCACCTGATCGTCCATCCATCCATCTGTCCAGCCAGCCAGCCATCGGCTGAGACAGAATGAGAACAGTCCAGTTAAGAGCTCGGGCTCTGGAATGATAGACAAGGGTGGGAACCCTGGCTCTGCCCCTCACTAGCTCTGGGACCTTAATGCAGGTCACTGCCCCTAAGCCTCAGTCTCCTCATCTGTCATGGCTCCCCCACAGGGTCGTCATGCTAGTAACCGTTTTCCACGCGTTTATTCATTCAGGCATTTATGGACCCCCTGCTGTGTACCAGGCACGGTGCCAGGTGCTATGTGGATGTCAGAGGGGAACACACAGGTCCATGACTACAACCTCCTGAGAACACTGAGGTCCAAAGGAGGGACCTGCTTGCTGGGAATTATTCTTGGGGAATCAGCAATTCATGACAGACAGGTCCTGCCCTCGGAAACTTACACTCTGGAGGGAGGGGATGGGAGACCATCACCACATCAACAAGATAAATCCAGGAGCTGGTAAATGCAGTGATCATAGGGTAGTGCGGGGGTGACTGCTCTCTGAAGGCGGCTCAGGAAAGGCCAGGAAGATAGTGCTGAAGCTGAGGCCGGGATGCTGAGAAGGGAGCCAAGAGAAGGCCTGGGGGAAGGAAACGCAAAAGCAAAAGCCTTGCGATGGGAAGGGACTTGATCTGTCCAGACAAAAACAAGGCCAGGGTGGCCAAAGCCCAGTGGACAAGGCCGGGAGAGGGTGGACAAACTGGACGTGAGGGTGGAGGGGGGTGGGCAGAGCAGGCAGGGTCTTGCCATCTTGGCAAGGGGTTCAGATTTTCTTCCAAGTGTCATAGGAAGCTATCAGAAGGTTCTGAAGAGAGGAACTGAGGTCATCTAATTTATGTTTTTAAAATATCACTCTGATAAACCAGCTAGGAGACTGCAGCAGTGGTCCAAGAGAGAATGGTGGGTGAGATGGCAAGAAAAGGTTGGATGTAGGACGCATTTTGGAGGTAAAGCTGATGAGACTTGCTCATGGATTGGACGTGGAATGTGAGGGAAAGGAGAAATGAGGACTCTTCCTGGGTTTGGAGACTGAGCAACAGGTGACCAGAAAAGGCTGAGATACAGGTAGGCAAAGAGAACAGATCTGGGGGAAGAATTCCCCTGTTTTGTGCTTTGGTGAAGTTATACTAGGTAAACATCAACGAAAAAAGGAACTGGTACAGGCATATTAATATGAGACAAAATAGAAACTTCAAAGTCCAAAGCGTTAGTAAAGGTGAAAAGAACCACTACACAGTAGTGAATGATTCTACTTACCAGGAAGATATAAAAATTCTAACTTATATGTGCCTATTAAATAGCTTCAAACTATATTCAGCAAAAATAGATAAAACTACAGGAAGAAAAAGAAAATCCACTATTACAATGAGAAATTTTTAATATATCTCACTCAGTAATCAACAATTGAATAAAGAAAAATTATTAGTACATATGTTAAAAAAATGAACACCATAATTATCAAAGTTCGTCTAATGAACGTATACAGAACAAACAAGAAACTGGTTGAGCCACATACGAACCCTAAACAAAATATTATCAAAAATATTAACAAAAATAAAGCAACTCTCAAATTTCAAAGAATAGGTATCTCTCAAACTATTTCCTCTGACTGCAAATAATCCAGTTAAAAATCATTAACAAAAAGAGAACTAAAGGAAGTTTGAATATTTTAAAATGTTTTAAAATGACTCATGGATCAAATATTTGCAAATGATGCAACCAACAAGGGATTAATTTCCAAAATATACAAACAGCTTATACAACTCAATCAAAAAGACAAACGACACAATCAAAAATGGGCAGAAGACCAAAATAGACATTTCTCCAAAGAAGACATACAGATGGTATGAACAGGCACATGAAAAGATGCTCAACATCTCTAATTATCGAGAGATGCAAATCAAAACTACAACAAGGTATCATCTCACACCAGTCAGAATGGCCATCATCAAAAAGTCTACAAATAATAAATGCTGGAGAGGGTGTGGAGAAAACACGACCCTCCTACCCTGTTGGTAGGAATGTAAATTGGTGCAGCCACTATGGAGAACAGTATGGAGGTTCCTTAAAAAACTAAAAATAGAGTTCCATATGATCCAGTAATCCCACTCCTGGGCATATATATGAAAAAGACCAAAACTCTAATTTGAAAAGATACAGGCACCCTAGTGTTCATAGCAGCACTACTGACAATAGCCAAGACATGGAAGCAACCTAAATGTCCATCAACAGACGAATGGATAAAGAAGATGTGGTATGTATGTATGTATGTGTGTGTATATATATATATACGGGAATACTACTCAGCCATAAAAAAGAATGAAATAATGCCATCTGGGGCTTCCCTGGTGGTGCAGTGGTTGAGAATCTGCCTGCCAATGCAGGGGACACGGGTTCGAGCCCTGGTCTGGGAAGATCCCACATGCCGCGGAGCAACTGGACCCGTGAGCCACAACTACTGAGCCTGCGCCTCTGGAGCCTGTGCTCCTCAACAAGAGAGGCCGCGACAGTGAGAGGCCCGCGCACCGCGATGAAGAGTGGCCCCCGCTCGCCGCAACTAGAGAAAGCCCTCGCACAGAAATGAAGACCCAACACAGCCAAAAATAAATAAATTAAAAAAAAAAAAAAAAAAAAAAAAGCCATCTGCAGCAACATGGATGGACCTAGAGATTATCATTTTAAGTGAATTAAGTCAGACAAAGACAAATATCATATGATATCATTTATATGTGGAATCTTAAAAAAATGATACAGAAAAAAAAAATTAATTACATGGGACTGAGTGAACTGATGAGGATGAGTATAATTTTTGTGACTTTCTGTCTGAATTAAAAAAAAAAAAAATCCCACAAGGACTCAGAGGCAAAGAATATACAAATCAATTTTCACTGCAAAGTAAAGGAGCTGTTACAGTGGAGGATTACTGGACTGAATGTCAATATTATGACATAGTATGAGTGTGTTTCATGTTTGGTAATTGCAATCATTGTTGCTTTTGTTGTGGTCATCCATGTACAATGCTTAGTGTCAGTCTATTTATCTCTTGTAAAAATAAAATACAGTGTGTGTGTGTGTGTGTGTGTGTGTGTGTGTGAAAAATAAATAAATAAATAAATAAACCCAAAAAAAGACAGTGAAAAAAATAAAAAAAATAAATAAAAATAAACCACAAACAAAAAACCCAGTTTTAAAATAGTCAAAGGACTTGAATAGACATTTCTCCAAAGAAGATAGACAAATGACCAATAAACATATGAAAAGATGCTCAACATCATTAGCCATCAAGAAATACAAATCAAAATGTCAATGAGATATTACTTTACACCCATTAGAAGAGCTACAATAAAATTTTAAAAAATAAATGTCAGGGAAGATGTGGAGAAAGTGGAAACCTCATGTATTGCTGGGAATGTAAAATGGTACAGCTGCTGTGGAAAACAGTTTGGCGATTCCTTGAAAAGTTAAACATAGAAGTATCATATGGCCCAGTAATTCCATTCCTAAGTATAAACCCAAAAGAATTTAAATCAGGGACTCAGTGCCAATGTTCAGAGCAGCATTATTCACAATAGTCAAAAGGTAGAAACAATCCAAATGTTCATTAACAAATGAATGGATTAACAAAATGTGATATATACATTTAATGTGATATACAATTAAATATCTTACAGCCATAAAAACAAATGAACTTCTGACACATGCCACAGTATTGATGAACCTTGAAAACATTATACTAAGTGAAATAAGCCAGACACAAAAGAACATATACTGTATGATTTCACTTATAAAAAAAAAAAAATGATGCAAACTTATTTACAAAACAGAAATAGACTCACAGGCACAGAAAATAAATTTATGGTTACCAAAGGGGAAAGGGGACTGGGGAGGGATAAATTAGGAGTTTGGGATTAATATATACACACTACCATATATAAAATAGATAAACAGTAAGGTCCTACTGTATAGCATAGGGAACTATTTTCAATATCTTGTAATAACCTATAATGGAAAACAATCTGAAAAAGAATATATATATGTATAACTGAACCACTGTGCTGTACACTTGAAACTAACACATCACTGTAAATCAACTATACTTCAAACAAAAAGACAGGAGACTCAAAAATCACACATTGGAAAATAAAATAAAATGACTCATGGATCAAAGAAAGAATTATGATGGAAGTTAGTAGATCTCTAAAATTGAATGATCAAAAATATAATACAAATAAAAATTTATGAGATGTAGTTAAGCATATAGCTTTAAATATTTATAACAGAAAATAAGGAAGGATAGAAATTAATAAGCTAAGTGATCAACTGAATGAGTCAGAAAACGCATGCTAAAAACATATCCATGAACAGATTGAAACTGTAAACTACTACTTCAAAATGGATTATAAAAGACATTTTTAAATAATATAAGACATGGAAGAACAACACAAAACAGAATCAGAGAAACTCAGAAAGGAGATAACAGAACACAGGAGTCAGATAAGAAACAACAACAACCACATTTCATAAACTAAGAATAAATTAGAAGAACTATAAGAGCAAATTAATACAGCAGATAATGCCTTAAAAGAAACAGAAAGTGAAAAGAGAGAAAGTTTCAAAAAATAAAAGAGAACTGAAATGTAAATGCTAAAGTTTGAAAACTTCTAGAAGAAAGCACAGAAGAGGATCTTCGTGACCTTGAGTCAAGCAAACATTTCTTAGGACACCGAGAGAAAAGAAACCTGATGTGTTAGTCTGCCAGGGCTGCAGTGACAGAATGCCAGGCTTGGGGGCTTACACCACAGAAATTTCTCTCTCTCACAGTTCTGGAGGCTGGAAGTCCAAGATCAAGGTGTCTGCAGGTTTGCTCTCTCCTGAGACCTCTCTCAGGAGATGGTTACCTTCTCTCTGTGTCCTCACCTGGCCTTTTCTCTGTGTGTGAGCAGCCCTGCTGTCCCTCTTCTCATAAAGGCACTAGTTCTATTGGATTAGGGCCTCACCCTTAGGACCACATTTAATCTTAATTACCTCTTTAAAGGCCCCATCTCCAAATACAGTCACTTGGGTGTTAGGGTTTTAACATATGAGTGACTAAGGGGGGGAACACAATTCAGTCCATAACAGGGAATTATGAATTAAGCTGCTATGAAAGTTCATGTACAAGTCTTTGTATGGACATATGTTTTCATGTCTCTTGGATAAAGATCTAGGAGTAGAATCTGGGAAACTCGGTAACTGAATGTGTAACTTTACAAGAAACCATCAAGCTGTTTTCCAAAGCGATTGTACCATTGTAGTTCCCATCAACAATATATAGTCAGTGTCCACAGGGGATTGTTTCTAGACCCCCCCCCCCCGGAGATACAGAAACCTGTGGATGTTAAGGTCCCTTATATAAAATGGTCTCGTATGTGCATATAATGTATGCACATCCTCCCATGTACTGTAAATCATCTCTAGATTACTTATGATACTTAATACAATGTAAATGCTATGTAAATAGCTGTAAATACAATGCAAATGCTATGTAAATAGCTGCTAGTGTGTGGCAAATTCAAGTTTAGCTTTTGGCACTTCACAGATTTCTTTTTCTTTCTGGATTTAAAAAAAAATTTTTTTTGATCCATGGTTGGTTGAATCTGTGGCTGCAAAACCCCAGAATATGGAGGGCCATCTCCATGAGAGTTACTCCACATGTTTGTCTATGCTTAGTATCATCAGACCTTTTAACTTCAACCATTCTAGTGAATGTGAAGTAGTATTTCCTTGTAGCTTTAATTTGCACTTCCCTAATGACTAATGACGTTGAACATCTTTTCATGTGCTTATTGGCCATTTATATATCTTCTTTTGTGAAGTGACTATTCAAATATTTGGGGGGTGATTTGTCTTCTTATTTTTGAGATGTAGGAGTCCTTTATTTTGGATATAAGTTCTTTGTCAGTGTATATACTATGAATATATTTTTCTCAGTGGCTGGCTTTTTCATTTTCTTTGGGCTTTTTTTTTTTTCTTTTAAAGAACAAAATTTTAAATTTGGTGAAATCCAGTTTATCAGTATTATTGACTAAATTGTTTACACACATCTCCCACCCAATTCATATGTTGAAGCCCTAATACCCATGTGACTGTATTTGGAGATGGGGCCTTTAAAGAGGTAATTAAGATTAAATATGGTCCTAAGGGTGAGGCCCTTATCCAATAGGACTAGTGCCTTTATGAGAAGAGGAAGGGACACCAGGGCTGTTCTCACACAGAGAAAAGGCCAGGTGAGGACACAGAAGGTGACCATCTCCTGAGAGAGGCCTCAGGAGAGAGCAAACCTACTGACACCTTGATCTTGGACTTCCAGCCTTCAGAACTGTGAGAGAAAAACTTCTCTTGTTTAAGCCCCCAGTCTATGATATTTTGTTATGGCAGCCCTAGTAAATGAACACAGATTTTGGTACCATAAGTGAGGTGCTAATGTAACCAATATCTAAAATTGTGTTAGTAGCTTTGCATCTGGGTAACAGAGGCTGAAAGAGTTTTGAGGTTCATGTGAGAAAAAGCCTAAATTGCCTTGAAAAGACTGTTGGTCAGAATATAGATGTTAAAGGTGATTCTGGAGTGATCCCAGATGGAAAGGAGGAATGTCTTATTGGAAACTGGAAGAAAATTGATCCTTGTTATAAAGTGGCAAAGAACCTGACCGAATTACGTCCTAGTGTTTTATGGAAAATCAGAAGTGGAAAGTGATGAACTTGGATACTTAGCTGAGGAGATTTCTAAGCAAAGTGTTGAAGATGTGACCTGGTTTCTCCTTACTGCTTATAGTAAAATGAGAGAGGAGAGAGAGAGATAGAAGGAATTGTTAAGCAAAAAGGAACCAGAAATTGAAGATTTGGAAAATTCTCAGCCTATGCATATTGCAAAAAATGAGAAAGCGTGTTCTGGAGAGAACACCAAGGTTGCGCTGGAAAATCATTTGATAAGGAGATCATGGGTGCGACTCACGGATTTAATCAGCCACCTCAGCAGAAGCCAGGAATAGATATGGGATTATTACATGTATCACCCTAATTCTGTTCACTGAAAAGATCTCAAAGCAATAGTTCAGTAGTGATCAGACAGCTACACAGACTGTGTTCTTTAAAACCATTTCTCACCGAATGGAGACATGGCTGATTTCAGGTTTTAGGTCAGGAATTGTGCAAATGAGTCTGGAACATCTTTTCGCAACAGATAGCAATAAAGATATCATGACTTACTAGGGTCAAATTCAAAGGACTCAGGAGCCAACCTGAAGAGACATTCACGGGCTAAAGATGAGACAATTCAAGCTTCAATGAGTAGAATAAATTGCAATGAATTGAAACCATCACATACGTTTAACTACTTGAGTTCGTAATGATAATAAAAAAACAAGTCAATCACCTTTGGGACATGATAGGGAACAAGTTCGTTATCTTGAAAACTGGTAAATTAAAGGAAAAAAATTCAAGCATTTATTCTGTCTTGCCTACATGAATAGTACCACTGAATATCAAACACTACATGAGAGGAAGCATCTCTTTATAAAATTAATTCCAGCTAATAAATGAAAAAATACCATTAGAATATCATGGTTTTGGAATCCTCGCAGGTGTTTCAGAAGTGTAAAAGGAAAGGAAAATATCATAAAGGTCCAGAGGTTAGGCTTTCAATTCTTTCATCAATTTATCCCACCTCCGCTATGCCCAGCTGTGTGGCTTTGAGCAAAATACACTCTCAGTGCTTCAGTTACCTCCACTGTAGAGCAGAGTCACTGAATCCTTCCTCGTAGGGCGGTGTGGGATTAAATACGTTTCATGTATGGACACAGTGCAGACACAGAGCAAACACACGGGCCGTGTTAGGTATTGGTATTTCCTGCCTCCTGATACAGTTCTATACCATTCTTTCTTTTGAAAGCTCTCTCACAGTCTGTCCTTTCCCAAGCCAGGCCCCCATCACTCACATCTGGATGCTACAGATGGAGGGACTGTAATAGAACAGGAAGAGCACAAGCTTTGGGGTCAGACAGACTTGGGTTTTTCTTCTGGTTCCATCACTGGCTTCCTTGGGCAGGTCACAGCACCTCTGAGTTGTTTCCTCACCTCTAGAACAGGGGAAATGCAGGACCTACCTGGTGATACTGGGAGGAAGAAGGGAAATGCTCATGCAAGGCTCCCAGGACTCAGCCTGGCACAGGGTGGGTCCTGAGTACGTGGCAGTTCCTGCTTCCTCCTTCTCACCAATTCTAGATTAATCCTCCTGAGTATCTGCTTTCATTAGCTTACTCTCTTACGAAAGAACTTCAGATGATTTCCATCTATGTGCAAAGATGGCAAATCTGCTTTCATTTGCAAATTCCTCTGCATCAGCAGCGGCTGCCTGGGCTGCCAAGTTCAGAAGGATTCCAAGGCTCCGTGCAGGCTCCGTGGGGAAAAGGGTAATCATCTAGCGATGCCTAACACAGCTCTGCGAGAGATACACCTGCCTCCCTTATCTGCTGGAATGCCAAGCACCTCATCCAGGCCCTAAAGAATTCCCTCACTGGGCCCTCACAGCTCCATCCAAGCCCTGCTCTGACTTTTCTCAAAGACCTGCCCCCACTCCCGGCAGGTCTTTCACCTGGGCGCTGTTCTCCATTCAGCATGATCCCTACCTCCAGAGCTTTATCAAACGCCCTCTTCCAATACCTGCTGCAGGCCGTCACCCGTGGACACAGAGAACCAAGCCCCTCCAGCCCCTGCCCACCTCCTCGGTCTCCCCCTACCACCCCACCAGCCCGGAGGCGCCCCTCCACCTTTGATAGGCCACAAAATAGGTCATGTTCTGGGGATTGCCAGGTCCTGGGAGCCACGTCAGGTACACACTGAAGTTCCAGGAGAGCAGCGTCACGTTCTGGGGAGGGGCCAGATGGGGCCTCCCTGTGGGGGAGAAAGAGGTCATGAAGTCTGGAGCCATTCCGAGCAGCGCGGGCGGGCAGTTGGGTGCTCAGCGAGTTTAAGAACCAGGAGTTATCTGGGGTGGCTGAAGCACAGGGGGCGTGATGTAGGCTGGGAAGCTGGGGTGTGGGATTCCAGTCACAGCCATGCCACCAACTGGCTGTACTGCAGCTCCTTCCCCTCCTTAGACCTCAGCGGCCCATCTGTGACACGATGGGAAGCCCACCCTGGCACCTGAGGGTTCCGGCAAAACAGTGCAGCACAGGACCATCTAATAGATTCCTGGACTCCAGGAGGGAACGGCCCTGAGGGTGTCAAGGAGCAGAGGCTCTGTCTTGTTCTCAGCCATGTCCCCAGAGCCTGCCTGCAATGGTCCCTGGCACATAGTAGGTGCACAATAAAAATCTGTTGAGTGAATGAATGAATACTGTGATGACTTGGATTATTCCCAAGGTCTCCTAACTGGTCTCCCTGCTTCCAACCTTGTGTCCACAATCCATTTTCCATATAGTAGCAAGGGTTAAAATGAGAGTCACATCATGTCACTCTTTTGCTTTAAACCTCCAGTGGCTTCTGTTTCATTCAAGGTAAAATCCAAAGTCTTTACAATCACCCACAAGACCCTACTCTATCCAACCCATGACTCCCCTTGCTGGCTCCTCTCCAGCCATGCTGGCCCTTTCCTGTTCCTAGAGCACGCCGGGCACACTCCCACCTCTAGGCCTTTTCACGAGCTGTTCCCTCCGCCTAGACTGTTCTCCCCCTGGATATCCATCTGGCTCACTCCTCTGCTTCCTTCACATCTTTGCTCAGATGTCATTGTCCCAGTGATTCTTTCCCTGACCACCTCTAACTGGCCCCTACTTCCCTCCTTGGCACCTCCTCCTTCTCACTGCTAACCCTCATCTTCTGAAATATGCATCTGATTACACAGCTGCCCAGCTTCTGCCCTTCCCTTGTCCTCAGAATAAAGTCTATGCTCCTTATCAGGATACGTGAAGCCCTGCCCAGCTTGGCCTGGCTGGCCCATCTCGTTGACCTCTTCCTGACAGCTCACCGACACACCTCACCAGCCTGCTCACCTACATACGTCACCAGGCTGCAGCCAATCTTCCTTCTCGCCCTTCTCAAACCACCTCATTCTTCTGTGTGTCTTTGAACCCAGGTGTCTTTGACAGCGTGGTATTCACCATCTAATCTTTTAAAGACTTGATTCAAACGTCACTTCCTGACATCTTTCAGAGGAGTCTTCCTGACATCTTTCGGAAGTGGTGGTGATGCTGCTGATAATAACAGCAGCTAATGTGTGTTGTGCCCTAACTATGTGCCAGGCACTATGCAAAGCACGTTAC
Organism: Balaenoptera ricei; assembly: GCF_028023285.1. Classification (NCBI taxonomy): domain Eukaryota; kingdom Metazoa; phylum Chordata; class Mammalia; order Artiodactyla; family Balaenopteridae; genus Balaenoptera; species Balaenoptera ricei. The sequence continues at coordinate 18,858,286 of NC_082639.1, forward strand.
CTGCATTTTCTCCTGCAATCCGCCCCACATCCCTAGGAGGTAGGTACTAATTATGATCATCACATTACAGATGAGGAAACTGAGGCCCTGTCAGCTAATAAGTTGTAGAAACAGAATTCCAATCCAGGCCTAGCCAACCCCAAAGTCTGAGGTTTTTTTGTTTTTCTTTTTAACATCTTTATTGGAGTATAATTGCTCTACAATGGTGTGTTAGTTTCTGCTTTATAACAAAGTGAATCAGCTATACATAAACATATATCCCCATATCTCCTCCCTCTTGCGTCTCCCTCCCACCCTCCCTATCCCACCCCTCTAGGTGGTCACAAAGCACCGAGCTGATCTCCCTGTACCATGCGGCTGCTTCCCACTAGCTATCTATTTTACGTTTGGTAGTGTATATATGTCCATGCCACTCTCTCACTTTGTCCCAGCTTACCCTTCCCCCTCCCCGTGTCCTCAAGTCCATTCTCTACGTCTGCAAAGTCTGAGTTCTTGATCACACTTCCTCCCCTAGGTTCTCATGGGGCCTGTTCAGCCTTATTCTTCCAACATCTATGGATCATTATTGGTCAAAGACATCTATTGATCACTGCGTGCCAGAGGTTTCAGAGAGGACTACAACTCCTCTCCTGCCCTTTAGGAGCTCATGGTCCCGTGGAGAATGCAGTGCCTTGAAGTGTCGCGTGGGCCATGAGGGAAATCCACACAGGTTATAGAGCGGCATCAGGGACGGAGGGCCCTTTCTGCTGATGGCTCTCAGCTCGGCTCCACACCCCTGGCCTTTTAGACCAGCCCATCCTGTGTCCTCTAGCTGGGACTGCATCACCAGGATGCGGATGCCGACAGCCCTCCCAGCTTCTGGACGTCCTAGCAGGTGGCTGGCACGAGGCCAAAGTCTGTCTACAATCGTCTTATTTGAGGACGGGCCTCAATGCTGAGCTTGGCCACAGTGGAGAAACAGCAGCTAGAGTAGTTGCCTCCTAATGAGCCTTCGAAGGGTGCCAGGCGCCGGCGTGAAACTTTATACACAAAACCTCATTCAATCCTCAGGACAAACCACCCTGTGGGGTAGGTGTCATTCCCTTCCACGGAAGGCACTAGGCTCGGGTACAGATGGTGAATAATTTGCCTGAGGCTACACAGCCAGTATGTGTGCGAGCCAGGATTAGAACCTGGATCCCGCTGCGCTTCACCCTAAACCTTCACACCACAGTTTGTGTTGTGTACACTAAATATTCCTCGGGTGTAAGGATAGCTAGGTCTAGACAGCAAAACTATTGAGTTTGATGGTGAAAAAGGGGTACAGAGGACCCCCTCCTCTCCTCCCCGCATAGGTACACTGTCCCTCATCAGCTGCAGTAACACTGCTGCGAAGGTTCCAGGGGCTGGGGCATCCCTGAGCTGACCTGGGTGGGTGGACCGCCCTGTACCAGCTGCCCATCCCACGGCCAAAGCTGGCCATGCTCACTTCAGCTTGTCTTCTCTGTTCTGTGTGTCTCACCAATGCCTTCCTTCTTGGCTAATTCCCCTTAATTGCTCTGAGCCTCAGTTTCCCCCTCTGAAACGGGAGGAAATAATACCTATCTTCTAGGACAGTTGGGTTGTGATGCTAAACTAGAATAATGTGGTGCCCAAGAAGTTGCTCAAACAAATGCTGGCTTTTAACTTTAGTATTAGATGATGTCCAAGGGCCCTTCTAGCTCTTAAATTATTAGTCTAAGACTAGGGACATATCCTGGGGACATTTTGGTGTTCTTCTCCCTGGATTGGTTGGGGTTTGGTGGTTGGTTCCTATCCCAAGGTATTTTGAACCCTGTCACCTTATTTACCAGTGAGAGCTCAGAAAAAAAGGTGGCTTGTTAGAATGACAGCACGGCATGGGCTAAGCTGGCACTCCTTCCCCTCAGGCCTGGGTGGAACTTCTGACACCCCGAGTCGGGAGGAAGGGGAGGGCAGGGCACTTCTGCTTGATTTCCCCGACTAGTCAGGGTCTGTGATATTAATGCAGCGGATAGGGCTTTTAGGAAACCTTAAAAAGCACTTTATAAACAAAGGCAGCTGACTTTTGAACGGCCACTATCTTTTTTCCTGTTCGTTTGAAGCTGACCTGGCATTAGGAAGCTGGATCAGTTCCTTCCCGGAAAGGAATTTCAAAGACCCGGGTCTGTTTAGTCCTCAGAAAAAGAAAACTGGTGGTGGGTGGGCTCTGCTAATTCGCACGGGTTGCAGCGCACAGACTGATGCCCAAGGCACTCCCTCCCCGGAGCTCTGGGTCGGAAGGTGGGTGCGGACCGGACCGGATGGAGCACCCCGCGGCCCCGCGCCCACCCCGCGGCCCCATGCCCTTACCTGGAGCGGACTGCAGCAGGCACAGGAGCAACGGGGCCCACCGCCGGGCCCCGGTCATACCGGTCCTCCTGTGGCCCAGGGTGGGACCAGGTCCCTCCTCCAGGCCCACCCAAGGCAGGTGACGCGACTGGCAGCCAATGGGAGGCCGGGCCGCGGGCCCGCCCCTCCGGGGCCAGGACTGGGAAGCTCCCGGGGCTTCCCTTGCGGCGGCCCCGCTCAAACCCTCCGGTAGCTCCCAGGGCCTCTACTTCATTTTGTTCTGCCCGATCCCGGGGGTGGGAGGTGAGGGGGAATCAGTAAATCCGTGTATGGAGGGAGGGGAGAAGAGGAAAACTGTTTATTATTAATAATCACAGTTAGGAATTCCAATACGAGACTTTTAACAGGACAGACGAGTTCAGGGCCAGTTTAAGAACACCATTGGCTGTATCCGAGAGCTTTCTAAGTGCCAGGTTCTAAGCCAAGCACTTTCCCATATTATCTACTTTAACCCCCGCGAGCATCTGGTGGGTCTGTCCTGTTATTCTCTACATCCTTCACGCGGGGAGTGACAACCTCCAGAGCTTCATGGGCTTGCTCCTGGGAAAGCTGGTCCCTCTGGTGCCAAAGCCTGTAGTGTGTTTGTTACCAGTCACCCAAACAGTAATCGCTTTCAAATAGAGGAACCAGCCTCCCCACAGAATAGTCTACAGCCATTAAAAACGATGTTGCCAAGGCATATGTAGTGACTCAGGGATGTTTATAATACACTCAGTAGCAGAAAAGCAAGTACCGAAATATGGGCCCATTAAAGAAATGTGTGCCTATAGGTATGGATAGTTTTGGAAGGATATACATCAATATGTTAGTGGTTGTTATCTCTCAGTGATGAGGATATTTTTAAAAGGTTTTCTTCTTTTTGTTCATGTTTAATTTCTAAATTTAAGTAAGTAATCCTAAACTAAATTAGTCATGTTAGTTTCTAATTAATATGTCTTGCTTTTCCAGTAAGAAAAGTCACTTTATTCTAAAAATAATCATAGCTCTTCTTTATTAAATATGTTATTTTCTGTTCTTCCACAACTCTCAAGGGAGGTATTGCTTCCTCTTTTCAGAAGAGGAAACTGCCATTCTGAGAACCCAGAGAGCTCATGCAGGTGCTGGATTCTGGATTCAGACCCAGGCCTGACTGACTCCATGACCACACTGCCTCTGGGTAATTGCTTTGTTCATTCTCTGGGTCTAAGTGACGGACCTGGTGACCGTTGGTCAACTGTGACCCAGCCCGTGAAGTAGGACCAGTTATGTTGCAGAGAGCATCCTGGGGCTCATCTCTGGTTGGATGCTGGCGCTCAGTTTGGATCCCAGCAGTTTTGGGGAGAGAGACAATGCCTTTTCACAGGACTTGGTTGCCCAGTGTTTGGCCCTGGGTACAGACATTCAGAAATTTCAGGATACTTCTGGGATTTGCCTCAGGCTTTCAACTCAATCAGCACTTCTTAACAGGGGCTCACAGAGGCCATGTTCAGACCTCAAAGGCAAGGAAGATGGAAGAGGTCTCACATGGGAGCGCACTTAAGTATCTTTGAATCTCCCTTGAAGCTGTGACTTCATCTGACCAACTGCAGTTCTTTCAGACCCGGAATCCCACTGAACTGGGAGCAGTTTGGCAGGGGGCACAGAAGTGTCTTCCTTTGCCACCTGCTCCACATGTTTGGCTCATCTGAATCTGGCACCTGTTCTTTTTTCTAAATAAATAAATAAATAAATAAATAAAATTTGTTGGCTGCGTTGGGTCTTCGTTGCTGCGCACGGGCTTTCTCTAGTTATGGTGAGCGGGGGCTACTCTTCATTGTAGAGGGGGCTACTCTTTGTTGCAGTGTGCGGGCTTCTCATTGCGGTGGCTTCTCTTGTTGCGGAACGTGGGCTCTAGGCGTGTGGGTTTCAGTAGTTGTGGCACGTGGGCTCAGTAGTTGTGGTGCACGGGCTTAGTTGCTCCGTGGCATGTGGGATCTTCCCAGACCAGGGATCAAACCCGTGTCGCCTTCATTGGCAGGCAGATTCTTAACCACTGCGCCACAAGGGAAGTCCCCACCTGTTCTTTTTGACAAAATCTGCCACATGCTTGCTCTCCCTTGCTCCCTTCCTCCCACCCTATGATTTCAAGTTAGGAAATTGTGTGTCTGCATCAATACCTTGCTGCATCAATACGAAAGGACATTTTGTGACCACAAAGGTCAGGTAAGTTGCATCTCTCAAAACCTTAAAAGACGTCATCTTGAAAAAATGGAAGAAAGATGAAAGAGAAAATCTCAGCCAGTTACCATGACCTAGCCTCTGTGCAGGTCCTCAGGGTGTTGCTTCAGTTTCTTTCTGGTATCTCAAATACTGATAATAAGTCAATTCTGGAATAAAATGCGTATATCTCTATTGAGATCTCTTTATCTCAAACAGTATTCAATAGCATTAATATTTATTTGAGTCCTTGTTACACAGCAGGCACTACAGTTTACATATATTATAGTATTTAGTACACACAACAACCCCATGAGGTGGGTATTAATATCTTTTTTAACAGATGAAACTCTGAGAGGTAACATTGCTTGCCCAAGGTCACACAGCTAGTTAGTGACAGGGCTGGGATTTGGACTTCAGTCTGGCTGTCCTCAAAGCCTGTGGGTATAAAACATCTGCTACTCAGCCTTCTGATGGTTAAGGGCAGACGAAAATAAAATGTCCCGGTCTTGATCACTTCCTGATTTGCAAAGATCATAGCATTAAACTCTCACCAGTGCTGCAGTGCCAGCTTCCTCTTTGGTGGAAGCAGTGGTGCTGGTAAATGTTTAATGCCTGGGTCTTGTGGGGCAGGGGAAGGCCCTAGTTGGTAGCATTTGCCAGTTTCTGTGGTATAGATAACTCCACCAAGGTCAATTTCAATTTGAGGCCCTAAACACAAAGTTGGGAAGAAATGCCCACAATGGGCTCTCCTGAGTCTGCAGGAGACTGCTTCAACACAACACAGAGTGGAAGAACCAGAACTGAGCTCTTCCATGTTTGGAACAAACTACATCCCAAGCCCTAAGTGGCATATGGGGCTTGTATTGAAGTCTCTGGTCCATAGCGTGAGACTCATGATCTCTTATGTGGCAGTCAAAGGTTTTTACAATGGGGCCTCCACCTACCTTTTGAACCTCTCTCCAGTTCTCTGTGCTCCACCCACACAGAGAGTCCTCCTGGAGTCTCTCTCTCTCTCTTTCTCTCTCTCTCTCTGTCTCACTCTCGTTCTTTCTCTCTCTCTCTCTCATCTTTCAAACACTGCACCTGGGATTCCCTTCCCAGGCTTATCTTCCCCCTAGTCTTCTAGTCTTTTAGTCGACTCCTATTCTTGCTTCCTGTCTCAGCTCATGAGTCACTTTCTCAGGGAACCTTCCTTAACCCCTGACACTGTTTTGTTCCCAATCCCTCTATATGTCTCCTTTGGCAGTACTTAATCACCATTTCATAGAAATCATTTTTCTGCCTTTAATATCTCTCCTCCTGGATATATCCTCAAGGCCTGGCACATAGTAGGTATTCAATGACGAATGAGTAACAGACTTTTAATGTCTGGGGCTTAGTCAACACATTTCCAGATGCCCAAGACAACTCAGCCCCACTCCTGGCTCTTAGCTGACACATGATAATCACTCTGTAAATATTTACTAAGCTGAACTTGGCATATGACTGATAATTGAAAGACCTCAGTATCTCTTCTGAAAGTATGACTTCACAGTCATACCTCCCTCCATAGATGGGATTTTACAATCATACCTCTTCCATTGACCCCGAGAATAATGTGTATAAAACCACATTACTGTATGATGACTTACAGCTTCCCTCTTTCCTTCCTGGGCCAGCAAAGGGTCCAGGAAGGTTGGATCAGCGGACATTGGAAAAGGTAGGTGAGGAGGAAAAAGCTAAGAGCCAACTGGGGCTTAGGTGTTTGGAGAAGAAAGAAGCAAGTTTAGGAGACAGCTACCATGACTATGAGATGAAGAGAGAGATGGAGAAAATGGATTTTAAAATTTTTGTTCTGTGTTAGGACTGGAATATGTTTTAGCATTTTTTTTTTTCAAGAGACTAAAGATTTTAAATGGGTTGAAACTACTGTTGTTTTGACTGCTGTTTTTCTTGCTCTTGTTTTAATGCAATGCTGTCGGGGGTTGGGGGGAGGCAGGCCTCAAAACAAGAACAGGAAAGCCCATTTTTATATGGTAGTATTACTGAAGACTTTATCAGTGGTAGGGGCAAAAACCCCAAAATGGCTTCAGCCAAAAAGGAATTCTGCAGGCTCACCAGACTGGGAAATTCAAGAATGGATGTGGCTTTGGGATGGCTCTGGCAGAAAAAGATTCTGATTGGCTTGGCTTGGGTCACATGCCATTCCCTGAACCAATCAAGGTGGTCAGGGAGGATGGAATAGTCTAACTGGCTAGTCTCAGTATTGTGCCCTGGGGTGCGAGGGATGAATGGAACACCCTGATTGACAGCCCCTCCAACCATGTGGAGTGGAAGATGGGCAACGCCCCAAAGAATGGATGCAGAGGAGACAAACAGCACATAGCCACTACAGAGGGTTACATATGAGGAGACGTCAGAGATCATCCACACCAACTTCCCACCCTGGAAAGATAGGCACCCAGATGCTGCTTGGAACCCTCCAGTGATGAACCCTCACTACCTTTCGGGGCTGTCAGTTCTGTTTCTGAACAGTTCCAGTTTGGAAATTCTCCCTTAAATTGATCTAGCTCCTTGTAATTTTCGCCAGTCATCTGACTCTTCCTTTTGAGGCCTCCCCAAATAAAACAAAGCCCATCCTTTCCATGTCAACATTTCAAATGTTAAGGTCTCCGGAACTTTCTTATTGGATGGTGCAGGGGTGACAGCCAGTTTCCTTGGGATAAAAGCACCAGCCTGGAAATCTGGAGGCCTGAGCTCCAGCCCTCATTCTACCTTTAATGCAGAATAGTGGCCGCCCTGGGAGCAGGTGTATGCTGTTCCCATTTCACAGATGATTATACCCAAAATTCATATTTGAAATCCTAACCCCCAAAGTGGTGGAATTTTGAGATGGTGCCTTTGGGAGGTAATAAGGTCATGAAGGTGAAGCCCTCATGAATGGGATTAGCACCCTAAGAAGAAGGGACACAAGAGAGATCATTTTTCTCTCGGCCATATGGGGATATGAGGAGAAGACTTCTGCCATCTGCAAACCATGAAAAGCGCTCTCAGCAGGAATAGAATTGGCTGACACTTGATCTTGGATTTCTCAGCCTCCAGAACTGTGAGAAATAAATGTTGTTTAAGCCATCCAATCTATGGTATTTTGTTATAGCAGCCTGAAGTGACTAAGACAGATACTGAAGTAAAGGGAAGCTAAAGGGCATGCCCAAGGTCACACAATTGGAAATGGGGAAGCTGGAATTTGCAGCCAGGACCACATGATTCCAAAGCTTCCAGTCTTTATCACCCTATGGCCTTAAGCAAGTTACATCCTTTCTCTGGGCCTCAGTCTTCTCATCTGTAATTTGGGAACTTTAGTGTGCATTAGAATCACCTGGAGGGTTTGTTAAACCACAGATTGCTGGGGCTCATCCCTAGAGTCCCTGATTCAGTGTTTCTGGGGTGGGGCCTGAGGATTTGCATTTTAACAAGTTCCCAGATGCTGCCAGTCTGGGTTCCACACTTTGAGAACCACCATAGTAATTGATTCCAGCTCTAACATACATGTCGCAGGGTGGGAGAATTTTTACCTTTCCACTTAGCTTGGCTTAGTCCTTTATTAAATGGTGTGTGTGTGTGTGTGTGTGTGTGTGTGTGTGTGTGTGTATGAGAGAGAGAGAGAGAGAGAGAGAGAGAGAGACAGTGCAGGCAGCAGGAACTTAGCTCCACAGTAAAGTTAATTGAAGGGAAATTCAAGAAGTAGGTAAATAAATGGGGATAATGTGGAGTAGATGTCCAGTCAGATTTGAAGGGAATCAAAAGGAACAGGCTCAGAATCCTATAGGTTTTCTAATTATAATAATTCCACTTATTGAGCACCTACTATGTGCTACTGCTTTCATTCCTTTATCTCAGCTAACTCTTACAGCCAGTCTATAAGGTAAGTATCAATACTGATGCTTTGCCAATGGGAAACTGAGGGTCAGAAAGGTTAAGAAACTGAGCTAATGGGAATATAATAAGGTACAGCTGCTGTAAAACACATTCTGGTGGTTCCTCAAAAGGTTACATATACAGTTATGATATGACTCAGCAATTCCACTCTTAGGTACATACGCAAGAGAACTGAAAACATGTCCACTCAAAAACTGTACATGAATATTCAGAACAGCATTATTCATAGTAGCCCAAAACTGGAAGCAGCCCAACTTTCCATCAACTGATGAAAGGATGAACAAAATGTGGTATATTCATACAACAGAATACTATCCAGTAATAAAAGGAATTATGTATTGATACATACTACAACATGGGTGAACTTTGAAAACATTATGCTAAGTGAAAGAAGCCAGACACAAAAGGCCACATGTTGTATTCCACATGTATATCCCATTTTTTAAAAAAATGTGGACCATTTTTAGTCTTTATTGAGTTTGTTACAATATTGCTTCCGTTTTATGTTTTTTTGGTTTTTTGGCCACAAGGCATGTGGGATCTTAGCTCCCCAACCAGGGATTGAACCCACACCCCCTGCATTGGAAGGCAAAGTCTTTAACCACTGGACCTCCAGGGAAGTCCCTGTGTATCCCATTTATATGAAATGTCCAAAATAGGCAAATCTATAGAGACATTAAGTATATTAGTGGTTGCCAGGGGCTGGGGGAAGGCAGGAGAATGGGGGAATGACTGCTAGTGGGTATGGGTTTTTTTTTTCAGGTGATTATAAAATGTTCTGGAATTGGTGGTGATGGTTGCAATGACTTTCTGAATATATTAAACATTGTACACTTTAAAAGGGTGAATTTTATAGTAGGTGAATTATATCTCAAATAAAGAGGGGGTAAGCGTTCCTAAGGGTACACAGGTAGAGAGAGATGGAGCTGGGATTTGAATCCAGGAGCTTATGGCAGCCTGGAAAGAGCCCGTGGTTACCCATCTCGGCTCAACCCTTAATCTTTGGCAAGGCCCCTCCTCCTTCCCTTCTGGCCTCAACCTCTCCTGCTTCGGGCTGAGGGGCGTTGGAACCTTCTGGCCCTGAGGTGAGAGGACTCCAAGTCTGGCGCTGCCCCATTCGATGGGCCCGGGCGGGGGCGCAGAGGGAGCGGGGGAGGAGGGGCAGGACCGCTTTCCTCCGAGAACACCCTGTCCCTTTCCTGTAAGAACTGCCAGGCTCATTCCAAACCTGCCTTTATCGCTCCTTACCGGCCTGGGAAAGCCCCCAGGCACTCGACAGCGGTTCCCAGGTGTGCAGGCCGGCGGGCGTGCAGGGACCGAGGCTGCGCGTGCAGAGACCCGGCGGCCCGCCCCTCCTTCTGGGAAAGTGGAGGCGGCCAGGCGGGCACCTGAGGCCCCAGATCCGCGCATCTCCGCGCCGAAGTCTCGCCTCCCACCCGCTTCTTCCATCCGCCCCCTTGCCGACCTACTGTGTGCTATATCCTCCTGGAGTCTCCTTCCTCCCTTTTATTCTTTCTTTCTCTCGTATCTGTTTATTTTTAATAATGAATTTTTAATTACACACGCAATAGATGAATACGTTTTCCTTTTAACACATAATCCTCTGTCCTTTCTCCTCCGCCCCCCTCCCCCGCCCATACACACCCAAGGTAAATGCTATGATCAGTTTGGGGTGATTTTTCATGAACCCATAGAAAATATATCGTGTGTCTTTGTGCGTGGTTTTTATATACATTGTTTTCTATAAATTGTCCTACTCTATCATTTTGCAACCTGCTTCTGGCATTTTTCACTCAACAAAAGTTCGTAGAGAACTTTCCACATTGGTACATAGAAACCATTTTTTTTTCTTCATTGCTCAAAGTATTTCACAGTCTGGATGTGCCATATTTTATTTAACTGATCTCCAATTGATGGATATTTAGAATGTTTTTACTTTTCCACGATGACAAGCCGCCTCCACGATCACCTTTGTACACCATACATGCTTGGGCAGATGTTCCCTGGGGTAGATAACAGAGATGTAGATCTACTGGGTCACAGGGTGTGTACATTTCATAATTTAACAGATATTGCAAATTGCTCTTCACAGGACTGAACCAATCTATTTCCTATCTGTAGTGTACATAAGATTCTCCTCTCCCCAACATCCTTGTCAACCTTTGATCTCGTCAAACTTAAATTTTTTTGCCAATAGTGTTTTCTTACTGTTGTGCTAATTTGCATTTGTACGGGAGTTTTCTGAAAGTTCCGGGTTGCTGGTGTGGGGAAAGAACCCAGGAATTGGAATTAGGTGGCCTGAATACTAAACCCACTCTGTCAACATCTGCTGTGTGACCTTGAGCATACCAGTTACCTCTCTGATCCAGGGCATGTTCATATACACGATCTCTCTGCAATCTGTATTTCTCTTGCTGCCTGAGAATCTTGGTTATAAGCTTTCTTTTTTTTTTTTTTTTTTACCACCTTCTGGCTGTGTGATCTTTGGCATGCTACAATCTTTAAGTCTGGGATCTTTATCTGTAGAAAGTATAAGCTTTCTTTTGGGTTCCCTGTTTCTTTGTTTCTGGGACCTAAGGTTTCTTGGTCCCCAAGGAACCCCTTCCTCCCTCTCTGCTCACTGCCAGGACTCTGAAATGCATGGGTAAGGCACGGTGTCCAGAAGTTCCCATTAGAATGCACATATGTGCCCACCAGTGGACAAATCTTCAACTTGCCCATTCTTCACTGAATTCCGACCAGCTTGCTGCAGGCAACAGGGGCAGGACACCAGATAGAAAGGGCTTTATTATTATTTTTTCTTTTGTAAAACTTTACTGTAGAAAAGTAAAATCTGCTAGGTGTAGAAAATTATACAGAAAATTTAAAAAACACAACCCCATTCCCTAAAGAGACTCACTGCTGTCTATCTTTGATTTATGTGTACATAGATAGGTATTTTAATACACATTTTGGTACTAATTTTTCACTTAGCATTATATGATGAGCATGTCATTTAAAACCTGTTTTTAAATCTTAATTTTTTTTTTTTTTTAACGACTGTTTTCAGAAAAGTTGTACCAGTTTGGGCTCCCATGAGAAGGTGTGGATGGGTAAGCTTTGAAAGGAGCAACATGGCCCTCACCCACTTGGACACCCACTGTGGTCTCTAAGGAACAGAAGACTATCTGGGAGGGATCTCCTCTGAGAGGGCAGTCAGAAGAGCCCCAGGTACCACCTCCAGCCTTCAAGCGCACTGGATCCCCCAAAAGCTTTCTTAGGAAATCAACTGCATTTCACAAGCGTGAGCACCAGGGGGAACCACACACCAAAAGAAAGTGACCCTGACTGTGATAAGTTGTGTTGAACCGAGAGCTTTCTGGAAGCACTCCAAGGTAGAGAGAAGGCCATCTCTCCCAACTTCCTTGATATTCTCCTTACTGGACCTCCTGCACCCCCTGGGGAGGGTTACCCTCAGATGTGCCCATAGGAAGCTCTGGGAGTTGGAGCGGCACGTCTGGAAGCGCCAAGGCAGGGTACAGGATCGTGGTAGGAGCGCTGGTCTGCAGCTTCCCCATTGTGTGTCTTTGGGTCAATTACATCACTGTTCTCAGTTTTTCTCATCTGTCAAGTGGGGGTGACAATTCCCTGTCCTTTTTTACTCTGTGTGTGTGTGTGTGTGTGTAACTTATGTAAAAGTACTTTGAAAACCAAGAAGGCCTACGGATTCCATCTGCAGTGGAGGCTAGAGTGTAGAGGGTAAGGGTGCGTGTAGCAAGGCTGGTTAGGTGGCTGCTATGGCAGTCCAGGGAAGAGGATGGTGCTGGGAGCTGTGGAGGTGATGAGCAGTAGTTGGATTCTGGATATATTTCAAAGGTAGAACCAATGGGATTTGTTGAAAGATTGGTTATGGGGTGTGAAAAGGAGAGAGGATCAAGGGTGATACCAGAGCTTCTGGCTTGAGCAAACAGAGACCAGTGATGCCTGGTACTTAGATGGGGAAGATGATGGGAGGATGGCTTGGAGGTGTACATCAAGTGCTCATATTTGGACATGATAAGTTTGAGATGCCTTTTAGGTCACTGAGTAAATGAGCGAAGATAGAGGTCAGAAGATTGAGCCCTGGGACTTCCCTGGTGGTCCAGTGGTTAAGAATCCGCTTTCCAATGCAGGGGACGTGGGTTAGATCCCTGGCTGGGGAACGAAGATCCCACATGCCGCAGGGCAGCTAAGCCCGTGTGCCGCAACTACTGAGCACGTGGGCCGCAATTACTGAGCACGCAGGCCACAACTAGAGAGCCCAAGTGCTGCAACTACAGAGCCCATGCACTCTGGAGCCCGTGTGCCACAACTAGAGAGCCCATGCACCGCAACTAGAGAGAAACTTGCACGCCACAACAAGGAGCCCACATGCCACAGCAGAGGATCCGCATGTCACAACGAAGATCCCGCGTACTGCAAGTAAGACCCAATGCAGCCAAAAATTAAATAAATAAATAAATAAATATTAAAAAAAAAAAAAAGAAAAAGAAAAAGATTGAGCCCTAATCCCTTTCTTGGGAGTACTGAAAAAAATCACACTACATAGCAGTGTAGACTATATCAGAGATGAAAACATACTTGACATACACTCTGCCACATCCCTTGCAGCATCCCTGGCGGACATCACTGCTTCATCATGACACTCAGAATCCTTCTCAACCCAGGGTTTTACCAGCCAAGTGGAGGTGATACAAAGGGAAAATCCCTCTATCATCCTTGGACTTGACAGGCGTGCCAAGAATGTAGATAATAAAACCATAGGTTTTTGAGTCAGAGAGACCTGGGCTAGAAAGCTAATCTTGCTACAAACTAACTTGAGACCTCAGAAAGAGTAATTTATCCTTTCTGCCTTAGTTTCCTCATTTGAAGAATGGGGTGAATTATAGTTCCTATCTCATAGGTTTGTTGTGAAGGTTAAATGAGATAATACAAGAGGTGTACTTAGCACAGCACCTGGGACACAATCAGCTCTTAATCCAGAAAAGCAGCAGCAGCAGTAATAGTTACTGGCCTGTATTATTCCAGCTCAAACATTCTAGAACATACCCCCTTCCTTGCTATTTCTGACCTCCAGGACAGAGATGTTGTAATGCTGGGGCTTTCCAGCAGGAGGCACTGTTGACATTTATTTCTCTATTGCCTGCAGAGATTCAGAAAGTCGGGAGAAATTTCCTCTGGAGGAGTGTCCTCCAAGGACTGTCCTGGCAGCCACTTAGACCCCTTTTTCCTGGTACAATAAACCGAGCTCTTTGTTCCTCCCAAACAACAGTGTCTCAGCTTTCTTCACTGGGTTTGGTCCTATTTTCTCAGATACGGTTCCTGGCCTCCTCCTGTTTATGGATTCAAGCCAAAACACTGAACCTGGCATCCCAGGCCCCAGCCAGCCTCTCCTCACTGTCTGGCCTCCCAGCTGCTGCTGATTTCCTCAAAGTGACCAGGCGTGTGCCGGTGGCCTTCCTTTTGCATGTTGTGTCAATTTGGAATGTGTCCCATGTCCTCTCTCTTCCCCTCAGCTCTGTAGGAACCCTTTTCCCAATTCTTCCTCTTCCAAGCAGGAAAGAGATGGAGGTGGGTTCCACTAACCCCACTGAGCGGACGGGACGGAAGCCAGACACATGTTCCATGAACCGCCCAGGCTCGGGTCACGGGCAAGCTCAAGGAGGAACCAGAAGCCTGGTCTCCCCAGCCTCAGGCTTGAGTGAGTCACTTGCCACCCAGACCTCATTCATCTTCAGACTCAGGCTCTCATTTGGCCTGTGATGAGCACCTGTGACTTGCCAGGCCATGTGCCCATCGCTGGGCCAGCCTGAGATGGAAGCAGACCCTGTGCCAGGCCTCAAGGGGCACAGCCCTGGGGGGACGAGACAGCACTCCAGTGGGCCACGACAGTGCAGAGCAAACGTGCTATAACGGAAGGACGGGCCACCAGGGTGCTGGGCAGGGGGTGATTTCCGGATGCCTGTGGTAACCCTCCACACTAGAGCCTCACCAAAGCACATGCCTGTTTTAAAGCGTCTATCTTGGGTCCAACTTTCTCCACCCTCAGTGGCCAAAATGGACTGTTCCTCAAACTCCATACCCCTTTCTTGGCCAAATATCACCTCCTCCCTGCTGCCTTCAGCACCCCCAACACATGCACAGGCACATACACACACACACACACACACACACACACACACACACACACACACACTGCCGCTTAGAGTAAGATGACCTCATGGGAAGGCCCTGGAAGAGGGCCAGTCAGCTGGGAAGCAGCCTCTGAACCCGCACTGCTCTTTTCCCACCCCTCCTGCTTCACTGCCCACTACCCCCTTCCACGGGTTCCCCTCCATGGTTTCGCATCCAAGGCCTGGAGAGTATCTGTCCCCAGCTTTTATCCCTCTCCACTGGCAACCCCAGTTTGTACCAGGAGATGCCAGGACTTATGGCCTGATGAACTACTGCATGCCTCTGCCGCCTGCCCTCCCTCCCTCCGTGTATGAAATCTGCAATCTTTGGCATGTGCTTGTTACACAGAATGCCACCAGTAAGTCATCAGCTGTCATGACAAACAAACGAGAAAAAGAAAACAATGAACAAATGAGAAAAAGAAAATGAAAAGCAGGCTGCTTCTCAGGGCTCTGGTGCCCCAAACCACAATGACACACCTGGTGGTTTTCGGTGGAAGGCGGCATGTCACGTGAGTCAGCTGAGTTGGGTAGTAGTTATTCTATAGGTTAATAAAAATAATTTCTTTATTTCTTTTTAAAAATTAAATTAAATTTAATTAATTTATTTATTTATTTATTTTTGGCTGTGTTGGGTCTTCATTGCTGTGCGGGCTTTCTCTAGTTGCGGCGAGCGGGGGCTACTCTTCGTTGCAGTGCGCGGGCTTCTCATTGCGGTGGCTTCTCTTCTTGCGAAGCATAGGCTCTAGGCATTCAGGCTTCGGTAGTTGTGGCTCATGGGCTCTAGAGCACAGGCTCAGTAGTTGTGGCACATGGGCTCAGTTGTTCCATGGCATGTGGGATCTTCCCAGACCAGGGATCAAACCTGCGTCCCCTGCATTGGCAGGTGGATTCTTTACCACTGTGCCACCAGGGAAGTCCCTCTTTATTTCTTCATAAAAAGATACACATTAGCTGTTAGAAAAATTAGGAACTAGACATTTTAGATACAACAAACTAAAAGCAAAGATGTATGGGTCACCTCACCACGTAGAAATGATCAATTCCTGGGAATTACACACAGACCACACACCTTTCTTTTTTTCTTCTTCTTTTACACAGTGAACTCTTACTGTAGACATCGTTTTAGAACCTGCCTTTTAAAAAAACTGAGCAATATATTGTGAGTGAAAATAGCTAACACTTGCTGAGACTGACTCTGTGTCAGGAGCTGTGGAAGCACTTTGCATGTGGAGTTTCATTTAGTCCACCGTGTGAAGTTGATTATTTACTGCCCCATTTTACAGATCAGAAAATCAGAGTTAAGTGCTCTTTCAACCTTAAGAGGCAGTTAAAAGACCAGCCTCACAGTTAGGAGGCCTAGCCTGGGAGGCGGGAGGTGAGATTCCAGCTCATCTCCCTGGTTCAGGGCCTCAGTCTTCTCATCTGAGAAATGGGGGTGTGGGGCTGGAATGACCTTCCCCAGTGGAGGGGGGCTGAAGACCCCTTCCCCACTTTCAGAGGCCACCTCCTCCGAGGCCTCACTTTATCCTCGGCCTGAGGCTGATGGCAATCACTAATATTCACTGAGCCACCTGCCAGGCCATTCTAAGGACTTTGTTTAATCCTCCCAGCAGTCCTTTTTAAAAAGGTCTGGGTTATTTTTATCCCCCCTTTACAGGTGAGGAAGCTGAGGCACGGAGAGCTAGAGTGCTTTGCCCAGCGTCATTCCATGAGTAAGGGGCAGTGTGAAGATTCAAACCCAGATCCATCCAGTCCCAGACCTGTGTTCTTAATGATTCCCAGTGGCTTTCCAATGTTTCCTCACCCACAGAAAAACAGACACTTTACATCCTAACTCAGTAAACACACGTGGTATCAAAATTTAACTGGAATACAGATTTCATGAGCTAAAAACATATCTGTACCACGTGAGATGCTCTCAATATTGTTTTTTCTAGTCCACAAAGAAAAAAAAATCCTGGCTGCAGCAGCTACATTGGGCTCAAAATGGGTCGTGACCTGTAGTTTGAAAATCATTGCTTATGCTGTTCCTTCTCTGCCCCAGGGAAGGCCTTTTTAATGGGTTCAAGGTCTTTCTCATTTGATCCTAGGAAGTAGCCAGCACAGGCACTGTGACCCTATTTCAGAGAGGACGGAACTGAGCACCAGAGAGGGGTAGGGCAGTTCCTGCCGGGGGTACCCAGAGAGCTCTGGGATTCCCATCTAGAGACAGGTCGAGGGCAGATTTGACACAGCAACTTTATTGAGCACCTGCTGTTTGCAGGGTGTCACACACCTTACAGCACAAGGTTTAGGTCAGTTAAACTTCTCAGCAACCCAGACAGCCAGGTGTGGGGGGAGGTTAGGGATACCTTGTTACAGTTGAGGCAACTGAGGCTCAGAGAAGTTGAGTGACTTGGCTAAGGCCACACAGCCCGTTAGAAGCCAGGCCTGGTTCGCGTCCCTACTTTGTTCCCGGAACCAAGCTCGGGGCCTGAAACCTAACAGACGCTCAGAGAACGTGTCCCTCTGGCTGGCCCCAGAGCCCTCTCCCTCTGCCAGGGCTCTGTGATTTCTGCCTTGGCCCCCTTTCTGGGAAGCATGGCCCTGGGCAGGGCTGGCTCCAGGGTAGTTCGGGGCTTGCTGGGATTCCACCTGGGCAAGGGTCCCTGGGGTGCGTACTCTCTGCTGACTTTCAGTTCCAGGTCCCTACACGCTAGCTCCTGGCCCTGCCCTGTCAGCTGAGAGGGAGGGATTCACACCACTCCCCTGGGCTTGGGGTGGAGGAGCCCTGCCAGCGTCTGTGCTCACTGGGCCTCTCCCACCCCAGCCGCTCCCTGCTCACCTCTCACTCCCAGGCTCAGCTCTGGGGCCTCTAGTGAGGCCCAAGCCCTCTCTGGTCCTACCTCCAGCCTGGGTCGGGGTCCCACTCCCAGGGCTCCCTCCTCGGCCTGCACTTTCCCTTGGGAGAGAGACCGTGGTGAGAGGGTTGAGCCTCAGGTTTGACCCCAGGACTGAGGTCATGCTTCCCTGGTGGAGAGGAGCAGACACGGAACCTTGCACTCTCCGTTCTTTTCGGGCTGTGCATTGTCCCTGCCCCGGAGGAGGGAAGGAGGGGACCCTGGAGTCCTAAAGCTAAGCCTCCCTTCCCAGAGCAGGAAGGGGTCTGACCCCACCCCCCTAGCAGGAAGCCCAGAGCTGACTCAGGAGGCGGTTCTAGACCTGGGAGGGGAGGAGGGGAAGGAGGGAGGGCTGGAAGCCAGGGCAGCGCGCCAACAGCTGGGCTTTGACATGGCTCTGCATGGTGTGGAAGGTGCCAAGTGTTCAAGGGGAGTGCCGTTTTCACCTCCACCCTTCTCCCTGCCCATCTGGGCCTCACCCCTCCTAAAAAAGAGCTGGCTCAACACTCCCTTCCTCCAGGAAGCCTTCCCGGGTTGACCCCACCTCACACTGCCTGACGTCACTTTGCATCTTCCATGAGGGAAGGAGGTGAGACTAAGACGAGCATGGTGCAAACTCACGGTCCATCTGGGAGCTTACACATCTCAGAAGACTTGGTCTGCCTTCCATGTCATGCACAAATGATGGGTCCCTCTTTGAAAATGACCCTCAGGACCAGTTTGTGGATGAAACATACACACACTCCCACACACACAGAGGCACACAAGTACATCTATCATCTATCATTACTTGATCATCCTATCTTGTTTTTGGCCAGGAAGAGTAGATGTTTCCAAAGTGAATTCTGGACGATGCCCATTGATGTTAACCCACCCACCTGACTCTCCCACCAGAACAAGAGAGTCCCGTGGTCAGATAGATTTGGAACCCTGAGATTTAGAGGTTAAACAATGCTAATCCTATTTCTGTACTGCAGGCTTTCAACAATCTTTTACTAGTCAATGCACATTGTGAATCTCCAAGTATCTGCAGTTTCCCAAATTTACTTGACCTTAGAATTTTTTTTATACTGGAGCCTCTCATAGGCCTAGAGTGCTACTGGGCACCCTTTGGGAAATGCTGGGATATAGAATATTCTAGAAAGGGCAGACCCAGCTGAGCAATAACTTATATCAACAATACAGCATACTTCTATGGACGGAGGGCTTACTCTATGTCAGGCTCTGTGCTAAGCCTTTACCTGATAGATCTCAGCAAATTCTCAAAACGACTGGTGAGATGAATATTATTCTGGAAGCAAAGAGGGCTATCTAAGTCATTTGATGGGTTAATTCATGATAATCTCCCAAGCTATGGATTCTGCATTATCTGGAGTGATATTCAAAATATTTATCAACCTACATGGCACTGGCCAATTTATTGGAGATCTTATTTCAAATGACAAAAGCAGGCAACATTCCACATGGATGACTTTTGCAGAGGGCTGCACCAACCAGGAACTGCCTCTGCCCCCTGGGTGGCCTTGGCCATTACCTTCTCGGTGGGAATGGCCTAGGCCACTGGTGAATGAGCCAGCTGCCCACTGCCCGCCGCTCAGTCCAGGGGAGGCCTGGGTCTCCTATCCAGAGCAGCACCGCCTCAAGGCCAGTCGCCTGGAGACGGGGGCTGGGCTGGCCAGGCTTGCCACCCACTTCCCAGAGCAAACAGTTGGATGTGATCCCCACAGGAGTGGTGCATACAGCGTGCTCCCAGCTAACGGACCCAACATGCTCATCACTGCCCAGATGAGGCCTGGTTAATCACTGACCAGAGAACAGAGGTGATTGAATCCTTGGCATACACTCCTGCCCCTCGACAGTCTGGGGGTCTTTGCAGCCTGGAGGCCAGTGTCTTCGCCCACCCTGCGAAGAGGTGCATTCGCCGTTAACTCTGGCAAGAGGGAGTTGGTTCGATTCTCTGGGTGTTGAGACCTTGGGATGGGAGCCTGGGGAGCCACAGGGTTTTTTCTGCTTGGCCGAGAAGGGAGGCAGCACCTGCCCATCTCAGTTGGCTTGAGGTGTGATCTGGTTGCAGAGGCAGAGGCGTGGAGGGCCTGGGTGCTCTGAGAAGTGCACGACGGGCAGCACGTGTGGCCGAGCCCCGGCTGGGCCTGCAAGGCTCCCTGGATAAGTCACTTTTCCTTCTGGCCTCAGCGTTCCCATCTCTCTGATGAAGGTTCTGGAGACACGATTGCTGGGGTCCCTCAGCCTGCTTGTTGGCCCTGCCCCCATTGTCGAGCACTGCCCCATTCCTCCCTCTGCCCCTCAACCAATACCCTCTCGCCTAATCAGACCCTGGCCTGTGTCTACCCTGACCATTCTCCTCTTTCCTCTCCACAAAGCCCTCTCCACTTTCCTTCTCCCAGGCAAATGCCTGATTAAACTCCCTTCTCCTCCATGAAGTCTAAAGTACCTCCGGCTACACCAGCCCCTATGCGTCTCATTCTCTCCAATGGTTCCCACATGTGGAACCACAGCCTCTGAACTTCTTCCAGTTTTCTGGAAGACTGACAGTGGCTAATACTATGTAGCACTGCCTACGTGCCAGGCACCGGAGTAAACCTCATTTGAATGTTAACTCATTTAATCTTCATGACAACTCTGCTCTTATTCCCAATTTACAGATGAATAAGGTGAGTCCAGATTGGTTATGTAACCCGCCCACAGACACACAACAAGGATGTGTTGAAGCTGGGATACAAACCCAGGCAGTGTGGCTCTAGGGCTGTGCTGTCCCATAGGGGAGGCTCCAACCACATGTGGCTATTGAGCCCTGGAAGTAAGTTTAGCCTGAACTGAGATGTGCTGTAAGCATCCAATGCACAGCAGGTTTTGAAGGCATGGTATGACACAAAGAATGTAAAATATCACATTAATATTTTTTGCATTGATTACATGATGAAATGGTATTTTAGACATAATGAGTTAAATAAAATAGATCATTAAAATTAATTTCACTTTTCTTGTTACTTCTTGATGTGACTACTCGAAAATTTAAAATTATGTATGTGGCTCATATATATTTCTATTGGACAGTGCTGCTCTAAATTCTGTGCTCAGAAACACTGTGTGGAACTACTATCTACTTCTTGGGTGAAGCGGGTGGGGCAGGTGAGGAGAGTGGTGATGGTGGTGATGGTGATGGTGGTATGTTGATGGTGGTGGTGATGGTGGTGGTGGTGGTGATGGGGATAGTGATGGTGGTGGTGGTGGTGGCGATGGTGGTGATGGTGACGGTGGTGGTGATGGTGGTGACGGTGGCGATGGGGATGGTGATGGTGGTGGTGGTGATGTTGGTGATGGTGATGGTGGTGATGGTGATGGTGATTGTGGTGATGGTGGTGATGATGTTGGTGATGGTGATGGTGGTGATGGTGATGGTGGTGGTGATGGTGGTGATGGTGGTGGTGAGGGTGGTGATGGTGATGGTGGTGATGGTGGTGATGGTGATGGTGGTGGTGATGGTGGTGATGGTGGTGATGGTGATGGTGGTGATGGTGATGGTGGTGATGGTGGTAATGGTGATGGTAGTGATGGTGATGGTGGTGATAGCAATGGTGGTGATGGTGGTGATGGTGGCGATGGTGATGGTGGTGGAGGAGGTAAGGACAGTGGGATGGAGGTGATAGTGGGGTGGTGATGGATGAAGCCATCTCATTTATAGCATCTAATATTTTAAAAGAAACATCTGTTTTTCTTAAAAAAACATATCCATTGTAAAAAACAGTTCAAACAATAGAGTGAAAATCTCCCTCTATTCTTTTACTTCAGAGATTGCCAGTGGTTTAATGGGGTGCAATCTTCCAGCCTTTCTGTAAACAGAAACATGAGGAGGATATAAACTTAAAAAATTGATGGTTTGAATTTGTAGCAGCATGGATGGACTCGGAGGGCGTTATGCTAAGGGAAATAAGTCAGATAGAGAAAGACAAATACTGTATGATATGACTTATATGTGAGATCTAAAAAATACAACAAACTAGTGAATAGAACAAAAAAGAAGCAGACTCACAGATGTAGAGAACAAACTAGTGGTTACAAGTTGCAGGGTGGAATATAGGGATGGGGGAGGGGGAGGTACATGTTATTGGGTGTAAGATAGGCTCAAGGATGTATTGTACAACATGGGAAATATAGCCAATATTTTGTAATAACTGTAAGTGGAGTGTAAAAATTTTAAAAATTGATGGTTTGATAATATATATGCTGTTCTGTAACCTGGTTTTTTTTCCTCACTTAGCCATGTATTGTGTCTATTTTTCTCTATCAGTACAGATGAACTTAATTCATTCTTTTTACCAGCTATATAGTACCATTGCATGGTTCTGTCCAAGTTATTTAACAAGCCCCCTATTAGTGTCTATTTGAGTTGTTTCTAATTTTTACTATTTTAAGCAGTGATACAATGAGTATCTTGTATACCTGGTCTATCTTTGAACTTCTGTGCCAACATTTCTGTAGGATTGATTTGTCAAAGCAGAGCTACTTCACTGAGGTGTCTACACATTTATTATTTTGCTCAGATTGCCAATGGCCCCGCAGAAACTACCCTCCAGAACACAGCACATGCAAGTTTCTGCCCCTCGTCGTAGCTTTATCAGCTTTTGCTAGGATGTGTGTAGAGCCTCTCAACTGTCTTCCCACATTCACCCTGCTACCCTCCAGTTTTTCTCCTCACAATAGCCAGAGATCCCTTTTCAAAATACAAATCTGATCATGTCATTGCCTGCCACCTCCCCCAAGAAAGCGCCTTTGAGGTCACACTGCCCTTGGGTTAAAGACAGAATCCTTCCAACACCCTAGAAGGCCCTGCAGGATCTGGCCCCTGCCCACCTCCCCAGCTCCTTCTGCTGCAGGTTCCACTCAATCTCTGCAGCCACACTGGTTCTCTTTGAGTGCCCTGCATTCTCTGTGTTCTTTCCCACCTCAGGGCCTTTGCACGAGCTTTATCCTCTGCCTGGAACACCCTTTCCAGCCCTCATTCCACCCCTTCACCTATTTAACTCCTGCTTATCCTCCATCTCCCAGCCCAAATGGCACTTCCTCAGGGAAGCCCTCCCTGATGCACCCCCAGACTAGGGTCTCAGAGGACACCCCATCCCCACTCCTCACTATTGATAAGCGCACATCTGTCTATGTGATTATCCTCCTCTTTGAAGGCCAGAGCCACTCCCCATGGCACCCCCAGGTCCCAGCACAATGTCTGGCTTCCAGACATTCAGTAAAGATTTGTTGGATTTTTTTTTTTTTTTTTACCACATGCTTGTTCATAAAACCCTAACCCGTATAATGTGTTCTTGTTTGACCCTCCCTGTGACCTTGCAAAGTAAGCAGGGTTTGGAGTATTGTAGCCATTTTACGCAGGAGGAAACTGAAGTGTTTTTTTTTTTGTTTTATTTATTTATTTATTTATTTTTGGCTGTGTTGGGTCTTCATTTCTGTGCAAGGGCTTTCTCTAGTTGTGGCAAGCGGGGGCCACTCTTCATTGCTGTGCGCGGGCCTCTCACTATCGCGGCCTCTCTTGTTGCGGAGCACAGGCTCCAGACGCGCAGGCTCAGTAGTTGTGGCTCACGGGCCCAGTTGCTCCGCGGCATGTGGGATCTTCCCAGACCAGGGCTCGAACCCGTGTCCCCTGCATTGGCAGGCGGACTCTCAACCACTGCACCGCCAGGGAAGCCCGAAACTGAGGTTTTGAAGAGCAAACTTCTTTGGCTAAGATCCCTCAGCAGGTAAATGATCCGGGCACGGGATTCGAACCCAGCTCTCCCACCGATACTTCTCACACCTCGACTCTCCCGGGGTTCCCAATCCTTCCTTTACTATCTGCAGAAAATTCCATCTTTTAAAAAAAAATTTTTTATTTATTTATTTTTGGCTGCATTGGGTCTTCGTTGCTGCACGCAGGTTTTCTCTAGTTCCAGCGAGCAGGGGCTACTCTTCGTTGTGGCGCGCGGGCTTCTCATTGCGGTGGCTTCTCTTGTTGCGGAGCACAGGCTCTAGGCGCACGGGCTTCAGTAGTTGTGGCACGCAGGCTCAGTAGTTGTGGCATGTGGGCTCTAGAGCGCAGGCTCAGTAGTTGTGGCGCACGGGCTTAGTTGCTCCGCGGCATGTGGGATCTTCCTAGGCCAGGGATCGAACCCATGTCCCCTGCATTGGCAGGCGGATTCTTAACCACTTGCGCCACCAGGGAAGTCCCAGAAAATTACATCTTTATCATTTTTCTTTTGCATCTATTGCTGATCTTCCATCTGGGCTTTCATGGTTCTGAACAATCAGAGAGTCACAGCCAGTGTTAGAGGTGAAGGGATCTTGCAGGTGAGGCTCAGGTGCCTCATTTTCCTCACAACAGAACCAGGGTGCAGAGAGGGCCTGCGACCGGCCTGCCATGACCCCCTCGGAGCTTCTTCATTCCCTAGTGAACAAACACACGCTGAGCACCTGCTCTACCTCAGTGCTAAGGACACGGCAGGGAACGAGACTCAGTCCTTGATCTCAAGTTGCTGACATTCTACAGGGGAAAGACAATCAATAAACCTGATCATTTCAGAATATGAGAGGTTTTATGCATTTTTTTACAGAAAAAAAGGGACAGGGAGTGATTGTCCATGGTGGTTGTAGAGGGTCTCTCCGAGGAGAGGAGACATAAATGATGGGAAGGAGGGAGCCATGGGAAGTTCTGCGGGGAGAGCATTCCAGGGAGAGGAGACAACGTAGAAGGCACGGACAGCAGGCCCACATGCTTAGCGCTCAGTGAGCAAGAGTGACGGGGGAGGGAAGGGGGTGTTGATGCAGAAGGAGAGGTGAGCAGGGACCAGATCAGACAGGATCTTGAGGTCGTGGTGAGAAGTGTGGCTTCTATTTCTAGTGTGATGGGAAGCCAGGGGGAAGTTCTGAGCAGTGGAGTCATACAATCTGATTTATAGTCTTACAGTACCACTCTGGCCACAGTGTGCAGATGGACTGTGGAAGGGCAAGGGTGGATGGGAGAGCAGGTTAGAAATGACTGGTGATTCGGACTGGGCGGATGGGGGTGGTAAGGAGTGGCGTCAGATGTGGGGTACATTTTGACAGCAGACCTACAGGAGGTGCTGATAGATAGGATGTGGGGCATGAGGGAAAGAAGAATGACTCCTGGACTCTTGCCCTGAACACCACTTGCTGGGCTGCAGAGCCTGGGGAATGATCAGGGATGGGGTGATGATCAGAGTTTGGTTTGGGACAAGTTTGAGATGCTAATGAAACATCCAAGTGGCCCAGTGAGTGGGCAGGTGGATATATGAACCCAGCCTGCGGCGGGGGTCTGAGGAGGTATACACTCAGGAATCATCAGCTTAGAAGCGGGATCAGGGGGGTTACCTGCCTCCTGATTCCTGGCCCAGTCCTTTTGCCACCGTTTCTCTCTCTGTCTGGCCCTGTCTTGCTTTCTCAGCTCCCTGGCAGATCCTCCCAGGAGCAGGCAGCCAAGGTGGGCCTCTGGGGTGACACAGAGCTCTGCCCTCTGTTTTCCCCGCCTGCCCTGGCCCCGTTCCTTTGGCAAACAGCCCTGGGGCTCCTAGGCTGCTGTATTTCAGAAAAGCGTTCCAGTTTGGCAAAGCAAATACAGCTGAGGAGAAAGGCAACACCTTGAAAAATAGCACCAGGCCCCCAAAGGAGAGTTTTCTTGGTCTTTTCTTTAACTTTCTCAACTGGCCTCAAGCCAAGAATGTGTCCTGTATTTTCTTCCTTGGTCCCTCCCCACCACCCACCCCATCCCTGGTGTCTACAATTCCCAGAGTGTTAATCTCCCATCGTAAGAGTGGGAAATCTCAGAAACAGCCTGGAGGTGCACAGCTGTCCTGGGCCCTCCTCTGCCCTCCCACAAAGCCCTGGGCTTCCAGTGGAATGGTGGGAAGGAGCGTGGGCTCTGAAGTGGGATTTCCTGGATTTCAGTCCTAGCGTGACGGCTGTGTAACCTTCAGCAAGTTACTTCCCTCTCTGTGTCTCAGTCTCCTAATCTGTAAAGTGGGGCCAATAATAGTACCACCTGACAGGATTGTCGTGAGGAGTGAATGAGTTAGTATATGTAAAGCTTAGAATGGTGATGATTATGATTTCCCTGGGCTGGTCAAGATAAAGAATACAGGCCCCAGAGCAGCACTGCCTGAGTTCAAGTCCCAGCTCCATGACTTACCACTTAACCCCTGAGTGCCTTGGGTCCTGTGTAGAGCAGAAATGTCCTCACAGGTGTGGGGGCCTTGTGCAGGTGGTGCAGGTGGAGCCCTTACCAATGCCTGACATGGAGTCCTGAGTGCTCTGTGGATGTTGACTTGATGGAAAATCAGTGCACTTCCTTACCTGGGCTTCCTAAATCTGGCCCAGGCCTCTGACCTCTTCAGCCCAGACTGAGATCACTCACCGGCAGGCTTCTCTGCCTGGACTCATCCTGATGATGCCTGAAATTCCACCATTATTGCTTCACTTCTTTGGCTGAACACTTTGCCATCATTAAAATACAGATAGCCCAGGAAAGGGTCACCAGTTCCGTTTTCCATCATCTATCACTTGGTGTGAGGACATTTATCAGCCGTTTTCCTGAGAGGGATAGGGGAAGGAAAAGCATGCTCTCGCATTGTGCCCCTCCCCTGGGCTTGACCCTCAGGCCCTCCTGTTGCCCTTGAGGGGAGTCCAGGTTCCTTGCCCTGGTCCATGAGCCCTGTCAGGATCTGGTCCGCACCCACCTCCCACTGTGCATGCCCCACATGACCCCTTGGCCAACCTGGATGTCTTCTCACCCAAAATTTGGGCTGTCTGGCCCCAGTGCCTTTGTTCATTCGAGTCCCATCACCAAAATCACCGCCCCCATCTTCCCATCCCCACTCACACTGTTCTTTGGCTCTCTTGGATGGTCTGTGTCAGGGTCTCTGACCCTCAGCGCGCCTGACGTTTGGGATGGGGTAACTCTTTGTTGCAGAGACTGTTCTACAATGTGCGGGACGTTTAGCAGCATCCCTGGCTTCTGCCCACTAGGAGACTGTTGCACCTCTCCAGCTGTGACAGTCCTAAATGTCTCCAGATGTTGCCCAATGTCCCCTGGGGTGGGGTGGGGTGGGGTGGGGTTGAGAACCACTGGCGTATAATGTATGGCAAGGGGCTGGGAGTCGGCTAGACCTTGGGTTCCCGTCCCCCTCTGTTCCTGCTAACTGGGGAACTGGGCGGGAACTACCACAGCCTTGGTTTGCTTGGCTGCAAATCGGGCACCAGAGAGCCTGTCTCACAGATGACATTGTTTTAAACAACTGCTGCAAGGTTACCGTGATAGCTGCTTGAAAAAGTGAAGCTAAAACTCAAATGATGGGGCTTCCCTGGTGGTGCAGTGGTTAAGAATCCGCCTGCCAATGCAGGGGACACGGGTTCGAGTCCCGGTCTGGGAAGATCCCACATGCCGCGGAGCAACTAAGCCCGTGTGCCACAACTACTGAGCCTGCGCGTCTGGAGCCTGTGATCCGCAACGGGAGAGGCTGCGACAGTGAGAGGCCCGCGCACCGTGATGAAGAGTGGCCCCCGCTCGCCGCAACTGGAGAGAGCCCTCGCACAGAAACGAAGACCCAACACAGCCAAAAATAAATAAATAAATAAATTTATTAAAAAAACAAACAAAAAACACTCAAATGACAACCTTCCCATCCGCTCGGACTAAATTCCTCCTCCCAGTTTCCTGATTTCAGGAAATGGCAGCCCTGGGCCTCCACCCTGTACAGGCAGGCTCCCAACTCTAGAGTCTTTCCACACCCCTCATCTGTCCATCAGCAAATGCTTTGGGCACCTCCCAAACCAGCCCCGGTCCAGCCTTCTCCCGACTTCCACTCCTCTCACCCCAAATCTCCACCGTGGGCGTCACAGCAGCCTCTTCACCGGCCTCCCGATTCCACGCCGTCTAATCCGCGGTCCACACAGCAGCCAGCGGGTCCTTCTTCCAGCAAACTCGAGTCAAACCCTAGTTAATTGCAAACTCCGCACCAGGGCCTCTACAGCCTCGCTGGCTGGCCCTGCCTCCCCTCCCCCCTGCCCAGGGGGCACCATCCTCCCTGGTCTCTCCCTGTTCCTCAGACAGAATTGCGACCACCGCTATCTCACCCTGGCACCGACGCTGATGGACACCCTGCCCGGCCCGTGGGCCTCGGCGCTCACCTGGCCGGCACCTTCACGCCCATCACACCCCCGCTCCACTGCCGTCTGGGGGCCTCACCAGACCCCACCTACAGCAACCTTCCCCCCCCCTCCCCAGTTACACGTGGTCCCCTTAGCCCACTTTATTCTCTTCACAGCATTTATCAGGATCGGAAACTATGCTCTTTATTTACGTAGAACCTTGCCTATTAATAGTCTTCCCCAACCAGAATGGTTAGCTTCTTGGGAGAGGAGCCATGTTCTGTCCACTGCTGCATCCTCAGGGCCAAAGACAGTACCTGGCACACAGCAGGCGTCCGATAAATTCTCGGTGGATATGTGAATCCAGCTGTAGAGTGTTGCCATCTTTAAAATGCAGCTCAGAGGCCACCTGCCCCACCCTATCCCCCCATGGAAGCCATATTTCCCTCCCGTGAGCCTCCAAAGGATCTGTATCTCCCTCCCCTGGCCGAGTCGCTTGGCCCTGTTACTTCTTTATGGAACACGGCCCATTTTCCCAGACCCGCTGTGAGCTGCCAGAGGGCAGGGACTAGGAAAGTCTTATTTCTGTGTCCCCCACAGACCCTGGCACAAAGAAGCTTCTGAATAAATACATATGGGGACAGTGGGTGCCTAGGGAGGGGCAAGAAGGGCCCTGTCGATTTGCTGATTATTTCTGGAGCTTGGCAGACAAACTTCATCTCCCCTGCTGTAGCAGTTTAAAGATGACTGCAAATTCTCTGACATTTCTCCTGTGGAGAGGTGAGGTCGAGGTCCCCTTCCCTTGAACCTGCGTGGGCCTGTGACTGCTTTGACAAACAGAAGACAGCAGAAGCGGTGCCCTTCTAGGTCCTGGCTCAGGCCTTGAGAGACTGCAGCTTCTACTTGTTGGCACTTGGAGTTTTGAGCTGCCGCGTGGACAGGTCTTACTACACTGGCCGGTGAAATCACGCGCAGAGGCCCCAAGACCTTGTGGAGAGGAAGAGCGGCCCAGCTGGGCCCAGCCTTGCGGCAGTCTCCACCCAGCTGCCAGGAATGTGGGTGAAGCTGACGGACCCTTCAGATGAGCCCAGCTGCCAGCTGAATCAAGCAACCTCAGTAATACCATGTGGAGTCAAAGTACTGCCCCACCAACCCCTGCCTGAATTCCTAACCCACAAAATCATGAGATGTAATAAAATGCTTGTTTTAAACCACTAACTTTGGGAAATTCTCTGGCGGTCTAGCGGTTAGGACTCTTACTGTCAGGGCCCAGGTTTGATCCCTGGTCGGGGAACTAAGATCCTGCAAGGGGTCTGTGATCTATTAGTGAGGTCTGCCATGGGTACAGGCGAGAAGAGGAGGAGCTTCCTGTGCTACACTTTTCATATTCCTGGCAAATTCATGTTGAATACAGCAAGACATGATTTCATTTAATCCTCACAGGTAGGGCTTATCATCTCCATTTTATAAATACGGAAACTGAGGAACAGAAAAGTTACATAGCTTGCCTATTAGTTTACTCAGCTAATAGGGGCAGAGCAGGTTCTGGGGCTCCAAAATCCACTAAACAAGGCAAGAACACAGGTGTTTTCTCCCATCTGTCCTGATTGATGGCTGACCTGATTGATGGCTGACCCCTCACCCCATCTTCTGTTTGCTAGCCCTCATTCTGGCTTTACTCTGGGGCTGAGGATAGCTGGCACTAAGCCAACGTCACCAGGGCCCCAGAACAGCTGGGTTTCCCCCTCTGTCATGGGAGGCTGGTGCTTAGGTATCTCTAAAGGGTGGAACCATATAAGTTTGTAAAGAGCTAAGGAAATACCAGTTTCATGGCTCCTGAGACCAGGAAAAGACAAGCACTCCATTCAGGGTTCTTAGCAGTTACGCAAAGCTTTCTTGGGGAATTCAGGAGCCCAGGATGGGGGAGGGTGTGGGAGGGGTTGAGAGCTCAGGCCCAGCTCCACCCCTTCCTTGAGGTGTGATCCTGAACAAGTGATTTCACCATTCTGACTCTCAGTTTTTTCATCTGTCAAGTGGGTATTATTAGACTTACCCTGTGTGGTAATTTTGAAGATAAAAGGGATTTAATGTAAGTAAATTCCCAGAGCCATGCTTGGCACACATGGGTGCTTGTTAAATATTTCTCGATGAATGAGGGAATGAATAATGAACAGTTGGATAACACTTTACCAAGCTGAGGTGTGTACTCAGTTCTGGATCTCAGCTGGCTGGCTGGCTCCCTGTACCCACTGTGCCTGGCACAGTGTAGGCACCTAATGTGTATTTGCCAAAATAATTCTTCTAAGTCCAACCTAAGGAAGTCGTTTCCAGGCACCAAAAAAAAAAAAAAAAAACCAATACAGTACATTCCAAAGCAGACAGAATTTATTCAGGTGATGATAATACCTACCCTTTTCAGACTCCATATCAGGCAGCCTCATCTGTGAACCAGGAAATAAGCAAACAAAGAGCTCTGAACACACGAAACAGACAGTATAAAGTTCATGCTCCAGTACCTACGGTTTTTCTCCTAGAAGTACCCTCTGGTCTTCATTTTTAACCTAGTTACCCTTGGTTTACAAACAAATCCAATAAGCATCACATGGTGGTTTTGAAGCCCGCCTTTCTCAGACGAGAAGAAGCAAGCTGGAGATGAAGAAGCCCTCAAAGATGGAGAAGCACTCAGGCAGAAATGATTCCAATGGGAAATTGGGCTTCTCATCCATAAGACAGGAATGATAACGAAATTCAATAATACCCATGATAATGCAAATTCTGGTCAATTGCAGCTGGCAATTGGCTCCTGGTCCCCTGGAAGCTACGACCAGCTAGCTACGCAGACAGCTCTAACTTTGCAACACACAATCTTGCATTTCACATGATTGATTCTAACCCCCACCACCAGCCCATGAGATGGGTTTTATCATCCCCTTACTACAGAGCAGGGTTTGTCAACCTTGGCACTATTGACATTTAGGGATGAATAATTCCTGGTGGGGGCCGTCCTGGGCATTGTGGAATGTTTAGCAGCATCCCTGGCCTCTCCCCACTAGATGCCAGAAGCACCACCCCACCCCTGAGTTGTGACAACCAAAAATGTCTCCAGACATTGCCAAATGCCCCTGGGGCGGAATTGCCCCCGTGGAGAACTTCTGTTAGAGATTTAGGAATTGAGTCTCAGAGAGAGTGAGAGTTCCCCAAGGTCACACAATTCCATGGGCAGCCTAAGCTCTGAGCCCCTAAAAATTATGCCAAGTTACCCCACAGAGACTGTTGTGAGGCTCCAATGAGATCATATCCTGGAATAAAGGTCACAAATAGCTGTTCTTAAGCCATCAGTGACTGACTCGAATCCTTGCAGATGACCTTTGTACTTGGGGATGAATTTCCCTGAGCTGCATCCTTGGCTTCTCTGGCCCTCTCCTCTCCTGCCTTGACAGCATCTGCATCCCTCTGGGCCTCACTCTCTGTGATCTGGACCTGGAGGAGTCTAGGTGGAGCGTTCTCTTGGGGGGTGGAGTGGGGGGCCTCTTGCACACAGAGGTAGACAGGGAGCTGGGCATTTACCGAGCTCACTGAACCCAAAGCTGAGGGAGCATGGCATGTGACACAGAGAGCTTAGCAGTGTGACGCTGTCTGTTCTTATTTCCCTCTGATCCCCCCGGCCTTAGTAGCATCTTGTTTAAAGGGTCTCAGCTGTGCTGTGGGGAATGGAGGCGAGAACTCTAAGGCCAGGCTCTAAGCAGACCATCAAAGGGAGCACTATGGTTCCGTCCCCAAGACAGCAGGGATCTGTGAGAGGGTGAGTCTAGAACCACAGGACTTGGAGCTGCCCTGCTCTGCGGCCAACTTTAGAGGCTGTGGGCTTTGGCAGGCAGATTCCTTATAAAACACCGCCCTCCCCCAGATTAGGAGCTAGTTCAGATCTTGAGCGGGAGGGGTCTGGGAAGTGTCTGCACACAACTGCACCCTTATGGCTCCATATACACATCACATCCCCAGGTGAACATTTTAAACAGTTCGCTGGGTATGGTGGTCACAGACCCTGGATATTCAGGGCAGCTGCTTTCAAATAGTCAGGTGTTTTATTCCAAATTGTTAAATGATAAAAGTTTTAAAACAGTGATAAGCATGAAGTTTTTCTTGATGTGAATTGTCATTCAACAATTCATTAAATAACTGTTTATTGAGCATATCTGTATGACGTATAATATTAGGCACAGCAGTGAAAAGAACAGACAAAAATCCATACCCTCACGTAGGTGACACTCTGGTGAGAGAGACGGACAATACCAAGCAAGAAAGTAAAATGGAGGACACGTTGCAGTGATGGTGTTAAGGGGAAAGAATAAAGCAGAGAAGAGTTGGTGAGGGGGGAAGTAACATTTTAAATGAGGGAGATGACAATGAGAAGGTGATTGTTGAGTAAAATCCTGAAGGACATGAGGGTGCCAGCCAAGGGATATGAGGGGAAGAGCATTCCAGGCAGAGGAGACAGCAAGTGCAAAGGCCCTGGGGTGGGAGTGTGCCTGCCTCATAAGAGGACCATCTGGAAGTCTGAGCAGAGTGAGTGAGGGGGAGGGTGGGTGGGTGGGGGCAGAGAGGTGACAGGCCCAGGCCATGTTGTGACCACAGGGTGTGGTAGAGAATCTGAATTTTCCTCTCACTACAGAGGCCATGCTACACAATGTTAACAGTGTTTTTTCCTAGGAAGCAGAATTGTGGGTAATTTGTCTTTACTTTGTGTGTTTGCCTCTTAATATAATGAATATATATTGCTTTTAGAGAAAGAAAGGAAGCCAAATAGCTTTTTAGTTTTAAAAATGTATATTTTTGCTGAGTTTTGTGTTTTCCCCCTGTTTCAAAGCAATTCTTAAGCACATCACAAAATTTAACTTGTATTTTGAAAGATTTTTCACGTAAGTAAAAACCACCTGAAGTCTTTTATGGAATGAAGTGGGTAAAAATAATTGTATTAAGAATACAAAGTAGAGTACATTTATAAGGCAGGAAATACGTTTTCCTCCAATCTAATTATTGAGGTGTCCCCAGAGTATAAGGAATGCCTAGCAGGGTGAATGGAGCTGGAGAGAGTCTGGGGCAGCGGCTAAGGGCACCGCTGGGAAGCTGGCTGCCATGATCTAGTGCTTATTCCCACTCTGTGACCATGGTAGTTTTCCTAACCACCTGAGGCTCAGTTTTCTCATCTATAAAAAGGGAATAATAATTATGCCAGTATTCGTACAGGAAACAAAAGCCATTCAATGTATATTAAACAAGAGGGATTTAACACAGGGAACTGGGGGCTTACAGAATTGCTGGAAGGACTGAAGGAAAAAGCTCTAGGCTGGAATTCTGGGAACTGTGTCCATAATTGACTCACCAGGAGAGCTATAGCCTCTAAGACCATGTTCAAGCCACACACCCCTAATTGCCAATCACAGGACAGGAAGGCAGATTTTGAAGCCACCATTGCAGTTGCTTCCTGGCACCCATGCTTAAGGGGCACAGAAAACTGCTGCAGAAAACCTCGTATTTCCCCAAACTTTGCTGGTCAGAATAAAAAACTAAAAGCAGAGGAAAAGGGGATTCTGCCTGTCTTCCACCTGCAAATATCTCACTAGAGCAACTAATTGGCAGAATCTAAGTCATAGCCAGAACCCTAGGTGCGAGGGAGTCTGGGAAATATAGTTTTTAACTTTCCAACCTTTTCACAAAAGGTGAGGTAGTCTGGGTCCTCTAAGAAGCAGAGGCCAAGACAGAATTAAACATGCAAGGGTGTTTTATTAGGGGAAATGCATGAGTAGAGAAAATAGGTAAAGAGCCAGGTGAGGCCGGGAGAGCTGTCAGGTTGCAAAGCAAGTTGACTCAAGTGAAGGGGAGATGGAGAGAAAGTTGGGTGGAAGCGTCTAAGGAAGTTTCAGCAAATCCATCGGAGGATACTTGAACCAACGTTGGTCTACAAAGTAGTTCATGTCTCCAAGGAAGGAGTCTGTCGTAGTATCCCCATTACAGTCAGTCATTAATGGAACCATCCCATGGGGATGGGTTTCAAAGCACTACTGTTGGGGCCCTTAGGCAATTATGCTCCCTGTAGTAAGAAGTTCTAGGCATGTTCTCATGGTCACCCCAGAATGGTGGAATGGAGGTCAATCCACAGAGCCTACCCTGATAACAATACCCGTTTCCTAGGGTAATTTGAAGGTTAAATGAGATAATAGAAGTAAAGCACTTAGAACAGTACTTGCCACAGAGTAAGTGCTCAGCAAATGTTAGGAGCAGGTTGGAGATTGAAAACCAAGGAGGCCCCTTCTGGCCCTCAAGGCCCTCTCTGCCCTCTGAGGGAGACCATGCCAAGCATCCTGGAAACAGATAATGAGAGGCTGCTGTGCTACAGGCAGGGATGGTGTACATGGCTGTATGTCCTCATCAATAGGGATGCCTTTATCATGATACAGGTTCTAGGCCCCACCCTGGAAGTGCTGATTCAGTTGGTGGGAGGTGGGACCTGAACATACAGAGATTGATCATAAGCCTGGGGTTCTGAGAGCAGCCAGGCTTGGGATCCCAGTTGTAGGTGTCAGAGGACGGCGTGCTTAGCTGGGTAGAGGGTGAGGAAAGGAAGGTAAGAAAGACTTTGAAGAAGAGATGGAGCCTGACTAGGGTCTTGAAGGATGTATAGGAGCTGAAAGTGAAGGAGCAGAGGACATTCCAAATGGAGGGAACAGTGCACATGAAGGCAGAGTAGCTTTAAGGACCTCAGGGTGTTTGGGAACCCACAAGGTTTGGTGTGATCAGGTCAAGGGTATTTTTTCTTTTATTGAACATTTACTAGTGGCCAGGCTCAGTGCTAAGGATTTAACACGCTTTACATCATTGAGTCCTCACAACAAGTCTATGAGGTCGGTATTATTATCCCTCTTATTTTGCAGATGAGGCTCAGAGAGGTTGAGTGACTTACCCTAGGTCACAGAGCTATTTTAAGGTGAAGTCAAGGTTGGAATCTATTTGTGTCCAAAGCCTGTGCTGTTGACATTCCTGGGAGAAGAGCCTGAAGGAACAGGTAGATATCTGTTGGGACACATGTGCATGTACAGTGTGACATCTAGGAACTCAGTCTTTGGTGTCATCAGAAGTGGGTTCAAACTGCCCCTACTGTCTCTGTGGCTTTGGGCAAGTTAGTCAGCCTCTCCAAGCCTTGTTTCTTCATCCGTAAAATGAGGAAATAATGCCCACCTTAGGGTAGGTCATGAGATGGAATGAGTTATGATATGTAAAGCACCTAACACAGTGCCTGGTTCTTAGTAAGCACATGGTAATTGGGAGCTATTATTATTAACTCATGCAAATGTGTTGGGACTTCAACTTGTAGAAGATGCGGAACCTAGAGGGTTTTAAGCTGGAAGATTGTAAATATCTCGAGAAGGTCCATTAGGGAGCAAAGCCTTAAGTTCAAGGAATGCCGCTCAAATGGTGAGCTTTCAGCCACTAACCAGTGGTCCAGGAGGCTTTGGGGGTAGATGTGATCATGGCAGCACATGGCTTTGTGGGTATTCTGGAAGTCTCACCATGTGGTCAGTTACCCACTGCCTGGTCCATCAGAGAGCAACTTATGTTACTTTGGAAAATCTCAGAAGGGGCTTCCTGGGCTGAGCTGGGGGTGAAAGACATCTCATGGTGCCCACTGCTATAATGTTGGGGTCACGACTTTGTAAAGACTCAGTTCCCCAAATATTAGAACAAACACCAAAATGTGACATATATGTATTCCTTGGGTGTTGGAATCATTGAGGATTCCTTTTCATCCCCTTGTGTTTTTGCATGTTTTCCACCCTGAGTTTGTGCTGATTTCTGTTTTTTGAACTAGCAAAATAAGTGTTATTTAAAAGGAAAAAAACCAGCCCTCGCGTAGGGAGGCTGACACACATCTCCTGCAGCAGCCCAGCGAGAAGGACTGATCACAGCCTGCCCCACCCAGAGCAGTTCCATCAGAACCATCGGGGCTGGCAACTCCTTTGTCCTTATCTGCAAGCCCGTGGTTGTGTGTGTGTGTGTGTGTGTGTGTGTGTGTGTGTGCGTGTGTGTGTGTGTGTGTGTGTGTGTCTGTGGTTAGGAGAGCAGTTCTCAGACTTAGTCTCAGGGCCAATTTATGCTCTTAAAAATTATTGAGGGGTTTTGCGGGTTATATCCATTGCTAATTTTCAAAATAGAAATTGAACCTGAGACATTTTAGTAATATTTATTTATTAATCCATTCAAAGCAGTGGTTGCCAACCAGGGGCAATTTTGCCTCCCAGGGGGACACTTGGCAATGTCTGGAGACATTTTTGTCTCCCACTGGGGGCTGGGGGTTGCTACCGGCATCTAGCGGGCAGAGGCCAGGGATGCTGCCAGCATCCTACAGTGCACAGGATGGTCCCCACAGCAGAGGATTACCTGGCCCAAAAGGTCACTGTTGCCAAGGCTGTGAAACCCTAAATTAAAGTAAGGATGATAATATCATTACATGCTAACATAAAAACATATTTTCATAAAAAAAGCAAAATTTTTCCAAATTAAAAAAAATTTAGCGAGAATAGTGACATTGTTTTAGATTTTTGCAGATCTCTTCCATGTCTGGTTTAACAGAAGATGGCTGGATTCTTGTATCCACAGCTGCATTCACTCTGTTGTAACATCACATGTCATGTAGCTTCTGGAAAATTCCAGAGAATGAGTTTTGTCAGAGAATGAGAGTGAAAAAGACAAATAACAACTCAAAACTATTATGAAAATAGTTTTACCTTGTAGACCCCCTCGAAGGGTCTCTGGGACCCCAAGGAGTCCAGAGACCACCTTTTGAGAACTGCTGCTGTAGGCAGACTCTCCCAGACTATTTCCAGAAAGAACCATTGTGATTTGGGTGTGAACACATCTGGCCCACTGTCCCAGGGGGAGGGCAGTGGGGGAAGGGATTGGTGAAAAGCCAAATGTGTGTTCGGTGCCCCCAAACGCAGCCCCCTTCTCTCACCGCCTTACCGTGTCAGCTGCTAGGCTATCATGGTAATTTCTAATGACAGCTCTCACGTTTCACCTCGGGTGAGAAAACAACAGGCCAGACAAGTGGGGATAAAAGGAAAGAGGAGAAAGGGTGGAGGAGGTGGGCTTTGCTGGCTGTCCTGAGGGGCAGAGGTGGGGGGGTTCTCTGTGGCTTTGAGGTCCCTGCGGGGTGTGGGGTGTGTGGACGGCCTGCGCCTTGGCCTTGCCTGGGAGCCCGGCCCTGCGAGCAGCCGTCGAGGTGGCCCGCCTTGTCTCTGAGTCACCCACCGGAGTTTCACAGGATGCAATAGGCTACTTTTGGGAAGGAGAGAGGGAGCCCCAGCCTCGGAGGCCCAGGTGGGGTGAGCCTCACCCCTTGTCTCAGAAGGAGCCATGAATCCAAGTCAGGAAGCCTGGCGCCCCGGGTCCCCCCTCTGGGCCGCACCCGTCACTGTCCCCACGCCCCCGGGGGGGGGGAGGGTTCCAGCTGCCGCTCTATGGGGGCCGAGGAAACAGGAGCCCGAGGGCATTTATGGAGTGCTTGCTGTGTGCGATGGGCTCTGAGCTAATCCCTTCCAGCGCCTGATGCATTTAACCCTCACAGTAACCTGCACTGTGGGAGCTGCTATTCCCTTTCCATCTGTGTGGATACAAGGCCCAAGGAGGAAATAACTTGTCCACGCGCCAAGCCAGGGACTGGAGCTGGGACTGGTGTAGGTTTCTCTAGATCCACAGCCCAGACTCGTAACCTCTCCTCTCTATAAATCGCTGTGCTAAGAGTCAGGCATTTACTAATGTACCAGATTACTGAACACTGTGCTAGATGCCCTGACACAGATGAATGAAACACTCCCCCGCTCTCCTCCCAGCGGGCCGTCTCCTTGGCCGGGATGTGCGGGGTGTGTGAGGGCTGAGCAAGCAAACAGGCGATGGCACCTGGTTGTGCCAAGTGCTGTGATGGGGTGAGCAGTGCGAGGGAGCCAGAGGAGGTCCTGACCCAGACTGGGGAGGGGGTGGGCAAGGATGGCTTCCTGGAGGAGGTGGCATGTAAGTGAGAGACAAGTCGGGGACCCACAAGCAAGGAGGAGGAGGCGGGTCCCGTGGAGGAATAAACAGCATCTTAGGGGCACACAGCTGGTAACCCTGCTCCCCCTTTTGACTCGTTACTGGGACACTGCCTCCTAGCCCAGGAGGAGTTCCAGGATTTCTACCACAAGCCCCGTCCCCTGTTTACATTCTATTTCTGGGGTAAGAACCAGATGGGGCACCAGCTGGGACAGTAACAGCAGCCCCTTCTCCTTTATGGAAGCTGGGGCCAGTGGTGGCGGATGGGGTCTCAGGGTGGCTTCCAGGCCCCAGGGTCAGGAGGTCAAGCCACTTTTAGAAATAAATATTTGTACATGGACCCTCCTTTCATGCCAGGCACTCACCTAGGCGCTGGACATAAAGTATCTCATTGGAATTTGACAATCCCGTGAGATTCAGGATGAATTTGTTTTAGGTGACAATCTTTTCACTGAAGACCTTACATAATTCCAAACTCGCGGGGTACCAGATCAATGCTGACAAAGCTGTCTCAGGTGTTTTCGTTTACCATCCAAAGTGCACAGCCGTGAGGCTGCGGAGTGAAGAGGTTACAGTTTGCTTGCTCGGCCTGCTGTGAGATCAGGTGGGTTTTGATAAGTTTTTCATGTGGGAAGGAGCCATGTATACTTTCATAGTTTTGTGATGTTTTGTTAATATGTCCTTCTATCGCCTAACCTCCTTCTTGGTGCCTTCACTAACATCATTCTGCAGATGAGGAAACTGAGGTTTTGAGAGATTAAGGAACCAGTCTGGGGTAAATAGCGGAGCTGGAATTGGGGCTCAGGCAGCCAGACCCCCAACCTCCCAATTTTCGCCCTGCTTCTCTTGTTCTAGAAACATCCTTGAATCTGGGAAGGCCTCCTCCCTTCAGCCTGCCTGAGCCACGCCTGGCCTAACTCTTGGATCACTTTTCAAATCTTTCTTTCCTCCAAGAGAGAGCAGCAGTGGAAGAGGGAGAAAAGTGTTTGGAACGTGTTTAAGATTTTCCCGAGTGACTCGGGCTGGGCCCCCAAAGAGAGCCCCAGCATGTATGGGCAAGCCCCCTGTCTTGGTGGCCCCTTTCCCCAAACAAGGAGATGAGTGTGGTGCCACTTGGGGAGAGAGGGGCTGTAAGGGGGGGTGCCAGTTGCGGGGGTTGAATAAAAAAATCTTAAAACTGATCAACGGGAGTGAAGTAATTTCTTATTGCTTCAAAATAACTTCTTCCTGTTCCAACACTACCAAGCATAAAATGGATAGCTAGTGGGAAGCAGCCGCATAGCACAGGGAGATCAGCTCGGTGCTTTGTGACCACCTAGAGGGGTGGGAGAGAGAGGGTGGAAGGGAGGGAGATGCAAGAGGGAAGAGATATAGGAACATATGTATATGTATAACTGATTCACTTTGTTATAAAGCAGAAACTAACACACCATTGTAAAGCAATTAAACTCCAATAAAGATGTTAAAAACAAACAAACAAACAAAAACAAAAAACAAACCAAAAAAAAACCAGGGTTCAAATCTCTGATCTGTAATTTAGGACTCATTTATTAGCTCCCTATTTCTCATCCTGAAAATAAGGATAATTACAATATTAAAAAAAAAAAAGAGTAATAAAGAAAACTTGGAAACTCCTGAGAAGCCCAAAGAAGAAAATGTAAAAACCCACAATCCCATCATTCATGCATAAACACTGTTAGTATTTTGGGTGTGGCTCCTTCCATTCTTTTGTCTCTGCACCTGTCTATATACATATTTATAGTTATAATAAAAATGTATTCATAATAACATTTTATTATTGTCAAAATAATACGTGTTCACCGTAGAATATTTAGAGAGTAGAAAGGAACAAAAGAAGAAAGTAAGAAAAGTTAATCTCGGCTAGTATGACTTTCTAGGTTTTTCTCATTTTTCTTGTGATTGTGTTATAATGAATATTGTTAATAAAAAGGTTTTCAGCATGTAGGCAGGCTTATTGAAATCATTTCTCCAAAGAAACAATTTAAAGATAAAACAAAGTTGTGGATTTTAACTTCTTTTAGGTCACAGAGGCTCTTGAGAATCTGAGAGCTATGGACACACAAAAATGCACGTATAATGTCTTCCTAAAACGTCAGGGGGTCCGCAGACTCTCCAGAGCCCCTGCCTAGGCACGTGGGCCCCAGTTTGAAAATTCCCCAGTTCTTCATGAATTATTATCAAGTGAAGAAGGGCTTTCGATTCCCTCAAGCTGAAAGGAAAGTCACACCCAACACCTCTGCTGCCCTTCACCCTCCTCTTTTTCACCTGAATATTTTTTGTGGGGGACATTTCAGTTTAGTTGACAGCTTAGGAGGGGGTTTCCACTGGTTTAGGATTTCATTTCTCTTTTAAATGTGAGTTTGATTTTATTTATTCTTTTGGCTGCGTTGGGTCTTTGTTGCTGTGTGCGGGCTTTCTCTAGTTGCGGCGAGTGGGCTTCTCATCGCGGTGACTTCTCTTGTTGTGGAGCACGGGCCCTAGGCGCACAGGCTTCCGTAGTTGTGGCGCATGGGCTCAGTAGTTGTGGCTCACAGGCTCTAGAGCGCAGGCTCATTAGTTGTAGTGCACGGGCTTAGTTGCTCCGCGGCATGTGGGATCGTCCTGGACCAGGGCTCGAACCCGTGTCCCCTGCATTGGCAGGTGGATTCTTAACCACTGCGCCACCTGGGAAGTCCTAGTATTTCATTTCTTGAAAAAAAAATTTTTTTTTGTTCTTGTTTTGTTTTTAAATAGTCAAGT
This sequence comes from Balaenoptera ricei, assembly GCF_028023285.1. Taxonomy (NCBI): domain Eukaryota; kingdom Metazoa; phylum Chordata; class Mammalia; order Artiodactyla; family Balaenopteridae; genus Balaenoptera; species Balaenoptera ricei. Next base: position 18,898,853 of record NC_082639.1, read on the forward strand.
TTTACACTGTGATGTAATTTCAAACTTACAGACAAGTAGCGCAAATAGTACCAGGAGCTCCTATACCTTCTGTTTTGTTTTGTTAATTACAAATAATAATAATAATAATATAATATATGCCAGTCGTAACACGTCAAACGATGCCAAAGTGTGTGAAGAAAAAGTTAATAAGCTTCCATTTCCCCCTCCAACACAAGGAATATAAACATTCTCTAAGTTCTTGTTAACATACACATACATGCATATGTATTTACATGGATATGTTCTTTTTGCCTTAAAAAAAACCCTTACTTTATATATACAGTATAGTCTCTATGTCTGAGATTTATGTTTTTGTTCCTTGAAGGCCTAGATACAGTTATACAGGGCTGGCTTAATTACTTCCAACCATCAGCAGAAGATGTTCAGAGAAACATGAGGGAAAGTGAAATGTAAGCAGAGAATCACGGGAATGATTGGGCAACTTCCAAGGAGTGCGAGTGGAGACATGGCAGCTCAGAGCCCAGCATTCCACAATTCGCTTCTTACATTTAACATTCTTTCTGATCTCTCTCTAGCTCAACTCACATTGACTTCATTCTTGCTATTAACGTCATACTTTTGCATTGTATTGCTGGGCAGGACTTTCTTCAACCCTTCCCCTATAGGTAGACATCCAGGGTGACTGAAACGGTCACAAGGCCTTATCTCTGTGTGGCTGGCAAATCCCTGGGGCTCAGCTCTCTGGCTTGTTAAAGGCAGCTGGAAGCAGAGCTGGTGTTAGAACCAGACCCTGTAATAGGTACCCCACTGCCCTTTGGAAGCACCAAGAAGATCTTTCTAGTGTGGGCATATGATATAGATTGGGGTAGTGGTGTGTTGGTAAATGTTTCACAACCAGCTGTCCAGGGGAAAAAGTCTGATTTCTATGCTGTAAAGACTCCCTCCATAGCTGGTTTCAAGCTACCAATCTGATATCAGTAAATGTAGAGTTAGGAAGAAGTGCACACACTGGCTCTTGAGAGCTGGTACCAGATGGCTTGTGCACACTGCTGGATCAGACCAATCAGCCTGTCTCACTGATGAGCTTGACTGTCAGTCACATTCACTCTGGGGTTGTCTATGGACAGCGCTGTGGGTCCATGTAGCCACTGGGGCAGGGCTGCCTCTTTCTCAGCCTCTGCAAGTCTCCTGACCCGCAGCCCAAGAGACCTGAAGTAAGACTGATAGTCCGTTACCTGTTGGCCACCCTCAATTCCCCTTCGGTAAATCTTTCTTAGCATCAGAGTTTATATATACGTAATACTTTCTGTTTTAAAATAGGTTAAGACTCACAAGAAGTTTCAAAAATAGTTTAGAGAGTTCCCACGTGTTCTTCACCCAGCTTTCCCAATGATAATATCTCACACAACCATAGTACATTGTCAAAACCCGGAAACTGATATTGGTGCAATACTATCAACTCCAAAGTAAGCCTCTTTGGATTTGACAAGTTTTTACATGACACGCACTGTGTGTGTATGTGTATGTGCATGCACACATGCATGCCCCTAGTTCTATGAAATTTTATCACATGTTTAGAGTTTATAACCATCAACCCAATCAGGATACAGAACTTTTCCATCACCACAAAGAAACTTTCAGAGCTTTTTCTAACAAAACTGTCCAGCACTTTTTGAGTGGAAAGAACATGGGTTTTGAGTGGAATCAGACCCATTATTTTCAAATCCTAGTCTCCCTACTATGTGACCTTGGGGTACATAGCTTAACCTCTCTGAGCCTTACTTTCTTCATTTCCAAAATGTATGGTTGACGTGAGGACTGAATTTAAAAATGATGTTTGAAAGTGTCAGGAATCTTGTAGATGCTCAACAAATGTTAGTTCCCTTTCTGGGTTCAGAGGAGGTTTGGACCCTTGCTCCCGCTGAAGAGTCAGGGACATTAATGAATTCTCCCTTCAAGACCCTGTTTTGCATTTACTGACGTAATATTTGGGGTGTCATCTCCTGGTAGACAAACTCCAAAATCCAAGACATGTGGTCATTTGCTATTTTGGTGAAACTACGATTTGAACCACATGCACAAAGAGGCTGGAGTTGAGGGGAGAGAGAGGTTCATTCAGCTAATAAACCAAGTGAATCACCCAGGATCTGCATCTTAGCCGTGGCTTTGTTAGCACCTTGCTACTTGTGCTGGCCAAGTAAATGCAAAGAGAGTGAAGAAGTCTAAGAAAGTGAAGGTCCCTAGGTTTTAGACACATTCAAGAATTAAACGCCAAACTGAGGAGGAAGTTGGATCTACACGAATAACAACAGCTACTTGCCGGGTACTGTTCTCTGCTTTATTGTGTGACTCCAACAAATCTTTACAACCACCCTTTGAAGTAGGTACTATATTCACCCTCATTTTATAGATGAGGAAAATGAAAGCACAGAGAGATTAAATAACCTGCTCAAGGTCACACAGTGAGTAAGTAATAGAGCCAAAATTTGAATTCAGGCAGTGGGGTTCCAGAGTCCACACCCACAATGACCATCCCCCACCATTCATGTGAACAAGCCCTCCTTGTGAACTCTACAGAAAAAATTAAAAGTTATTAGAGAAACTATTTCAGCCAGTATGCAAAACAAGACAGTTTTGTTGTTCCTAACACACATTTATTTAGTACCTATTACGTGCACACATGTGCCAGAATAGAATGAAGAGGAAAACAGATGTGATTCCTGCCTTCCTGGAGCCCACGATCCAGTGGAGGTGCCAGACACCAATTAAGGAGTCCCGGCAATCAGTCTAAAATCATAAAATTGCCACAGCTGTGGGATGCAGTCCAGAGTGTTCTAAGAGCAAGTGAAGGAAGGTTCTGACCTCGTTGGGAGGGTCATCCTTGAAGAACAGATAATTGAGCAGAGATCTGAAGGATAAGCAAGAATTATCTAGGCAAAGGGGGAGTTAGGGGGCACCTCTGAGAAAGCATTCCAGGAAGAGGGAACAAGAAGTGCCAAGATCGGGCTTCCCTGGTGGCACAGTGGTTGAGAATCTGCCTGCCAATGCAGGGGACACGGGTTCGAGCCCTGGTCTGGGAAGATCCCACATGCCACGGAGCAACTAAGCCCGTGAGCCACAGCTACTGAGCCTGCGCGTCTGGAGCCTGTGCTCCGCAACGGGAGAGGCCACGACAGGGAGAGGCCCGTGCACCGCGATGAAGAGTGGCCCCCGCTCGCCGCAACTGGATAAAGCCCTCGCACAGAAACGAAGACCCAACACAGCCAAAAATAAATAAATAAATTAATAAATTAAAAAAAAAAAAAAAAGAAGTGCCAAGATCATATGATGGGAAGAAGCAAGGTCTATGGAGGGAGTCATGAAAGGAGCCTGGAAGGCCACGGTGGCAGCAGGAAGTCTTTAAAAGCAGTGGAGAGCCTTTGAAAAAGCTTAAGTGTGTGTGGAGGGGTGTTTGGAGGAGCCCCAATCCAACTTATGTGATGTCAAAAATTCACTGAGTCCTGACCACAACCTTAAGAGGTGAGCTCTGCTCTCCCCACTCTGAGATGACACGACTGTTGACGTACATATTACAGGAGTACTGATGATCTGGGAAGTTCAGAAAGTCTCCGTGTGTGGCCCTCATCCTGACAGTATTTCTCCACCTCTTCTCATCATAGTCCCTCTTGAAATTTGAAGAAAGCTAGTGGCCACTCTGGTGAAACCCTTGCCACCAGAAAACCGAACCCACACACTTTTGAAAACTTTGTGTACAGTTTTAGGGGGACTCTGAACCTCCTGAGACCCTTGAGACCCCAGGTTAAGAACCCCTGACCAAATGATCTTTTTTTAAAAAAAAATCTCAAACTCCAGAGGGACAGGGTTAGCAATGATGAATCCAAAACGATGAATTATCAATGAGGGAATTTCAGGCAACAGCCTAGATCCACTCAGAGGAAGAAAGAGTATTGGGACAGTTTCCTCTTGGGAAGTGAGCTCCCAAGTGTCTAGGCTCAAATGAATGAGCTGTGTCATCTAGCCATCCACTTCTCAAGTAGTCAAGGGCCTCTACTCTGTACAAGGCCTTGTGCTCAACCCTGGGAACACAGAAATGAATCAGACACAAATCCAGTCCTCGAGGAGACCACAGGACAATGGTGGAGGCAGATCCAGCTGTGGATCCTCACTTTGGGGTTAACATTAAAATAAAGGTAATTACAAAATGCCAAGCAAAGCCCAACAACCCTTTCCTTGCTTGGGCTCTTAACATATATCTCATAAATGAGAATATGGTGACAAACAAGGGGAGTGCCAAGCAGTGATGAAACTTTATGCCAAGTTGTGGAAGAACTAGTCATATTAGAAGCTTCCTTTGCCCATAAGATGCCTGGGGGTGAGTTGGGAGAGAAAGGCGTCAAGAAACATTGAGTTAAAGGGCTGGAAACCTTTGCATGTCCCTAGGCTGCTGACTGCCTCCTAATGAAAGGCCACAAAGGGCAGGGGTCAGCTTCTCTCTTCCTTGTCCATTGACGGGGGTCCATCTTATCTGGTGAAAGATTAGCCCCAGATCACCACCTGCAGGAAGTCCAGGGCGCAATCATCAATCGCATCTCAGACCCGCACATGTCAGAGCCAAGAGGGAGGCTGGCCTCAGGGAGTCCCCTGAGCCTTCGCTGCTTCACCTGGGGCTGCAAGCAAGGAGGTGTGAAGTTGAGTAAATGCCTGCTTGCAGTCTGCCCACTTCATCCTCTCTACTCAGCATTCAAGGATAATCGCAGGCCTTGGGAGATGGGATGGTGGCTGGGAAAGGGAACAGTCCACAGTTCCAGTTCTGTCGTGATTTCTACAGTTTGTGCTATGCTGATTTGAGAGCATGTGATTATTCATTGGAGAATAATAACCATTCTTCCTATAGGCCAGGCACTGAGCTGCTTTCATTATCTCAAATAAACGTCTCAAACCTGGGAGGTTGGTGGGGTAAGATCACAGAGCTAGGAAACTGAAGAACAGGAATTTGAAACCAAGTGGACTGACTCCAAGGCTTGTGCTCCTAACCGCTATACTCCCCTGCCTCCTGTTGAGAGAGAGAGACAGATCTTGGAGCACCGGGGGTTCATCCCCAACACTCATTGATGGCCATAATGGCATCATCCTAAGGAAGCATCTGCTCCATCCTTCCTGCTCCAGAGTTCCAATGCTACTCTATGAAGCTGTCCCAGAGCGTCAGAGCATGCAATCTTCATCTCTTTTGAAGCACAGGTCCTTTCTACTTTGTATTCTATTTCTGCAAAAGTCTTTTTCTTTCTCCAAGGCAGTAGATGCTCTTTGTAGACACGGGTCGCGTCTGGATCATCTTAATGGTCTTCTTGATGCTGGTAACCAACCATAACGTCCTGTCTAGGCTTCCACTTCTTGAGCATCCGAAGTAATTTCCCCAACCTGGCCCTGGGGTCGGTTGTGCTGCTGGGCACATAAACTCTGTTTCAGGGCCGCGGACAACACCACTCTGGCCAGTGTCTCAGAACTATGGGCATGAAGTATGGACTCGAGTCCATCTGCAAGGCCAATGGCCCTGAGGAAGTGGCACATTAAGTCAGGGAAGTGAGCTGTGACTCCAGGAGTCCAGAAAGTTCTGGAAAATGGCTTCTTCCGGGCCGTGTCTGGAGGCAAACCGGTCCCTTGGGTGACCCGCAGCCCTGGCTCAGCTGATTGGGTCAAGGCACAGGGAGAGGCACGTGGGTGCGAGGCTCTGCCCAATAGGAGAGCTCAGTGTTGGACGGTGGCAAGTGGACCCAATCAGAGCTTCCCACGATCGGTACGACCACGCGGGGCACCCTGGGACCGGAAGTTCACATTCGGGGACCCAAAAGGTGGTTCTTCTGGGCCTCCATCTTGTCTCTGGAGGAAGGGGGCACTCCTCCTCACGCTTTCACGTGAGGCCCCTACGAGGTTGTTTCAAGGCTGGTGGCATTTCCCCCCAACCCCCGAGTCTTTCCTTAGTCCAGCTGGAGGTCACAGGTGTGCCCCTTGGTGGCCTTGTCCGGGGAGGTTTGCTATTCCTTTTCCCTGACATGGTCTTTCCTGTGATCATACACAAGCCCCACCTGCTCCAGGAAGCGTCCTAGCACCGCATTCGCTTCTTATAAGAAACGGAGTCCTCTGAGAAGTTGAGTGACTTGCACAGAGGCGCACAGCTAGGACAGAACAGCTAGCACTCAGTCCTTGGTCTGTCACCATAGCCTGCTCTTAGCCAGGCACCTGTAGTGTCTCCTGGAAGCGGTCCTGAATCCCATCCTGTTTTGCCCAACCCAGCAGCAGTATCAGCCGTCGTTACTGAGTAGATTTCTCTTAGCTCCAGTTCACAGGCTCAGAGGGGTGAAAGGACTTGCTCAAAATTACCACAGATGAGAGTATCAGAACACAGTTTTGAACTCAGGTCTGTATGAATCCAAGATCATGATACAGTATTTGGACTTCAAAGTAAAACTTAGCTTCTCATTAGTGTTTTGTGTTGCTGAATATTTCGCCAGTGTTTGCCTTGGCTCCTCACAAACCTGAAAGAATAGGAAGGGCATGATATCTATATGCTGAGGATTTAACATAGGGCTGAACGCACAACAGGTCATAAATATGCGCTGGCTTGGTGAAAGCATTTTCTCTCCACTCTCTGCTTCACTGCATAGTGTCATGATTAGGTCACCCAAGAGACACCACTACCTGCATACGAATCCATCAATTCCAAAGGAGTGATTGAAGGAGGAACAATGAATGGTCAGCCTATTGCTTCATTGGCAGACCTGTGGTGAATTTCCAACCCTTCAAGGCTGTTGGCGGGGCCCAGCACATGGAAGAGAGTACAGGCAACTGAAGCAGAAGTAAACAAGTGGGACTACCTCAAACTAAAATGCTTCTGCGCAGCAAAGAGAGCCCATGGGACATAGCCCTTGCTGTGAAACCACTCGTGGTTCCAGAGCAGGGAAAGTTCCTTCCTGCCCACCTTGGGAGGGACGGGCTCCCAGGGGCCGAACACCCAGGAGTCAAGGATGTTAATAGGGACAGATGCAGGTGTGGTAGCTGGTCACGAAATTTTCCAGTCCCTTCCCCTGTCCTGGTCCTGTGACCGTCTCCACAGCCAACAACCAGTCATCCTACGTGCTGGAGTTCACAACACGCTTTCACATACTTGAGCCCATCTCTAGCCTCACAGCAATGCCTTGCAGGTAGGCGTGGGTGGGAGGCAGCTTGGCCTGGTGAAAGGATTCAAGTTGTAAAGTCCTCAGACCTGGTTCAGATCCCAGCTCCACCACTTACTAACTTTTAGACTTTAGGAAATTTACTAAACTTCTCTGAATCTGGGCTTCCTTTGTCTGTAAAATGGGGATAAGAATAGTCCCTTCATCATAGGGTGTTGTGGGAATTTGTGTTAAAATTAGGTATGCCTTACACCATGATGATAGAGTCTGTTGCCCATTGGATACATGACTTACCCAAGGTCATCCAGCTCTTAAGTGGCAGATCTGGGGCTCACACTCAGTTCTCCTGGTCCCGCCTCAGGGACAGTACCAGGAGGTGCTTATTATATATTCCAGCCAAGCTGTATAGGATTGGAAAAGGGATTCAGGCCGTCCTTCAGCTTTTATCATGCTTCTCAGGGACAGGAGAAGGCATCAAGCTAGGAAGTAGTTTGGCACTCAGAGGAAGCAGTGTGGGTGCAGGGCAGGTGGAAGGAAGCAGGGACTCCCTATGATGTGCTTGCATCCTTTCCAGCCCCCCTGCCTAAGGCCTCCTTCCTGCTAGTCTTCTGCCTGGTGCTGGAACTTTCCAGTCTCTTGGTGATTTCCCAAGATGAATGCACCACACCTCAAATGAGCTATTTGCCTAAATGATAGGATGCTCTTGGTTCATCCAATGAATGAATATTTATGAAGTCTCTACAAAACCCTATAATCAGGGCTGGAGGGCGGAGGTGCCAGACAAAAAAAGGTCTGGGCCCGCAAGGGTCTTCCAATATAGCAATGGCTCCAGGAAGCAGTACTGGCTGGCTGTATTGCTGTCCCCTCCGCCTAATTCCTGGTTCACACACACTAAGTTTCTTTTAAAATCAGTGTCAGTCCCTCTGTTTAACTTGCATGCAGTGGGTGGAGTTTGGCTTCTTTTAGTCCCCAGGGGCTGTCTGGCTGGGATAAAGGGTGGGTTTTGAGAGAGCCAAGAGCAGATAGCTATTTAACATTCCCTGGGAGGGGGAAGAATGAATCATAGGTTGTCCTGGGCAGTGAGTGCCAACTGGCCCTGTATCATATCAATACTCGGCAGTGGTAGACTACCAGAGAAGAGATCACTGCAGCCTCTATGCCCCTGGCTCTCAAGCCCTACCCAGAAGGCAGCTGGCGTTCTGGGAAGGCAAGATGTCAGGCAGAAGCTTGGATGCTTTTGGCCTCGTATTGGAGTCTTCTTGAGCCTATGATCTCCTTTGTTATAGGTTATCACCTCTATGGGATGTGACAAATTTGAGAATGTGCTATTTTCAAGGCCTCTTTGGCCCACTTTCTTTTTCTTTTCCCCCTTAAAAAGAAATGAGTCATTTTATTATTAAACAAGTAATACACATCTGAACAATTTGGAAAAGGGAAAATGTAAAAAGAATTTTTTAAAACCATATTTAGACCCACCACCCAAAGTCAACCACAAGTTTTAATATATTTTATTCGAATCCCTTTTATAATATCATTTAATAAAGACTCCCTCCCCTTTTCCCTTGACCTGCATCCACTGCCCCAGCGCAATTCTTGAGTATAGGAGAGAGGCCATGGGTCAGATTTTGCCACCAGAGCCACCAAACCCCCAGAGAGGCCCTGAGACAGGCTTTGGCCCAGGAAGTGGGTCAAAAGTCACTGCCTCATTATCAAAATAGTAGCAAAGGCCTGAGATGTTTAATCACCACGCTGAGCTGATAGCATCTTTGCCTCCCAGTGTGACAGGTATCCCGGGAGGAGGGGAGGGAACCGAGGGCGATGTGAATATCTATCTCCAGCCCACACTCCCTTGGGAGGGATAAAGGAGAGGATGCACTCAAACACTTAGCGCAGGACCTGACCCATAGTAAGCGCTCAGTAGGTGGGAGCTGCAATTATTTGTGTTATCAATTATCATTAAAGAAAATTAACTGCTACTGAGGGGGCGCTTTGCTCTGGCTACATCTAGAAAGGATTTGAAGCCCATCGTTTCAAATCTGAGTCCATGTCACACCCCACAGAGGTGACAATAAAGATAAAAAGGAAGGATTGGGTTTGGTGACAGGCAATCTATAAAATAGAGTGCTGGGCAGCTATTAAAACAATGCAAGGGCTTCCCTGGTGGCGCAGTGGTTGAGAATCCGCCTGCCAATGCAGGGGACACAGGTTCGATCCCTGGTCCAGGAAGATCCCACATGCCGCAGAGCAGCTAAGCCCATGTGCCACAACTACTGAGCCTGTGCTCTAGAGCCCATGAGCCACAACTACTGAGCCTATGTGCCGCAACTACTGAAGCCCGCGCGCCTGGAGCCTGTGCTCCGCAATGAGAAGCCACCGCAATGAGAAGCCCGCGCACTGCAACAAAGAGTAGCCCCTGCTCACCGCAACTAGAGAAAGCCCGCATGCAGCAGCGAAGACCCAACGCAGCCAAAAATAAATAAATTAAATTTAAAAAACACAAAAAAACAAAAGCCATGCGAGTTGCCGTATTTATTGCCAGTATTTCGACTGCCGTGTTTAAGTGTTCAGGTGTGAAGTCGAGGGGACCTGTGAGCTTCTGTGAGTCACTTATACTCCCAGAGCCTCAGTTCCCTCTCTGTCAAAGTCCTCCCTGTGGGCTTGTTGAATGATTCTATGAGTGCTGGTGTCCCCAAGTCTGGCAACTGAATGAGAATCTTGGGAATAATGATATAAATACAAATCCCTGTATCTCCAGCAAGCCCTCAGGCAGGTCTAATGCAGTGGACGGCAAACCTGCTTTGGGGAACCGTGGAGTCAAGGTTTGTAAATGAGCTTAGCACAGTTCTTGGCATTAGTAAGTGCTCAGTAAATGAGAACGATTGCTGTCACCAGCAGCCTCTGAGCTGTCCTTGAGCTCCCTATTCCTCACATCTGCTGGCTGACTTCATAATTAAGTCTAAATCCATTCAGTGCTCACCATGTCTACTGCCACAACTCTAGCTACTCTAGTGCATGCCATGTGGATTCCTGCACTTGGTTTCCTTGCTTCCTCACTTGGTACCCCCTAGTCTTGTCCTCACCACGCAGCCACAGTAATCCTGTTTTTCAAATGGCTAAAAGCAGATCTTGACACTTAAAACAAAATCCAAACCCTTCTCCATGATTTGCAAGATCTGGCTCCTGCCTGTCTCTCCAACTGTATCGTGATGTCTCACTCAGCTCCAGCCACACTAGCATTCTTGCTGTTCCTAAAACAGACCAAACTTGTTCTCACCTCAGGACCTTTGCACTTGCTGTTTCCTCTGCTGGATCCAGTCCAAGCCCGGCCCATTCTCATCACTCAAGACTCAGTTCAAATGTCACTTCCTCAAAGAAGGTTTTTATGACCACCTTTTCAAATGTTGTCCCTGACATATTGCATTTTCTTTTTTTAAAATTTTTTATTTTTTAAAAAAATGTTATTGGAGTATAGTTGATTTACAATGTTGTGTTAGTTTCAGTTGTACAGCAAAGTGAATCAGTTATACATATACATGTATCCACTCTTTTTTAGATTCTTTTCCCATATAGGCCATTACAGAGTATTGAGTAGAGTTCCCTGTGCTATACAGTAGGTCCTTATTAGTTATATATTTTATATATAGTAGTGTGTATATGTTAATCCCAACCTCCTAATTTATCCCTCCCCTGCCCCACCTTTCCCCTTCGGTAACTATAAGTTTGTTTTCTACATCTGTGACTCTATTTGTATTGTTTTCTTTACAGCAGCGGTCCCCAACATTTTTGGCACCAGGGACCAGTTTCGTGGAAGACAATTTTTCCATGGACCAGGGCGGGGGATGGTTTCGGGATGATTCAAGTGCATTACATTTATTGTGCACTTTATTTCTATTATTATTACATCAACCCCACCTCAGATCATCAGGCATTACATCCTGGGGGTTGGGGAACCCTGCCTTACAGCACTATCTGAAATGAACTTTTAAATTTATTTTACTTTTATTGGTTTATGGCCTGATAACTCCAGTGAGGAAGAGACCTTGTCTATTTTGTTCATTTTTATTCTCAGTGCCTAGAGAAAGGGCCTGGAAAATATTTATGGATATCATAAATATCTTCTTGAATGAATGAAGGTATTGTTACTCTTGTTATTAATATATTAAAATGTCTGTAGTAGGCTAAGGGTAAAATGTGGGTTTCAAAACAGTAGGTTGTGATTCTCCTTTTTCTAAAATTTCATTTCCAAAAGCATACACACACATGCAAAATTATACTTACCCAAATGTATATGTAAATCTACAAGGGGATACATCAAAAAGTTGAGTTTTTTGTTTAGAGGTAAGATGCATGTATTTAAAATCAGAAATAATCTATAAAACAATTTCTATTTTGAACAAAAGAGTGTTTAAAAACTCTTTTTTTTTTTAACAAAGAGAGCAACCAACAGGAAAAAGAGAGGGCTCATTGTACCTAGAACTTGGGCTTACAACATGAACCTCATATTTCACTTCATTTCCAAATTTTTCACTGCCAAGGAGGTATTGAGCTGCCCCAAGACAGCATATGTGTTTGTCCCAGGAGACACAGTCTCTCCTAGTGTTCGGCTCTGGGAGGAATAAAGCATGGGAGGAATCTCGAGGTAAGGGGCGTTGTGTATCTTGGTGAATAACATCCTCGCCAGTGACACCGACACATTCTTCAGTGGCTGCTTATCACATTCACCCTCTATAAAAACCCAGGGAGAACATCATATCACAACTCAGCAAAGATATTTTTGCATGCAGCAAAATTAAAGTAACTTAGGTACATTGCCTAATACATGGCACTCTCAGACGCTCCTACGTTGCTGACAGCAGCATCATGCCAGGCTGCGCTCCAAGCACTTTATATACATTAACTGCTTTAATCCTCATAGTAACCCTATGAGATAGATACTGTTATACAGTATCCCCATTATACTGAAAAAGTTCAGCAACACGTCTAAGCTTGCACAGCTAGCAAATAGTAAAGTTGTGGTTTGAACCTAGGTGGGCTGGCTCTAGCATCCTGCATTCTTCACCACTAAGCAATACCACCCCCTGAACTAGGGGCTTCTGGGGCAGTTATGCATCTCTTTTGACTCACGGTGATTTCTTCGTTTCCTGTCCACCCGGATATTTTGACGCTCAACTGCTTTCATCGTTCAAGCCAGCTATGTCCCATGTGGTCCTGTTCTTTATTGAGGCATGGCTGAACGCAGCTGGTCCAGTAGGATGAGATGGTAGGAGTGTGGGTTTGGGGGACAGACTGCCTAGTGTTTGAACCCCAGTTCTAGCACTTTTAGCTGTGTAACAAGTTATTTAACTGCTCTGCGCCTCAGTTTCCCCATCTAGGAAATGGGAGAACTTACACCTACCTCTTGTGGGGGCTGTGGAGATTAACTGAGATCACCAGTATGAATGTGCCTGTTCTGATGCCCGGCTCTACTGAGCAGGCACGTGATAAGGACGAGTTCTTCTCTGGGAGCCAAGTCCAGCAGCCATTCACTTATTCAGCTTCCTCTTCCATGGGGAATAATCTTAATACCTATTTCATAGAGTAGTTCTGGTGATTTAATACAATAATGTACGTAGAATGCTTAGCAGGGTACCTGCTACATCCTCCGTACTTAACAAACGTTAGGTACCCTCATTGTCATCATTGTGGTGCTAGCATAACAAGGTCGGTAAGAGAAGGAGCTCTCCAGAGTCACCTCACCTGGATTCTGGGGCAAAATTCCTTCACCTTTCTAAGCCTCGGTTTCCTGGTCTGAGAAATGGGATAATAATAGTACCAAATGTGACAGTGTGTGTAATGCTTTGGCACACTGCCCTGCAATGAAGCCCTCAGCTACCACACTTGCTAATGTATGTTTACCCAGTGCCTACTTGGTCCTAAGGACCCGTTCCTCTGGGGCAGGAGTTGCGCTGATTCTCCACCTGAGGGTCCTCGGCTTGTAGACCGCTTGGCCCGTGCCTGCCACATGCTCTACAATAACCGGCTGTCCCCAGGAAAGCCAGCCGGGGCCCTGGCCGAGTGGGCGGGTGGAAGAGATTCTGGCTTGAAGCTCAGGAATGAGCACATCCTGATGATTCTGTGCTTGGCAGACGCTGTTGGAAAGCAGAGGCCTACCTTCAGGGCTGGGCCCTGGCCGAGGTCCAGAGGAAGCCCTTGGTCTTGCCGGTGCCCTGAGCGCGCACCGGCTTTGGGGCTGAACAGAGCTTCCTTTGTGCAGTGACAGCGGCAGGTAGCTATTTCTGGGCGGCAAGTTCCTCACCAAAGGGCAGCCATTGACTTAGTAACTGGAGAACTGCCGGGCTGAGCCAGCTGGGCTCAGGGGCTGTTACTACACCGAGGGGGGACCCCAGGACCTCACAGCTGGGGCCCCTCCACCCCAGGATGTCCGGTCCTCACACAAAGCCTGAGGAGAGATGAGCCAGAAGCAGCACAGGACCAGGTGACAGATGTTATCCCCATAGTGGGCTTTGGAAACTTCGAGGAGGGGAGGATTCTCAGAAACCCCCTGGGGTCCTCAAGCCAGCAAGTCTCAAGTTCATCAAGTCCTCACAGCAACTCTGCCAGGCAGGGATTTTTTTTTAATTCGTTTATTTATTTATTTATTTGTTTGTTTATTTATTTATCTATCTATCCCAGAAGCCGTTCAGCTTGTGGGATTTTAGTTCCCCGGCCAAGGATTGAACCTGGGCCCTTGGCAGTGAGAGCTAGGAGTCCTAACCGCTGGACCACCAGGGGAGTCCCCGGGCAGGGATTATTATCTCACCTTAGACGATGAAGGGATGATTCTCAGAGAGGTTGAAGTTGAGTGGTCCAAGGGTACCCAGCTGACTCCAAACCCTCCCTCCTGCCCTGCCTGGTGGTGTTGAAATAAGAAGAAGGCGAAGAGAGCCAGAGTCACTATTTCATCCTACTAAACATTTAGTGAGCATTTACTATGTGACAGGTGCTGAGCCAAGCAATGTGTGTGCATTGTCTCATTCAGTCTCAACATTTCCACTCTGAGGTGGGTACATTATCATGCCTCTAACAGATGAGAAAACTGAGACCCATGGAGGTTATTTGTCCCAGGGCACACCACTAGTAAGTGGCAGAATCAGAATTTGGACCTGAATTTCTCTGGCCCCCAAAGCCAGGATCTTTCCTTTCCATTTCCCATTACTCTTCCACATGCTGTAGAACCCGGAAGAATGCATTTCAGAGTCAGGGGTGGTGGCTGCAGTGGCTGAGGAAGTGGTGGGGTGGAGGGTGCTGGGGAAGAGGGGAAGGAATAAAGGCCAGAGGAGGCAGGATAAATGGGGAATTATTACTGTATACTGATTGAAGCAGGTTGGTAACATGGCGAGTCTCTCTAAAACCCATTTTAGTAACGTACAGTACACTTACATACGGAAAAGAGTAATGTACATTATAGAGACGTGTAGCGACCATGAACTTTCACAGACTGAACACTCGCATCAGCACCTAGATGAAGAAGCAGATTTCCAGTGACCCAGACCCCTCATGCCCCTGTTCTGACCACATCTAACCTCATCAATTGATCATATCTATTTTGTTCTTTTGCTAAATGAAACCACACATCATGGATTCTTTCGTGCCTGGCTTCTTTCATGCAACACTATGTTTTTGTAGAGCAAGTGTGTTCTTCAATGTTTTATTTTAAACATTTTCAAACATACAGCGAAATTGAAAGAATTTTACAGTGACACCCACAAATCTGCCACCTCTATTCTGCTATGAACCTTTTACTGCACTAGCTTTTCTTACATATAAAGCTATCCCTCTATCCATTCATTAACATGTCTATTTTATTATGCATTTCAAACAAAGTTGCAGAATTCAGTTTCCTTCCCCTAAATACTTCAGCATGCCTGTCATTAAAGAGTTTAATGTTTGTTCACAATGTTTGTCTTGTTGTTTGTCTTGTTGATACAAAATTTATATATAATGAAATGCACAAATCTTAAGTGTGCAGTTATTGAGATTTGATAAACGTATACATATGTGGAACCCCCAACCCTATCAAGATGCAGAATACTCCCATCACCCCAGAAAGCTCCCTCCTGCCCTATCCAAGTCAATACTTATGCTTACCACCTCCCACTCCCCCACCCCACACCTCTAGGCAACCACTCTTCTGATATTTTTCTACGATAGATTATTTTGCCTATTCTAGAAGTTCATATAAATGGAATCATACAGTATATACTCTTTTGCATAAGGCTGCTTTCACTCAGCTTAATGTTTTTGAGATTCATCTATACTGTTATACATATCAGTAATTTGTTCCTTTTCATTGGGTAGTATTCTGCTGTAGGAATGTACCACAGTTTGTTTGCCCATTCTCCCACTGATGGATACGTGGGCTGTTCCCAGCTTGGAGCTATTGTGAAGAAGATGCTATGAACACTCTTTTACAAGCTCGTTTGGAAATATATGCTTTTATTTCTCTTGAATAAATACTTAGGAGTGCGCTTTGTTATTATAAAAAACTGACATCCTTTTCCAAAGTGATTGATCATTTTCTGTTACCACCAAAAATGAATGAGAGTTCCAGTTGCTCCACTATCTTGTCAACATTTGGTATTGTCAGTCTCTTTAATGTTCCAGATATGTATGTACTAATATCTCATTGTGGTTTTAATTTATATTTCCATGAAAAGGTGGATATAGCTCCTTGCCAAGGGTCACAGCTTAGCAAGCAGAGTACATGCTCTCTTGCGCAGACCACATCCTGTCCAACTGTACATGGCATCCCTGCTTCCTATCTTCCTGTCTAGTGGGCACAGTGAATAAGAGCCAGCCCTTGAAGTACCATCTTTATTTTAAAGAAAGATAGCATTTATAGTGGTTGAGAATGGCCTCTGCAGTCAGACTGCCTGGACGCAGATCCCAGCCTCACCACATACCAGCTGGGTGGTGATGAGCAAATTACTTAACATTTCTAACTTGTTCTCTCAAACCTACTCATAGGTTTGTTGTGAAGATTAAGGAGATAATACACATAATATGCTTAGCACAGTGCCTGGCACACAGTAAACACTAGTAAATGTTAGCTGTTTTGTTATTGCTGTATCTAACTAGAAAAGTTATATATGATTATTGTAGAAAACTTAGAAAGTAAATAAAAGTAAAAAGAAGTTTAAAGTCATCCTAACCCCACTACTCAAAAATAACTGTTATTAACACTTGGTGCTTTTTTTTTTTTTTAGTATTTCCTATGTAAAATTTTTTAAAAAACACAGTTGACATCATACTCTATATACAGTTTCATATCCTCTTTCCTATATTTAACTCGACATCATTAACATCTTGCCATGTCATTGCATACTCTTTGAATATTCTACACTTAAAGGGTGTGTAATGTTCCAGCAACAGATGTACCACATTCAGAATGTGTCCTACGTGTGTAAGGTGATAAGGCAGTGAGTTCAGGATCAACGACTCTAGGTATAGCCTTGACTACATGGGATATTTCCTTAGGAAATTTTTAAAGCCATTGACAAACATTGCCAAATTGGAGCACCACGTTAAAAACCTATTTTTTCACTTTTCCCTGAACATAAATGTATGAGGCAATAAAAAACGAAAAAAAAAAAAAAAATGTTGTAAAGAAAAAAAGTGAGACAATACACGAATGTGAAAAAATACTCTACAATATAGAAAGTAAAAGCCTCTCCTCCCTCTCTTTATAATCCCACTAGTAAAGGACAATCACTTTGACATACACGCTTCCAGACTTTTTTTCCGTACATATACAACCATATACAACCATATACAACCATATACAACCATAGGTATAAGTATACTAACCCAAGGGTATGGGGGTTCTGGATCCTGCCCAAGCCTGCTTCCAGTCCTGACTCTGCCATGTGTAACTGTGTGACCTTGGGCAAGTTAACTAGCCTCACTGGGCCCTGTTTTTTTTTTTTTTTTTTTTCGGGCCCTGTTTTAAAGGTCTCAGGCTATTGTTTCTGTAGGGATTTTCAAACATCTCCAAGGCCCTCAACCTCCTCAACCCTGGATAGCAAAAGGAAAGTGGATGAGAGCCCATTCTTGAAGCTGGGAGTCACCTGAGCCCCTTGGGCCAGACTTCCCTGCTGAACTGCTTCCCCAGACCCCCCACACCACGGGCAAATTTGGGGCCCCTGAGAATTGCAGCAGCTAGAATGGATTCACCTGGGCAAATGGGAAATTGCACAAATTTCCTATGCAGGTGGGCGGCTTACCGAGTTACCCAATGCTCACCCAGGAGGGTGTGGTTACCTGGGAATAGGTGGGTGTCTGGGCCTCACGTACCACTTAGAGGCCCAATCAAAGTCACCCTGTCCCTGTCGTGGGGGTGGGAGGGATACCACCACTTAAAGCTTCCTCAAAAACACACATCACCCTCTCCAGCCCAGGGAGTCAAGCTGTGGTTGTCACTGTGGCACAGGGGGACAGCTCACCGGACTTCTTTTTTTAATTTAATTTTTACTTTACATTGGAGTATAGTTTATTTACAATGTTGTGTTAGTTTCAGGTGTACAGCAAAGTGATTCAGTTACACATAAACATATATCCACTCTTTTTCAGATTCTTTTCCCATGTAGGTTATTACAGAATGTTGAGTAGAGTTCCCTGTGCTATACAGTAGGTCCTGCTGATTATCTCTTTTATATATAGTAGTGTGTATCTGTTAATCCCAAACTCCTGATTTATCCTGGACTTTTAAATAAATGTGCAGCAAGTCACACTGAGCAACCCTCACCTCGCTTAGGTCTTCACCAGGAATTGCCAAATGCCACCTCCAGTTTACTCGCCCAGGATCCCAGTCACATGGGTGTTTTCATTACCTCTCCAAGCTGACCTTATTCAACAACACAAGGAAAATCAATGGTGTGATTAATTATTAATCAGTGGTGTGATGAATTGAACTAAAACCACAAGACACGCCCTGTTTTGTCTGGAGACTCCGCAGAGCTGCCTCCTCCAGGGGGAGGGAACTGGGCCACTTGTTTGGCTTATTTACTTACGTGCACGCATCTGGCCTACTACATCGCATAGTGATTCAATTCAGGACAGGTCCATCGGATGGGCCAGCACCCAAGGTGGAACCAGGCTGGGAAAGGATGCTGGAATCCGGGAATCAGCTTCCCTGTAACCTCAGCAGCAGAATTCTCCTGTTTTCCATTCACCCTCTCTCTCCTTCATGATGTGTTTCCTCCCCGGAAATCTCATTAACCCTGAGACTTTCTGAACATTTTCCCCAGGTAGATGGGGCTGGCCTTTGGAGGGAGGGGTTACTTAGGTTGAGTTTCCAGGAAAACCCCACGTGCTCAGGATGCATCTGTGGACCCCCGGGAAGGTTACATAACCTCCTCAAGCCTCAGTTTCCTCATCTGCAAGAGAAGTTTCCCTGTGGGGCGTTGCAGGGTTTCAATAAAATGACACCGTGTGCCAGGCTTGCTTCCGGGCCTTTGCACATGCTGTCCACTCTCCCTGAGACACAGTTCCCCTCTGCCCACCGCAGCCCTAGCCCCTCCACTTGATTGACACCAACAATCTTTCCAGCGGGAGGCAAATGCTATTTCTTCAGAGAACACCCACAGCGTGGTCAGGTGCCCGGTAAAGAGCACCCACATTTCCTCCTACTTGCCGTCCCCAGCCTCATCACAGCTATGATTTAAGTAATGTCCACCTCCTCGGCCCATACTGGGGGTCCCACAGAGCAGGGCTGGGTCTGAGTGGCTCATCCCTCCGTCCCCAGTCCCTGCACAGGTCGGAGGCTCGGTGGGCACTCAGGGAACATCAGAGTCCTTTTCAGAACCACGGCCTGTGGATCTGAAACCTCCGACACCTGCCTGAGGTCCTTAGGCTTGGCATCTTGTGGGATGAAGTTTGGGCGGAGGCCAAGGAGACTGTGGCAGAAGCCTCGGAGTACAGCCTGGGGTGCCTCGTGGCTCTGAGCCCCAGGCTGAGCTCCCCTGGAACTTGGGGTTCAGTCTGTTCCCTGATTCTGTGGTCAGATTAGGGGTGGGCAGGCTCAGACAGGCCAATTCTGAAGCACAGTCCACCGGGGCGGGCAAACCCAGGGCCTCACCCTGTACCCAGCGCACACGCAGGCTGCTACACGCCTGGTGAGACTCAGAGGGCTGCTCTCCCCATGCAGTTCCGCCTTGTGTCCATTCCGAGAGAAAGGAAAGCGCCTGACAGAGAGTGTGGTCCCATCAGGCTCCTGCCCAGAAGGGAAAACACACAGACACACAGGCTAATAAGCACACACGTGCACACACACACTCGACTCAGAGAAAACTCTGGAGCCAGGCCCAGCCCTCTGCTGTGGTTTTTCACGGGCCCAAATATTTCTCCTCCTTGGGTTATGGGCTGAGGAGGGTGGGAATCCTGATAAACACGGCCCAGGGCCACGGGGACCTGGTTGTCTGTGTGCCCTGGGCAGTTACACTGAGAATAAGAATAATGCAAACAGCAGCAGGCCTTTTATCAAAGACTTATTATGTGCCAGGCACTGCGCAAGGCTCTTGGGAGACAGCAATGAACAAAAGAGGTAAGAAGCTCTGCCCTTGTGCAGCTTATGGTTGGAGAAGACAGCTGATAAATGAACTAAATAAGTACTTTATATAGCGGGTTAGGTGACAAGTCCTACGTAGGAAAATAAAACAGGAAAGAAATGTGGGGCTGGGCAGGGGATGCTGAAAGTCTAAACAGTGTGACCAGGAAAGGCCTCCCTGAGAAGGTGACCCCTCACAGTCTCATGTAACCTTCTTAACAAGCTCTTGAAGTTATTACTATTTCATCCCCATTTTATGGATGAGGGAACTGAGGCTGAGAAGGGAAATGAACTTGCTCTGTGAGGGCAGAGTCGGAATTTGAACCCAGGCCTTCCTGACATCAAAGCCCTAACCTGCCCTGAGAGCCTGCCTGCCGGCCCCGAGGCCCCAGCCTGCCATGCCCCTTGAAGTGCAGACCTGCAGGACCCGGAGCTGTGTTCAAAATTCCAGCTGCTGGGTTACCTGAAGAGGGCTGGGCATGTGTCTCCAAGTCAGACCTGTTTGGGCTGGACAGCCAGGCCCCTGAAAAAGTTCTTTTGTGCTTTCTCAAAGGGCCTCTCAAGAGGGTTAAACACCCTCACATTAGTGCTAATTTGGGGCTGCCTTTCCTATTCAGCCAGTGACAAAGCCGGGTGTTTGCACAAGGGCCTGAGGAATGGGACCACACGCACTGCCAGGGAGCAGACTCCGTGCCCGCAGCCACCCTGCCCTCCCAGGCACCTGTTTCTCTCTGCAGAGATTCCTCGTCCTCCTGCTCTAGCTCTGCCCCGCCACCATCTGAACAAGCCTTTGTCCCCCCACCCATCCCCGTAAAAACCCACTGGGGAACAACAGAAGCCCCATGTACAAAGGAGACCGTTGGATCTTGATTCACTTACAAACCCCCGTTGACATGAACCAAAAATGTTTGTCATAACGAAAAATGGAAACAACCTCATTGTCCATCAAAGGGGGAAATGGTTAAATAAACGAGAGAACATGCACACCAACAGATATTTAAAAAGAGTGAGGCAGATCTGGGGGTACAGAAACACACAAAGTGCTGCGCAACCTGCTGTTATGTGAAGAAAGAAAACTGCAAAATAATATATATATATAGTGGGCTCTTATTTAGGCTGATTTAAAAACAGTCCCAAGTAGGTGCCTATAGCCCTTGATATGATTGTAAACACATAGGAGTCTGATGAAGAAGATTTAAAAATCATTGCACTTTGGTCAGAAAAATAATAAAAATATGCTATAAATGCTTAAAAATATAGAGGGTCTGAAAAGAATCCATCAAATTGTTAATGGGGAAGGAGCAACTGGCTGCAGGTGGGGATGGAGAAATGAAGGCAGACTTGCAATGTTTTGTTGCATTTTCCTCTGAAAGTTTTAAAATAATGGGAATATATGTGTGTATATATATGTATTTATGTATGAATATATCTGTGTGTGTGTGTGTGTGTGAGAGAGAGAGAAGTACTTTTTTTTAAAATAAATTTATTTCTTTTATTTATTTATTTTTGGCTGTGTTGGGTCTTGGTTGCTGCGCGTGGGCTTTCTCTAATTGCTGTGAGGGGGGCTACTCTTCGTTGTGGTGCGCAGGCTTCTCATTGCGGTGGCTTCTGTTGCGGAGCACGGGCTCTAGGCGCGCAGGCTTCAGTAGTTGTGGCACACGGGCTCAGTAGTTGTGGCACATGGGCTCAGTAGTTGTGGCTCGCGAGCTCTAGAGCACAGGCTCAGTAGCTGTGGCGCACGGGCTTAGTTGCTCCGCTGCATGTGAGATCTTCCCGGACCAGGGCTTGAACCCGTGTCCTCTGCATTGGCAGGCGGATTCTCGACCACTGCACCACCAGGGAAACCCGAGAGAAGTACTTCTAATGAAGAACTCCCATTTTGTTATGCGCAGCCAATTCTCGTTATTTGTGACAGTTACATCCTATGACGTTGCCACGAACCAATGAATTGAATGAGACAATTCTGAACCAGTGATCCTACAGGAAATACAGGGTTAAGTTCCTGCAAGCCTCTGATCACAATATTTTCATCCACTGATTAACATACAACCTTGTTTTGTGTGTTTCTGTTTAAATGCATATTATTTAATATAAATCGTTGACTCACTAACATCGACCCCAGCCTGTAACTCGTGGCCGATTGAAGCTTCTGACACATGTGTGTTCTCCGTCAGCCCCCTCACGGCTTTCCTGCTGTAGGACACCGGACAGAACTTCAGCACTATGCTTGGGAGCCATTTTAAACAGCGAAATCAGCAAGAAAGAGCACAAAAATGTGAAAAGCGCGATACCAAATAGCGCACAAAAAGGATCCGTGTTTATTTATTTATATTTTTCTTTTCCAGCCGCACTGAGTGCTTGTGGGATCTTAGTTCCCCAACCAGGCATTGAACCCGGGGTCCTCGGCAGTGAGAGTGCTGAGTCCTAACCACCGGCCTGCCAGGGGATTCCCCAGGACCCGTGTTTACAGTATAAGAACTGACATGAGAAGGCAGAGCCACGGCTGGGAATGTGCTGCTGGGCGACTCAGGTTTTTGTCACTTTGTGCATGTCCCAGGATGATCACGAAAGTGCCTTGAGTATTGATTTGGGGATTACAAAGAAATTTTAGCGAGTAGGCATGTTCACAAATGGGGATTGACTGTATATACTTCAGCCTTCCTCCCACACCTGGGATCACTCTCATCTTGGGTTTTTAAGGTTCCATTTGGCTTCTGCAAGCTCCCTGGTGCTCACGCCAGACCACTGGCGGCTGTGTGATCAACATCTGAGCTCAGTTTCCTCTCCCTTGCAGGGTGGAGCATCTGCACACTGCCTCACACAGTGCCTGACATGTAGCAGGTGCTCAAAAACGGCCACTGTTACCATCACCACCATCGCCCCGTGATGGGCACTGGGGGTTCCACTGAGGTTTGGCAAAGGGCTGTTTACACCAGAACTCCAGGCTGGCATCCTTTCCATGTATTCTTTGTCCCACCTTTCCCTTCTCTGGCTGCACCTACAAAAGCAGACAACAATCTGAATATTGGAACATTGAAGGCAATAAAATTACTTCCTGACACCAGGTTGAATGGGAACTTTTCCCCTTTGAAATGATGGTCCTCTTCTCTTCTCTCCCATCACCTCAGGTGTGACCCTGGGGCTCTGCTCGCTCCTTGGGATTCCCATGAGACTGCTTAGCACAGATCTCGCTGGCTTATGGTTAACAGTCAAAAAAAAAAAAAAAAAAAAAATGCTTCGGGCTCAGAGCCAGGATGGCAACTCACTAGGGCTCGGCTGCTGCTTACTCATCAATATTCCCTGTGCTCAGCACAGATCAGTGCCTCATGAAAGGCTATCAGCTGAAAAACTAGGGCCCAGGAGTGAACGGAGCTTCCCACTCCAAACCTCCCCCAGTACCAAGGAGAAGGCAAAGATCATGTGTCAGCAGTGTGTGCTCAAGAAGCAGTATCTCACTTACTGATATTTTCAGCTTAGTCTAGTGTATCTAAACCTCCTAAATGGCCCTAGACAAATTTTTTCACTCTAACGAAACTGTGATTTCATTAGAAATTTCACCCTAATGCAACCTGGGAGAATAATGTAAATTTCAATTTTTAATTTTAAGAAACTTTTAATACTGGAGAGAATAGTCAAGAAACAAAGGGAACAATGGACAGAGTTAGCACTCAAAACATATTTGTGGAGGGGTAGGAAAAGGGAGGAGGCTAAATGCCTGACAACTGGATGACCAGACAAACTAGCAAATGAACCAATGCATGAATGAAATGGAACCACTGTTTCTCCCCCACACCTGACCACGGCTGGAAAGGGAGAGTGGTGAAGTGAGTTGGCCAATATAGAACAGGCATTGGCACAGCAGGTATACTTGCTATGTGACTGGTTCTGTGCTGTGCCTTTTGAATGTATTAACTAACTGAAACCTCAAGCCAATTCTAGGAGATAAGTATTACTGTCCCCACCTTACAGATGAGCAAACTGAGGCCCCTGAGATGCAAAGCAACTTGCCCAACCTCACAAGGCTGGTTAGCAGGGCAACTGGACTTGAACCCACACGGCTGGCTCCAGAAGCTGCCCTCCCAGCCACTACGAGACACTGTCCCTCTGGGCTGTGATGGCTCTGGTCCCTCAGAGACACTCCCAGGAGGCCAACACCCTACCCGGTGGTGTGAGAGAGGGGTTGTGCCCTGCTCAGGATGGTGCCTAGATCCTGCTGCCCAAATCACTGGGTCCGGACTCCTTTGCTGCCTCTTTCCCATTTCTCCACAGTCTGGTTCCAACAGAACTTTTTGCATCTTATCTCCTTCTTCTTCTTTTCCTGCACCGAACGCTGCGTCCCAGCCCGGCTGCTCCCTGGTCACACCCATGCGTTCCTGTCTCTCCGCCTATCCTACTGCTGCTCCTGCCCTGGCCCAGAATGTGTTCTATTGCAATCCTCCCCACGTCTCCAAGCCAAGCTTCGATGCTACCTAGCCCATGAAGCCCTCCTTGGTTGTCCCTGCTGGAATGCATCACACCTTGCCTGCCTTTAGGCATCAGTAGCTAACTCTTATCATACCCCCCGCCCCCCCCCCCACCGACCTGGTCCTCTCCCCCTCCGCCCACCACTCCCACCTTAAGAAAGTCTCATTGACCAACAGCCTGCGCTGCACCTTCACACCCCTCCCCGCCCCAGACCTTAAGATGCTGGAGAGCAGGGAGCTTAGACCGCCTCATGCCCTTGTCCCCACAACCTGGCACTGCAACTGACATAGTGAATGAACGTACTTCTGACCTCTTGGTTATAATGAGGGTATTAACAGTAAAAGTCGATGACAGTTTAAAAGTCATCTGCTCCATGAGTCTGTGTTCCACTGCTAGCTGCTAATAACATGCTGGCGTCCCAAAGTCCTTAATTCCAGGACTTCTTAAGGCTCTCTCAGTACACACCACTTTTCATCACGCTTCTGTGCCTTTGCCATGCTGTTCCAATATTTGGAATGTTCTTTCCCATCTCAGTTGCTCAGAGAGAGAATCCAATCCTTGTAAACTTGGTTCAATGTCCCCTCCTCTAAGAAGTCTTCCCTGACCACTCAGGGCCCTCTTTTGCCCCAGAGTGAACCACTTCTTCTTTCGAGTTTCTCTGCACGTCACACCTACCTGGGTGGTTACCAAGCTTGCTGCTGTACTGCAATGGATATTTCCGTGTGTCTGTCCCCTGATAGCTCTTTGAGGCCAGGAACATGTCACATCATCTCTATGGCCCCAGGACCAAACATGGTAATGTTCAAGCATATTTTGGGGTAGATTTCTCCAAAAGAAAATCTATGTGTATCAGGATAAATTACTACACATGTAGTGCTTAGAACAGTGTCTGGCACATAATAACTGCTACAGACATATGAGCAATTGATACAGCCCAACGGAGCTGTGGTGAGGATTAGATCAGATCATACTTAAAATGTGCCCTGTCCAGAGCCTGGTGTATGGTAAGAGTTCAATTGACAGAAGCTGTTATTTAGTATGAATTTAGCTCAAATTCAGCACATTACATATGAGCTCTTGGGGGAAAAAAACAAACCTGGACAGAAACTCCAAGGCTTTCGATCTCACTCTGCAGTCTCCTGTGAAAGGGAAGTGGGTGTGTCCTGCCGCCTGACTCAGAGAAGGGCGCCCCCTCCCACCTGGTCCTACCCGTCTTCTTGTGTCTGCCCATCCGTGCGGTGATCAGACTTGACCCTGGAGAGTAGCAAAGATCCTATCACTGCCCCAGGGTGGGGGCTGGCAGGAGGGGTTATAATTATGGGTTTCACTGAAATCGTGGATATAATGAATGCTGCTTTCTGCGGCTCCTCTAAGGGTTCTGTGGGCCCCTCCACGACCCCTCCTGCCTGGGTGCCCCCAGAAGCCGGCACTCCCAGCCCAGCGACTAACTTAACTCACTGTGTGTGCTAAGCACTTTATGTGAAGTATCTCATTTAATGCTCACAAAGGGCATTCTTTTCCCCATTTCACAGATGAGGAAACCGAGGCTCAGGGAGGCAAAGGGGGTGGCCAAGACAGGCTCCAAGGTCTTTTTGACCCTCGGGCCTGTGATCTTAACCTCTACCCCAGTTTGCATCCCAAATGGTACCAAAATCTGGTAGTAATCATACAGTTAAGAAACTGGGCTCTGGACCCTAAGAGACCTGGGTTTGATTCTTGGCTCTGACCTGTGTCATCCTGGGCAGTCACATCACCTCTCTGAGCCTGGGTTTCCTTCCAGGTTTGTTGTGAGGACTAGCTGAGAAAATGTATGTAAGTGTCCGTAAGTGCCTGGGACAGATGAGGGTTCAGTAAGAGTCGGATAACATTCATTCACTGTCATTGTCGTTGTTAGGCTGCAGAGTCCTGAAATCACCGTCTACATACATACAGACATCAAGGCGTTAAGAAACCTCTTGGTATTAGACATGCCGCATGTGACATTTCCAATTTTGTCCAGATCCTGAGTCATGAAAAAATGCACTGAGTCCTGGGGTTTCCATTTCGCTTTTATTAAGCCATCAAGTTGTGGGATGTATAGTAAGCAACAGGATCTTGAATGGAAAGCAAATGAAATGGATCCCCCGATTTGCTGTGTGAGTTGCATCCAGTCAATGAACCTCTCCGTTCCTGAGTTTCTCTCTGAGGCTCGTAGTGACCATAGGGTAGAGCCTGGAGCTCTTGGAGGGAAAGGGGTTTTAGAAGCCCTGGGTCATCCTGTCCTTGTTTCCCTTTTCCTGTCACCTGTTTCCGTGATGAATGCCTGGGAGGGGAAGATGTGCAACAGGGAGGAGGAAAGGGAGGGGACTGTTATTTACTGATCTGGGAGCACCTCTTCAAGACAAACCACAGAGCCTCATGTCTCCTGTGACCCACTTCCCTCTGTGGCCCCGAGCAAGTATCACCCTGGCTCGCGGTGACTATGCTACGATCACCTCCCTCCAACTTACTCACCTCTCCCGGCGAGGCAGGAAGGAAATACCGTGCCTGGCATTGGGCAACGCCAAGGCCCAGGCAGGGCTCCATTAAACCCTGAAATGAACCCTGGGTCCCATCTGCCGGGCCCCATCCCCAAGTATGCTGGGGCTTCCTAGGTAATTTGTGAGCTTCTTCACTTTGCCTGTTATTATGTTCCTCTTATTAACGAGTGGGTTTAGGACATTCAGGACTTCCTTAATTATGGCTTCCTCCTTCCTGAGCATTCTGTCTTAGGATTTTTGACACTGTACCGGACAACTCGGTCTTTCCACTGGAAACGGCAAGGTGCGGGATGAGAGACGGAGATGCCAGGCTCTTTCCAGTGGGCAGACGGGGAGCTACTTCAGCTCAGGCCCAGACGGGCTCTTGCTCCCAAGGGCCACCAGCCCACCACCTCCTGTCCCCAGCGGGCAAACCCCACACACAACCAGAGTGGAACTGGGGAGATTCTGTACACACATTTCTTTTAAAATTCAGAGGCCCAGCACTTGGTCTCTAAAAGTAGTAGAGTTCTATCTGGTTCACTGCTCTTTTGAGCTTCCTGGTTTCTGAGGTAGGTCTGTGGGGCAGCTTTTAACTTTTGAGGCACTTTTTCCTCAATTTCTCTCGGGCTGAGATCGGTGGGAGGAAGGGTTGGAGGTGAGGGGACACAGTCCCAGTGAACAAAAACGCCTTTCTTTTCATTCCATGGCATTCGACACACCAGCACGCTTAATAAAACAGGTGGCAGGCCCGGCGAATCCAGGTGCTGATTCAGCCCTGACACCACTTCCCTTTCATCTTGGGCCTCGAATGTTTAACAGCCGCTTAAGGAGAAGAGATGGAAGAGTTTATCTCCTTAATACGCCATCCTGAAACTGCTGTGTGTAATCGTGCTCGTCTCCCCGGAGGCTGGGGGCATCATTTCTGCTTATATTAGTAATTTATCTGGTGTGTCTAAGAACTATTGATAAGGTCATCCTAAAAAACAACAACGACAAAGATGAACCATTGATATGGTTTTTTGGGGGGAAAAAAAAGTAAGTTTATAAAACACAGTATCTGGTGTGCAATTCCATTTTTTGGTAGAAAAAAGATCCAATTTGGACAGAAATACAGTTTGGAAGGTTTAAAAGATAGCATTGAATGGTGGTATAATGCGGTTTTTAAATTTTTTAGTTATTTATTGCCTTTGGCGATTTTGAAAAATTTCTCCAACAAACATACATCATTAGAAATTTTCTTAAAAAAAGAGAAACCCACAACCCCCAGGATATCCATGGTTAATCAAACCCAGGCTTAGCTTAAACTGTCTCTCCAACGCAGACAAAAAATCTAGATGTCAGTAGCTAATTTCCACTTTTATCCCTCATTCCTCAATTCAGGCCCACCTCCCCCCAAGCCCAGGGGGTTGAAGCTAATGAGAAATTATCGTTCATCATTTGTGTTTGACTCTGTAGCACATTTTTTCCCCTAGACCTGGCTTCTCCCCATAATGAGAGCTGTCACCGAAGTACGCAGGGGTGGGAACGGCTGTCTTTCCACAGGTCTAAAATGTTTAGTTTCCCCAGCCTCTGCTTTCTCCTGAAAGGCCAGGGATTAGAACTACTGTTCCGTTCTCAGAGGGGGTTTGTTTATAACAATTTTCTGTTTAAACCTGGGTTGAGGCAACCAGAACCTCGAGTGTGGAACCAGCCTTCTCTCTCCCGTCTGTCTAGGGCTGTATCCTCTGCAGAAGCCAGGAATAAGCGAGGCCTCAGAGAGAGGCTTCTGTTACGGTCTCTTCAGCTTTCTCGAAAATGGCCTGCCTCCCCCCTCACCTGAAGTTAAGCCTGGAAAGTCTTGACATCACGTCACTTTAAGGAAGGAGAAGGGCTTATAAAAAAGATCTAGAAGATCGGGAAGATGACAACCGGTCGTTTGAGAGTAAAACAACATTTTTGGCTGATGAAGCTTGAAAACTGATTTTGAAACCCCAGATCCTAGTTCCCAGGGGAAGGGGAGAAAAAGCCTCCAGGCAGGAGTCAGCTACCGCGGGCCATTGCTCCTCAGCTGTTCTCCAGAGCCTCGCTTCCACTCACGGTCACAAAGCACCGCGGCCCGTGAGGAGGGCCTTCCGAGTGGCCCAGCGCTCCCTTGGGCCTGCTGCCCTGCTGCTGTTTCAGATGACAGGACGCACGCTTCAGAGGGAGGCAACCTCCCAGGAGATTATATTCACCCCAAGGAAGACTTGTGTGAGGAGGGCTTGGGGGAGACAAGAGTATTCGAATGCATACCACGTGCACGGTGGGCACTCGATAAATGAATCTTGGAAAGCTGTCGTTAGGAATGTGAACTTTGGAGCTGGTGGATCTGGGTTCACAGCCCGGTGCTGGCACTGAGACCTGAGCGGTCCTGAGCAAAGGAGAGCTGAATGCCCATGACCTAGGGCTGCTGGGGAGATGAAGTAGGAAAGCTGTCATGCGGTGCAGAAATGAAAGCGTAAAACAATACCTGACAGCACGAGGGAACTTAGGGAGTGTCAGAACTGTTCTGTATCTTGATTGTGGTGGAGGACACACAGCGTGATGCATTGTCAAGACCCACAGAACTGCGCACCGCAAAGAGTGAATTGTGCTTGATGTAAATTTTTAAAAAATTGGTTATCGCAAAGATTTCTTCTGGTTTTGACATTCTATGGATTTCCTCACCTGTAAGACAGAGTTGTTATTGGAAAGGAATGATTACACTGATATGTTTTTGCATTGTGATGGGAAAAAAATGTGTATCCTTTTATAATTTCATTCTTTCACCTCAGTGTCCTGATACCCGTCTGCCTCTGGTCCCTTCAGGATTTACCCAGGCCAGAGATGGCCAAGGATGCCACTCAGAGCCTCCTGTGGTCACCTGGAGCAGCAATACCTCAGAGCTGCACCGTCCAGTATGGTAGCCCTGGCGTATGTGGCTATTGAGACTTGAAATGTGGCTACTGCTACTGAAGAACTGAATATTAAATTTTATTTAATTTTTAATTAATTTACATTTAAACTTGGAAACCGAATCAGTGTAAAATATTTTCCTATTAAAGACAACTTTATTCAGACAGAGAAAGACAAATATCATATGATATCACTTATATGTGGAATATAAAAAAATGATACAAATGAACTTATTTACAAAACAGCAACTGACTCACAGACTTAGAAAACAAACTTATGGTTACCAAAGGGGAAAGGTGGCAGGGTGCAGGGTGGAGGATAGATTAGAAGGTTGGGATTAACATACACACACTACTATATATAAAATAGATAATCAAAAAGGACCTAGTGTATAGCACAGGGAACTCTACTCAATACTCTGTAATAACCTATATGGGAAAAGAATCTGCAAAAGAATAGATATATGTATATGTATAACTAAATCACTTTGCTATACACTTGAAACTAACACAACATTGTAAATCAAATACACTCCAAAAGAAAAAAGAAAAAAAGAAAAAAAAGACAAAAAAAAAGACAACTTTATTGCTTTGGTAGGATTACATTTTTATTTTTAATATATTGTATAATTAATTTTAAAAATTGAGATATAATTCCTATATCATTAAACTCACTATTTGAACATATACAACTCAATGGCTATTCATACATTCGCAAGGTTGTGCAACCATCACCACTAATTCTAGAATATCTCTTCACCCCCAAAAGAAACCCTGTACCTATTAGCAGTCACTCCACAATCCCCCCAACTCCCAGCCCCTGGCAACCATCATCTACTTCCTGTCTCTATGTATTTGCCTATGCTGGACATTTCATATAAATGGAATCATGCAATATATGGTCTTTTGTGTCTGGTTTCTTTCCCTTAGCCTCTGTTTTCAAGGTTTCCTCATGTTGTACTTTATTCCTTTTTAAGGCTGAATAATACTCCATTGTATGAATATACCACCTTTTGTTAATTCACCAGTTGGTGGACATCTAGGTTTTTCCACTTTTTGGCCATTAGCCCTTGAAAATGTAGCATCCAAATTGAGATGTGTTATAGTATAAAATATATACCAGATTTCAAAGACTTGTACAAAAAAAAGGAATATAAGATCTCCTCATTAATACTTTGTTTATACTGACTACACATTGAAACTATTTTTAATACGTTGGGTTAAATAAAATATATCATTTTTTAAAAAGAGAGCCTAAGAACAAGGCAGGGGAGGTGTGAGCTGTTGAGGAGGCGGCGGGGCCTGTCCCCCCCAGGATCTCGCCCTTCAGTGCCCCCTGCCCAGTGGTGAGCCTGAATGAGGAGCAGGGTGGGCCAGGCAGCAGCAACAGTCACTCTTGGAGTCACCCTGCCTTGGCACCGAGGGGAGCTGCAGAGAGGACAAGTCCAGGCAGGAGGTGGTGAATGATCTCCCCCCTGGGAGGGGAGCCGGGACTGCAATTATTGGACAAAAGGAGTAATTGGAGCGGCCAGTGACAACAGCGGCTTCTCCTTGCATCTGGCCTGTGCCGGCCCACAGAGTTGCTCAAGTCCCCACGAGCTCCTGGGCTCCTCTCCTCGCCTGGGAGCAAGGGCAGCTATGGGAGAGGCTTTTTTCCTCTGGGCACCAGGCGGCTGGCTCCTGAGCAGCCATTGCGAGGCTGGAGCCCAGGCCCTGCTCTGTCACTACCTTGCTGTGTATCCCTGGGCAAGTCCCTTCCACTCTCTGGGCCTTGTCAGAACTGGATTAGATGATTTGGAAGGTGTTTTCCAGCTTTAACTTTTTAGGGCTCTGCAAAAAGTCCTGAGTTAGATGGATGTGAGCTCAGTCCTGGCTTTATCCTTACCAGCTGCGTAACTTCTCTGTTCCTCATTTCCCCGTCTTTAAGATGGAGAAAATAGGGACTTCCCTGGCGGTCCAGTGGTTAAGACTCCCCGCTTCCAATGCAGGGGGCGTGATTTCGATCCCTGGTCGGAGAACTAAGATCCCTCATGCTGCATGGTGTAGCCAAAAAAAAAAAAAAGATCGAGAAAATAATTGTTACCTCACAGTGATACTGCAAGTGTTAAATGAAATAGTCATTGCTGACACTTAGCACTCACTATGTACCAAGCACTGTCATAAGTGCTTTGCACGGATGAGTTTATTTAATCTTCCCACCAAACCCTCTAAGGCAGGTCTCATTAGTCCCATTGTCCAAATTCATACAGTGAGGATGCTTCAGAGCAAGAGTTTTGAACCCACAATGCCCAGCTCCAGAGTCTGTTTCCTTATCCGCATGCCAACCTGCCTCCAGCACAGATGGGAAGCATAATAAATCCTCGATAAATGTTGGAAGGGAGAGGAAGGCAGAATCCCATGATTGTTAAAATACCTCTGTTGGAATCACTATTGAGCAGATGAGGACACCAAGCCCCAAAGGATAAGGTGATGTGTCCTGGGCCACCGCCAAAATGGTGACAGTGTGAAACCCAAGTATCCTGGCTCAGAGCTCCCCTAAGTATTTGAAACTGGAGTGGATCTCTAGTTATACATGCAAATCTGCTGGCAGATACAGAGCCCCGGCCCAGGCTGATCTCAGAACTTATCACATGGCTGATTAACATCTGAATATCAGGGCAGTGCTTCCGGAACTGCCTTTGCCTTCCTCTGTGCATAGTCTCTGAATTTCCTCCAGGTACCATTCTTAGTTGTTAGGTTTTGCATTATTAAGAACTGGCTGTTCAGGGCACTTAAAGTCACTCTGTCTTCTGAGACTCTGTTCAGATATTTCGTGCGTGTTTATTATGAATAGAGCATGTACTAGGCATGGGAGCTACACATAGAAGGAACTGCCTCCCTGCCCCGCCCTCTGGGAGTTCCCAGTTGAATCAGACAGATAGAAGAAATCTCCTTGCTCAAGAATAATTGCTTATAGATGGACAAAAATGATAAAAGCCAGTGTTGGTGATGGTACAGGGAAACAGTCACTCTCATTCCTTGCTGATGGGAAAGGAACTTGGTGCAAACTTTCTGGAGGGCAGTTTGGTAACAGGCATAAAAAATCATAAAATTGTGCCTACCCTAAAAACCCCTGCAATTCTACTTCTTGAAATTGGCCCCAAGGAAATAATGATGGCTGGGCACAAAGATTTAGCCATAGTTAATTTCACACAGCATTGTTTATAATAATGAAATATTGGATATGACCTAAATATCCATCAGTGGGGGACTGATAAATGAGGTCAGTCTTCCATATAAAGGTCGTCATGGAATATCTGATGTTGGAAAGAGATTCACATTGTTGGCTAGTAGGGGTAAAAAAGCAGGTTACAAACAGTATCTATGGTGTGATGGCACTTTTTTTTTTTTTTTTGGAAGAATATGCATTTGCTGTAATAAGAGCTAACTTTTTTTTTTTTTAAGAGCTAACATTTGTTGAGTCACTTTTAGGCATTGTTTCAACCCTATAACATAGATGCTCTGTTTAAAATTTAAAACATTTTTTTATATCATAGATGCTCTTTTTATTTTCATTTTACAATTGAGGAAATGAGGCTCAGAAAGTTCAAGAGACTAGCCCACAGGTATATAGCTAGGATTAGAGTCCAGCCAGAGAGGCTGTGCATTTAATTGTGGGGCGATGGTCTTCCTCTAAACAGAATAAAGGGTAGGAAAGAACAATGGTGGTTCTCTTTGGATGGAAAATTATCAGAATTTAATTTTTTTCTTCATTATATTTACCTGCATTTTCATTTTCTCCCCCTCTCAAAGACCAAGGGTTGCTTTTTTTTTTTTTTTTTTTTTTTTTTTTTATAAATTTATTTATTTATTTATTTTTGGCTGTGTTGGGTCTTCGTTTCTGTGCCAGGGCTTTCTCCAGTTGCGGCAAGCGGGGGCCACTCTTCATCGCGGTGCGCAAGTCTCTCACTATCGTGGCCTCTCTTGTTGCGGAGCACAGGCTCCAGACGCGCAGGCTCAGTAGTTGTGGCTCACGGGCCCAGCTGCACCGCGGCATATGGGATCTTCCCAGACCAGGGCTCGAACCCGTGTCCCCTGCATTGGCAGGCGGATTCTTAACCACTGCACCACCAGGGAAGCCCAAGGGTTGCTTTTGAAATGAGAAAAATCATTATTTTATTTCAAAAAACACTGACCTGTTGAATTCTACAAATCAAAGAAACCAAAAGCTTGACCTGTCAAGAGGGTTTTTCCCTGGCAAGTCCTCCACTTGCCAGAGGGTTGTTTCAGGCTGAGGGCAGAAAACCCTAAGTTCTGATCTTTAGAACTGTAATGGGGGAACCTCATCCCCCGCCAGGCCCCCCTCAGGCAGAATCCCAAAGGGCAAGGTTCCAGCTGGTGGGTTCCAGTCTTCCCATCAGCCCCTGAATTCCAAGGCCTGGACTTCACCAGCAATTCAAAGGTGGGCACTCAGGTCATAGTGGCCCCATTGTTCATATTGCAAGGCTTCCAACCAATCCATTTCAGAATGAGGTAGGCAAGGAGAA
Organism: Balaenoptera ricei; assembly: GCF_028023285.1. Classification (NCBI taxonomy): domain Eukaryota; kingdom Metazoa; phylum Chordata; class Mammalia; order Artiodactyla; family Balaenopteridae; genus Balaenoptera; species Balaenoptera ricei. The sequence goes on from NC_082639.1 coordinate 18,932,993, forward strand.
GCCCAAAGCAGGTGGCAAAGATACTTAAAAAATAAAAGAAAGATTTTTTTTGTCCCAGATCAGCCAGGGATCCCCTGGAGTCACCCCCACCAGGGAGTTAGCTGACATTTTTTTCCTCTTGGGCTGACTGGCTGCTGTGATGTGTTTATGATGAAAGTATCTGTCACAACAGCTCTTAGAGGACTATAGCCTGTGTTTCCACCCTCTGAGGAAGGGAGGGGTTGGGAGCAGGCCAAAGCACTGTTGGGGGAGGGGGGAGGAGGAGGCAGGGAGTTGTAATCATAATAAAAACAGCAAAATGATAATAATAATATGCTCAACAAACATTTACTGAGAACTCACACATTCTGAGAGGTTTACATGCATTGTCTCATTGAATGAACCCTCCCTTAAAAGCCATGAGGTAGGCACTGTTATTATACCAGTCTCGAAGGTGGGAGAACCCAGGCTGAGTGATATTAAGTAACTTGCCCATGGTCATGTTGTGCGGCTGATAAATGGTAAAGTTAGGGTTATAAACCCAAGTCCTCCTCTTGTTAAGTACCCACTTCCTGGAGCTCTGGGAGCCCCCCAAAGCCTTTACATTTCCCAGAAAACACATACACACACACACACACACACACACATTTTCAATTTCAGGGAAACTGCTGTTTTCAAGTCTCTTGGCTAGAAAGATGTCACATTTCTCCTGGATTTATGTGATGCCACCTTGGAGACTGTCCAGCTAAATGGCTCTGAGATCAGGCAGTCCTGGGTTTGCATCCTATTTCCAGCACGACACGTTTCTGTGACCTTAGGTCTCAGTATTCTCGGTGTACAATGGAGACTCATAATAATAATACACACACACACACACACACACACACACACACACACACACACACGCATACGATCACATAAAGCTTGGAAACAAAGATACTATTAATTTGCCTGTATTATAATGTAACACAGCTAAACCATTCACATTTGTTATGCATGTTTTTCTGTTTTCAGACTTAATGGCTACTCTGAATTTATCTCATGGGGGTTGTGTGTGTGTGTGTGTGTGTGTGCGTGTGTGTATACCTATATATACTTGTGTAAACACATACATATATATAATTAAATATATGTGTAAGGAACTTAGCACACAGCTTGGCACACAGTAGGTGCTTAATACATGATAGCCGTTTTTGTTGTTCTTTATTTTTATGAATCTAGCCTCAACTCAATCTCGCAAACATTTGTCAAATACTTGCTGTGTGAGGGTCTTCCATGAATAATTCTCATGGAAGGCTGTCTATGTTGAGTGATGGGCTGCCAGTATAGACAGAGTGCTTTGAGAGAATAACAGACAAAGGAGTGCATTCTTGGCGGGGAGATCTAACTGGTAAGATTTTAATTTTTAGATTAAATTTACAATACAGGGAAATACACAAATCTTAAATGTACAATTCAATGAATTCTGACAAATGTACACACTCATATAACCACCACTGGAGTCAAGATATAGAGTATTTCCTTACCTCAAAAGCCCCTTTGTGTCCCTTCCAATCAATCCTACTCCTCAAAGGCAACCACAGTTCTGATTGTTGTTTTCCACAATAGATTAGTTTTGCTTATTTTTGATCTTCGTATAAATGGAATCGTTTATAATGTCCTCTTTTTGTGTCTGGCTTTCATTTAACATGGGTGGCGGGTTCTGAACTGAGCCTCGTTGCTAGGATTGAATAAGTATCAATGGGGGCAGGGGAGGGAATCTGAGGCAAAAAGAATAGCCTGAGAAAAGGCAGGAAGGGAGAAAGACAAACATAATGTGTTTTGAGGGAGGTGCTGTGACTAGAATAAGGGGTACTCAATGGGAAGTAGTAAGAAAGAAGGATGAAAAGGTAGGTTGGAGTTTTACTTTGCAGGGTTTTAAATGCCAGGTCAAGGCATGTGGACTTGATCCTGAAGGAAGGAGGTTGCCACACAGGATTCCTGGACAGAAAAGTGGACTGATGAGATCTGGGTTTTGAGACGATATATACACAGCAGGAAGCATAAAATGGAGTAGGAAGAGTCTGGAGGCCAGGAGACCAATTATTTGATCATTCATTCATTCACCCAAAAAGTATTTATCTGATTCTGGGCTCTGGACTTTGATTATTCTCCAGTACATTCCATCCCTGGCTCTGGTCCTTGGAATAGGAAGTGAATAAGTGTTGTAAACCCTGTCTGCTGGTTGTTTCAAATTCTACTCCTCCTCTTCCCAAATTCTGAAAAATCCCTGATCTTTTTCTGAAAGTAGCATCCTCATCAAGTCTTGTTAGCAGAATCTTCATCCCCATTTAGTATGTATTTCTCAAAGACCCTACTGAGCAGACATCACCTTAGATTATTTTGCATGTTAGACTAGCCCAGAGAAATATGAAGGTCAATTTTCTGCTTTGGTGGTGGGCTGGGGGTAGCATTTCTCTAAGTGTGTTTCACAACGGATCACTGGTTCTATGGGTTTTATAGGCATGTGGTGGAGATGGGGGCAGGGGGAGATGATTTCATGGTCATCTCAGTTTGGGAAACCTTGGGTTGAAAAAATAAACAAAACAGGATTCCTAACTGCAGAAATTTTCAGAGACTTGACTTGATAGCTGTACATTGTTAATTTCTAATAAGAGCATCTGGTATGAAGCTTTTCCCAAGTATTTCGATCCCAGAACCTTTTCTGCCTGGAGCATCTTTGGCATTCTTGGGTCTCCCAGAATGCATTTGTAAGATTCCCTGACATGACTTGAGAGGACTCAGAAGCAGTTTGGGTCCAGGAGAGTTACAGAGCAAACTGCCCAGGAAGGTTGAGCCAGAGCAGGGTAGAGCCCATGGCTGTGAAGAAGAGGGAGCTACTTCCTCAGGAAGGCATAGGGAAAGGAGCAAAGGAAGTGGGCTTGAGCTGGACCTAGCAGTTACACAGAAGTAGGAAGAGGAAAGAAACTTCCAGCTAGAGAAGGAACTGGCTCAGGGCTAGACTGGAGCCTGGAAAGGACATCCACACTGCAGAATTCTTACAGAAACTTTATCTTCAAAACTGGCTGCATCTGGACCCTGCATTTGCTGGACAGGAGGAAAAGGTCCATGGTTACTGGCCATTGGACATGACAGTGATCAGGAAAGAGCGTCCCCCATCGCAATATCTATCCCTAGAACCAGCCTCCTTCCCACAGACAGAGGAGCCCTAAGCTGTCAAAGGACTAAAAGATGATCAGGTGGGTCTTCCAGAAAACAGAGTCTGAGATTTCATAAAAGGTGAGCAGATCTCTGCCTGGGCAGACTTCACCAAGAAAGCTTCACTTAAGTTTGCACACTGAAGTCATGGCTGCAGCAGATGTTCTGCAATAACACAAGTCCCAGCACCACCACTTACTCTAAGCAAATCACTTTACTTCTCTGGACCTCAGTTTTCTCACCTGAAAAATTAAAATCATATTTTTTCCCCACAGTGAATCCAATATTTTTTTTTAAGTAAGATAATGGGTATAAGATGTCTGGTATGCTGTTGGGTACTCAGGGCTTCATAAAAGATACCTCTGTTTGTTAGTTACCACCAATAAATTCCTCTTAGGCCCACTGTCTCTGTAGAGGGAAATTTGTTACGTTAAAATGGTTAAGTGATGTTTTACTATAGAGGGTAAAAACTGGTAGAACGAGTTGAAACCAATTGCTTTTCATTTTCTGCAAATCCCACACATCTCATCCCCCTGCGGGTTCAAACAGAGCATAAGAATAACTCAGTGGGACTCTGCACTAACGGAGACTCACTGGGGAGGGACTCTTGTTCTTAGGGATGCTGAACGCCTCCTCCATTCCCAGCATCTGTCTCCTGCAGGGGGTGGCTCAGACTGCTTGGGGGGCCAAGAAGGGGGGTAGGGTCAGAGGTCACTAGACCAAAAAGAAAGCGTTCTAGTTCCCTGGCGGGGCCTGTTTTACGACAGATCAGAACATTCCCAGGCTCCAGAGGAAACATCCTTCCCTTGTCATAAACTAATCCATTCTGGTAGAGTGAAGGGTGATGCTTGCTCAAGGCACAGAAGGGTAAAATCCCAGGGTATGATGTTGGGGGCTGGCTAGTTCATTGTGACGCTTTCTTTGCTTTCTACATGGAGTCCTGGCTGTGGCTCTAGAAAGCATCTTGGGGTCTTTTTAACAGTTCCTTGGGTCGAGAAGCTTCAGCCTAGAGGCTGCTGGATGGGGTGGCTTTTGAAGATGGTGTCAAGGTCCTGGGATTTGTGAAATGTAGTCTTGGCAGATAAAGTCATCTGGTACTAATTCTTTTTTCCTTTCTTTTTTTTTTTTTTGTACCTTCGAAGTCACAGTTCACAGATCTTACACAGCTAGAAAGAAGCCAAGTGACCTTCAAACCCAAAACTTTCATTTCACAGTTGAAGAAACTGTGGCTCAGAGAAGGGAGTTAACTTGCCTAAGGTCAACACAGCCAATGAGCAGCAGAGTTGGAACTCAAACCCCAGTCTCTTGACTCTGGGTCCAGCACTGTCTCCCCCACTGCAAGACAATAGTACTGATAACAACTATGTGCTGGGCACTATATTAAATGCTTCACATGCATTTAATCCTCATAACCACCCTATGAAGTAAATACTATTATTATTCCCATTTTACAGATGAGGAAACAGACTCCGAGACACAAATTATGAAGTTCAGGGTCCCAGCTAACAAAAAGCTGAGCCAGGTTTTGAACCTGGGTCTAGGGCTCTAGAGATCTGGAGCTTGTCATCATGAACACTAAACTGTCTAATGCACAGTAAGTCTTTAAATTGAGAGCTTTAACTTTCAACACCCCAAGCTACCTCATAGGCTTCCGGGAACCCCCAGGGACTGGAGAGTGGAAGAGAGTGAAACATAAGCTCCCGAGCTTGTCCCATCCAGACAGGGCTGTGTCTGAGATGCCACTTAGTCCAAATGAAATACTGTGACCCTCTATTGCCTCCTCAATCCAGAGGCCACTAGTAGTTTGGAAATATGTACAAACAGCCAAAGCCACTGGCTAGAGTCAAGTCACTGTCATCTGCCTATCAAGACTCTTATCTCCATGGAGATTTCCCTAGGGCCCATCAATGGGTAAAACTGTGGGTATCTGCACATGACCTCGGAGGGTACGAATGACTGAGTTTATTGTGAAAGGGGAGTAGGTTGAGGCTGAAGGAAATCTCTCTTTAGGGAGAGCTGTCAAGCCGTGACTCAGATTTCAAAGGCTCCTGGGCAGAGGGGAACACTTATGCTCACGTCCCCTGTGAGGCTGGGGAACCTGGTGACTAAGTTCCATCACCAGGCACACCTGCCCTGGGCTGAGTGGCAGGAGCAAAGGAAGAGGCAAGAGAGGAACTCACTGTTTCACTGGGGAGGCCAGATAGGCCCAACCCTAATGATAGCAACAATAGCTCACTTTATCAGGACTTAGTGTACAAGAGTGGTGTAAATGTTTGGCATGTGTTACCTCATTTAAAACCCTACAGGGGCTTCCCTGGTGGCGCAGTGGTTAAGAATTCACCTGCCAGTGCAGGGGACACGGGTTCGAGCCCTGGTCTGGGAAGATCCCACATGCCGCGGAGCAACTAAGCCCATGCGCCACAACTACTGAGCCTGCGCTCTAGAGCCTGTGAGCCACAACTACTGAGCCCACGTGCCACAACTACTGAAGCCCGTGCGCCTAGTGCCCGTGCTCCACAGAAAGAGAAGCCACCGCAATTGGAAGCCCGCGCACCGCAACCAAGAGTAGCCGCTGCTTGCTGCAACTAGAGAAAGCCTGTGCACAGCAACGAAGACCCAAGGCAACCAAAAAAAAAAAAAAAACCCTACAAGGTAGGAGTGACTTTAAAGATGAAGAAACTGAGGATCAAAGAGATCAAAGACTTGCCCAAGGTCACAGAGGCAGTAAATGGTAGAGTCAAGATTTGAACTCAAGTAGTTCATCTCCAGAATCTAAGCTCTCAACTAGATGTGCTCTACCGTCTGTGCGTGTGTGCATGCGTGCGTGTGCATGCGTGTGTGTGTGTGTGTACATGTGTGTGTGTTGTGTGCTGGGGCAGGTGCTCTGCAGTACAGACTCCTGCATCACCTGGAGGGTGAGATTAGAGAACTCTCGTGGAATCGGAATCCTCCAACACACATGAATCCGTGAAATTCGATAGCAAAAAAGATTTAGCAAAACTCCAGTTGTAGATACAGAAACGAGGAAAGGTTTTCGCCAGTAGAGGGATTTGATGAAGGTTCACCCACCAGGCTTCCTTGTGGGCAGAAAGAGACAGTATTCGTTTCTCTCCGCAGCCTGTGGTACACATGCTTGACCAGAGCAGGTCCTCACTAAATTGACTGAATGACTGCTTATTCAGGCAACAGAAAGTGGTGGTTCGGAAATTGAGCTTTTGAGCCAAACAGCCTGAGTTCAGTTCCCAGCTTGGTCACTCTAGGGCCGCGTGACATGATGAGGTTCCTTCGCCTCTAAGCCTGTTTCTACACCTGTAAGACAGAGGTGATGGCTATACCTAAATCTTTGGGCGTTTGTGAGGATTGAGTGGAACAGGGTGGGTAACGTGCTGAGTACAGTCTGGCACATCGTTAAGTATTAAAAAAATGAGAACTACTCATTAAAGAATACCTTTTTTTTTTAAGGCTTTTAAATTAATTAATTTGTTTATTTTTGGCTGCGTTGGGTCTTCGTTGCGGCACACGAGCTTTCTCTAGTTGCGGCAAGCGGGGGCCACTCTTCATCGCGGTGCGCGGGCCTCTCACTATCGCGGCCTCTCTTGTTGCAGAGCACAGGCTCCAGACGCGCGGGCTCAGTAGTTGTGGCTCACGGGCCTAGCCGCTCCACGGCATGTGGGATCTTCCCAGACCAGGGCTCGAACCCGTGTCCCCTGCATTAGCAGGCAGATTCTCAACCACTGCGCCACCAGGGAAGCCCAAGAATACCTTTTTTTAATAAGTATTAAAAAAATGAATAATGTGTGAACACAGCTGGGTCAAGAAGTGGAGGAGGTTCCAGAGCAATCGGGGAATGCAAGGGGGGAGGTGATGGAGCCAAATAAATGAGCCCAGTCTGGGAGGGAAAGCCGGCCACAGCATGGCACGTGCCCAGGCAGCGTGGGCAGCCTGTCCAGAACACCGGCTGAGAGGTGAGTTGGGGCAAGTGAGGGGCGGTGAATGGTTGGTGACCTGTGAGTGACCACCTTCCCAAGGGAAGAGCCCGAGGGGCCTGATCCTGGTGTAAGACATGGCTCTTAGGCCCCTCTAGACCACAGTTTCTAAATCATTCCCCCTTCCCTTCCCCACTGCTTGACCACCTTACCGCAAACAGAGGGACTTAAAATTCTTCTGGGCAGGCCAGCCGTGGATTCAGAAAAACCCTCCCCTGAATGTCCAAGGTCCAAGGTCAAGCACTTAACCTCTGACCACATGGCCTCTGCCTTCCCCAGAAGGTACTGAGCTCAGAAGGCCCTAGCAAATCCCTTCCCCTCCTACCACATCCCCCTCCAGTGAGATCAGATCTAAACAAACACCAGAGGCAGCCTTGGAAGGAAAACCCTTAAGGAAAAGGAAGGGACCTTATGGGTTAATTGTGCCTATTTGAACCTCCCTGAGCCTGAAGCAGGCCACACCCGGCCCATCCGCCCCACCCGGCCCCACCTCACTCTAACCTAGGAAGACAGCCCTGACCCCAGACACTAACTTCTTCCATTCAGCACTGGGGTACCAGGACCCCCTCTGTCCAAGCCAGGCCTTGAACATTTTTCCTCTGTAGTTCCTCAAGGAAATCCTCATCTGAATCCCCAAGTCCCCAGTTTGACCCCTTCAGATAGATGAAAGAGAGGGGGAAATACATTTTTAGCCTTGTTGCCAGGGTGGTAGGGATTAACAGGTGTTTCTCAGCAAACCTCTCTTATTTGGAAGTGGGCAGTATCTTGTTTAATGGCCCTTTTCCGATGCAGGCTGATGATGGCCCACAGTAGCAGGTGGGCTACTAGGGCCTGAGGCCAGGTCCCTGGAAAGAGTGGACCTCAGGGGCTGAGCCAGCTGGGTTCTGTTCTTTCCAGTGGGTCTTCTCCTTCCACGATTGAGGCTACATTCTTCCTGGCACTCCTCTCTCTAGCTGCCTCCTGTTCTGTCTGGATCCTGGCAACAGAGAAAGAATCTCCAGACAGCACTCTGGCTGCTTCTTCCTTCTCAGCTCAGGGATAAGCCTTCTCTGATTTATTACTCTTTAATAACTGTAAATAGTTTCTTTTTTTTTCTCTATTAACGGAAGAAATAATGTCGACAGATAAGCAAAAAGAATAAGCTATAAATCACCCCTGAGCCTATCACCCATGATACTCTCTGGTGTGTATCTTTCCTCTTCTTTCTCTATTCATGTAAATGGATTTTAAAAATAGGAATGGATTAATTTACTAAAGGTAGAGTAAGTGAAAGACTTAAAGTACGGAATCAGACCCAGGTTCAAGACCAGCTCAGAGACTCCCTGGAAATGACCTTGGGTAAGTCACTTCACTCCTAGGCCTCACTTTCCTCATCTATAAAATAAGGATAGTAGTACTTACTTCACAGCGTTGTCTTGAGGATTAAATGAGATTAAACAACTGAGCCCGGTGCCTTGCACACAGCAAAAACTCAAAAATGCTAACAATTGTGCTGTAAGTGTAGGAAGTAATTTCCATGGTGCTAAGGGGGCTTCTGTAGCATCCTTTTGAACCATGACTCAGTATCCAACTACAATTCAAGTATCTTAATTTACTTCACTGAGTCTCTGCTGAAGGGTATTTATATTAATTCTGATTTTTCAGGATTGTAACAATGCTCTGATGCATATCCTTGCAGATAACTCTTTGCACACAGATTATTTGCTTAGGCTAAATTCCTATGAGTGAAACTGTTAGATCAAAGGATGGGCTAAAATCTAAAGCCAAAGTTTGGACTGATTCACACTCACTCTAGCAAGGAGAGAGCCTGTTTTCTCTCACCCTTGCCAACACCAGGGTTCAGCATCTTTTCTTTCATCTTTATCAACTTGATAAGTGGAAAAAACAAACAAACAAACCCTACTTGTTTGCTTGTTTCCAGGGTTTTCAGACTTTCTCTTGGTTTTTTTAAGGGGAGCTTTCAGGATGACTTGAGACCCCGTGATTCCTCATGTCCTTCCATTCCTCTAGAAGGAATGTAGGTCATGTTATTGGCAGAACTGTGATAAAAATCTAAAGTACAGAGTGTAAAAGGGCCTAGAGGCTGTCCACTCCTTGTCCTGACTCTTCATGAGCACAACTTCCAGGTCCTTCCATGCCTTCAAATCAGGGCTATATTCTCTATGTCTGGTGTGTGGCCTATCCCTCCACTTAAGTCCAGGGACAGGGTAGAGAAGAATATTAGGATGAAATAGACCTTTAGGTGAACATCCAGGATGGTACTTACGGGACCCACAGGATCCATAATGGTGTCTATGGTAACGCTTTATCCCAAATTTGAGGTTCCAATCCAAACTCCTTTGCTTAAATAGGGGTGCTTTCTCTGAACCTCAGCTTATGTATCAAATGGGGCCAGTAATACATTCTGCCCCCACCTCTCTGTGGCCTTATTAGAGGAGATAAAGCATAGGAAAACACTTTGTAAACGGAAAAGAGCTTTACACATAGAAGGGGCTGTTTCTAAGGGAGGTTGAGTGCTGAGTGCTGTGAACTAAGCTGTGTATTGAGGCTAGAAATGGGTGGTGGCTGGGGACCCCTTCCTAAGCTGGGTGCTCACCTATAATACCAGCTACCTACTCCTTGCCATTGGTTCTACATTGAGATCTTATTTAATCCTCAGGTCAACCCCACTGAGGGATGATGGGGACACTGAAATTTACAGAATTGAGTCACTGGCCCAAAGGTATATGCTAATAAAAGGGAGGGCAGGGATTCAAACTTTGGAGGTCTTCCCTGTGGGGTGGGGGTAGAAGGCCACACAGCTGATTTGCCCAGAACGTCAATGATCTTGTGTAAATTATACACATTCACTCATTTTTCATTTATTCAACAAATATTTATTGAACACTTGTTGAGACCTGGGACAGGTGTCATGTGAGATTTATTTTTCCTTGTAGAGTTTCTGTAGTCCAGAAGCTAACAAATCCTTCCCATCTTGCAAATGTTATCAACCAACCTATCTTTCTTCCCTCCTTCCCTCTTTCCTTCCTTCCTTCCATCCGTCCATCCATCCATCCATACTAGGCTTTGTTCCAAAAAGGAACTCAGGAGGCTGACTGTTTCCATGGCTTTGGGGTCAGGTAGAGGTTGCTTTGATCCTATCTCTGTTACTAAGTAGATAGCCAAGTGACCTTAGATGAGTTACCTCACCTCTCTGATTCTGTTCCTCTTCTGTAAGATGGGGATACTTATGACCACTACTCCACAGGACTCAAGAGAATTACATGATATGCAATAAAGCTCCTGGACTGTGCCTGGCATGTACTAAGGACACTGGGTTATCTCCTTTAACCCTCACAGTGATCATTTCACTGAGGAGGAAACATGGGTAATGAGGAGGTGAAGTTGCTTGTCCAAGGTCTCGGGCAGTTGACTCCAGAGTTACTCCTTCAGTAACCTGGCCAGTCTCCAGGAGTTTGCCAATCTCTGTCTGGGATGAATTATGCGATCCCATAATGCAGGGAGGAGTGAGATAAAGCATCTAAAGACAGTATCATAGAGTAAGTGCTCAGTAAATGATAATAATTCTAATTAAGATCCGATCTGATTCCTGAGCTCACTGCCTAGAGCCTGCAGGTTGGACAGCCCCCCAATCTCTATCCATGGACCTCACAGGGAAGCTCTGGGCAAGGACTGAGTTTTTACTATCTTTATCTCCATCTTTACTGCAGGAAGAATAGGGACAGGATGACCATTTAGTCAAAGGGCATTTATTTTGGTTTAATGACATTTACACTGGGGCTTTGTTTAGAATTTCTAATTACAAAAGCACCATCAATGCAGAAAATTTGGTGGGAGAGGGGAGATAGGGGAACAATTAAAATCCTGTCATTTCGGCACCCACAGAGAAGCACTGTTGACATTTGGGTATTTGTCTGTTCTATATTTTTATATAGGCCAACAAATTTTCATTAAGTTTGGGATAATCATGAAGTGTTTTTTCTTTTTTATAAATTTATTTATTTATTTATTTTTGGCTGCGTTGGGTCTTCGTTGCTGCGTGCGGGCTTTTCTCTAGTTGTGGCGAGCAGCGACTACTCTTCGTAGCGGTGCGTGGGCTTCTCATTGCAGTGGCTTCTCTTGTGGGGCCTGGGCTCTAGGTGTGCAGGCTTCAGCAGCTGTGGCTTGTGGGCTCTAGAGCGCAGGTTCAGTAGCTCTGGTGCATGGGCTTAGTTGCTCCGCGGCATGTGGGATCTTCCCAGACCAGGGCTCGAACCCGCGTCCCCTGCATTGGCAGGCGGATTCTCAACCACTGCGCCACCAGGGAAGCCCAACCATGAAGTTTTAATGTGTTAGAAAAGGAAGGGCTGTTAGCAGGACCATCATGCCCAATAGTGCAGGTCTCCTGCTGTAAACAGCCCTGTGACTGTGCAGTGCACAACCTTCACAGATGTACAAAGCAGCCCTGGCTCTCAGCACTCACTTAACTCATGGTCCTAACCTTTACTCCTCCCCAACATGCCAAGAATGTCACACTCTTTTGGAACAGTGGCTCACGGGCAGTCATGACCCTGGAAAGCAGAGGGAGGAATGAAGGACTGTGCCATCCTCCAGGGGGGCAGATTACGATGTCTGGAGGTGGAATATTTCTTTTACAGAAGTAATCTAGAAAAGAAAACCTAGGTGACAGTATGTACCTCTGCCCTTACAGTGATTCACTCATCTTGTCTTATAGAGAGGGAAACCAAGGCTCTGAGAAAAGAGATTTACCCAGTCACACAAGCTGGCAAGCAGCCAGTGGTTGGGCAGAACTTGAACCCAGGATAATTCCTAACTTAGTCTAGTTCTACAAGAGTGGAGGTAGAAAGATGTGGGTTCAAATCTCAACTCTTTCACTTAATTAGCTTTTGCCTTTTGCCAAATCATTTAACCCCTCTGAGTCTCAGTCTCTCTGCCTGTGAAGTGAGGTAACAGCTTCCTCACTGGGTTTAAATGAGAATTAAATGAGGGAAAAAAAGCTTTCCTAACAATTACTGAGTGCTCTGTGCCAGGCGCTGCACAAGGCACTTCACATACATCATCTCATTTAACTCTCACAATAAGCCTATGAGGGGGATACTATTTTTATAACCATTTACAGGTGAGGAAACAGGCTCAGAAAGCTTAAGTCACTTGCCCAACATCACACAGCCAGTAAGTGGCTGGGCTGGGATTTCAACCCAGGTCTGCCAGTCTCAGAGCAATACTATCAGATGACACAGGTAACTCTTAGCACTGTGTTTGCAAAATACAAACATGAAATAAATAGCAGCCATCATTATTTACTATTATTGTGAATATAATTATTATGTCACATATGATTGGATAATCTCTGTTTTCAATCTCCTCTGCCAAGAAACCAAGAACTGGGCCAATCTGAGAAGGGGAAGAGACGGCAGCCCAGCCAAGCCCCGGCCACGCCCATGCTACAGAGGAGAAGGAGCGGGGCAAGAGCAGGAGCAAAGCCTGGGTAGTGTCTAAAACCTTGGCGGCTTTCAACGAAGGCCTACAACAGCCAGTACCTCCATATTGGGAGGCTTAGCTCCTGCTGGAGGGGTCTGGTGACCTTATAAACTGGCTCATGGTACCCTGCCTACCTATCCCAGACCACTAGTCCCTCCATCTCATCCAGGGTGCCTTCTGGAGCCTTCCATGTGTGGAGACATAGAAACCCTCTGCCCCATGATTTGGGCCTCTGCTGATCTCTGCAGATGGGTGCGGGTGATTAAAGACGCAAGATCCAGAGGTAGAGGGAAAGGACCCATTTTAAAGAGCCCAGCGAGCACAGACACGCTGCCTGGAATCCCAGCCTCCACCTGAGCCCAACCAGCATGAGTCACCCCCACGGCCCTTTACCTGTGAGTTGCAACACAGCTGACAGAAACTCCACAGCCTTTCAGGAGGTGGGCGGACAGGTACACAGACAAGTGTGCCATCCTTTGGGCTATAGTAAGCTTTGCAGTTACAACTGGCACCAAATGGCCCTCCTGCCACCAATAACCCCTGTCGAGTGCTTGGGTACCCAGGCTCTGCTGTCAGATCAGATCCCAGCTCTAGCTCGACCACTCCCAGGCCCTGCAGCTTAAGTAACTTATTTAATCACTTCGTATCTCAGTTTCCTCATCTCTAAAACAAGCATAACAGAAGTGCCCATTGCATAGGGTGGTTGTAAGGATCAGATGAGACAATGTATGTAAAGGCTTAGCACAATGCCTGACGCACACGGTACACTGAGCGCCCACCACGTGCCAGACACTGTGGAAGGCGCTGAAGATACAACAGTGAACAAGACAGACAAGGTCTCTGCTCTTATGGAGTTCACACTCTAGAATAAGGGGAGAAAGACAATAAACAACTAGAAACATGTCCGAAAGTCATAAGGGATTTGCAGAGAACCAAAATTAAGTGGTGGGATACAGTGACTGAAGGTCTACTTTAACAAGGGTGGCAGGAGAGGCCTGCTCTGAGGAGGTGGCTGCATTAGCAATTATTATTATTATTTACTATTATTTGTCAGGACCCCCTTGGCTATCCCCAACACAGCCTCCAGTGAGAAACCAACCTCTGACAGTTCTCAAACCCGGTACCCCCTTTCCATAGGCCTGACTGCACCCCAAGGGGGCTCCTCTGGATCCTTACTTTACCTTGAAAACCTCCATCAAATTGGCAGGAGTAGCTGAAACCCCGCCTTTCCCTGAGAGAGGAAGGAGTGGGCCAAGGTGAGGCTCCCAGGCACACAGAGCAAAGAGATAATTTGCCAAAAGGGGGGTGGTGGGGGGAGAACAGAAAGAGAGAGAGGAGAAACAAAAGATACCAAGATTGGCTTAGATTCAATTTCAAATTAATCCTGGTGGAAGCTCTAAAAAAAAGCTCTAGCATTCTCCTGTTTGTGTTTGTGGATCTTCTGGGTTTACCAACCTTGTTTTTTACAGGAGACAGCTCATGGCAATTATTCCACAATTACTTAGTCTAACGGGCATCTGATTTCTCCTGCCTTTCCAACACAGAACGAAGCACTTATTAGAGTTTGTGCAATGACTGGCGAGCTAAGGCTTTGGAGGTGACCAACTTCGACTTTTCCATCCCTTCTGTGCTGGCCGGAGGTATGTGGTTTGCTCACCCCTCATTCACATCTGTATCACACCAAATAACAGGCTGCCTCCCACCCTACTGCCCCACCCCCCTGCCACCTACAACCCACCCCCCCCTAGACTATAAACTCCTCTAAGAGCAGTGACCCTGTCTTTTTGGCCTCTGTCACCTCAGAACCCAGAGTAGGGCCTGGCACACCACAGGTGCTCAATAAATGTCTGCTGAATTGTGGCCACTGACTTCAGCTCAAAGGGAAAGCCAAATTTGCAGTGGGATGACTGAAGATTCAGATCTGGGCTCTGACACTCACTAGCTCATGCCCTTGGGCAAGTCACGTTACCTCTCTGGCTTCCATTTCCTCACCTGTGAAGTGCGTGTATTGGGGAGGAAGAGAGCGTGATAATAACAGCTACCACAGTGGGTCACTGTGAAAGTCAAAAGAAATCACCCGAATAACTGTAGAAGACTATTCAGAAATAAGATGTCGTTATCTTAAAGGGAAGCTCTAGGAAAAAGAAAGGGAACTTCTACAGAGACCCACAGGGGAAGATCTGCTCACTCCTTTGAGAATTCCCCGGTGGCTGTGAAGTAGTTGATGCTGGGTAGCGGAGGGGCCCAAGGAATTAGCGGGGGTGGGGGGATGTTCCGGGGCATCCACGATGCCCCGGAACATCTTATCTAACTAGAAAGAGGAATCGAGATTTCCTGCAGCCAAGTATCTGTTTGTCCCTGTACTTTTCCTCTGGCTATCTTCTCTCCAACATTTTTTTCTCCTCCCTCCTCCTTAATCTCCACCCCCCACCCCCTCACCAAGGAAGGAATTGGCTAGCTCCACCCATGGCTCCGCCCCCAGCTCGGCAGGCCAAGAGTTAACAGCTGCACCTGTTGAGGTATACCTGCTGTCGCCGGCACCTGTACCTGTAGCCAATCAGCGCCAGAGCTGCCGGGAACCTACCTGTCAGCAGAATCCCGACACTGAAACCTCAACATAAATCAAACACTTCCCTGGGCAGGGAATGTCTGTGTCAGGCAAGAATTAGAGACGAGCGGTCAGCAGAGCCTCGGTGCCCGGTGCCGATCCATCCGTCAAGCCTGGGAGCCTGGGAGCAGGAAGATGTCGAATGAACTTGAGTGAGTAAACACCGGTGGATGCCTGGCGCGCTGCGAGCATGGAGGCTGGATGGGGTTTCTAGAAGGGGAAAGAGCAGGGAGGCTGGCGCCAAGATTCACAGAGCAATTTGTAAGGGCAAATGAATGGGCTGACGATCTCATCTTGGCGTGCTGAGGCAAGCCCCGTCTCAAGCTAGAGCTGAGTGTTTCCCTGGGAAAATAATTTTTTTCCCCCTTTCTCTCTCTGCTGAGCAGTTTCGAGCCGGGTAGGGAAACACAGGACTGAAACTGTGAAGGCTTTCAGCACCACTTTCTGATACTGTGAAGGGGGCCTTGGAAATCAGAGACAGCTCCAATCCCATCTAGGCTTTCTATCTTCTTGCCAAAAGGAACTTCTTTGAGGTGGTTCTAAGAACTGTCTTAGGCAGAGAGTTGGGTTTCTCTAAAGGGACTTGTTTGTTGGGTTGGAACAGTCCCAAGTGGGAAGGTGAAGTTGCTGGTTAAACATGTGCACTCTTTAGTCAGCTTGACCTAGGTTCAAATCCAGGCTCCATTCCTCATGGGCTGTGAGATCTTGATTTGGGCAAGTCATTCAACTGACCTGCGCTTCATTTTCCTCATCTAGAAAATGGGTACAAGAATGTTTTGTAGGATTCTTGAGAGAATTAAGTGTGATAAAGGCTGTAAAATGCTTAGCACAGAGCCAAAGTCTGAAGATGCATTCAATAAAATGTGGTTGATTTCACTCAGAGGCGGTTCTAAGGCTGAGGAGGCTGAGATGTGGTTTTCAGTGAGGTCATCTCTATTGCCTGACAGGACACAGGTGCCTTCCTGCCCATATCTGGGATTTAGAATCCCCGCTGGCTGATGATGACTTTCACCATGGACCCCTGGCTTGGGGTCCAGACCTCAGAGAAGGTGGGATGAGGCTGGGATTCTGGGCTGCTGTAGCCTGGGTTTGGGAAGCTGGCAGAAGCCAGGCTTCTAAAATACAGACTATCCTCTTCCTGCCACCCTCAGAGGTGAGTAGGCAGAGTCAAGGATTGAACAATCTTTTTTTTCTAGCTACTCCTTAATAGACTGTTTTAAGAACTTGAAGACCTGAGAGTAGAGCAGTTGGTGGGTCCTGACTGCAGACAAGTTTCCATGATACCAGTCAGCTCTTGGATTCTCTGGGGTTAGCTAACTATGTTCATGGTACAATAACTGGGCATCGAATTTCTCTTGAATGGGCTCCCTGGGGCTGATAACGTGTTAACAACTAGGATAAGAACAGGGGCAGTGGAGCCAACACCTGGGTTCAAGTTCCAGCTGCCACTAATTAGCTGTGTGACCTTGGCCAAGTCACTTCACCTGTCTGAATGTCAGTTTCCTCATCTGTAAATTGTGGCCATATTGGGACCCACTTAATGGAGCTGTTGGGGTATCCAGTAACTTTAGACAAGCAATTGACTTAAAGGCTGGTAAGGAGCAATCTAAAATAGCCTTGTTACTTCATACAGAAATAACCAATCAGTGAGCATTTCTGAACCTCTTGCTTTCTATTTTTCCATACTTTGAAAACAAAAAACATCTTCTGATGTGTCTCCATCCCAGTCAGATCTGTTGGTTGAAACAGCAGAGGCTGCGGACAGAAATGTATTCATTGGTGCCCCTTAGGGGGTAAATGTCCTGAAGCTGGGTTACTTAAACAAAAAGGTTTCCTGCATTTCTCCTCCTTAATGATTTGAGTTTGAAGTCAGAACTCCTGACAGTAGAGGCTTCTCCGGTTGGGGTGGGGTGAGGGGAACCTGTGCCTGCTGTGTAATTGCTGGCAGACTCTGAAGTCACCACTAAAGATTACAATGACAGCGTCTCAGTGCCTGGGGGCTCAAGTGCCTTTACTGATAAGGGGGGTTGAGGGGTGGAATCCGCTGCTTGGCTTGCAAGTTTTGAGCTCCTGCTGCTGCTGCATTCCCCCCAAACGTGTAGAGTTAAGAGGACTGGTCCTAGCATCCATTCTGATCCCGACAGAATGACCACCTCTTGCTGGGCCTCGGTGTAGTAGGAAAAGCCGGACTTGCACGTGACTCTAAATTCTGCCACTTAGCAACTTCAGGATCCTGGTGAATCTGCTTCTCCTCCCTGACCCTCAGTTTCCTCCTCTGTCCAATAAGGACTATAAACACCCACCTGGTCAGGGAAACAGTGAGCTCCCGTATGTAGGCCAGCCGGCCCGGAGGAGAAGCTCCATAAACGTGAGCCCTATTACTAGGCCACTTCGAAGGCCGGCACTTGAAGAGCATGGAGGCCAAGCTGGTGGAGTTAAAAGCCAGCTCGAGGCAGCTGGCGGGTGGAGCGCCCGGGACTTTTATGTGGTCGGGCTGGGAGCATCTGCCACCCTCCAGGACTCCGCAAACCTCCGGTGCCATCGTCCCGCTGTTCTCGGCGCCTCGGGGTCTAGAGCCGGTCGCAAGGGATCCTGGGGCGGCGAGGGCGCAGGAAGTTGCTGCCGGACGCCCACTTCTCGCGGGAAAAGAGCTTCCAGAGCGGGCGAGGGGCCCCAGGCCGGCCGCCATCTTTGGAGTCCCATCTTTAGAGTGCGCGAGGGCCTACTGGGTGCCCGGCCGGCCCGCGCTGTCCCGTCCAGCCCGTCGAGGATGTGAGGGAATTAAGATTAAGTGATCAGCACGTAGTAGATCTATCGAATGGAGGAGAGAGAGGGAAGTGAGCGAGGCGCGCCAGGATCCCCCTCTGCAGCCCAGCTCGGGCCGCAATCTGGGCCCCCAGCCGCCGTCTGGAATCATCTTCCTCCCCGAAATCTTGGAGAGCCGAAGCGGAGGGTGGGAGGGGCACCCGACCCATCCACCGCTCCACCCAAGCTCCGGGAGCGCTGAGCTGCAGACTGCCTGCAGCGCTGAAAGAGTTAACTAGGAACGCCTCCCGCTGTGGTTTTGTGGTCGAAACCATGATTGCCAGGAGCAAATTTTTGTCGTGCACGAGGTGTGTTATTAAAAGTCGGAGCTACGCTGCTGGTGAATGAAAAGTTAAAAATCCTCGTTAAGGCCGGGCTGTAGAACAGGCGGACTGGACCCACAGTCCGAGAGGCCCCTCGACGACCCAAACGGCGGCGGTCCCTGCCACTCGGCCCGCTACCCTCGCCCAGGAGGCCCGGTCGGTGCCTGGAGCCAACAGGGTCTTCAGGGCTCCACAAAGAGGAGGAGGAGGGGGAGGAAGGGCCGCAGGGCTGAAAACACAAGTAACATACCCGAAGCGCCCTTCGGTTAAAACAAAAATAACAGCCAAGCCTTTACTTGAGCGCTGACTCCACATCGGACACAGTGTCCGGTACTTGATAAATACATCACCTCCTGTAACCCTCCCAGCAATCCACTGAAGGATGGGAGTATAAATATACGGATGAGGGGATTTCAGCTTGCCCCAGGCAATATCTTCCCAACACCTCGCTGAAGAGCTGAGATCTTACCAGGGGCCAAAAGACATCTCGCTGAAGAGCTGAGATCTTACCAGGGGCCAAAAGGATGCCCACACCAATGTGCTACCCTGCTTCCTACCAGCACAGATGTTGAAAAAAGACTAGGAGATATGCCAGACTGCTAACAGTACTTATTTCTGAGCAGAGGAATGCAGGTGAATTCTAGCCTCTGCTTCTAATTTTTCTATATGTTCCATATTTTATATATTGTGTTTTACAAATCTGTGTTACTTTTGAAATGAGGCAAGGAAGGAAAGAGAGTCATTATTTTTAAAAGAGAGAATTGTTGGTTCCCCTAATTAAAGAAAAAACGGTGTTCTCGAAGTGTGGTCCTTGGACCAGCATCCTCAGCATCATTACCCGGGAACTCCTTAGAAATGCAAATTCTCAGCCCCACCCCAGACCTACTGAATCAGAAACTCTGGGGGTGGGGTTCAGCAATATGTGTTTTAACAGGCCCTCCAGGTGATTCTGATGCATGTTCAAATTTAAGAAACATCGGCCTAGAAGACCTGCCAGAGGATTGGAAGGCAGGAGATTCCCAGATCCACCGCTGACCTACAGTGTAGTAGCTGAGTCAGCAGGCCGAGAGCTTTGCTATGGGGTCACACCTGTGTTTGAGCCCAGCTCTGCCATGTACGGACTGGGTGACTTTTGGATGAGCTCCTTAACTCTGTAAGTGAGCTCTCTGAGCTCTGTAAGTGTCAGTTTCTGCATATGTAAAATGGTGATAACACCCACCTCACGGCATGTATGAGAACGAAAAGGCACAAGGCCTGACATATAAAATAACTTAGCTCCTTTCCTTCCCTTGTCTTCCCTCCCCTTTCTGGAACTCAGCTTTTCCATTTGTAAAATGGAGCAAATAATCCTGGCTGGCTACCCCCTTCTTCTATTCCTTTTGCCTCCTTAAAAAGGTCAGAGCAACTGATCTAGTGAAAATCTTGAAGGGAAATTCTCTCACAAACGTTTGATGTTATTTCACTGGGCCTTCCTAGGAGGTCAGCAAGAATTGGGAACTTTTGAGGGTGGGGACAGCATGATATTTACCTTTGTGTCCCAGTACCCAGCACAGGGTCTATTCAGCAGAGTGAATGAATGAATGAAAGGATGTGGTGCCCTGGGTCTAGAGGTAGATTGCAACTTCTTTCACATCTCAATTGAACAAAAGAGGAAAAAAATAGGAAAATTGGACAGGAAACCAAGAGGAGAATATAGCATGAAAGAAAAGGAAGGAATTTTCAAAGGGGAGAAAGTGAGTTTCTGGTATAATTAGAAAATGGCATATGAATTAATTTACATGCAGCTAGAGGCTTTGGCTGGAGCCTGACGGCTCTCAGTTAACTTGCCCACCTGGATCCAGATGATGAAGCTGGCAATGCTTGCCCCTCTTTATCTGGGAATCTCCAAGCATCAGGTCTCCTTCTGCCACTAGTAAAAGGAGAAAGTGAGGCTGTGAGTTGTCATGCAATTTTCTGGGGGCTACCCCACAAAGTGAGTATTAGTAGTAATAGTTCACGTTATTATGTGCTGGCATTGTGCTCATCACTTTGCCTCCATTATCCCATTGCATTTTCCAACAGTAATACTTCACAAAGTTCTCAAGATTAAACAAAATGATGACTAGAAATTGTTGGGCCAGCACCTGGCACTTAGTAAGCCCTCAGTGAACAATAGCTATCATAACTCTGTGAGGTTAGTGCTCTCATCTTCCCCCATTTTTTTACGGGTCAGAAAATTGAGGCACAGAGAGGTCAAGTTGCATAAAGTCACACAGCTAGTAATAGTAGAGCTGAAACTGGAACCCAGATCAGCATAGCTCTGGGGCCCACCCTGTAACTATTAGTTCACACTGCCTCATTCAAACTGGAGTTATTATAGAGCCATGCCCTAGGCGCTGCCATTTCCCAGCTGAGGCCCCCAAGTGAGCCCCAGCATGTGATAAGGCACATTTCACAACCTGTGCATCCAGAAACCAGATGGGCCACTGTCAAGCACAACAACCCCGGAGCGCTCCTGTCATGCCCAGGGAACACCTTCCATGGGGATGACTGAAAAATGATTCCTCCATGAGCAGCTGTGGCAGGGCCTCCCTGTGGGTAATTAGTGAATGTGATTGATCACTGCTGATGAGGCTGGGTGGCTCACAACAGAGTTTGACAAGTCATGGGGTGTATCTGGGTGTCAACACCCAGCTCAGGCAGCCCCTGGAACTCTTCCTCCTCAGGCTGGAGGGAAGTGGGGCCCAGATCACTGGATCTGTCCTGTGTCAGGCACCTCCTCTGGTGGGGTTTGAGGCTGCCCCCTTGGTGGTGAGTTTTCTTCCCCCATCTGTAAGATTGAGTCAGAGGCCTTACTTTTCCATCTCTGAATTACTGAAATGCCTTTGAGATAAGGTAGTGATTGAGCTGAGTACTGGACAGGAAGCTAGGAGACTTGATCCCAATCCTGCTCTGTGCTGTGTGTCCTTAGGCAAGTCACACCTGCTCCCAGAGACTAGATTTCTAGGGAATTCTCTGGCGGTCCAGTGGTTAGGACTCGGCTCTTTCAATGCTGAGGGCCTATGCTCGATCCCTGGTCGGGGAACTAAGAGCCCATAAGCTGCGTGACGCAGCCAAAACAAACAAAACTAAAAAAAAAGAGATAGACTTGATTTCTGAAGTCTCTTTGCACCCTAACTGGAACCCAAAAAATCTCAACTAATGGCTGAGACACATTCACTTACTCTCACTGGGAGTTTTAAGTGGCTCAGCCAGAATGCAGTGAGCATTAGGGTCTGAAAGGACTTGGGATGAAACCCTACTTCACCACTCTAGGCACTTCACCACTCCAGGCTTCTGAGGAGGCAGCCTTGTGAAGGTTCTTGATGATGGAAGACAGAGACCTCTGTTCTAGGCCTGGCACCATGAGATGCCAGCTGGGTGGCCTTAGGCAAACCAGTGGCCTTCTCTGTGGCTCATTCTATCCTGCTATCAAATGGGGATAGTCATACCTTCTCTCCCTACCTTACAGGGGCGTTGCAGGATCAGAGGTGATGACAAATGTATGAGAAGCATGTTGAAAAATATAACACGCTATGCAAATGTGAGGGATTATCAAATCTCAGACTTGAGTTTCCTTCTTAATGGGCTGGCCTTCCTTGAAACAAGGCAACATATGCAAAAAACCTGGCTCACACCTGTCACACAGTAGGCAGACAAGCTCTGGGAGCTGTCCCAGGCTTATGCCTTTGTCTTGCCTTTCACCTGGAAAGTCCAGGATCCTCCCCACCCATCTTCACGCCCCTCTCCCCCTCCACCCCTCTTCTCAGCCAACATCTAGCCATTCCCCAAAGTTTAGGCAGGTCAGAAGTCCTCCTGCTTCTTTTCCTTCATAGCTTTCTTCACCTGATAGTATCTGTCCATTTGTTTTTGTGGTCATGTCTGTCTTGCCTGCCACTAAAATGCAACCTCTATGACAGTAGGGATCTTGTTGTCTTGCCCACCTAGGACAAAGCCTGGCACATAGTATAATAAATATTGATAAATATTTATTAAAATGAAGCGTAGATGGTTAGGTGGATGGATGCCACCCAGATTTATTGTTTTTTCCCCTCTCTTCTACATCCCTTCTTGGAAACTAGTGGTTGGTGGAAAAGTGACTAGTCATGGAATTAGATTCCAGGAGTCTGGCTTTGTAACTCCCTCAGCCAGTCCCCTGGAACAGGTCACCTAACGTCTCTTTCCCTTGTCTATTTCCTGGTCTGTAAAGTAGAGATAATAACACGTCATATATGTCGGGAGGCTCCAAGAGATAATGAATGTGAAAGTCAAGGCAAGGGGTTATTACAGTGTCTCTTTTGTTTTTGATGTGGAACCTGGTTCACAAACAGGAGGCTTGAAGAGGATGTTAGTTTAAGAACCTCAGGCAGAGTCTCCACTTTACTTTCATTTGGGGTTTCTAAGAAGATGATGATCATGATGATGATGACGGTGATGATGCCAATTATTTACTAAGCGATGATTCTCTGGCAGGCTCTGGGCCAAACACATTTCTTATGTTAATGTACTTAATTCTCCCAGCAACCCATGAGATTATCCCCACTCTAAAGTAGCCAGCCCTGGTAACTCCATCACGTGACTGTGCTCTAATTTTCTTCACAGCACTTATCACTAACTAAAATTAACTCATTTATCTACTTGTTTACGGTCAGTCTTCCCCAATTAGATTGCAAATTCCAAAGGGAGAAGAGCCTTATCTGTCTTGTTCTTGGCTGATTCCCCAGTGCCTAGAAGAGTCCCTGACTGGCACACAGAAGATGCTCAATAGACCCATTTAACAGATAAGGAAATAGGCTTGGAGGGGCTAAGTACCTAACCCAAGGACACACAGTTACTCGGGTCTGTCAGGCTATGACCCTGTTGCTCTTCATCCCATGGTGCTACAGATTCTTCTGTTCTGCGGCCTGGTGGAGACCTGATGGCTAGAAGGCTGCCCAGAGCCACTTCCTCTCCCTATACCCTCCTCCCCGGTTCCCCTTTCACCTTCTGATGGCTGAGGAGTTTGGCCTTGGACAGGGACACCAACAGAGAGTTTGTGGAGGCCCTCGGGGAAGGTGACCGCATAGGTTGCAGTCAGCTGGTTTCCCCTCTTTGTTCTGGCTCTGTCTCCCATTAGTAGGGCTCACTCCTTCCTGGAACACTTTTCACATCCTCACCCACTGGGCCCTCAACTCTCAATTCTAATCTTTAAGAGAACAGGGAGCCAAAAGTTTTTGGATCAGTATTTGGCACTGAGTCAATGCTAACTAACCTTATCCATAGCCAAGACTTTCTAGAAGCCAAATGCTTAGTCTTGGAACGTGACACTGATTGGTAGCATACTTGGGAACCAGGACTCTAGAGCTCCCAGCGCCTGGCCAGAAACTCTTCCACTCATCACGCTTCCCCACTTAGTCCCTCTTGACTTGTGTGGGTGGCAAATCCCTTTCTGTCTTGCAGTGGAGGATTGGTTCAGTTTATTCCAGGGGAGGGGAATTGCCAGAATAAAAGAGGCATTTAAAAGGAGACTAGCATGGGGTTAGGAGCTGCGTCTTGGAGTCCAACAAGTCCAGGTTCAAGGTGAGCCTCTGCCACTTACTAGCTGAGTGACCTTGAGCAGGTAATATCACCTGAGTCTCAACTTCCCCTAAACCTATTGTGCAGAGTAGATATGATGATGCAGAATAATAGGTGGAACAGTATCTGCCTATGGTAAATTCTTGAGGTATGGTAACTGCTGTGTATCAAGGAATCAGACTTTGGGATCCCAACAGGATGGATTGGAGACCACTGTAGACCAGAAGAACCCCCCAAATGAACAGCAAACATTGCCTGTCCTTTCGTTTCTGATGTGACTTTATCATTGTCTTCTAAAAATTAACTTTTGAATAGGGTAAGATAACTGATAGCTCATCAAAGCTGATAATGGTCATTCCACCAGAGTCAGCAAATTGGGGCTCCAGGCCCAGATCTGCCAGTGATTTGCAGGGTGACCATGTCTTGTACCACGTTGCAAGCCTTTGATGTCTAGCTCCAAGCTGGACCGAGAGCACAATTTTTTTTTTTTTGGCATATTACTCCTTTATTAGAAATTATAAATGAGGAATTATTTCAACACCTGAAGACCAAACTACAGCATAAGATTCCATAGGCTCAAGATTTTTGACATTCTGGAAAGAGTGTTCTGTAAAGTATATCCTTTCCATGGCATGGCAACATCATTCTTTTTGTATTAAGCACTTGTGTGCCAGAGACAGTTTTAAGCATTTTTCCTGTGATGTTGCACTCAATCCTCACATCCTACATGGTGGGTGCTTTTATTAGACACATTTTATAAACAAAGAACGGTGCTAAACGCTGGGATTCCTTGTTGACCCAGAGAGTGGTCCACCAGGCCTTTCCCTGCTTCTCCTATGCCCCCTTGGCTTAGGAGTTCCGTGTAGGCTGGGACTGGGAGGGGTTGGGGGCAGCCACCTGGGCTTGCTCTGTGAGTTCCTCTAACCCCAGGCCCAGGAGGCAGCTGGGAGGGGCCTTTTCTCACCTCTCCATCTTAAGGCCCTTGATTTATAGAAGCAGAAACTTGAGGTGTGCCTCCCTCTACATGCCCCTGGAGCAGGAAGGTTTCTGTCATCTCTCTTTCCTGTGTGACAGCTCCCTCTCCCTCCCTTTCAGAGCCCAATACCCCACACCCTGGCGCTCAGTGAGATGGGAGACGCTGCCCTGGAAGAAGCCCCTGGTTGAGTGCCACCCCCGGCCTGTCTGGCTGTGGCCTGTCTGCTATTCCCTCTGTGTCTGAGAATGCAGGCTTGAGCCGCGGGGCAGCAGGAGGGCACTTCCTGTGGTGTGATTTGTGACGGTCCTTGCCCACCCACCAGTCTGCCACAGTGCCTGCGATTCCACAACTAGAGCATTTCTCTGTTGTGGTAGGGATTGCCCTCTTGCACTATGGTAAAGCTGTATGGCTTAGTGGAAAATGTGTGGCTTTGGTACTAGACAAGCCTGGGTTTAAATCCTGGTTGTGTCATGGACTAGTTGGGTGATTTGGGGGCATTTTCTTATCTCCTCCGAGTCTTGGGTCTCTCCATCTGTGAACTGCAGCACATGATCCTTACCTCTAAAGTTCTTGTAAGGAGCAGAGCTGATGAGTGGAAAGTGTTCATATATAGTGTAGTAAACGGCAGCTGGCATTACTCCTATGTCTCTAGCATTAGAGAATCTATGAGACTCACCTAGAAAGGGGGGCACCGGGGCACCAGGACACCAGTCTCAGGAGTTCTCTTTTCTCAGCCTGGCTGTCCCCAGTTTCTCACCTACCAGTATCCTTCACACATTCTTTGCTCTAAAGTGAACATAAGCAGGACTTTCCCACCTCTATGCCCTTGCTCATGATTAAGAGCATGTTCTACACCAGTGATTCACAAAGCGTGGTCCCCAAACCACCAGCATCAGCATTACCAGGGAACTTAGGGGTGGGGCCTGGAAATCTGTGTTTTAACAAGCCTTCCGTGTCATTCTGAGGCAGCGAAAGTTTGAGAACACTATTCTATATTACAGCATCATCCTGCTCAAGCTTGAATCCCCTCTGGGCCACTCACTAACCCACTAACTGGGACCTTGGGCAACTCCCTTAACTTCTCGGAGCTTCAGTTTCCTCATGTATAAAATAGGGAAAATAATACTACATGCCTCACAGTGTTGTGGTGGGAATTAAATGAGATAATCCATGAAAAGTGCTTAGCTCAGTGCCTAAAACATGGTCAGTGTTCAATAAAGATTAGACATTATTTTTATCATCATCATCATTAATCTGTATTATGTTCCTATTCCTGGGACACTCGCCCTACATATCTGAGTGATATAATCCCCCGTGCGGAGTGTCCCCAACTAAAATGTCTGCCTCCTCCAAAGAGTCTTTCCTGATCTCTTACCTTTGAGCCTATGTGGCTTGTATTTGTCCAAGTTCTCAGCGCGGCGCCCAGGTTCTGCCTGCCTAGGGGTGCCCTGCAGCATTCCACTCCAGTTCCTGGCATCTGAGCAGCTGCTTGGGCGCTCTACAATAAATGTTGGTCTGAAATGCCATTTCCCAAGACCAAGTTCTGCCTGTGGGCTTCCTTGCTCGGGCTCTTTCTGTCCCTCACCACACTCTCTAAGTTGAAATGATCTCCAGCCTTCTGTGTCTTTCTCGGTCTTGAGGAGAATTTCATCAGAAGAACTCATGCTGAGTTACCTGGAAATTTTATTCTCTGCAGCTTGTCATTGTTACTTCCCATCCTTGTTACACTAATTCCCCTTGAGTAAGTATCTACCATGGAAGCATTTTATTGAATCTTCTCTGAAGCCTTGCGAGGTTGGGATTACAGTCTTCATGTTGTAGATGAGGGAACTGAGGCCCCAGGTCTACAGCTTCTACGTGGTAACATTTGGTGGTGACCCAAAGCATCTGGCTCCAGAGTGTGGATACATTCTACTGCTCCATCTGCCCAGTGATGACAGAAGAAGCAGTTTCAAGTTTTCAAGGCTGGTAACTCTCTGAATTCCTGGGTGTTGCTCTGAGGCTGACCATTCACGGAACTTCTGCTGGGACAGCCTAAATTTGACCTTCCCTACTTGCCTTTCAGTTTCAGATCCGTACGGCTGCTAAAGAACGACCCAGTTAACTTCCAGAAATTCCCCTACACTAACGAGGATGAGGCCTGGAAGACCTACCTTGAAAATCCCTTGACGGCGGCCACGAAAGCCATGATGAGAGTCAATGGAGACGATGAGAGCGTTGCGGCCCTGAGCTTCCTCTACGATTACTACATGGTACGTTCGCCACCTCTGGGCATGCCCCCCTCTAACGGACTGTGTGTCTTCGCTTTCAGGCCTCATGGCTCACTAGCCCACCATGACCACCCCTAACCCCTCACCATGTTCTTTCACACCTCTGGGCCTTTGCACATGCTGTTCCCTCTGCCTGGTACCCTCCCCTTTCCCCTAGCTAAACCATGCTCTCAGCTTTGGGCCTCAGCTTCAATGTCAGCTCATTCCACCAGAGGCGAGGAAGGCTTTCCGGGGTCTCCCATTCTGTGCCTCCTCTGGGCACCCTCAGCAACCACCATCCTTTTCCTTGAAGCTCTCCTTAGAAACTTGCTGTTTGTGCATTTATTCCTCCATCTCCCCCATGACACTGAGCTCCTGGAGGGCAGGAATCGTGTCATGATCATTACTGAGCCGCTAGCACCCCATACTGCCTGCCACACAGTGCTCGATACGTATTGATTGAATGGATCAAGGCCTTGGCCTTACACACCACAGCAATACCCCCAACCTACCATCTTCTTTCTGCCCCTGTACCTTAGGTCATCCCAGTTGCCCTGTCATCCCCACCTGCCTATTCTAACCCCACCACCTAGAACATGCCTTTTCCTCTTGAATCCATTCCCTTCTTTCAGGACACTTCCCAAGGCCCACCTTCTCTTGGAAGCCATGCTGCCACATCACCTCTCCCTCTCCTGAGTGTCTCACTATCGTTCATACCCTCGCTGCCATTATATGCATTGTAATACCTCCTGACAGACCATCTTTTATTGTTCTCTAATTGTTTCCTGGGCCTTGGCCTTGACTCTGGGAGACTGTCAGTTCCTGAGAACAGGAATTAGGCACTCTCATATATGATAAGTGTGCTTAAAGCTGTCAGTAACCACAAGTACATTACACACGACATCACCCCTCTTCCAGTGCCTGTGCCAGACATTGCTAATGGATTACAGACTGTATTCTCACTGAGGGTATATGAGGACACAAAATCTTCTTCAACCTAGTAGTCCAGGCAGCCACTACCCATCTGTCTGAATTGTCATATGACAGCAAACTTTCTTGCTCTTCCTCGGCTGGGTTATTTCTCCAAGAGACTTTCCCAGATCTGAGGCTGGGGGACATGAATAGCTAAATATTGTGATAACTGAATCTGAACTTGAAGATTTAAAGCCACCTTGTAAATAAGCCCTCAAATTCACAGGCCCAAGAAGTAGTTTACCTATTCTGCTACACAAAGGCAGGTAAACTCTCTGTAAATTCAGAGGCCAAGGGGGGAAGTGGCCTCAGATATGAGAAAGCCCCAAATTATCTCTCTGGCTTTGGTTCTCATCCTGGAGTGGTATGGTTACCCTACCTTACCTTCTCCCCAGCAGACTGATAACATCCTCATAGCATTTGATGGAAAAGAAATTGGAACTAACTGCCTCAGCCTGGCGACATGGTAGGAGCCAGAATTCTAGGTCTGAGCTTAAACTCCAGCCTGGGATATATAGCTTGAGGTTGGGCCGTAAAATAAAATCTAGCATCATCTCCCCTGGGCAAGAGGCCGTTCCCAGGGCCAGAGTGGTGGGGACAGGCTCTGAAGGTGACGCTTGCAGTGGTTTATTGCAATATAGTGTTCCGGTGAGATACACCTGCCCCCCTCTTCCCATCCCAGAGCATGTTAGATTCAGAGCAGCACTATGTATAGTAAAGACATGATCTAATGGTGTGGAAAGAGCACCAAGTTGGGAGTTCGAGACCTGTTCCTACCACAAGCTGGCAATGTGGCTTTCAGCAATATAATCCTAGAGGTGACCACTTACCATTTCTTACTGAATGCTGGGCACTGTGCCAGGCACCTTTCCTCATGCTCTTCCACGGGGTGAGACTAAGAACCCAGGCGTTGGAGTCACTAGGCTGGGTTGGAGACCTTGTTCTGGCTTTATTAGCCTTAGGGAGAAATGACCTGGATGCTCTAAGATACAATATTATGACCATAATCATGAAAGGTAACATTTACATAGTCCCCTCCATGTGTCAGGTGCCGGTCTAAACACTCACAACAGTCCCAGGGGTTGGTATCACTATTATTATTCCTGTTTTACAGATGAGGACAATGAGGTGCAGAAAGGTTAAGGGACTTGCGCAAGATCACACAGCCAATACATGGCAGATCTAGGAACTAAACCCAAGAGGTCCACACTCCTAATCACTAAGATGACGGAGCCTCTCTTGGCTTCAGTTTCCTCATCCATATAATGGGGATAACATTAGTAGACATCATAGAGTTGTTGTAGGGATTAAATTAGAGGACACAGAGAAGGCACATAGCACAGGGTCCAGTGCATAGGAAGTACTCCATTAAAAAACAGTAAACATTATTTTTATTAATAAATCTTCGCAATCCCCTTGAAGTAGAGTTCATGATCCCCCACTTGACATATGAAGAAACTGAACCTCAGAAAAGCACTGTCATTTATCCAGAGTCACACAGCACTTTTAAGTGGTAAAGCTAGAACTTAAGCTAGGCCTGCTTGACTCCAAATTCCATGATTCCTAACTGCTAATCTTGGGGTACTGCTCCCCAACTCTGTAACTTGGGGCTGAGACTAAATGATGGCCTGACAACTCGAAGGACTGGTGGGTTTTCTCCCAGTGACCAAGATAGCTACCCTGCCTGGCCAAGTTCCCCGGAGGGGGTTGAGGCTCCTAACAGCCAGATCGTACCCAAGAGCCATGCATAAATCCTTCCTTCCTCTCCTCTCAGGGCCCCAAGGAGAAGCGGCTACTGTCCTCCAGCACTGGGGGCCGGAACGACCAAGGAAAGAGGTGAGGCTCGCCGGCGCCACCATCTCTGTCCCTTTGCCCTTCCCCACACCCACCTCTAGGCCCCTTATCCCCTGGGCACAGGAGGTACAGTCCTTAGGGCCCACCGTACTCTTAGGGGCCCACGAAGGCATTGTAATCTATTTTAAAGTCAGAAGAAAACAATGAATATGATCCAACCTGGGTTATATTTGTATTTATACCAATGCAATTGTAAAAGGTTTTTAAAATATTTTTATGGAGGAAGGAATCTATGAAGGCAAAAGA
Organism: Balaenoptera ricei; assembly: GCF_028023285.1. NCBI lineage: Eukaryota > Metazoa > Chordata > Mammalia > Artiodactyla > Balaenopteridae > Balaenoptera > Balaenoptera ricei. Next base: position 18,963,244 of record NC_082639.1, read on the forward strand.
GACTAGGGCCCACAAAATCATAGTGAGACCTTGCTTGAACACACAGACACACAGACACACAGACACACACACACACACATCCTAGGTGCCTGCAGGCCACGTGAGCTGGAGTTTACTGAAAACAAACTTCAAAGCCATAGTGGTGGAAAAGCCCTGATGGAAGCTTTTCTGTCCTAGCTCCAAAACCCTCCCTGCAGCCTCAAGGGGAGGGGGCACCTATGTTCCCATATTTCTTTCCCTTGGCTCTCTTGGGCCTCTGCCTGGCATTAGTGCCTCGGGGCACTGATGTTCCTTTTCTTGTAGAAAGCAGCCCAGGCCGTGCTCATGGCCAGATGGGCACTGGAAGGACCCTGCCCCCCTTTCTCCACTTTTCCTTTCCCCGCACTGGGCAGGGCTTCTGCTGGGAAACCTTCTGGTCTCCTCTCTGCCTTCGAGAACATCCAAACTGCTAAGGCAGGCATTGCAACTCTTGCGGCTGGCTCAGGGCCCCTGCACTGCTAGAAACAGTGGGCTTCGGTGCAGGAGACTTTTCTCAAAACTAATTTTTTAAAAAGTTGTTAGCTTTTCTGATTATAAAATAATACCTACTTGTTATAAAATATTCAAACTCTGTAGAAATGTATAAAGTAAAAAAGGAAGAAAGGAAGGAAGGGGAGGAGGGAGGAATGAACTGGCGGATTACATAATATATTTGTTCATCTGAAGAAAATTGTTTATAGGTGTATGACAGTTTTAGGGAAATTATGAATAGATAAGTAGAAAATTATAAAATGAAAAAACTCATTAATATCATAATTCCAGTAACAACAAAAGTTGTTCTAAGAAAAGTTATAGTAAAATATTTGGCCAGCCAGGAAACAATATTTGTATAATTATAATAATTAAACTATTGTTGTAACTATTTTTAAATTTAGTTTACTTTTTAAAAATAAATTTGGTATAGTAACAAAATAAATATCCATACTGGGGCTGGGCATTGAGAAACAGAAGTGTGGTGGTGGGAATGGAAGACTGGCACAATTAAAGGAGAGCACCCACTGATAATAGAATCATCTTATTATAAGGTCTGTGTGTTCACTCAGTGTCTCTGATTCTGTGAATCTCTGGGCCTTATGTGTGAAAATAGTCTATCTGGCTCTTTTGACAACCAAGCGAGGACCATATGTAAAAATTCTTTGGATTCTGTAAAATTAAATGCATTAAAGTCACTGTTATTTTTGCTAAAAAAATAAATAAAGTAAAAAAATAAGTTTCTTGTAATCCTACTTCCCTGCCCCCCTTAATAGTTTGGGGTATATCCTTTCAGACCTTTTTCTCAACGTACATTAACTGTACTCACAAATACCCACTCTTGCCCACACCATGGATGACTCAATATGGTTTTTTTAGTGTGGGGACATTTGACTCTGGATAAGAAATAAATAATTAAACTTTCAGTTTTTTTAATTACCAAGTACTGTAATGGATAAAGCAGACATTTGCCCCCTGAACTCTGAGCCTGTACTTGGTTGCATTCTTGACCCCCTCCTCCCTGCTCATCCCTGTGACACACTGGCTTGCTGCAGTATCTTGTTTCACACATGTTGGTAAGACCTAACATTACATTGGATTAAAGGAGGTCAGTATGTCAGTGTGATGGTCACCCGCCAATCCAGCCAAGGAACCCCCGCCCCTCAGAGAGAAGAGGTGCACCCACTTATCCCTCCTGTCTCTCCTCAGGTACTACCATGGCATGGAATATGAGATGGACCTCACTCCCCTTGAAAGTCCCACGCACCTCATGAAATTCCTGACAGAGAATGTGTCTGGAACCCCAGAGTACCCAGATGTACTCAAGAAGAATAACCTAATGAGCTTGGAGGGGGCTGCACCCACACCGGGCAAGGCAGCTCTCCTCACCCCAGGCCCCAGCAAGCTGGAAGCTGGCTCTGTGGACGGCTACCTGCTGCCCACCAGTGATGTGTATGATAATGGCTCCCTCAGCTCCTTGTTTGAGAGCATTCATGGGGTGCCTCCCACACAGCGCTGGCAGCCTGACAGCACCTTCAAAGATGACCCACAGGAGGTGAGGGCCCACCCCCATATCCCTCACAGCATCCCTGGGTGTAGTCACACGTGTACGGAAGGAGAGAAGACAGTGAGGCGGTCAGAGCTTTGGAATGCATGGGAGAAAGAGTCCTTGAGCTGAGGCAGGGCTGCCATGTACTGTTGTCCAGGTTGTACACTATACAACCTTCACAGTTGTATGCAGTGGCCCTGGGCTGAGGTCCCAGCAGAACTGAATGTGGTCATTTATTTTCTCTGGATTGTGTTTCTCTGCAGTCGCTGCTCTTCCCAGATATCCTGAAATCATCCCCGGAACCCCCGTGTCCAGAGGACTATCCCAGCCCCAAGAGGTAAGTCAGCCTCCCTGGACCCTTGGCCACCTGGGCAGTGGGCTGCAGAAAGACCCTACTGTCCCCAGAACAGGCATCGTCAGTGAATGAAAAGAGGGGAGTGAAGGCACATAAAAGAATAGAGTCATTTCTACATCCCTTTCCTGGGCTGTGACAAGGACCTCAGAGCTCAGCACCCTGTTAGAAAACCAAGGTTCTGTTGTCCTAGTCTTCCTTATAACTTTGTCACCCCTCAGGGGTCTCTGGTTTCCACTATTCATTATTCAGGAGGATTGTGGCTCAATAAAGCCATTAAATAGAAACTCTGAAAAAGAGGAAACTGAGTCCCCAGGAAGTAAAGTGATTTACTGAGGTCACATAGTAAGGCCATAGCAGAGCCTCGGGCTTCCTGCCCCACCGCCCTTTGGGATACTCCTGCCTGGGAGCCCAGCCTCACCCTCCTCTCCCTCCTCCCCGCAGTGACTTTGAGTACACCCTGGGCTCCCCTAGAGCCATCCACATCAAATCGGGCGAGTCGCCCATGGCCTACCTCAACAAGGGCCAGTTCTACCCTGTCACCCTGCGGACCCCAGCAGGCGGCAAAGGCCTTGCCTTGTCCTCCAGCAAAGTCAAGGTACTTGGGCAGTTGGTGCGGGGGTCGGGTCAGCCCTGCCGGCCAGGGACCCCAGGGAGAGGGTGCTGTTGTGTGACTGCCCATCGCCACGGAGTGGGGGAAACTAAGCCAAAGGGCTGGGCCTCTTGACCCGTGCTCTGGCGAGGGATGAGGCTGCCTGGGCCTCTTCTGAGGCTGGGGGTCACAGTGACTGCTGTGCTTGCAGAGTGTGGTGATGGTGGTCTTCGACAACGAGAAGGGCCCGGTGGAGCAGCTGCGCTTCTGGAAGCACTGGCATTCCCGGCAACCCACCGCCAAGCAGCGGGTCATCGATGTGGGTAAGAGCCCGCCCGAGCCCTCCGTCCCGGTCTCTCTTCCTCTGTCTCACAACAGACACACACACACACACACACACACACACACACACACACGCACACACGCACACACGCACACACGCACACACACCCCCCCCCACTTAGGCCTTGCTTGCTGTGCCCCTTTTTCCCAGCCCCCTCTGACCTCTGCAGGACTTATTTCTGACTCCAGCCGCCTGCCTGGCCCCTGTCTCCAGGTCAAACGCTGTGGGGTTTGCAGGGATTTGCATCTGTTGGCTGGAAGCAATGACCTCTTTTCTGTGTTGCTTTGGGATAAACAGGACCCTGGGGACCCTAGCAGTGTCAGATAAATACACCCCTGGGATGCTGACCTGCTTGTCCCCATCAGGGGGCTTGGCCAATTGAGACACAAATGCATAACAGTGCAAGCAGTGGGTGATTTGGAAGGCTTGAAGCACAGTGCAAGGGCAGTTCTGCCTTGGAAGCCGGAACCTTTGGGCTTTGTCAGAGGGAAGGGGACAGGGGGAAGGCCTTCTGTGTGTGCCACCTTGTCCCGGGCCCCGCGATGAGCGGGAGGCACTGTCCATCCTCAGATCTCCAGGTTCTGGCTCTATCACTCTCTTCCTGGCTGTGTGGCCTGTGTCACCTCCCCTTCCTGGGCCTTGGTTTCTTCCGCTGTCAACTGGAAAAACGGCAGCTGCCCTGCCTGCCTACAGAGCTGTTTCTGCCTTGGAGCCACGTGTACTAGAGAACATAATACAAATAGGGATGATTCAGTGACTTATCTGAGAGGCCAGTTAGTAAAGTGGTTAGGAGCCTGGGTTCAGGAGCCAGACAGAGCCGGGCTCCAGTCCTTACTCTACCTTTTATTAGCTGTGTGACCCTGGGCAAGTGACCAAACTTCTCTGAGCTTTGTTTTCCTCATGTGTAAGCTGAATATTCATAATATTGTTGTGAGGATTAACTGAAGGCTTGCCATATTGTAAGTGTTCAATAAATGACAGTAGTACTATCATTTATTTAATATTACTAGTTCAATACTAGTAGTACTGGTACTACGACTTTTACTATGGCTATTACTACCACTATTACTGCGATTATTACTACTATTACTACTGCTTTGTCTGGGAGATGTCCTAAATCACAATCCCATGAAAAGTATAAGCTCCACCACAAAATCATGAGGGCCCTGGCCTAGTTGGCAAAGTTAAGGAGTCCTCTGGAGTTTGGACAGATCTGCTTCTCAGGCTGGACCTCAGTTTTTCCACCTGTAGCCCAGGGCACAATAACTAATTTCCTCCCTGCATTGAAGCATGGTCCTTGGGGGAGAGGATACAAGTCCCTGCCAAGAACAAGGCCCACCCCCTAAATGACCCCTCCCCATGGGGCCCCCAAATCCCTTCCCTTCTGACTCTCCTTCTGGTCTCCTGTGGTTTCAGCTGACTGCAAAGAAAACTTCAACACTGTGCAACACATTGAGGAGGTGGCCTATAATGCACTGTCCTTTGTGTGGAATGTCAACGAGGAGGCCAAGGTCAGTGCTGGGGGCATGGCCAGAATGGGGCTAGGCTGCCAGGAAGTCCCCATCCCGGGAAGAGGGCTTGCCTGCACCTACGATTGTGGCAGCTGCTCCGAGGCGGGCACCGGTGGAGGAGGCAGGATACCTAGTGTGGCGAAGCCAGGAACGCTGGGCCCACTTCCCAGCTCTGTGACCTTGGACAGATGTCTTAGCTGAAAATTGGGGTGTAACCATAGCACCAACTGATAGGTTGGCGTGAGGATCAGGTGCGATAAGGAAAAGGTAGAGCACAGCCTGGCACAGAAGCGGTGGCTGTTGTTAATTAATCCAATCCACCTATTTACCAGACAGGAAAACTAAGCCTTGCGCGTGGCCACACAGCAAGCTGCTGCTGACGCCAGGTTTCCTGACTTGTGGGCTAGTGCAGAGAGTTGCAGAAGTGCTTTGGAGTCTGGTAGATGAGGGCTTAAACCCATTACCTCACTTCTTGAGCGCATAGGAAGGGAAGAATAATCTGCCTCTGCCTCCTAGAGTTGTGGTGAAGATCCTACGAGATCACGCACGTCAAAGAGACAGGCACGATGCCAGGCCCATCGGAGAGACCTGAGAAATGGAGCCTCTGGTGATTTTTTTTCACACCAGTGATTAAGCCGTTTAGTGCTTGAGACCAGACTTGAACTCACCTGTGCTGCAGTGTCCCTCTGTGTCTTGGTTTTCTGTTTGGACAGGTGGCATCATGGAAAGGGCACTAGTCTGCAAGTTGGGGACTGGGTAACCCTGGGCCTGTCCCTTCACCTACCTGGGCCAGACTTACCCCATCAGACCAAGGTTGGATCCGGCTCTTGGCAAGGGCCTTTCTGGCCTAGAAAAGCTGGGGACCTAATCCCTGTCTCCCTGCCTTGCCTCATGGGGCGGTCCAGGCTGCCTGGAGAAAATGGAGGTGAAGGGGCTCTGAAAACAACAAAGGGAGGCACAAAGGCGAGGGATTATTATTATTCAAACAGACACCAGGGACTGAGGGAGGAGCTGGGGCCTCCAGTTCAGGGAAGGGGGAAATGAGTTTCGTGGGAAGGGAGAGGTGGGTTTCGGTTGGGATTTTCTCACAGCCTCTTAAGCCCCCAGGCTTGGGTCTTTCTCAGGCATGAGCTGGGTGGGGGCTGCATTAGGGCTGAGCTGGCTGAGGGGGAGGTATGTCTGGCATGCACCTGTGGGCCTGGCCCCCCCCAGCCAGGAAAGGAAGGGGGTCTGCTCAGGTACCACACCCCACCCCCACTTGAGCAAGTCAGGGTCATTTCCAAGGGAAATGCCGCAAAGAACAGGGGCCAGCCTGGAGTGGGGTCTGGCCTAGTGTCCCACGGAGGAGTCAGCAGTAGGCAATCGCTAGGTGAGCTTGCCAAGAGATGCCCAACTAAGACTGACCCCAGGCTGCCATCAGCTGCACATAGGCACATGGGTTGAGACTCCAACTGTCCCACTTACAACAACAGTTACAAAATATCCAAGCCCCCTAGATTTTCTACCAGCCTCACAGCCACAAGAGGTAGGTTTAATTGTCCCCATTTTGCAGATAAAGAAACTGAGGCCCGTGAGATTAAAGGACTTATCCAAAGCCACATGGCTTGAGAGGCAGAGGTCTAAGTGGCCCGATGTCCAGGCTCATTCCACCATGCCACCCTGCCCAACTCCCTGTGGAAACGTTAACAAGTCACATCCATGCTCAGAGCCTCAATTTCCTCAGCTGTACAATGGGGGTGACTGGTTCAGCTATGGCTAGAGCTGGTGGTTGCCGCGCAAAGGGGCAGTGTCTCACTCTCTGTGGCCCAGGGCCAGCAGGAAAGTGGTCTTCTGGAGCTGGCGGGGAGGGGGATTTGGCCCTTCTCTACCTCCTTGCTCTGAGTTGCAAAAAAATGGGCTCTGGATTTTCAGCTCCTAAAGGACCCTTAGTCTCCCTCCCAGGGCCTTGAGCCTTTGGGCTGCCCTTGGCAACCTAGTGGAAGCTGCATTGTCCACTGATGAAGACCTGAGCTCAAACTCCGGTTCCCTTACACATTCCCTGTGCCGCCTTGGGACAGCTGCCACCCCTCTCTGAGCATCAGTTTCCCCGTCTGTAAAAGAGAGGTGGTGATGTTTGCCTTCCAGGGGCGTTGTGAAGTTAAGGGTCCCCACCAGGCACACGGTAGGCTCCATAATTACACAGGGCGGTTATGGGACAGCAGGCCTGGTGACCTGGGTCAGCTGTTTAGCTAGCTCCCTCATCTGTCCCCAGGTGTTTATCGGCATCAACTGCCTCAGCACAGACTTCTCCTCGCAGAAGGGGGTGAAGGGTGTCCCCCTGAACCTGCAGATCGACACCTACGACTGTGGCTCAGGCACTGAGCGCCTGGTACACCGAGCTGTCTGCCAGATCAAGATCTTTTGTGACAAGGTGGCTGCGGTGGACCCTCTGCTGGGCCCTGGGAGGGAGAAGGGCCAGCCCCCACCTGTGCATCCTCCCCAGCCATTCTGAGGGTGTCTGTCTCTGCTTCTTGCTCTCTGAATGTCTCTCCCTGTGTGCTTGTCATTTGTCTTGGTTTCTCTGTGTATATTTTCCTCTGCTCTCTGCATTTCTGTCTCTCATCCCTTCCTCTTTCTGAAGATCTCTTTCTAGATCTCTGTAAATAGTTCTCCAGGTTTCTTTTTCTCTGTGTCTGTCTGTCTTTTTCACATTTCTCTTTCTTCTTATCTCTCTCCGAGTCCCTTTCTCTTTTCTGTTTCTCTCTCTGTTCCTCTCTCCCCACACCTCTCTGTGTCTCTCAATTTCTTCTTTCTCCGTCTTTCTATTTCTCTGTCTCTCATGGTCTACCTGACCTCAGGGCTGGGCTGCACTGGGCTGGGCCGAGTGCTGGTACCTTCCCGTTTCCTGGTCTCACTCTGGGAAGAAAGCAACACCAGAGGGCTGGCCCACATTTAAGAGGCAAAGCAGCCAGCCCCTCCCGAGACCATTGGTGACCCCTTTCCCTCGTCCCCCACAGGGAGCGGAAAGGAAGATGCGGGATGACGAGCGGAAGCAGTTCCGGAGGAAGGTCAAGTGCCCCGACTCCAGCAACAGTGGTCAGTGGGGATGGGTCACAGCGGGGCTGGGCTGGGGTGAAGGGTATCGGAGACTAGAGCGCAGCGGTCGGAGGCGTGAATGGAGGGACCTCAAGGCACAGTGCCTTCCTGTTCCCATCAGGCGTCAAGGGCTCCCTGCTGTCCGGCTTCAGGGGCAATGAGACCACCTACCTGCGGCCTGAGGCAGACCTGGAAACCCCGCCGGTGCTGTTCATCCCCAACGTGCACTTCTCTGGCCTGCAGCGCCCTGGAGGGGTGAGTGCCTTGGGCTGAGAGAGGGTTGTGGCCCCTGGGTGGGGCTGTCTTAGCACAGACCTGCTACTCGACCATTACAGGCCAATTTAGATGTTGATAGGTCCTGATATCATCAAATTATCTTTACTGAATCCCAGGGGACTAAAAAAAATGTATATATGGTCATATAACTTCAGTGACCTTTTCTACTGAAGAGAAGAATGTTAATAAAGAAATGGACTTCATACCCATCGAAATGTTCACTCCTGGAGCACGCACAGGGCAGGTTTCTAATATCTGAGTCCCAAGTTAGACTGTAGCCGCATCAAAGCTGGGTGGCTAATAATCGTCACAGCAACACTTGTGAGCGCTCACTTTACTCCAGGCGCTGCTCTAAGTGCTTTCCATGCGTTATCTCCTTTAGCCCTCACTACCTTCCTGGGAAGTTGATAATATATGATTCTCCCTGGATTCATGGCATGGAGATTGAGGCTTTGAGACCAAAATTACATAGGACGTGGCAGAGCCAGGATTGGGACCCAGGCAACCTGGCTTCAGAAACAGTGCCCGTTACCACGAGTTACACCACCTCTCAACACAGGGAGCCATTTACCAAGCACCTTGACCGGCCAGCGGTGCTGGGCCCAGCCTTTTGCTGCATTGTCTCGTTTCCCCCTCACCTCACCTGGGCAGCCCAGCCCAGCCATCCTTTGAGGTAGAGACTGTTATTCCCACTTTCCAGGCAAGGTCACTCAACAAGTCATTGGCAGAATCAAGACCCCAGAGCCTGTCTGTGAGTTTGCTTTCATATTAAACAATCTGACTGTTGCCTTCCACTGAGCTCCCACCGTTTAGGTGGGAATGTTTGCAGAAATGGCCCTCGGTGTACAGATGTGTTCAGTGCAGCGACTTCAAACAATAAGACAGATTATGGTGCTGAAAGAGCAGCCAGTCCTGAGGTCAGCCCTGGCACACATTCAAAGCCCGCTCTGTGTCCGCCACACAGCCTTCACTGCCCTGAGGTAGTTCTGCGGCCCCCATAGCACAGGAGGCTGCAATAACCCACTCTCTCTCCCCAACCAGGGGCCTCAAGTAGGGAGATGACCACTTGGGCGCAAAGCTCCCTTGTGGGAGGAAGAAGTGGGGCACCAGTGCTTGTACCTGTGAGCCTGAGAGAGGGGACCAGAGGAGCGGGAAGAGCAGACAGCCCGATTCTGAATCACAGTTCTGCCTCCTGTGGCGTGTTACCCCGGAGACTCTGCCCTCTCGGGGCCTGGGTGCCTACCTCACAGGACTGGTGGTGGCTGCACCAGGTGGCACAGTGCCAGGCGCACATGAGGGTTCAGAAAGACTGCCTCTTCCCCTTCCACTTCTTTTGCCCCAGCTCCAGCTACCTAGTCACCAGCTGCAGGACAGGCTGCAGTTCCAGCCCTTCTGGGCATGCCGGGGCTCAGACGGGCTCGCCGACTCTGCCACCCTTTCCTTAGCACCTCGTGTGTTCACTGAGTCCCGACTCCTCCAACCGGGGCTTGGTGCTGCCTTTCAACTCAAGGTCTCAGCTCACTTGAGGGGACACACCTGCGCAGAATGAGCTAGAAAGCCATTGAAACTGCATTCCCCCGTATCTCCCCACAAAGATGGTTCATCCCAGAAACCTCCAGCAGCTGAGAGCTACTCTCATCTTCCTGTATGTGATGGAAAATGTCTTTCTCTCCATTGCAGGCAGTGCCCTCAGCAGGACACGGCACCTCCAACAGGTACGGAGAGAAGCAGCCAAGGGCCTCACCTCCCTGCCTGTCCCCCCTTTACTGCTCGTAAGCTCCCAGCCTGCCCTTCCCTTTGCTGTCCCCCAAGCCAGAGGCCGGGCCCAGAGGAAGCAGCCTTGAGACTCTGCCCCCAACCCCCAAGCTAGACTCATGCTCCTTTCTCACTGAGATTGCCTGAGTTTTTATGGGTTTGTTTTATTTGAAAAGTTGGAGAATCTTTGGCGAGACACCTGCTTGTAAAATGGGAAAGAGAAAGCCTCTGAGATGGTGCAGATTCGGAGAGTAAGGAGGGGCGCTGTGTGGGAGGACTTAGGGGAATCAACCCCGTGTCCCCTCCCCCCACACCCACCAGACTCCAGGAGGCCAAGCAGGGTGGCCAGGGCCCCTTGGCCCTTCAGCCTAGGATGGACCTCCACGTCCTTCCCTCTGTCAGCCACAGTCCCTTCACCTCCTCAAGCGTCAGCTAGAAATCTGTCAAAGGAGGCAAATGGCCTCCTGAGGATGAGGCAGACATGAGAAGCGGCATGTGATAGAATCTTTGCAGACGGGAAAGCGCTTCATGAAGACCATGTAGTGCTGGTATCAGTCTCCTCCTTTCTTTTTTTTTTTTTTTAGAAGAATAAACCAAAAATTTAGTAAAAGAATCCCACATGTTAAAAATTGGTAAAATGTAAAGAATAACCAGAGTAGGTCAGCCAGGATGATCAGGAAGTCCTCTCTCAAGAAAGAGTGAATTCGGGAGAGCCCCACAGGTGAGTCAGTCTCCTCCTTATAAACAAGAAGTACTTTTCATAAGGTTCTTTCACACCAAATTATATCACTTATTCCCTCACGACAGCCCCAGTGAGTCAGGCAAGCAGGGGTTTTTGCTCTATTTTATAGATGAGGAAACTGAGGCTCTAGAGGAAGTGAAATGACTTGCCCAAGGTCACACAGCTTTTAGGAAGCAGAGGCAGGCTGGAAGCTAAGTCTGACTCACTCTAAAATCCACAAGCCTCCCTCCTCCCACTGACTCACGTCCAACTCGATTCTTTCAAAAAAGAATAATACTGATGATGAAACAATAGTCCATATTTATGGAGGGTCTACTGTGTGTCACACACTGTTCTAAGAGCAGCGTGCATTATCTCCTTCAGCCTCACAACTTTATGCAGCACCCTGCTATAGATGCAGACGCTGAGGGGCTGTCCCCCTGCTAGGGAGGGGCAGGGCTGGGATTTAAACCCATGCAGTCCAGCTCCAGAACCTGCGCCTGTAACCTCTGTCCCACTGCTTTGTGCCCACCCTCATAGGGTCTTCTTCACCTCTGGGGCCCCTCCGACCCTGGGTTCCTCACAGGCCTCTCCCTGCCATCCCCACAGGCTGCCTCTGAAGCGTACCTGCTCACCCTTCACCGAGGAGTTTGAGCCTCTGCCCTCCAAACAGGCCAAGGAAGATGACCTACAGAGAGGTAGCCTCACTCCCACCCCCTCCCACCCCCAGCCCCCCACGAGGCCCCCCCAAAGCCTCAAGCTGACTCTGGTCCAGGCAGCCAGGGCAGCGCCCACCCCAGCGGGGAGAGCACGAAGGGCTGCTTTACTCCCTGGAGTTTGGGGCTGGGCCAGGATTTGAGTGAGGGGGTGGAGCGGGTAAGGAGGGCATCCAGGGTGCTTGGAGAGACAGCCACGGCGCTGGGGGGCTTCTGCCTCTGACCTTGTTTGAACGTGGGCGTCCTGGGGCAGCTGGTAAGGCAACAGGCTCATGATGTTGGGCAGGTCCCCCCCACTTTCTCTAATGGGGGTAGGAGTGGGGTGGGTTTTCAATACCTGGCTTTCTGTCTTTGACACAGTAAGTCTGTGACTTCCTGAGAGAGGGGTGCTGTAGCTGACCATCAGGAAGAAACCAAACAGCAAGTAAGATCAAAAGCTTCCAGCAACCTGGAACTGAGCCTTGCACCCCACTTGGTGTTATATCAATACTGCCCACAACAACTCTGTGAAATAGTGGCTGGAGCTGCCCCCATTTTCCGTCTGGAAAAAATGAGGCTCAATGATATTAAAAGAACTTCTTCAGGGTCACAGAGCTGGCAGGTGGCAGAGCAGGGATTCAAACCCACCAAAACCAGCAAAGTCTGAGCAAGTGTGTGGGACCTGCAGAGCCAGGTAGGGTGTTTCCCAGCTGGGTACAGACCCTCATTAAGGATTTGCTCTTTTTGCAGAAATCAATGTTAGGTTACAAATAATGTTTTTTAAGATTCTCCCACCCCCAGATGTTCCCTTGCACCACTAAAAGCCACCCTTTGCTTCTCAGTGCTGTTGTACGTGCGGAGAGAGACCGAGGAGGTGTTTGACGCCCTCATGTTGAAGACCCCGGACCTGAAGGGTCTGAGGAGTGCGGTAAGAGGCCTTGTGGGCCCTGCCCTCCCTGGCCACTGCCGCTCTGCCGCTCCCATCTCCCCCGACTCTTCGCCGTAGAGTTCCGATTTCCCACAGGAAGACTCTGGGAAGGAATACGCTGGAACGCTGGCTTTCTGGTGGCCCATCCGTCCCACCCATCTGAGGGCGCCTGTGGGGCCCGGCTGGTGGAGGTGTGCCTCTGAGATGTTATCTCCCAGCCAGAACCCGGGCTCCACCCTGGGAGTCGCACACACCATAAATCCTCCTTAATCTGATGGCTGCTGTCTGACAGGCCAGAGCTTTTTGTTGGCTTTGCAAACCTGTTTCTATTTTAATGGGAATGAAACCCCAAAAGGCCAGGCCCCAGAGATACCCTTTTTTCTTTCCCAGAGGGCCTCATTCCTCCAGCTTGTGGTTGGACGGGGGGCGCTGGCTGGGGCGGCTGAAGGTGGTGCCTGGGCAAGGAGACCTTCCCCAACCCCCCAAACCGCCAGAGAGCAGGTGAAACAGCCCTGAACAAAATCCACAGCAGCTTTGTGGTTCAGCTAAAAATTGAGCAAACACAGCCTCTGCCGGGGCCAGCTGTGTTTCAAGGTCGAACCACACAGGAAAGCCAGATGGTTCTAAGATGTCAGGTTGGGGAAGGGAAAATAAATCAAGTAATAACATAGCTACCTTTTATTGAAGACCCACTGTGTGTCAGGCATCTTGTCAGGCATGCTGCATTTGCTAGCTCACCATATTCTCTTAACAACCCTGAAAAGTGGGTACTATTAATGATCTCCTCATTTCCCATAAGGAAATAGCCTCCCAGAGGTCAGGTGACTTGCCAAGGTAACTAGAAGTGACAGAGCTGAGGTTCCAGCCCAAGGTCTCTCCACTCGGCTATGTTATCCTGTTCTCTTCACACAGCATCAGCCCTGCTTGGCACCAGCCCCAGGAAGCCGGGCTCACAAAAGGCCATTAATGTCACTAGAATATAGACTCAGAATCTTTGGGTTGGACAGTACCTTAGAGGGTCAGCTCCCCATCTGGTGCCCGAGCTCTCTCCTCAGTACCTCTTCCAAGTGGGTGCCCACTCTTGACGTGCATACTTCAGGGATGGAGAGCTCATCGCTTATGGGGCAGCCATACAAAGCAGCTGTCTTTGTACAACATATAGTTAGAAAGCTCCTAAATTCTTGCTTAGACTGACTTGAGATCTTCCCGATAGCCTCTAGCCACATTGCTTGCCATTAAGATAAGTAGTCTAAGAACTTTTCTTGCCTGGAGAGATCTCTGTCAAGGCAGAGACCAGTTGAGGAGATTGATCGGCTCCTCTTCCTGAAAGGCCCAGAGAGGACAACCTCAACCTGAAGCTTGTTGCTTGCGGTTCCCTGCAGCTCCAAGGCAGCCAGTAGTACTAACCAGCAGCCTTTGACCGAGCTTTCCCCAGGGATGGCGCTGGGCCGGGCCCTTGACATAACCGTCTCAATTCCTGTGCAGAACCACCTGTGTGTACATCCCATCATGACACCCATTTTACAAATGAGGAAACTGAGGCTCCATGAAGTAAGGTGACTTGTTCAGAGTTCTGCAACCCCAGGTGGTGGAACTGGGACCAGACCAGTTCTGTCTGCCCCACAGGAGACTTCAGGAGGTCTGGGGAGAAATGGGCTGACTCTGTGTGAGCTCAGCCAGGTTGCTGAGGCCTCTGAGCTGCAATTTCCTCACTTGTAGACTAAGCTCCAATGTTCTGGGATGTGATGGGGGCAGGAAATCTGGGTTCTAGGCTAGGCCTTGGGTGCGTACCTTATCTTCTTCAATCTCAGCATCCTCACCCATCAAATGGGGTAAATAGTTCCTGCTAGAAAGGGTCAGTGTTTGGGTTATCCACCCCTCCCCCCCTCACAGCAGGACAAGAGCATCCCTGTTGCACCACTTCTGAAGTAATAATGACTATTTATTTGAGTACTGACATTTATTTAGTACATACCAGGAACTGTCCTAAGTGTTTTACATAGACCAATTCATTTAATTCTGTCAACAACCCTATGAGCTAGGCACCATTTCCATCTCCACGAGTGGTTTGCACAGCTGGTCAGCTAGCTGGTGAGTGGGGAGCCCTCAGCACTGGAACAATCCAAATGTCTGATGATAGGCAAGGATTGAGGGAAATGGCGGATGACCTTTGTAATAGTTTACAACCACTAAACATGCTGTTGGTCAAGAGTTTGTTGTGATATGGGAAGGCTTATAACATACAATGATAAGTAAAACTATCTACGTGGAATATAAAAATACCCGTGTACATGGCCAAAAGACAGGAAGGAATACACTCAGATGTTATTAGTGTTCATCTCTGGGATACAGGATTATGGATGAGTTATAATTTTCTTCACTGTATTTTTCTACAATATGGGTATATATTACTTTTATAATCAGGAAATTAAAAGTCACGATAGAAAAGACTGATATAAACCCAGTTTTGGCAGCAGATGGTGAATCTCCTGTCATCCTCTTCCAGATCTCTGAGAAGTATGGGTTCCCTGAGGAGAACATTTACAAAGTCTACAAGAAATGCAAGCGGGGGTAAGTGCCCAGCACAACTCCCCCCCTCACACCCCCACCTGCCCCTTTCCCTCTAAGACGTTGGCTCGGGGAGCCCCCAGCAGGTTCGCCCTGCCTGGCAGAGGCCTGCTGCTCGGAGCTGAGCTGTGTCTGTACTTGGCCTTGTGGAGAGGTAGAGGCGATGTGGAGTTGGGGTGGAGAGCGCCCTATCAGGCCAAGGCCACCTGCAGAGACCAGACACTGATCGCTGTTGGGAAGGAAAGGAGTGGGAGACAGATGCAAGGGTCTTCATACACCACCTACTCAGGGGGAGAGGGAAGCACAGGGCCACATGTCAGAAATAACCAAGGTAACCAAGTCATTTGACTATAATGGTGATGATGATAGTGACTGTGATCACTTAACCACCTACTACGTGCCACATACTAGGTTAAGCTTATCTCATTTAACCATCACGGCCATACCATGAGGTAGATACCATTACACACATTTTACAGATAGGGGAGTTGAGGCTCAGAGGTGATAAGCAATGTTCAGAGGGGCAGGAACAGTGGAGTAAAGGCACAGAAGCAGAAGGGCCCAGCAAAGTTGCTACCGGCTGAGTCAGAGGGTCCGAGAAAGAAATGGCTGGCGATGAGTCTGGAAAGGGAGTTGTGATTGGACGTCATCTTGAGGGAGCCCAGCCAGGGATGCTCCACAGGCCTCCTCCATCTTCAAGTCTGGATGAGGCAGGAGGGAGTAAAGCTTTACCTTCCAGGGGGCCGGGCAGTGACTGCCACCTGCCACGGGCTCCAGAGGATTAGTGCTAAGGACCACAGTAGCCTTTGCTCTCTGCCCAGGAGATCTCTCCTTGGCAGGGGTGGCATGGGGGGGTGGAGTTGGAGGGCCACTTGGTGACGGCCCTCCCAGGCTACCACCTCCGTCAGAGCCGGTGAGCCGGGCCTCTGCAGCCCTTGCTGCCTAGGTCACTTCACCAGCCCAGCATGGGGGCCCCTGTGCAGTGAGGAATCGTGACTGCCTTTCCCTGCCTAGAGGATCCTGGCCTAGGGCCCTGGGAACCACCCCCACCCCCCAGCCCCTCCCCGACCCTGAGCAGCTCGGACTGACCCTCCAGCTCCGGACAGCCTGAGACTAACTCCCGCTACTCTCCGCGGCTCTTCCTGGAAGGTGCTCAGGCTTTGCCCTGTGGCTACTGTCTGTGGCTCTTCTTTCAGGGGACTGCAAAATGAGGCATGTTTTGTACTCAAGCTGAGGGCCCATCCAGTCAGGCCCAGGGGCCACCTCCTTCCTCGCAGACAGGCCTCCTTCCCTCCCCTTTGGCTCCCACCCAGCCTCCCATAGAAGGGCCGGCGGTGGGGGGAAGGTGTGCAGCCCTGCAGCCCCTGGGAAAGGATCGTTTGGTTTTGGTTGTATGAATGTCTAGGGCTCTTTGTGTATTTTTTTCCTTCCAAGTTTCGGTTTCAAACTGGGAACTGGAGCTCACATGCTCTGTGGAGCGGAATCCACCTCATAGCGGAGGGCAGGCTCTGCTTTGCCCAGACAAGCCCAGCCCCACTTCCCCTTTGGTGCCACCGTCCACACCCCCTGGCTGCCACCCCACCTACCACCGCCGTCCTCTCTTACAGATCCCACCTCAGGCTGCGCTGAGGGGCTGGGAAATGCCTTGTGTATGACTGCGTACAAAGATGCCCCATAGCCCCACTGGCTGAGTTGCAAGTCTTTCCCTTAAGCCCCAGCCAGATATTTCAACTACAATTATACTAACTTGCATTTGTGGAGCGCTTCCTACACGCCAAGCGCTGGGTTAAGTAACTCCCAAGCATCGTCTCGTTGACCATTTGAATTTGGTATGATTATTTCTACAGATGAGGAAACTGGGGTTCGGGATAGTCCCAGGGTTACAGAGTTAGTAACTGGCCGGAGGAATCATGGCCTGTCTAAAGCCCATGCCTGCACCCACTATTTTATCTTGCCTCCTGCTTGTTCCCTTAACCGCTAAGCAGTGTGCAAATAAAGGCTGTGGCCAGGCCAGCAGATTGATATTTGCCCAGCTCCATAGCCCAGGGCATCACCCAGCGGCCCTTCAGAAGCACCCACACCCCATACACACCCCAGCTATGAAACCTCAGGCCTCGGATTGTCTGCGATGCCTAAATGAGAAGAATCCCCAAAAAAACCTGTTGGGAGAGCAGAGGCAGGCTCATTTGCTGCTTCCCTCATCTGAGGAACAGGAAATTGTAATCACTGGCCTCGTTTATTTTCACAGAACCCTCCAGAAAGTCCTCTGGACAAGGTAGATACAATCAGCTTTACAAGCACCACTGAGTATGCTTGAAAGATTAACAAATACATTGTTTTTGCTGGCGGCTGGCCAGGGGTTCTATGCGAACTAGGACAGAAGACAGCCAGAAGCTGGCAAGTGACAGGAGGCCCACATTCTGGGACAGCAGCTCCTGACAAGCCCCTGCCTCTAGGGCCCGGTTGTCATTGACCTCTGAGAGGAAAGGGTCTGTGGGCCTGTCTGGGGTCCCCTGTGCGCCGGCATGCGCTCTGGGCCTTCTGGGAGGCCCTGCCTGAGAGTAGGCCTTCAAGTTAGTGCACGTAGGGCACTTAGTGCCTGGCACCTAAAGCACTCAGTAAATGCCACTATAGGAGACTAAAAAAAGCACCGACACTGACAAAGCGTCCACCCCTCTGCCCCAACCCTGGTCTCCTCTGGTCTGTTCCCAGCCGGCAGCTCCCAGACAAAGATCCCTCTGTGAAATGAAGGAACTGCACACAGGACCCAAGGAAGCAGGATCTTATAATTAGATGCTGGCGGTCAGCACCCAGGCCTCGGAGCCTGAGCCCAGACCTCCTTCCAGAAGGCAGCAGCTGCTTGATGCTACTGCAGAGACAACTGGACATGGGCCGTAGGCTTCAGCCTACTGCTGTCTCCATTATGCCTCCTGATCTGGGGGATTCGGGGTGGGGGGACAAAGCCACTGCCTCTCCTGGGGTCCCCGGGGAAAGCAGACGGCTGGCTACCTGCCAGGAGTAGTAGTCTGGGATTCTCACCGCCCTCCTTCCTGCCCCACTTAAATAATCTTGCCTCATCTTGAACTCTCCCCAAGCCCTGGATTTTGCCTTCCTTTTATATGCCACTTCCTAACTTATAATTATAGGGTTTTGGGTTTTGTTGTTGTTCTTCTTCTAAAAAAATGATGCAGTGGAAAGAGACAAGAGTCCAGATTCAAATTCCAGTTCTGCCATCTCTTAACTGTGTGATCCCAGGCAAATGACTTTGCTCAGCTACCCCATCTATGAACTGGGGTGATACGGTTATAAGGATCCATTCTCCCGGGCCCTAGTAGATTCAAAACTCCTGGAGGGCGGGACCTAGGATCTCTATGTGGCCCTTGTTTTTGTTTGGAGCAAGGTCTTGAACATGGAAAGACCTCAGCAGATGCTGGTGAAGTGGATGGAGGGGTGGATGGAGGAAAACACCCGCCCCCATTACAAAGAGGAAGCTGCTGTGCTCAGGTCAGGTCACAGCCCGGTGGGTCCTTCACTGGGGAGGCAGCTCCTAGAGGGGTGCCCTTGGCTACACTATGGCTTTGACCCTCTGCAGAGGGCCACACCCACCGAGGCGCTGTCCCTCTCAGGTTGGCCCAGGTCCTTGCCTGAAGACTGTGGGGGGAGAGACAGCCAAGCTCCTCAAGTCCACGATGCCGTCGCTGAGATTTCAGCTTCCTGGGGTGAAACTGAGGGGGCCTTGCGTGGCACCTGCCTGTGGATCAGGCAGGCACAGCTGAGTGACACATCGCAGCCTGCTGTTGAACCCAGACCTCACGGGTCCGCCCGCCACACGTCCTGCACTTGAACTCACACGCCGCGTCCGAGGGCTCAGTCTGGCCTGGTGACTAAGGCGCACTGTGCTGGTTGCTCAAAAGTGTCCACACTCGTGTGTGAGGAGAGGCGATCTGGTGCAGTAGGTGGGCGCGGCTGCCAGCAGGCCTGGGTCTGAGTTGGGCTCGGCCACTGGGGAATTGTGTCCTCCCCTGTAAAGTGGGACAGTGAGTGCCCACCTTGTGGGTTGTTATGAGGGTCAGAGAGAAAGTCCAAGAGGTGCCTGAAGTGCTGGGGACGCCCGATAGGTAGTAACCGTCCCTGTCCCCCTTTACTCAGAGGTCCTGCAGACAAGGGGCCCAGCCCGTTCTACGCATGCCTTCTTTTCTCTTCCAGAATCTTGGTCAACATGGACAACAACATCATTCAGCATTACAGCAACCATGTCGCCTTCCTGCTGGACGTGGGGGAGCTTGACGGCAAGATCCAGATCATCCTTCAGGAGCTGTGAGCCCTGAGCCTCCACAGCCGCACACCTCTTGAAGTGGACTCCAGGCGAGGGGCCAGCTGGGAAGTGGCCCCGTGCCACACACAACCTCTCCGCATGCCTCAGTGCTGTTACTTGAATGCCTTCCCTGGGGAAGAGGCCCTCAAGTCACAGACCCACAGACGTCAAGGCCAGGAAGGGACCTGGGAGGTGTCCTGATCCGAACCTTCATCTCGTGCTTGAATCTATTCTCCGAACTTCCGGCCAGAGCCTGCCCAGCCAGAGACAGTGTCATGTTGCTTAACAAGCCCAGCAGGCTCGTTCCTCCTCGGAAGCCCTTCTCGACAGCCCCTCTCCCGCAGGCTGCCGTTCGGATGGGGCAAGTGGACCCTGTCTCCTCCACAAGCTGACTTGACTCTTCCCGTTCTTGACTCTTCCGTCAACTTCAGACCAATGAGTCCTCACCCTTTGGTCAGCTAGTTAACTTGAAAACACTTGATTCTCAGTGCAAATGACTTTTAAAAGACACTGTAGTGGATATACTCTCCTCATAGACATACTTCCTCAACACTAGACAGCAGCAGAGCCGACCAACTGGAACAAAGTGGCCTCGGTGTAAAACGACCGCCATGCCTGCTCACTACTGTATACATTTCTTATTTACAGTTTTCATTTATGTTTTATATATATATAAGTATATATTGTATATATATGCAACATTTTATATTTTTCATGGATACGTTTTTATCATTTCAAAAAATGTGTATTTCACATTTCTTGGATTTTTTTTTTAGCTGTTATTCAGTTATGCATTTTGTATACTCGTATGGTATTTAGTAATAAAATTCTACGTATGTATTACTTCAAATGCTACACTAGTTCCTTTTGTGAAAGTCTTCCAGAAGGAGAGGGTGAAAGTAAACAAGGCCTCTCTCCTTCTCTATCCTGTAAGTGGTTTGCCTCGAACTTGAAGGGTGCTGGTAAGTGCTGGGCCCTGGTGAAGCAGAGGTGCCACCATGGAAGGCGGCTTGTCCTGATGCCCAGCCTGTCCTGTGTGGCCTGTCCTGTGTGGTCCCACAGGCTGAACGTTATGACGTCAGGACCACTGACTCTGGAGAGGAAGAAGTCCCAGGATGCCCTTGCCAAGGACCTCACAGCTGGGGCAGTGGGCAGAGCCCAGGGCCGGGCGCCGTGTGACCGCGCTTTCCTGCCAGTTCTGCCCCCATGCTCTCGACCAACTCACTCTTCCTCTTGCCGGCTCCTACCCGCTCACAGACGCGATCCAGCCCTCTCTCCCCGACTCTGAGGTCAGTGACGTCCTGTCGGTAGGTTGGAGGGAGTGTTTACACCGCAGGAATTGACAAATGCTACAAATCATTGCCTTATTGCCCCTAGAGAACAAATGGCAAATCAGAGCTTCCTCCCTCCCTCGTCCCTTCTGGCTGACCAGCACACCACCAGCTCTAGTCCTCAGCTTCTTTGGCTGTAAAATGGGCGCGGTCTACCTGGGTCATCAGGTAGCTGTCACCTTTGGAGCCCCAGGGTTCACCGGTGGGTCTCAAAGTCCCCTACAATGTGGGGGAGGGGACAGCAGGCAGCCCTTGGGTATCCTCCCCAGACTCTGTCATAGCGGCTCTGCTTTCCTTCGTTTACATACTAAGATTTTTCGAATTAACTTTTGTCTGAACTAAACTTAAAAAAAAGAAGTATGAAAACCGTGGATGTCTCCAAGGGCCTTCCGGCTCTGACAGGAGGTCTAGAGTCCTAATTCCCAAGGCCCTGTAGCCAGGACTCAGGTCAGGCAAGTGAAGCCCTAGCCTCAGGCGCAAAATTAAGAGGAGCCAAAGAGCTCAGTAATCAAGTTAAATCACAGTCCGATGCAATGCTTTTGAAATTAAGGCCAAAAAAACCATGATAGAATATCAATACTTTGACGTGAGGGTCAGTATTACTGATGTTTCCTGTGGCCTCTGACTCCCAAACAGCTTGCCTGGCACCGCTGGAGCGACCCCATGGAGCACCCAGAGCTGCTCTGCCCACTCCGGGCCTCGCTGCTACGTCACCCTGGGTGCCGCGTGAGGGTGAAATGGCAGAGCGTATGCAGAGTATCAGCACGTGGCCAGGCACGCAGAGGTGTCCCGCGTCTGTTCGTTTCCTTCCAGAGCCGCCAGAAGCAGGACGGCGGTCTTCTCAACCTTGATTGCACATGGAAATCACCTAGGCAGCTTTTATCCCCACTGCCCAGACCACACCCTGTAGAAATTAAATCAGAATTTCTGGGGTTGGGGCCCAGGCCTCAGTACTTTTAAAGCCCCCCAGGTGATTACAATGTGCACTCAAGGTCGAGAACCACTGCGCTATGGCCGTCGTTCCACAGGCCTTGCTGCCTTTGCAACCTGCCAGTGTCTGGCGGGACTAATGCACACAGGGAACTTTGGGGACCAGTGCAAAGCCTGCTGCCGAGCTCAGGAGTGAGGCCTGCAGCTCCACATCCACCTTCACCCACGGCCTCCAGCCAAGACGCCAGGGCCCATTTCTCTCCCCTCCACACGAACAGACAGCAGATGAGGCCGTCAATGCCTAGGAAGGCCATTTGGACCTCAAGCAAAGAGAGCTCTGAAAGGCTTGAGGAAATTCTGCCCTGCCCTCAGGGAAGGTCGGGGAGCAAAGGGCAGCTCCTGAGCCCGACAGCAGCCATTCCAGGGTTGTCCTTCTCCAAAGAGTGGAAAGGTGAAAGGAGTGAAGGTAAGTCCTCTCTAAACGGGGGTCACTACAAAGGCAGCTGGTGGCTGGAGGAATTGCCATCCCCTGCCTGCAGGTAGCTTTGCACGGTAGACAGCGAGTGAGTGAGGGGAGGAAAGGATGGATGAGGAACGCAGGAGTGAGGGAATGGACAAATAATGAGGAGAAAGAAGGAGGGAGGGAGGGAAGGATAAATAGGTCGACAGGCAGTTGGATGAACACATGGAGGGCCAGATGAAGAGTTCAACAATTAGGTGTATTTACTAGACCTTTGCTGCTCTAAGTGTGGTCCACGGACCAGCAGCGTCGGCATCACCTGGGAGCTCGTTAGAACAACACCTAAAACTAATACAACGTTATATTTCAATTATATCTCAATTCAAAAGAAAAAAGAAAAAATACGTAGACTCTCGGGCCCCACCCGAGATCTTTTAATAAGATCTCCAAGTGATTTGCATGCACATTCAATTTTGGAAAATACTATCAGTACATCCTAACCCTAACTAGACACTTTGCAATCACACCAAGAATGTTAATAAAGATACCACTGCCCAGACCCTGCCTCAGATCAGAACTTTGAGGGTCGGGCCTGGGCAGTCTCTATAACAGCTCCCGAAGTGATCCTACCATACAGATGGGGCTTGAGAACCACAGGGCTGGACAGAGCTGTGAGCAGCCTATGACATCTTCAGAGAGGCTGGGTACAACCCAGGCAGACCCTCTGAGCTCAGGGCCTCAGCTCCAGCCGTGTCTTCTATGGAATACCCCGATTCCAACTGGCCAAGAGCAGCCCTGCCATTCTCCTCCCAGAGTCTCCGCTTTCCTGACCCCACTTGGAGGGGTTTCTATAGAGACAGTCCTCACCTGCTGGTGCTCAGCCCAGCTGCCCCAGGGAGGAGCGGCCTGTCTTGTTTTCTATGCAGTCCCTCAAGCATCTGCCTGCAGTGATCCCAGGGCTGGCTGCTTCCAGCCCAGTGGCCTGCTAAGGTCTCCTAGGGTCAGAGGGACCTAAAAGCCAAGGCTTTCAGGTCTGGCCCTATTGTCAAGAGTCTGGGTTCAAAGAAAGGTGCAGCTTCAAGTGTCAGCCTTAAAGGGGTCTTCCAGAATTTCTAGCGCCGAAGTGGACAACTGATGGTTAGCAGAAGAGTTTCCTTTAGCCTGAACAAAAAATTTTTAATTGAAATATGGTTGTTGACATCTCCGATCAAGAAGTTGCACATTTTAAAATTTCCCAGGTTCTTTTGAAAAGTCTGCAGATGTGGCAACAGGTAGCTGGCCTTTAGATGGGCAGCATTCTCAGCTCCTGGACCTCCTCTCGCCTCACCTGTCTTGCTCCCTTGCCTTGCCCACCCAACCCTGCAAGTGCTTGACCTTGAACCTCCAAATTCGGATCCACCTCTTGACCTCTAGGAGAAGCTAAGGACCTGAGCGGACGCAGCACAAGGTGTCCACCTGTAGGTCCAGACCTTGGACGCTCTTGGCGCCGTGCTCCAGGCTGCCTCCCGGTCATCCCAAAGCAGTGGGGCACTTGCGGGAATCTGGTTCACAACAAGGCCAGCTTTGGTGAGAAATGAGAACTCTTTAACTGGACCCGTTGTTCCATCCTTCTCCCTCCCTCTTCCTCACCCGCCCCTCCCTGAAGGGAGAGGCAGTCAGCGGCCAGTTCTGGACTAACAGTCACGGAGGGAAGTCAAAGGAGAAAGCCAAGGGCAAGGGAGGGACACGCGGAGGGGAGGGAGGTGGCACAAGAGGCTTCCACTTACAAAAGCCCAAGACACGTGGATAGTTGGGGAAGGAGGGGAGGTGTGGTTAACTCCAGTTCCTCTTGGTTCTTTGAGAATCTTGTCCTCTTGCTGAGGGGGACCGACTTGGCGGGCCAGAAAGGATCCATTAAAGATCATATTGAACTTGAGCACGAGGTGGGAGGGACGGAGACCAGGCCAGGGAAGGGGAAAGGCCGGGCAAAAGTAAGAACCTGCAGGCGCCCCTCAGCCGCTGTGCCCAGGGCTCTGGCCCCAGAGGGTCCTGCCCACATCTGCCCCTTGTGCACGGAGCCAACAAATGGACGTGGAGGCCTCTCCTGAAAGTGGGTGAAGAGCTCACGTGACCACGGTGACGCTGCCATGCTCTTCCTAGGGCGAGACACGAAGGCTGAGCTGGGGGCGAGGGCCAGGCAACCCCTTCAGGTCCCTGTCACAGCGCCTGTGGGCCTTCCCGGCTCCTGGAACTCCGGGAGGAGTCTGGAGGTCAAGGCCAGAGCGTGGGAGTGTGCCGGGGCCACGGCCTTGCGCCGCCCACCCTGTGGCCCCGGAGCCCTGGCTCAGCATCAGGCTTCCAGACGGGGCATCTGCCATCGGCCACCTCCTCCTGGATGCCGAGCTGCATGAGCTCTGAAGGCTGAGGGGAGGCGGGCCAAGCCAGGCCGGAGGGCACGTGGCCAAGTAACCAAGGGGGCTCTGTCAGGTCCTCACTTCTGCTCAGGGATCCACTGGGGTCCGTGGGGTGGGGGTCCACGCTCCAGGGGGCAGCTCAGAACAAGGACAAGCACGGCAGGCCAGCTGTAACACCAGGCTGGGGGCAAGGCCGTCCCAAGTCATCAGCCGTCACACACGAGATGGGCGCTCTCTGAATGACCGTCCGGGGTGCCTGGGGGTAGAGCTGGTGGCCGGGGGGGGTCTCCTTGAGCTCGGATGAGGTGACTACAACACTGGGATCCATTTCTTGTCCTCATTGTAGAGAAAGGACTGCTTTCCAGGGAATTCCGGCTTGTATGTGGCTGTGAGAGGAGAAAGAGAGAGTGTTGAGAGGGAAAAGGCCAGTTCTCAAGGTCCTGGCACCCGGCGTAGGAGCGCGTGAGGCCGGCGGAACCCCTGCCCCGGCCCCTGCACCTGACATGTGGGGAGACAGGGAGGGAGGGACTGGCCCTAGGTCGTCCGGCTCTGAACTGGCCCAGGCGGGACTCGAACTCCGGCTCCCCACCTTCTTCAACTCACTAACTTTTTTAACAGAAGAAAATTTACAAAAGAGTTTTGTAGGAAATTTGAAAAGAAATGAATAGAGCAATACTCTTATAGAAGCAAGGTGTCAGCTTAATGCGGTTTTGCTTTGATTTAGTTCAGAAATTTCCGGAAAACTGAAAGCCATCACAATAGCAGCCAGGACCACGCAGGGCTTGGGAACCACAACCCGGCGTGGCTGGAAACTCTCGCGTTGATGCTGATTTGTTCACGAGGGCCGCGCACGGCCTCCGGTACACCCTCAGGAAGCTGCTGAGGGGTCCAGGTAGACCTGCGCCCACTGGAAGCCAAGAAGGCAGATGTCTGCATGCACTTACTCTGGGAGGCCCTCAGGGAAGCCCACCTTGGCCTAGGTGATCACAGCCGCAGGCCCTGGCCTGCACCTGCACTCCAGGTGCCCGCGTGGAGAAGATGCTCGGAGAAAGCTCCTAGAGGACTGGGCCAAACAGGGTCAGACGAGGATCCGGCTGGTCTCCGGGGTCCTGGCATCACCACTCCATGGGGCATTCGTACATTTGCGGGACCAAGCTGAGTTCTGCCTGGACTGACCAGATGACCCGTAGGTCAAACCTCTGCCATCTTATTGGCTTATCACTACGTTTCCAAGGACAGAGCCATGAGAATGATATTCTCCCTGTCCCGCCTACCTTACATTTTACTCACCTGTGTGTGTGGAGGGAAGGGGACGCCTCGGGGGGCCAGCGCTGAGCCTCAGTCATCTTTGCCAACGCAGTGTGGGAGCATCCGCGATGCTGATTGAGAGCCTGACTTTCACAGGCCTGGCGGCCACCTCAGCCCTTGCCTTCCCCCTCCCACGCCACCAGCCCATCAGCACACCTGTCATCCCCCAATGCCATAAACCCTGGCCAGTGTCGGGGGTGGTAAATAGCTAGGGGCTCCAAGTAGGCAGGGGAGTGCAGGGACCACCCACTGGAACAAGTCCCTCAGACTATCAGCTCTCAGGCAGATCCTGGGCGTAACTATATGGCTTGAAAGAGCTGCTCGGGTGGAGCCCTGTTTTATTTCGTGACAGACAAGGCGTCGAGGGGAGAGAGTCTGGGCCTCTGCCCTCCACTCACCCTCCGCAGGGCTATGACACCTTGCTCTCCGGGCCTTTCCCATCTGGGAGGTGACCCCGCCAGACTAGACCCGCGATTTCAACATTCTTAAGAGCATGAACTTTTTAGACAAAAGCTATGGCTCTTTTCCCCAGAAAATAATATCTGCGTGCTTCAAATCTGCAGACAATTTCAGGGTCACAGACCCCCTGGAGCCCAGCTTCGTGTCTCTTGAAACAGTCATAGTCCTCAGTTATAAATCCCTGACCTGGATCATCTCTAAGAGCCCTTTCACCTTAAAAAAATAAATTAAAAAAAAAAAACAAAAACCCACCTTTCATACTCTGAAAGTGTAAGCTGAAAAGTCTTCTAGATCCACTCTAACCCCTGTAAACTGTTTGGCAAACAGCCTATAAATCAGTGGTATTTGATGGCCCAGGAATGACAAACAATTCCAGGTTTGGTTTTTACGATCACTGAAAGCAATCCTCTGACCTGGGCCGGGCAGGCCTGGCTGGGACGGCGCCACTGTCCACCGGCTGGTGTTGGACACGAAGGATGCACTGGAGATGAAGTGCTTGGGGGGCCCCGTGTAGTCCACGATCTCATACTGCCCAGGGCCTGGAAGAGGCGGCTTTGGGGGCAGAGGCAAAGGCTGGGCAGAGAAATTTAGGATGGCGTTTCTCCTTCAGAAAAGACAAAAATGGGAAGATGTCACTAAATCAGTCTATTGGAGAAATGGCAGTTTTTCGACATAGCCAGGACCTGCCCAGCGCCCAGCCATTTGCGAGAGGACTGGATGAGGCACTGGGAGACCTGTTTCTTCTTCCGGCTCCACTGCTGGTGATCTGGGGACCCTGGACCCCAGTCTTCCCGCCTGCACAAGGGCGATCATAACGGTACCTACCCCGTAGGCTTGTTTTCAGGGTTAAAGGAGATGACACACCTAAAACACCGTAGTCAGGACAGGGCCCAGCACAAAGTGAGAGCTCAGTACATTTGTCGTTGTGGATGACGGATGTCGTTGAGCTGATCAGGAATGGCAGAAGGCATCGATGCCATGTGCCAACTCTGATCGCTTGGTAGTGCCTCGCTGGAGCTCCATGTAAAGAACTGAGGCCTCGTTTGGACTCTATGGGAAGAGCATTGGTGAGCCACTTATGATGTCTGCCATGGCCAGGAAATGGGAAGAGGCATCCCAGATTCCAAGGATTTGCCATCCCAAGACTAGTAGATCTTTAGAGGCCATTCCAGCACTGACATCTCAGAAACTTATTAAACATCTTTTTGGCAAGGCAGGATGTAGGAGTGGAAAAATACTGGGTTGGAAATCAAGAGACCTCTGAATAATGATCACCACTTAGATTGCAGTTGTTTTCAGGTCTGTCTTCCCCCCTTCAGGAAAGGGAGTCTTTTAAGCCTGTTATTGAGAGAATAAATGAAAGAGAGAACCTGTATTCGAGCCCTCACTCTGTTACTAATTCACTCTGGGACTCAGTCTCCCCATCTGTAAAATGAGGGGGTTGGACATGACGACCTCTGAGGTCCCTTCCAGCTGTGACCTCCCATCTGGCCTTGATTCAGAGAGGTCCACTGGGTTGCCCAGGAATCCTGGGATTGTTAACGGGGAACGCCCTACCCTCCAGGCCATGCAATAGAAGGGCTGCCCATTTCTGCCTCACATCTGAAGCTTTTTCTAAGGTTTCTCACCAAAATGAAAGAAAGATTTCTCAGAGCCTTGAATGGCCCCAGGAGACTCACCACAGCTCAAAGCCAACCCATCCAAACAGAGGAGGGAAGTGGGATGCCTAGCCACCGGAACTCTGCTGCCCTTTGGCCAACACCTTCTGAAGCAGAGGCATTCTTAGACTCGGAGAGCTAGAGGAGACCTAGAGATGTCTTACCCAACATCCTTATTTTGCTTAAGAAGTTGGTGCCCAGAGAGAGAAAGTGAGTCACCCAATGTCACAGAGCAGGTTCGTGGTAATGCCAGCACTGGAACTCAAGTCTTGGTGGCTAGCAAGATGGGGAGGGCATTGTGGCAGAGGAGAATTTTCGAGTTTTAGACTCACACAGACCTGAGTCTGAATACCAGGCAGCCAAGTGCCTGGACCTCTCTCTTCCTGGCAACAAGGAGCAGTAACACTCACTCCTTACATGCGGGTTCATGACTGGAGAAAAGCTATGTAAGGTGCCTAGCAGAGCGTCCGAACACAGTAAGTGCTCAGTAAAAGCAGGTGTGTTATTACGACGATCCCTTGCAGCACCACCATCCGCTGCCTGGACGGGCAACGGAGCCTCAGGAAAGTGAGGTTAGGGGGCCTCTCACCAGAGTTACCCTGGGGCAGGGTGGACACTCCCACTGCCAGCGGAGGCTGCTGGAGGCAGCCTGCTAGAGGCTCACATCTTGGGATGGAGGAAGAGCTGGCTTGGATGTGTATACTTAGGATAAAGGTGTCCACAGGAAAAGGGGGGAAAACGTTGCCTCCTTTCTTTCCCTCCAGTCTGCGTGGAAGAACTGGTTGCAGTGTGTGATCCACCACTCTCCCCTTACAAACAAAAGCTGGCGTCTCCTTGTTCCGGCTGCATCACCCCTTCAGAGCACCCTCAGAAATTTGAACATTGAGAGACAGGCTTGATTCCTGGAAGTTAGAGGTGAAATAAGCCAACCACCGCATGAGCTTACTCCATGGGTCCGGGTCACCCTGAGTCTTTGAGGAAACTGTGAGATGTCTACTCTCCTGACCAGGGACAGCCTGCAGGGAGCTGGGCAGCGGGGGTCAGCGTCTTACCAGATTCTTGCTGAGAGTGAGTGAGACAGGTCCCTTACCCTCCCCTCCATCCACATGCCCAGGAGAGGCTTGGCCCCACCAACTCAGCTCCCTGGATCTTCGGACAGTGTCAGCCCCGTGTGCAGCTCTGTGCCAGGTACTCTGGGGTGTCCAGACTGTTCTGTGCTAAGACACAGACCCTGAATGCCCCGGAAGGTTTGACAATCCACAGCCAGTGACAATCATGACCGGTGACAACTTACAGGCTTTGCACTCAGACAGACGTGAGTTTGAATCTCTGCTTCCCCATCCACTAGCTGTGCATCCTTAGAAAAGTCTCTTAATCTCCCTAAGCCTCAGTTTCTTTATCTGTAAAACGGTGGATAATAATACCTGCCTTCCAGGGTTGTTATGAAGATTAACGAGTGCTTTACTGGTACCATTTTTTTTTTTTAACATGAAATGTTAGAATAGAGGTGAGAGAGACTAATTCCAACTGGGTGAATCCAGAAATCTACCCTAGAAGAGGTAACATTTGCTCTGAAAGGTAAGCAGGAATTCTTCGGGTAGAAAACGTGGAGATGGGGGCATTTCCCACAGAGGAAACAGCAGGGGCAAAAGCCTGGAAGAGGGACAAGCCGTGCTGCATGGGGCCGGGATTGGGGCACAAGGAGCCGGAGGCTAAGCCCCTGGACCGCCTTCAAGCCTCCTTCCACCCGTGAATTCTGGATTGTTCGTTTGGTTTTCCAACCAACCCCCATTACAGGCCCTGAGGAGGAGCTAAAGGAAAACTCCTACCAGTGGCCTCTCAATGCAGCCTAACTCCCAGGTCACCTCCCAGAAACACCCAGCGCAGGAACTTCCCTGGTGGTCCAGTGGTTAGGACTCCGCGCTTTCACTGCTGTGGCCCCGGGTTTGATCCCTGGTTGGGGAACTAAGATCCCACAGGCTACCCTGTGCGGCCAAAAGAAAAAAAAAGAAGTGACCAGAAATACCCAGCACAGCGTTGTCCAACGACTCCATGCCTTTGCCGTGCTGTTCCTTCTGCCAGGAGCACCTCCTTTCCCTGCCAACTCTGATTCCGTCTTTGCTTCTCACCTCCTCCAGGGAAACTCCCCCGGCCACAATCCTCCCCCTTCCCCGCCTCCCTTCCTGGGCTCCATAGAGGAGCACCGGTTTTGGAGTCAGATGAACCTGGATTCCACCCTCTGCTCTACCACCCGGGAGAGTCTGTGTCCCCTGTAAACTCTATGTAACAATCCTGACCCGTGGGAGAGTTGGAAGATGATGCTGTAGAAAGTCTGTGAAAACTCTGAGCTGGGGGAAGCTGGCCCCTCAATACACTGTAGCCATTCTTCTCTTCTCTGCACAAGACACATTACTTTTCTATGCTTTTTACTTGCCTAGCTCTTTAATGCAGGGGATGGTGTCTTATCCATCACTGAGGCCCTGGTCCCTATTCCCGAGGACATTTGCCTAACTGCAGAGAGAAGCAGAGGGGTTGAAGCAAGTAGGGGAGCCCAGGCATCTGAACCCCACCTGACAGTTTTATCCTCATCCGGGGCTGGTCCTTCCATGTCATCATGGGGCTGGGCAGATCACTGAGGTCAGACTGAATCAAACCCAGGGCAGCCACAGTGCATTGTAACCAGGGCTTTTATGAGCCTCATCGCCCAGTGTTAAAAGCCAACCTGGTCCTGCCCCGTGGAAAAAAAACATCTGTCAAAGGCTCTGAGTTGGCCACAACTGGATTAAGTTGTGTTTGCAGCTTCCAGTGTGAGCTGTTTGCAAATCACCAAAGAATAATGAATGTCTCAGAGGACTCAGCAGGTCACTTGGGGAGGGCATCTGAGACCCTCGGGACACTCCCAGGCACAGATTCACTCTGCCTCAGGGATTCCCAGGGTCGGGAGGGATAAAGGGGCAATTTTTTTCTCATCATTAAAGGGCAGCCGATTGCCTCTGGGGTGGAATGCGGTATCTGTTTAACAGGGTAGTGGGTGACAGATTACAGCTGCTTGGGAAGAAGCATCCCATATCTAATTGAAAATCCCAGGGGAACTTTAGGTGGGTCCAACGTAATTACCCAAATTGGAGTGGGGCCGACGGGGCTTGATTCTTCGGCTCTGGCTGTGACAGGACAGCGTGTCTGAGCAAAACCAGTGGTTTAAAAACTCCAGGAAGCAGATCAAGGGTTAGAAAGATGTCAGTGGGTGTTTCACCTCCCTGCTGGCGTGAGTTGGAAGGCAGCACCTAGGAGGAAGTATTCTGATCTCCAAAAGCCCTTCCCCTGACTCACCCTGATCCATTGAGTCATCGCTGTGACGGATGCTGAAGACCTACAGAAGTGAAACCCTGGCTGATAGCCTCCCCCAGAGACCCCCTGGAAGCTGGTAAATCCTCTTAGCTTTTGAGTCAGCAACGTGCCCTTAACACAGAGACACTCTGTGACGTGTTCTTCAGCTGAGGAGCCCAGAAATGGCCACGCCAACAACCCTACAGCCCCTCACAGCATCTGTGCTGCGGGGCCACTCAAGAAACATCAGGTGAGTGCAGAGGGCTCGCTCACACGTTTCGATAAAAGTACAAATCACGCACGTCAAAAGCTTACAGTTTGCCAGACCTGGTGAGTTATGCGGGTCGTCTTTTTTTATCCTTGCAAGCCTGTTGTAAAGTGTGCTTGCCCCAACTCACAGAGGATGAATTTGAATTCCCAAGGAGTTAAGTGACCCCCCCCCCCACGCCACTACCCACAGCCTCCCAGGGCTGGTGAGAGGGGAAGGCGGGAGTTTCAGCGGCCTGACTCCCTGCCTGTGCTAATGCCCTCGGTGCCACGGCCTCTGCAGCCGGTTCCCAGCTCAGGAGGCCAGCAGGGGTCGGTAACACGGCACCAGCGACCCCAGCGAGAATTAACATCTCCCCCGGTTCTCCCTGCATCCTGAAGAAAGCAGCGCCGAAATATCATTTTTGCAAACTGGAACCCCACCCATGAATGGGGAGCCACACACTTCCAAGCAGGAGAAACAAGGGCAGGCGTCACGTCCTGTCACATGCGTGTGACACCTGGGCAGCCCGTGCTTCCACGAAAGAAACACTGTGGTGATCCTCAGATTCTCCACCACTGCCCCATGCAGCCCCCGGAGATCTGAGTATGATTAGGCTTGATGTGGACAAAGTCTCAGCATATCGATGGGGAGGAAACAACGCAGACCTTCTCCGGGGCCTGACAACCCCAGGATGGGCCCTCAGGTGCTCCTGCCCCTCTCTTCCCTCCAGGGTCACAGGAAAGGAAACAGAATTTGAATTTGAGAGACTGGAGTTTGGATACTCCTTCAATACTATCATATTCGGCTGTATCTTTTCTTTATATTACATCCCTTTCTCCATCATCCCACATAAACGGATGGATGCTATTTTGGAATAAACAACAGCACACTTTAGTTTTATCTCTTTGCTTTTAAATGAAATTACAGATTTCTCAACTTCATCCTTTCCATGTCAACTCAACAATATATACTGGACTTCCTCTGTGGGTCCTGGCTGGCCCCATGTTCACTGCCTCCGTACGCTCTCCGAAGTGACATGGTGAGCGAAGCTGGGGTCACAGAGTGTGAGAAATGGAAAGATTTCCCCTCTTTTCACACATGGAGAAACAAAGGCCCAGGGAGGCGCGGAGAGCAGCCCCAGACCGCAGAGCCTGCCGTGGAGGCTGGGGCACCGCCCACTCACCAGGGTGAACCCAAGTTTAAGAGACACTGGGTTTGACAGGTCTCTTTACTGCGGGCCTTCTCAGAGCCTTTAATAAGCTCATGTATACTGTGATGCACCCAGGGGCAGAGGGATTGTACGCAGTGCTTCCTAGGTTTATTAACCGAGGATCCGCCATTCACGAAGCATCACAGAGAGCCAGTGCGCCCCAGATACCCCCAGACACACCAGCACTACTGCACTGCTCCCACCAGAAAGCTGGCGCCCTTGAGAGGGGGTGTGTGGTCATGCAACCTTGGGGCCCACACGATCCGGCGTTTTGTGGCACGTTCCTCTGCCTTGCTCTGGAGTTGTTGCCAGGTGAGCCTGAAGGTATGGATGGTGTTCTGTCCACGTGAGCTCCCCCATAGCCCTCAGCACAGCACCAGAAACCTCCAGGGCCTGCTGACTGACAGATGCCAATGCCATAAAATGAGGCTATTTCAAACCACTGGTCCAAACTCGGATGCAGGCCAAATGACACTGCTCTGGGGAAAGCGGTTAAACACCGAGGGTTCCTCACTCTCCTCTCATCGTTTCCCTGAAGAAGCTTCCAGAGTCAGGGTGGGGGCTTGAGCCTCCATGCCACAAAACAGCTGCATCCACTATCGTCATATATCCTCTCTAGGATATAGAATAATAGCTGCTGTAATAAGAAGAGTGAGAGCTATTTTCAAGCACTTTCTCATCTAATCCTCACAGAACCCCCATGAGATAAGGTTCTTATCTCCACTTAATACATGGAAACATGGAGGCTCAGGGAGGAGAAGTCTCTGCTAGAGACAGAGCTGTGATTCTCACTCAGGTCTGCTAACCCCTAAGCCTGTCCTCTCTCCCACTCCATTTGGGGGCAGCATAGGGAAAGGCTGTGCGTAGTGGTGCCCAAGCCAACCCGGAGGCAGGAAGTCCCTGACGTTTGGAGAGAGCCTGTTCCTGGAGACTTTCCCGCCCCGGTCCCGAGTCCTGCAGCCTATGAAGGGTCAACCTGCAGAAACCCAGATCCGAAGGGCAGAAGGGACTCAGCGGGTGGACTCCATCTGAGGTCTGAATCCCTTCCCCAGGTCCTGGGTTGGACTCAGCAGGCTCATGTCCTGCACCTCTCCCTTACCCCTGACCCCTTGCCCTGAGCTGATGGTCCGAGTAGACCCTGTGTTGCCAGCCTCCCCGGGCCACCCAGGCTTCTGACCCCCTGTGGCTATGCGCCCAGCCAGCTGCCTGACCTCTCTGGAGGGTCCCAGGTGGCTATACCCTTAGTCCCAGCCCCGCTGGTCAGCCCTCCCAACAGCCAATCCTGTTGAGAGTGACAGGACGGCTGACCTTAGTGGCACTTAGTTCTAGAAGTTCTAGACCCATTTGAGGAATATTAAGCCCTGTGAATTTTTGAGCCTCTGAGGTGAAAGTAGCATTAAATGTACAGGAGATTAAAGAAAGTAACACAAATCCCTGTCTTTTAAAATTTGTGTTATTGACTCACTATTTGTACCTACTATATCAAATATATTATTAAAATCAGAAAGCAACTTTCAGATAAATTATCCCCACTTTACTTTACAACCAAGGGCATGCAGGCTCAGAGGGGTTAGCACAGTGCTGATGGTCACACAGCATGAATAGAGCAGAGCTGAGGTTCAAATCTAGCAGGTCTGACCAACTCCAAAGTCTAGGCTTTTAACCTATCAGTACAAAGCTATGAGAGTTTCACCACTTTCGTATATCCTGCCACCCCAGTGGAGATTTTATATTATAAAAATAGAATAATATCAGCACCAGGAGAGTACAGCAACATGGGGAATGTTGGCAGATCCAAACAGTCCTGAGCCTGAGTCCCAGGGGCGTCTCAGGTTAGCTGTGTGGACTTAGCAAGCCTTTCAGCCTCGCTGAGGCCTGGCTTCCTCCTCTATGAAGTAAGAATAATCATTCCTACAATAGTTGTTATGGGGGCTTCCCTGGTGGTTCAGTGGTTGAGAATCCGCCTGCCAGTGCAGGGGACACGGGTTCGAGCCCTGGTCTGGGAAGATCCCACATGTCGCGGAGCAACTAAGCCCGTGCGCCACAACTACTGAGCCTGCGCTCTAGAGCCCATGAGCCACAACTACTGAGCCCGCGCGCCTAGAGCCCGTGCTCTGCAACAAAGAGAGGCCACCGCAATGAGAAGCCCATGCACCGCAACAAAGAGTAGCCCCTGCTCGCCACAACTAGAGAAAGCCCACGTGCAGCAACAAAGACTCAATGCAGCCAAAAATAAAATAAATTAAAAAAATAAATTAAAAAAAAAGTTGTTATGATCATTGAAGAAGATGTTAAGTTCCTGGCATGCAGTAGTTACTCAATAAATACTACGTATCCGGGGCTTCCCTGGTGGTGCAGTGGTTAAGAATCCGCCTGCCAATGCAGGGGTCATGAGTTCAACCCCTGGTCCGGGAAGATCCCACATGCCGCGGAGTAACTAAGCCCGTGTGCCACAACTACTGAGCCTGCGCTCTAGAGCCCGCAAGCCACAACTACTGAGCCTGCGAGCCACAGTTACTGAAGCCCGCACGCCTAGAGCCCGTGCTCCACAACAAGAGAAGCCACTGCAGTGAGAAGCCCGTGCACAGCAAGGAAGAGTAGCCCCCGCTTGCCACAACTAAAGAAAGCCTGCGTGCAGCAACGAAGACACACACACACGCAAAAAAAAATACTACGTATTCAACAAGTATTTCTTGAGCACCTGCTATGTGTCAGCAAGGGCCCCAGGAGACCAACTCGGCCTGTGTCTGCCAAGCTGTGACACCCCTTCTTTTTCTCCCCAGGTTCGGGTCCTTCCCCAGAACCACCTTCCAGAAGAAACATCAGGTTGGTCAGGACTCACCGGATAAGAGGCTTTTTCTGAGCTTTGGTGTGACCTTTCAGGTTGTAATAACCGGGTCCTGGGCCTGTCGACGTCAGTGTTAATCCACGGCCAGTTTTTGATTTAAAACAAGACATTAATATCTTCGGCGACTGCTTCACAAGGGATTCGTTGACATTATAATGCCCTGAGCAGAAAGAAATTTTAACACAGAATAAAGAACTCCTCTCAAATAAATAAAAAGCAGTAAGAATACATTTAATGACTATAAGGCAGTATCACTCCAGGATGGTCAAGTAGAAGGGGCCTGGAATAACTGAAAATAACGCTCACCATTTAGAGAACATGTGTATGTGCATCACATATGTAGCTCATTTAATCCTCACGGCAGCCCTGCAAGGTGGGTATTAGCACCTCCATTCTAAACATGAGGAAATAGACTCAGAGATATTCAGGAATTTGCCAAAGGACATTCATCTAACCAGGGCCTAAGCCCAGCTTCCTCCTCCATAAACTAAGGATAATAATTCTTCTAACAACTGGGAGGCTATGGTAGAAAAAGAACATTTTAGGTTCCTGGCACATGGTAGCTGTTTAGTAACTATTATGCAATCAACAAATATTTATTGAGCACCTACTATGTGGACCCAGAACCACCTTTCTCCAAGGTCCATGCTTTCCCACCATGCCTTGTCTCAAGAAACTGTCAGAATATAAGTGATTTGGTTGTGCACAAAGCTTTAAGGAAGAAGAGAATGATCTGAGCTGGGGTAAAGAGGGAGCAGTCTCACCCTAAATAACAAGTAACCCTGTAAATGGGGGCAGGCATTTTGGGGCGCAAAGCGGCAGTACTAGGCAAAGGCCTTCAAGATGCTGCACGCTTTGACCCTGGCTTCCTATTACTTGGAAATTAAGGAAATTATTCAACATAACGGAAAAGCTCTAAGCCTAAAGATGTACACAACAGCAGTAGCTACAGTGTGAGAAACGATGAATAGCCCAAAGGTCCAAGTACAAGGGCACAGTTATGGGAAAACAGCCTAATCTGGTGGAATATCAGCCCTGAGGGTGGTAAATGCAAAGGCCATGAAGCCTATGGCAATGTTCTCGAAAATAAAGGTGAGCGAGAAAAGTAAAATAGAGCCTAACAGTCTATACTGTATATACTGTGATATCAATGTGCAAATGGATACATGTGAACAAAAATAGGTGGGAACCCAGAAAAGTGGGAAAAACTATATTAATGGTGGTATTGTGGGTGGGAAAAATATTTCAAATTTTCTAAACACTGTAAAGTTAATTTTTTAAAAAATAAAATCGACTTTTTCATTGCAAAAGCACTGAAAACAACAATATGGGACATATTAGCAAGATTTTATTTAAATGGTAATACTCAATGATGGCAAAGGTGAGGGAAAGC